>NW_028327187.1:19175758-20425758 GCF_987537825.1 Furipterus horrens | reverse complement strand
TTAAGAATAAGCTTTAGGGCCCATCATTTACATGGTATTTCCCAAGGCAATGTGTTGATGTGGTCTTATGTTTTTGCAAAATTTGAAAATGGCCAAGACCACTGCTCCTTTCCATTTTATCTTCTTTTCCATCACACTTCCCTTCTTGGTAGAGTGGCAGCTGAGTAGCTGCAGATATTTTGTGAATTGGGCTAAGGGGAAGTTGAGTGGGGATACATTTTTTAAAACTCTTGATGTATGTTTGACATACAAAAAGTTGTACATATTTAATGTGTACAATTTGATGAGGTTGGAGATAAGTATATACCTCTGAAACCGTTATCACAGTCTATTCCATAAACATATTAATCACTTCCAAAAATTTTCTCCTGCCCTCCATGTTTATTATTATTATTTTGTGATAAAAACACTTAAGATCTGTCTTAGCAATTTTTTTAGCATATGATACAGTGTTGTTAACTATAGACATTATGCTGCCCAGTGGATTTCTAGGACTTATTCACCTTGTATGACTGAAATTCTGTAGAAGTGGGGATAAATTTAGTTGGGGTTTAATGGGATATATTTATGTTGTTTACAGTCACCTGGGGTATTATTATGTTATCGCTACCTGTCATGAATAGGAATGGCTTGCACCACCATTCACTGCGCCACCTCACCTGGTATCATTATATGGAAGCACAGGCCCAGAAGTCATATCTTGATATAAATTTGTCCTCTGGTACTCATAATTGAGAGTAGGTGGTTAATGCAGGAGAAACAAGGTTGTAATCTACAAAACCTGAAGCTAGTTAATACTTCCAAGTTTTATGGGTCATATATGACAGAACCTCAATAAAATTTTCTCCCTATTTTCATAAAAATATGTTATATGATAATAATAAAGAATTGTGATGACAAAAGAAACTTTTATATCAATAATAATAAAAACAAATTTTGATCCATGATACTAGAGGAAAATTAAATTATCTTTCTGCTTTCTATATGGAAATTTGCATTACGAGATCTTTGTCATGTGAAGAAGTTAAAGAGTATGCAATTAACAAAGTAAGGAAATGTAGAAATGTGTCAAGCAGTTAATATAAATATTACATTTTTAATGGATTTTGTAATGTTTATGCAATTTTACCTTTTAAAAAAATTGGGTTTTGTTGTGATTTCTAAATTCTAAGTAAATATCCATTTTTAACCTGATTTTGTGTTTACATTTTTTGCTTTTTTTTCTTAAAGATAGCCCTACAAATTATAAAAATTTTAAGACCCAGAACACCTGGATCCATATGACAATATGGCATGTGATGGGTATTCAATAGATATTTATTGAATGAATGAGTGAGTTAATGAATGAGTAAGGAAAACAGCTTTTTACACAGTATCCCTGGGCACAAAGGGCATTGGGGGAAATGTCAGCTTGCAGTTGGGTCAAGGTGGTGGCAAGCAGGGGAAAAAGCAGTCTCAGCTTGAGGTCTTTGTTAGGTGGGAAACTGTGCCAAAGTAGAAGATATTGCCTTCTCTTCACCTTGATAAGACACTGAGTTAGGTGAGAAGTGGGGAATAATTTGCAGGGGCATGCAGGGAGGGAATCCATACTCTGGATTTATTCTCTCATCCTGGGTATTATCTCTACTTTTGGTAATGTGGTTTCTGGCAGCAAAATGTGGGTCTGGCACATAGTCTCCTTGTTAATAGAGATATTACCATATGACACTTTCCAAATGGTAAATAAGAATAAAAGGACATCCATTTCTAGTTACTTGCAGTCTTAGTAGAGAAAAATAGAGGCCTAAAAGTTTGGTGCTATTTTAAGATCACAGAGACAGAAGAAAAGATAGTGATACTTGTAAAATGAGTCTCAGTCATTGTCTTTTTTTCATTTGCAATTAAACCACACCTCTGATAATATTGAGGACAAATAATTTGATTTGGGTTTTGATCTGTTCAAAGTCAGTCATGTTTGCTTATATTTTTTCAGAGTGTTGTTTAGAGTATTTAATGTCCTAAAAGTAAAAACAAGAACAATAAAATTAGGCAAAAGCCTTGCAACTTTATTTTCATTCATAATTTATTGTTCAAATGTTCATATTTAAAGTACTCCACAAACAATCGGCTCCTATTTAAATATACTGAAAACAAAGACAATGTTGCTTTCTGTTGGATGTGAAATGGAAGGCTGCACAGGATGAGACATTACATTTCAGTAACTAATGACTTCTGCATAATTATGTGACTCCACAAAATTATCACATATGTACTGTTTAATTTCATATTGGGTAATCAATATCTGCATGTTTTAAATTACAAAATTGGAATAAATATAATGAACACACATATCTCCCTTTTACATTTCAGATATTTATAACAGAAAAGATGATACAAAAATATGCAGGACAATTTTAGTAAAAGAACAACCACCTATAATCCCTGCAACCTATTACTAATATTTCACTTTTTTCTATTATCTTTGAAGACTTTTTATCTATATGCATAAGTTTCTTCATCATTGCAACTATTAGGTAATTAGTATTTTAGAGTCTGAATTTTTTATTTAGTACACTGTGTCAAACATACATACTTCTATGTTTCTGTAGTCTTCAAAATGATTGCATTAATGGCTATGTAACCTCCCAATGAGTAAATGTATCCTGCTTTATTAAGTCTTTCTCCTATTATGCTGAGTGGTAGGTAATGTGAGCTCTCAGGATGGTGTGTCTGCTTCTCCTGGGGGAAGGAGAGGAGGATGGTGAGAAAGAAAAAATTGACCATAGTGAGAAAATTAGATTATGACTTGATTTGAGCTCCCCTAACATAAAAGTAATACATGGTAATTATGGGAAAATTAGGACATCCCAGGGTATATTAATAGAAAAATAGAAACCGCTTAAAATGTGACTTATTGGTAGTTATCCTAACTCAACAGCAAGGATGGCCAAGTCTTGATTATTCAGGAGCTGATATATTTTGGACCAATATATAATATTACTTTTTCAGCTTTTCCCACTTCTCAGCAAATTCACAAGCCACAGGAAGGAAAAAACTGTCATTTTTTAGACACATTTCATTTGGACCCCAGTTATCAAGCTTTATCTCCTCGTGTTTGGAAGGAATGGAGTTTGAATATTTCCAGAAATTTCAACTGTTGCAAAAACATTAATATTTGCTGACTATTGAGAGGAATAAAAAAAGGAAATAGCCATAAAAATTCTTGAGGTAGAGGGACATTAATTAAAAAAAAAAACATTTTAAAAAAGTTAAAATTACTAAATTTATAGTTGAAATAAGAGTGCAACTTCCAAAGAAACTTTCTTGAAGAGGATAACTCTCTTTTGGATGAATGAGTTGTGGTACACAGTTTATGAGGAAAACTTACTTTTCTCTTAAGGGTGGGCAGAAAGCTTTTATGAACTGTTGGCATTTTATGTGGACAGTTCTTCATTATGTGTGACTATCCTGCTCAATGCAAGGCATTTAGCACTGGCCTCTGTCTACTAAAGCTAGTAGTGTCCTTTGTTTTGACAAACAAAAATGCCATCAACCTATTTCTACAAGCCTTCTGGGGATAAGTAAGAGAAAATTCTTCCACTGAGGACCACAGCTTTGTTTTCTAAAGTACTAGACAGATTCATCTACCTTAATGGCAGCTGTAAATTGAACAACTTCTCATTTTTCCTGCAAATAATCTTGTCTACAATAGAGAGATCATGGCAAATCTCTATAGGAAGATTAGGCCTCTTTCCACCCCCAGCTGCTATTTGGCTTTACTCTCCCCAGACCTCTAAACTGGGAGTTGGAATATAAGCTTTTTAAAGTAGAAATTGTTTTACTTGTTCAATACCATATCTTTTGTGCCTGCCACATAATAGAGCCAAATAGATATTTATTGAATGAATAAATGATAGTATAATTTCTTAGAAGTGATATGAAAAGGAAGATGAGCCATGACCAGTGTGACTCAGTTGTGCATTGTTCTGCAAACCAAAAGGGAGCCGGTTTGATTTCTGGTCAAGGCACATGCCTGGGTTGTGGGTTCAGTAACCAGTTAGGGTGCATATGAGAGGCAACCAATTGATGTTTCTCTCTCATATCGATGTTTCTCTCTCTCTTTCTCCCTCCCTTCCCCTCTTCCTAAAAATGAATAAATAAAATCTTTAAAAAATAAGAAAAGGAAGATGAAGTTGTGGGAGCTCCAATATATAGCTCATTTTATTTTTGATAAAAATGAGCAAAAAATGAAGTACCAGATAGAGACCATAAGGTCACCTTTATTACCATTAACAATTAAATTAAAGGACATAGCTTATATTTGAAGGCATGTGGAACTGTGAAAGCTGAACCTCAGAACTAGATATAGTCATTGTGCTAGATTGTCTCAGTAGTGTCCCCAGTTTGTTCATATCTCCCTGGGAAGTTCCCTCCCTCACTTACTCTGGCCTCAGCCGTGTGACTTCCTTCAGTAAATGAAACATTAGAAAATATGATGTAAAAATAAATAAATTAATTAATTAATTTAAAAAAGAAAATGTGATGCAAGCAGATACTTGGACAAATTTTACACATTGAAACTTTCCCCCTATTACTGCTGGGAAACCTTCCATCACCATGAAGATAATTACATGCTAGACACCTGAAGGATGACAGATCATGTGAACAGAGGCTCTAGCTGTACCAGTCATCTTAGCTATCCCAGATGAGACCCCAGACATGTGAGTGAGACTATAATAGACCATCTAGCTCCAACTCGCTAACCTAGATCAGAAGATCCTGTCCAGGTAAACAATAGAGTCATGAAGAATAATGTTTACTGTTTTAAGCTACTGTTTTGAGTTGAATTATGTACCCTAAAAATATATAATTAACGTCCTAACTCCTGGCACCTGTGAATGCGACCTTAGTTGAAAATAGGGTTTTGTTGTACAAATATAATTAAGATGTTAATTGTGATGAGGTTATACTGGAATAAGGTAATCCAATGTGATTGCTTTCCTTATGAGAAGAAGAGAAGAAACACAGAGACAGACAAACAGGGAGCATGGATGTGACTATGAAGGCAAAGATTGGAGTGATACTTCTACAATGCAAGGAATGCCAAAGACTGGTGGCTGATATAAGAGACTAAGAGAAAGGCATGCAACAGATTATCCCTTAGAGCCTCCAAAGAGAGGGTAGTCTTGCTGACATCTTGATTTCAGACTTCTAACCTCCAGAACTGTGAGAGAGAATAAATTTCTGTTGTTTTAAGTTAACCAGTTTGTGGTACTGTGTTACAACAGCCCCACAACTAATGCAACCACTAAATTTAGGATTACTTTGTTACATAATAAAAGCTAACTGATATACTTACCTGTTCATTCATGGCAACAATGTACCAGAGTCAAAGTGCCTGCCTAGAGAAAATTTACAGTAATAAAGAGCACTCTACTAAAGGGTTTGCTCAAAAAGGAGAAAGAAGGTGGCTCTGGGCCTCGCCTACCTCGTTTATCTCCCTGGATTTATAAAACAGATAAGTCATTATACCTACCCTATAGTTTGGTTTGAGAAGAGGTGAAAGAGCCTAGAAGTGTCACACTGATTGAACTCCCTGCTAAGGGAGAAAACATCAAGGATTGGGAAGAAGATTTTCCCTTAAAATTTGCCATACACTGAACAGATGAAAAAACATATTTATTACCACTAAGATTGATAAAGAAGAACTGGGGTTCATCCAGGAATATTGTGATCATGGTTGAGCATCACACTTACAGCTCAATGTGATATTCTTCTCCAAATGACTGCGACATTTTACTTTTCCATCAGCCAAATATGGATATGCCAAATCCCAGATCATGAAAATTTACATCTATATTTTCTTCTAAGAGTTTTATCTCTTATATTTAGGTTGTTGATTTATTTGAGTTAATTTTTGTATATGATGTGAGGTAGTAATCCAACTTGATTCTTTCACATTCATCATGCAAAGGGGGAAAAACACATATAGTGTATCACTTGGAATCTAATAGAGCAGTGAAACATACAAATTGGATTACCATTTTGTATAACTCCTGGATATATTTTTAGATGCCCAAGGGCACATTACATTCTCTGTAGAACTCACCTATTATGCCAAATCCCCTAATAAATTATTGACATTGGAAGTGACTTGAGAATGTGCGAGTCTTAAACAGCCATTTATTAACACATTTAATGAAAATAATAGCATTTTCTAATCTTCGTGCAAATTAGAAATGACTTTGCCATCTTGATGGATAACATTGTATGTTTGACTGAATTTATAGCTTGTTTCAAGACGATCTTTTAAACCCTATGATTGTTTTATTTACCTTAGGTCATAAGTCACATCCCCTTTATTTATAGCTAGTGATTCTGTATAGGACATTCCCAGTCAGAAAGACTCTGTGGATAGATCAAGGACTGTTGTGGAGACAATAAGGGTCACAATTTATCCAATGAAACTTTCCTGGATATTTACTACATTTAGGCACAGTGCATTTAAAGAATTAAGGTAAAAGAGTTTAAGTGATCTAGGAGATTTACAAATATTGAAACTATATATGTGTATATATATATATATATATATATATATATATATATATATATATATATATAATTCAGTAAGTAGAGTGACCATACATCCTGGTTTTCCATGGAGAAGTCAAATCAGTATCTGTTTCCCCTATACGATAGCACCTGCTTTCTCTCTAGAAAGTGTCATGATTTGTACAATAAAGTGTATGGTAACTCAAAAACAGGTGAACAACCAAATTAATTAGACTGCTGAACAACCCTATAATGGTTTTATGGTGAAAGAAATGAAGTAGCAATAAAAGGCAATTGCACCAAAAAATCTGTTGCATTTTTATACACTAACAATATATAATCCAAAAAGGAAATCAAGAAAACTTCCATTCATAATTAATTAAAATTCTGAGAAATAAATTTAACAAAGTGAAGACAATACACTGAAAACTATAAAACATTACTTAAAATAACTAAAGAAGACCTAAATAAATGAAAAAATATTCTGTGTTCATGAATTGGAAGATGGTATTATCTAAAGTGATCTACAGATTGAGTAAAATTACCATCAAAATTCTGAGTTGTTTTTTTTTTTCAGAAATAACAAAACATAGAATAAAATTCATATGGAATTTCAAGGGACCCTGAGTAGCCAAAACAATCTTGAAAAATATGAACAAAGTTGGAGGACTAACACTTCCTGAATTCAAAGCTTACTACAAAACAATTTTAAACAAGTGTAGAGCTGGCTTGAAGACAGATACATAGATATAATGGAATAGAACAGAACCCAGAAATGAGCCCTCACCTATATGATTGATTGATTTTCAACAAGAATGCCAAGATCATTCAGTGGGGAAAGAACAGTCTTCCACAGATGTTTCTGGGAAAACTGGATATCCACATTCAAAAGAATGAAGTTAAACCCTTAGTCAAAGTACATCAAAGACCTAAATGAAAGAGCTAAAATATTAATACTTTCAGAAGAAAACATAGGGGGTACTTCTTCATGTACTTGGATTTGGCAATAGTTTTTACATATGATATCTAAATCACAAGCAACAGTAAATATCAAATAACATGAACTTCATTAAAATTCACTAAAGAATTCAACTAATACAGTGAATAGACAACCCACCAAACAGGAAAAAAACATTTTCATGTCACCAATTCACAACTTACGCATCCCTATATTCATAGCAGTGCTATTTACTACAATAGTCAAGTTTTGGGAACAGCCTAAGTACCCATCAGTAAATGAGTGGATCAAAAAACTGCAGAACTTTTACACAGTGGAATACTACAGAGCAAAAAGAAAGAAGAAATTCCTACCTTTTGTGACAACATGGATGGAACTGGAGACTGTTATGCTAAGTGTAATAAGCCAAATGAAAGAAAAATAGCATATAATCTCACCTATAAGAGGATTCTAATGAACAGAATAAACTAATGAACAAAGGCATGGAAACAAGGAACAAATTGACAGTGATCAGAGGGGAGGGGGAAGGCAGATAATGATGGAAAGAAGAGGAAGGAACTTGTCAAAAAACATGTATAAATGACCCACAGACATGGACAAAACAGTGTGGAAATTGACTGTGGGAGTGGGGGGTCAGCAGAGTGGGTTAAGTGAATGGTGTACGTGAAAGTGATTTGATATTAGCCATGCATTAGACAATGGTCCATGTTGCTGAATGTTCCTCTGATATAAATCAAGGATAATGGTAAGTTTAACTGTTTGTCAACTAGCTTCATGAGCCTAAGGGAAAGGCTTGTATCATTTTTTAAACTTTAAAGCCAAAGAACTTTCACTTTTGGGGGAAGTGTAGAGGTTGTAAGCCAAGTAACATCTCTACACTAAAACCTGCTTGTGTTTTGAAGAAAATAAATAGATTTTTTCAGTGTTTCTTTTTTATTTTACTTTTTAATTTTTCAATTATGGTTGAAATTCAATATTATATTAGTTTCATGTGGATAACATAGTGGTTAGATGCTTATATAACATACAAGTGAACCCCCAGATAAGTCTAGTATCTACCTGACACCATACATAGTTATTACAACATTATTGACTATATTCCCTATGCTGTACTTAATATCCCCATGTCTGTTTCATAACTACCAATTTGTACTTCTTAATCCCTTCGCCCTTTTCTCCCAGCCCCCTCAACCCTCCTCCCATCTGGCAACCATCATTTTGTTCTCTGCATGTAAGAGTCTGTTTCTTTTTTGTTTATTTTGTTTTTTAGATTCTACATATAAGTGAATTCATATGGCATTTGTCTTTGTCTGACTTATTTCACTTAGCATAATGCCCTCTAAGTCCATCCATGCAGTCACAAATGGTAAGATTTCATTCTTTTTTTATGGCTGAGTAATATCTCAGTGTTTATATGTACCACATCTTTATCCACTTGTCTGTTGATGGGTACTTACTTGGGTTGCTCTAATGTCTTGGCTTTTGTAAATCGGCAGCCGTCCGTCTCGAGAGATGATGGTGTAGCTTCTTAAGAGTCTATCTGCACCGCCGAGAATGGCTGTGCAGTCCGACTCGGGAGTGACACGGTATCTGTCTCCTCCCGTGTTGAATCGACATCTTACGATGATGCTGGAGTGTCCTCTCCAGTGAAGCTGAAGCTACAGAGCCTGGGCAGGGTGATATGGAGGGTCTGCTGTTGCCCATGCAGCAGACCCCCCCTCTCTTCGCAGCTGAAGGGTCCAAGGGAAAGACGGAGTCAATACAGCTTGGCTTCAGGTGCGCCGCAGGAGTTGCCGGTGTTGACTACAACGTCAAACCGCCTTAGGGACTCCGGCTCCGGATTTTCTGTCAGGGTTTACTCCCTTAGCCTTTCCCCTGAAGAGGTATGCCGCAAGGCAGTGGAGGTTTTTTGGAGTCAGAGTTTTCCTTCTCTGATGTGCCCTGACTGGAAGATCAAACCAGCAACACTTAGCTCGCAGGCTGACGCTCTATCCACTGAGCCAAACCAGCCAGGGGCACTAATGTGCATCCTCACCAACTGGGCACTAGGGTTCCCTTTACTCCACATCCTCAACAACAATTGTTTGTTGATTCATTGATGATAGTTATTCATTCTGCAGGTGTGAGGTGATATCACATTGTGATTTTAACTTGGATTTCTCTGACAATTAGTCATGATCCTGAAAAGTTGCTTGCACTGTTCTATAGTATCTTGAAAACATGTAAGGCATTTATAGATAAAATTATATGTGCTTGTGACTTGCTTTACCAAATTTAGCTCTGTGTATTTAAATGCATGAGGAAGTATGAATGAAACAAGGTCAACCAGAAATTAATAAATATTGAAGCTGAATACATTGAAGTTCATAGTATTCTCTCTAATATTTTATAAAAAGAGAAAATAGTAAATTAGTTTGCTTGGTGTCATAGTGATGTTATATTAGTTTACTACCCTTGCATCCATCAAACTTATTTGTATTTACTTTAAATTATTAGTTGTAAGAGTAAGTATATACTCATTGTGAAAAAATTCAAAGAGTACAGAACATACAAACAGTAAAAGTCCCCATTCACATTTCACTGTGACCTCTCTCACATCCCACATGCTCGAATTAATCACAGTAAAGGTTGGATGTATATTCTTTCAGAGCTGTTTTGTAATTTTTATTTTCAGAGCTTTCTTTATGCACACCCAGACATATATAGAAATGTGTAGTCTTTAAGGAAGAATTGCTGTTTTATAAGGGGCAATTTGATTTTATAAAAGGATCAATTCTCCCCAACCTCATAAAATGTGTCTACAATCTTATAATGTCAATGAATGGGGGAAAAGTATCACTTAATAGAATTCTGCTTATTGGTATAGTTTGCCCTAACTATAAAGAAATGCACTTCCTTTGTTAATAGGTTAAACTTTATTGAGGTCAGAGAATGCAATGGATGTGGCTAACATGTTTCTAGTGTGTAAAGGCTGATTATTTTAAAGTATGGCCACCAAAAACAACTTGCAGGAATTTAAAAAAATTGAGCAACATCTTTTGGTTGAATACATTTTCACTTGCACATTCCAAAGGGAAAAGCAAACCCTTGTAAGCCAACGAAATCAGCTTGTGATTTTGGCTAACTTTTAAAGAGTGAAGCAAAAAGGACTCATTTAGTTGTAATGTTTATACTGGTGGCAACATAGGAATTTAGATTCATAAACTCGTACTGAATAATGACCGGTAGAAGCTCTCAATATATTTTGAATGTGTGCTCTGTCCCCTTTTTCTATTCTGTAACCTCTCCAATCACCCCTCCCCATCTCCCTATATTGTTCAGTTTTATATAAACTTTGACTATGGGCTCTGTTTCTCCCAGGTGCCTCAAATTTACTTCTAGCAATGGTGAGAACTACAAATCTTTAAAAAAATAATTTATTTGTGTGTTTGTTTGTTTATCTATTTTTAGAGAGAGGGGGAAGGAGAAAGAGAGGGAGAGAAACATCACTGTGTGATTGCCTCTCACTCGTGCCCCCAACTGGGGACCTGATGTGCAACCTAGTCATGTGCCCTGACTGGTAATCGAACCAGCGACCCTTGGCTTGCAGGCCAACGCTCAATCCACTGAGCCACAGCAGCCAGGTGGCTGAGTATTTCTTCATTTGTTGAACTTCCATGTAGTTCAATTTTCTGGAACTTCTGTTTTTTTTTTGTTTGTTTGTTTGTTTTTCTTTTAGTTTTGAAGTAGTTTAAATTCCTTCTTAGTTGTGAGGGAGACACAGCATGTCTACTTATGCCTCCATCTTGGCTGGAAGTCTCCACATTTCATATAATCCTCACAGCAATACTGTGAAGTGGGTACTATTATCCACATATGGAGTAAGTGAGGCTCTGAAGATTTAACAAATTTTCAGAAAGAAGAAGTTAAACCCAGTTTGTCCAGTTCCTAATGCACAGTGAGCTTTTTTCTGTCTTACCCTAATTGCCTTTCTGGAATGAACTACTAAAACTTGGAGGGAAACAGAACACCGACCTTTTTAAAAAAAGTCTTTATCATCTGCTCTCCATGTCATGGTGTACCTGTCTACAGTTTTTCTCCTTTACTATATCTCTGTACCAAATTCTCTTTTGTTTTGATTGAGGCTCTCCTATGATAAAAATTTTCAGAAGTTTACAATATTGAAAATAGACCAAAAAATCTAAATTCTAATACCATAATATAATTGCAGAACACATTCATACATTACATATAGAGAGAAATATATACAGAAATTTGCATTTGTACATATACTGGTATATGTGAGGATGGGAGAGAAAGATGGAGATAGAGAGAAAAGTATGGAAATCTTTATCTTCTTATTTGGAACTTTCACTGGTGAGGGTAGTCTTAAGTGGCAAATAATACAGTCATTTCCTTGGAAAACGTTGCAGAGTTAGTTTCTTCTCTCCTCATGAATCCAAGGTAAGCACAATAATGATGGTTTCATTAAGAGAAACCTCAGAAAAACGGTACTCATTCTAAGACTGCAATCTCAGGGCTGCCTGATGTAGTGTGAAGAGTAAAGGGAGTTTAAAATCTGGGCTCATAAACACAAATTCCAAAAGCAGTCCTCTTGTTTTTTGTGAATTAAAAAAATAAAATGCTGTCACTGGTAGGAAAAGGCCCCCTTTGCAAAGCTTGGGGGAGTTGAAAGTGTGGGGACCACTGAGCCAGAAATATCAGCAATGCTCACACTGTGCTCAAATTAACTGAACAGAACATACAGTGACATGGCCTGCTATTTATTCTTTCTTTCTTTCTTTCTTTAAAAATTTATTTATTCATCCAATGAAAACTTTATTGACTCTACTTTGGTGCCAGATTTTTATTTAGGAGCTGGGGATACAGAAAGGAATGAGGAATATCACTGTGCCACAGGAGCTTGTAATGGAGTGGTGTGGAGAAAGGTCATAAAACAGTAAATACAGTTGGGAGGCCTAAGTGCTGCAAGAGGCAACTTATAGACTTCTTGGGGCCACAGACAACAATGGAGAGGGTAGAGTGGATGGCTCAGTGAGGATTTCTCCCCAGGCCTAGGGCTCAGCACAGGGGGCTAAAAGGGAAGAGAACAACTATAGTGGCAACTACAGTAGTCCCCCCTTACCCATGGTTTTGATTCTGAAGTTTCACTTACCTGTGGTCAACCATGGTCCAAAAATATTAAATGAAAAATTCCAGAAATAAACAACTTATAAATCTTAAATTGCCCACTTTTCTTAGTAGCATGATAAAAATCTCACACCATCTGGCTTCATCCTGCCCAGGTGTGAATCATTCCTTTGTCCAAGGTATCTACACTGTATACCTGCCCCACCTATTAGTCACTTAGTAACTAGCTCAGATATCAGATCCACTGTCTCAGTGCTTGTGCTCAAGTAACACTTATTTTACTTCATAATGATCCCAGATTGCAAAAGTAGTGATGTTGGCAACTTGAATATGCATAGAGAAGCTGTAAAGTGCTTCCTTTAAATAAAAAGGTGAAATTTCTCAATTTAATAAGGAGAGGAAAAATATTTCTATGCCGAGGTTGCTAAGATTTATGGTAAAAACTGTGGGGGCTAAAAGAAATTAATATTTCCTCTGATCTTATAAATTCTTTCAGTTGGGATAATAATTAAATTAACACAAATTAACAGGAGAACAGCAAAGTTGTAATACACACACATGTGGAATTCACGTAGGCATGAAAATCCCACAGACAGTGAGGCAACATTGGATATATAAGATGTTTTGGACAAAGGAGAAAGGTGTGGTAGATAGATGGTCCCCTCAGAATGAATCTTCTATCCATGAAATTGCCTAATTTATAAATTAAACTTTATCATAAGTCTGTGTGTATAGGGAAAAAAACATGGTATATATAAAGTTCTGTACTATCTGTGGTTTTAGGTACCCACAGGGGGTCTTGAGACATATCTCCCGTGGATACATTTTCTGAACACCTACTAGGCCCCTGAGCATGTACTAAATAATGATGGTAGTAAAATAACAACTAACACTCATTGAATGCTTCCTGTGTGCCAATCAGTGTACTGAGTATTTTTTATTAGACTTTATATTTTTAGAGCACTTTTAGGTTCACAGCAAAATTAAGTGGAGGGTAGAGTTCCCATATACCCCTGCCACCACAGACACAACCTTCCCCATTATCAACATCTCTGACCAGAGTGATACATTTGCCACAAGCCATGGAACTCCTTGACACATTATTAATATCCAAAGTCCATAGGTTACATTAGAATTCAATTTTGGTGTTGTACATTCTATGGGCTTTGACAAATGTATAACATGTATCCATCATTATAATATCATGCAGGATTGTTTTATTGCCCTAAAATCCTCTGTTCTCTGCCTAAATATTTTACATATATTAATTCATTTAATTGTCACACTAACCTTATGAGGTAGAGACAGTTATTATCACCATTTTACAGGTGGGAAAATGGAGTTAAAGAGGCACAGATATTTCAAGAAACTTGCTCAACTAAGTATTCTAACCAATATTTAAATCAGATAATGTGTTCGTCGTCGTCGTCGTCGGCAGCCGTCCGTCTCGAGAGACGATGGTGTAGCTTCTTAAGAGTCTATCTGCACCGCCGAGAATGGTTGTGCAGTCCGACTCGGGAGTGACACGGTATCTGTCTCCTCCCGTGTTGAATCGACATCTTGCGATGGCGCTGGAGTGTCCTCTCCAGTGAAGCTGAAGCTACAGAGCCTGGGCAGGGTGATATGGAGGGTCTGCTGTTGCCCATGCAGCAGACCCCAGATAATGTGTTATCCTTCTAAGTAGCCACAGAATTTTGGTTTTATTTTTATTTCAACAGAAGACCTTGGGAAAGTCAGGTGGGAAGGATTCCCGAAGCATGAGTGGCAGTGTCAGCCTTGGATAGGAGAGGCATTTCCTAATAGATACAAGAAGAAATGGGGTAAGTGTGGTTTGTAGGTTGGTAATAGGAAAAGCAGTCATCCTTGTTTGGTGGCTTGTATTTTCTCAATGAGCTATGTGATAAGGTCACAACTGGGGAAGGTAGAAGGTAGGAATAGGTGTGAAATAGTTGTCTTAGAAAATAGGAGAAATTTCTAAAGAAATATGGTTGGATTTCTATGAAATATTTGAGGATTCATTAGAGGTTCAAAATCAGAAATTTAAAAGGAAACTCGTGAACCCAGATGTGGGGTTCTCTGCCCTTAGCTACATATAGTTGTTTTTTTTTTTTCTTCAAATCTGGCCTCAAAACAACTTCCCTTTGTTTGAAGCATAAGGCAAGGATTCGCCTGGTGTCCATGAATCCACTTCAGGGGGCCCAAGAATCTCCTGCACTTATATGCAAAATCTGTGCATATGTGCATTTTCAAGAGAATAGGTCCTTGGCTCTCATTAGATTTTCAAAGGAGCCTTTGAACCCCCCCAAAAGATTAAGAACCACTGTAGAAATACCCTAATAGTATAGCCTGTCAGGACTGCCCCACAGGTGCCCTCATTGTCTCGCTAATTGCCTTATGTGGCAGCCCATTAGGTAACTCACAGCTAAACCCTTACTGTAGACTTCAACTCCTGAATCTCTCATCCCCAGCCACTGACCACAATGACTACAGGGAGAGGGGACAGTGATTTCCTTTAAAATACAACATATATCATGACCAGAAGTACGGATATTCCTGCCTTTATTTAACTAAGCTCCTTCTTTTAATAGACATTGATGTTGTTTTCCAGCCTTGAACATGCTAGATCAAATAGTGTGTGCATTTAAAAAAAATACTCACCATTATCTACTCCCAACGGTAGCATGTGAACTTGCTTGTTTAACTACACTTGGAATTGTTGAGCCTTTTATTACTCATTGCCAATCTGATAGTTGGAAGTGGTGCATTAGTATCTTAATCTGCTTGAAGTATGTCACCATAACCTGGGGTTCTTGGATGGGCAGTAGACTCTTGGAAATTTCATGCAAATGGTTTGTGCCTCTGTGCATTCTTCAGGAGGTTGGGAGGTTGTTGGAAGTTTAATAGGTTTCTTCAGATTCTCCAAGGGAGTCTAGGCCTCCAAAATGTTACAAAACAAAGGTGGAAGGGATTTATAGTCAATTACCAAGGTAGACAAAACAAAAAGACAAAAAATACCAAAAGGGAAAATTACCACAATCACACATTCTTTCATACCTACACCCCAAATTCTGAATCTCTGTTAGTTTCTTTTTGCTGGGATGCTTCTACTCTCTGGCACTCAGAGACTGATTCTGTGTTTTTTAAAACTTTAAAAAAAATTCCTCATTGAAATATTGGTTTAAAATGGACATTCTGGGAAGTTATCCCATGTTTATCAGTGGCTCCAAAGACTCCTAGGTCAGGTTTAAATCTGACTGATTTTCTCTGTGTTCACATTTAGTATTGAGTACATATGAAGTTAAAATAAAGCTTCTTTGCAGAGAAGAATTTTTAATTCTTTTTCATTTTGTAGGATTTTCTGTTTCGGTTCAAAAGAAGCAATTGAATTATGTTCTTCAGAATTTTCCCACTTTGCAGGAAATTCTTTTAACCTTAAGAAATGTTATTAAAGAATGTTGCCATAGTTAAAGTTATTTTTTTATATTACAGTTCAACCAAATGCCATTCTGTATTTTAAAAAAAAGTGGTCCCATGATTTTGTCACAAGGCAATTTCTCTCTGTCATCTTGGAAGAAGCGCTTGGTTTGTCTTTCATTTAATAGTGTTCTTCTAATTTTGTCTCTATCCATAATGAGGTAGGTGATAGGATCCTGGAATTACAGTGCCTAAAGGAATTGAGGCAGATTTGTTCCAGGAAATCACTGATAAATTCTGTCTAGAAACTTAATCTTATCTTTCTGTGAGGAAGTGTTGTATAGTACCAGCATTCCTATCTGATGACAGACCTTGGTTCTTCAAGTTCCTACTTGTGAGGCTTGTTGCAAGGTACATCTCCTCTGTCTCAGTTTCCTCATCTATAAAAAGGAGATAGTAATGCTTACTTTGCAGGGTGCTTGTAGGATTAAAGGAGAGGAAATCTACAAAATGCCTGATACTTGGTAGGTAAAACGGGAAGATTCATTCACCTATCTCTCCACACTACAGGGAAAAGTTCATTAAGGAAAGAAATAAAGACTAATGAAGATTAAATGAACAATTTTGTTTTGGAAGGGAAATCATAGAATCTGAGATTCTTTGGAGCTGGAAGAGCCCTTAGAGATCAAATAGTTTAATTAACTTGTGTTAGAGAGGAGAAAATAGGCCCAGAGAAGGCTTTGTGTTGCCCAAGTTCTCAAGGTGACACATAAACTCTGGGAAAGACACTTGTACTTAAGAGAATAATGTCTTTTAAGGAACCTTTATTTCAAAGGTTATATTAAAAATGAACTCTTTCAAAGTAAAAATGCATTGTACCCTAAAAATAAGAATTTCCATGCTGAAAGTTCATCTTATAATAGATATAAACAAGTTATATTTAAGATGATATCGCAGTAAAGTAAAACAAGGTGGAGATTCTTAAAATTAAAGAGTAATATATTTTTAAAAATATAATGATATGCAGATAATGAATAAATACATGAGCATATATAGCTATTAAAATATATATGTCACATTACTAATCTTCCTTACCGCTGAAGAAATAAAGAGACTATCAAAAATATTTTAGAAAATGTGAGATAAAATTTTACTTAAATTATTTCTTCTAGGCCTTTTTCTCCATCCAAGAGTACTTCGGTCTGTCTACCATAAGAACAAAATAAGCTTAATAAGTAGATAAATGCTTGTCTTCCTAACACTACAAAAGAAACATTTGTTCCCCCAGATAACTCTTAAGTAAACTACTGTCAAAACAATTAGTGTTATTTTTCTATTATCCTCCTATTTGAGGGTAAATAACCATTGCATGAATATGTTAATTATCTAGTAGGTAGAGAAGATAAGAAAGGGCCTTATATCTCCAGAAGCAACTGATAAATCATCAATTGCATACAAAAACACAGGAAAGGGTTCTAAGCTCAATAGTCATATGTTCACATTTCACCTAGCCAGACTGAAAAGAATTCAGCTTTGATAGTTTAAACTATCAAAGAAGTGACAATGTTTTGATAGCATTAACCACAAATAAACCTCCATTTGTGCACTTTGGCTGCAATGAGGCTGCCTTCTAGCTAATCAAGTATTAAATAGTTTTATTTTACCACCAACAAAGTTCTTTTATTTTCACACATTTTAAAATACACATTTTAGAAGTTTATAATGCTTATTTTAAAGAATTAAAGACGTGATGCTTAACCACTAAATATGCTCCTCTCATTAAAAAAGAAAAAGAAAAACTAGTTTACAGTATAAATGCCAGACAGATATTTTTCTCTATAAGATCATGATTTAGAGATAAATGATTGTGCTTACTTTAAGTTTAATTTACCTATAGTAATCATACTCAACTTTTGGCAGGTTTGAATTTGCCTTTTGAAATTTCTAGCACAGAATTCTTCACCATCCACATTGGTTAAATATTCTGCTGAAAGGGAACACATTTCCGGGGGGGGGGGTGGCGGCAACCATAGGGGTTGGGAGAAAACACAGGAAAATGCTGTCCCTTCCTATTTTGAAGGGGCAAGATATATTTTTACATATTAAATATTTTGAAAAAGTTGAATACCCCATTGTGCCAGATAATTAAAATGTAAATTTCAGTATCTATGCTTGCTTTGTGATTTTTTAAAATACATTTAAGTTAGTTGTCTTTTAAAACATGTGGTCAGCTGTTGTATTCACATATGGTCAAATGATCAAAGTCTAAACTCCTCTCTAATTGTCCCCCCGCTGCTCGTCTGCTCTGTCCGTGATCAAGGCCTCAGCAGGTGATGAGAAAGGCATGAGAACAGGCTGGAAGGAGAATGAGGCACCGAGAGGCCCAAGCTGAAAGAAATAAAGACTTCCAGTACATCACCCTGACAGTAAAGAGCTAAGGAAAAGTGACGTCTGGTTAGTAGTGCTTATATATTTTTTTGTTCGCCAATCTGCATACATTTTTTTCCCTCGCTAAATGCAAATGGAGCCTAGACTGCTCCCAGAGATGGAGCCCCATACATCAGTGGTGCCACTAAAGTGTTGCATTTGTTTACTTGCCTCAAGAGGAAGCTGCTAAGTCCCACAGTTTATAGTATTTCACATGTTTGTGGAAATCATTGCAATTCTTTTCACTTCTGCTTGTCATTGTTTGCCTAGAGTTCACTTTGCCAGATGGTGCTTTATTGTCACTAGTGGTTACACCTCGCTATTGGATCAGTTCAAGACCAAATGGTGTGAAGAGCTTTCATACTTAGAGGGTTTAGTCAAACATTCATTCTCTGCTATTCAGGCCCCTTAAACACTAATTCATAAATGAGTCAACTGACCTAGGAATGGCAGGAGAAAAGGGCACAGGTTCTCCTCCACCCCAAATTATTAATTTACCTTCTATTACAGTTCAAATTGGGATGAATCACTGTTAGGCAGGAGTATCTTGCATAAACATAAATAAGATGCTAGTGAAGAGGATGGGAGCAGGAAATATGATACTGACTGCTTTATGTGAATTCTTCCAGAGCTTGAGGAGGTTTGCCAGTCCACAAAAAAACACAACCCATTATTTTCACACAAGTCCCAACTCCTGATATTATCTGGTTTCTTATCAACAAACCAGTTCTGTCATCAAATGCCATGAATGATCTCATCAAGATTTTTTTGGCATGCATTTTTTCTGTGAAAGTCGCTGGATATAAAATATTTTCAAATGTGAACACCTTTCAAATGTGAATACATTTTCAAAGTTGGGAAGGGATATTTAAATTCCAAGAGATTCCATTCATCTTATGTGATTTATAATGAAGGTTTGCAGTGTCTGCACAAATTCTAGGTGGGTGCAATTTTATGCTTTACAAATTGGGTAATTTAGTGGTCTGAGATAGGCAGCATCATACTGTTTATGTGTACACACATGTGTGTTTTAAATGCTATGGTTGTTGCCTTTGTGAAGACAAATCTCATTATGAATCTCTTAGCTACTACTCCAAGCTCTGAGACTTGTTTTCATTTCTTTGTCAAATTTATTTTTTTATTTATTTAGTTATTGAGAGGGGGAGAGAGAGAGAGAGAGAGATTTGTTATTCCACTTATTTATGCATTCATTGGTTGATTCTTGTGCGGGCCTTGACTGGGGATCGAACATGCAACCTTGGCATAGTGGGGATGATGCTCCAACTAACTGAGCTACCCATCCAGGGCTTCATCAAATCTATTTAAATGGTGTAGTGAAACTAAGGCAAGAGCAGCAGGGAAATAGTTAAGCAAACAATGACTCAATTGCTCTGCCTAATTTTGTTTCTTATTGAATATAAAGCCCTATAGTCATCCTAGTTTTCTTTTTCCTTGTGATAGGAGTATAGTTTTACCCAGCTATTCAAAGTGATGTTGAAAGGACAAAGAAAAGCACCAATGTGAAGAAGGAGGTTCTTTGGCAGAAGGCAGGGGCTGAGGAATTTGTAGGTTATAGAAAGAAACTCCTTGAGGCTCATGCTGCAGCACCTTGGTATAGTAAGAAAGGTAAACAGGATAATGGATTGTATCAACAGAGGGAGAAAGCCCAAGTCAAAAGACGTGATCTTGTTACTGTATGGCGTGATATTGTCCCTCTAGAAAGAGCTGGTTGGCGCTAATCAAACATTCTGCACTGCTGGCCTAATCACCTTGTCCTTAGAAGCATATTATTGTCCTGCTCAAGGCCCAGTTCAGAGAACAGCCCTGATGATCATACCCATTTTTCCAGTGAAGGAAATGGAAGGAGATGTGTAGGCTCCCTCCTTCATCACATTTTTTTGCTTTGAGGTACAATACAGAATTATGTAATAACAGTATCTATCCTCAGGGCCTGACCCAAACTCAAGGGAAGCCACTGAAGTGGAGATAGCTGTTCTGCTTGGGAAGTAAGCACAGCTGGGAGGAACAAAGCATCAACTGGGTACCCTCTGATTTTTCCATACAGCATTTCTGGACTGTGACTATTTGCTATGCTAAGTGGGCTACCAAGTAATTGGACCTATCCTTCTGGAGGGGAGGAGACAAAAAACTGAAAGGGCATAGTGAAAAAACAGGAACTGTTAAACAGAAGAATCTGGTGGGGGCTGGAGGACTTTGCTTTTTCACACAGCTCCTCAAAGCAAAACTATAAAATAGGTAGACAGAGTTAGCTTTAATATTAAACCAAAAGATTTGGCATTTTCCCTTTGAAAATGAGACCAAATACTGTCTAAATAGTAAATGTCTGGAGTTAGGAGAAAGGTTTGTGCACTTTGGCAATTCACCTTTGGAGAGGCCTCGGTTTCCTCATCTGAAAATTGACAGGAGGGATTCAACTTGAAATCTAAGTTTGTCTCCAGCCCTGATGTTCTGCAAGTCTGCATTCTTATGTTGTCCTGGTTTTCATCTTTCCGTAAGAGTCAGTGTGAGTGTGTGTGTGCATGTGCGTGTGCGTGTGCGTGTGTGTGTGTGTGTTGGAGTGGGGGAGGGTAACTGATCCGGCTATATTGAAGTTCTGAATAACTTGTGTCAGCTCCAATACAGGATTAGATTAAAATGTTTGAGTCTCTTTTCTTGTACTGTACACTGGAACCTTCTTTTGGCCAAGACTTATGATGAGTGGCTAGCTAAGAAGTACTTGATAGTTCAGCCTTTAGTTTTAAAAGGGTGGAATCACTGGAGGTTTAGAGCTGCAACATTTTCAGCTGTTTTAGAGGCTGTCCTCCACTATTCCTCTCTCTTTGTAAGGTTCAGAAATTCTTGGCTTTGGGTTCATATGGCTGAGGCCAATCAAATGCTTTCATCAGCCTCACGATTGGATGTTGAGTGATATATTGCCACCAGTTAAAATTTGACCTACTCAATGACCCTCTTGCAAACATTAATTGTGCAGAACATCTTTCTTCAGCAACAAGAGTATCTTCTTGAAAAGGCCACTCATTTACTTAAGAGTTAGTCCAACTTATCCAACTTTGTTACAAAGCTTATCTCTTGCTACTTGGTACAAGGATTTCTGGAGAAAAGAAGCACATAGGTCTAGAATAGAGATTAGGAAGTGACTATTTTCCTTAAGACTTTACAAACAATTACTAAAAAAGACCTTCTGAACTTCTATGAGATACTTATTTACTATAACAAAAACAGAGCCCTAATCATCAGAGAATAGAAAGATGTATAATTATGGCTTTACTTTAGCTATGAAGGATTTTGTATAAAACCTTTGATTTGCCATGGGAAAAGAATGGCAAATTTTAAAGTGTAGAGAAATAGAAAAACAGAATAAGCAATAACTGCCTGTTTTTCAAACTAGTTGATGGTTAAAGATAGGCTCTTTTATTTAAGAAGAAAACAAATCACATTAAACAAGCATTTCTTATCATGAAACCAATTGTATGCAATTTTATACAGATTTGCTAGTTGATCTTGTGTGTGGTCTTGGAGGTATTAGGAGGGCATTGTCCTGAGTGTGCAAATATCTAAAAGGAGACTTTTTTTCTTTTTAATAAAACTACAGAAGCTGCGAAAAAGGAAAAAAAAAAAAAAAGAATTGTCTTTAAAATTACCTAACTAAATCCCACTAACTACAGAGATATTCTTTCTACTTTTTTTGATCCACTTTGCCCATCATTTTAGAAATATTTTTCTTTTTGGGAAAATGGTGTTAAGTTGATTAAGAAATCTTGCGAAGTTCTGTTACATCTGTGCTGTGTCTGTGTGCATATGTTGTCACAGCCAACACAGGCATTTTTAAGATTAGCCTTTCCTTCCTGAAGCTTCTTTCTCTGGTTCATTCCTTCTGACACCTAATTGGTGGGGAGGAAAAGGCTCTTGACTTGGGAGTCAGATGGATTGTGTTTTGAATCCCAGCTCCATCACTTAAAACTGTGTGACCTTGGGCAGGTCACTTAACCTCAGAACTTCATCTATCAAATGAAGAGGTCAGAATTCCCTCCTGCTTTCAAATTCTGTGAAAGAAAATGTTCACTAGTATATCTTGGTAATTATATCAACAATCACATAAAAAATCCCTTGGGGAAGCTATATATCACTCTTAGGGGCAGGGCACAGTACTTCTTTCCCTGCTCCACCTTAGCTTTTTGAAGTTGGAAGGAAACAATCCTGTAGGAAGGTTTTATTGTCCTTGTTTCATGAGGAAACGGAGGCCCAATGAAGTTATGGTTTTCTCAGTGTCTCACAGCTAGAAAGTGGCCAAGTAAAGACTGAAACCCAAATTTTCTAACTCCTCATCTAGCCTTTCCACCATGCTTCTAAACAAATTGGGCCATACGATTAATTTTCAGTGAGAAATTAGCTTTGTTTTGCAATGTATGTCATAAAGCATATTTTTCAAATCCTCTCCTAAAGGACATTTATCTCTTAATATAAACTCTTCAGCTAGGTTACTTTTATACTTTTCCTAATTCAGAAAGATACAGAACCAAGGTTCCCTTAGAAACTTTTACCCTTCTCCTTTGAAGAAGTGCATTTCTATAGGGCCCTTCCTTAACCAGTCTCTCAACATGGAAGCTTGAATATAAAGACCCTGGTAACCTGGCCCCCTCCTACTCTGAGAACAAAGCAAATACTCTGGCCCTTTCATTCTCTCTTTTTCCTTCTCCAAGTTTCCCTTATGGACCATCCCCCTCCACTACCCCAGCCACATCCAGGCCTGAATTTTTGTAACAATTTTCTTTTCCAGTGGAGATCATTTGTAAGTATTTTTTCCCAATATGGGATGCAAGACTAGTACTAAGAGAGCTTCAGTCCATTCTTTCACATTTCAGTTGATAAGGTAGCCCCACGGCTAAGTTTATCATTCTGGTACTGGGCTCATCTCCCCTTCTGTAGGGAGCCTCACCTTTAGGCTGATAGTATGGACTGAAATTATGCCCAAAGGATCTCAATTCCATCACTCAGAAGTGGATTCTTGTCTTGTCTGGCCTTGGGCATGGATGGAAAAACTGGGAAGTGGATACTGCCACCCTAAGAAGACTCAAATTGTCTCCTGACTAAAGTGTTCCCCAAAAGCAAACTTACTTTATGATAACTGTAAGCCAATTTAGCCTTCAAGTATTTTTATTGCAAATCCCATTTTTACCTGCCCCTTTCACCTTGTCTTCCAATCTAACAACTTTGGAAAAATAGTGACTCACATTAGCTCCTTTTAACTTGATACAATGATCATCTGTATGTGAAATAAGTCACCAGGCGCACTATACCTCTGCACGATAGTCAGCATCAATGAAGAGCATTCACTTTATGCAAAACTTTGGAGAGTAGTTTTCTGTTAACACAAACCCACTTTAATATCATGGAGAAATGAGGCCGTTCTGTCCTATCCACAGCAATTGACTCAATTTTCCAACAACAATAAAGTAAAATTTAAGGAATCATTTTTTCTTGGTTACAATCTATTTTTTTCGTATTCACACAGATATACTTCAGATCTGGAAGAAATTTTACTAGCCATGCTATTTTTAAACTGGTCCTTAGCAATGGAACTTTAAATTTTAAAATATTTTTAATGGTGGAAAAATGCACATAAGGTAAAATCTACTGTCTTAACCATTTAAGTAGTATTAAGTACATTAACATTGTTGTGCAATCATCACCACCATTCATCTATAGAACTCTTCATCTTGCAAAAGTGAAAATTGGTCATTATTACACAATAACTTCCATTTCCCCAGCCCTTGGTAACCAGTATTTGACTTTCTATTTGCATGAATTTACCTATTTTTGATGTTTCATGTAAGTGGAATCATAAAATATTCTTTTGTGTCTGGTTTACTTCACTTAGCATAATTTTCATTCCTGTTGTAGCAGGTATCAGAATTTCATTTTTTAAGGCTGAATAATATTTCATTGTATATATAAACCACATTTTATTTATCCATTATTCATCTGCTGATAGACACTTGGGTGACTTCTACCTCTTGTCTGATATAAACAATGCTTCTATGAACATGGGAGTAAGGGCTTTTAACCTTTTTCCCATGAAAACTTGCAGATACCGACATGGAAGACTGATAAAAAATAGTAAGAGGATCCTCATTATTTGATGAAAAGTATTTCATTGTCAGGACAGTATAAAAGGCACTAGTCCATTCAACCCTTTCTTTTTTTAGGCAAGAAAAGTTCAGTCCAGAGAGGGAAAGAACACATAGTGGGACACCCAGTAAGTTAAAGGAAGAGCCTCCACAAGAACCAGGCCTCCTGACCACTTACTATTTCCATTTTACTTGGCATTGCTAGTTCAGGAAAATGATAACATTGTTTTCTAATATCTGCACTGGGAACATAGGAAACATTAGTATGACCCCAGGACAGTAGTTTGATAGAGAGCATGATTTGTATTAGGACATGTACATTGAGGTAGTTGTGAGCTTTTTCCCCCCTATTAATTTCATTTTGCTTCAATAGTCCTCTAGTAATAGTATGTGGTTTCCAGAGTGGAATTGCTGACACCACTAACCAGCTACATCATTCTGCATACTCTAGTTTAGGAATGTGCTATTTGATTAATGAGATACTGGTTTCAGAGCCCTTTGAGCTGCTCAGAACAAAGGCAAGAGATAGATTCAAAGGGTTCACATTATGACATTATCTAAGGATAAACATTTGGCTAAATATTTTCATATCAGTATTAATCTTCAGATGTCTGCAAACACTCAGTTGCATTTACAGAATGAAGCCTTTTGAATAAGCCTGGAAAGACAATTGAGTACCATAGCATATACTTGACCCTACTGAGTATTTCAAGATAACCAAATATAGTTGAAAATGATAGTACCATGGCAACAAAATGAACTTAAAAAATTTTGAAGCATATCTTTCATAGAAAAGATTCTATATTGGTTTAATCTTTTTTTCATTTTTAACTGACATGAGTTCTTTTTACAATGTTAATTTTTATTACCTTATCTCATATAGGATCAGCACATTTAAGATCTGAATAGCCATTTGTTGTTTATCAAAAAGAAGAGAAATGCTAAGTGTTCTTCATTACAACATAATGGATTTTCAGATCTTCCCTATTTTTAAGAGTTTGACTTTTAGATCATCTCCACTTCTTGAAATTCCATACCTCTAAAATAAGGGCCATAAAAGTGACATTGAAAGCAAAAGAATAAAAGGGAAAAGTAGATCTCTCAAGGTGGACAAGTTCTCTTTCCCCTACCACTCAAACACAGCAGAGTCCTGGATGGAGGTTGGAAGTAACTACAAATGAGAGGAGGCTTAAAAATCAAGGGGAAAAAACCAGCACTTACTCAGCTGCTATTAGGTTCGAGGCACTGGGCTTGTCCCATTCCTAAATATTATCTCATTGCATTGTTATGGCAATGTTGTGAAGTCTATTGTATTCATTCTTTTTATACTTGAGGAAACTGGGGCTCAAATTGCGTAATTTGCTCCAGTAAATTGACCAGAAAACAAAGGTTTTTTTCTGCAAAACTTTTCTTTACTTACACCAGTCTCACTAATTCTATCTATAGAAAGAAATGTACTCTTTGCAATTGTCATTATATCCTCATCATTATAGTCACATTTAGATACTTTAATCCCAAAACACGAATGTCCAGGTTTGGGGGTTGGAGGTGGAGAGAGGACTTTCAACACCAGGAAGGAGACAGACAATGGGAGATAAGAGAGAATGAGGAGACTACTTTTATCTGTGCGCACCTGAGCAAGAAACAACCTCACTGAGACTTGGTTTCTTCACTTGAAAAATAGGAATAAAATGGTATTCATCATATAGAGTGGTTGTGAGTTTTGCTGATTGTGCCAGAAATGGACTCAAGCACAGAGCCTGTCACTCAGTAAAGATTCTCTGTGGCTACTTTAATCTCCAGAGTACTCTGTTTGGACATATCACTGGGTGATTTTAGAAAGAAGTGTAGATTAGTGATTGGAAAGGGAGCTGACAAGATTAGCTAATACAAATCAGAACACACAATTTGGAGAGAGAGCATTTACACCTAGGGCTCCAAGCCTCCCTCCTGAGGCCCACTGGAGTTTTCAGAGCTGGACTGAAGTGTCAACAGCTCACTGACAATAATGGAAGCTTTTCCCAGTTTACAGATGGTTGCTATATTTTTTCAATTATAAATTTTCTCCCATAAATATGTATTGCACATTTGGTGCCTGCTACTATTTATTCCTTTATCTAAAACATAGTTTCTGAATGCTTTCTCTGTACCGGTCACCGTTTTTGGCACTTGCGAGACAGCAGTGAAAAAAAAGGCAAAAATTCATCCCCTCATGGAGCTTACATTCTAGCAGGGGAGAGAGATTATAAAAAAGATAAATAGGTAAAATAGATGGTATGTTATTTATGAGTGCTAAAAAGAAAAAAAATTGGACAAATGGGAAAAGGGGGTAGAAAGTCTAGATGGGGTTTAGAATATTTGGTTTGGAACCCAGGGAAAGCCTTACTGAGAAGGCTGTGTTTGACTTGAAGGTAGTGAAAAAGAGAATAAATCTTGGCAGAGAAAACAGAAAGTGCAAAGGCCCTGAGGAGGGAGTATATTAGGAATGTTTTAGAAACTTAAAAAAAGCCAGAGTGGCTGGCTGACTGAGTGAGACACTGGTGATGGCAAAGTAATTGTCACTATTTTATGGTGTGCCTCAAAGGTTCCCATGACTTCCAAGGCCTTTGCCATCTGTACAAGATGGATAACCACAGCTAATAAGTGGTAAAAGTAGAATAAGACCTCAGGCCTTCTGATTTCTAGGCCAAGGTTTGTATCCTACAACACAGAATCATTCAATATCAGAACTGAAAGTTGCCTTAGAGGTCAACTAATCCAATTTTCTTCTTGTACAGATGGAAAAAGTGAGTCATACGGTGAAAAAGTGACTTTCCAAAGGTTAGCCGTCATGTCAGTGACATGGCTAGAAGTAGACTTAAGACTGTTTCTCCTTATAGGCAAGCTCTATACCAAGCTGTTGTTTCAGAGGCAACTATGGCTATGAGAGAATTCATACCTTGACATGGGACTGAGAAGATCTGAAACCTAAGGAGTAGAGCTGAGCTGATTTTAGGGCATGAGTTGACTAAAGGCTAATAGATTGTTGCAACCAAGCCAGAGGTGGTGTTAAAGGGATCCTATGCCTTTTAGTGGGCAGGAGTGTGGATAGATGTGGTGAGTTTATATCCTATAACATTTTGAACATCTTGAAAAGGCCACCCGTGAAGTTCATGTGTTTTCTTGTTGATTTGTATCTTAGGTGCTGTGCAGATATATCTGGAATCTGTTTAACTGATAAAATACCATGTGGTGGCAAATGATTTTGATGTGTGGGCTGAGCTTGCTGCTTCTTGCTGCCACCAGCTTATTGTTGAGTCTTATACTATAGCAAGTTGGTATGAGGTGGGCATGTGGCAGAAAGAGAGAGAACCTTCTGATAACCATCTGGGGCAGCCTAGCTAAAAAGCCAATTGTGCAGCACAGTTTCCTTTAATATCAATTAGAACTGGAATTTGCCTTGCAGGTCATCTGATTTTACTTCTTTCTTGTAAAGATGGGGAAACTGAGTCACAGAGAGCAAAAGTGACCTGCTAAAGGTTAGCCAGCATGTTAATGACATATTAGAACTGGACTTCATATATCCTTTGCTCCATGTGCTAGACAGTATGTTGAGCTTCCAGCTTGCAGATACCATCATGACATTTCAGATGAGGAGTAAGGCCCCTCATCATTATCATTTGCTTATCATTAGAAACTTCCAATTGATTAAGTTAGTCTTATAGACAAAGAAATGGCTAAGGAACTTCCTCAAGCTTTGCTAGGGTGGGCAGTGATTAGTTTCAGGGTCAAGTTCCATTACCCATGGCTTGAGGGCTGACCTGGTTTATGGAGGGGTGGAATTGAGATCAGCAAGGGTCAGTGCAAGGCTGCTACCCTGGGAAACCTGTCTAATGCCTTGCTAGCAGTGTGGGGTTTAGCCTGGCCTGCTTCCTGGATGTCCTTCCACCTGTGAGTGGGCACTTATTAGAGCTCACATCTACCTGTTTCTTTCTCTTTCTAGCCCTCTTTCTCACGGAAGCTTGAGAAGCAAACATCACACAGCTTGAAAATCTCACGTCTGAGGTGGAGGTGCTAGGATTCCACTAGTGAAACAGCTGTGAGTCCTTACACATGTGTTAGTGCTGGTGGCTCAGGGCCAAGTGAAATCCCAGGCTCCAATCATGTGGCTACCCTCTGTAAAAGTTGGCTGTGTGAAAGAATGCAACAGGAAAATCAGAAATGCCTTTACACTTTTCCTTGTTTCACTTGGTACTGAGCTGAAGTTCAATCTCACTCAAGTTCCAGTAATGTTAGGGAGATCCTTTAATATCATTTGGAAACCCAGACACCTGGTTTTGCCATTTGTAAGCTTTCATGAGTCATCACCATACTCCACTCACCTCTGAGATGAGAGTGTCTTTCCCAGCTGGAGATTGACTTTGTGTGGATTGTTAGTTGGCTACATTTCCAGAAGAAAGTAAAATGTTCATGGCTTAGATGTTATCTTGGACATTGGGGCAAAAAAGTACAGAATAACATAATGTTGCTCTGTGAAAGCTGGAATGTAGTTATCACGCTTCTGGGAGAATGTCATATCTTGATCATCAACTGAAATAAAGCAAGGACTGATGATATATGAAATATTTTTGAGGCACTCTTTAAAACCCTTGTGCAAAGGTTGAAAACTAGCTACAAATAGACATACAATTTGTTCTACTGCAACTTCTTTATGAAAAGTAATAGAACCAAAATAGGGTGGAGGTTGGAAGTGGGGAGGTGCTTGGAACTGACAATATTATGTTATTTTCAGAGAACTGCAATGTGTTTTCCTCGAAAAAAAGGAAGTTGGGCTGTGATAATATAATTCTGGATTCCATGGAATGTTGTGGCTCACAGAGGCAAGAGATAAAAGACAGAGAAACAATATACTGGTGAGTTTCGGGGCTTTATTTTATATTAAAACATCATTTTGTCACAAACATGAGATGAATGTGTATTCTGTCCAAAAGAAGAGTATTATATTTCTGGATATCAAAATGGAAACATGCTTACTAGGCTGTGCTTCGTATTATCTGAAAAAAATACCAAGTGTTCTACATCATACCCTCTATCCTAAAAGAGTTGCAAAAATAATTCCAGAAAAGCTATGCTGGCAATTAATGGTGTTTTAGCCAGAGAGAATTAAATAGCCACTTGAAACTACCTGAGAAGTCACTTTACTGGCAGAATTGCTCTGTGTTCAAGCATGTTTCTTCAATCACAGATCAGGATGAGTGAGTTAGAAAGCCATGGAACCATAGGCATATTTTATGTAGATTTGCCCAAGTTTATATAGTAGTTTGTTATTCAACACAAAAGCAGCCGTCATAGCAACCTCAGGATCACAAAGTGCTTATGGTACCTCTGAGAGACTGATCATCTTGCAAAGCTGTTGAAGTTCATCTTTGCCCTGTGTGAACCAGAGCACTGCATGGAAAGAATGCTGCTTCTTTTTAGTGTGATCTTAGTGTCCCATTAATGTACCATATGCATTAAGTAAGCTGGCTAGCAGGCTGCAGATTTGCTCCTTTCTCATGGTTTGTTTTTCATTTTCATTTCCTTAATGATTTGAAAACTTGTTTTCAAAGGTTCTTCGGACAGGGCCCATTGGTGTTGTGCTGGGCCTGGCTTCCTTTGCTGCCAAAGTGCAGACCCTCTGTTGTGTAATAGAACAAGGCCTTTGAGCCTCTAACTGGTGAGGGATACAGTAATGAGCTACAGCTGTGGAGTGCAGGCTCCAACGAACTGGAGGGGAGCCCAAACGGAGAAGGCTGGGAAACCTCCTTTTTCAGTATCTTTCCTCCTTTCCTACCTCCACTCCCTGTTTTGGTATTCAGAACCTAGGGCTAAACTCAAGCTGGTGCCCTGCTTCCAAAAGCCCATAGGGAACTGCAAGTGTACTTCAAGTGCTGGATGTGGGGGACTCCACACCCACAGGTCTTGGCTTTCAGCTGGTTCAGGCCTTGTAGTGGAGTGCAGATAAACTGTGTCTCTGAAAAACAAAGGAACATTTCTGATTTGCAGAATCGTCAAATACTCCCACCATAGACCAATTTCAAACAACCAACAGCTTAACAGTTGGCCCGCAAAACTCCTGGAAATGTAACAAATGGCTCCAGCATACTCTCACCCCAGGTTATCTCATTTGCTACCCATACCCAATCTCACAGATAGGTTGGTGTTCTCAACCCCATGTAGCAGAAGAGGAAACAGGCCCAGAGGATTGAATACAGAGATTCTCAAACTTTACAATGCATAGGAATCACCTGGGGATCTTGTTAAAGGGAGAACCTGTGATTCTGCATTTTTAACAACTCCCATGTGACAAATTTCCACAGTTAATTAAAGCTGCAGTCAACCTTCTGGAAAAGAAGGGGAGGAGGCTAAAATACAGCCTCTTGCAACTGAGAAATCACACTCTGCCCCCCTCCTCCAAGTCACACCATTTCCTCAATCAATTCCAATTCTGGAATGTTCAGGGACAATACTGGGCCTTCCCAGTATGGCAGAGGACTGTAAGACACAACATCGAGTTTCCTTTCATGCAGAAGGGGAGCTGGTTTTCTCTCCAGTGCTCACAGGTTAGTAACATGCCCCAAGGCAGAACTTTGATTGATTCAGGAATGTATGGCCCAATCCTAACTATATATAGCAACCCCTCTCTCTCTCCTTGAGTTTGGTTATATTACATGACTCTGGGGGTACTGTATCTCTAGGAATTTGCTCAAATTCCATATTGTCTTTCCACCTGACAATTATAAACTCAAGGGCTAAAATTAGCAACCTAGGCAATAATTACGAGTTAATATGGGCCCTGTTTTCACTCAAATTCATCACCTAATAATGAAGATGTAAGAAAAAGCAGAGATGACTGAATGGAGAAATCCAAGCTAAGGAGACACTGTGCCTGTAATGGTGCTAAATTCTGAGAAGGACGTATGACAGTATTCCTGACCTCAAAGAAGCCTAATTCCAATTAGGCAATTCACACCCATGAAACAGGGTATGATTCATTATATAGTACAAAATCCAACTGTGCAATAAGGTTTAGATTATGTTTGTTGTACAGAATGTTGAAATGTGTATGGGCAGGGTTGCTGTCTAGACTGCCAGAGCACAATTTCCAAGGGAAAGTTCTCCATTCCTGTTTTAAGACTTTCATTCAATCAGGCAATCAAAAGATTCAGATGTATCCAAGATATTTTGTAGTTCATGGAATGCACAAGCAAAGGATTATTTTCTTTTCCTTTGGAGACTGTCTCACAATCAAAACCATCTTTCTAGTAAAATGATTTTATCCTGATACACAGCTCCAATTTTTATTTTTTGCTTTCTTTGCCTGAGTCTGGATAAAGTGATTTATTCACTGCCAAAAATGTATGTTTGCTGTTATAAAGACATAATCTTAACTGTGTCTCTCCTTTTCTTTATCATTCTATCCAATTTCATTCTGTGTCTTGTACAGGAATACCTTTGTGTTACAGGGCAAGATAGTGCACAGATACATATCTTCCGCTTCCTATCTATGGAGATTCTCATCCTCTTGGGCCCAATATGAAATATCATAGTTTTGGGGAAGCCTGCCCCAATCTCCAGAGTTAGTTGGAAATTTTTATATTTTACCCTGATCTGCAATCTTATGACCTTCTTCTCAATGGTAGTTTATATTTCATTCTCTCTTGCATTAGAGGTAGTTATCTCAGTATTTTTCCCCTCTTTTACCTCCACTTCAGCTAGGATGTAAGGATTTTAAGGCTGTTAGGTCAATAAAAATTATAATTATCAATTACTTAATACTTACTAAGTACCAGGCATTTTACAAGAGTGTGTTTAAAACTGCAAAATAATTCTCTGTCAGAGGTGTAGTCATCCCACTTCACTGAGGCTCAGAGAGGTCAGGCAACTCTCCTGAGATCTCCCAACTAGCAATAACTTTAGCCTGCTCAAAACCCACATTTCTTTCATTACACTCCCCAGCAATATGCTCTCCTCGAGAGAAGGCACCAAGGCTTCTAGCTAGTGTAAGTGTTCAATAAATTGTTGAATGAATATGTACATGAAGAAATATGTTACTCTGCTCATGGTATCAATAATGAGGTGCTAGAAAAGTGGCCTGCCTCCAGGCCAGTGCCCCTCTTCCTGTGACCTCTCAGGGTGGATTATTCAGGTCTCCTTTCCGTCAGTCCCTGTGTCCTGTGCTATGTTCTCAGCTTTCTGTTCTTTTCCTGTTAATCAGCTAGCTAAGCTTACAAATGAACACACTTTGATGCTGTTGTGTTAATGGATGCTAGTAAGTTATTTTACATGTATTTATTCAACATCTACATTAAAAATATTCAATGTAAAATGCCATGTACATAGGAGGAACCTTATAAATATCTATTGAATAAATGTGCTAAAGGTAGAACGGAATTGTTCGTGACAATAAATGAAAGGGGCATAGACACAGGTTAGAACTATTTTTTAGCAAACACATCCAGGTACCAAGGACTGTGTTAAATCAGAGATACCAAGATGACTAAGACAGACATGATTTCTGCCTTCATGGAGCTTACTCTCAAGTAGGTGACACATTTGCATTTCACCCTAGGGTCTACCTGAATCAATGTCCTCATCTAAGTGTAAGCTACAGAAGATAATCTGGAGCAGGAGTAGGGAGCAATTAAAATTACATGGCAGGTCCATGGGTCTTTTTTCCTTTTAGCTCAATCCCTCCACCCCTAACCTTCCTCACCTTCCACTAGCTGTCATCCTGCTCTCCCTCTTAAGTCTTTCCCCATTTTCCTTGTTAGTTCAGTTTGTTCATTAGAGTCCACATACAAGTGAGATCATATGGTATTTGTCTTTCTCTGACTGGCTTATTTCACTTAGCACAATGTTCTTCACGTCCATCCATACTGTCTCAAAGGGTAAAATTTTCCTCTTCTTTACAGCTGAGTAGTATTCCATTGTATAAATGTTCCATAGGTGATTACTAGACAAGGGGGGTATAAGGAGACTAAATGGTAATGAAAAAAATACTATATTTTTTATATATATATATATAATAAAAATGTTAAATTACAAGGCAGATTGTTCTTGTTTTTGTGCTTCATTATGAAGAATAGATTCTAGAGTTGAGTATCCATAGGGACTTCCCCTTCTTTCTCCATTTTGTTCTGTTATTCTCAACTTGTGAAGAAAGTGGAGGCATACCTCCTTAGGAGGTTGTAACATCATTTTCAAGGAGTGCTTTTATCATTAAAAGTTTAAATAGCACCAAATGAAAACATTCTTACCATAGAAAACCTCTTATAATACCAATGCTGTCTTCAGACTTTGTGTCAAACCCATTCTTCAGAAGTATTCATAATTAGTTAATTGTGCCCCCTTCCAGATATTTTCCCCTACATATACAAGATAATACAATAATTATTTTTAATATAAAAGCAACCATTTTTATATGTTCCTTAGTTAATACCTTTTTAATCTAACAATATATTTTGAACTTGTTAATATGTTTTTACATATAGATCCACATTCTTCCTTTTTTTAAAGTATATTTTATTGATTATGCTGTTACAATAGTCCCAATTATTTTCCCTTTCCTCCCCTCTTCCCAGTACCCCCCTTCTATCCAACAATCCCACCATCCTTAGTTCATGTCATGGGGTCATGCATAAAATTCTTTGGCTTCACCCTTTCCTATATTATTCTTAACTTCCTCCTGTCTATTTTGTACCAACCAATTATGTTTCTTAATCACTGCACCATTTCCCCATTTCTCCCCCTTCCCCTTCCCAGCTGATAACCCTCCAAATGATCTCCATACCTATGATTCTGTTCCTATCCTGGTTTGCTTAGTTGGATTTTTTAAAAAATATTTTCAAAATTAATTAATTATTTTTTTTGGGGGGGGACCCCCGCTCTGTAACAACTCCCCCCCTCTCAGACTTAAGACCCTTTATAATCTTGGAAAGGACAATGGGCAAAGGTTTTGTGCTCCTCTAGCTGCTTCATGCTGGACATGGTCATCATTCAACTACCCTAAGGTCCAAAAATTCCTAATAAGAGTCGGGCTGTGGAGGGGAGGGTGGCCTGTCCACATGAAAAAGGATCTTGCCGACTCCAGGTCAGTTGGCTGTCCCAGCCAACGGCATGCTCAGTTTAACAAGCTGGCATCCTTGTATTCTGGGGGCAAAAGATTTGGCAACAGGGTTAAAAGGCATCATTAAAACCATAACCACTAGATGACAAAAGGCAGGGATTAATTTTTCAATGTCCCACATTAGGAAAAAAAAAAAAGGCTTCTTTGGAGGAAGGTGTGCAAGGCACATCACACCTGTCCAAAGCCCTTTTGCCCACTATACTTAGTTAGGGTTGAGGGGAATATTTTAGGTCTCCCCCCTCAGACCTCTGGACCCTTTCTGTCTAAGCCTTTAGGATAGAAAAGAAAAACCAGTTTTAAAATGAAGGCCACAGACCATCCCATGCTTCACCAACTCAACCACTTAGTTCAGCCAAACTGTTGAGTCTCAAGAGGCAGCGATACAGACAGGATTAAGTGAGGCCTATATGTACAGACAATCACTCAGGTAATGAGATCATAGGTTTATGCCCTACAAAAAAAGAACACACATGTTAATTTATGCAACATACCCACAAACCAGTCTCTAGATCCGAGAGGCTGTTTTATTGGTAAGACATCCAGTTGCAAAGCATGTGACATTCTTCTTGCCTGTAAACTAAGCATCTTTGATGATGTCACAGACCTAGTTTTACTTTCAAGTGAAAACAAACTTTAAATGAAATAAATTTTTAAGACAATTAGCTGCCCTAGTTTATAGTCTACCACTGAGCACAATGATTTTCCTTGAATCGCGATTTTTCTCCTTAAGATTACCCTCCTTGTCATTAAAGAGACTGCATTAAGTCCAGTTTTAATTTATCCTGTTCGTTTGCATAAACACAAGAAGAGCAACAAATGATCACATATGATCTTTAAGTCTGCTTTGCTGGAACTTGCACAAGGAACATTTAGGGTGACCTTCAGTCTGCACTTCAGGGCACAGAAGCTGAGCCACATACCTGCAATTCAGCCTTGCCTTTGAACACCTGTCTTCCAAGTCCTTCAGGTTTTCCATTGTGCCTTAAGGTTCTTTCTAGCCATCTTTCAGGAAAGCAACTTTGTTCCTTCCCTGGAAAGATTGCCATGAATGGCACAACCAACCAAGGTACCAGGCCTTTTATCTCATGGGCTTTTATTACCTTTGAAAGTCAATCCCAGTTCCTCAGGGCTTTTTGGTAGCAACCAGAGCCCAGGCATGTCTCCTTTAGAAATGACATTCCATTCAAAGTCTTGGTTAACAAAATCTCTATTAACAACTGCTCTTAGTTTTATGCAAACAACCTTATGTAATTACTTTCTTCTTCAGAATGCCAAATTCTGGAGGTATCTGGTAGGGAGAAAAATATACAGTGTGGAGGAAAATCCTTGTCCTTCTAATATTCACTAAAATTGCATTTCCATACTTTACATTTTCTTTTGTTCACTTTCCTACATGTGAAGTTTTTTTTGTTTTTGTTTTTTTGGGTGGGGGTATTTGCTCGCTCTCTTTATTTATTTATTTTGCTTTCATTTTCTTTTTCACTAAAAATTTTTGTTTGTTTGTTTTTCTATTACAGTTGTCCCACTTTTTTTCCTATTATCCCCCCCACCTTGCCCACCCCTTCTCCCACAGTTAATCCCCTCCCCATTGTCCATGTCCATGGATCATTTATACGTGTTCTTTGACTAGACCCTTCCCCTTCTTACCCCCTTTCTCTCCCTCCCCCTCCCCTCTTGTCACTGTTAGTCTGCTCCTTGTTTACATGCCTTTGGTTCTATTTTGTTCATTTGTTTGCGTTGTTCACTAGTCTCCTGTATTAGGTGATATTATATGCTATTTGTCTTTTATTGCCTGGCTTATTTCGCTAAGCATAATTCTCTCTGGTTTCATCCATGTTGTTGCAAATGGTAGGAGTTCATTCTTTTTTCTTCTACATAGTACTTCATTGCATAGAAGTACCACAGTTTTTTGATCCACTCATCTACAGATGGGCACTTAGGTTGTTTCCAGCACTTGACTATTGTAAATAGTGCTGCTATGAACATAAAGGTGCATAAGTTCTTTTGTTATTATCAATAGGTACTTATTCATTGTCATTTTCCCCCTTTGTACTTGTGTTTCTGTCTGCCTCTCTTTGTTTTTATCTTCTTAAAGCAGACCCTTTAGCATCTCTTGCAATTCTGGCTTGGTGGATTTGTATTCTTTTAGCCTTCTTTTGTCTGGAAAACTACTTACTTCACCTTCCATTTTGAATGAGAGACTTGCTGGGTAGAGTAGTCTTGGTTGTAGGCCTTTGTTGTTCATTGCTTGGAATATTTTTTGCCATTGCCTTCTGGCTTGTAATGTTTCTGTTGAGAAATCTGATGATAGCCTTATCAGAGCTCCCTTGTATGTTATTTGCTGTTTCTCTCTTGCTGCTTTTAGGATTCTCTCTTTGTCTTTCAATGTTGCCATTTCAATTATGATATGTCTTGGAATGGGCCTGTTGGGGTTCATTTTCATTGGGACCCTCTGTGCTTCCTGGAGTTGTGCGACTTTTTCTCTCATCAAGTTAGGGAAGTTTTCTGTCATTACTTTTTCAAGCAGGTTTTCTATCCCTTGCTCCACTTCTCCTTCTGATTTTCCTATGATACAGATATTATTGTTTTATTTTGCCCTGCAGCTCTCTTAAAACCTTCCATTCTGTTTCAATTTTTTAAAATTTTGTTGCACTGGCTGGGAATTTTTATTTTATGTTGTCCTCCAGCTCACTGATCCAATGTTCTGCTTCATCTAACCTGCTTTTAATTCCTTCTACTGTGTTCTTCAATTCAGAAATTGTACTCTTCATTTCCTCCTGGCTCTTATCGATAGCTTCTATGTTCTTTTTCATGCTGGTGTAATTCTCAGCAAGTTCCTTGTAGTTTCCCTGGAGTTCTTTGTCGTTTTCTTTGTGTTCACTGAGTTCATTGAGCTTCCCTATAATCCATGTTTTGAATTCCATGTCTGATAGTTTGCTTTCCTCTATTTCATTTAGCACTCTTTCTGGGGATTCCTTCTTTCCTTTAGATGGGGGAGGTTGTTTCTTTGTCCCCCCATTTTTGTGACTCTTATTGTTTGTTGCTGCTTCTTAGATTGACCTGCACTTCCTGGATCTGCCCCTGGTGGCATCAGATCATGTCCCAGTCTGGGCCTAGGCAGCTGTTGGAGACTACCAGAGATATATTGCCTTTGTCTGTCTCCTTTAGTTGTTACTCTATTTAATCTGTGATCAGCCATCAGGCTTAAGTATGGAGGGTGGGGCAGATTAATTCCTGTGGGCAGGGCTATTGCTTCCCCCCAGGCTGATGCCACTTGGAGGGTAATGGTCTGCCAGTCATGTTGTAATGAAGTGGCCTTCTCTGTCTCTCCATGATTATAAGACTTCTCTCCAGCTAGTGTTCATTTGATTATTCCAGATGATTTCTCCACAATTCAGTTGTAATTCCAGATTGGTCCTGGGAGGAGTTTAGTGTAGCTTCCACTTACTCCTCCACCATCTTGGATCTCTCTTCTTCCTTTTTTAAAAACAAACAAACCTGTTCTATTTAAACTGCTGTATAGCATTTTATCATGTATATGTACCACAGTTTATTTAACCATTTTTATAGTAATGGATATATAGGTTGTTTCTAATTTGTTTACTCGGGTTAACAATGTCACCAGCAAACATCCTGGGCAATCTTCCTTCTGCACATGTGTGTTAATATCTCCCTAGGGTAACTATATAGAAGTGGAATTGTTGGTCATGGAGTATACACATCTAAAATATTGCCACATTTCCCCCCAAAGTGGCTAAACTTATTTATATTACCACCAATAGTTTATGAATATTCTTTCCATACACCTTTGTTCAAAATGAATTTTATAGATTTTTAATTGTTCCCAATTTGATGAATATAGAAATCAGTCTCTCATGATTTTATTTAAACATGTTCTGATTATTACTGCATTTTGGCTTCTTTTGGTATGTTTATTGACCATTTGGATTTACTCACTTATCACGGCATCACTATTTTTAAAAAATATTATATTTAATTATTTATTGCAGAATTTTCACTATATCGCGGGATTTTGCGGTACTGTATACATATGTTGTTAAAGTTACGTAGGTTTGAGTATAGAATAAATGTAAGGTTCCTACTTTTCAGGGGGGTCTAGGACGTAATACCCATGATAAGTGAGGGAATACTGTACTTTTCTGTAAATTGCATGTTCATATCACTTATTTATTTATTTAGTTCTTTATTGATTCATTGGAACTCTTTCTATACTCCAGATACTATTTATATGTTGCATACATTTTGATGGTCTGTCACTTGTCTTTTAATTTTGCTTATTGTGTCTTACGTACAGAATTTTAAAAATTTTATGTAATCAGCTTTGCTTATTTTGTATTATGTGATGTATAAATTTTTGTCTTGCTTTAGAAGGCCATCCCCACATCAAGAGTATGAAAACATCCTCCTGTATGTTCATATAATATTTATATCTTTTACATTTAAATTTAGTTCTTTAAAACATCTGAAATTTAATTTTTCATATGGTATGAGATAGGGGTCTATTTTATTTCTTCACATGAATAACCAATTGTCCACACTCCATTTCCTGAAAAGCCCATTTCTCTCCACTAATTTTAAGTGCTACATTCACCATGTACTAAAATTTTTCTGGGTTTTGATTATATTCCGTTTTATGGAGAGGTCTTCATCAAACTACCCATTGCCATAACCATTGAATGGAGTATTTGCATCATTACTATTTATTATTTAATACTCATTTCATTCTTTCAAAGAAAACTCTTAATTTTATTCACAATTTTAAACTAAATAGTATACTAGTAAAAATATTTTGAAAATACTATACCTTCATGCAATGACCTCATAGTTACTTTATTCCAGTAAGAGATAAATCATTATAACAAATGAAAATAAAAAAACAAAAGTTAAATATTGGCTCATGTAGCCACATTTTTATTTTTTCCATTAAAATGAAAGGATATGATGAGAAATTTATGTCAGAAGATACTTCATAGTCTAACCTAAAAAACTGTCCTGCTTTATTTACATCTTGAAAGCAAATTTCACTCCAGACATTAACTTCTATAGAGGTCCTTTAGAGACCAGGTTAAAGAAAAAAAAAAAAAAAAACCCTGCAGAATGCAATATACTGGTAATTCAAAAGGAGGAAAAAGAGTATTCAGAGCACCATTTTTTTGTAAGCACAGAAAATATATTAGAAATATTTATAGTGATGATGAAAATAGATTATCCTAAATGATTATCAAGCTATTAAGCAGAACAATGGCATTTTGCATTCCAAATGTTTGTGGCTTTCCTATAGGAATATGTTAGTTTTACTTTTGCTTAGTACCCCAATACATGATGTAGATGTTCCTCATGCCAGATAATGAATATTATTTGGGGAAAAAATGGTCATGTTGTCACTTTCAATGGTGCCCTTCTAGTTTCTGATATATGGCTTTTGATGCAAAATCAATAACTTCATGTCATATTTCAAGTACAAGAGGATTTAGAGTCAGAAATCCTTGGTTCCAGTTCAAATTCTGCAATTTATTTGCTGTGTGACTTTTGATTCTGTTGCCTTATTTGTTCAATGGTGGATCAAAGCACTCGTCTGATTATTTCACCCCAGTGAATCAAATTATTATGAAAATCAATGTTAAAATAAGCAAAAAAAAAAGATTTATTCACTGTAACCATGAAATAAAAATAGGTTATTATTACTAAAGGGCCTCTGAAAAATAAGTTCTGATGGTCTTCAAACACTACATCAGGAAATGTACCAAATGGGGACAAAAGAAAACTAGCAATGAGAAAAATGAGAAGAAACAGGATAAAGAGATCTGTGGTAGAAAGCACAAGCACCAAGGAGTATCTTAAGCTCCCCACCACCACCTAGTTACAAATTTAACAATAGGGAACCTCTAAGTGGTAGATAATAATATTATAGTGTTGTGGTTAAGAGCTTTAGGAAAAGGAAGTTTGATTCTGGTGCACTGAAATTGTCAAGATATTGGGGTTGGGGACAAGTAAGTAACACTTATTGAGTGCCTACCACAGGCCAAGCACAAATGCCACAGGCTTTACATACATGATTTCATTTAGTTCCATCAAGAAATCTGTGAAGTCTGGATATTAACCCCATTTTACAGATGAGGAAATTGATTTGTGAATGTTCTGTGCCCCCTGCTGGCTAGCACACAGACTGACCTATCTCTTTCCTACCATCTCCTTTCTTCCATCTGAAGGATATGAATCTCTACATGTCTTATCTATCTTCTCACCTTTAATTAATTGCATCTTAGGTAATCTCTCTCCTTCATATATATATATATCTGTGTTTTTGCATATCCTTTTTCTTCAGCCCCCTTCTAAATATTGTCCAATTACTTCAAGAAAAGTTGTTTATCCATAATTTCTTTGAGCTATAGTTTACTCATCTATAAAATGGGACAACTCATAAGCTAGATGTGACGTTTAAATTTGATTATGTATATAAAAGCATCTTATAATCTATAAATCTATAATCTCTAAACTTAAATGTAAGATATCAGTTACTGTTCTCCAGAGAATGTTCATTGCTGGAAAAAGATAGCGGAGGAGCTTTGTGCTTGTCTATACTCTATTCAAATATGTATCGATATTGTAAAAATATCTGAAGACCTCAGCTCTGTCATAACAAAATGGCAGTGGCAGCATGTAAGAAGAGGCTGGCCATCACATATGTTAGCTTTGTGGAAGGCGAGTTTCCTGTAGGAGTTCATAATCAGACAGTAGAAAACAGAGCACAGACTCTGGCTAACATTGGTTAGGAGCCAGGCTACCTAAGACTGAAACCTGAATTTGACCTTTGTACCTTATTTAACTTCTTTGTGCCTCAATTTCCTGACCTGTAAAGTGGAGATAATAATCTTGCCTCCAAGAGATGTTTTGATGTTTGAATGGATTAATACCGAATTGAGTTAATAAAACATGTAAAAAGTTTAAAACAGTCCCTGGTACAGAATGAGCTATTATTATGTGTTAGTTATTGTTTCATGAAAGTGTAACAGAACCCACAGGCTGTCAGAATTGAAACAGAAACCACGAGTTATTCAGTTCTTAGGGGCCTGATTGCCCACCGCCAGAAGCAGTACTCTCAATATCAGAGTTTGGTGAAAAGAAAAAGAATTGTTTATTTAATAGTTATATCGATTTAGATTATTTACGGATTTCTGCCACTAAGTCTTATTTTCTTTAAAACACCAACAAACACATAGTTCTGCCTCCCCCTACCAAACCAGGATAGGTTTTGAAAAGTCAGATAGTCTTCCTACTTCCCAGACACAGTTCAGCTTTACCAGCAGCTACCAATCATTTAATCCTGATTGGGGAGGTTTTGCCTGTGTTGTGGTGCCCTCCAGCTCTTAATGAAGAACCACATGGAGTTTCCAGCCTCCTTGTAAACTGAATAGAGTTCTTCTTTTCCTTTCAAAGTCACATGGTGTTCTCCTCCTTCCTACAAACCACATGGATCTCTTCTCTTCTTAAAACCACATGACAAATTGCCAAATTCTGGAGGGATCAGGTAGGGAGAAAAATATACAGTGTGAAGGGAAATCCTTGTCCTTCTAATATTCACTAAAATTGCATTTCCATGCCTTATACTTTTCATTATTAAAACCACACAATTTTTTTTCAGAACTTTTACAAACTCCTAACAAACCTTCTACATACCTTTCACAAACCTTCATTTTTGTGCTTTATACTTTTTTTTTTGTTCACTTTCCTACATGTGAAGTTTTAACTTTTCCTGGGAAACCTCAATTTACAAACCACCTTTCAGAGCATATGGCCAATGCCAAAGTAGAGAATTCTAGACCTTTCCTTGGTCTCAATGGCCAATACCAATACAGAGAATTCCAGATGACCTTTTCTAGGTCTCATTGGTCAATACCAATACAGCAGTACAGTAACCATAAAATCAGACCACAAGCAGTTGAGGATTCCTCTTCCCAGGTTTAAAAACTTTCACAATCTTTTCTATACATTTTTATGACTTTACACAGACTTTCTGCAACATTCACAAACTTTCTGGATATTATTTACTTCTTCATATTTAACTGCAACATACTTTTAATCCTTGTTCTTTTTTCATATTGTGAAGGACTATACTCAAACTCAGTCAGTATCTGGCAGCTAAAAGTTCCCTAGATTTGTAGATATCCTGCAGCTTTCTGAAGCTTAGACCTGGCAAATAGCCTGTCTTGTAGCAATGACCTGAATGTCTAGACATATACCACTTTGCAAACAAAGCACATCACCTGAAGAGCATACCTAACTCACCATTTTGCCCATTTCAAAGATGGCGGCACCCATAAGTACCATCCACAAGATGGTGGGAAACCCATGTAACTCATCCACCATGGTGGAGCACTCACGTGGCTTACCCAAAATGGCAGTGCACCCAGGCAGCTCAGTGTCTGATCCACAACCTGCATCCGGGTTCAGTTCAAAAAGCCTAGGGGTTCCCTCCTATCCTGAACCCGTTTTCTTATACCATTGTGGCATTCCTGGCGACCAGCACCCTGAGCTAGGCTGCCCTCAGGGACTTTCCAAGAACTGCTTTTATTGACCCAGACATAACATGCCAATGGCTATAACCAGAAAAATCCCAAGGACCAGAAAACATATATACCACTTAGGCATCCATAATTCTATTATTCCCAGGAGTACTCTTGATCAGACAAACAGATCTAGCATCCATGATTCCATTATTTCAGAAATAAAGTTTTAGCCAAACAATCTTACTTCTCTAATCTCTTCCCAGTTTTGTTTTCTTTTCACCCTCTAGGCATATTTAGGTGGCTGGCGCCCTCAGAAGGTGTCTCCCAAGGGGGTCGACCTGCCACAGCAATTATTAAAGTACCACGTTGGGAGCCAGATTGTAACAGAACCCATGGGCTGTCCAGATTGAAACAGATCCCATGGGCTGTTCAGTTATTAAGGGCCGTATTGCCCGCCACCAGAAGCATAACTCTCAATACCAGAGTTTGGTGAAAAGAAAAAGAATTGTTTATTTAATAGTTATATAGATTTAGATTATTTGCAGATTTCTGCCATTAAGTCTTATTTTTTAAAAATACCCACAAACACATAGTTCTGCCTCCCCCTACCAAACCAGGCTAGTTTTAGAAAAGTCAGAGATACAGTCTTTCTAATTCCCAGACACAGTTCAGTTTTACCAGCAGCTCCCAATCATTCGATCCTAATTGGGGAGGTTTTGCCTGTGTTGTGGTGCTCTCCAGCTCTTAATGCAGAACCATGTGGAGTTCCCTGACTCCTTGTAAACCACATAGAGTTCTCCCTTTCTTTTCAAAGCTGCGTGGTGTTCTCCTCCTTCCTTGCAAACCACATGGATCTCCTCTCCTCTTCTCAAAACCACATGGAGGTCTTCACTAAAATGTCTGTCACCTATTTTTAAACCCCTGACTGCATCCTCTGATGTAGTGGGTATAGTAACTAGTTCTTACCATTCACAGAAAGTTGCACAGGCTCTCTATGCTCTTCCCACACCATTCCATTGTAAAAACCCCTCCCACCTTCTTGGGGCCTTGGAAGAACCAAAGCCGTTTGCATAACTGAGACACTAAGGTACTAGCCATAGTCATGCAAAGGCATCTTAAAAACTGTTCCCTTTTCCCCATCCCCCAACCTGCAGGCTCTGGGGATTTTTGGACACCCCCACTCTGTAACAAAAGGAATGAACATTTGTGAAAGTCACTTGGAAGTTCAAATTCCTGCAGACATGAGAAATAGTGTTTTTCATAGTTGTTTCCATCATTTTTCCCAACCTATTTGGTATATTTGCAAAATATTTTCTTAACACCCATATTTATAGATTCCTGGTTACCAAAAAAAAAAAAAAAAAAAAAGATTATATGTCATCACAAAGTAAAAATAAAATGAGTTTATTTAATGTTTTCCAAGGAAGAGGAAAAAATCCAAAGTTCTATGCATGACATTCAAGATCCAGCTTTACCAGCCCAAGCTCACCTTACAGTGTGGCCTTTGATCTGGCTACGTATTACCTTTGGGCCTTTGCTCATGTTGTGTTATTTTTTACTGGAATGTCTTTTTCTTCTGTTTCCCACTGGTTCTCTCTGTACACATTCTCCAATACTTGATTTAAATTACTTTTTCCATGAAGCTTTTTCTCAATCCACTTAAGTCATAATCCATTCTTCTTCTGCTTTTTGGCTTGTATTTATAATTTCTTGTTTACATGTATGTTTTTCCTATTAAACTATAAGCTTATTAAGGGCATAGATTTGTTTAATTAATTTATTTTTTTATCTCTGTCCAATAAAGCTTTTTAATGCAATACACTCAAATATTAGTTGACTATGGTCTGCTGGAAAGACCACTAGTCTTGGAATCAGAAAAACTCCTTTGTTTTTTGCCTAAAAATTTGTGTTCCCGCTCTGCTACTTAGTAGCTGTGTAACCTTTGGCAACCTATTTAACTTCTCTCTGCATCAATATCTCCATCTTGAAAATGATCATAATTATACCTATCTCACAGGATATTAATTTATAACATATGTGGAAATGCTTGATATTGCCTAATGGTGTATGGCACATAGAGACATATAAATTCTCCCCTCTAAAATATATATCACTAAACATTGAACTATAATTTAATTATGTTCAAACACAAATAATTATAACATTAAACTCAGGTTTATTGTCCTGACTGTGAGGTTTCTTATGAGTTTTAATATATCTGTGGAGTTATTCTCCACAGCTAAACCCCTTATTTTCAAAATAAAGATCCCATCCAGTATCTTTGGAAGCCAATGTATTTACTATTCTTTAAAGGCTAACTTGATGGGTAAATTTATAAAGTTATAAATAGATAAATAGAAAAATAGAAATATAGATACATCTCCAGAAATTTTAGGTTGATAACTTTGACTATATAAAAATATGAAATTTATACATGACAAAAATACCATAAACGATGCTTTAAAAAAACCAATAAATGGGGGAAAATATTTGCAATGCATACAACAGAGAGATAAATTTGTAAATATACAAAGAACTCCTGGAAATTAATATGAAAAGTAAAATAACTCAGTAGAAAACACTAAGTAAAATGTATGACCAGTCATAGAAAAATAAACATAATAATATAGAATGATGCTTAATCAAACATAATTAAGGACATTCAAACAAAAGCAATATTGAATGGTATTTACTTTCCTCATCAAATATTCAAATATTAAGAAGTTGAATAAATATTGAATGTAAACTGTAATTAAAAATAAAAAAGAAATTGTATAAAGAGCCAGTATTAACCATGGTGTAGGACAATGAACATTCTCATGCATTGTTGGTAAGAAAGTAAACTGAACAGTCTTTTTAGAGCATAATTTGGCAGAATCTGTGAAAATTAAAGGATGGGTACTCTTTGACTCAGAAATTTTACTGATTATTATATATATATAGACATATATATTAATGAAAACAGTATAACAGCAAAATAATTTAACAAAGTGGAAATTGCCTGAATGCACATCAGAAAGGGGTTGTTTAAGTAAATTATGCTGCATCCATGTAAGGGAATACTAATGTAACCATTAAAATGAATATTCTATATTTGCTGATATGAAGAAGTGTCTAATAAATATTAAGTACAAAATCTTAGGAGTGAACTGTAATTTATTTATATAAAAGAATACACATGTATATCTGTATATACATAATTTATTTCTTGAAAGATACACAGAAAACTCTTATAAATGATAACCTCTAAGGAGTGGGACAATTGTTGAGAAGGGGTAGAGAGAGAAGGTGGGAAAACTATAGTATTTTTATTTCTCTCTTTCTCCCCCATCTCTCTTCTTTTATCAGGGTGTGTATTAATGTTATAATAACTGATCTTAAAATACTATGTAAAAGTCTCTTTGGACAATTATATAGTTTGGAAATACTGTACTCTTTCTTGACCTTGAAGTTAACAACATCAAAACTGCCATATTTTGATAACAGTAACTTATGTTGATTTTTAATCTATATAAACCAACTTAACTGCTTGATGTTTTTAAGAAGAAACCATCAGAGAGTCGGCGACAAGCTTCCAAGACAGTAGTTAATCCATGATAAGTGCTCAATAAATGTTAGCTGTGGTTGTTATTACTCCTTGATTTTTAGCACTCTTTCATTAACCTGCTGCATGGCCTTATCTGTGCCATTTCTCTTCTTTGGGCCTTGTTTTTTCCAGCTGCACAAGTGGGGTAGGACTAAATAATATAATATACTGTGACTTTTTGGGGCCAAATTTCCTCATTCCCCACCCTGTTCTACCCCTCTTGGTAATAGATTATCTAGAAGATATCTGGCTGCTCCTCAGGGAGTCCATTGTGATTTTCAAAAGGCTCAAACATAGACCTGTATAATAAAATGCCTACTCTGACTTAGTGTTATATTGTGGTCTGTCCTTGAAGTTAAAAATAAAGATACTTTTTCACTTGAAATGATAAAGAAATACTTGTAAGGCCATCTAATCAGGAAGCTGCTTGGCTTTGGGGACAACAGTGAACTTTTTCTTATCCAGTGTAAGGGGAAGTGAGAAGCAGGGAAAAAGAAATCTCCAAGTCAGAAAAGTGCTGTAAAATTCTCAGGAGCCCTTTCTGTGTAGAATAATGCCTGGTGCAATTCAGACATACCTACTAGCTTGACTTGTTTTTTTCTAAAAGTTTCAAGCTCATAAAATCCATTGAGAGGGCTTTCCCTTACTATAAGAATTTATCTGAATTTTTATAATGAAAGTCATAGAATTTCAAGTTATAAGGGACCTGAGCAGCCATGAAAAACAATGGTTTTCATGATGAAGTCCTACAACACAGAGGTATTAATTTGAGATGGGATGAACATTATACAGTTATTAAATTAAATGAAGAAATTCTGTTACTCGCCAAGGATCTGGTCTTCATTTTATTCCTTAGCATAACTATTTCCCTTGATTCTGTTGAAAGTAGGGTCTATTTTTTTCCCAGTTCTTTGTGGCCCTTCTTTTATACTAAGAACAATGGTACAGAAATAACCTCTCAGTATATTTTAAAATAATTTTGTCTACTGCTGTACTTTCATAGAGTTGCTTTCTGATAAGTGCACATGAAAGAATCAAAGTGGCCATGAGTGCAGGCAAAAGCAAATGAAAATTTCATTTCTTTCCCCAGTTCTGTAGTCATCTGACTGTGATTTTTACTTGATGTCTCTATTAAATTTTAGAAGTCTCTGCAGTATCTGCTCTGTAAATTAGGCAAATACCCATGACCTCAAGTGAACAAATGAGCAGCTTTTCTGCAATAGAGCTCACCATGAGGACTTGAAGCAATTCATTATGTATTTCAATAGCATAAATAAAGAAACCAAAGAAAACTGCAATTAAAGCAAAGGAAATTATTAGGATTAGGACTGCCCAAGGGGAAAAATTTGAAGTTTTTCTGTTCCTTTCTTTTCACCCTGTTTTCTTATCCTACATGCTTCCTTCCTCCTTGGCATAAGGCAGGCAAAAGATGTTTATGGAATTAAAAATCATTAGGATCTTGACATTTATGGTGATCGGAACAAGCCCTTCAATCAGCGATACTAACGCCATTAGTACCCAGGCAGTCTATCATTACATGGAGATGATTTTCTGCTGCAGGGATTCAGGATGCCAGCCATACATTTTTTAAGCACTAAAGACAAAGGGTCCTCATTTTATATCAAGTCATGTTTGCTGTCTTCTGCCTTCTGTTCCAGGTTACTCCAAACATGGGCAGTTTCTCTTCTCAAGTTCAGAGCTCTCTCTGAGCTTTACCTGAAAGGTATTTTCATATAATAACAAGAATGAAAAGAGTAATGCTACTTATAAATAGGAATAGTTTTCATGTGCTATGTGGCAGTGGAATGTTAGAAGCTTTTTATGGTATCTCATTTATTCTTTGTTTATTCCCATTTTACAGTTAAGGAAACTGAGAAACAGAGAGGTAAAATATATCTTAACTGAGGTCACTCCGCTAGTAAGTTGAAATCAACATTCAGGGCTATGTGAAATGTAGATGTGCTCTTCTTAACCACTATATAGGTGCTGCTCCACAATATACTCTGTGTGTGTGTGTGTGTGTGTGTGTGTGTGTGTGTGTGTTTGTGTGTGTCTGTAAGGAAGATGGAAAAGAAATAGCTTTACTGGACTAGATACTAATATCCAATGAAACAAAAACTAAAGGGGCATCAATATATATAACATGCACAATGAATATTGTTTGCTGTAAATCTCCCTAGAAGAGATGAGAACTGATTGTCTTGCCTGCTGCCAACCTGTTGAAAACAATCCCCTGAGATGGGCACTTTCCTTAAAGATTTTGAACTCTAGATAATTAACCCTTGAACGTCTTTGCTAATAATGCTTCTTCTTGTGTAACTTTGGCCTCACTAGCCACTTAAACTGGTCATTTTCCAGTTAGGTTAGCTACTCCTCATCATGTGGCTACCACTACTCTCCTCCATTTCCCCAAATTTCCACCCTCCTCTGCTTCTCCCTAAATTGTGGTTTCTATAACTATCATCTCTTATATTTTTCTACATAAAAAAGAATTTTATAAGGTATGAAAACAGATTCTTCTGGAGAATTCCATCTAGCCAATCTAATCTTACCAAAAAAAGCACATGGAAGTCAACTCTGGGTATGTTTGCAAGACTGTTCTTTGATTTGTGTTCCAAAGACAGAGGTTATTCTTATGTGATGAAGCTTTAAAAAGTAAGCTGCCATAGAAAAGGTATGTTGTTTCTATGTGTTTTTAGTTAATGTAAATCTTAAAACAATTTTTATTTTAAAATCTTAGGAGAAAAAAGTCAAATGCAGCAGGAGCCATGGTTGTTCAAGAGCAATTTTTTTCAAGCTTCAAGACTTAATAAGGAAGTGTAAATGTCAGAATGTAGTAGCTGGGCTGCTAAGGAGTGCAGAACAAAATAAGACATTATACATTGAAAGGGAGACTGTCATCCAGGAAGACAATGAGATTCATCCCATTAATGGAAATATGTAATTAACAAGCTGCTGGATGTCAGTCTATAGTGAAAACCATGGCTTGGGCTCTTGCCTCCTATAGAGTGGCAGTCTTGTCACTGTATTCTGGTCCCCAGTGGGGGTGATAAAAACTACGAGTACAAAGAGGAAATTGTCCTCCCCACCTTCATGGAATCTTTTGATGCTTAAGACTATAGTCCAAGCTATATGAATAAGTAGATAAGAAAGACATTGTCCTCCTGGACTGTAATTTTCTTCAATTGCAATAAATAAGTTTTTCCTGACCCTATTAACTAAAACAGTAATCACAAATTAGGGGAAAAGTGATCTGCCAGTATAGTTTACTGCTATGAATTCTGCTACAATCCAGTGTGTAGGTATGATAGATGTTTCCTTTAGCATTTGTATAGCTTTTTACAGTTTATATGCCACTTCACATACATTATCTAATTTTGATTTTTATTATCAAAACAATACTGGAAAGTCAATATAATATGAAGGACAGGTATTATTATCCCACTTTTACCAATGAGAAAATTGATGTTCAGATAAAGTGAAGTAGCTCATTTTAGATCACATGCATACCAAAATAGATGAAAGATATATTTTGGTCTTGATAAAGAATCCCCATAATGCATGTATATACACACAGTCTCACATACCTGTGCTTACACACCAACACACACACATCCCTACCTTTGTCTCTTGTTTGGTAAACCTAAATATGTTTCCTCTAGAAATGGATGAATCCTGTTGATGACTAGGCTAGTTGGACTGCTGGGAAAGCAATGCCCGTGATTCAGGAGATAGTGCCTTCTCTTCTCTACCATATGCTAATTCTAACATTAGGAACAGTCTAGTGGCCTGATATGATAAGAACTTGCCTTTTATGCTTTGGGGAGCACACTGCAAGGATAAGGTAGGGTGGGATTTGGGCACAGATATACATCTATTTTTCTCCTTAACCTCAGATACCTAGATTGACTATGACCTCAGGCCCAGATGATTTAGTTCCTTATTTAGTTGGTTGTTAACTTGAATCAATTTAGTACTGTTACTGAGACTAGATATAAAAAAGAAATAACATAGGAGAAGATGGTGGAAGAGTGAGGGGAGGCTGCACTTTCTGGCTCCCGAGACCTGTCTGTAGTTTGGACTAATTGCAGACAGAACATCTCAGTGAGCAGCTGGACACTGGCAGCAGTCAAGACTTGGCACTGCTGGATTAAAGAAAACCATCTGGGAACGACCTATTTGGTGAGGATAGCGGAGGAAAAAGGGATGAAACGGGATTTCTGACTGGGTTGGCTCCCTGAGCTGTGTCTGGAAGTACACAAAGACTTCTTAGGTACCACAGGCTTCCCCAAAGACGAATCAGGAGGACAGCAGATCTCTGCCCACTGGCAGAGCCAGGAGTGGGCCAGGTGACATCTGGCACTGAAAGACAGGAAACGGCATACTGCTGTGCCTGTGAGAACATGATTTTCCTTCATATTTTTCTCTTTTGTACTGCGGAGAAGGGAGGAAAGGTTGGGGGGTGATAGGACATTCTCGAGGAGTGCAGGCGCAGAAGTGCGCACACCCACTCCCCAACCCTCCCCTTGGGTCATGCAGCCACACACAGGGAAGTGCCCTCATCCACTGGTCCAGGCGCACAGACAGGTTGCTGGCCGTGAGTCCAGGTGCCCCTCAGACACACCCCAACAGACATAAGATCAGTGCCCCAACAGGCGCAGGGAGGGCCCACTGGGCATGCAGAAAACCATGTACAGACACCCCTGGCCAGGCCCAGTGGGTGCCAGGCCGGACCGCAGCCCACTTGCGCTAGCTCTGCTCATGCCCACCCAAGCGGGTGCGGGAATGGCTGGCAGCTGTGGTGCAGGAACAGCGGGTGGCAGGGACTCACAGACACTCACTTCCACCATGCACAAGTGTCTGGGGCCCCACTCCAAGGGGTGAGAGACCGACTCCCAGGGTCCAGCTTGGCAGGCCTGAGGCTAGCGCTCAAACGCCTGGCATGTGCATGTGCAGGCACGCACAAGCACCCCAGCCGTCTCTAACAGGCGCCAAGCAAATGCATGGGCCACCTCGGGTGTGTGTGAGTAATCCGGGCGCACAACCAACACAGCACATAGGTGCACACCGCTGCTGCAAGGATCAGGAACCTCTGGCCCACCTCATTAGACTAGCTGTGGATCCAGAAGAAGAAGACAACACACAAAGCCTGAACTGAGTAAAACTTTGCTTTTGTATTTTTTTAAAATTTTTATTTCTATTTTAGTTGTCTTATTTGTATTTTATTTTAATTTCTTATTTTTAATTTTAATTTTTACTTTTACTTAAAAAATTTTTTTAACACAAGAATAAACTCAAGATGGATCAAAGACTTAAATGTAAGCCGTGACACCATAAAAGTCCTAGAGGAAAACATAGGCAAGAAAATTTCAGATATCCCAATTAATAATATCTTCACGGATACATCTCCTCAGACAAGAGAAGTAAAGGAAAAAATAAACAAATGGGACTATATCAAACTAAACACTTTCTTCTCAGCAAAAGAAAACATCAGCAAGATGAAAAGGAAAACAACCATATGGGAAAACATAGTTACCAATGATATCACAGACAGGGGACTGATCTCCAAAATATATAAAGAGCTTATACGACTCAACATCAAGAAAACAAACAACCCAATTAAAAAATGGGCAAAGGAACTGAACAAACACTTCTCTGAAGAGGACATACAGAAGGTCCATAGACACATGAAAAAATGTTCAACATCATTGGCCATCAGACAGATACAAATAAAAACCACAATGAGATACCACTTTACACCTGTCAGAATGGCCATCATCAACAAATCAACAAGCAACAAGTGCTGGCAAGGATGTGCAGAAATGGGAACCCTAGTGCACTGTTGGTGGGAATGCAGACTAGTGCAGCCACTATGGAAAAGAGTATGGAATTACCTCAAAAAAACTAAAAATGGAACTGCCCTTTGAACAGCGATTCCACTGCTAGGATTATACCCAAAAAATCCTAAAACCCTAATTCAAAAAGACTTATGCACCCCTATGTTCATAGCAGCACTGTTTACAATAGCTAAATACTGGAAACAGCCTAAGTGCCCAGTTGTAGATGAGTGGATAAAAAAACAGTGGTACACTTACACAATGGAATACTATGTAGCAGAGAGAAAGAAGGAACTCCTGCCATTTGCAACAACATGGATGGAACTAGAGAGAATTATGCTTAGTGAAATAAGCCAGGCAAAGAAAGCAAAATACCATATGATATCACCTAATATAGGAAACTAAAGAACAACACAAACAAAGGAACTAAATTCGACAAAGAGTAGAATAGCAGTCAATAGGGGGCAGGGGGGAGGGAGAGAAGGGGGATACGTAAGGGAAGGGTCTAGTCAAGGAACATGTATAAATGACTCATAGACATGGACAACGGGGAGGGATATGATTGCAGGAGAAGGGGTGGGCTGGGTGGGGGGGAGCAATGAGGGAAAAAATGGGACATCTGTAATTGAAAAACCAAAAAATAAAAGAAAAAAAAATTTTAAACTATCTCTTTAATTTGTTTCATACCATCTCTCCTTCTCATCCTTCCTCTTTAATCTTTGTTTATTTGTTTGTTTTTTTAGCCTCTCTTGCACACTAAATAAATAGAATATAACTACTATATAAGTCTAATACTATACACTTCTACTTTATTACTATATTCTGCATTCTTTCCCCTTTTTTAATTATTAATCTATCATCCCCTCTCTCAAAAATCATATTTTTCCTCTTTAAAAACAACTCTTATCTATTCTTCCTATAGTATAAAAGCCCTAACCTCTCTACATTTATATTATTACTGGCTCATTTGCGGACGACAGTGGGATAGAGGGTGGAGGATATTTTTGAGGGTGTGGGTCTCCTGCTGGGGCTGTGTGTTTATGTTTTTAACAGCAGCTCCACAAAAGAACTCAAGACAAATTGGACAGAATGACACTCAATCAAGTATCCAGAGGAAAGGTCCCACCAAAGAGCATCTGAAATATAACCAAACAGCATAAACAAACGACATAAAGGGTATCCCAAGAACATCAGGCTCAGGAGATCAAGAAGACTGCACCACTGAAACCTCCAGATCCCCTATAAAGAATCTCATACCACAAAGGTGGGAAGTCAAAGCAGACAAATCCAAAAAACAAAAACAAACAGGAAGAATCCAACATGGTAAGACACAGAAACAACCTCTCCATGAAAAGAAAAGAGGAATCCCCAGAAACAGAGATAGATGGAACAGACATAGCCCAAATGTCAGACATGGAATTCAAAACAATGGTGGTGAAGAAGCTCAATATACTCGACAACCTCAAAAACAACTACGACAACCTCCAAGGAAGTTACCAACAGCTCCAAGAAAATTACAGGGAACTTACGGAGAACTACACCAGCATAAAAAAGGACATAGAAACTATTAACAGAAACTAGGAAGAAATGAAGAATACAATCTCTGAGCTGAAAAACACAGTAGAATCAATCAAAAGCAGGCTAAACGAAGCAGAGGATCGAATCAGTGAGTTAGAGGACAACGTAGAAAAAAATTCACAGACAATACAACAAAATGAAAAAAGACTGAAAAAATATGAAGACGATGTAAGGGAATTACAGGATAGCATGAGAAAAAATAATATCAGGATCATTGGAATAAAAGAGTGAGAAGAAGTGGAATGAGGAATAGAAGAGCTGATAGGAGAAGTAATGACAGAAAATTTCCCCAACTTGCCGATGGAAAAAGTTATGCAAGTTCAAGCACAGAGAGTCCCAATGAAGGGGAACGCCAAAAAAACCTACTCCAAGGCACCTCATAATTAAAATGGCAACATTCAAAGAGAAAGAGAGAATCCTAAAAGCAGCAAAAGAAAAACAACAAATAACATACAATGGAGCTCCCATAAGACCATCAACTGATTTCTCAACAGAAACACTACAAGTCAGAAGGGAATGGTCAAAAATATTTCAAGCAATGAAAAACAAAGGCCTACAACCAAAAATACTCTACCCAGCAAGGCTCTCAGTCAAAATGGAAGGTGAAATAAGGAGTTTTCCTGACAAAGGAAGACTAAAAGAATACATCTCCACCAAACCAACATTGCAAGAGATGCTAAAGGGAATGTTTTAAGAAAAAGAAGAAAAAAAGAGGACAGAAACACAGGTACAAAGGTAAATGAATAAATACATGTCAATAATAACCTTAAATGTAAGTGGATTAAATGCTCCCATTAAAAGACATAGGGTAATGGAATGGATAAGAAAACAGGACCCACATATTTGCTGTCTACAAGAAACACACCTCAAAACAAAAGGTTTACACAGACTGAAAGTAAAGGGATATAAAAAAGTATCCCAAGCAAACAGATATGGAAAAAAAGCTTGGGTAGCAATACTTATATCAGACAAAATGGATTTCATAGCATAGGCCATAAAAATAGAGAAAGAAGGGCATTTCATAATACTTAAGGGAAAAATCCATCAAGAAGATATATCGCTGGTAAACATATATGCACCCAACATAGGAGCACCCAAATATATAAGGAAAATACTTGAAGACTACAAGAAGGATATCAACATCAACACACTCATAGTAGGGGACATTAACACCCATTATTAACAATGGACAGATCTTCTAAGCAAAGAAACAGCAAGGATATTGAGGCATTGAACAACACACTAGATCAAATGGACTTAACTGATATATATAGAAGTTTTCACTCCAAAGAAGCAAAATATACATTCTTTTCAAATGCATGTGGGACATTTTCAAAGATAGACCACATGATAGGACACAAAACAAGCCTCAACAAATTCAATAAAATCGAAATTATATCAAGCATTTTCTCAGACCACAATTCCTTGAAACTAGAAATCAACCTGAAGGAATAATATCAAAGACATCCGAACTCATGGAGAATGAATGACATGCTATTAAATAATGAATGGGTTAACAATGACATCAAAGAAGAAATCAAGAAATTTCTGGAAACTAATGATAATGAACACACAACAGCCAGAAACCTATGGGACACAGAAAAGCAGTCCTAAGAGGGAAGTTCATAGCAATGGAGGCGTATCTGAAAAGGATAGAAGAATCTCAAATAAAAAGTCTAACCCTAAATCTACAAGAACTAGAACAACAACAAAGAAAGTCTAGGGCAAGAAGAAGGAAGGAAATCATTAAGATCAGAGCAGAATTAAATAACATAGAGACCAAACAAACAATTCAAAAGATCAACAAAACTAGGAGTTGGTTCTTTGAAAAAATAAAATCGACAAGCCTTTAGCCAGGCTCATCAAGAGGAAAAGAGAGAAGACCCAAATAAACAAAGTCAGAAATGAAAAAGGAGAAATCATGACTGATCCACAGAAATACAAAGGACTGTAAGAAATTACTACAAACAACTGTATGGCAAGAAATTTGACAACCTAGAAGAAATGGACAGATTTCTAGAAACACATAACCTTCCAAAACTGAATCAAGAAGAAGTAGAGGGACTTCCGGCCAAGATGGAGGCTTAGACGGACACGCTAGGTCTCCCTCTACAACTAGAGAGGAATACAACTACTTCAAACAAAGGATAACTAGAAATTCCAGAAAATAAAACTACACGGAAGCCCAACATATGAAGTTATAAACCAGCGGTGCCATTTGGGCAGGTAAGAGTTAAAGAGGGCAGCGCTGTTTGCGGTCGCACCTGGGACAGCGGCGGGGCAGCGAAAAATCCCGGCTGCAGTCAAGCCCCTGGAAGTGCGCGACCCCAGCGCTGGGGAAAGCAGCCACCGCATCGCCTTGAACAGTGAGGCCCAGGGGGGTGGGAGGACGGATCCCGGTCTCCTAGCTGAATAACTGTGTGAATCCATCTTGGACCCCCGCCCCCAAAGAAAGCGCCACAGGGCTGCGAAATAGGTCGCGGACAGGCGCCGGTCGCGGAATTATGACGCGTACACAGGCACTGCCCCCTACAGCCGGCCCAAGAAAACAAAACGCATCTGTCAAAATGAGGCAAAGACAACTATAGAAATCCCGGTGGCACAGCTCACCAGGCAACAGATAGAGAACCTGACAGATGAACAGATAAGAAACCTGTCAGAGGCTCAGTTCTGGGCCATTGTTATCAGGTGGCTTACAGAATTCACAAAAGAGCAGGAAAAAGATAAGAAAGAAGCAAAAAACATTCATAACGAAAGGAACAAAACCACATACGAGACAGATGGTGAGGAAAAAAAATCCAGAGTTCATTTCAACAAACTGGAATATGGAGAAGGAACAAGCAGTCAACCAATGCAGAGAGAGGAAATGGGAAGCAACAATGAGAGGATCAGAAACCTCTGGGACAGCTATAAAAGGCCCAACATAAGAATCATTGGTTTGCCAGAGAGTAAGGAAGATGAACTAGAACTTGAAAAATTGAGTGAAAATATAATAAAGGAGAACTTCCCAGACTTGGGGAAGGGAATAGACTTGCAGGTCCAGGAAGCAAGGAGAGTTCCCAAGCGACTGGACCCAGGGAGAACCACTCCAAGACACATTATAATCAAAATGTCAAAAATTAAAGATAAAGAGAGAATCTTAAAAGCAGCAAGAGAGAAGAAAAGAATTATGTACAAAGGGGTCCCAATTAGACTATCAGCTGACTTCTCAAGGGAGACCCTACAGGCAAGAAGGGACTGGCAAGAAATATTCAAAGTAATGAAAATCCAAAACCTACAACCACGAATACTCTATCCAGCGAAATTGTCATTCAGAATAGAAGGACAGAGAAAGTGTTTCCAGGACAAAATAAAACTGAAAGAGTTCATTAGATCCAAACCACTGTTATATGAGATGTTAAAGGGACTGGTTTAAAAAACAGAAGCTAGGGAGATGAAACAAAGGCAAACTAAACAGGCAACGAGAGTGGAAAAGGAACTGTGGGTACGGGAAGCATATTGGGGGGAGGTCAACAGGGAGGGGGAGTGGGGAGAGGGAGGGAGATGATATAGGAATTGGGGATCATGGTAGGAGGGAATGGAATAGACGGAGAGAGGTTGGGAGGAACTGTATGCACAACTAATGGACATAGTCTAAAAGGGGGGGACAACTGGAGGGAGGGGGGCCACCGGGTGGAGGGGAGCAGAGAGAAGGGAAATTGGCACAAATGTAATATTTTAATCAATAAAACATATTAAATCTGAAAAAAAAAAAAAGAAGAAGTAGAAAGTCTCAACAGGCCAATAACAAAGAAGGAAATTGAAACAGTAATCAATAATCTCCCTGCACACAAAAGCCCTGCACCAGATGGCTTCACAGGCAAATTTTACAAAACATTTAGGGAAGAACTAACTCCTACCCTCCTCAAACTATTCCAAAAAATCCAAGAAGAGGGAAAAATCCCAAACTCTTTCTATGAATCCAGTATTACCCTAATTCCAAAATCAGACCAAGACACAACAAAGAAAGAAAACTGCAGGCCAATATCACTGATGAACATAGATGCTAAAATCCTCAACAAAATATTGACAAACAGTATCCAGCAATACATCAAAAAGATCATACACCATGATCAAGTGGGATTCATCCCAGGGATGCAAAGATGGTTTAATATTCGCAAATCAATAAATATAATACACCACCTAAACAAAATGAATGACAAAAATCACATGATCATATCAATAGATGCAGAAAAAGCATTTGATAAAGTACAACGCCCATTTATGATGAAAACACTCAGCCAAATGGGAATAGAGGGAGCATACCTTAACATAATTAAGGCTATATATGAGAAACATGAAGCCAACATCATAGTCAATAGACAAAACCTGAAAACATTTCCCCTGAAATCAGGAACAAGACAAGAATGTCCACTCTCTCCACTCCTATTCAGCATAGTGTTGGAAGTTCTAGCCACAGCAATCAGACCAGAAAAAGAAATAAAAGGCATCCAAATTGGGAAAGAAGAAGTAAAACTATCATTATATGCAGATGACATGATAATATACCTAGAAAACCCTATAAACTCCACTAAAAGACTACTCAATATAATAAGTGAATTTGGCAAAATAGCAGGGTACAAAATAAATATACAGAAATCTAAGGGATTTCTGTACACCAACAATAAAATATCAGAGACAGAAACATAAAAGAAAATACCATTTACTATAGCAACAAGAAAAATAAATTACCTAAAGATAAACTTAACCAAAGAGATAAAAGACCTGTACTCTGAAAATTATGTAACACTGAAGAAATAAGTTAAGGAAGATATAAATAAGTGGAAAAAAATACCATGTTCATGGATGGGAAGAATCAACATCATTAAAATGGCCATACTACACAAAGCAATTTACAGATTCAATGCAATCCCTATTAAAATACCAATGACATATTTCACTGACCTAGAACAAATACTCCAAAAATTCATATGGAACCAAAAAAGACCTTGAATACCCAAAGCAATCTTGAGACAGAAGAACACAGCAGGAGGAATCACAATACCAGACATCAAACTATACTACAAAGCCACAGTGATCAAAACAGTCTGGTACTGTCATAAGAACAGACATATAAGATCAATGGAACAGAATAGAGAGCCCAGAAGTAAATCCAGGACTATACAGTCAACTAATATTTGATAAAGGAGGAAGGAACATAAAATGGAGTGAGAAGAGCCTCTTCAACAAATGGTGCTGGGAGAACTGGATAGGGACGTGCTAAAGAAAAAAAAAAAAGAAAGAAACTAGACCACCAACTTACACCACACACGAGAATAAACTCAAGATGGATTAAAGACTTAAATATAAGCCATGACACCATAAAAGTCCTAGAGGAAAACATAGGCAGGAAAATTTCAGATATCCCACGTAACAATATTTTCACGGATACATCTCCTAAGGCAAGAGAAATAAAGGAAAAAATAAACAAATGGGACTACGTCAAACTAAAGAGTTTCTGCTCACCAAAAGAAAACATCAGCAAGATGAAAAGGAAACCAACCACATGGGAAAACATATTTACCAATGATATCACAGTAAGGGGACTGATCTCCAAAATATATAAAGAGCTTATATGACTCAACATCAAGAAAACAGACAACCCAATTAAAAACTGGGCAAAGGAACTGAACAAACACTTCTCTGAAGAGGACATACAGAAGGTCCATAGACACATGAATAAATGCTCCACATCACTAGCCATCAGAGAGATGCAAATAAAAACCACAATGAGTAACCACTTTACACCTGTCAGAATGGCCATCATCAACAAATCAACAAACAACAAATGCTGGTGAGGATGTGGAGAAATGGGAACCCTAGTGCACTGTTGGTAGGAATGCAGACTGGTGCAGCCACTATGGAACAGAGTATGGAATTACCTCAAAAAACTAAAAATGGAACTGCCTTTTGGACCAGCAATTCCACTGCTAGGATTATACCCGAAAAATCCTAAAACCCTAATTCAAAAGAACCTATGAATCCCTATGTTCATAGCAACACTGTTTACAATAGCTAAGTGCTGGAAACAGCCTAAGTGCCCAGCTGTAGATGAGTGGATCAAAAAACAGTGGTACATTTACACAATGGAATACTATGCAGCAGAAAGAAAGAAGGAACTCCTGCCATTTGCGACAACATGGATGGAACTAGAGAGAATTATGCTTAGTGAAATAAGCCAGGCAAAGAAAGCAAAATACCATATGATATCACCTAATACAGGAAACTAAAGAACAACATAAACAAACAAACTAAATAGGACAAGAGCAGAATAATAGTCAATAGGGGAGAGGGGAGGGAGAGAAGCGGGATAAGTAAGGGAAGGATTTAGTCAAGGAATGTATATGGATGACTCATGGACATGGGCAACGGGGAGGGATATGATTGTGGGAGAGGGGGTGGGCTGGGTAAGGGGGAGCAATGGGGGGAAAATGGGACATCTGTAATTGAAAAGCCAAAAAATTAAAGATAATAAAAAAAATAAAATTAAAAAAATAGAAATAACAAAATGCATCCCTTCATTCTTTCATTTTTCTCAACCATATAGCCATACATTTTTAACTATTTCATTGTATTACAAACAGTGAACTAAAAGCTTAAAATAAGAAAGTGTCTTGCATAGGGAGCTTACAGTTAAGGGGCTTTCTGAATGAGTCAGCATGAAAAAAGGGACAAATAATAGGTTTGTGTATGGTTTTCAGTACATTTCTTACTTTCCAGTGAAGTATCTCTTATAGCCAAACAATGTAAATTAAACCCCCAGAGGAAGTGATAGACAATTCTTTGAAGGCTAATGTTTTATTTAAAGATTTATATACAAATATATATTTTACTTCATAATATATGTGTGATAATTACTTTCTCTCCTCTAATAAAATTGCTGGTCCAGAATGTGCTCCATGTTTATCCTGTGGTTTCAAGTCTCTCCCAGTGCAATTTTAGGGAAACCTATGCCCCAGTTTAAGTAGCTTGGTTAATGAAGTCCAAGGTTACTTCTCTCTGTAAGCTTGTATTAGCCTTATGTGAGTGAAGTTCCAGGTCCTGGATCTATCACTATCCTCTCCTGCCAGTATTTTCAATTAATCTCCGTGTGTCACCACCCATCCTGTTTCTTCTCCACATATGGCAAATGCGATTCATTTTTTTTTAAATTACAAATAACAGTGTTGACTCTTAATTCAGCATTTACTATATGGTAAACACTCTGCTCAGGGATTCATACATAAGTCTCATTTAGTCTTAAAATCTAGTTCATGGGGTAAACATTATTATTATTACCATTTTTCAAATGAGGAAATTGAGACAGGGGTAAAGTAAATTTTAAGGTAAAAAGAGGGCATTTCAAAAAATGTTTCAAATATGCTACTGGCCCCTGAGGAGTATAACCTATACTCCCAGACTGTTGGGTGCTGCATAATACCTTTCCTTTACCATAGAAGCACTTGGGTAAAATATTTGCAGAAACAATAAAGTCTCTGATATTTAAGGTTCTCTTCAGCTCTGACATTCTGTAATTTCACTGACCCTCTTTGCATTTAATTATGTTGATTTTTCTTTCTATTCTTTGCTCAGCTCAAAAATTGACCCCTCCTTTGTTCAGGCACAGGAGATGGACTATTAAACAGAGAGCACCATAATAAATCCTTGTCATTATTCAGATGTCATTCTAAAATATTTATCATCTTGATAAATCTCAAGCTATCACAACAGCTCATAGTGCAACAATGAATATCATATTAACACCACTAAAATAGATATAACTGAGAATGATGCTTGTTAAACTCATAATGATTCTGTTCTCAGAGGACATGCAATTCATCTCCTTTATGCTGCTTGATTGCCTACCACATCCTGCAGGTTGGGTTAGGGTCCTCTTTGGTCTGATATAATACACAATATTCACAAACTGTGATGCAGCCCTCATCATGCCAATCAAGAATGTAAATAGAGAGCTGGCTGACTGTGTGATCTGAATTTTCTGCTTGCTTAGAAAGATATAAACATGGAGAGAACATGATTTGCTGTGAAATATCTTAAAATTAATAAGACTTTTTATTCAAGTTAAGTTAGGAAAGGTTAGTTCAATATTTTACTATACTTTTTATTTAACAAAGTTTTTCTTAAATTACTAAGCTATGCACTGAAGAATACCTGTAATTTTAAAATGTATAAAATCAGTGTTTAGAATTATTTTATTTGAAAAATCTTCTAAACATAAGATTATAATAGCTAGACATTATTTTCACCTTCAATAATATGTGTTATACATTCTGCAGAATGAGCCTGGGCCTTGTTCTCTTGTTAATGCTGAATTGGCATATATCTTACCACTAGACTATCAATTGTCATGGACTTGGGTGACAATGGGAATAACAAAATCTAACCCAAACCTAATATAAGTGTAATTTCTCTTTATGATTTAGAAGACACAAAATTTCTTATGTCCATCATTGTAAATCTGAATTCTCTTTGTCTAGCAGGTGTGAGAAGTTAGTTTGAGAATGTACTGACCTGATGATGACTTGACTAAAAGTTTCCTTTTAGAACAAGCCCAGAGGATCAGTTTGTTTATGTATCATTCATCTCTATCTATAACAATGTATGATATTCAAATTGATAACATCCTGGGCTACACATAATGTGGGCGTCTTCTGTAAATTTAATTATTGCCTCCAGAGCTGAAGTAGAACTTTGCCAAGTTTTTTGCTTCCTTCTCTCACAATCTTCCCCTACATATCCTTAGCTTGCCTTTTTAGTTTTTAGTATTCAGAAACAATTTTTGTTATTCTTTTTGCACTTAGGGAGGTTTCAGGTTAAGCCTATTCTACTGTCTGCTTCTTTTACTTGCATCAGATTTGTTGCTTGGGCAATTTCAAGGATTTACACTATTGTAGTTTAGAGATAGACCTTACAACACTACATTACAATCAGTTTTTGCTGAAGGCATCACCTAGTGGCACATGGTGCATTTGTTTAAATTAGAAAAGGACTCCCTCCCCACAGACACAGTTCTCTGCTAAGGTGCATGGCTTGGTGAATGGAGGCAGAAATATGGATTTCAGCCTCCACTTGTTCTCTCTACTAAGCGCCCTTGTGTACTAAATAACCTATATAGTGATATGTGGTGACTTGTGCTCTGAATACCAAATACTAGTCCCAAGTTTTCCTTCAACCCTCATTAAATATCTGACTTTGCATAGAGTTTTAGGTTGAAGTGTAAAAAGACAAAATTTCTCCTCTGTTCTCATAGGACTGAGTGTTGAACACTTCAACTTTCTTATAGGATATTTTATGATAATTATTTCGCATTCAGAATAAAACCCTGACCCAAAGATTGAAACCATGACTAATGTTCAGGCAATGAGTGGATAAAAATTGTTTCTAATATGAAGTACTCCCATTTTCTAGCACTGGAATAACTTTCTTATTGTAAGCCTTTCTTTTTATAGCTCTTTCTCTAAATGTATTAAACATGATAAAACATTTAGGAAATAAACCTCTTGATCTATTCATTGAATTACAGTTATATTGTTCATTGCAAACAATAGGTAAATATGTGACACCTCAAAAAGTTATAAAATTACTCTATAATACAATCATCAAAACCTTTATCCTATGTGAGTCTGTGGCAGGAAGAACAACTCATCCAACTTGGGATTTTTCTATATATAATTCTCAACAGGGGAATCCCCTGCATCTGCTGGGTAGCAGTAGGCAAGGATAATTAGTCCATTTTCATCAATCTTGTAAGATAATTGTTTTCAAGACTTACCATGTTTAAAAATTATATGTCTAAATAAATTATTTTTTTAATGGTGCTAGGCTTTATTCTGTTCTACTTCCAATGAATGAAATCACAGATTTACACCTGTCAGAACTGGAAAGAGTCTTAGAAATAATACAACTAAATTTTCTCAGTTTACAAAGGAAACAAATGAAACCTAGTGATACCCTTTCCTAAAGTCATACAAAAGAAGAGTGAGACTAGAACTCAAATATCCAGATTTCCTATCCAGGGCTTGCTTGCTCTCTTCCTCTCTTCACCAATAATCCCTAGGAATTATTTTTAAAAATCCAAGTTGATAACTATTTTAACTTCCTGGTTCAGGAGTGCTATGAAAAGGGTGGGATTTGGTGGAGCTTCAGGGCTTTCTCTCACTCTTTCGTATGCATGATTAATAGTTACTCAATGTAACAAAAGTTTTAAGCAAGATTTCACTTCTAACCAGAAAGCCACTGTTAAACCACTCCTTTATAGCAATCTTAGAGCTATCATTGTCTTAGCTTCAGAGTACCTAGATGATTTTATCCTAAATTATTCTCCTTTTACTATAGCTTAATCATTAATCAGTGAGACTATACCCAGGGTTTCTCAATTGTGCCGCTATTGATATTTGGGGCTGGATAATTCTTTTTGATGGGGGGCTGTCTTGCGAATTTTAGGATGTTTATCAGAATCCCTGACTTCTACCCAATAGGTACTAATAGCACCAACCCCCTCCGTGTTCATATATTGCAAAACATTTCTTAGGGCACCAAGTTGTTCCTCATTGAGAATACTGGACTATATCTTATACTTCACAATCATAGACTCGTCTGAAATGAAGTTAGCATTGCTTTGCATATCTAGTTCAGAATTGTGGATATGTATGTGGGCTCATGATAAAGTGTGCATGTGTGGATGGCATGGCTTAAAGTAGTTTAAAATTCTGTAACTTTTTAATATGAGCTTTCCTAGCGTCACTATAGTGACTGAAAGACAGGAATTATTTGTAGATGCCAGTACCTATAGATTTCAGGTAAGAGGTGAAGCTGTTTATTGACCACAAACTATGTACCAGGTTGCTTAGCACACATATTTTTCCAGCTTTATTAGGATATAATTGACACCTTAAACAACTTACACAATTACATTGTGTAAATTTAGGATGTGCAACACGTTGATTTGATACACTTATATACTGCAAAATGATTATCATCACAGTTAGCTGACACCTTCATTATATCACATAATTATCATTTCCTTTGTTTGGTAAGGAGGGTTTTTGCTACTTTTAATCAAAGGAGTCTAAACTAACATACTGCAAAGAGATATAAATACAAAAAATATTGAAGATTTCAAGAGACTAAATTCATATATTGAAACCTAATCTCCAATGTGATGGTATTTGGAGGTGAGACCTTTGGGAGGTAATCAGGTGATTAGGGTTAAGCCATCATAATGGGATCAGCACCCTTATAAGAGAGACTCAAGAGCACTCACTCACCCCTTCTGCCATGAAAGAATATGACCATTTATGAATTAGAAAGTGAGTTCTCACCAGACACTTAATCTGCTGGTGCCTTGATCTTAGACTTCCCAGCCTCCAGAACTGTGACAAATAAATGTTTGTTATTTAAACTTGTTTATGGTATTCTGTTGTAGCAGCTCAAATGGGCTAAGATAGAAGTTGGTATGAGAAATGGAGGTGCTGCTGTAGTAAACACCTACAATGTAAAAGTGGCTTTGGAACTGGATAATTATTAGAGGATGGAGAACTTTGGAGGTTCATGATAGAAAGAAACCCTGCATTGCCATGATTGAGCCATTAAGGGCAATTCTTATGAGAGCTCAGAAAGAAAAGAGATATATATCTGTAGAGAGTGTCAACCTTCTTAGAGAATACCTCAGTAATACTGAGTAGAATAGCCCTGGCTGGTTTAGCTCAGTGGATTGAGCGTCGGCCTGCGAGCTAAGTGTCGCTGGTTCGATCTTCCAGTCAGGGTACATCAGAGAAGGAAAACTCTGACTCCAAAAAACCTCCGCTGCCTTGCGGCATACCTCTTCAGGGGAAAGGCTAAGGGAGTAAACCCCGACAGAAAATCCGGAGCCGGAGTCCCTAAGGCGGTTTGATGTTGTGATCAACACCGGCAACTCCTGCGGCGCACCTGAACCCAAGCTGTATCGACTCCGTCTTTCCCGTGGATCCTTCAGCTGCGAAGAGAGGGGGGGTCTGCTGCATGGGCAACAGCAGAGCCTCCATATCACCCTGCCCAGGCTCTGTAGCTTCAGCGTCATCGCAAGATGTCGATTCAACACGGGAGGAGACAGATACCATGTCACTCCCGAGTCGGACTGCACAGCCATTTTCGGCGGTGCAGATGGACTCTTAAGAAGCTACACCATCGTCTCTCGAGACGGACGGCTGCCGACGATGACTGAGTAGAATGTTGGTAGTAGAATGTTGGTAGAAATATGGGTAGTAAAGGTCTCAGACAAAAATGATGAACATGTTATTGGACAATGGAGGACAGGTGATCCTTGTTATAAACTGGCAAAGAACTGGGAATTGTGTTTGTGTCCTAGTGTCTTGTGGGAAGAAAATGGAACATGTGAATAATAAAATTGGATATTTGCTAAAGGAAATCTCTTAGCCAAGTGTCAAAGAAGCAGCCTGGTTCCTCCTGAATGCTTATAGTAAAATTCAAAAAGAGAGAAATGATTTAAAGATGAAATTGTTAAGCAAAAAGGGTGTTGAATACAGGACATTTTATCAAGGCCTCTTTACAAAGATAACTTGTCAGTGTACATGTGATTCACTGACTCACAGCACACAGGAGAGTTCTAATAAGTGAGCAGGTTTGCTCTTTTCTTCAGCAGTGTGTTAACTACAGAAAAGTGACCTGAGATGGAAGTGACTGCTTAGTGAACCATTTAAAAGGGATATGTATCTTTATTTTTATTAATCAGAACACTGTTAGTATTCAGGCACTATTTGCTCCTGAAAATAAATAAGCCTTTAAGGTAACTACATTTGAACTAGTATAAAACATATCAATGCTTTATTTTCCCTGACATGGCTTTTCCAAGTCATTACTATGCCTCTTACACCCTGGCTGGTTTGGCTCAGTGGATTGAGCGTCGGCCTGCGAGCTAAGTGTTGCTGGTTCGATCTTCCAGTCAGGGCACATCAGAGAAGGAAAACTCTGACTCCAAAAAACCTCCGCTGCCTTGCGGCATACCTCTTCAGGGGAAAGGCTAAGGGAGTAAACCCCGACAGAAAATCCGGAGCCGGAGTCCCTAAGGCGGTTTGACGTTGTAGTCAACACCGGCAACTCCTGCGGCGCACCTGAAGCCAAGCTGTATTGACTCCGTCTTTCCCTTGGATCCTTCAGCTGCGAAGAGAGGGGGGGTCTGCTGCATGGGCAACAGCAGACCCTCCATATCACCCTGCCCAGGCTCTGTAGCTTCAGCTTCACTGGAGAGGACACTCCAGCGTCATCGCAAGATGTCGATTCAACACGGGAGGAGACAGATACCATGTCACTCCCGAGTCGGACTGCACAGCCATTCTCGGCTGTGCAGATAGACTCTTAAGAAGCTACACCATCGTCTCTCGAGACGGACGGCTGCCGACGACGACTATGCCTCTTTCTTATTGCTATGATAATGTGGCTATGAAGATAAAACTACTGTACATCCCAAACTATAGAGTACTTTTACAGTAAAGTATATGTCTCATTATTTGTTTTCATGTTCATTTTACAATACTAAAGCCCAAACTATGATAAATTGCTTTAACAGCTCTACCAGGTCACCTGCTATATAGGAAATAAAACCCTTTACACCAGAGCACTCTTTAATAGCTGCTAAAGGAAAGGGTCTAAACTGACACTAGGTTTACATTCATCTCAACAGGGAGTTACATTCATCTTCACACTGGCATTCCCTTCACTCTTTGTGATGGCCACTGAGAAAGCATCTTGGTTCCCTCCTCCTGGGGTGCATGGTGCTAGACAGAGCGAGACAGCAAAGACTTTGGGACAGGCTGAAAGTACAGCTAAAACCACACATCTGCCCTGGCTGGTGTGGCTCAATAGGTTGGGTGTTGTCCTGCAGAGCAGAAGGTCACAGCTTCAATTCCTAGTCAGAGCATATGCCTGGGTTACAACCAGGTCCCTGGTTGGGGGTTTGTGTGAGAGGCAACGGATTGATGTGTCTCTGTCCCTTCAATGTTTCTCTTCCTGTCTTTCTACCTCTCTTCCCATCTCTCCAAAAATAATAAATAAAATCTTTTCTTTAAAAAAATGCACACCTGCAACTTCCAAGGGACTCTAGGTATTTTCCAGTTGTCCCTTGATGAGAGACAGACTGGCTAAGACTTTTTGTCAATGGTGTTGAAGAACGACTCTCTGAATTTGCACAGGTAGGCTGTAGCTGTCTGAAACACCTCCTGCAGCCTGCTGTTGTCCTGTCACAGGTGTCAAGAAGGCAAGCTTTCTGGATACTTGGATCTTGGAGAATTATTTTTTGGATACTTGTAAAGAGAATACTTTCTTGATACTAATGAAATGTGATATTTCTCTTTATCATTAAGCAGGCTGATGTCAATGTCAGCAAGCATTTCAGTAAAAGCAATGTCAAATATTTTTATCCAAAGATAAAATTCAGACTATGGTTCCTAAACACCTGTCTGCAACAGCTTTAACATATACTGTTTGGCCTTTAATTGGGAGTATGTATGTGTGAAGGCATTAAGTATTAATTTCTAGTCACTTCACTGATGGCAGTGATGCAATCGTTACCATGAAGTCTCACAGTATACTTATTTCACCATGGGTTGCCATGTGCATTCTTGGGTATTGGAGTCTAAATTAGGATAAAACTGTAGTTTTGAGGTTTATACTTGGGATAAAATTCTGGCCCTACTTCTTAGATATGTGATTCGGGGTGAAACTTTTAACACTTTTGAGCCTCAGTTTTTGTTTTATATAAATTGGAGATAATAGTAGCACCTACTTTGGACGGTTGTTGTAAGAGTCAATGAGAAGATCCAGGATGAGACATCATGCTTGCTTACTAAATATTACATATTATTTTTGTTTTAAACCCCAAATTCTTAAACAGCCAGCTCTAGGGCCATCACTCTGTACTTTCCTGTACAATGAGTGCATAATCTTCTTAAACATTATATTCTAACATTTTTTGCATTGCGTGCTCTAGCATAAGGGCTTTAAAATGATAATGAAATTATTATCTTTGAAGGTAAGATTTATAGTTATTTCTCTTTGATATATTTTAATTTTGTAAATTTTAAGAAATAAGCTTGCTTCATGCATTTATAAAAACAAAGATGCTAATTTTTCATTAACCATTTGTCCATAGTACAGAAACTGAAAGAAAAATTTTTTTATAAAAATGGAAAATAAAAAAACACATGGTGTCATATTCAGGGACTTCCAAGAACACATGCTGCTCTGTAAATAAAGATATGTAGAAATGAGAATGTCCTCATTCATAGAAAATTACGCAAACTCAAAATGAAAACAGATAGTTTTTTTTTCTGATCTAAATATGATAGACACAAAGTGAGGTATAAGTTAGCAAGCAGTATAGTTAAAGTAGACAGCTACTAACAAATCATGCAAAACAATCATTCCTGAAAATTAACTGAGGAGGATGACACCAAGCTAACCCTAACTGTACCAGTTTTAAGCCAAACTTAGAGGCCCACAGAAGAAAACATCAATAGTGATTTTGTAGATAAAGGCTTTATTTAAACTTTTAAAATAGATTGCTACTTAAAGTCTATTATATAAATTATTATGGAATCATAATAGTCTTTCTCTTATTATATAAATTAGTATGAAAGCATAATGATCTTTTAATATAGGTAAATGCTAAAGTAGTCATTAATTATAATGCATTACTAAATTAAGCATTTTTCTTTTTTATTTCTATCTTTAGAAGCTATTAACACAACCTTGGGTTGAAGGCCAACTCTGCCACTTATTGCTATGAGGCTTTACATAAAAGTATATTTGAAATACATTTTTAAACCTTTACTTTTACTTGTTTTTCATCAAAATAAAGCATGTACATAATTTAAAAAATCAAATATTATTCAAAGGTTTATATTGAGAAACATCAGTCCCTGCCATTTGTCTTCTCATTACCTAGTTTTATTTAGTATTTAAAACTTTTATGTTAAAAATTACACATGTAATATACAATATATTCCCAATGGGAATGATCCAAATCATTCACAAGTACAGAAAGCAAATGGCTCAAGTACTCTGTTTACATTGCATCATCCCATTCCATGCTCCTTGAAGTAAACATTGTCATCAATTTTGTGTGAGTCTTTCCAATTAATTCCCTGAAGATTTATATTTATGTATACTTACAAGTTAGTTAAGTTACCTTATTGATATCATACTATAAAAATTACTTAGCAACTTTTATTCCCTCACTGAACAGTATGCCTCACTTTTATGACAGTGAATAAAGGCCTACTTTATTTTATTAACTACTATATAATATAGATATGTTTATTTAACAACTGATGAACATTTAGATTTTCCAAGTTTTCTCACTTCCAGAATTTTTTTTCATTTTTTAAAAGTACATTTGATTGATTATGCTGCTATATTTGTCCCAATTTTTTTTTCTTTTCCCCCTTCTTCCTAGCACTCCCCTCCCCTCCAGCAATCCCCACCTTAGCTCATGTCCATGGGTCGTGGATGTAAGTTCTTTGGCTTCTCCCTTTCCTATACTATTCTTAACATCCCCTTGTCTATTTTGTTCCTACCAATTATGCTTTTTGATTTCTGCACCATTTCCCCCATTTTCCCCTTTCTCCCTCCTACCTGATAACCCTCCAAATGATTCCCATAGCTTTCATTCTGTTCCTGTTCTGGTTGTTTGTTTACTTTGTTTTTGTTTTTTAGATTCAGTTGTTGATAGTTGTGAGTTTGTTTTCATTTTAATGTTCATAGTTTTTATTTTAAATAGTTAATCACATTTTTCTTTTTAAGTGTATTTTATTGATTATACTATTACAGTTGTCCCAATATTTTCCCTTTTGCCTCCCTCTTCCTGGTTACCCTCCTTCATTGCAGCAATCCCCCACCTTAATTCATGTCCATGGATCATACATATAAGTTCTCCTGCTTCTCCCTTTCCTATACTATTCTTAACATCCCCCTGACTATTTTGTACCTACCAATTATGCTTTGTAATCCCTGAACCATTTCCCCCTCCCCTTCTCAGCTGATAACCCTCCAGATGATCTCTATACCTATGATTCTGTTCCTGTTCTGATTGTTTGCTTAGTTTGCTTTTGTTTTTGTTTTTTAGATTCGGTTGTTGACAGTTGTGTTTGCTGTCATTTTATTTATTTATTCATTTATTTATTTATGTTTTATTATTGGGGAGACCCCCGCTCTTCAACAATGCCCCATTTCAGACTTAAGACCCTTTATAATCTTAGAAAGGACAATGAGCGAAGTCTCATGCTCCTCTAGCTGCTTCAAGCTGGACATAGTTGTCGTTCTAACGACACTTAGGTCCAGAAATCCCTAATAAGAGTTGGGGTGTGGATGGGAGGGTGGCCTTTCCACATGAAAAAGGATCTTGCAGACCCCAGGCCTGTTGGGTATCCCCAGGCAATGGCATGCTAAGTTTAAGCTGGCATCCTTGTTGTATTCTGTGGGCAACAGATTTGGCAACAGGGTTAAAAGGCATCATTAAAACCATAACCACAAGAAGAGAAAAGGTAGAGATTAATTTTTCAATGTCCCACATTAGGGGAAAAAAAGGCTTCTTTGGAGGAAAGTGTGCAAGGCACATCACACCTGTCCAAAGCCCTTTTGCCCACTATACTTAGTTGGGGCTGAGGGGAATATTTTAGGTATTCCCCCTCTTAGACCTCTGTCCAAGCCATTAAGACAGAAAAGAAAAACCAGTTTTAAAGTGAAGCCCACAGACCACCCCATACTTCACCAACCCACCCAGTTAGCTCAGCCAAACCATTGAGTTTCAGGAGGCAGCGATGCAGATAAGATTAAGTGAGGCCTATATGTACAGACAATCACTCAGGTAAAGAGATCATAGGCTTATACCCTATGAAAAAAGAACACACCTGTTAATTTATGCAACATACCCACAAACCAGTCTCTAGATCCGAGAGACTGTTTTATTGGTAAGACATCCAGTTGCAAAGCATGTGACATTCTTCTTGCCTGTAAACTAAGCATCTTTGATGATGTCACAGACCTAGTTTTACTTTCAAATGAAAACAAACTTTAAATGAAATAAATTTTTAAGACAATTAGCTGCCCTAGTTTATAGTCTACCACTGAGCACAATGATTTTCCTTGAATCGCGATTTTTCTCCTTAAGATTACCCTCCTTGTCATTAAAGAGACTGCATTAAGTCCAGTTTTAATTTATCCTGTTCGTTTGCATAAACACAAGAAGAGCAACAAATGATCACATATGATCTTTAAGTCTGCTTTGCTGGAACTTACACAAGGAACATTTAGGGTGACCTTCAGTCTGCACTTCAGGGCACAGAAGCTGAGCCACATACCTGCAATTCAGCCTTGCCTTTGAACACCTGTCTTCCAAGTCCTTCAGGTTTTCCATTGTGCCTTAAGGTTCTTTCTAGCCATCTTTCAGGAAAGCAACTTTGTTCCTTCCCTGGAAAGATTGCCATGAATGGCACAACCAACCAAGGTACCAGGCCTTTTATCTCATGGGCTTTTATTACCTTTGAAAGTCAATCCCAGTTCCTCAGGGCTTTTTGTAGCAACCAGAGCCCAGGCATGTCTCCTTTAGAAATGACATTCCATTCAAAGTCTTGGTTAACAAAATCTCTATTAACAACTGCTCTTAGTTTTATGCAAACAACCTTATGTAATTACTTTCTTCTTCAGAATGCCAAATTCTGGAGGTATCTGGTAGGGAGAAAAATATACAGTGTGGAGGAAAATCCTTGTCCTTCTAATATTCACTAAAATTGCATTTCCATACTTTACACTTTATTTTGTTCACTTCCCTACATGTGAAGGTGTTTTTTGGGGGGGAGGGACACGGTATTTGCTGGCTTATTTATTTATTTATCTGCTTTTATTTTTTTCCCACTAAAAATTTTTGTTTTTCTATTACAGTTGTCCCATTTTTTTCCCCATTGATCCCTCCACTCTGCCCACCTCTTTTCCCACAGTAAATCCCCACCCTGTTGTCCATGTCCATGGGTCATTTATATTAGTTTCTTGACTACACCCTTCCCCTTCTTACTCCCTTCTCTCCCTCCCCACTCCAGCCTTGTCACTGTTAGTCTGCTTGTTTATATGTCCCTGGTTCAATTTTGCTCATTAGTTTGTGTTGTTCCTTAGTTTCCTGTAATAGGTGACAGCAGAAGGTATTTTTCTTTCATTGCCTGGCTTATTTCGCTAAGCATAATTCTAGTTCCATCCATGTTGTCACAAAAGACAGGAGTTCCTTCTTTCTCTCTACTACATAGTACTCTGTTGTGTAAATGTACCACAGTTTTTTGATCCACTCATCTACACATGGGCACCTAGGCTGCCTCCAGCACTTGGCTATTGTAAATAGTGTGGCTATGAACATAGGAGTTCATAGGTCCTTTGGAATTGGTGTTTTAGGATTCTTCAGGTATGATCATAGCAATGGAATTGCTGATTCAAAAGGCAGTTGCATTTTTAGTTTTCTGAGGAAATTCCATACTGTTCTCCATAGTGGCTGCACCAGTCTGCATTCCCACCAGCAGTGCACTAGTGTTCCCTTTTCTCCACATTCTCGCCAGCACTTCTTATTTCTTGATTTGTTGATGATGGCCATTCTGACAGGTGTGAGATGGTATCTCATTGTGCTTTTTATTTGCATCTCTCTGATGGCTAGTGATGTTCAGCATTCTTTCATATGCCTATGGACCCTATGTATGTCCTCTTTGGAAAAGTGTTTCTTAAGGTTCTTTGCCCATTTTTTAATTGGGTTGTCTATCTTCTTGGTGTTGAGTCATATAAGTTCTTTATATATTTTAGAGATTAATCCCTTGTCTGAGGTATCATTGGCAAATATGGTTTCCCATATGGTTAGTTCCCTTTTCATCTTGCTGATGTTTTCTTTTGCTGAGCAGAAAGTCTTTAGTTTGATGTAGTCCCATTTGTTTATTCTTTCCTTTATTTTCCCTTGCCTTAAGAGATATATTGGTGAAAATATTGCTATGTGGGATATCTGAAATTTTCCTGCTTATGCCTTCCTCTAGGACTTTAATGGTGTCACACTTACATTTAAGTCTTTGATCCATCTTGAGTTTATTCTTGTGTGTGGTGTAAGTTAGTGGTCTAGTTTCATTTTTTTGGCACATCCCTGTCCATTTTTCCCAGCACCATTTGTTGAAGAGGCTCTTCTCATTCCATTTTATGTTCCTTCCCCCTTTATCAAATATTAGTTGACCATAGAGGCCTGGGTTTATTTCTGGGCTCTCTATTCTTATGCCAGTACCAGACTGCTTTGATTACAGTGGCCTTGTAGTATAGTTTGGTATCAGGTTCTGTGATTCCTCCTACTGTGTTCTTTGTTGTCAGTTTAATGTTCATAGTTTTGATCTTCTTTTTCTTTAATAATTCACTTTAACATTTCATATAATAAGGGCTTGGTGATGGTGAACTCCTTTAGCTTTACCTTGTCTGGAAAGTAGTTTATCTGCCCTTCCATTCTAAATGATAGCTTTCCTGGATAGAATAATCTAGATTGTAGGTCCTTGCTTTTTATTTCTTTGAATACTTCTTGCCAGTCCCTTCTTGCCTGCAAAGTTTCTTTTGAGAAATCAACTTATAGTCTTATAGGAATTCTTTTGTATGTAACTTGCTTCTTTTTTTTTCTTGTTACTTTTAAGATTCTCTCTCTCTCTCTCTCTCTTTAAGATTTTATTTATTTATTTTTAGAAAGAGGGGAAGGGAGGGAGGAAGAGAAGGAAAGAAACATCAATGTGCGGTTGCCCTCATGCACCACGAAGCTGCGGCCTGACCTGCAACCCAGTCATGTGCCCTGATGGGGAATCAAACTGGCAACTCTCTGGTTCACAGACCAGCACCCAATCCACTGAGCCACACCAGCCATGGCTTAAGATTCTCTCTTTATCTTTAACCTTTGGCATTTTAATTATGATTTTTCTTGATGTGGTCCTCTTCGGATTCAACTTGTTAGTGACTCTCTGTGCTTGCTAGGCTTGTATGTCTATTTCCTTCACCAAATTAGGGAAGTTTTCTTTCATTAATTTTTCAAGTTAGTTTTCAATTTCTTGCTTTTTCTCTTCTCCTTATGGTCCCCTATGATTCAGATGTTGGTATTTTTAAAGTTGTCCCAGAGGTTCCTGATCCTTTCCTCATTTTTTTCATTTTTTATTTCTTCTTTCTGTTCTGAATGAATGTTTATTTCTTGCTTTTGTTCTAAATTGTTGATTTGAGTCCCAGCTTTTTTTCCATCACTGTTGGTTCCCTGTATATATTTTTTATTTCACCTTGTATAATCTTCACCACTTCTTTTATTTTATGGCCATACTCAAGTATTTCTCTGAGCATGCTAATCACCAGTGTTTTGAACCCTGCATCTTATAGGTTGGCTATCCTCATTTTATTTAGTTCCTTTTCTGCAATATTCTCCTGTTCTTTTATTTGGAGTATATTTCTTTGCCTCCTCAATTTGGCAGCTTCCCTGTGTTTGTTCTATGTATTGGGTAGAGCTGCTCTGACTCTATGTCTTGGTAGTATGGCCTAATATAGTAGGTGTCCTGTAGGGTCCAGTGGCATATATCCCCTGTCACTCAATCTGGGTACTCGAAGTACATCCTTCGTGTGTTCTGGGTACACCCTCCTCTTGTAGTTGAGCCTTGGTTGCTGTTGGCAGATCAATGGGAAGGATTTACACAGGCAAGTCAGCTACAAGGACTGGTTGTCACCACTGACCACCAACTTCTGTCTTCTGTGGAGGATCAGCTGTGCAGGGACAGGGGGGTGGTGCTCTGAGGTGGTTTGTAGCTGTCCACTTCGTATGCTGGCTCTGGGATTTCCTGGGTGGTGCAGGCCAAGGTTAACCCCGACCTGGGTTTTGCCTGGGGCCACCCTGCCTGAGCTGTAAAGCAATCTAGGATGTCTGTTACTTGTGCTGGGCTTGAAGAGTCCCAGGTAAAATGAAGCTGTGAACCTGAGCTGTCTGCTGATGTTTCCAGGCTTTGAGCTCACTGAGGCCAGCTGTGCTTGGTTGATAGGATTTAGGAAGTTGTGAAACTTGAACCAAAACCAGTCATTCATATGAAAAAGCAGCTTGGGTGGACCTGTATGTTGGGTGGGGCAGAGTCTCTGCAGATCTCCAAGGCAGGTCAGAGTTAGCCAGGTTGATGGAGTCTCAGATATGGCACCAGCTCCATGTAGATGAATGTGGTTTCTTTTTTTATTAAGATTTTTAAAAATATGTTTTATCGATTATGCTGTTACAGTTGTCCCAATTTCTTTTCCTTCTGCTCCCCTCTACCCGGTGTCCCTGCTCCCTCCAATTGTCCCCCGCTTTTAGTCCATGTCCACTGGTTGTGCATATAGTTCTTCTCATCATCTTCCTGTCTACTCCATTCCCTCCTTCTATGCTTCTTAATTCCTGTACCATCTCCCTCCCTTTCCCCCTTCCCCCTCCCTGCTGATCCCCCCAATATGCTCCCCATACCTATAATTCTTTCCCCCCTCTCGTTGCCTACTTAGTTTGCCTTTATTTCAATTCCCTAGCTTCTGTTGTTGGTTGCTGTGATAGTTTTCATTTTAATGTTCATAGTTTTGATCCACCCTCTTCTAAACAAGTCTCTTTAACATCTCATATAACAATGGTTTGGATCTAATGAACTCCTTCGGTTTTACTTTGTCTTGGAAGCACTTTCTCTGCCCTTCTATTCTGAATGACAGCTTTGCTGGATAGAATAATTGTGGCTGTAGGTTTTTGATTTTCATTACTTTGAGTATTTCTTGCCAGTCCCTTCTTGCCTGCAGAGTCTGCTTAGAGAAATCAGCTGATAGTCTAATTGGGTCCCCTTTGTACATGATTCTTTTCTTCTCTGTTGTTGCTTTTAAGATTCTCTCTTTATCTTTAATTTTTGACATTTTGATTACAAGGTGTCTTGGTGTGGTTCTCCCTGGGTCCAGTTTATCTGGAACTCTCTGTGCTTCCTGTACCTGTAAAGTCTATTTTCTTCCCCAAGTTAGGGAAGTTCTCTTCATTATATTTTCACACAATTTTTCAATTTCTAGTTCTTCTTCGCCCTCTGGCAATCCTATTATCTGAATATTCATTCACTTATAGCTGTCCCAGAGGTTTCTGATCCTCTTCTCACTTCCCTTACTTTTTGTTTCTTCTTTCTGCACTGGTTGCCTGTTTGTTCCCTCCCTATGTTCTGATTTGTTGATTTGATTCCTGGATTTCCTTTCCTCACCACTTGTCTCATATGTATTTTTGTTCATTTCAGCAGGACTAGCCTTCATTTCTTCCCTGTGTTGATTAAATCCCACTGTTAGGTCTGTAAGCTGCCTTATGACTATAGTTCTGAACTGAGCCTCAGAAAGATTTTTTATTTGTTCATCGGTTAATTCCCATACTTGCTTTTTGGTTAGCTGTGTGATTAGTATTCTAATCATTATTTCTGCCATTCTGACCATTTTTGTTTATCTTTCATTTTTGGGTGGGGCACTGTCACACTTCTTACGCTATACTGGGTGGAGCACCATGTACTCATCACAAAACGGGCGACCTTTCTCACCACTCTGTGGCGCTTTGTGTGGGGGTGGAGATCCCTGATGGATTCCTGCTGTTACTCTCTGCTGAGAGACCAGGAGCCTCCTCCTCCTTCCGCATGTCCTCTGGGCCTCATGGTTCGAGACAATGGCGGTCTGCCTTCCCCGGCATTGGAATCGCAAGATGACAGGTCTGGTCTGCAGCCAGGGTTGGTTCCTGAGTGCTTCTCTCCTCCCCTTAAATACGGGTGTCTGTGCTTACTGGGTCCCACTGCTCGTTGCTGCAGCTGCCGCTGCCCACACAGCTTGATCTTTCCACCGCAGCTTTGCCCCTCCTACCCGTCTGGAGGAGCACTGCTTGTTTATAACTTCATACGTTGGACTTCCATGTAGCTTTATTTTCTGGAACTTCTGGTTATTTCTGGTTTTGTGGTAGTTGTAGTCCTTAGTTGTGGAGGGAGATATAACGTGTCAGTCTAGGCCTCCATCTTGGCCACAAAAAAAAATCCAAAACTAATTTCTTCGTCTTTGAATGTTGTAATCATATCATTTCCAACCCCTTCTTTATAATAAACTCTTTGCCTTTTTTTCCATATATATTGGATATAAATTCTTTGTCATATATATTGCAACTATTTCTCCCAATCTGTCACTTTCCTTCTTAAGTTAGTTCACAACATCTAGTAATTAATAATTAAATTATATGATATACTATAAAATTGTTAATTACATAGTTAAAATATCTATTCCTTTTCTTTAGGGATGTTTCTTTTTTAAAATGTATTTTATTGATTATGCAATTGCAGTTGTTGCATTTTTTCACCCTCTGTCAGCCTCTACCCGGTACCCTCAATTCCCTCTGGCAAACTCCCCTCTTAGTTCATGTCCATGGGTCATGCATATAAGTTCTTTGGCTACTCCATTTGCTCTACTCTTTTTATCATACCCCTGTCTGTTTTGTACCTACCAATTTGTACTTCTTAATCCCTGCACCATCTCCATTTTCTCCCTTCAAGCTTCCAACTGATAACGCTTTAAATCTGATTCTGTTCTTCCTGTTTTCTTTTATATCCAATTGTTTACAGTTGTAAATTTATTGCCATTTTAGTGTTCATTGTTTTGATCTTTTTCTTAAATAAGTCCCTTTAACATTTCATATAATAAAGGCTTGGTGATGATGAATTCCTTCAGCTTTACCTTGTCTGGGGAGCACTTTATCTGTCCTTCCATTGTAAATGATAGCTTCCCTGGATAGAGTAATCTTGGTTGTAGGTCTTTGCTTTTCATCATTTTGAATACTTCTTGTCAGTCCCTTCTAGCTTGCAAAGTTTCTTTTGAGAAATCAGCTGACAGTCTTATGGGAACTCGTTTGTACGTAACTCTGCTTTTCTCTTGCTGCTTTTATGATTCTCTCTTTATCTTTAACCTTTGGCATTTTAATTATAATGTGTTTTTGTGTGGTCCTCTTTGTGTCCATCTTGTGTGGGATTCTGTGTGCTTCCTGGATTGGTATGTCTATTTCCTTTGCCAGATTAGGGAAGTTTTCCTTCCTTTATTTTTCAAACAGATTTCCAGTTTCTTGCTCTTTTTCCTCTCCTTCCAGCACACCTGTGATTCAAATGTTGGTACATTTGAAGTTGTCCCAGAGGCTCCTTAGGCTATCCTTATTTGTTTGGATTCTTTTTTCTTCTTGCTGTTCTGATTGAATGTTGTTTTTTTTCCCAATGTTCCAAATCATTCACGTGATTCTCAGCTTCAGCCACTCCACTGGTGATTCCCTGCAAATTTTTCTTTATTTCACCAACTGTAACGTTCATTTCTGCCTGGGCTTTTTTTATACTTTTGAAAATACCCACTGAGTTCCTTGAGCATCCTAATAACCAATGATTTGAACTCTGTATCTGATAGATTGCTTATCTCCATTTTGTTTAGTTCCTTTCCTGGAGTTTTCTTCTGTTCTTTGATTTCAGCTATATTTCTCTTTCTCCTCATTTTGGAATCCCCCCTGTTTGTTTCTATGTATTAGGTAGAGCTGCTTTGACTCCCTGTCTTAGCAGTATGCCTTATTGTAGAAAAGTGCACCTGTAAGTTGTATGGGGAAGAACCTTAGGTAATTACCAGGGCAAGGTAACCCATGTGAACCAGGTTATCGAAGTCTCAGATATGGTGTTCCCACTCTGTACCTCTGTGTGGGGGTGGGCTCAGAAAGGGGCTTATGGCTGCTGTCTGGCCTCTGGAGTTTTTTCCTGAAGGAAACTGTTTCCTGTCACTCACCCTGATGCCAGACACTTCGATTTCTCCCCATATGCCACTGGTGCCCTTCCAGCTGGTGCCCTAGTGCTAAATCTCAGAGGGAGTGTCTGTGTAAGTCCTAAGTTCATTGTGAGACATTTAATAGGAGATGCCAGAGACCCCTACAGTTTCTTCAGCCACCCCAAACCCCACTGCTTTTAAGAGCTATAAGGTATGGAGACTTATCTACCTGCCACTGGTACCCTGGGCTGGGCGGTCTGGTATGGAGCTGGAATCCCTCACTCCCAAGGTATCCCTCCTAATTTTTACCTACCACACAAGGGTGTGGGGCCATCTGTTTCTCCACATGTCTGCATCTCTGCATCTTCGCCCCTCATATCAGTCTGGATGAATATGATTTCTTTAATTACTTGGTTGCCAGACTTCCATACAACTCATTTTTCTGATGATTCTGGGTGATAGTTGTTTTGTAGGTGAGTTGTAATTTTTGCTGTGGTTGTGCAAGGAGACCAACTAGGTTTACCTGTGACTATCTGGAGTGGACATCTTTCTTTTTTTATAATTTTTAAAAATTGATTTTCCATCACAATTCTCCATTATTTTCCTCATTTCTTCCTCCACCATGCCCACCACTTCTCCCACAGTCAATCCCCAACCCCGTTGTCCATGTTCATAGGTCATTTATACATGTTCCTTGACCAGACCCTTCCCTTTATTACTGCCCTTCTCTCCCTCCCCACTCCTCCCTCGTCACCATTAGTCTGCTCCTTGTTTGCATGCCTCTGATTCAATTTTGCTCATTTGTTTGTGTTGTTCATTAGTTTGCTGTATTAGCTGATATCACATGGTATTTATCTTTCATTGCCTGACTTATTTCACTAAGCCTAATTCTCTCCATTTCCATCCATGTTATTACAGATGGTAGGACTTTCTTCTTTCTTTCTGCTACATAGCACTTCATTGTGTAAATGTACCAGTTTTTTGATCCACTCATCTACAGATGAGCACTTAGGTTGTTACCAGCACCTGGCTATTGTAAATAGCACAGTTATGAACATAGAGGTACATAGGTTTTTTTTTTTTAATTGATGTTTCAGGATTCTTCGGGTATAATCCTAGCAATGGAATTGCTGGTTCAAAAGGCAGTTCCATTTTTAGTTTTGAGAAAATTTCATACTGTTTTTCATAGCGGCTGCACCAGACTACATTCCCACCAGCAGTGCACTAGGGTTCCCGTTTCTCCGCATCCTCGCCAGCATTTCTTGTTTCTTGATTTGTTCATGATGGCCATTCTGATCGGTGTGAAATCATATTTCATTGTGCTTTTTATTTGCATCACTCTGATGGCTAGTGATGTTCAGCATTCTTTCATATACCTATAGACCCTCTGTATGTCCTCTTTGGAGAAGTGTTTGTTAAGATCCTTTATTCATTTTTTAATTGGATTGTCTGTCTTCTTGGTATTGAGTTATATAAGTTCTTTATATATTTTGGAGATCAATCCCTTGTCTGAAGTATCATTGGGAAATATGTTTTCCCATATGATTAGTCCCCTTTTCATCTTGCTGATATTTTCTTTTGCTGAGCAGAAACTCTAGTTTGATGTAGTCCCTTTTATTTATTCTTTTCATTTCCCTTGCCTTAGGAGATATATCCATGAAAATATCGCTACATGGGATATCTGAAATTTTCCAGCCTATGTTTTCCTCCAGGACTTTTATGGTGTCCCAGGTTATATTTAAGTCTTTTATCCATCTTGAGTTTATTCTATTGTGGAGTGTAAGTTGGTGGTCTAGTTTCATTTTTTTGCATGTCCCTGTTCAGTTTTCCCAGCACCATTTGTTGAAAGGCTCTTTTCACTCCATTTTATCTTCCATCCTCCTTTGTCAAATATTACTTGACCATATAGACCTGTGTTTATTTCTCGGCTCTGTATTCTGTTCCATAGATCTATATCTGATCTTATACCAGTATCAGACTGTTTTGACTATAGTGACCTTGTAGTATAGTTTGATATCAGGTATTGTGATTCCTCCTATTGTGTTCTTCCTCAAGATTACTGTGGCTATTCGGGATCTTTTTTGGTTCCATATAAATTTTTGAAGTATTTGTTCTAGGCCTCTGAAATATGTCATTGGTATTTTAATAGGGATTACATTGAATCTTAAATTGTTTTGGGTAGTATGGACATTTTAATGATGTTGATTCTTCCCATCCATGAACATGGTATATACTTCAATTTTTTTGTATGTTCCTTAATTTCTTTCTTCAATGTTATGTAGTTTTCCGAGTACAGGTCTTTTGCCTTCTTGGTTAAGTTTATCCCTAGGTACTTTATTTTTCTTGTTGCTATAATAAATGGGATTTAAAAAAAAAATTTTCTATCTCTGACATTTTATTATTGGTGTACAGAAATGCCTTTGATTTCTGAACATTGACTTTGTACCCTGCTATTTTGCCAAATTCACTTATTATGTCAAGTTGTTTATTAGTGGAGTCTATAGGGTTTTCTATGTACACTATTATGTAACCTGCTAATAATGACAGTCTAACTTCCTCTTTTCCAATTTGGTTGCCTTTTATTTCTCTTTCTTGTCTGATTCCTGTAGCTAGAACTTCCAGAACTACATTGAATAGGAGTGGAGAGAGTGGACATCATTTTCTTGTTTCTGATCTCAGGGGGAATGCTTTCAGTTTTTGTCCAGTGAGTATGTTGTCTTCAGGTTTCTCATATATGGCCTTTATTATGTTGAGGTATGCTCACTCTATCTCCATTTTGCTGAGTGTCTTCATCATAAATGGGTGTTGTACTTTATCAAATGGTTTTTCAGCATCTATTGAAATATCATGTGATTTTTGTCTTTCATTTTGTTTATGTGGTGTATTGCATTTATTGATTTGTGAATATTAAATCATCTTTGCATCCCTGGGATGTTTCCCACTTGGTCATGGTGTATGATCTTTTTAATGTGTTGCCGGATTCGGTATGTTAAAATTTTGTTGAGGATTTTAGCATCTATGCTTATCAGTCATATATGCCCGTAGTTTTCTTTCTTTGTTGTGTCTTTCCCTGGTAATACTGGCCTCATAGAAAGAATTTTGGAGACTTCCCTCTTCTTGAATTTTTTTGAATAGTTTGAGAAGGATAGGAGTTCATTCTTCCCTAAACGTTTTGTAAAATTCACCTGTGAGGCCATCAGGTCCAGGGCTTTTGTGTGCCAGGAGTTTTTGATTAATGCTTCAGTTTCACTAGTTGTTACTGGTCTGTTCAGACTTTCTGCTTTTTCTTGATTCAGTTTTGGAAGATAATAAGTTTCCAGAGATTTGTTCATTTCCTCTAGGTTGTCAAATTTCTTTTGATACTGTTGTTCATAGTAATTTCTTACAATCCTTTTTATTTCTGTGGTATTGGTTGTGATTGCTCCTCTTTCACTTCTGATTTTGTTTATTTTGGTCGTTTCTCTTTTTTTCTTGATGAGCCTGGTTAAACGGTTGTTGATTTTGTTTATCTTTTCAAAGAACCAGCTGCTGGTATTATTGATCTTTTGAATTGTTTGTTTAATCTATGTCATTTAATTCTGCTCTGACCTTGATGGTTTCCTTCCTTCTACTCTCTCTGGGCTTTGTTTGTTGTTGTTACTCTAGTTCTTGTAGATGTAGGGTTAAGTTGTTTATTTGATATTCTTTAATCTTTTTAAGGTAGGCCTGTATGGCTATGAACTTTCCTCGCAAGACTGCTTTCATTGTGTTTCATAGATTTTGGGTTGTTCTGTGTTCATTATCATTTGTTTCCAGAAACTTTTTGATTTCTTCCTTGAGGTTATTGTTAACCCATTCATTATTTAATAGCATGTTATTTATTCTTCATGAGTTTAAATTTTTTTGAGTTTTTTCTTTGAGGTTGATTTCCAGTTTCAAGTCATTGTGATCTGAGAACATGCTTGATACAGTTTCAATTTTCTTGCATATGTTGAGGCTTGTTTTGTTTCCTACCATGTTGTCTATCTTAAAAATGCTCCATGTGCACTAGAAAAGAATGTATATTTTGATTCTTTTGGGTGAAAATTCCTATACATGTACATCAACTAAGTCCATCTGATCTAGAGTGTTGTTCAATGCCTCAATATCCTTGGTGTTTCTTTGCTTTGAAGATCTGTCCATTGTGGACAATGGGGTATAAAGTCCCTTACTATATTTGTGTTGCTGTCAATATTCTTCTTGAAGTCCTTCAAGATTTTCCTTATATACTTGGGTGCTCCTATGTTGAGTGCATATATGTTTACAAGGGTTATATCTTCTTGATAGATTGTTCCCTTAAGTATTATTAAATGTCCTTCTTTGTCTCTTTTTATGGCCTTTGTTCTGAAATCTGTTTTGTCTGATAGAAGTATTGCTACCCCAGATTTTTTTTCATGTCCATTCTCTTGAAATATTTTTCCCATCCCTTCACTTTCAGTCTGTATAGATCTGTTGTTCTGAGGTGGGTCTCTTGTAGACTGCATATATGTGGGTCATGCTTTCTAATCCATTCTGCTATCCTATGTCTTTTTAATGTTGTATTTAATTCTCTTACATTTAAGGTTTTTGTTGACAGGTACTTATCCATTGTCATTTTTCCCCTTTGTACCTGTGTTCCTCTCTGTATCTCTGTTTCTTCATCTTCTTCAAGCAGACCCTTTACCATTCCCTGCAATGCTGATTTGGTGGAGATGTATATTTTTAGCCTTCTTTTGTCTGGGAAACTCCTTATTTCACCTTCCATTATGAAAGAGAGCATTGCTGGGTAGAGTATTATTGGTTGCAGGCCTTCGTTGTTCATTGGTTGTATCACTTTTTGCCATTCCCTTCTGGCTTGTAGTGTTTCTGTTGAGAAATCTGATGATAGCATTATCGGAGCTCCCTTGTATGTTATTATCTGTTTCTTTCTTGCTGCTTTTATAATTCTCTTTTTGTCTTTCAACATTGACATTTTACTTAGGATGTGTCTTGGAGTGGACCTGTTTGAGTTCATTTTCATTGGAACCCTCAGTGCTTCCTGGACTTGCGTGACTTTTTCTCTTATCAAGTTAGGGAAGTTTTCTGCCATTACTTTTTCAAACAAGTTTTCTACCCTTGCTCCTCTTCTTCTTCTTCTGGTATTCCTATGATACAAATATTGTTGTTTCATGTTGTTCTGCAGCTGTCTTAAAATCTCTTCATTCTTTTTCAGTCTTTTTTCATTTTGTTGCACTGGCTGGGAATCTTTTTCTACATTGTCCTTCAACTCACTCATCCAATGTTCTGCTACCTCTAGCCTGCTTTTAATTCCTTCTTATGTGTTCTTCAATTCAGAAATTGTATTCTTCATTTCCTCCTGGCTCTTACTGATAGTTTCTATGTCCTTTTTCATGCTGGTGTAATTCTCAGTAAGTTCCTTATAGTTTCCTTGCAGTTCATTGTAGTTTTCTTTGAGCTCGTTGAGCTCCTTGAGCTTCTTGATAATCCATATTTTGAATTCCATTTCTGATAGTTTTCTTTCCTCTATTTCATTTTGCATTCTTTCTGGGGATTCCTTCTTTCTTTTTGATTGGGTGTTGTTACTCTGTCTCCCCGTTTTTATGACTCTTCTTGTTTGTTGCTGCTTCTTAGATTGACCTGCACTTCTTGGATCTGCCCCTGGTGGTGTCAGATTGTGTACCAATCTGTGCCTAGGCAGCCTGTGGTAGACTACCAGAGATCTACTGCCTTTGTCTGTCTCCTTTAGTTGTTAATCTATTCAATCTGTGATCAGCCATCAGTCTTAAGCCCCTAGGGTGGGGCAGATTAATTCCTGTGGGTGGGGCTTTTGCTTCCCCTCAGACTCATGTCAGTTGCAGAGGAGTAGTTTTCCTGCAGTTTTGCGAGTGAGTCAGCACTGGGACAGGGTTGGCTGCTCCCTCTGTTCTTTCCTCCAAGCCACCACCCTAAACTCTCCTTAAGCATCTCTAGTGCTCCCTGCCCTTCCTCTGCTTGAGCCCAGGGTAACTGAGTGCCAAAATATTTTTGTACATGATCCCTTTAAGAGCCCTTTGTCTCCAACTGTTTCAGGCCAGCAAAATAATAATAATAATAATAATAATAATAATAATAATAATAATAATAAATAATAACCCTGCAGCTTTTCACTTTTTGTAACTGGATACTATTTGACTTTCTGTTCTGTTGTTGTAGGCTGGGAGGCCCAGCTAAGGGGTTTAGACCCCGCTCTTCTCAGGGGGAACCCCCGGCTCCTGAGATATTTCTCAGTCCCTTGAGCTGGCACCCGTGGGAGCCCAGCCAGCCCTTTCATGTCTCCACATTTCCTACCAGTCATGTTGTGATGAAGTGGCCTTTTCTCTCTGTCCATGGTTATAAGGCTTCTCTAGCTAGTGTTCAGTTCGTTATTCTGGATGATTTCTCCACAATTAAGTTCTAATTCCAGATTGGTCCTGGGTGGAGGTTAGTGTAGATTCCACTTATTCCTTTGCCATCTTGGATCTTCTAGTGGAGATCTTTCTTTAAGGATGTTTCATTTGAATCTTGCTAAGTGAAATTCCTGAACCTATGAAAAAAAAATCCCCCTCTATTTTCTTTAAACTTGCTATAATATTCAATTACATTACTGAGATTTAGTTCTTTTTAAAAAATTGTATTATTTCCATTATTATTTAGTTTCCTTATACTCCTCTCCCCCCCACAATCACCACACTGTTTTTCATGTCTATGAGTCCTCTTTCCTTTTTGCTCATTCCCTCACCCATTAACTGCCCCCCTCTGCTTAGCTGTCATCCTGCTTTCTACTATGAGTCTGTCTCTGTTTTGCTTGTTAGTTCAGTTTGTTCATTAGATTCCACTTGAGTGAAATCCTATGGTATTTGTCATTCTCTGATGGCTTATTTCACATAGCATAATGTTCTCCATGTCCATCTATACTGTTGCTAAAAGTAAAATTTCTTCTTTTTTATCGTCAAGTAGTATTCCATTGTGTAAAGAGCCATAGTTGTTTCATCCCCTCGTCTACTGATGGGCAGTAGCGCTGCTTCCATATCTTGATGATTGTAAACAATGATGCAATGAACATAGGGGTGCTTATGTTTTTTCAAATTAATGTTTTGGGTTCCTTCATATACATTCCCAGAAGTGGTATTGATGGGTCAAATGCAGATCCATTTTTAAATTTTTGAGCCACCTTCATACTTCCCTCCACAGTGGCTGCACCAATCTGCATTCCCACCAACATCCTCATCAGCACTTGCTCTTTGTTGATCTATTGATGATAGCCATTCTGACAGGTGTGAGATGATAGCTCATCGTGGTTTTAATTTGCATTTCTCTGATGATTAGTGATGTTGAGCATCTTTTCATATACCTACTGGCCACCTGTATGTCCTCTTTGGAGAGTGTCTATTCAGGTTATTTGCCTAGTTTTTAATTGGGTTGTTTGTTTTTCTGATGTTGAGTTTTTAAGTGCTTTATAAATTTTGAATATTAACCCCTTTGATGTATCAACAGATATGTTCTCCCGTTCTGTGGATTGTCTTTTTATTTTGCTGATAATTTTTTTTTTTTGCTGTACAAAATCTTTTTAGTTTGATATAGTCTCATTTGTTAACATTTTCTTTATCCAATAAAATATTGCTACAAGCAATGTCCAAGATTTTGCTGCCTGTTTTCCTCTATGCTTCTTATGGTTTCAGATCTAACACTTAAGTCTTTAATCCATTTTGAATTTATTGTTGTATGGTATAGAAGGTGGTCTAGTTTCACTTTTCTGTGTATATCTGTCCAATTTTCCTAATCATTTTATTGAAAAAATTATCTTCATCCCATTGTACGTGTTTGCTTTCTCTGTTGAATATTAATTGTCTCTAAAGGTGTGCATTTATTTCTAGGCTCTCTTTTCTGGTCCATTGATCTATGTGCTGCTTCTATGCTAGTACTATGCTGTTTTGATTTTTTATGGCTTTATAGTATAGTTTCATATTAGTTAGTGTGATTCCTCTAACTTTGTTCTTCTTTCTCAGGATTGCTGTTGCTGTGTGGGGCCTTTTGTGGTTACATATACATTTTTGAAGTATTTATTCTAGTTCTGTGAAATATGTCATTGGTCTTGATAGGAATTGCGTTGAATCTATGGATTGCTTTGGGTAGTATAAACATTTCAATGTTTATTCTCCCCATCCATGAACATGGTCTGTGCTTCCACTTATTTGTGTCTTCTTCAATTTCTTTCTTCAGTGTCTTATAATTTTCTAGTATAAGTCTTTTACATCTTTGGTTAGGTTTATTCTTAGGTATTTAATTCTTTTTGTAGCAATAGTGAATGGGGTTGTTTTCTTAATTTCCTTTCCTATTAGTTTGTAATTGGCATACAAAATAAAACTGGTTTCTGGATATTAAATTTGTATCTTGCTACTTTGTTAAATTTATTTATCAGTTTTAGTAGTTTCCTGGTGGAATATTTGGGGCTCTCTATGTACAATATCATGGCATCTGCAAATAAAGGCGGTTTTACTTCTTCCTTTCCATTTGGATGCCTTTTATATCTTCCAGTCTGATTTTGGTGACTAGGACTTCCAGTACCATGTTAAATAAGAGAGGTGAAAGTGGACATCTGTGTCTTGTCCCAAATCTTAAAAGGAACACTTGCAGTTTTTTCCAATTGAGTATGATGTTGGCATTGGATTTGACATATATTACCTTTATTATGTTTAGGTATGTCCCCTCTATTCCCACTTTGCTGTGAATTTTTATCATAAATTGGTGTTGAGTTTTTTCAAACGCTTTCTCGCACCTATTAATATGATCTTATATTTTGTAATCTTTCATTTTGTTTACGTAGGGAATCGCACTTATTGATTTATGAATGTTGTATCAAACTTGCACTCCTGGAATAAATCATACTTGGTCATGGTATATTATTCTCTTGATGCATTGCTGTATTCAGTTTGCTGACAGTTTTTTGAAGATTTTAACATCTATGTTCACCAAGGATATTGGCCTATAATTTTTTTTTTGTAGTGTCTTTGTCTGGTTTCAGAATTAGTATAATGGTGGCCTCATAAAATGAGCTTGGGAGCCTTCCCTTCTGAATTTTTTGAAATAGTTCAAGAATGAGAGGTATTAGTTCTTCCCTCCATGTTTGGTAAAATTCACCTGTGAAGTCTGGTCTCCAGGGCTTTTATTGGTTGGGAGTTTTTTGATTACTGCTTCATTTCCACCAGGTATAATCTGCCTATTCAGATTCTCTGATTCTTCCTGATTTAGATTTGGAAGAATGTACATTTCTAGGAATTTATCTGTTTCACCCAGGTTTTCCAGTTTCTTGGCATATAGTTGTCATAATATTTTCTTACTATCCTTTGTATTTCTTTGGTGTCAGTTATTTCTCCTCTTTCACTTATGATTATATTCATTTGGGTCCTCTCTCTTTTTTTCTTGATGAGTCTGGTTAAAGGTTTGTCAATCTTGTTTATCTTTTCAAAGAACCAGCTCTTGGATTCATTGATCTTTTGCATCAGTTTTTTTTAGACTCTATTTAGCTTATTTCTGCTCTGATCATTATTATTTCTTTCCTTCTACTCAGTTTGGGCTTTGTTTGTTGTTCTTTTTCAAGTTCTTTTCAATGTAACATTAGATAGTTTATTTCAGCTTTTTCTTATTTTTTTGAGATAGGCTTGTAATGCTATGAACTTCCCTCTTAGGATTGCTTTCCCTGTGTCTCACAAATGTTGAATTGTTGTGTTTTCATTTTCTTTTGTTTCAAGGTATCTTTTGACTCCTTCTTTGTTCTCATTCTTGATCCACTTGTTGTTTAATAACATGTTATTTAGTTTCCATGTCTTTGTGTGTTTTTCAGTGTTCTTATTGTGATTGATTTCTAGTTTCATAGCATTGTGGTCAGAGAAGATGCTTGATATAATTTCAGTCTTCTTAAATTTATTGAGACTTTTTTGTATCTTAACATGTCATTTGTCCTAGATGTTCGATGTGCACTTGAAAAATATGTATATGCTGCTGCTTTGGGGTAAAATGCTCTGATGATATCAATTAAATTCTTTTGATATAGCCTGTCGTTTTAGGCCATTGTTTCTCCTTGTTGATTTTCTGTCTGGAAGATATATCCGTTGAAGTCAATAGAGTGTTAAAATCCCTGACTATGACTGTATTTCTGATTTGGATGTGTTTTATTTTTGCCTCTTGCCTGATTGCTCTAGCTAGGACTTCCAGTACTATGTTGAATAGTAGCAGTGAAGTGGGCATACTTATCTTGTTCTTGGAGGAAAATCTTTCAACCTTTCACCATTAAGCATATATGATATTAGCAGTGGGCTTGTCATACCCTTTATTATGTTAAGGTATGTTCCTTCTGTACCTAATTTGTTTAAATTTTTTATTATGAAAAGGTGTTTTATTTTGTCAGATGCTTTTTATGCATGTAGGGATGATCATATGATTTTTATCTTTCATTCTTTTAATGTGGTATATATTTATTAATTTATATATATTGAACCATTTTTGCATCCTAGGGATAAATTCCACTTGATCATGGTGTACGATCTTTTTAATGTTATTTAATTTGGTTTGCTAATATATTTTTAAAACATGTCCATTTTTTCCTCTCATCTGAGGAATTTCTTTTTTCCATTGCTTTTAGGGAGAGAGGAAAAGGGTTAAAAGAGACAAAGAAAGAGAGAGAGAGAGAGAGACATTAGTATGAAAGAGAAATATTGACTGGTTGCCTTCCTGTATGTGCCCCAACCTGGGACCAAACCTGCAACCTAGGTATGTGCCCTGACCGGATGACTGTATTTCTGTTGATCTTTCCTTTTATGTCCATTAAGATCTGATTCACATATTTAGGTGTTCTTATGTTGGGTGCATAAATGTTTACTAGGTTTATGTCCTCCTGTTGGACTGTTCCCTTTATTGTTATGTATTGCCCTTCTTTTTATCTTACTAAAGTCCCGGTTTTAAAGTCTGTTTTGTTGGATATAAGTACTGCTACCCCATCTTTTCTTTTCCTTTCCATTTGCATGAAATATCTTTTTGTCCCTTTCTTTTAGTCTGTGCGTATCTTTTGATTGGAGGACAGTATCCTGGAGGCAGCATATATTTGGGTCTTGGTTTCTTATTGATTCAGCTACCCTGTGTCTTTTGGTTGGAGCACTTAAGCCGTCTACATTTAAGGTGATTATTGATAGATACATATTTAGTGCCATTTTTTTTGTCAGACTATTTTCCTCCCCTTCTTCTCCATTGTCGTCTTCTTCTTCTTCTTCTTCTTCTTCTTCTTCTTCTTCTTCTTTTTCTTCTTCTTCTTCTTCTTCTCCTTCTTCTTCTTCTTCTTCTTCTTCTTCTTCTTCTTCTTCTTCTTCTTCTTCTTCTTCTTCTTCTTCTTCTTCTTCTTCTTCTTCTTCTTCTTCTTCTTCTTCTTCTCCTCCTTCTTCTTCTTCTCCTCCTCCTCCTCCTTCTTTTAATATGCTTTATTGATTATGCTGTTACAGTTGTTCCAATTTCTTTTTCCTTTGTTCCCCTCCACCCAGTGACCTTCCTCCCTCCAGTTGCCCCCGCCTTAGCCCATGCCCATTGGTTGTGCATATAATTCTTCTCAACATCTTCCTATCTAATCCACTCCCTCCTACTATGCTCCTTAATTCCTGTACCATCTTCCTCCCTTTCCCCTCTTCCCCCTCCCATCTGGCCTCCCCCCCAAATGTTCCCCATACCTATAATTCTTTTACCACTCTTGTTGCCTACTTAGTTTTCCTTTGTTTCAATTCCCTAACTTCTTTTGTTGGTTGTTGTGATACAGTTTTCATTTTAATGTTCATAGTTTTGATCCTCTTTCTCCTAAACAAGTTCATTTAACGTTTATATAACAGTGGTTTGGACCTGATGAACTTCTTCAGGTTTACTTTGTCCTGGAAGCACTTTCTCTGCCCTTCTATTTTGAATGACAGCTTCGCTGCATAAAGTAATTGTGGCTGTAGGCTTTTGCTTTTCATTACTTTGAATATTTCTTGTCAGTCCTTTCTTGCCTGCAGAGTGTCTTTTGAGAAATCAGCTAATAGTCTTATTGGGACCCCTTTGTATGTAATTCTCTTCTTCTCTCTTGCTGCTTTTAAGATTCTCTCTTTATCTTTAATTTCTGACATTTTGATTATAATGTATCTTGGTGTGATTCTCCCTGGGTCCAGTTTCTTTTGGAACTCTTTGCACTTCCTGGACCTGTAAGTCTATTTCCTTCCTCAAGTTACAGAAGTTCTGCTTCATTCTTTTTTCACATAATTTTTCAATTTATAGTTCCTCTTCTTCACTTTCTGGCAACCCTGTGATTCAGATGGTGGCCTGCTTATAGCTGTTCCATAGGTTTCTGAGCCTCTCCTCATTTTCCTCACTTCTTATTTCCTCTTTCTGCACTGGTTGACTGTTTGTTCCCTCCCTATGTTCTGATTTGTTGATTTGATTCCTGGATTTCCTTTCCTCACCACTTGCCTCATATGTATTTTTGTTCATTTCAGCAGGACCAGCCTTCATTTCTTCCCTGTCTTGTTTAAGATCTGCTGTTAGGTCTGTAAGCATTTGTATAACCAAAGCTCTGAACTGTGCTTCAGAAAGATTTCCTATCTGCAAAGCCATTAGATTAGATATTTGCTGTTTGGTCAGCTGAGTCACCAGGATCTCTATCATGATCTGTACCATCCTGACAGTTTTGTGTTTAACTTTGCTTCCTGGGTGGGGCTGTCAGACCTCGTACACTGTTGGGGGTGGAGCCTCGTGCACTTGTCAATACCGGGCAACTCTTCTCACTGCATTGTGGTGCTTTGTGTGGGGGCAGGGATCCAAGATGGATTCATGCCTTTCACTCTCCACTGAGAGACCAGGAGCCTCCTCTTCCATCCCCACATCCTCTGGCCCTCACAGTCAAAGGCAATGGGGGTCTGCCTTCCCCGGCATTGGAATCGCGAGCTGACAGGTTTGGTCTGCAGATGGGGGTGCTTCCTAGGCGCTTTTCGCCTCCCCTTAAATACAGGTGTCTTTGCTTACCGCTATCCCACCATCATTTCCACAGCTGCCATCACCAGCACAGCTTGACCTCTCTGCCCTGGCTTCGCCCCTCCTATCCGTCTGGATGAGCACCACTTCTTTATAACTTCATACGTTGGACTTCCATTTATTTTCTAGAACTTCTGGTTATTTCTGGTTTTGCAGTAGTTGTATTCCTCCTTAGTTGTAGAGAGAGATGGAGCGTGTCAGTCTAGGCCTCCATCTTGGCTGAAAGTCCTCCTCCTCCTCCTCCTCCTCCTCCTTTCTTCTTCTTCTTCTTCTTCTTCTTCTTCTTCTTCTTCTTCTTCTTCTTCTTTTCTTTTCTTTTCTTTTCTTCTTCTTCTTCTTCTTCTTCTTCTTCTTCTTCTTCTTCTTCTTCTTCTTCTTCTTCTTCTTCTCCTTCTCCTTCTCCTTCTCCTTCTCCTTCTCCTTCTCCTTCTCCTTCTCCTTCTTCTTCTTCTTCTTCTTCTTCTTCTTCTTCTTCTTCTTCTTCTTCTTCTTCTTCTCCTTTAGCATTTGTTTCAGTCCTGGTTTTGTGTTACCAAACTTCTTTAGCTTTTTATTGTCTGGGAAGATCCTTATTTCTCCTTTGATTTTAAATGAAAACCTTGCTGGGTAAAATAGATTTCACTGTAGGTCCCTGATTTTCATCATCTTTAGTATTTTATGCCACTCCCTTCTGGCCTGAAATGTTTCTGCTGAGAAATCAGATGACAGCCTAATTGCTGCTCCATTGTATGTGTCTATTTTTCTCTTGTGGCTCTTAGGATTCTCTCCTTGTCTTTAAGCTTTGCCAGTTTAATTATAGATGTGTCTTGGTGTAGGCCTCTTTGGGTCTAACATGTTTGGGAGTCTCTGAACTTCCTAGACTTGTGTGTCTTTTTCCTTCATCAGATTAGGGAAGTTTTCAGTCATTATTTCTTCAAATAGGTTCTTGATCCCTTGTTCACTGTCTTCTCCTTCTGCTATTCCCATGTTGTGGATGTTCTTACACTCCATGTTGCGGAAAATATTTCTTAAGCTGTCCTCATTTAAAATTTTTTTTTTCTTTTTGCTTCTCAGTCTGTGCGTTTTTTCTACCTTGTCTTCCAAATCACTGATTTGATCCTCTGCTTCATCTAATCTACTGTTTATTCCTTCCAGTGCATTATTTATATTAGATATTGCATTCTTTATTTTTGACTCATTCTTTTTCATGGTTTCTATGTGTTCTTTCATGCTTTGAGTATCTTTATGATTATTATTCTAGCCTCTCTCTCTGATAACTTGCTTGTCCCCATTTCATCTAGTTCTCTTCTGGAAAATTCTCTTCTTCTTTCATATGTGGTCTGTTTTGTTGTCTTCCCATTTTGGCTCCTTCTTTGTGTTTGTTTCTATGATGTATTAGGTTGATCTGCAAAGACTCAGGTGCAAACCTTTGGCAGACACTGCTTGTGACTGGCCCTGACCAACCTGTTTGGTACTATCAGCAATCCATCAATGGTCCATAGCGATCTGCTGGGCCTCTTTGTGTGCATAAAGAACCAGGTTTCACACCAAGGCTGACTTTCACCAGCATCAGACCTGGGGGAAGATAAGCTAGTGTCTCAGAGCTCCCAGAGATCCAACTTAGTTGTTAATTTAATCAATTTATAGCCTCAAGCTGTACTCAGCACCCTTACTTAAGCGCCATAGGGTGGGGTGGAGTAATTTCTGCTGGCAATGATATTACTTCCCCTTAGGCTGATGCCACTTGGAGGGGAGTGCTCTGAGTAGATGGACTCTGCAGTATGCGGATGAACCAGCACAGGATTCCTGGCAGCTGTTCCTTCAGTTCTCTTGCCAGAGCTACCAACCCATCTCTCCTCATGCATCTTGAGTTCACTTTGTCCTCCCTCTGCTGGGGTCCAGGGTAAGTAGCAGCAAACAAAATGTGTGCCTTGGTCCTTTAGGAGGCTCTCTGTTTGTCTAGCTGTCTGACCCTGGTGGACAGAAACCCTGCTGCTTTTTGCAGCTGGATGTTATCTGGGTTCCTTTCTCAGCTCTGATATTATAGGCTGGGGATCTCAGGATGGGGTTTAGACCCCACACTTCCCATGGGATACTCCCACCCCACCTGCTGAAATATCTCTCTGGAGAACTTCAGCTGCCACCTGTGGAAGATTAGCCAGCTCTCTTGCATCTCCTCCACATTACCTACCAGTCTTGTGGTGAAGGTTTTTCTTACATCTGTCCTTGGTTTTAAGGCTTTTCTCCAGCTAGTGTTCAGTTGGTTATTCTGGATGATTTCTCTACAATTTAGTTTTAATTCCAGACTGGTCCTGGATGGAGGTTAGTGTAACTTCCACTTGATCCTCTGCCAACCTGGGTCTGACCCCACATATAGTTATTTAATCCAACTGAAATTTATGTTTTGGTATGGCATCAATTTTAACATAACTAAAGTTTTTTCTAATGTATGGTAAGTTATCCCAATATCACTTAATGTATAGTCCATTGTTTCCTTTTTAATTTGTAATGCACTTTTTTCCATCTATTAAATGTTCTGGCTCTCTGTTTTATCTCATTGATCTACTTGTCCCTTTTAATTACTATAACTTATTTTAGCCTTATAGCATATTTTAATACCCGAGAGAACAGCTTTTTATTAGTATTTTGTCTCTCTTTTAAAAAACAATTCTTATGTACTTTTGTTTTTCAAGATGAATGTAAAATCAGCTTGCCAATTTCCATAAGCTGTCCACTGGAATAATGTTTGTGATTGCAATGAATTTATAGGTTAATTTAGGAAGAAATGGCATCTATAAAATATTGTGTTTTTCCAGCCTGGATCATGGTGTATCTCTTTTGAAACCTTATTTTGTTGTTTGATGTTTGTTTATGGTATTTTTTTACATGCTATACTTTTCTTCATATAGGTCTTGTACATTTCTCGTAACTTTTCTCATACCTGGGTAAAAGCTGTTCTGCTTTGGTCCAGTGTTTTAGAGAGCCTTGCTCTGGCTCTCTTCCATATACTCCCCTTCCTTTAGGGTAAGAGTTCACTGTATCTTGGGGATATGCCTATCTGGAACCTTTCTCCACCAACTTTTCAAGATAATGGCCCTGTTATTAGGATCCTGGGATTCTTTGCCCAAACAGTAACAAGTCCTTTATTAAGGTTTGCACAGGCTTTTCCCCCAGGTCTTTTTTTCCCCCATTGCTTTTGTATACAATCTTAGGCCTGAGAGATGGCCAAGGGATGGCAGTTTGAGTAGAGTATAGACAGTGCTTAGACATGCAGGCTGGGGTACATGAATGGGCATGAGGTCCTTGCTGCATAGATACCATAGGATTGGGAACAGGGTAAAAAGAAACTATGGGAGTAGCGAGCAGGCAGTACTAGAGAGGGAAATGGGGGAAAAACTAGGACAAGTGTAAAAGAACAACAATACAAGGAGATACCACTTTACACCTGTCAGAATGGCCATCATCAACAAATCAACAAACAAAAAGTGCTGGTGAGGATGTGGAGAAACTGGAACCCTACTGCACTGTTAGTGAGAATGCAGACTGGTGCAGCCACTATGGAAAACAGTATGGAATTACCTCAAAAACTAAAAATTGAACTTCTTTTGAACCAGCGATGCCACTGCTAGGATTATACCTGAAAGCTCCAAAAACCCTAATTCAAAAGAACTTATGCACCCCTATGTTCATAGCAGCACTGTTTACAATAGCTAAATACTGGAAACAGCCTAAATGCCCATCTGTAGAGGAGTGGATTGAAAAACTGTGGTACTATACATTCTTTTCAAATGCACATGGGACATTTTCAAAGATAGACCACATGATCGAACACAAAACAACCTCAAAAATTCAAGAAAATTGAAATTATATCAAGCACCTTTTCAGAGCACAATGCCTTGAAACTAAAAATCAACCTCAGAAAAACACAAACAAACAAAGAAATCCAAACTCATGGAGAATGAATAACATGCTATTAAATAATGAATGGGTTAACAATGACATCAAAGAAGAAATCAAGAAATTTCTGAAAACTAATGATAATGAACACACAACAGCCCCAAACCTATGGGACACAGAAAACCAGTCCTAAGAGGGAAGTTAATAGCAATACAGGCATATCTAAAAAGGATAGAAGAAGCTCAAATAAAAAATCTAACCCTAAAGCTACAAGAACTAGAACAACAACAACAAACAAAGCCTAGGGCAAAAAGAAGGAATGAAATCATCAAGATCAGAGCAGAATTAAGTGATATAGAGACAAAACAAACAATTTAAAAGATCAACAAAACTAGGAGCTGGTTCTTTGAAAAAATAAACAAAATCGATGTCTTTAGCGGGGCTCATCAGAAAAAAAAAGAGAGAAGACCCAGATAAACAAAATCAGAAATGAAAAATTAGAAATCAGGACTGATACCACAGAAATACAAATGATTGTAAGAAATTACTACAAACAACTGTATGGCAAGAAATTTGACAACCTAGAAGAAATGAACAACTTTCTGGAAACACATAACCTTACAAAACTGCATCAAGAAGAAGTAGAAAGTCTCAACAGACCAATAACAAAGAATGAAATTCAAACAGTAATAAAAAATTTGCCAGCACACAAAAGCCCTGGACCGGATGGCTTCAAAAGCGAACTTTACAAAACATTTAGGGAAGAACTAACTCCTACCCTTCTCAAACTATTCCAAAACTTCCAAGAAGAGGGATAACTCCCAAACTCTTTCTATGAAGCAAGTATTACCCTAATTCCAAAACCAGACCAAGACACAACAAAGAAAGAAAACTACAGGCCAATATCACTGATGAACATAGATGCTAAAATCCTCAACAAAATATTGGCAAACAGGATCCAGCAATGCATGAATAGATCATGCACCATGATCAAGTGGGATTCATCCCAGGGATGCAAGGATGGTTTAATATTCGCAAATTAATAAATATAATACATCACCTAAACAAAATGAAAGACAAAAATTACATGATCATATCAATAGATGCAGAAAAAGCATTTGATAAAGTACAACACCCATTTATGATGAAAACACTCAGCAAAATGGGAATAGAGGGAGCATACCTTAACATAATTAAGGCTATATATGAAAAACCTGAAGCCAACCTCATACTCAATGGACAAAAACTGAAAGCATTCCCCCTGAAATCAGGAACTAGACAAGGATGTCCACTCTTTCCACTCCTATTGAACATAGTGTTGGAAGTTCTAGCCACAGCAATCAGACCAGAAAAAGAAATAAAAGGCATCCAAATTGGGAAAGAAGAAGTAAAACTATCATAATATGCAGATGACATGATAGTATACTATAAACTCCACTAAAAGACTACTCAATATAATAAGTGAATTTGGCAAACTAGCAGGGTACAAAATAAATATACAGAAATCTAAGGCATTTCTGTACACCAACAATAAAATATCAGAGACAGATACAAAAAATAAAATACCATTTACTATAGTAACAAGAAAAATGAAGTACCTAGGGATAAACTTAACCAAAGAGATAAAAGACCTGTACTCTGAAAATTACATAACATTGAAGAAATAAATTAAGGAAGATACAAATAAATGGAAGCAAAGACCATGTTCTTGGATGGGAAGAATCAACATCATCAAAATGGCCATACTACCCAAAGCAATTTACAGATTCAATGCAATCCCTCTTAAAATACCAATGACATATTTCACTGACCTAGAACAAATCCTCCAAAAATTCATATGGAACCAAAAAGGACCTCAAATACCAAAAGTAATCTTGAGACAGAAGAACACAGCAGGAGGAATCACAATACCAAACATCAAACTATACTACAAAGCCAATGTAATCAAAACAGTCTGGTACTGTCATAAGAACAGACATATAGATCAATGGAACAGAATAGAGAGCCCAGAAGTAAATCCAGGACTATACAGTCAACTAATATTTGATAAAGGAGGAAGGAACATAAAATGGAGTGAGAAGAGCCTCTTCAACAAATGGTGCTGGGAGAACTGGATAGGGACGTGCAAAAAAAAAAAAAAAAAAAGAAGAAAGAAAAAAAAGAAACTAGACCACCAACTTACACCACGCAAAAGAATAAGCTCAAGATGGATCAAAGACTTAAATTTCAGCCATGACACCATAAAAGTCCTAGAGGAAAACATAGGCAGAAAAGTTTCAGATATCCCACGTAACAATATCTTCACAGATACATCTCCTAAGGCAAGAGAAATAAAGGAAAAAATAAACAAATGGGACTACATCAAACTAAAGAGTTTCTGCTCAGCAAAAGAAAACATCAGCAAGATGAAAAGGAAACCAACCATATAGGAAAACATAGTTACCAATGATATCACAGACAGGGGACTGATCTTCAAAATATGTAAAAAGCTTATACGACTCAACATCAAGAAATCAGACAACCCAATTAAAAATGGGCAAAGGACCTGAACAAACACTTCTCCGAAGAGGACACACAGAAGGTCCATGGACACATGAATAAATGCTCCACATCACTAGCCATCAGAGAGATGCAAATAAAAACCACAATGAGATACCACTTTACACCTGTCAGAATGGCCATCATCAACAAATTAACAAACAACAAGTGCTGGCAAGGATGTGGAGAAATGGGAACGCTACTGCACTGTTGGTGGGAATGCAGCCACTATGGAAAACAGTATGGAATTACCTCAAAAAGCTAAAAATGGAACTCCTTTTTAACCAGCGATTCCACTGCTAAGATTATACCCCAAAAATCCTAAAACCCTAATTCAAAAGAACTCATGCACCCCTATGTTCATAGCAGCACTGTTTACAATAGCTAAGTGCTGGAAACAGCCTAAGTGCCCATCTTTAGATGAGTGGATAAAAAAACTGTGGTACATTTACACAATGGAATACTATGTAGCAGAAAGAAAGAAGGAACTCCTGCCATTTGCAACAACATGGGTGGAGCTAGAGAGAATTATGCTTAGTGAAATAAGCCAGGCAAAGAAAGCAAAATACCATATGATATCATCTAATACAGGAAACTAAAGAACAACATAAAGAAATGAACTAAATAGGACAAGAGCAGAATATCAGTCAATAGGGGGGATGGGAGGAGAGAGAGAAGGGGGATAAGTAAGGAAAGGGTTTAATCAAGGAAGGTGTATAAATGACTCATGGACATGGACAACGAGGGAGGGTATGATTGTGGGAGAAGGGGTGGGCTGGGTGAGGAGGAGCAATGGGTGGAAAATGGGACAAGTGTAATTGAAAAACAAAATAAAAATTTTATATAGAAAAAAAATACAACAATAAACAAGGCAAAAATGAAGAGGAAGTCTGGAGGCTGGGGGCTAGCTCTCTCTATGAATTTATTTTCTAGCACAGAACTCTGAGGAGTCAAATAATTTATAGTGACCTTCCAGGGTCATTATGAATGTATATTTACCAACTTGACTCCCCCAAAACTTCACCACAATTGGCTCTTCTCATCCACAATTCAACCAACCACAGATTGAAAACAGCATTTTCCATCCGTAGTTGGGAATCTGAGGTTGCCAAACTGTGGCTGGGAATACAAAAATACTGTTTTTGATCTGTGTTTGGTTACTCTGCAGATGCAAAAGCAGAAGACACAATAGGATGACTATATCTATTGGAAAAAAATTCATGTATAAGTGGACCCATGAAGTTTACACCTGTGTTGTTTAAGGGTCAACTGTACTTGCCTAAGTGACAGATCTGAGATTTCAAATCTAGGTATACTTGTTCTAGAGCCTTTGTTCTTAACCACAACACTATACTCTCATAGCTACTAAGGAATTTGAGGAAATCCATTTCAGAGTCCTGAGGACATCACATCAACAAGGTAAGATTGTACTATTGTATCAATGCTTTCAAACTGTTATGAAGATACAAATATCAAATGAATTCTTTGTGGTTGGAAGAACACTGTGTGCTTCTCTCTTTTGCTCTTAATTTTAGGTATTTTGGAAGCCATGAAGGATGGCTTCTACTTTAGTTTATAGGAAAATCCACCTAGCTCCCTTTGTGTCATGTGGCTTACAATACAAAGACCTCATTTTTTTCTGCATTCTTTCTGGCAGAGCCCCACTCCTCAAATTCACGTGTAGATGTGGGAGTAGCTGCTGTCTGTCTGGAGCCAGAGGAATTGACTTATAATTGAGTTTTGGATTGTTATCTTTGTGTATTAATTATATATGAAGAGAGACAGTGGTCCCAGAGAGGTTTGAGAGTTTGTGAGCCTCAGGTGGTACAAAAGGGCTGGGGGAGGGGAAGAGTTGTCAAAGGACTGGGGTCATAGAAATAATGATCAAGTTAGGTTTTGCAGCTGCTCAAGGATTGAGTGGGTTGTGGGACTGAAGCAGCTGCTAGAGTTGAGAGGAAAAAAAGAGATTAGTTCCTGGTTACTTGGCAGAGGAGGGTCTAGTTCAGAGAATTTCTACAAGTATAGTACAGGGAATACTGTTGATCTGGGATTCACAAAATTTCTCAGAAAGCTCTGTCATCTTGAAGATGAGGATAGGTCTGGGCCCAGAATAGACAAAGCTTCTGAGTATTCGAGCACTTATGTATCAGAGGAAACTAGTACAACCCTCTGGAGATGGAATAGTGTATGTGAACAATAAAAACAAGTAATCTAAAGAGTCAAAAGGTGGGCTATAGAATATAAGGATGGTGAAACACAGATGGTCTGAAAAGACTAAGGAGCAGTTTTATATCAAGATTTCACTGAAGTAAATGAAAAGTAGTGAATGCCCTTATATTGTTTTTATTGTAGTGGACAGTGTGGGGCAGGAAAACTTACCAGGTATATGAAAGCCAGGGGGTGGGATTTAGAGGCAAAATGCTTCTCTTTCTTGTGGATAGTAGCAACACAATGTTACTCAGAGAGTGAGGAAAAGGAGGGGAGCTAGCGGCCTTTGGAGGCTGTCTTGGAGTTATGTTCTATCACATCTCTATTTCATTTGAGGGTTTTGACTGCCCCATGTCTTATTTAAATGACTGTCTGATGGGTATTTGTCTTTCAGCTTGCTCCTCATGTTCCTTTTTAACTTTGGCAATTTACCTTTTAGTAAACCAACTAATTATATTCTGGTTGAATTTTACTTTAACCTCATGCTTTAGATCTATCTGGATCTTCTTTACTGGTCCATTCTATTATTCAGCAATTTACTTCTGATAAACATAAGACCTAATATTTGTATATTTTTTATATTTTTCACTATCACCTTTCATTTAGTCCCATAGACAACCTGTAGCCTATGGTATCAGTCATGGTGCTGGCAAAAATAGTATGCTCAGTTGGAATAACGGTGGAGAGTTTAATAATGGGACTATTTATATAGGTGTGGCTGCAGTGTTAAAGAGAAACCAGCAAGTGATGTTGAAGCATTCTTAAATGGTAGCCATGATCACTCCTAGGCTTCTAGGCCCCTAAGCTTAAGAGGCAAGAGGAGAGAGTATGGAATGTAACTACTTAGAGAGAGCCATCAGATGGGAGTTAAGAGATCCTTACCCCAGGCAAAAGGATGCAACCAACTCTGGATAAGCTAGCAGAGACCTCATCCTCTTGATGATCTCTGACTTCCTGCTGTTGCCTCCCATAGAATGAACCCAATTTGAAGTCAGAGTTAATGATGCCCATTGATGCAGCACATACAAGTTAGCTAAATTGGCAGAAAACTGTAAAGAAACAGGAATAAAGTATCTGGAGGGGCAAATGAAAGCGTATTTTAGCACACCTAGGTCAGCCATATTTTATTATCTCTATTTTACAATTTTATTTTTTTAAGATTTTATTTATTTTTACATAGAGGGGAAAAGAGGGAGAAAGAGAGGGAAAGGAACATCAGTGTGAGAGAGGAACATTGATTGGTAGCCTCTTGTATGCACACTGATTGGGTACTGAACCCATAACCCAGGCATGTACCCTGACTGGAAATTGAACCAGTGACCTTTCAGTTTGTGAGATGATGCCCAACCTACTGAGCCATACCAAATGAGGCATTAAATTTTATTTTTTTAAAATATATCTGGATTTCTGGCCAAGATGGAGGCCTAGACAGATACACTGTGTCTCCCTACAGAACTAAGAAGAAATACAACTACCTCAAAACTAAAGACAACCAGAAATTCCAGAAAATTTAGCTGCATGAACATCTAGCAAACGAAGATATAGAGAAGAAATACTCATCCAGACAGGTAGGAGGGGTGAAGCTGGGTCAGAGATGACGCAGTGTGGTGGCGGCAACAGTGGTGGCAGCGGCAGGCCAGTGGAAAGTACAGTCATACATTTTAAAAAGTCGGAAGGGACAACTCGGGAGCACTCCCAGCACCAGACCAGACTGCACAGCTCATGGTCCCAGCACCATGGAAAATAAAGTCTCATTGCTTCTGACTGAAAACCAGTGGGTCTTGGGGCAGAGGAAGAAATTACCAGTCTCTCAGCGGAATCTGCTTGTTTAAAGGGCCCTATGATCCTAGAATGTCCACAGACCCACCCACTCTGGGGATGACAAGCAGGACAACAACTAGAGAGGTGCCAGTCAATACAGAAGCTGGAGAAGTGCATGGAAAAGGGGTGAGTGCTAAGCAGGCGGCATTGTTCCCTCTCAGACCCCTCCCCCACATACAGTACCACAATGTGGTGAAATGGGTTGCCCTGTACTGATGAATACCTAAGGCTTTGCCTCTTACAACACAACAGGTGTGACAACTCTACCTAAGACATAGAGGCAAACAAACACAGGAGCCTGTCGAGTTGAGGAGACAGAGAAGTATGGCACAAAAGAGGGAATGGATCAAGGATCCAATGGGAGAACTAAGTGATGAGGAGATAGCTAACCTAACAAATGAGGAGATAGAAAACTTGACAGATGCAGAATTCAAAACACTGGTGACAAAGATGCTCACAGACTTGACAGATATGCTTAAGTATGACAGATGCCTAAGGGAAGAAGTGAAGGCTATGGTAAATAAAACGAAGGAAAACCTACACAAAACCAATGGTGAAGGAAAGGAAACCAGGGATGAAATCAATGAGTTGGAACATAAGGAATAAAAAAAGTCAGCCAGTACAGAATGAGGAAACAAGAATTGAAGAAAATGAGGAGAGGCTTAGGAACCTCTGGGACAACTTTAAATGTGCCAACATCCGAACCATAGGGGTGCCAGAAGGAGAAGAGAAAGAGCAAGAAATTGAAAGCGTATGTGAGAAAATAATGAAGAAAATATCACCAAATTTGGCAAAGGAAATAAACATACAAGTCCAAGAAGGACAGAGTCCCAAACAAGCTAGATCCAAAAAGGACTACACCAAAACACATCATAATTAAAATGCCAAAGGTGAAAGATAAAGAGAGAATCTTAAAAGCAGCAAGAGAAAAGCAGAGAGTTACCTACAAAGGGGTGCCTATAAGCCTGTCAGCTGATTTCTCAAAAGAAACTTTGAAGGCAAGAAGAGACTGGCAAGAAGTATTCAATGTGATGAAAAGCAAGGACTTACAACCAAGATTACTCTATCCAGCAAAACTAATCATTTAGAATGGAAGGGCAGAGTTAGTGCTTCCCAGATAAGGTAGAGCTAAAAGAGTCCATCATCACCAAGCCATTATTATATGAAATGTCAAAGAGACTTACTTAAGAAAAAGAAGATCAAAATTATGAACACTAAAATGACAAAAAAAGCTCACAACTAATAACAACTGAATCTAAAAAATAAAAACAAAACCATAATACGAACAGAATCATAGGTACAGGGGTCATTCAGAGGGTTATCAGCTTGGAGGGGGAAAGGGGAGAAATGGGGAAATGGTGCAGAGATTAAGCAGCATAATTGGTTGGTACAAAATAGACAGGGGAAGTTAAGAATAATATAGGAAAGGGTGAAGCCAAAGAACGTATATGCACAACTCATGGACACGAACTAAGGGGGGTGGGATTCCTGGAAGGAAGGTGGGTACTGGGCAGAGGGGAGCAAAGGGAAAAAAAAATTGGGACAACTGTAACAACATAATCAATAAAATATACTTAAAAATGTATCTGTTTTTCAATATATATTACTGGCTATTATATCAGCAGTAATACTGTTATTCACAGTGCCAGTATGGAATTACAAAGCAAGATTTTATCTGTGACTTAACTGGTAACTGAACAATTAGAATACATGGTATGCTTGGCAAATACTTTCCTAAGGTTTATGCATTGGTATTATTTCTTCCTTCAGGCTCACTTAAAATTATGCTGTGAAAAAAAATTATATTTTCTGAATTTAATAAGTACTAAACTCTTACCCAGAACATATACCATACAATTGGAAAGTCATTCACTTTTCTGTTTCAGAAATATTATTAAAAACAATATTAGTCTTTTAGGTAATAGAAAATCTAAGTAATCTAACTATTCATTTCATTGACAAGATCTAGAAATTAATTTTAGAAGATTCAGGAAGTCCTTTGGTAACATTCTTTGGAGGGATAGTGTAATAGAAATAATCATTCATAATGAAAATAATCATGACCAAAGTCATACTTTTTTAAAATTGAAAAATAGCATGTTCCAATACTTTGAATCTAAATCTAATTTAGAGAATTCAAGTCTCTTTCTCAGATCCCAGAGGCATTTACCATAAACAGGAGTTCCTTATACACAAACTGTTTATTTGGGATTTAAAATGTGGTTTCCGCATATGCATCCTCTGGCTAGGACTCAATCTCATTTGCATGTGTTATATACATAAATAATTATCATAGTGCCCTTCCTATACAGAGATGGTATTGCTGACCCAAAGTCACTCAATCATGTTCTTAGAGATGTACTCTCCATAGCAGGGTAGGTTTCTACTATTCAACCCACATACTCTCCCTTTGTTGTTCCTGTGATCAATGGGCACTAACCCTAACCTTGGCCCTAGTGGTATGATGCCCTAAGTGAGCTAACTGCTTGGTCTGGTATAATCTACCTCTGAAGAATTTTCAACAAAGCTTGGGATACAGGGAAGAAGATACAAAAATGGCTTCATGTCGCATTTGAAATAAAAAGTTCTGAGATGTGTTTTGCATTTAGAAAAGAGGGCCACTTAGGACTTTCACCTAGGAAAATAAAATAAATAAATGTCTAATGTGCTCCAACCATGCTCACTTTACTTTTGGACTGGGATTTAGAGCTCAAATCCCAAGTAATAATTAATCATTACTGTGCTTTCCTTACTTAGGCTTGCATCTAGATATCTCTCAGGGATCTTATGGAAACAAGGGTAGCTAGGTCAAGATTTGCATAGTTCATTAGGTCCTCTAACTGTTTACTTTGTTAACCGTATCTCAGTGTTAATGCAGCACTCTCCAACAGGGGCCTATATTAAAGTTGTGGACGAAAGACAACAAAACTGACTTAGCTTGTGATCATTCCTTGATACTAGTATTTTATCTTTGTCCTTTACTAATTTTCTCCTTCAATTTTTGAGGATCATCTGGTTCCAGATTACTTAGATTTCAGACTTCCAATCTTCCTCTACTATTGGGTGTTTTCATCCTGCTGATTTGTGTCAATATCTGTCTATTCTACCCCTTGTTTGATATTGACTTTTATTCTTTGCATTCCCTGACTTTGACTTTTCTACTCACATGTGACCTACAGTCTTATTCTTGCTTTCAGTATCTGAATTCACCATGACTCTGAATTACCTAATAGCTTCCAATCTGTGTCTTTGCTTAGCCTGTGACCCTGTGACCCTGTGACCAAGATCAGTAATCAGTCCATTCCTGCATCTTCTTCTATCCTGTATTTTAAGTCTGATCCCATTTCTTCTGGTTCCTTGCTCATTATTCCATGTACAAAATTGTTAGAACTTCCTCAGAGATAGATTGTACTGTATCAAGCAGTTGCATTGTCTCAGTTGGGCTTATGCTTATTTATCTTCCTAGTACCTTATACACTAGAAAACCAGATCCAACCAGTGTCAAGGAATCTGATTAATCATATCATCATTGTTCTTCTTAGAAAGGAGTAGAATAATAATGGATGAAAGGAAAAGATGCTGGAATTGAACCCATTTCCTTAGAGGTTGACAGTGCACATAATATAATGATGGAAAGAATCGAATCTGGTCACAAAAGATTTGAGAACTCTCTCACTTACTGGCTGTGTGATTTAGGAAAAGTCACTGTAGACAAATTCTCAGGGCTTTAATTTTCCTGTCCATAATTTGGAGCTACTGCCATCTACTTCAGAAAGATGTGAATATGAAATGAGATTATACATTTACATACATATACATAAAATATATATACACATGTACATTTGTGTTTGTAAACATTAAAGAAACACAACAGGCTTATTCATAGAAATTTATCTTTCACTAGCCAAAGAAGAAATAAGATTGAGAAATGAGTTATTTCATTTCATAAAACTCAAAGTTTGGGGTAAAACATGATACTGAAGGAAGACTTCAGTCTCTGGCCAAGATTGAGTAAAAGGGATCAGATTTACCTTCTGGCCCGAAACAACTTTAAAACCATACAAAATATATAAAATCAAGAATGGTTTTCAAGACACTGTATATAAGGCAATGAAGAACACTGATCTTTGTGTCACTGGAAACAAATTAAGTGAGCCCTACAATTGTCCCAGCTTACTGCTGAAGAGAATTTTCAGGCTGTGACATAGGGACTGGGGGGAAGGACAGTGTCTAGTCTCACACAGAGTTTGAATAGTTCCCATTTCCACCAGCCAGAATGAAAAACCTCATAATTCATGGGGCATTTGGTAGAGTACTCAGAAGGATTTTACCTTAGTAGTTGGGCAAAATTAATCTTAGATTAAACACTGCTCTGGTGCTTACTAGCAAGTATTAAAACTGAGATCTGAAAGGATAAACTTTTCTAACCAATTTAATTGCATCCCAGAATAAATCTCAATAATATTTATAAGAAAACAAAAAATATCTAGAATTCAAAAGTTAATAAAATGTGGTCTACTCAGATAATTGAATATTATTTGTCAATAAAAAGAAGTGAAATACTGATACATGCTATAATATGGATGAATCCTGAAACACAGAGGAACACATATTTTATGATTCCATTTATATGAACTATACAGAATAGGCAAATATAGAGACACAAAAAATTGACTAATTGTTGCCTTGGTGTGGGCGGGGGCGTGGTTAGGGGAGATTCAAGGAGTGAAATGGCTAAGGAGTGTATGATTTCTTTTCGGGTGATGAAAATGTTCTAAAACTGATTGAGGTATTGCATAACTCTGTAAATATACTAAATCACTGAATTTTATATTTTAAATTGGTAAATTTCATGGTATGTAATAAAGCTGTTAAAAATGAACAGATATTCAAAGTAGCAAAATATGACATAGAGTCCAGATTTTAAAAATCAATTGAAATTAAACCAGAAATGACACAGATAATGAAATTAGTAGATGATGACATGAAAATAGTTATTATAGTCATATTCCATATATTTAAGAAGCTTGAGCATGTTAAGTGGGGACATAGAAGATACAAAGAAGACCAAAATCAAACTTCTAGAGATGATAAAATGTGTGAGATAAAAAATTCACTGGATGGGATTAAGAGCAGATCAGACACTGCAGAAATAAAGATTCATGAAATTGAAAACAAAACAAACTATTCAAAATGAAATACAGAGAAAATAAAATATTGAAAAATATTGATCAGAGTATCAGTGAGCTGATGGACAACTTCAAAGGTCTAAGATATATGAAACTGGAGTCTCAAAAAGGGGGTAGGTAAAAATAATTCTGAGGAAATAATGGCTGAATTTTCCAAATTGGATAAAAAATAAAAACCCAAAGCTATGAAAAGCTCAACAAATCCCAAGCTCAAGCTCAAAATCATGAAGAAAACTATCCCAAGGAATATCATAATCAAGTTTCTCAAAGTCAGTGATTAAAAGAAAGTAAAAAATATACCAGAGGAAAAAATGATACTTTATGTACATACAAAGATTTGGGTGATGCAAATTTGTAGTTGAAAATATTGCAAATGAGAAGATGTTGGGGTACCATATTTCAAGTGCTGAAAGAAAACAAACAAAACCTGCCATACTGGAATATTGTGTCTAGAAAAAATATTTAAAAAATGAAGAGGACATATTAAAACATTTAAGTAGTACACCATATATATATATATATATACATACAATTTTTATATGTCAATAAAGCTGGGAAAAAAACCTTCTAGCCAGAAAAAAGGTGAAATGAAGACAATCAGGTATATGAAAGCTAAGAAAAAGTATTACCAGCATACCTACACTACAAGAAATGTTTTAAAAAGTAGTTGTAGCAGAAAGAACATGAAATCAGATAATAATTTAGATCTATACAAAGGAAGAAAGAGTGCTGGAAATTATAACTATGTGAATAAATACAAACTAATTTTCCTTATCATTTAAAGATAATGAACTGTTCAAAGCAGAAGAAATGACAATGTACTATGGGGTTTATATCATATGTCTTGTAAGAATGGAGTCACTCAGATGACCACTGAGACACAGCGAGCTGAGAAGCAGAGGTTTATTAAGGGAAATCAGCAAGCAGGGAGACCTGCCAAGGGTAGTCAGGACTCCACCTTTCTAGGGGAGAAGGGGGTTGCTTTTATAAGGGGAGAGCAAAGAGGGGGATTTTTTCTGAGCCTTGTCAGCCGTCTGGCCTTCTGGCAGCTGCAGGTGCGACAAGCTGATCAAAACAGGACGTGGTTTCAGCTTGATACATCCTGTTATCTCACAGACAGCTGCAAGTGGGGTAAGGGGCCACAGGGTCTGGGGTCTGGGGGATGTCATGTAGAAGTAAAGGTATAACAAGAGCATAAAAGCAGAAATGGAAGCAATGGAAATATAATGCTTTAAAGTTCATGTAGTGGCATAATGTCATTAGAAGATAGAATATGATAAATATATATATATGATCATTCCTAAGGCAACCTCCAAAGTAAAACAACAAATTTATAGCTAATAAGACATAAAATGAAATAATGTAATTAAAAACCACTCAATTTAAAGGAAGGCAGAAAAAGAGGGGAAAAAGAACAAAAAAGAAAAAAACAGATGGGGAAAAGGAAACAAATAGAAAGGTGATAGATTTAAACCCAATTATATTAATAATTGTGTGAAAAGTAAGTGGTAAAAAATACCAATTAAAAAGCAAACATGATCAGATTAAATATGAAGCAAAATTTTTCTGTCTGCAAGAATCCCAGTTTAAATATAAATACACAAAGAGATTAAAAATAAAAATTAAAAAGTCTAAAATATATGTGAAATTATAGAAAATATATGTATTGGTCTCTGCCTCTGGTCCTTGGCACAGAGCTCCTAAAACCTTTGTAATTTCCTCAGTGATAAGAGTCCTAGGGCCCTGGCTGGTGTGGCTCAGTGGATTGAGCGCTGGCCTGTTAACCAAGGGGTCACTGGTTCAATTCCCAGTCAGGGCATGTGCCTGGGTTGTGGGCCAGGTCCCCAGTTGGGGGTGCGTGAGAGGTAACCATACACTGATGTTTCTTGCCCTCACTTTCTCCCTCCTTCCACTCTCTCTAAAAATAAATTAAAAAAAATATTTAAAAAAAAAGAATGCTAGGAGTATCTTTTGTTCTAATATTTGGTCTTTGGCTTGTTCCTGACTCAGAGCTCCTAAATCTCTTGGAATTTCCTGGGTGATAGGAGTCTAGTTTTTCTAATGGGATTCTGGATAGCAGGACTTGGATATGTAGAGAATTGGAGGTTGATGGGAAGGGATTAGAAAAGACTGTTCCTCTTTTTCAATTATCTATTTGAATTTTTAAACATATATGTGTTACTTGGCAAAAATACAATTTCAGTCTAAAAGATAACTCTGGAGAGTTGAGTAAGATCTAATTGATGAATGAAGTCAGGAAAAATACCAAGAAGAGTGGCATTTGATTATTGTGTTGGTTTATAATCAGTGTAATAAATGGAGAGATAGACCATATTTATGGGTCAGAAAACTCAATGGTGTTACAATGTCAATTTCCTTCAAAGTGATTTGTAAATTTAATTTATACTTATATAATACTTCCCAAATCCTCACAATAATCCTGTCAACTAAGTGCTCTCCTTTCTATTTTTATTGCTGAGAAATATTTTGGCTCAGAGAAATTTATTTTCCAGCTTTATATAGCCAGTAATTGACAGGGTTGATATTCAAACCTAGGTTTTCTTGATTCTAAAGCCTGTGCTAACCACCTCACTAGGTAAGACAATCATAGGACAGATTTATCTTCCAGATAAACATGGTTAATCTGTAGTCTTCTTGACAACTTTCAACTAGTCACTGTATTTTTTTAGCAGTAGCCACAAGATATAATTCCTAAACTTCATAAGTATAAATATTGCATTTTTTTACACCAGCCATGACCCCTCATCTTCATTACATGTGATTATCATTGATGTGCTTGTCCCCAATGTTGATGCCTTCTATCTTACTATGAGGTTGATACCCAGACCACCCTCTCAAAACAAACAAACAAACAAAAAACTTCCAATAACCTACAGCTTCTGGTGCTTTCTTGATTTGTAGTTGAGGGACTTTAATGTGTTCCAACAACTTCTAAAAAGGCAATGTGATGAAAACAACATATCATGTTGTGTCTTTGTACATGTTCAAGCATGGGTTGCTCCTCTCTGCTCATAATGATAATTAGAGGATTCTTTTTGTTTTTAGAGGATTCTTTTTTGAAAAGCACAAAACATGCATCTAGTTTTTAATGTACAGAATCATATCTTAGACCTCTATTTCAAATATGGCTTCATGTGTATTATTTTAAATGACTTCATAATTTTCTTAAAAGACCTATAAAACAAAAACAAGATGATCAATTTACTTATGGCTATTGAATGCACTTTATCTACACCAGTCTGTTGCTGTGGAGATAGAGACAACACAGGAACCTTGGCAGTATGACAAGCAATTAAAACACCAAGATGTTTAGCCATGTATGAGTATTTTCTCACAGCAAGACCTCAAAGCTTAGCCTGCCACTGACATTGTTAGTCATTGAATCAATTATACAAGATGACGTTGACAGGTGTAATTATATATTTCTATGGTGATTATGTATGGCCTGTCGTAGAGACCAACAGGCTTGTTACTTTGCGCTCATTTAAGCAGTCACTTATCTAACAATGTATTTGGAGTTGGAGAGCCTCTTGGAGAGAAGGAAATCCAAAACAAAGTTGAAATCCATTGCCAAATTCTAACTAATGTCATTGGGTTTAGGAACATTGACATTGTCATTTGAATGATGTCCAGCTTCCAGCTGATCATTCTCTCACGTGTTCTAGAAACTCTCTATGTGTGGTTATATGAGACTGAAGAGAACAGTTGATAGTAATAGTAAAAGTACCAGATGTTTGACTAAAATCAAACCTAGGTTAGTAATCTGTTTATAAATTGAATGTAACATTTTTTAAAATTCAGACTAGTTTGTGTGTGTAGATACAATTTCTGTCTATTTTCCTCTCATCAATTCAGATTCTATGGAAGGAAAATCACAGACAGCATAGTTGAAGACATTACTTGTTTTCTACTTGCAGTGTCCCTGTTAAAATAGCTTTAATTTTCTTTGGGAAATAATTCTTTTAATATTTCCATTTTCCCCCAAGTGAGATTTTTTTTGAAAAGGTGGAATTAAACTGAGTCAGCCTCAGAGTATTTCATAGAGAACAAGGACATAGATTTAAGAAATGTAATTGTCTTTTTAATCTCCCTCCAGTTTCACCAAGGCATCCCTCAAAGGCAGAATATTTTCGTCATTAATGAAATCTTAATTAGCATATGTCTAGATCAGTGTTCAGTGCTGATCTGGGTCAAAGGCACCTATGATGCATCTGCATTACCAGAGGGTTAAGTTGAGTTCTGTAAATTAGGTCTGTCCTCCACGTGTGAGCATATTGGGAAATATCCAGCAGAGATCAGCAAATGCATAGATCGTACTCATGTTGTCATGTCTGTTCTCAACCTAATTTTACAAATGTATCTTGTCCCCTGAAATTCTCAGAACATGAAAGAAATGTAAAACAAAAACTTGAAAACATAACAAGCTTGATTAACCAAAATATACCATTGATTATTGCATCAATCTTTGCCAGTTTTTAATAATATATTAAGCATTCTTAATTAATTAAGTTATATGTAATAAAGGAATGTATTTATTGCATAAATACTATTTGTTTAACACTTTCATGGGTACTGAATGAGAGGCTAATGAACGTTACTTAGGACATGGGCCTTTAGGTAACTCTATTTAGGTACAAAAAGGAGACATGTAAAACTTCTCAACTACTAGCTTGCTAAACCGGGGAATACAAATTAGAACTGCTATTTGCCTTTATAGAAGGAGGAGATTAATGCAGCTAGAATAGTCAGAAAAGGTCAGTTAGAGGAGATGGAGCAAGAACCAGAGGCTGTGGGTATTCATGGGCAAAAGAAAGATGAAGGCATTTCCTTTGAGAGGAACGGCATGAATCAGGATTGAAGTCAACAGTAAAAGTGTTGAGTTCAGGGACTAGTGAAGAAATATTCCTGGCTGTTGGGAGGGTTTGTGTTTAAGAGCATTGAGAGATGAGATGAGGTTGCAGAAAAGAGGGTGGGTGGAGCTTGCAGCACCAGACATTAGAATCTGAACTTTATTGTGTAGGCAATTGTGAGCCACCAAAAGTATTCGCAAAGATTGATACAAACAAAATAAGTGTTTTCAAATGATTGCTTGTGTGGTTGTACAGCATTTTTTCTCCAAGTGTTATCCCTGGACTAGTGGTGTCCAGAGCAACCAGGGACTTGTTAGAAATACTCATTCTTGAGCTCTGTCCCAGACCTACTGAATCAGAAACTCTGAGGTGGGGGGCAGGGCAGAAGTCTGTGGTTTAACAAGCCCTCCAGCTGATTCTGATGGACTCTCAAGTTTAAGAACCACTGTATTAAGGGATGTCAAGTAGGACTCTCTTGCACAATTGAGTTCCTAAACAATAAGGCCCTAGATTACGATCTTATTCTCACTAGTTAAACAGACCACTCACTTGAGAGCTAAAAAGTTAAAGGTTGTGTAATCTACTGATTTTCTCATCTGTGAAGTAATTATCTTATTGACGGACATAGGCAATGACATATACAGAAGCTTTTTTATACCTATATTACTTAAAGTATGTGACAAAAATAAGAGAGCCAGCAAATAGAATGGTTTAATTACTGAAAATTTTAAGAGACCTTTTGAGTCTCTCAGCCTAGCTCACCAGGTAGCCATTTATCTTTCTCCCATGTTTTCTTTGTCATCTACATCATTGTAATATCCTCCAGGTTTTTTGACAGAGGCTAGTCATGACAAATGTATATAACACTACTGGAAATTCTCGTCTCTCTGATAACCTGTTGTTAATTTCTACAATGTCATTTTTTTATGGTTACCATGTGTTTTGGATTTCCTTATGGTTAAAAGTTATGTTTATTGCATTTGGAAGTTTGCAGTGGAGTTCACCTGCATGTATGACATAGAGACTATGTCTGCAAGGTACCAGACCAGTTTGTCAGCCCAGTCAAAGGAGTAATGGAGGTGAGGCTAGAGAAAGAAACCTCAGAAACTAGAAATTTAACATTGGGAAATCAAAGTAGTTAAGTTGGGGACTTTTTGTACTTTTTCAACTAGTTATTTTACCAAAATGAAGGCAAATGGGTATCTTGGACTTAAAGAGTAGTATACTGAACTTTGGGGGTCAAAAGACCAGAATTTGAATCTCAACTTTACCACTTATTAAAATATGTGACCTTGAGCAAGTTAGTTAGTCTCACTGAATTTTACTTTCCTCTTTTCTGAAGTTGGGGATATGGTGTTTCATAGGGCAGTTGCATACCTTTGCAAACTGTAGAGTTCTGTATTAGGTTACCTGCTAATATAATTGTTCACTGTAGTTTCAGTGACTTGATGCTTAGTTAGGCAGCATAGCTTACCAAAATAGTGGAGCCAATCCAGGTCTGCTCTGGCTTAATGAATATGCCCTCAACCTAAGCCACCTAGATAGTTCTAACTGACACTATTTTCTCTGATTCAGAGTTGTGTCTCTTGATGGTTGAGTAAATGTGGGGGTACTTTGATTTTTTAAATTAATTGCTCTGGAATTCGTGGAGTTTGTTATTTCCTTTAACTTAGAAAGAACTTAAAAATATTTGACATTCAAGGATGTTTGAACAAAGGCAAATAGGAATTTTACTAAGTTTCAAGAGAATAACAACTAGAAGTATGGATTAATCATAGGATGCCCCAATTCAAAGTTTTTCAAAGGTAATCCATTCAAGAGGCGATGTGGTATAGTGAAAAGAATACTGAATTTAGGAGAAAACAGATTAGTGTTTGAATACTGTTTTGATCTACTATCTGAGGCTTAGTTCTCTGATCTGTAAAATGGGGATTATTTTTGAACCTACCTCAGGACCTTTGTGAGAAATCAATTAGAGAATATATGTACAAAGGTCTTGCACAATGTCTGCAAATACTAGTTTCTTTTTTCAAGGACTCATTCCTTATATAGAGTTGCCCTGAGTTCTCAGGACCTTTTCTTTCATAAGCTTATGAAGTCCTTGGATTCTATAATATGGGAATATTTGGGAAGGACAAGCAGTTATAAGACTTAGTATAATGAATGATAGTGTTAAGAACAAAATGCTTGAGAATCTGGGGACTCAATTCTTACTCCATATTTTTTTCAAGTATATTATTTGCAACAAATAAAGGTTATTAATTACATGCAGTACCTTAGACTAGAATCTGATATTCTCTATAATCTGACCCTACATACCATGAATTTGATTTCCCACTATTCCCCTGAATTGTGTTTTAATCAAACTGATTTATTCATTGTTCCCCAAACATACTAAGCACATTCCTACTTCTGCATCTTTGCTCAGGCTACCCCCACTCTAAAATGTCTTTATTCTTCTTTTCTACTTGTATACAGGTTTCATTCTTAAGACCTAGCTTCAGGAATGCTTCCCTCATAGAGCCTTGCCTGATCACCTCATCCTCTAGGGGATCAAGTTGCTCCTTTGAACTACTGTGGCATTATTATGCATGATGGTTGAATGGAACGGTTTGTTGAATGAATGATCAATACTTACACCAATCTAGAACTAACCTGGGTTCTGGGTAAGGTAGTTTGCTGGATCGGAAGACCTCTTTCATATTTTATTCATAAGGTACAAATGGGATTTCCTCAAAGTGGAGTAAGAGTATTCTGAGAGCAGAGGGACGATATAGGCATACAAGAAAGATTTGATGATGTTAGCCACAAAACTAACATATGCATCTTGTTGTTCTGCTGAAAATCTGCCTTTTAAAACAACAGTATATATTCCCAAATCGGGCCCAAAATATTAACCTTTGTGTGAATCTGATAATTATCTTTTAAAAATAATGCATGATTATCCTCAAAATATTAGCATCTAATTGTACATGTAGAAGGCATAAGCACACATTTTCTGAGCAACCACTTTGCACCAGGTACTCTTCCAAATAGTTTACAAATTTCAACACTGAAACCCTTGCCATAGACTGCTTCAAGTTACATTTATTTGTGTTCTCACTAGTCTTTCTCCTCCTTCAGATCTTTGAGAACCCAAGTGTTATTCATTTTTTTGTTCCTCCCAGCATTTGACACAATGCCTGGCATATAATAGGTGCTAAATAAATGTTAAACAAGTGAACACATGAATAAATGAATGAAGTCATGTAGGGCTCAAAATATAACCTTTAATGCCTTCCAATTTATCTTCCAGAAATGGACAGAGCAAGCCCCCATTTAACATTTCAGTAAAAGATAAAAAAGTCCCATGTCTTTCAGCCAGTCATTTCACTGCCTTGTTGTGCCTGGCTTTATGAAGTTGTTAAAGTTTTCCTTGGAAAACTTTCACCAAGAAACTACCTAATGGGGGCCAGCTGCAGCCCCAGGTTTTATGAACACTTTGATAGAAACCACATTAAATAGCAACACTGGTTCACACATCGATTTTGCCATGTTAAACCCCAGTTTGGGCACGTGGGGAGTTCATGTGATATTAACTTTTCATTATCATCATTGCAGAAAATATGATTTGGCTTAGCTCAGTCATTAGCAGACATCAAGCAGAATAATCTCAAAGTGCCTTAAGAAAACTGAACTTGGTCACAAAACTTTTTTTTCCTATCTTTAGAGTTCGGTGAAGCAGGTGAGGGTCAAGGATTACCAGAAAAATACTCAAACGGTTCCCTAAGTGGTAGTAGTAGTTGATCTGTTTCTTCTCATTGCAATCTTTGGTAGCTGTGTGGCCTCCCAAGTACTGATGTTCTATTTTTCTTTTGCTGATTGCCACTGCTCTGGTATTTCCCTTTGGTGCAGTTTCTGAATTTCATTGGTTCCAGATGTCTCACCCTTTTGCCTCTATTGGCACCCAAGTGGGAGAGGGTACAAATGGCCCAGTAACCACTTAATAGATCCATGTGGAGAAAAAATAGGTGTGCCTTTTGAACAATAGAAATATGGATTATTATCCTGATTCTTCCAAGGACTAACTATGTGCCATAGGTAAATCTCTTAAGTTGGAAGAACTTCAGTTTCTTCATTTGTAAAATTGGAATAAATTGTGCCCTATATGATTATTGATCTGGTTTGAACAGTGGGTAAGAGCATGGAGCTAAGCAGATCTGAATTTTCTCTTACCTCTCCTACAACTTGTGTGACTTTCTCTGAACTTCATGTTTTTCAACTGTAAATTGGAGATAAATAATCCCTCAATGAGGCTGTGGTGAGAATTAAGTGAGAAAATGCATTTGAAGTGTCTGACACATAGTTGGTACACAGTAATGACAGGCATTATAATTATAAGAAAGACAATAGTACAGGGTATGCATATGGCTAACTATGGCAGAAGTTCATGATGAAAAATTACCTTAATTCAATGGTTTTCAATGATGAGTAATTTTGCCCCCCAGCCCCAATGAACTTGGCAAATGTCTGGAGACATTTTTGATTGTCATGACGGGGGCAAAGTGCTACTGGTATAGAGTGAGTCAAGGCTAGAGTTTCTACTAAATATCTTGCAAAGCACAGGGCAGCCTTCAACAACAACAAAAAATTATCCACCCAAAATTGCCAATAGTGCTAAGATTGAGAAAGCCTGCTTTAATCTGAGAAACACAATTTACTGAGCTTATTGCTAATTGTCAGCAAGTCATTTAATTTAGTCGTTAGCCTCATATATTTCTTCTTTCTCTTCCTTCAGTTCATGAAGACTATGTACTATAAAATTTCAAGTTAATCTATGATCATAAATTTTATCATGGATCATGGTAAAGTTTCCTTTGCAACAGTATTGCCTAGAATGTCCTGTGACCTTTTATTGTCATATTCTGCTATTCCAGGAATACAGGTAATTGGATTATTTCTGAACTCCTCTCACCATGAATCAAATAAACAATGTCATGGCCAAACTCCATCCAACAGCCCCTGAGGCTATTTTCTTCCCATTGAAGGCAATATACACACAGACAAGAAACTGCAACCCCTTAGAACTGGATCTCATGTGAATGGACAGAATTGACTCAGTGGAGGTTGTTTGGCTCTGCAAATGAGTCTTCTTGGAAAACAAAATAATTAATAATAGCTACCACTATCAATATTTCTAAAAGATTTTAAAGCAGTATATAAGATAAAAATACAGACGAGTTACAAGCAAAAGAAATGTCAGGAAAAAGCAATGTGATAACTCTTGAAATAGAATGATATATTTATCTTGAGAATTACTTGTTGCCCAAGGTAAAAATGGAAATATGATTCTCGTTGTCTAAAAAAAAAGAAAAGAAAGAAAGCTGGATAAAAATAAGATTTTTCTGCCTTGGAACTAGCTTTTAGATAGACCTTATCTCATGAAGTATGAAATAAAGAACATTGTATGCAGTATTCCATTGCTTTCTGCAGAGAATGACCTTTTTAGCTCAATCTTAAATAATTAAAGGTTTAATAAATACATTCTTATATGTACTTAAGATAAATCAGTTAAGATAAATTTATTTCTTATTATGTATTCAATGTGGCATAAAATTAGACCTTGTAAAGTCTAAAGGATTGGATGGTCAACATGTCCTTCAGACTGCTTCTTTAAAATTACTTAACTTAATTATGTTTTTGACTTTGTAAAATAGCCCTTTATTCAAAATTAGACTATCCACTGAATGACTAAGGTACAGCTCTGGGAATGAAAAGAGCTATAGCCTTAGATTGTGACCATTACTGTCAGAATAGGCTAGAGTATACTGTGATAACAAACACTATCCAAATCTTAGTAGTTTAACACAATAAAAATATTTTAATCACTCATGCTACATGTCCAGCATGGGTCAGGTTTGCTCTGTATAGTCACTCCATAGGGTCTTATGACATCATCTCACCACCATACTTTGGGGATTACCAGGCCAGGGAAAAAGAACTCTAGGACCCCTTAAATGGAAACAATTAAATGCTTCTATCCAGAATTAACGCATAGCACTTTCACTCACACATCATTGGTAAAAGCAAGTCACGTGGTTGTACTTAACTTCCAAGAAACTGGTGTTTTCATTCCTCAGGCGTACAGATTTCTTCTCCTAGACAAGATCTACATCTTTTTTAGCAGTTGTAATGCCTATCAGACTTGACAGCCAGCCAGGTGACAGAGTTGTCATTCTGTTCTGTAAATTAAGCAGGGTACCTGGTGCTCTCACACGGATGGGTGGCCATCCCAAAATCCGCATGAGACTGGATTTCAGGGATATGTGCAGACAGGGCCACAGTTCTAAAAATAGAACTTTGGAGTTTCTCAATCTCCCATTTTGAGATCTACTACTCAAAACAGTTCAGGTCACAGTGACAAGTCATTCTCATGCCCACTGGTTTAGAAATGGGAATATGCTCTCAGTACCTGGACTATCAGATGGTCACTCAAATTTATTTCATGTCTGAAAGTTTAAGAAGGAAGATTATTTGGATAGTCAAGCGGGCCCATGAGGCCATCTGACTTTCATAGCACTTTTTAGTTCCTAGTAGCAGAGGCATTTTTGGAATCCACAGGGCCTGCAGTTTTGTGCTTTCCAATTTTACTCTTTACAGACCTCTGGCTTAAATGCATATGTGATGCAAGTTGGTTCTGCTGCTGCCAATCTTCTTGAATAAAATGAGGTGGGATTGGGATTCTCACGGCAAGATAACACTTTAGGGTAAACTCAGATAGACAGCCTAGCAGCCTCTTTATGTTTTTCCTGCTGCCATCCTCCAAGTTGCAGAAAGTTAAAGTTGTATACATGACCACCCCACAACACACTAACAGGTGTGCCATGTTAATTATAGAAGTATTGACAGTGCTAGATTTTTGAAAGGAATGGAATTACAGTTGTTATTCTTTGTTACTAAATTAACTTCAACTTGCATATCTGCATACCACAAACCACATTGTTTATTGATGTATAAAAATTATATAATCTTAGTGCTTTGGTTAGAATACACAACATGGTACAGGACAGCTGCTGCTAGCTGACTTAGCTGTCAAAATTTTCCAGTTCGTTTTGGTGCAACTTGTTCTTCCTCCTTCTGTAATCAAGAGCATCTGAGAATGCTTGTTTTGGAGGGAACCTGAAGGAGAAAAGAAGCAGGACCTTAAGAATTAAGATCCATTGGGAGCACAAAAATTATTAGACTTTTCAGGAAAATGCAGGGGGAGGGAGACATGGAGGAGAGTGGATAGGAGCAAAGGGATTTGTAGGTCAGAAAAAAAATGTAAGTGGAAAATATTTCATGGGGATGTGGAAAGGAACTTTCAGTAAAGGCTTACTCCATAACATTCATTCTGTAAATCTAATTTGCTGAAGTAACTGCCCCGACTGCACTACCTTCTACCTCCCTCTACTTTTTTTTTTTTTATAACTGCTACCAAATGGCTTCAGTTTTTAATTCTTTACTTTCTGTTTTATGGCCTACAGCTTCATACAAAAGTGTGAGTGCCCTCTCCAGATGGACTATGCACCTCATTTGGGAAGAAGGGCGGCCGATTTTCATCATCTGGGCCTTTAAGAACTCTCTAGGTAGCCCTAAAATACATAAAAGTGCAAATGGTGGACAGGAAATTTAGCAATGTCTCTTGCTGAACAGTCAAAGTTTGAATTTTAGTAAGTTCATTTTTCTTTTACTGTTGGTTAGAACTACCACCTTTGCATGCAGGCTAGAATATGGGAGAGAGGGGAGGGGAGTGAGGGATGACAGTTGGGAGGGAGAGGCAAGCACAGAGCATAAGTCTGCTCTTGCTAGGTGAAGCTTTCTATTCTAATATTGTTTTCAGTGCAGATTTTCCCTGGAATTCTGGGTGCTTCATTCTGATTTTGGCCATATGGCTCTGCTCACAAAATTCCTCAGGCTCTTCCAACTGATGTTTTCCCACCACGTGGCCACAAATTGACTACTTGTTTTGCCTAGAGCTTTTAATTGGTTTGAATAATAAACTCCCTAAGTCTTTGTTTGCTGGTTCACAGAACTAAGCACACAATTGGAAATAAGTTGGGCAACCTGCTTTGATTTGGTGATTAGTCATTGCTCTTAATTATTTTTACAATGTCCACCTGAGCGATCAGGAAATGAAGCTCTGCTTCACACTTAAAGCAAGTTGCAAAGGGTCTAACTATGGTATTTCCTTATTGACTGTTTCCCTGCCTAGGAGGAGGCTATGTTCAGATGTTGTGGCTTGGAAGGCGGACGCCGCACAGCTGAAATACAGCTTTGGCATTTTAAGCCAATTCCCGACTGACTTTGGGAAGTGATGGAGACAGATTAAGCTCTGTAGTATAAAAAGGGACAGGCCCCCAACTGGACTCTGAGATCCCGGTCACATCATAGCATAAACACGGAAAACAAGACCATGGCTTTGGGAGACAAAGCTTTCCTCTTGTCTCAAAAGAGACCTTTTTGTTTAAGGCGGTTTTGTTTTGTTTTGCTTAGCTCTCGTTTATTTTCCTACATCGTTGGTGCAGATGGAAGATTAGCTATGCCTTTGGTTTTTTTCTTTGGTTCTGTTGTATTTTCCTTTGGTGGTCGGTTCTCTGAACTTCTGAAATGGAACTATCAGCAATTGTAATATAGACTTTTTGGTTGAAGAGAGGTTTGTTTTTTCAGTTAAGTTTTTATGACAGTTCCCATAAGCACACTGTTTCCTGTGTCAGGAATGTACTGAGCACCCCCCAGTCACCTACCATCTATACCTTGTTCCCTTAATGATTTTTATCAGGGCTCAGCTTAAGGGGCTGTTCCTCTTAGAACACTTTGTGACCAACCCTCCACCTCATATCTCAGACTGACTTGATGATAACACCTTCTTCCCTTTATGCCCACCATACCTTGAACAGACCTCTAGTACAACTCTGTTTAAGATATTTGTTGGCATTTTCCTCCCTTACTGTTAGAGTGTGTATCCCCAAGGCAGAAGCCAGAAAACAAGGAGCATATGGTCTATTGAGTCCATGTGGTCTAGAGGACAGTACAACAACCACAGATTTTGGAGTCAGTCTGACCTAAGGTTGGATTCCAGTTCTTCAGATGACTAAACTGTGTGAATTTAGACAATTTATATAACATATCTAAACCTTACTTCTTAATTTACAAAGCAGAATCATAAGATTTACTTTGTGAGTTTCCTGGTAGAGTTCACTGAAATATTGACTATTAAGCATATAGCACCATACTTAGCATGGAGCAAGAACTCTGGAACTGGCTGATCCTCCAGAAAACCATCCCGCTTCCCTCCCAGAGAAGTATTCTCTCATCTGATTTATACCCTGCCCAGCCTCTTCTTCCTTGGCTCTCACAAACCCTAAGATAACATGGTTGATTTCTCCGACTTCCACTTTGTCAAGTACCTGGTTGGGAGCCTCTTCAGTCCCCATTCTGGTGTTGCCTGTCAAATAGTGTCATTAGATACATCCATCTGCAATGTAAAACTGTATTGAACTTATATGGTCTCTTTCATCATGATGATCCTAAAGTGCTTTGTAGATGTAATGAGCTATGGCAGGATGAAATTGCACTTAAAAGAATGTTCCCTTCTCAGGTATGTACAGGGTGCCACTACATAATTCAGTTCCCTCCTGGGGATCCATACTGCATATTAGTATCCTTTGAGAGGCCCTACAGTAAGGAAACACATTGTTAACTCTTTTGAATGCTATGACTTCCAAACTGGTTTCACAATATGCCTACTAACTTTCTCAAGAAATTATGTTTTATCCAGATCATGCTTTGGAAAATTCTGGCTTATGAGAAAAAAATACTTTTCTGCTCTTATCCCTGCAGTTCTTGACCTCTTGCCTGGCTCCCTTCCAATGGCCTCATTTCTCAAATATGTACCTTTTGTACTGGTCTTAGCTCCCATCCTCAGTTTAGATTGGCACTCAGCCCTTGAATTAGTTCTGCCTCTCGCCATTAATGATAATGAATTCTTGTAATCCATCCAGCTCAGCTATCTAGAAAGAGAACCAGACATGTCAGCTGGTCATCCCAGAAGCATTACAGTAATAGGAAATAGCACTAATTCTGTAACACAAAACCTGGCTCCAGAGTCTAAACTTAACCCATATTTGAATCTCCCTCTCTCAGAAAGTAGTAGCAGATACAATCACACTTCTCAGGGATTCTACAGTCAAGCAGAGGCCACCAGACAAGACTGGTGGAAAACAGATCATTAGTACACAGGGCATTGGGTGATCATGTATAATACTATATGAAAAAACAGCTCTAGAAATTTGTATATAGAGAAAAGCAACTCTATCAAAAACAAAATAAAACAAAAAAGCAGAACGAACTAGAAGCAAGGACAAACTAAGCTATCAACAGCTTTTTACTTTAGCTTTGAGAATACGTTGCTGGAGAAATATTACTCTCTTCTTTTTTTTATTTATTGATTTTAGAGAGAGGAGAGAGAGAGAGAGAAACATGTATTTGTTTCACTAATTTATGCATTCATTGCTTGATTCTTATATGTGCCCAGACCAGGGATGAAATGCAAAAACTTGGTGTGTGGGGAGAATGCTCTAAACAACTGAGCTATCTGGCCAGGGCCATATTGCTCTCTTATTTTGGGAAAATTACTTCAATGGGCTTTTGATTTTGCAAAGCTCTAACTCATATTTTGTTCTAGGATGAAGTACTTGGAAAAATGAAGAGTTAAACTGCCCTGTAGAATAAGGTACACAGTGGGCTTCCTGGGAAGAAGAATAGCATCTCTGCAGAGATTATGATGATTTCCACTGGAGGCAAAGAAAGCTTTCCTTCTCTCTTTGGTGCTTGAAATAGAAGGTCGGGGTAGCCTCTAGGTAGTGTGGACAAGGGTAAAGACACTTTTCTCTATGGCAGTTAGGATAGCTAGCCCTTTAACATGACAGTATGTGATGGGACTAAAGAAAAAAAAAAATCAATGGGGGCCCATGTGGACAGATCTGACCATGAACAAACAACTTTAAGATTTTTTTTCTACATTGTAATTCCTCTCTGTCATAGTCCACTTGTGCTGCTATAATAAAACATCACAGACCGAGTGGCTTTATAAACAACATAAATTGATTTCTCACAGTTTCAGAAGCTGAAAGAAAAGGATCGAGGTGACAGCATGGTTGAGTTTGAGCAAAGGCCTTCTTCCTGATTCATAGACAGGTCTTTTCACTGTGTCCTCAAAGATGTAATGGGCTAGTAGAGATCTCTCTGGAGCCTCTTTTACAAAAGCACTAATCCCATTCATAAGGGCACCACCCTCATAACTTAAGCACCTCCCAAGGCCTTACCTCCTAATACCATCATATTTTGGAGTTAGGATTTCAACACATGAATTGCAGGGGGCGGGGCATAAACATTCAGATGATAGCATCATCTGTTATTTACAAGCCTTCAGTAAAACTCCATAACCAGGTCTTAATTCTGTTGTCACTTGCTGTGACATGGTTTGGATGAAATAGCAGCAGTCTGAGGAAAGTTTGTTATAGGAAGTCAAAAGTGACTGACAGAGAAAGCTGGAAAAGTTTTCCAAATCTAGAGGAGACAACCAGAATTGATTTATAGATTATAGGCATTTCTTAATAACTGCCAGGAATTCTTGGCAAAGGGAACCTAATACTATAAAAACTAGCTTTTCCACAAATTAGATCACACATCAGTTAGGCAAGGCTATGTTAGGCTGAAATAACAACTCCAAATTTTCAGTGGCTTAAAACAACAAAGTCTGATTTCTTACTCATGCCATATGCTCCATGTCCACTGTGAGTTGGCCGGCTCTTCTCCATCTAGTCCTCACTCAAGGTCCCAGGCTCATGGAAGCTTCATTTTCATGCTTCTATGATTGTAGAGGCATGGAAAAGTTCTTAAAACTTCTGGTCATAATTCCTTGGCTAAAGCAAATCACAGGACCACAACTAACTTTAAAAGGGGTGGGGAAGTATAATCCTACCAATATGCCTGAAGAGCAGTGAGTTGGAAATATTTGGCAAACAGTACTAATGGCTGCCACAGAGAGCATTAGGAGCTCTGACTGTTGTTTGTGTGTTTTAAGACTGCAAAACTTGGAGACATCTGGGATGCAGTACAGGGTAGCAAATTGGGCTCTGTCATTCATTCATTCTTATGTGGCTGAATTTAATAAACATTTATTAAACACCTTCGTGCCAGGCACTGTGTTAAGCACTTGGGATATATTTTTGTACAAAGAAAGAAAAAAAAAAGACATGGTTACTGTGTTTAAAGAGCTTACATTCTGGTGTGGGGAAGAGATAGACAGTAAACCTATTTCTGTGGAAAAAACATTCTTTGACCTGATACATTGCTCTTCGGTATCTCTTCCCTAACCTAGGGGGTGGGTAGCTGTGGCCTTCTCACTGCTGCTTGGTATGTTACAGCTCCTGCCAGCCTTTTGTTTTATTTTTAAAGCATATTTTATTGATTATGCTGTTACAGTTGTCCCAATAAGCTCTGAAGAAATGTTTTCCTAAGAAATATGCGATGTAATTTGTAATAATGGGGTGTTTTCTAGCCTCATGTCCATGCCTGTCTGTTTTCCTTTTTCTCTCATCTCTCTGGGCCCCTTCTTCCTTTAAGATTCGGTAATTTTCACATGAATGTTTAGTTTAAATCTGATCCCATCCAAATAGTCTATATTTCAGAATGCGTTTTTTTGTCAAAGAAATAAAGAAAATAACACATGACTTTTGTCATCAAAAATGTGCTAGTGAACCTTCTTAGACACGTGCCATACAGTTGATGCTTTAAAAAAATTGCACATCTTTTTACAGCATGGCTGTTACCACAATAGATGAAACAGGAAGATATTTTTCATTTTGTGGCTTCTCTGTCCTGAGATCAAGCATGACCCTACCAGATCTTTCTTGCCAGTCACCAGTGGCCTAATATCTTTACTGTGTAGAGTGGAGTCATACAGCAAGCTTGTCTGTCCTGAACATATGTGAAAACTAGGAAGAAAACCAGAGGCCTCTGAGAGGGCAAAACAACTAAAAAGCTGTACACTGAAGAGGCCCTCATTCTGTAACAGTTTTCTCCTGCACAACATGTAAACATCTTTGGCTGTCTTCATTCTACAGGCATTTATCAAGTGCTTACTACCTGGAGCGTACAGTGCTGGACAGAAGATTAGGCTGAGGAGGAGAAGCATAACTGGCAGGCACATTAACACAGAAGGGAACAGAAACCCCCATTGAGAAAGTCTGCAAATTTTAAAAGTTCAGAACTCTTGGGCCATTTAGTGTGGAAGAAATTCATCCTGTTCACTTTACTAGCCTTAAACACATTGTTTATCATGTACATGTGTTGGTACTAAAGTCGATGTTTCAGAATTGTGTGAAGTCAAATGTTCTCAGTGTTCTCTTCAAGAAGACAGAGAAAAGTCTAATATATCTTAGGTGGCTTTTTCTCAGAAATGGGTAAAGTAAAACATTTTTGGTATTTTGTTCAAGTTTTCTGGCACCCTGAGAATCTCCCATGCTTCTAGCCAGATGAGATATGGCACTGTTGTCAATATCATTTTAGATGAATAACCAGATATCTCTAGAAGTAGCATTTTCTGACTTTCCATAGGAAGTCGAGAGAAGTGAATCCCACTAACACAGATGTTAGCCCTGAAAGAAATAGTACACAGAAAAGTACCTACAACTTTAGCCCAAATTGCCAGCATTATTTTTGTAATCTAATTGGAGTTTAATGACTTCTTACCTCTTCCACCACTACCATCATCTATCACCATTATTGCTCATCCAGCCTCTTAACTAGTCTTTAGCTTCCAGTGTTGACATCTACTATCCAATCCCAACACAGTAGTTAGGGTGATTCTTTAAAAATGAAAATCATTGTACACCCACATTTATAGCAGCATTATTCACAATAGCCACAGGGTGAAAACAACCTAAGTTTCCACTAATGGGCAAAATAAATGTGGTATATTCATACAATGAATAATTATTCAGCCTTAAAAAAAGAGTTATGACACATGCTACGACATGGATGAACCTTAAGGACGTTATGCTAAATGGAATAAGCCAGCCACAGAAAGACAAATCTAGGATTATTCCACATATATGATGTAGCTAGAGCAGAAACTTTACAAAGACAGAAAGCAGAATGGAGGTTACCAGGGTCTAGGGGAACGAGGATAATAGGAGTTGTTTAATGGAGATAGAATTTCAGGGATGTCCCTCAATCTAAAGATGCTGGCTTCATCAGTGAGTGGCGTTATGGCTCTGCACCCAAGTACTGGCCAGCTTGTTCCTTTTCACAGGAAAAATTCCTTAGAGCACCACCTTGAGTGAGTTGAGAGAAAACTTTGCACAGTTTGGCCATGTACAAAAGTGCACTGTGCCTTTTCACAAAGAGACTGGCTTTAACAGAGGTATGGGTTGGCTTCAATTTTCTTCAGAAGCAGAACTTCAGAATGCACTACAAGACAATTATGTTATTGATGGGTCAAAGCTCCATGTTCAAACTCAGAGACCAAAATTTTTACAAGAGAATCAAACATATGATGAAGAGAAAGATTCTTCAGACTATTACTGCCTATTGAGTAAATTAACAAAACTGAAAAATAAAATAAAACAATTTCAGTTTGGGAATGATGAAAAAATAATGGAAATTGATGGTGGTTATGATTGTACAACAATAAGAATGTAATTAATGATCTGTGCTGTACACTTAAAATGATTGAGGTGGCAAATTTTATGTTGTGTGTATTTTGCCACAGTTAAAAATAATACAAAATTTTATTAGAATAAAAAAAGAAAATTAGGTGCTATTACTGCTTAAAAGCTTCCCATAGCTCCCCATTACACTCAGACTAAAACCAAGTAATTACCCTGACTTCCAAGGCCCTGACTTCCTGTCCTCTGACTATCAATTTACTTTATTTCTTACCATTTATTCCTATACTCTTTCGGTTGTGTATTGGTCCTTGAACACTTCAAGCTTTTTTCTGCACCATGGCCATTGTCATTATTTCCTCTGCCTAGCACACTTTCTCCAGAAAACCTTGTAGCTTGATCCATCACTTTCTTCAACTATCTGTTCAGATGCTATCTCCTCAGAGATGACATGATCAATGTCTTAAGACAACTGCCATTTTAAACCTGCACTGGGCTTTCTTCACCCTTAATATTGCTTTATTTTTCTTCAATTGTCTGTCTCAGTCCTCTGCAAGGTATGCTCCATGAGGGCAAAAACTTTGTTGTCTGATACCATATTCCCAGCATCAAGAGAAGTGTCAGGTATATAACAAATGCTCCATAAATATTTGCTGAATGAATGAATGATACGAAAGCTCTTTTAAAAATTCAGACCTCATAGAATAAGGTTACTTGACCTCATACAATGAGAAACATTAGAAGTTAGAAGAAGGCAGCTAAATGTAGCAGTGCCAGGTACTGCCATCTCAATATGTTTGCTATCTTTTGTGAATTCTTTCAAGTTTATATGGTAACAGCCAACAAAGGTTTACTTAAGCTATTTGGAATTTAGGTTGATTTAGTATATTCATAATACTTGAATATTTGGACTATTTTTAAATACTAAATGTGATTTTTCATGATCATCGGTAGAGAGCAAATATGGCATTTCAGAATGATTTTCACAAACCACAGTGTGAAGCCCAGCCTCTTCGCATGAAAAGCTATAAGAAACCTTCTCTCAAGTGAGAGCTGCTGTTGGCTGCAGTTTCTCTTGGACTTTGGTGGGCATGATGGTGAATTCTAAGGACTCCTAGCAGAGGAGGACTTCCACCAGTGGACTTGGGCTGGACAGGGCTGGCTCAAGACCAACTTGGAAAGCATGAGCTGATCTTTTCAGGCCTTGGCCTCCTTTTCTGTGTCTTTTCTCAAACTCAATACCCTGGGGACTTTGCCGAATAGGAAAGTCTGTAATAAAACCTCAGCCTGGATGGAGTTTTACAGATTCCTCCTCAAATATCCATTGACATTATTTTTACTCTTTTAAATTTAATCTTTATTGTATTTTCTTCATTACCATTTAGACCCCATACACCCCCCTCCTCCCGAAATCAGCATACTGTTGTCCATGTCCATGAGTCCTTTTCCCTTTTTGCTCGGTCCCTCCATCCACTCACCTCCCACCACCCCAACCTGTCATCCTGCTCTCTATCTATGAGTATGTCCCAGTTTCCCTTGTTAGTTCAGTTTGTTCATTAGATTCCACATATGAGTTAAATCATATGGCATTTGTCTTTCTCTGACTGGCTTATTTCACTCAGCACAATGTTCTCCAGATCCATTCATATTGTCGCAAAGGGTAAAACTTTCTTCTTTTTTGTGGCTGAGTAGTACTCCATTGTGCAAATGTCCCATAGTTCGTTTATCCACTCATATACTGATGGACACTTGGGCTGCTGCCATATCTTGGTGATTGTAAATAATGCTGCAATGAATATAGAAGTGCTCATGTTCTTTCAAATTAGTGTTTTGGGTTCCTTTTGCTATGTTCCCAGAGGTGAGATTGCTGGGGCAAAGACAGATCCATTTTTAATTTTTTGAGCTACCTCCATACTTCTTTCCACAGTGGCTGCACCAGTCTGAAGTCCCACCAACAATACAGAAGGGTTCTCCCTTCACCAGCATTCACTGTTTGTTGATTTATTGATAGCCACACTGACAGGTGTGCAATTTTATCTCATTGTGATTTGAATTTGCATTTCTCTGATGATTAATGATGCCAAGCATCTTTTCATTTCTCTATTGGCCATCTGTACGTCCTCTTTGGAGAAGTGTCTATTTAGGTCCTTTGCAAAGTTTTTAATTGGGTTATTTGGGTTTTTTTTTTTTTTTCTTTTCTTTTCTTTTTTTTTTTTGGTGTTGAGTTTTAAAGTTCTTTATAAAGTTCTTTATAAATTTTGGGTATTAACCCTTATCAGATGTATCGGCAAATATGTTCTTCCATTCTATGTGTTGTCTTTTAATTTTGTTGATGATTTCTTTTGCTGTGCAAAACCTTTTTAGTTTGATGTAGTCCCATTTGTTTATTTTTTCTTTTGTTTCCCTTGCCTGGGGAGATATATCCAATAAAATATTGCTATAAGCAGTGTCTAAGATTTTGCTGCCTATGTTTTCTTCTAGGATTTTTATGGTTTCAAGTCTAACATTTAAGTCTCTGTTTCATTTTGAATTTATTCTTGTGTGTGGTATAAAGAGGTGGTCTAGTTTTATTTTACTGTACGTATCTGTCCAATTTTCCCAACACCATGTATTGAATAAACTGTCTTCAGCCCATTGTATATGCTTGCTTTCTCTGTTGAATATTAATTGACTATAAAGGTGTGGGCTTATTACTCAGCTCTTTATTCTGTTCCATCGATCTATGTGTCTTTTTTTCTGCCAGTATCATGCTGTTTTGATTGCTATGGCCTTGTAGTATAGTTTCATATTAGGCAGCGTGATTCCTCCAACTCAGTCCTTCTTTCTCAGGATTGCTGTTGCTATGCAGGGCTTTTTGTGGTTCCATATAAAGTTCTGAAATATTTGTTCTAGTTCTATGAAATATGTCATTGAAATCTTGATAGGAATTGTGTTGAATATATTTATATTGCTTTGGATAGTATGGACATTTTAATAATTTTAATTCTTCCTATCCATGAACATGGTATGTGCTTCCACTTATTTGTATCTTCTTCAATTTCTTTATTCAGTGTCTTACAATTTTCTAAGTACAGGTCTCTTACATCCTTGGTTAGGTTTATTCCTAGGTATTTTATTCTTTTTGTAGCAACAGTGAATGGGATTGTTTTCTTAATTTCCCTTTCTGTTAGTTCATTATTGGCATATAAGAATTCAACTGGTTTCTGGATATTAATTTTCTACCCTGCTACTTTGCTGAATTCATTTATTAGTTCTAGTAGTTTTTTGGTGAGATCTTTGGAGTTCTCTATGTACAGTATCATGTCATCTGCAAATAATGTTAATTTTACCTCTTTCTTTCCAATTTGAATGCCTTTTATTTCTTATTTTCATCTGATTGTACTGACTAGGACTTCCAGTACTATGTTGAATAAGAGATGAAAGCATACATCCCTGTCTTGTTCCCCATCTTAAGGGGAACACTTGTAGTTTTTACCCATTGATTATGATGCTGGCAGTGGGTTTGTCATATATGGCCCTTTTTATGTTTAGGTATGTCCCCACTATTCCCACTTTGCTGAGAGTTTGTATCATAAATGGGCACTGGATTTTATCAAGTGCTTTTTTTTTTTTTTTGTATCTATTGGTATGGTCTTTTTCCTTCATTTTGTTTATGAGGTGAATCACATTTATTGATTTGCGAATGTTGCACAAACCTTGCATTCTCAGAGTAAACCCCACTTGATTATGGTGTATGATCTTTTGGATCCATTGCTGTATTCTGTTTGCTAATATTTTTTGAGGATTTCAGTGTCTATGTTCATCAGGGATATTAGAATATAATTTTCTTTCTTTGTAGTGATATTATCTGACTTTGAAATTAGGATAATGCTGGTCTTGTAAAATGACTTTGGGAACCTTCCATACTCTTGAATTTTATGAAATAGTTTGAAAAGGAGAAGTGTTAGTTCATCTCAGAATGTTTAGCAAAATTTACCTGTGAAGAGTCGAATGTTGGGCTACTCATTTCTGCTTATCGCTGCCTCCCCCAGCTCCCTGTAATCCTTGCAGCCAACCCTGCTGGCAGGTCTCAGGCTGAGTTTGACAAAGCTGCTGAGGAAGTTAAGCACCTCAAGACCAAGCCAGCAGATGATGAGATGCTATTCATCTACAGCCACTGCAAACAAGCAACTGTGGGTGACATAAATACAGAATGGCCTGGGATGTTGGACCTCAAAAGCAAGGCCAAGTGGGATGCCTGGAATGAGCTGAAAGGGACTTCCAAGGAAGACGCCATGAAAGCTTACATCAAAAAAATAGGAGAGCTGAAGAAGAAGTATGGAATCTAGGGACTAGGTCTGGCTGCCAGCCATGCATTTCATCTAAACTGATGATCATCCCTTGTTTTTCTAATACCGTGGATGGAGTAAGATAATAACACAAACCCTCTTCCTGAACAGTGTCCAGGATATGGCTCTAACATATTAAGGAGCTGAAATGGTTACTGACCTTGCTGAGTAGTTTTTATCACTAGGTCAATTAAAACTACATTTGTTACTTAAAAAAAAAAATTTACCTGTGAGGCCATCCAGTCCCGGGCTTTTGTTTGTTGGGAGTTTGTTGATTATCGCTTCAAATTCACTAAGTGTATTCTGTCTATTCAAATTCTCTGATTCTTTTTGATTTAGTTTGGGAAAATTTTATGTTTCTAGGAATTTATCTATTTCGTCTGAGTCATCAAGTTTGTTGGCATATAGTTGTCCATAATATTTTCTTACAATCCTTTGTATTTCTGTGGTGTCAGGTGTTATTTCTCTTCTCTCACTTCTTATTTTATGTATTTGGTTCCTCTTTTTTCAATCTTTTTTAAATTTTTTCTTTTCAAAGAACCAGCTCTTGGATGTATTGAACTTTTTATTATTTTTAAGTATATTTTATTGATTATGCTGTTACAGCTGTTCTAATTTGTTCCCCATTTGCTCCCCTCCACCCACTATCCCCCTTCCCGTCAGCAATCCCCACCTTAGTTCATGTCCATGGGTCATGCATATAAGTTCTTTGGCTTCTCCATTCCTTTACTATTCTTAACTTCCCCCTGTCTATTTTGTACCTACCAATTATGTTTCTTAATCCCTGTACCTTTTTCCCATTCTCCTCCTTCCCTCTGAATGCTAATAACCCTCCGAATTATCTCCATATCTATGATTCTGCTCCTGTTCTATTTATTTGCTTAGTTTGCTTTTTATTTTTTAGATTCAGTTGTTGATAATTGTGAGTTTGTTGTCATTTTAATGTTCATAGTTTTGATCTACTACTTTTTCTTAAATAAGTCCCTTTAATATTTTATATAATAAGGGCTTGGTGATGATGAGCTCCTTTAGCTTTACCTTGTCTGGAAAGCACTTTATCTGCCCTTCCATTCTAAATGATAGCTTTGCTGGATAGAGTAATTAATCTAGGTTGTAGGGTCTTGCTTTTCATCAGTTTGAATACTTCTTGCCAGTCCCCTCTTGCCTGTAAAGTTTCTTATGAGAAATTAGTTGATAGTCTTATGGGAACTCCTTTGTAGGTAACTCTCTGCTTTTCTCTAGTTGCTTTTAAGGTTCTCTCTTTATCTTTAACCTTTGGCATTTTAATTATGATGTGTCTTGGTGTGGTTCTCTTTGGGCCCAAATTGTTTGAAACTCTCTGTGCTTCCTGGACTTGTATGTATATTTCCTTCACCAAATTAGGGAAGTTGTTCTCTGTTATTTTTTCAAGTAAATTTTTAATTTCTTGCTCTTCTTATTCTTATCTTTCTGGCACCCCTATAATTTGGATGTTGGAATGTTTAGAGATGTCCCAGAGGTTCCTAAGCTTATCCTCATTTTTTAAAAATTCTTGTTTCTTCTTTTTGTTCTGGTTGAATGTTTATCGTTTCCTTATAGCATGTATTATTTTCTTAGACTCTTATTTCATTTGTTTCTGCTCTGATCTTTATTGTTTCCTTCCTTCTACTCACTTTGGGCTTTGTTTTTATTCTTTTTAAAATTCCTTTAAGTATGAATTTGGATTGTTTATTTGAACTTTTTCTTCCTTTCTATTTCTCTTTATTTCTTTCTCTCTCTTTCTTTCTTTCTTTTTTTTTTGAGACAGATTTGTAGTGCTATGAATTTTCCTCTTAGGATTGCTTTCCTAGTGTCCCACAGATTTTGGATTGTTGTGCCCTCATTTTCATTTTTTTCAAGGTATATTATGATTTATTTCTTGATCTCATTGTTGACCCATTCATTGTTCAATAACATGTTATTTAGCTTCCATGTCTTTGTGTGCTTTTCAGAGTTCTTCATGTGATTGGTGTCTAGTTTGTTAGCATTGTGGTCAGAGAAGATGCTTGGTATGATTTCAGTCTTCTTAAGTTTGTTGAGACCTGTTTTGTATTCTAACATGTGATCTATCCTAGAAAACAGCCCATGTGCACTTTAAAAGTATGTATATTCTGAGGCTTAGGGGTGAAATGCTCTGAAGATATTAATTAAACCCATTTTGTCTATTGTGTTATTTAAGGCCACTGTATCCTTTTGGTTTTCTGTCTGGAAGATCTATCCATTGAATCAATGAAATGTTAAAGTCCCTGACTATAACTGTATTTCTGTTGATATCTCCCTTTATGTTCATCAATATTTGCTTTACATATTTAGGTGCCCCTATATTGGGTGTGTAAATGTTTACTAGGTTTACATCGTCTTGCTCGATTGTTCCCTTTATCATTATGTAGTGTTCTTCTTTGTCTCTTACTATAACCTTAGTTTTAAAGTCTATTTTGTGAGATATATGTACTGCTACCCCAGCTTTTTTTTTTTTTTACTTTCTATTTGCATGAAAAAAAATTTCCATCCCTTTACTTTTAGTCTGTGTATATCTTTCAACCACTGATGGGTCTCTTGCAGGCAGCATATATATGGGCCTTTTTTTTTCTTATCTATTCAGATACCCTATGTTTCTTGGTCCCCTCTGCATTTTAGAAGAGAAGTGTCCTGTAGAAAAATCCTGGAACATAAAGTAACTACAATTTCTTCATAAGTTACTATGGACCAGGCTCTATTCTAAGAACTTAACATTTTACATCAGAATCACAGTTTATGCTCACAGTTTCTCTGTGAAGTAGATACTATAATTTTCCCTGTTTTATAGGTAAGGAAAAACAAAACTCAGGAAATAAGTTATCCATGGACAACATAGCTGGTGAGTGACAGCCTAGGTATTCAGGAAGGCTTCATGAAAGAGGCCTAGTAAACGCCATTGCTCAGAGTAATATTCAACAAATATTTGTTTAATTACGTTTTATAATGAGGTGTTTGGACTTTATCCTATAGATAATGGAGATTCACTCCAGCCTTTATTTTTTTTCCAGAAAGTCAGATAAAGTTACATGAACGCAGGGACAATGTTATTTATATTCATGTTTGTAACCCAAGTGCACAGCACAGCACCTGGCATATAGTAAATTTTCAATAAATGTTTGTTGCACAAATAACAGAATCAATCACTGCATATGTTTGGATAAACTACATCAAACAAAATTCCTGGAAATAAATACAACTACATACAATAAATTCCTGACGTAATGTGGTTAAGACGTGTGTGTGTGTGTGTGTGTGTGTGTGTATATATATATATATATATATATATATATATATGTCTTGCCTACAACCACTAGAGAAAAGAGTTTCACTATAACCATTATAATTCTTAGGAAAATGACTTGGGTCTACTTAAAATCAGGATAATTGTTCATTTTGAGCACTAAAGCATGAGTTCTGATAACCCCACTTAGCTTTATTCTCTCACCTCTTTTCTCATTATTTAGAGCTTTTAGTGACATGATCAAGCCTGTGTTTTTAGAAAGCTCTCTGTCATGGTAGATGTGAAGGACTGATTAGAGGGGAAAAATTTGAGGATGATGGGAAATGGAGATGCCGTACAAGGATTGGAGGGGGGGCATTGGAGGCCTGAACAAAGGGATGTTTGCGAAAATAGAAAGAGGGGGGGAAATTAGAGAAAGACTAAATTGGTGGAATTTAGTCACAGTAATGAAGAAATAGTGGTAAATAATGGGATGCATTTTAAGAGGGTTAGAAAATTGTCAGGGATGCCTTTGAGATTTTAGTGGGGTATAGATAGAAATAGGGAAATCAGCAGCCAAGACCTTTTTTGAGGTGGTGGAAGGATTGATAATGATTTTGGATTTGAGCATCTTAAATTCCTTGTGCCAGAGAATATCCAAAGAGAGATGTCTAGAAGACATTTAGAAATTATAATCCACTAACAATTCTTTCCCCTCTCCCGCCCCCTCATTGCATGAGGTTTAATATCCATTTGAAAGAATCTGGTTCTACAAATTACAGTGCCCAATATTTAGATGACCTGTAGGAACTATTGCACAGGATAATGGTGCTCTAGGGAATCAACATTTCAGAACTGGATTATTTGGAGGGGGAAAGCAGATATAGAGTTGCTATTGTGGGGCAGAGTTGTAAAGAGTGGGCTGCTTCCCCCATTCAGGAAATATTGTGTGCTTGTTCCTCTCCTCTCTCTCCAAGGCAGGCTAGTGAGTAGTGATTTCCAAGAATGATAAGGCACTTAAGTACTTAAGTACTTGGTAAGTAAGATTCTATATGAGCAATCAGTTGAAGAAGCAAATAAGGTTCTGAGGGGAGCATTAATCATCACTGTGTCTAATGGGTCTTCCTTCCCTAAGGCCATATCTACACGAGTGCAGAATTTTAAATAAGCTTTATTTTTGTAGACTTGCAAAAGGATAAAAGTTTTCAAAAATAGGTATTTTCTGGTAACTCTACATGAAAATAAATTTCATACCAACAGTGTTTTAAGAAATGCACACAATGGGTTTACAAATGCTTCCTCTTACCCTTTCCTCTGAAGCTGAACAAATTTTATTCAATTCACAAACATTTGCTAGGGCATCTAGGGAGCTCAGCTGAGCCCAAAGTCTTTCAAAATGTAACTGAAAAGGCTGGTGAAGTTAATACAGTTCTTCCTGAAAGCATTTGTTTCCCTCAACATTTTCCTTACCAAAGTAGGCTTAGTCCAGCATTTCACATCTTCTAATTGTATAAATTATTAAGTTTGATTTCTTTCTTTAGGATTTGTGGCTACTTCACTTTCTTTGATATAAGAACTAAAAACATATTGGCAGATGTTAAAAGTTACCTTTGTTTCATCTCCTGAAATGCAGCGTACTTCAAAAATTAAGAGGCTGTAATATAGTCATGCCTCTCTGACAAGAAATACACAAGGGAGACTATTTCCTCCTTTTCCCTCAATGACAGAAACATGGAGAATTGTTAATAAAAGTTGTCAGCATTGAAATTCTTAAAATGACTTGAAAGGAGAATTTACATGGGGCACCGCCACCCAAACTCACTCCAGGTGTGGCTACTTTCCTGGCTTCCAGTCTGTAAGTTGAGGGTGCATAGGGCTCTGCTGTGATTTTTAAGAGCCATCTGGAAAAGGGGACATGACTGCCACATTAGAGGAGATCTTTCTTTTGGTCTGAGAAGGAATATTAATTATTATTTTTGTCCCAATTCCTAAGTTTGAAGATTAAGCAAGATTTATATTGTCTCAATCAGATTCTAAGGGATTGGTAAAACATAGAGCCTACATGGGCAAGGCAGATATGTTTTTATTACCATGACCTTCCATTTCCCCCTATATTATAGGGCTAGTTAAGACAGGAAGCACATTCATTAAAACCATTTATGTGTGAGAATATACTTCAGAGATATTTTGTTTTCTGATGTGTCTTTATATTTAGAAAGTAAAACCCACCATAGGCAAATATATTTAAAGGTTTTAGAATGTAAATTATATTTGAGGACCCCTAGGAAATATTTCTCTGGGCTATGACCAGATTCACTTTCAAAAAGCTGAGAATATTTAAACAACACTCAGAGAAAACAGACATTTTTAATAGGTACCACAATCTTTGGAAAAAAATACTTACAGCTTGAAATTTATGCCAAATCTGTGTCCAAATGAATAATCCATCCTACTTGAGAACAAATGATGATGATGATGGTAATGATGATTATGTTAATAATCATCATCATAATAATAATGGCTGCCATTACTAAGCAATTACTGTATACAAGGCACTATATTAAGCTCTTTGCATGCATTTTTCTTATTTAATCCCCATAACAGTGCTGAGGAGTAGGTATATAATTATCCTTGTTGTAGAGATGAGAAGGTGAGACTCAGAAAGGTTTAATAAATGTGTCCAATCTTGCAAAACTAGTTACTGGTAGATTTGAGATTCAAAACCAGGTCAGTCTGATTCCAAAACCCAGTTAGTTGATCATACATTATATTGCCTATCTAGTACATATAGAAATACCAATGAAATTGAGACAATATACTAAGATGAATTTAACAAACACTTACTGAGTACCAGGAATACTTACTGTACCAGGAACCTGAGTAGGTTATATGAAAACAACATGACTCTTGACTTCCTTCCTGGATCTCAATTGATTACAAATATATACAAAATACCTTTCTTTTTATGTAAATGAACTACTTATCAAGTTGAAATGTCACAGACTACCAGAAGAGATATTAAGATTATGTAGAGCAGTGCTTCTCAAACTTAAATACATCAGAATCCCCTTGGAAGTCTTGTTAAAACACTGTGCTGGGCCCCAACCCCAGAAGTTCTGATTCAGTAGGTCCAAAGTGGCCCCAAGAATTTACATTTCTAACAAGGTCATAGCTGATGTTGATGCTGCTGCTTATCAGGGGGGAACAAGTTTGAGATTCATTGATCTAGTGATGTAAAAGCCAACATAAAATTATAAATTTATGGAAGGTTACTAGCCAATTGTCTTACATTAGGTTCTAACAAGGCTTTCTTCCTACCAAGTTATGTGATCCTTGAGAAGTCACTTCCCTCTTCATAGGCTTCTGTTTCCTTCTCTATAAAATAAAAGGGCTAGATCAGATGATCACTTTGTTTTTTCAATTTCAGCAATCTATGAGAAAGAAAAGTAGGTAAATAGAGCTCATTTGAAATTCAAACATGATCTTTGGGTCTGGAGACTTAAATCTGTTTTCAGTGATAGCAAATACCATACTGTCAATGTAAGAAATGCCCAAACATGTAAGACTTTTTTTATGAGTTTATTTGAGCCAGACTGATGACAATTGCCGGGAAGCAAAATCTCAATGGATTGAAAAAATGCTCTGAAAAATGGCAGTTTTACCACTTATTTTATACATCAGAATCAAAGGTGAAGACGTAAGGGGGTTACATGAAATCCATTGGTAGAAGATTAGGGAGGCTGGAGAAGCTAAGCGGGGGAAATCTCTAAGATTGGATAAAGAGTAAAACAGATAGACACATACTTCTTTTACATTGGTGAGTGTAGGATAGTTAACAATTAACATTTATATCACTTAGAGATGGTATACAGGAAAACAAGATAACAATGAGGGGCTCCATGGTCTCTGCTTTGGTGGGAGATTATGCCCTGAGGGGTCTGGAAAAGAAGATTACTCTGACATTCCAAAGGCATGTTATCTTAGATGCAAAAAGACAACAGACAAGCTCAGTTAAAGTAAAGATTGACCATTGTCAAGAAAAATGCCCACCAAGATCTTGAATACCCAACTAGCTTTTAGTTGGAAATTTTTCATTTCAGATCATTCTACATGGTTACTTTAGGTCTCTGAATTTGTAAGGTTGCCATGCAGACCTTCCTGAGCTTGTCGGGTTTAGTATGTGGACCCTTTTTCATCTATTATACAGCTGCACATCACATAGCTAGCTTGTGTCTAAAAGATTTTTTTCTCATTTAACATATTTATTGAGCACCTATTATATGGTGGGTGTTGTACTAGGTACTTGGGATTCAGTAGTGAACAAAATGACAACATCATTTACCCTCATAGAGCTTATAGGCCATACTAGGGAACTGCAAGTATTTTTTAAAGTATATTTTATTGATTATGTTGTTACAGTAGTTCCAATTTTTTCCCTTTGCTCCCCTCCACCCAGTACCCCCCCTTCCCTCCAGCAACCCCACCCCCCTTAGTTCATGTCCATGGGTTGTACATATAAGTTCTTTGGCTTCACCCTTTCCTATATTATTCTTAACTTCCCCCTGTCTATTTTGTACCAACTGATTATGCTTCTTAATCTCTGCACCATTTCCCCATTACTCCCCCTCACCCCTCCCAGCTGATAACCCTCCAAATGATCCCCATACCTATGATTCTGTGACTATTCTGGTTTGCTTAGTTGGATTTTGTTTTTATTTTTTAGATTCAGTTGTTGATAGTTGTGAATTTGTTGTCATTTTAGTGTTCATAGTTTTGATCTTCTTTTTCTTAAGTAAGTCCCTTTGACATTTCATATAATAATGGCTTGCTGATGATGAACTCCTGTAGCTTTTCCTTGTCTGGGAATTACTTCATCTGCTCTTCCATTCTAAATGATAGCTTTGCTGAATAGAGTAATCCTGGTTGCAGGTTGCCTTTCATCACATTGGATACTACTTCTCAGTCTCTTCCTGCCTGCAAAGTGTACTCTGAAAAATCAGCTGATAGTCCTATAGGCACCCCCCTGTACACAACTCTCTGCCTCTCTCTTGCTGCCCCGAAGACTCTGTCTTTGTCTTTCACCTTTGGCATCTCAATCATGATGCATCCTGGTATGGCCCCCTCTGGGTCCAGCTCGCCTGGGACCCTCCATGCTTCCCGGACCTGTATGTTCATCTCTTTCATAAAATTTGGGAAGTTTTCCTCATTTATTTCAATTCTTGCTACCTCATTCTGCACTGGTTGACTGTTTTTTTCTTCCTTATGTTCCAAATCATTGATTTGAACCCCAGTTTTCTTCCCTTCACCATTGGTTTTGTGTGGATTTTCCTTGTTTCACTTAGCATAGCCTTCACTTCTCCTATGTGTTTCCTGTACTCAAGCATATCTGTCAAGCCTGTGAGCATCTTTATCACCATTGTTTTAAATTCTGCATCTGTTAGGTTGTCTATCTCCTCATCTGTTAGGTTGACTATCTCCTCATCACTTAGTTCTCCCACTGGAACCTTGATCCATTCCCCCTTTTGGGCCATACTTCTCTGTCTCGTTATTCTGACAGGTTCCTGTGTTTGTTTGTCTCCAAGTCCCAGGTAGAGCTGTTGCTCCTGTTACATTTAAGGGGTGGAGCCTTAGGAATTCATCAATACAGGGTGATCTGTTTCACCACGTTGTGGTGCTGTATGTGGGGGAGGGATCCAAGAGGGAACAATGCTGTCCTCCCAGCATTCACCCCTCTTTCAGGCATCTCTCCCACCTCTACAACAGACTGTTGCCCCTCCAGGTGTTGCCCTGGCCATCGTTCCCAGAGTGGGTGGGTCTTTGGATGTTTCAGGACCATGGGGGCCCTTTAAACAAGCAGATTCTGCTGAGAGACTTGCAGCCTCTGCCGTCACCCCAATCCCCACTGGTCAGTACAGTCAGAAGCAATGAGGCTTGATATTCCCCAGTGCTGGGGCCATGAGCTGTGAGGTCCGGTGAGGAGCTGGAAATGCTCCCCAGGTGTCCCTCCTGACCTTTTAACACATGTGACTGTGCTTTCAGCCAGCCTGCCCCTGCCGCTGCTGCCACCACACTGCGTCCTCTCTGCCCCAGCTCTGCCCCTCCCACCTGTCTGGATGAGCAACTCTTCTTTATATCTTTGTTTGCTGGACCTTCATGCAACTCGATCCTCTGGAACTTCTGGTTGTTTCCAGTCTTCAGGTAGTTGTATTCCTTCTTAGTTGTGGTGGGAGACGCAGTGTGTGTCTCTAAACCTCCATCTCAGCAAGAAGTCTGTAAGTATTTTTGATGAAAACAAAACTTTACATTAATAGAAGTTCTAGTCTATTTTCTTACCTACACAGATTATATTTCATACTCCTGATTTCATAATTAAACTATGCAAATAATTTTAAATATTTCTATGACTGATGACATCAAATACAGAAGAAGTAATGTTAAAAAATGAATTCTAAAGCAAAAAGGAAATAAACTAAAACCTTTATCCTAAAATTGTAAAGAATAGTTCAGTTTAAAAATCTAGTTTTAAACAAACTCATAGACACAAGTGACAGTATGATGGTTACTGGAAGGAAAGGGTGGGGGGGTAAAGAGGGTTAAGGGGGTCAAATATATGGTGAAAAAAGGATATTTGATTTTGGGTGATGAACATGTAATGTGATATACTGGTGATGTATTAAAGAAATGTGCACTTGAAACTCATGTTATTAAAACATCCAATACATTTAATTAAAAATCTAGTTTAAAATCTTTGTTTAAAAGTATAGTGCTAGCCCTGGCCGGGTAGTTCAGTTGGTTGTAGCATCATCTCATGCATCAAAAGGCCATGGGTTCAATTCCCAGTCAGAGCATATACCTAGGTTGCGGGTTTGATCCCTGGTCAGCACATGTATGGAAGGCAACCAATTGATGTTTCTCTCTCACATCGATGTTTCTCTCCCTTTCCCTCAAATGAATTCTAAAACATATCCTTTGGTAAATATTAAAAAGTAATAATAATAAAATAAATGTATAATGATACATTCCAAAAATAATTTAATTTCTGTGTATGTTTTCTTTATGCACACATTAGTATATACAGCATATGCAAAGTAAGGGTAGAAAGCAGTAGTTAAGTTTGAGACATGATTTTATTTACAATATAGTAGAGTAGAATATGTACTGGGGTGGTAGTCAGGAAACCTGTGTTCAACACTGAGCTCTGCCACCAACCGTGACTTTGGGCAAACCATTGACCCTTTTAAGGCTTTGGTTTCTCTACCTGAAAATGAAAAGTTTGCAGAAAGTGTTTCATGATATCTTTCCTTTCAAAGCTGAACATTTTATTAGGTCAGATGCTAACAACTAACTAAAGGAAAGCACTATATAGAACTTCTATTCCTTCTCTAGAAAACATGTATTTATTATACTAAATTCAACATATTATTTTACCTGTTGAAATCATTCATTATAAAGTGCTTTAAAAATCTAATAATATTCTACTGACTTGGAAAGCAAACTGAGCACATCAAACACTTCATTTTAGATGATAAATTCACAAGGGGACATACAGTGGGCCTAGCAGCCTGCTACCAGAGACAGCCATGGGATAGTTTAACTAAAGCTATAAGGTTTCCTTTCACATGTGTGTTTACTGCCAAACTGGCTATTACAAGAAAAAAACCACAGTAGTGATTCTTCCTTCACAAAATTTTTCAGTTTCTGTGATTAGTATCTATGATTTCAGTCCAACTGTGTTGGTGTTAAAAACTTCAAAGACTGTCCAAAGTCCAATATTTAGGGGGATATATTTTAAAGGAATACTCACTACCAATTAGTCTAGGCAGTAATGAAAATCATCATATATTTTCAATGATGAAAGATCCCAGTAGGAGGCCTCCTAATGGATGACAGGTGCCAGAGCAAGGAGCATCCAGCAGGATGCCTATTTCTCAGCCAACTTTAGAGAGCACAACGTGTCCTTTAAGCTGGACTCAGTACACATACAGAGTGCAACCCACAATTTCCTGTTTTATTTCATTCAGAACATAGCTGCTTAGAGTCAAATTATCTGAAACCATCTAGGACGACTAGACAGGTTATCATGAGTTCTTCCAGCGACTTGATATAGCTACTGATCACATAAAGCAAAGCACAGTATAATGTACTTGCTAGAGGTTTAGGTTTTGGAATCCCTTTACGTTTCCTTCAAAAAGCTACCACATTTAATGCTAATAGGATATGACTCCCACTAGAATGTGAGTGTCAGAAGGGCAGAGGTATGTGTTTTCTTCATGGATATGTCCTAAGAATTTTGAATGATGCCTGTCATACGATGGTTGCTCAAGAAATATTTATTGAATGAATAAACGTTACAACTATAAGAATAATTTGCCTGGCTCTTTTCTCTTTCTATTTTTCTTCCCTAATAGCTTTTACAAGAGGTTCAAACACTTTATTCCTCTTTGTTTTACCTTATTAAAACTTTCTTTATACAGTAGTTTTATTGGTATTGTACTTTATTCAACTTGTTAATGAAGTATAGCATATATACAGAAAATGCAAAATTGTATCTGCTTGATGAATTTTCAAAAACTGAGCATTCTTATGTAATCAGCATCTACATCAAGAAACAGAATCCCAATAGCACCTAGAAGACTCCCTAGTAACCACTTTTGCCTCTCAAGGGTAATCACCGTCCTGACTTTGAAAACATAGGTTTGTTTAGACTGTGTTTATCCTTTATATAAATGGAGTAAAATAGCACATCCTCTTTGATGGTGGCTTCTTTTCAGCAACATTGTATTTGTGCAATTTATGCATGTTGTTAAGGGTGCTTCTACTTCATCCTCATTCCTTTATAATATTTAAATATGATGCAGTTTATTTATTCACTTCACTATTGATAGGCATTTGGGTTATGCCCAATTTGTGGAAATTATGAACAAGGCCACTACATACATGTTTGTACCTGTCTTTTTTTTTTTTTTTTTTATCCTCACCCAAGGACATGCTTATTGATTTCTTTAGAAAGGGAAGAAAGGGAGGGAGATAGAGAAACATTGACACAAGAAACATCAATTGGCTACCCCTCATATGCACCCCAGTCGGGAACCAAATCTGCAACTCAGGCATGTGCCCTGACTGGGAATTGAACCCACGACCGTTTGGTTCACAGGATGATGCCCAACCAACTGAGCCACACAGGCCAGGTTTGTACCTGTCTTTTGGTACACTTTTATGCATTTCTTTTGAGTATTATCTTAGTCATTTCATACTGTTATAACAAAAACACTATAGACTGCATGGCTTAAATAATAAATATATATTTCTCACAGTTCTGGAGGCTCAGAAATCGAAGATCAAGGGGCCAGTTGATGTAGTTATGGTGAGGACATTCCCAATTTGCACACAGCCACCCTCTTTCTTAAACCTCACATGGCAGAAAGAAGAGAGAGAGACAGAGAAAGAGAGAGAGAGAGAGATGTCATCTCTCTTTTTTCCCCCAAATTTTATTAAGCTTTATTATAAATCACAAAATAAAATTTCTTTTATTATGTTAAAAATAGAGACTTTTCTGGAAAAATTCTTTTTTTTACTGTTGTTTTTCAATTACAGTTGTCCCATTTTTACCCCATTGCTCCCCGCAACCTAGCCCACCCCTTCTCCCACAGTCATATCTCACCCCGTTGTCCAAGTCCATGTGTCACTTATACACATCCCTTGAGTAGACCCTTCCCCTATTTATCCCCCTTCTCTCCCTCCCCCCTCCCCCCTATTGACTGCTATTCTGCTCCTTGTCCTATTTAGTTCATTTGTTTGTATTGTTCTTTAGTTTCCTGTATTAGGTGATATCACATGGTATTTTTCTTTCATTGCCTGGCTTATTTCACTAAGCATAATTCTCTCTAGTTCCATCCATATTGTTGCAAATGGCAGGAGTTCCTTCTTTCTTTGTGCTGCACAGTATTTCATCGTGTAAGTGTACCATAGTTTTTTAATCCACTCGTCTACAGATGGGCACTTAGGCTGTTTCCAGCACTTGGCTATTTTAAACAGCGCTGCTATGAACATAAGGGTGCATAAGTTCTTTTAAATTGGGGTGTCAGGATTCTTCGGATATAATCCAAGCAGTGGAATCACTGGTTCAAAAGGCAGTTCCATTTTTAGTCTTTGAGGTAATTCCATACTTTTTTCCATAGTGGCTGCACCAGTCTTCATTCCCACCAACAGTGCACTAGGGTTCCCTTTTCTCCACATCCTCTCCAGCAGTTGTTGTTAGTTGATTTGTTGATGATGGCCATTCTGACAGGTGTAAAGTGGTATCTCATTGTGGTTTTTATTTGCATCTCTGATGGCTAGTGATGTTCAGCATTCTTTCATGTGTCTATAGACCATCTGTGTATCCTCTTTGGAGAAGTGTTTGTTCAGGTCTTTTGCCCATTTTTAAATTGAGCTGTCTGTCTTCTTGGTGTTGAGATGTGTAAGTTCTTTATACATTTTGGAGATCAATCCCTTGTCTGAGGTATCATTGGCAAATATGGTTTCCCATATGGTTGGTTCCCTTTTCATCTTACTGGTGTTTTCCTTTGCTGAGCAGAAACTCTTTAGTTTGATGTTGTCCCATTAGTTTATTCTTTCCTCTATTTCCCTTGCCTTAGGAGATATATTGGTGAAAATATTGCTACATGGGATATCTGAAATTTTCCTGCCTATGTTTTCCTCTAGGACTTTTATGGTGTCACGGCTTAAATTTAAGTCTTTGATCAATCTTGAGTTTATTTTGGCGTGTGGTGTGAGTTGGTGGTCTAGTTTCATTTTTTTGCATGTCCCTATCCAGTTCTCCCAGCACCATTTTGTTGAAGAGGCTCTTCTCACTCCATTTTATGCTCCTTCCTACTTTGGCAAATATTAGTTGACCATATAGACCTGGGTTTATCTCTGAGATCTCTGTTCTGTTTCACTGATCTATATGTCTGTTCTTTTGCCAGTACCAGACTGTTTTGATCACAGTGGCTTTGTAGTATAGTTTGATGTCTGGTATTGTCATTCCTCCTACTGGGTTCTTCTGTCTCAAGATTGCTTTTGGTATTTGGGGTCCTTTTTGGTTCCATACAAATTTTGGAAGTATTTGTTCTAGGTTTGTGAAATATGTCATTAGTGTTTTAATAGGGCTTGCGTTCAATCTGTAAGTTGCTTTGGGTAGTATGGCCATTTTGATGATGTTGATTCTTCCCATCCAAGAACATGGTATTTGCTTCCATTTATTTGTATCTTCCTTAATTTCTTTCTTCAGTGTTATGTAGTTTTCCAAGTACAGGTTTTTTATCTCTTTAGTTCAGTTTATTCCTAAGTACTTTATTTTTCTTGTTGCTATTGTAAATGAGATTTTTTTTAAATTTTAGTTTCTATCTCCGATAATTTGTTGTTGGTGTAGAGAAATGTCTTAGATTTCTATATATTGACATTGTACCCTGTTATTTTGCTAAATTCTCTTATTATGCCGAGTAGTTTTTAGTGGAGTCTATAGGGTTTTCTAAGTATACTGTCATGTCATCTGCAAATAATGACACTTTTTACTTCTTCTTTCCCAATTTGGATGCCTTTTATTTCTTTTTCTTGTCTGATTTCTGTGGCTAGAACTTCCAACAGTGTGTTGAAAAGGAGCGGAGAGAGTGGACATCCTTATCTTATTCCTGATCTCAGGGGGAATGCTTTCCATTTTTGTCCATTGAGTATGATGTTGGCTTCAAGTTTCTCATATATAGCCATTATTCTGTTGAGGTATGCTCCCTCTGTTCCCATTTTGCTGAGAGTTTTTATCATAAATGGGTGTTGTACTTTATCAGATGCTTTTTCTGCATCTATTGATATGATCATGTGATTTTTGTCTTTCATTTTGTTTAGGTGGTGTATTATATTTATTGATTTGTGAATATCGAACCATCCTTGCATCCCTGGGATGAATCCCACTTGATCATAGTGTATAATCTTGTTAAAGTGTTGCTGGATTCTGTTTGCCAATATTTTGTTGAGGATTTTAGCATCTATGTTCATCATTGATATTGGCCTGTAGTTTTCTTTCTTTGTTGAGTTTTGACCTGGTTTTGGAATTAGGGTAATACTGACTTCTTAGAAAGAGTTTGGGAGTTATCCCTCTTCTTGGAAGTTTTGGAATAGTTTGAGAAGGGTAGGAGTTAGTTCTTCCATAAATGTTTTGTAATATTTGCCCATGAAGCCATCCGGTCCAGGGCTTTTGTGTGCCGGGAGATTTTTTTATTACTGTTTCAATTTCACTCTTTCTTATTAGTCTTTTGAGGTTTTCTACTTCTTCATGATACAGTTTTGGAAGATTATATGTTTCTAGAGATTTTTCTATTTCATATAGGTTGCCAAGTTTCTTGCCATACAGTTGTTTGTAGTAATTTTTTACAATCCTTTTTATTTCTGTGGTATCAGTTGTGATTTTTCCTCCTTCGTTTCTGATTTCGTTTATTTGGGTCCTCTCACTTTTTTTCTTGATGAGCCTGGCTAAAGGCTTGTCGATTTTATTTTTTCAAAGAACCAGCTCCTACTTTTATTGATCTTTTGAATTGTTAGTTTAGTCTCTATGTCATTTAATTCTGCTCTAATGTTGATTATTTCCTTCCTCATAATTGCCATGGGATTTGTTTGTTGTTGTTGTTATAATTCTTGTAGCTGTAGGGTTATATTTTTATTTGAGATTCTTTTATCCTTTTTAGGTAGGCCTGTATTGCTATGAACTTTCCTCTCAGGACTGCTTTTTCTCTGTCTGATAGATTTTGGGCTGTTGTGTGTTCATTTTCATTAGTTTCCAGAAATTTCTTGATTTCTTCCTTGATGTCATTGTTAAACCATTCATTACTTAATATCATGTTATTCATTCCCCATGAGTTTGGATGTCTTTAATTTTTTTTCTTGAGGTTGATTTCTAGTTTCAAGGCATATATCAGTTAAGTCGATTTGATCTAGAGTGTTGTTCAATGCCTTAATATCCTTGGTGTTTCTTTGCTTCAAAGAATTATCTATTGTTGATAATGGGGTGTTAAAGTCCCCTACTATGAGTGTGTTGGTCTTGGTATACTTCTTGTAGTCTTCTAGTATTTTCCTTAATATATTTGGGTGCTTCTATGTTGGGTGCATATATGTTTACCAGGGTTATATCTTCTTGATGGGTTTTTTTTCTTAAGTATTATGAAATGTCCTTCTTTGTCTCTTTTTATGGCCTTTCCTGTGAAACCCATTTTATCTGATATAAGTATTGCTACCCCATCTTTTTTTCTATTACCATTTGCTTGAATTACTTTATTCCATCTCTTCAATTGCAGTGTGTGTAAATCTTTTGTTTTGGGGTGTGTCTCTTGTAGACAGCATATATGTGGGTCATCTTTTTGTATCTATTCTACTACCCTGTGTCTTTTGATTGGAGCATTTAATCCATTTACATTTAAGGTTGTTATTGACAGGTATTTATTCATTTCTCTTTGTACCTGTGTTCCTCTCCCTCTCTTTTTTCCTTCTTTTTCTTAAAGCATTCCCTTTAGCATCTCTTGCAATGTTGGTTTGGTGGATATGTATTCTGTTAGTCTTCCTTTGTCTGAGAAACTCCTTATTTCACCTTCCAGTTTGAAAGAGAGCTTTGCTAGGTAGAGCAATCTTGCCTTTAGGCCTTTGTTTTTCATTGCTTGAAATATTTTTTGCCATTCCTTTCTGGTTTGTAGTATTTCTGTTGAGAAATTAGTTAATAGCCTTATTGGAGCTCCCTTGTATGTTATTTGCTGTTTTTCTCTTGCTGCTTTTAGGGTTCTCTTTTTTTGCCTTTGAACGTTGCCATTTTAATTATGAGTTGCCTTGGAGTGGGCCTCTTTTGGTTCATCTTCATTGGGACCCTCTGTGTTTCCTGGACTTGCATTACTTTTTTTCTCATCGAGTTAGGAAAATTTTCTATCATTACTTATTTTTATCAGGTTTTTGCTCCCTTGCTCGTTCTCTTCTTCTTCTTGTATCCCTATGATTCTAATGCTGTTTAGTCTCATGTTGTCCTGAAGTTCTCTTAAACCTTTTTCATTATTTTTAAGTCTTTCTTCATTTTGTTGTATTGTCTGGGAATTTTTTCTACATTGTCCTCTAACTCACTGATCTGATCCCCTGCTTCGTTTGGCCTGCTTTTAATTGATTCTACTGTGTTCTTCAGTTCAGAAATTGTATTCTTCATTTCTTCCTGGTTCTTATTGATATTTTCTATGCCCTTTTTATGCTGGTGTAGTTCTCCATAAGTTCCTTGTACCTTCCCTGCAATTCTTTGTAGTTTCCCTGGAGTTCCTTATAATTTCCCTGTAGTTCATTGTAGTTTTCTTTGAGTTTTTCAAGTTCATTGAGTTTCCTTATAACCATTCTTTTGAATTCCATGTCTGATAGTTGGCTTATGTCTATTCCATCTACCTCTCTTTCTGGGGATCCCTCTTTCCTTTCATTGGGAGGTTGTTTCTGTGTCTCTCCATGTTAGATGCTTCTTGTTTGTTTTTGTTTATTAGATTTGTCTGCTTTGATTTTTCACCTTCATGGTATGAGATTCTGTATAGGAGTCCTAGGGGATTCAGTGGTGCAGTCTCTTTGATCTCCTGAGCCAGATGCTCTTGGAATGCCCTTTATGCAGTTTGTTTAAGCTGTCTGGTTGTATTTCAGTTACTCTTTGTTGGATTCTTCTCTCTGGCTAGTTGATTGAGAGTCACTCTGCCCACCCTGTCTTGAGGTCTTTTGTGGAGATGCTGTTAAAACATAAACACAAAACCCAAGCAAGAAACCCACACCAAAATATTCCCCACCCACAATCCCACTATCAGCAGCAAATGTGCCAGTACTAATATAAATTTAGAGATGTTAAGACTATTATACTATAGGAGAAACAGATAAGAGTTGTTTTAACTGAAAGAAAGATGATTTTTGAAAGGGAAGTTGATAGAATAATAATAGTAGCAAGTAGGGTCAAGGCTATGAAAGACAATAAGTAATATTTACATTGTATATTTAAAAGGAGAGGGAAGAATACAGAATGAAGTGAGAAAGGGGAAGTGTATAGTATTAGGTTTATATAGCAGTTATATACTACATGTTTAGTGTGAGAGGGAGGATAAACAAAACAGACAAACAAACAAACAAAAATTAAAGAAGAAGAATAGGAGGGAGAGGAGGTAGGAAACAGATTAAAGAAAGAAGTTTTACCCAGTACAAAGTTTGGACTCAGTCTTCTTTTTCTGGATCCGCTGCTGGTCAAAATTCCATGGATTTCAAATCTTTTCTGGCTGGCTGGCTCTGAGGAGATCTAGATTGATTCTAGGGTTGTTAGTCTCTCACTTGTGGGCCTGCCGCTACTCTGCTGTGAGCTGCACTTAGTTGAATTCCCTCTCCCTCTGGTCCTGCGGGACTCTCAGCCTTCCTCAGGCTTGTCTAACAATGCTTTTCTGCTGGTGGGCCAGCATGCACATGCCAATAGCCTCTGCCCAGCCTCAAGTCCTGTCTTCATTCCCAAGCTGCAGTGCCAACTTGTATCCCTGCATGTATGCCTACACATACCACCTGCCCGCCTGGGGTCCCTACCGAGTCTGCAGTTCCACCACATCTTTTCCTCTCCCTGGCTCAGTTCTACCCCTTTGTTTGGTGGAGTCCTGGTGTTAGCGCCCAGAGCGCAGAGCTGTCAACCCAGAGTTGCCAGCCAAGGAAGTCCCCACCTAGACTCAGTTCATAAAGTTTCTCACAGTCCGGGCTGTTCACCGTCTTCCCACGCCTTTGACTCTTTCAAACAATCCTTCTCGCTGACTCCCTCCAGGACTTTGCTGGTCAGTGTGCCCTTGGCAGGGGGAAGCCTCCAAGCAGATCCCAGCTAGTGAGCCAGTCAGCAGCTGCCCCTTTTGGGTGTGGTGCGGCAGAAGTGCCAGGCTGGGAGGCCCAGCAACTCAGCCTGGAGAACGAGGCCAAACTTTCTGCTCTCCTTCATGCTACCCCCACACTCCCTTCCCTGTTTGTGCTGTCTGAAACCCACACTCACTCACTTCTCTCCATGTTTGCACTCTAAATCCTTCCACAATGGGAGCAAGCAGACAACACCTCTACCTACTCTGCAATCATCTTTCCTCCTAAAAAAATTCTTTATCCACCTCTCTTGTCTCTTTTTATTATAATCCCATTCATGAGAGTGTTTCCTTAATAACCCCAAAACCCACCTCTAAATACCATCAAATTAGGGATTATGGGGTTAACATAAATTTTTCAGGGACAGAAAAGTTTAGATCATAGCCTCTCTATACACCTAGTTTTGCACCATTTTCAATGGTGAGCATGTGAATTATATTCCTTCTCAACATTTCTTTTCCACTAGGTTTCCTGACCATGGTGGAGAGGATTTGTCTTCTCAGTTACCATGAAAGCAGCCTTTTAACAGGAGTTAAAGACTGAAACCAGATCAGACTGAAAAGTCTCCCTGCTATATGGCTGACATTCCCACCATTAATATCCTAAGAGTTTTCTGGGAATCATGCACTCATGGAACCAAAATATTATTGGTCATCTGAATGTATCAATGTTTGGATATCATGTACATTTTATTGATTCGAGCATTGGATTACTTTGGTGATGACACATGCATTAATCTGAATTAATTTAGTATCACCGACTGAAATCTAGTTGAGAGAAGTCTTTAAAAATGAAGACACTAGACTGCCGGCCAAGATGGAGTCATAGACAGACACGCTGTGTCTCCCTCCACAATTAAGAAGGAATACAACTACCTCAAAACTAGAGACAACCAGAAGTTCCAGAAAAGAGAGCTGCATGGAAGTCCAACAAACAAAGATATAAAGAAGAAATACTCATCCAGACAGGTAGGAGGGGTGGAGCCAGGGCGGAGAGGATGCGGTATGGTGGCGGCAGCAGCAGCAGCAGTGGCAGGCTGGTAGAAAGCACAGTCACACGTTTTAAAAAGTCAGGAGGGACACCTGGGGAGTGTTCCCAGCTCCTTACTGAACCTCGCAGCTCATGGTCCCAGCACTGGAGAAAATTAATCCTCATTGCTTCTGACTGTGCAGACCAGTGTGGGTTGGGGTGGAAGCAGACACTGCTGGTCCCAGCAGTGTCTGCTTATTTACAGGGCCTCCACAGTCCTAGAAGTTCCCCAGAGCCGCCCACTCAGGGAGCGATGGCCAGGGAAGCAGCTAAAGGGGCACCAGTCCAGTGCGGAAGTGGGAGAAGTGCCTGGAAAAGGGGCAAGTGCTGGGAAGGTGGCATTGTTCCCTCTCTGACCCCTCCCCCACATACAGTGCTACAACGTGATGAATCAGGTTGCCCTGTACTGATGAATCCCTAAGGCTCCACCCCACCCCTTACAATGTAACAGGAGGGACAGCTCTACCTGGGACAAACACAGGAGTTGGTCAGAATGAGGAGACAGAGAAGTATGGTCCCAAAAGGGGAACAGATCAAGGTTCCAGTAGGAGAACTAAGCAACAAGAAGGGAGTCAGCCTAACAGATGAGGAGATAGACAACCTAACAGATGCAGAATTCAAAACACTGGTGATAAAGATGCTCACAGGGTTGACAGATGTGCTTGAGTATGGCAAACACATAAGAGAAGAAGTGAAGGCTATGCTAAGTGAAACGGAAGAGATCTACACAAAACCAATGGTGAAGGCAAGGAAACCGGGGTTCAAATCAATGATTTGGAACATAAGGAAGAAAAATAAAAAAACAGTCAACTAGTGCAGAATGAGGAAGGAAGAAATGAAAAAAATGAGGAAAACTGCCCAAATTTTATGAAGGAGATGGACATACAAGTCCAGGAAGCATGGAGGGTCCCGGGTGAGCTGTACCCAGAGCTGACCACACCAGGATGCATCATGATTGAGATGTCAAAGGTGAAAGATAAAGACAGAGTCCTGGGGGCAGCAAGAGAGAGGCGGAGAGTTGCCTACAGGGGGGTCCCTATAGGACTATCAGCTGATTTCTCAGAGGACACTTTTCAGGCAGGAAGGGACTGGCAAGCATTATTCAATGTGATGAAAAGCAACCTACAACCAAGATTACTCTATCCAGCAAAGCTATCATTTGGAATGGAAGGGTAGATGAAGTGCTTCCCAGACAATGTGAAGCTAAAGGAGCTCATATCACCAAGCCATTATTATATGAAATGTCAAAGGGACTTACTTAAGAAAAAGAAGATCAAAACTATGAACATTAAAATGACAACAAACTCACAACTACCAACAACTGAATCTAAAAAATAAAAACAAAATCCAACTAAGCAAACCAGAATAGTCACAGAATCATAGGTATGGGGATCATTTGGAGGGTTATCAGTTGGGGGTGGGGAGGGGGAGAAATGGGGGAATGGTGCAGGGACTAAGAAGCATAATTGGTTGGTACAAAATAGACAGGTGGAAGATAAGAATAATATAGGAAAAAGTGAAGCCGAAGAACTTATATGCATGCACAACCCATGGACATGAACTTAGAGGGGTGGGATTGCTGGAGGGAAGGGGAGTACTGGGCAGAGGGGAGCAAATGGGAAAAATTTGGAGCTACTGTAACAACATAATCAATAAAATATACTTAAAAAAATAAAGACACTGGACAGAAAATATTTGAATGAAGCTGGTAGAGAAGGGTAATGGACATCTTGCAAGATCAGTGCAACTTGGAAAGGTAGGAGACAGCATGGGACTTGGGAGGTCAGGAGGAAAAGGAACTTTTAAATGGGAATGAAAGTACCACTACGTGAAGCAGAGGGAACCAGAAATGTAGGGACTTTGTTAACTTTGCATCCTTGCTAAGAGCTTATGCTGATCCTATGGTGTACTCTGTCCATAATGATCTATCTGATGGGGGTATATAGAGGTCAAATTAAAAACTATTAGTTATAGTTAATAATAACATATTATATATTTGGAAGTTGCTGAGAGAGTAGATCTTAAAAGTTCTCATCATGAGAAAAAATTGTAGCTATGTGCAGTGATAGATGTTAACTAGACTTCTTATGACAATCATTTCACAATAGAGACAAATTTAAAATCTTTATATTGTCTACCTGAATGGTATATATCAATTACGTCTCATTTAAATACAAGCCTTAGGAAAACTAATTGACCACAAAAGCCTAAGAAACAGCAAAACCACAATGAAGGTACAGATTATGTAGTACATACACATAGGTATTTCCTTCATTTCCAAAACAATTTACCCCACCCTCTCCACATAGCAGGGAAAAAAATCAGGGGCAAATGAGTAATTTCATAGGAACATGGGGAGACCCTTTACATGCTAATGGTCTAGCAGATGAAAAGTACTTAAGCTCAGTACGTAAGTGTACAACCTGATGCCAGGATTGTATTTACGTGGTCATGGTTTTTGTTTATAAAAAGTATTTTTACTGCCACACTGTCAGTCAGCTTTGACTACAAACCCACCAGGTAGCAATCATGGGAGCTTAGGTCAAAGCAGGGGAAATGGCCAAACCAGCTGACTCTGCAAGGTTTTAGAGACAAACAATGTTGAGGTGATGGATGAATTCTGTCATGGCAGAAACTGAGCATTTAGTGTCTCTTAAAATACTGAAACACTGTTACAATCACTTCAAAAGTCAACAGGATTTAATTTTTATAAATATGTTATTTTATTGGAGGTTTAAGAAAAAAAATTTTTTCCTACCAGGTCCCCTTTAGTTGATATTCTGCTTAGGCAATTTTTAGGCTGATAATGATGTTTCTGACAAAGAAATATGGTCATGTACTATGCTTTCTTTTATAATACAGCTTTATCCTTTCAGGTATTTCATGTCAGGTCAGGCTTTCTACTGCCCTGCTAATGTATCTATGTACTATGGTATCTAGCTTGGATTTATTCATTCATATAAGTGTGTATTGAGCACCAATGAGCTAGGGGGTGCTAGTTATTGTTGGGGAAACTAAAAGTATATAAAATCTGTTTTGTACCCTCAAAGAGTTCACAGACTAGCAGGGGAGCTGAGGCAGGATTACAATTCTAATATAAGGTGGAATGGGAGAAGTGCCAACAGAGAAGTACAAAGGGCAATGGTGTTCAAAGGAGTGTGAGATCATTTCCAGATGGGGAGATCAAAGAAGGCTTCATGGAAGAAGTGGTATTTGTGCTGCACCTCCAAGGGTAAGATTTCTACTGGAGGAGATGAATCAAAGAAAAGGAAAGCATTGTATGTTCAGGACTAGTGAGAGTTGAAGCTCAGGATAAGGTGGCTGGGCTGGGAAAATATCTATCCTAGAAATGACTGGGGACTTTGCAACAGATTCTGCTAACATTTAAGTATGCTCTACTAAAGCCCAGGGCTTCGGGAGTACAAGCACAAACTAGAAAAGCATTATTTTTGACCAGAAGCTATAACAGAAATTATGAAAGGTGGTTGCACATGTATTACCTATTTGTTTATTTATTATTTAAACAGTATAATTTCTTATTCTGTGCAATGCCCTGGGCTACATAACCAAGGTGCTGAAATATGTGATTCTGGCTCTTTAGGACTTTACCATGTTTATTTCCTTCTTCCATGTTGGTGAAAACAATTAAATGACAGTCAAAATAGCCCAGAGCCTCAGAACTTTGGATAAAGTTCAGGCCCTGCTCAGGTTTAGAAGCTAAAATAGCCCATAGTTTTGTTTTTGATTTTTGATAACAAGAAACACCAACACTAATAACTAACATTTTTGAGCTTCACCTTTGTGCTAAACATTGTACTAGCATTTTATATCATGACCTTTAGATTTTGCATCAGCCCTACTAAGAATTCTCATTTCACTGTGCTATGCGAGTATGTTGAGGTAGATACTGTCAGGGTGTATAGAAGGATGTGTATGGAGGGCCATCCCCTGGCTGGTTTGGCTCAGTGGACTGAGCGTCGGCCTGCGAGCTAAGTGTCGCTGGTTCGATCTTCCAGTCAGGGCACATCAGAGAAGGAAAACTCTGACTCCAAAAAACCTCCGCTGCCTTGCGGCATACCTCTTCAGGGGAAAGGCTAAGGGAGTAAACCCCGACAGAAAATCCGGAGCCAGAGTCCCTAAGGCGGCGCACCTGAAGCCAAGCTGTATTGACTCCGTCTTTCCCTTGGACCCTTCAGCTGCGAAGAGAGGGGGGGTCTGCTGCATGGGCAACAGCAGACCCTCCATATCACCCTGCCCAGGCTCTGTAGCTTCAGCTTCACTGGAGAGGACACTCCAGCGTCATCGCAAGATGTCGATTCAACACGGGAGGAGACAGATACCGTGTCACTCCCGAGTCGGACTGCACAGCCATTCTCGGCTGTGCAGATAGACTCTTAAGAAGCTACACCATCGTCTCTCGAGACGGACGGCTGCCGATACGATACATGGAGGGCCAGTGCTGGTGAGCATTGGGACAAGATGGAGCTTGTTTAGCAGAATATGACAAGTCTTTCCTACTTCCTGGAGCTCAAGGAAGTCAGTGGTGCCCCTCCATCTACTGTAGTAGGCCTATTTAGGACTACCCTGGAATGAACAAATTCTTACAAAATTATCAATAGCCAATCTTTATGAGGGATATTTAATCATAATGGAAGGCAGACCTTATGACCCAACTCCCTTACATGAGGACTGACTGCACAGACTATATCAGGTATTTTGTATATGTTAATTCATTTAATCCTCACAAGAATCTTGGAAGATAGCATTACCAATTTTTTTATGGTAAAACTGAATCACAGAGAGGTTGAGGCACTTACCTAAAAGGATATAGTCAATATAAAACTGATCCAGAATCCACAATTCCATATTTTTCCCATATTTATTCCATGCTGACTCTATGAATGAGAGTGCCACATTTGTTTCCACTACAGGAACACTTTGACATCTAATTTTTTTGGCATCCAGTTGGGCACAGAAACCTAACGTGTAATCCAAGAAAAGAACCCTTATTTTCCCCTAAGAGCTGCCTGTCTGAAACTGAAAGACAAAGGCCAGGGAGGTTGAGAGAAAGAGGGAGGAGAAGGAGGAGAGATTGACAGAAAGATAAGAAGGGAGTGGAGAGGGATAGAAGAGGGGAGAGAGAAAGAGAGGGAAAGGGGATGGAGAGAGGGGAAGGAGGGAGGGAGAGAGGAGAGGACCGGACAGGAATGGGGTGGGGAAGAGAGGCAAGGCTTTGGTAGGAGGATTCATGTTGATCAACCAAGAGCTCTGTTTTTTAATGGGGATTTTTCATTTCTCACAAGCTTCAGAAACATCCTGCTTTTTAAAAAATATTTTATTGTTTATGCTATATCAGCTGTCCCAATTTTTCCCCTTTGCCACTTCCACCCAGCCCCCTTCACTCCCTCAGACAATCTCCTCACTGCTGTCCATTCCCATGGGTCATTCATGTATGTTCTTTGGCTAATCCCTTCACCTTTCAACCAGTCTCCACCTCCCCGGACCCCTCTTACAGCCGTCAGTCTGTTCCATAAGAAACATCCTGCATTTGCCTCCAATCTCCATTCAGCCTGGTTTGAATGACGCTCCTTAGAGTTTTATTTTACTTTCTGCACTCCTAGCTATAATAGACTTAGGCAACACTGAACCTCAGTTTGTTCATCTTAACATGGGAATAGTATTAATACTAATCATAACAACAACAAAAGCAACAATAATATATAAAATTCTGTTCCATAAGGTGGTTATTATGACACTTAAATAGGTAACGTGTGTGAATTGTAATACAGTTTGCAAACATTACATTTTGTTACAACTTTTCCATTCCATGCAAAAGCATCCTTTCTGGAGAAGTTTCACTAAATATCAAATTAACTATTACACCTCAGAACTACACGCATGAAGTGTTCACTGTCTATAAATTTTGTGTCTCAGTGTTCAGGAAAAATTATTAACTGCTTTGTTCCTGTTACAGATCAGCTGACTTAGCCATTTCTCAAAGGGTAGACCTGCCTCTGATGTGGTGGTCTTTATTTAATTTTGTGTCTTAAATTTTTTCATCAAGGAAAATATGTAGAGGAATATTAGAAATGATTTCAGATGATTAATTAGCACTCATTACTCCTCAGAAAGTCAGTAATTACTTCTTTAGAGCTCAACTCACATTTTTGGGGGAAGCAAAATACCCACATCTAAGTAGAATGTACATGACTTCCCACACCTCTACCCAAAATATCTTTACTAACCTGTGTGAATTCTATATTTTCTAAGAATCTATCACTAGAATAATGGAGTTTAATATCTTTTAAATTCCTTTGGAATGATCCATTTTTAAAGTTTATCAGTTGTCATTATAGTAAGCTTACCAGAAACCAAAAAAAAAGCACAGAATTATTGTGACGTAATTAAATGTGTCATTAGATCAAAGAGTAGCACCCAAAACAGAAGGGACTTATAAGAACCAAATTAATCTTTATTCAAATAACAGAGTATACATTGTAAATGCTCTTCAAAATGACAGAACACACAGAAAAATGATCTCAAACATAACCCCAAATTTTCCCAAGCTTGGGACAATGGTTTTGCTTGTTTTTTAATTCTTTTAAATGAAATTTTATTGATTATGAAATTATAGTTGTCCTGATTTTCCCCCATTTGACGCCCTCTACCCAGCACCCCACTCTCTCAGACAATCCCCATACCATTGTCCATGTCCATGGGTCATGCACATGAGTTATTTGGCTACTCTATGTTCTATGCTGTGCTTGATATCCCCATGGCTATTCTGTAACTACCAATTTGTGCTTCTTGATCCCTTCACTTTTTCGCCCATCCTCCTAACCCCCATCCCACCTGGCAACCATCAAAATATTCTCTGTATCTATGATTCTGTTTATGTTCTGCTTGCTTGTTTATTTTCTTTTTTAGAGTCAATTGTTAACAGATATGTATTTGTTTCCATTTTATTGTTCACATTTTTTATCTTATTATTCTTAAAGAACACCCTTTAACATTTCATATAATGCTGGTTTAAGGGTGATGTACTCCCTTAGTACTTTCTTGTCTATAAACTCTTTATCTGTACTTTGATTCTAAATGATAGCTTTGCTGGGTAGAGTAACCTTGGTTGTAGGTCTTTGCTTTTCATCTATTTGAATATTTTGTGCCAGTTCTTTTTGGCCTGCAAAGTTTCTTTTGAGAAATCAAATGACAATCTTATGGGAGCTCCCTTGTAGGTTACTGACTGCTTTTCTCTTGCGGCTTTTACGGTTGTGTCTTTGTCTTTAACCTTTGACATTTTAATTATGATGTGTCTTGGGGTCAGCCTCTTTGGGTTCATATTGTTTGGGATTCTCTGTGCTTCCTGGACTGCATGTCTATTTCCTTCACCAAGTTAGGGAAGTTTTCTGTCATTATTTTGTTAAACAGGCTTCCAATTTTTTGCTCTCTCTCTCCTCCTTCAAGCAGACCTATGATGCAAATGTTGGTACACATGAAATTATCCCAGAGGCTTCTTACCCTATCCTCATATATATTTTTATTTTTTCTTTTTGCTTTCTGATTTTTTTCTTTCTTATATTCCAAATCACTGATTTGATTCTCAGCTTCATGCATTCTATTGTTGATTCCCTGTACCTCAGTCTTTATTTTAATTAGTGTATCCTTTACTTCTGAGTGGTTATTTTTTATGGTTTCCATGTTCTTTTTTTTATGCTGTTGAAGTTCTCACTAAGTTCACTGAGCATCCTTATGCAAGTGTTTTAAACAGTAGCTTGCTTGTCTCCATTTTCTTTATTCTTTTCTGGAGTTTTGTTCTGCTCTTTCATTTGGGCCATGTTTCTTTGCCTTCTCATTTTGGCGGATTTCCCGTGTTTGTTCCTACTTATTAGGTAGAGCTGCTACATCTCTCAGGCTTGATAATACTAATATAGTAGGTGTCCTGTGGGGTTCAGTGGCACAGCCTCCCCTATCGCCCAAGCTGGGTACCTGAGATGTACTCACTGTGTGGGCTGTTAAACCTTGATTGCTGTTGGCATATGCAAGGTCAGCCACTGCCTGTGTTCTGTTCAGGGTCACAGAGTGTAAGCTACAAAGTGATCCGCAGATGGCTACTACTTGTGCTGGGCTTGAAGGTGCCTGGGTGAGGACAATCTCTGAACCAAGGCTGGCTGCTGCTAGTGCTGGGCCTGAGGCAACTCAGTAAGAGGTTTGGAACTCTCTGAAACCAGATGCATCTTGTTTGATAGAGTTTAGGAAAACCTCATGCATGGGCCCAGAAAAGCCATTCTTATGAAAAACCTTGGGTGGGCCTGAGTGTTGGATGGGAAGGGCCTCAGGGAATCACCAGGGTGGGAAAAACCATGTGAACCAAGTTGATGGAGTGTCAGATATAGCATTCACCTCCTGACCCTGCAGCGAGAGCTCATCAAAGGAACAATGGCCTCTGCCAGCACTTCTGTCTGGGAAAAAGCTGCTCCCCCTGCCAGCTCTCGTCCTGATCCTGGACAATTCAGTTCCTCCCTCTGTGTCTTTGATAAATTTCAATCTGATGCTCTTCCTCTGGAGCTCAGAGGGAATAAATCTGTGTAAGTCTGTGTATGGACCCTTTAAGAGGAACTGCCAAGGAGTCCAGTCATTTCTGTCTTCAACAGCTTCAATCCCTGCTGATTTTTATAGCCACAAGTTATAGGGACTTCTCTTTGTGGCACTGGGACCCTGAGCTGGGGGGCCTGTGTGGGGCTGGGACTCCTTTGCTCCTTAGATATTCCTCCTGATTTTTATCCACCACATGTAGGTGTGGGACCGGCCTGTTTCATGTCTCCACCCCTCCTACCATTTATGATGTAGTTTCTTCTTTAATTCTATAGTTGTTAGACTTCCATTCAGCTTGATTTCCAGTGGTACTGAATAATGATTGTTCTGCAGTTTAACTGTAATTCTGATGTGGCTGTGCAAGGAAGCCAACCTTGTTTACCTATGCTGCCATCCTGACTGGACGGATTTTGCTTGCTTTTTTAATAAAATATAAAGCTTAAGAATCGCACTGAAAAATTCAAAAGACTTCTTTTGGCATCAAATACCTCTTAAGAAGCAGTATTTGGAGGATTTTTTTGTGTGTGTAAACAAGTGACAAATATATGGATTAATTTCCCACGAAATAAACACAGTTCAAAAAGTTGAGAAAGTGTTTCAAAGAAATGTGCTTTGAACTTTCTTAACAAAAATGATAGTACAATTAGTGAAATCCTTAGCAGTTCACACAGTGAATAGGTTTGCTTCTAATTCTACAAAGAGCTGTACACACTTTGGCATCAGACACACCCTTCTTTTTCTAGGGAACTGTATGACCTTGGATTAGTTCTTTTACTTTGTTGAGCTTCAATTTATTTCCTCATCTGTAAAATGGAGTTAGTGATACTTAACTCACAGTGTTGTTGTGTAGATTCAATAAAAGTGGATCATTTATGCATAGTATTTGCTACTTGTGTATGTTTATGTATTTTGGAGTGTATGTATGTCATTTATGTGTATGAGTGTACATGTGGATGTGAGTGTGAATATATGTGAGTATGTGTGCAAGAGCCTCTGTGTAAGTGGTGTGTGAGTTTTGCATGAACATGTAAATGTGTTAGTGTATGAGTTTGTACACAAATGTGTATGTATATTTAGGTGTTTGGGTGTCTCTTTTCTCCACAGAAGTAACAGCTTATATATTATGAATCAATGTAAAAGGATGTACAATGGTGCTAACATGGACTTTATATTGCAGTTTTACACATTGCTAATTTGGCAGCCTGTTAGTGAAAAGGAATTGATTCATGAAGTTCTGAATTTCCAGAAAGCTACTCCTTAGTGAATTTATTCTAAAGCACTTGGTACATTTGTAATCTAAAAATGAGAATGCTATATGTCTCTTTATATTGTATATAAAGTCATTTTATAGTTTATGAAAAAAGTTTCTGTAAGTTTTAAATTAGAATAAAGGTGGTTTAACAAAGAGCAGGATGTTGTATATATCTGAATGAAAGTAAAAAGTCAACACATACTTGTCACAATATTGGCAACTACTTCCTTGTTGTCACAGAGAATTTTTGGGGCTGTAGACGGTCTTATGTAGTTGTCACTACCAGCTGCTGATGCATCCTATCCCAAGATTCCACCCAGACACCTCCTAGGTTATGCAAGCCCAACAAGTAATATGCTGCTTGATCTGTGTAGTTGAATAATTCCTTGACAAAAGCCATGAGGTCTTAGCTGCTTCTGGACCTTCTTCAGTATGCCTGCCCTGCTTGGGAACTTGGTTCATGACATTAGCTCTCCCTAGCATGTGGTCTTCACAACTCTGCCAAGACCTAAATCTTCTGCTAGGGAAGATTATGGCCACTGCTCAAAGACAGGGTCTCTCCACTGGTGAGGATTAAAGCACATGATTCAAAGGTGGTCCCATGTTTTCAACTGACTGCTTTGCCTTGACTTGGCTACTCAGTGATGGTGGACTACATAATTGTTCTTTATGGGCTGTGCTTCTCTCTTTGAGAGGCTTACCCATTCCACCAGCATAGTTGGTTTAGTAGTCTGTGCTGGGGTGTTTTGATACCCTTGCTGTGGCCTTCTTGTTCTCCTATAGTATTATCCCCTCTGGTGTGTTATGCTCTACTGGGACTCTTTTCAATCTAGGGAACTAGTTTCAGGTTTTCTCTTAGCTGTTGGATTCTTGCAAGTACCCATCCCTTATTAAGCAATTCTCTTTATTCGATCTGGAGTTTCAGTTCCTTTTTGCTTCCCTACTCTCTGCTGCATTGCTCACAACTCCAGAAATCTACAAAACTATCTGCCCAGAGCTCTTTCTCGCCATCTCTTCTGTGAACCTATGGACCATCCTTTTGTTTCCAGCTCAGTGGTTCCTGAACACAAAGATGCACCTAAGAACAGGGGTTAACACAGCATCCACTCCTCTGAAGCTCACTCTTGTCCAACTCTTGACCTCCTTGATTAGGTCTAATCTGCTTCTGTAAACTACTGGAACTAATTATGTAGATTAAGAGCTTGCACGGGAATTCAAATAATCACCAAGGGTTAGTGTAATAGGAAATTTAAGTGGATTTTAGTACAGGTCAGATCCTTTACATTAAGCTTCTGACACCCTATCTATATTCTTTGTTGCTTAAAAAAAAACTGTATCAGATATATCTTGAATTTGTGATAATGTAGCTAGGATTTGGTCCTTTTTTTTTAATAAAGAGATTTTGGTTATAACAGAAACTGGCCTGTAGCATTTTGACAACCATGTCCTATGACCAGTTAGCAAAGTCAAAACAATTTTTATTTTTATCTTTATCCATCAGCAGCCTTTATGAAAGAAGGAAAAAAATAATTTTCAAGCTATTTAGCTCATTCAACAGTGTGTCAAGATACATAGAAATTATAAATAAAATAGTAATTACTGAGTTGGTACAGACTTTGAAAGATTATTTATTACATACTTTGCCTGTACCCATGGCAAGTACAGTTCTGGGTTTATGTACCAGCTTGGCTTCTTCATAGCTGTGTGACCTCAGATATTGACTTAACCTCTCTGAACCTTAGTTTCTTCATTTGTGAAATTGTTTAGTTACACAAAGGGTTATTTTGTGCATAGTAATAGAAGCTTACATTTATTCAGCCTTTAGATAGCAAATAGTGTGCTGAATTTCTTTACAAACATTATCTCAATTGATTCTCATAACAGCACTCAAAGCATGTATTATTATTAGTCCCTAATTTTACAAATTAAAAAAAAATGAGGCTCATGATAAAGAAGTGATTTTTCCCAAAGTCAACCAGCTTATAAGTGGTTGAGATTTGAATCCACATAATGGCGTAAATATTTCCAATGCGCTTTGTTCTTAACCACTACAAACTGCTGCTGTGAGGACCAAATCAGATAAAATTGAGAGGGTGTGAAAAATGATAAGGTGCTATATAATTGTTTATTACAGTTAGTTTTTATCTTAGTTATGTTTATTACATAATTAGTTTTTATCTTATTTTAATTTTTAGTTTTATCTTTCTTAAGTTCCTTGAAGTAATAGATTCTGAAAACCTGGGAGGAGTCATGGAAGGACTATGAAATGTGACTGGACAGAACCAAGACTCCAACCTCATTGATTCTAATGTTTCTGCTCCTATTTGATATTTCCAAATGATGGAAGATGCTACACATTCACTACTGTTTTGAGGGGAACTTGATACAGAGGGGATCATTTTCCCTTTCACTTGAGTGCCATTGTGACCTGCATCTAATTATTTTGATGTTTTTCTTAATTTTAGTTATTCCTGATTCTGTTTTAGATACTGTTCCCAAGGAGCCTACAATGAGCCCCAAGATGGTCATGAAATTATCAAGAAATATAAAACACATTTAGTAATAGTTAGTTTAAAAGAAATGCTTACAGGCTTGTTAAAGGTAAGAGAAGTTATAAAATCAAAGAATTTCCACTAAAGCCTCCTTTTTAAGAGCAGAGGCCTGCCTTATGAGTCTCTACACTTCTACTTACTAGTTGTGTGACCTTGGGCAAAGTACCTGATGCCATCAAGTCTAAGATGTCATCAATTATATGACACATCATTATTTTATATACCAATACATAAGAAAAGAAATTTCCAATTAAACAGTGTTACAATGACTTAGCAATAGTACTGTGCAATGCCTAAGTTGGCTCTCATTGTATACACAAATCTCTCATTGCATACCTTGAAATTTCTTTCATTTCTGTGTGGAGTGATTTGACAATTTCTCTTACTTTTTATTGTTTTTTTTGGTAATCCTTTTGGACATAGCAGTAACAAAATATAACAAAGTTTTCTTTTTGTGGACATCCTTCTTTCATATGGTTGTTTAAATCACTTAATTGTCACTCTGCAAGAAAATAAGAAATTGTAGATATTCCTCCAATTATATATATATATATATATATAATATATATATATATATATATATATATATTTGTTTCACTAATATCCAATTGCCACCTTGTCACTGTTTCCAGTGCCTTTCAGCATACATAGTACCTTTTCCTTTCAAAGTCAGTTCAGAGTGAACACTTTTGAAAACATTTAAAATGACAATAAAACTCACCATGTTTAGTACTGTCACTGTACATAATATATTCAAATGAATTAACAACAGTATAACCAAGTATACACACACACACACACACACACACACACACACACACAGGTGATAGCTTTATGGCAGGCTACTTTCTGTACAACAGTGATTGTAAGATGCCGCTGATTACAAAATCATCATGATATCAGAAATATGAAATGTGTTCTTAGGATCGATAAAATACAGTCCTTAAGCTTTCTCAGATTGTTTTCTTATTTGAAAAAAAATGAGGCTAGTAATGGTATTTGCCTCTAAAGGAGAGTATAACGATACAGTTAAATCCTTTAACACAATGTTGGGCACAGAGTATGTCAATTAAAAAACACAACTGGTGTAGTGGATATTACTGTAAAAAACAAACATTGGACAGATTCAAGGACAGCTATAGGAATATCTTAGCCAAATAGTAATGACATTATGGCAATGAAACCATAAAAAATTTGCTGACAGAAGCCATGGCTTCATAATGCCACAGTGACAATATGTAAAGGGAACTGATTGCTTTCTTTTAAACTTTTTAACTGGTTGTTTTCATGATAGTGAATACCAAGTTTACTTTATCTTCAGTGGACTACTTTCAGACCCCAAAATATCTACTTTACTAACACCCACATATAAACTTCTAAACACTGTTCATTCATTCTAAATCTTTTACATATTGTAAAATGCAACTGCTATGGAAAACAATATGGAGGTTTCTCAAACAATTAAAAACAGAAATAACAAATGATCCAGCAGTTCCACTTCTGAGTATATATTTTTTAAAAAGGAAATAACTATCTCAAAGAGATATCTGTACCCTCATGGCTTTTGCAGCATTTTTTCACAATAGTCAGAATATAGAAACAACCTAAGTGTATGTAGATGGATGAATAGAATAAAAATATGGTGTATATATTATATACAATGAAATAGTATTCAACCAAAACAAAAAACAAAAAAATGGAAATCCTGCCTTTTGTGACAACATGGATGAACCTTAAGGGCATTCTGTTAAGTGAAGTAAGTCAGACAGAGAAAGGCAAATACCATATGGTCTCACTTATACATGGAATCTAGAAACATTGAAGTTATAGAAACAGAAAGGAGAATGGTAGTAACCAGGGGCTGAGGCATGAGGAAATGGGGAAAATGTGGTCAAAGGGAACAAACATTCAATTATAAGGTGAATAAATTCTGGATATCTAATGTACAGTATCGTGCCTATAGTTAACCATACTCTATTGTATATTTGAAAGTTGCTATGAGAATAGAGCCTTAGTATTCTCACTCTAACAACAATAAAACAGTAATTATGTGAGGTGAAGGATGTATTAGCTAATCTAATTTTGGCAAACTTACACAATGTTATATGTTAATTATATGTCAATAAAGCTGGGAGAGGGAGAAGTTGCTAACTCCAGTTATATGCCACATCATGGACTGACATTGGGGGCATGATGTTAATAAAAAAAGTTTCAGGAGAATATATAAAGTATTATTTCATTTTACAGAGTTCAAAACATGAAAAACTCAGCAATCTATTGTTAAGGGATACAAACATATAAACACTATAAAGACAAACAAGTGGGACTATACACAAAGTTCAGGACAGTCTATCTCTGGGTGCAGACAGAAGGATGTAGGTTTGTGGAGGTGCTAACAGGGGCTTTCCAATGTAATGGTAATATTTTAAAATCTCAAATACTTTATATTTTATACATATTGTTTTGTATATAATTTAATGAAAATCCAACTCTTTCTTTCAATTCCAAATCTACTGTTTTCCCCTCTCTACCAATAGTAAGTCATTTTTTAAAACCTAGTTAATGCTCCTCTTCATATTTCAAGTTAGTGAGGGTGAAGACAGAGTAGTGAGGGCAAAGCAGGATCATCTATGACACCCTGAAGTGGATGGCTTAGGGTAAAGGGAAGTGCGTGATAAAGAGTGGAGGAAGTGGGGTAAGAGAGTGTATTGAGAATATAAACAAATCTACTTACAGAATCCAGTTGTTTTCTCAGGTAATTGTCGATAGTTCAAAACACATTTTTGTTCAACAACTTTTAAGAGCTGCAAACAGACTTACTGGCAGCTTTTCTGATCTATTATGGCAATGGAAACCATCTGATGCCTGTTTTCAAATGTGTTTACAGATGGCCAGAACTTATGACTCAATTAATAAAACAAACGTGTCTGTGAACTTAATATAATCCTTTTGACCTTAATGAAGTCTTAAATCCCAAGTAAAGCTGTTTTAAGATTGAAAAATGTACACAAAAGTGAAACATTTCATACACTTGCACTGGAGTTTATGACCCATGCTTCTTACTACTGCTCCCTGGCTAACTTAGTGCCATTTAAAGTGCTTCCTTTGGTGGTAGCAAATTATAAGTCCATATCTCTGTAAAATGCCCTCATCAGCCTAAAAGCTTATACATGAGTGCACATGCATGCACATACACACAGTTTTCTCTCAGTATTGATTTGGTTGGCCAGTTGAAAAATGACCAAAGACTTTCTGTTCCTATTCTAAATATCATTGTTTGTAATAATAATATGCTGTTCATTTTCCTGGATTTTCTGCCATGAAAATGTTAGGAACATTACAATAAAATATATTCTTATGCAAATAATCCAAAAAGAGGTTCTTTTTAACCCCCAGAAGAAATGTCTGAAAGAGTGTCCTGTCAAAAGCAAAATACTAAAGTTTCTCAATAGACCACTATTCTTTCTGAGCTGTTAAGTCTCTAAGTTATTATATTATTACTGAATTGAAAGGATAATAAAATAATACTGAATAGTCAGCCCCTAAGCCCTCCCCATACATAGCAATTACAGCTGCAGCTGGAAATAACTGAAATTTTATCACATCAAAGAAGACACCAGCCAGCCATCGCCTCATGAAAGCCTTTCTGGAGTTTTGAGTTAGATTCAAAAAGGGAGTTGTTTGGCATATTCCTCTATTGTTTCAGAGACCCCTTGTCAATCAACACAGCAGTTAGTGAGGAATTCTACTGCTTGCTACTACCGGCCAATAGGCAAACTGGTTTGGCTCTTTTAACAGCTGGTTATCTAATCTACTTTTATTATAAAAGAAGAGTTAGTGGATTTGGTCAAGGCTGAAATTAAAGCTGAATGTTTTAATGACAATGAAATTATTCTTATATTGTCTGTGTTCAAGCTTGTGTTAAAATATTATGTTAGCGTGGAAAGGAAGAAAGATCACTAAAATGGAAATAAGAAAATGTAGTTTCTATTCTTCCTGTGAGTCCACCTCCATTCTTATGATGCTTTGCAAGAACCTTGAGGATCCTGGTTTCATTTTGGGAAATGGTACTAGTTTTTATGTTGTTGTTTTGTTTTGTTTTTGAGAGAGAGAGGAAAGGAGAGAGAAAGAGAGGGAGAGCAACACAGTGTGAGAGAGAAACTTTGATCAGTTGCCTCTTGTACATGACCCGACTAGGGACTGAACCCATAACCCAGGCATGTACCCAGACCAGGAATCAAATCTGCAACCTTTCGATTTGCGGGATGATGCCCAACCAACTGAGCCACATGGGCCAGGGTAGTAGGTGTTACTAGTTTTGTTTTAAAAGGAAGATTAATCATTTCTTCAACAAGCCAACACAGCAGAACTGAAATTGAAAGAACAAATGGGCTCCATATGTAACATTTGGTATTACCTAAAACTTACATCTTGCTCTGGCATCTCCAATCTTGTTGATAGTGAAAAAAACTTACCACTGAAGGCATATCAGTTTCTTCTAATTTAAGACTTTCTTTTAGGTAGTCATTTCACTCAAAGTTCAAACTCTCTCTTGGGGCTATATCAGGGGGGTTTTCCCTTCCCAAGATGTCTGCGTGCAAAGGAAGGTCAATGTATGGTGGCGGCAGCAGGACAAGAAATTTATAATTTTTCTTACAATATTCTGCATCCTGATGATTTATGGAGGCATCCACTGCTAACGTTTGTTGTGGTAATGCTGTTTCCCAGTATTATCCCTCTGCAATAATCCACAGCCCCTTTGGTCTTATGTTCTCTGACCTTCCTCATCCTGCACTAGACCTCTTCCAATTCATTACTTCTCTCAGTGTCTTCCATCCCTTGCCACTCACATGCTGTGGGCAATTGAAAATGTTATCTCAGATTTAACTACAAAGATGTCTCTCCTTCTGATGCATCCACACTCAGTGCTTTCAGTATATCATATGTTCTTGTTCTGTCTATAACATAACCATAAAAATAGACCATCACCCAGTATGTTCAAAGCTCTCTCAACACATATGTATAGATTTCTGTTGTTTGATCCTTTCAGGGACGAGGCATTTTTTTCTCTAGTCTCATCTGCTTAAAATATACCCTTTAGTATAGGAAGGATTTTTCCCTTCTTTGGTGGCAAATCCATTATATGATATATTCTGCATGCACTTTTACATTGTGGCTAATGATCTTTATCCTCAGAGCCTCAGAAAACTCTTGCTATATAATAGCATTTAAAAATAAATTTAGAAACCTTCAGTTGAACCCAGCTTTCAAGATCATTGCCCTTCTACGAACTTAAGAAATTTAAGTTTGAACTCCAAACTCAGCAAAGATACTTTTGTCTAAGTTGTATTTGAAGCCCCCACCCCACCCCTTCTCTTCTTGCCCCATTGATCCAATGGGTGAGGAGACACAGGCAAATTTTTATGGAGAAAAAAATACACATTATTTTAATATTTACATATATATTAGCTCCATGATATAAAAACATCTTTCTCTTCAATTATCGACCACATTTTATAGCATAGTTTTGATGTGATGGACTGCCTTGTCCATGTTAGGTATCAGATACCCAATACAGAGAGTTAGGAGGAAAACAGTCTTTGTTTGTCAGGCAAAGTTTTTCAAACTCAAGAAGAAGATTTGGAGTATTTTTGAATTTGTAGCCCCCTTGTGAAAGTGATTGAGAGTATGTACTGTCTCAACGTGCTGGTACATTAAATGGCATAGTTATGTTTGATAATACATTGGAAATGCATGTGAAGAAACACCTTAAGGTATCTGAGACAACAGAGTTGATACTATCACTGGAAAGAGATATATAAAACTCAAATTTATTGTTATTTCAATAATTTCTCACTCAAGTTTCTTCTGAGTGGGTCCTATTATTAATGATATTGAGCTCAACTAGTAGTATTCAAGAGTAAAGTAATGTAATAATTTTATAGTTATTGAAGACATGGTTGATCTACGAACATTTCTGAATTTACTGCATTTCAGGATGCATTGCCTTCTAACATTATTTACCTCTACAGTTCATAAATCTTATTTTCTGTATGTTAGAGGTTAGAAACTGAGACCCAGGAAGAAAAAAGTGATTACTACATATCTTGTAGCATTTCTGTGCTACAATTCTGCTCAAATTTTAATTACAAGTGAGTATCTACATAAAGCATTTGTGTTTCATAGTCACAGTATGATCAGGACATACAGCCACATTTAGTCATCCTGTCTTTTTCGAGCCTGGAAGAGGCTGTAGAGAGCAGAAATTATTGTTCAGATCAAATGTGGTGGGAGTAGAAAGCACAGAAAGTATGGGAACATTCAAATAATTTTGAGATTAATTTTAAGCTTTGGAAGTTTTAAGATATAATTAACATTTTTATATAAATTAGATGTTGCATTAAATTTATTGAAAAAATACTTTATTGTGAGCTAGGAGATCTTCAATCTCAGCCATCAGCCACCACAAAACAGACTGACTACAAGTCAGTCAAATTATTCTGGGCCTCTAGTTTCCTTATGGATAAAAATGACAACATTTAACTGTATAATCTCTAAGTTCTTCTCTAATATAGAGTGAGTCTATGAAGAGTTCACATTCCACAGATCTATCATGTCTCTCCAATTCCCAGATACAATTAATCACTAAGTTCTGCTGACTCTATTCTAAATATTTCTGGACTTTCTATACCCTTCCATCCCAGCTGCCCCTTCTACTTATTGAGAGCCTCAATATCTTCCATCAGCCTCCTGATTGTTTTTACTGATTCTCTTGACCCCTTTCAACACCCCTTCTTTAATGGTGCTAGGGTGGTTTTCCTAAAACACTATAATTTTTTGACATCATACTCTAGGTTATAAGCTTTCTGTGGTTCTTCTATTGATGTAGTATAAAGCATGATCTGGCTCCCCATTTCTTTCTCCTCTTGCTCTTTATTTTCAATGATTGAACCAACTTGTTCCTGTCACTCTCCTGCTTAAATATTGCAGAAACTGTGTTAGTATTCCCAGTGCCTAGTCCAGGGCCCGTTGTTTTAGTAGGTGCTCACCAAGTTTGTGGACCATATTGAATAAATTTAGCTATAAGCTTGGCTCTACAATGACTATGTATCATGGCAATTACTCACTCTCAGGCTCTTTATCCAGAACCCCTAGTATGGATGAGGTACCCCTCTTCTGTGCTTCATCAGCCTTATCCACTGACTCCTATATCAGCACTCATCACAGTGGATGATAATTGCTTGCTTGCTGTTTTGTCTGCCCATATAGACAATGAGCAACTGGTGAGCAGCACCTAGGTCTTAGTCATTTTAACCCAATGCCTAGAGTATAGCAGGTACTCAACAACTGAATGTCTGAATAAATAAATGAATGAAAAAGTGGTAAAAAAGTGGATTCGGTTATATTAATAAATGCCTCTTTATATCACACTGGATGTGACTTTTGTCAAAATAAGAGGTTAAGTCCCTTGTTTTACAAATAATTTACCCTAATAGCAAATGTTCAGAAGAATGTGTCCTTTGGCCCTCATAACTCTGACTTCAGCCAGGTGACCCACTAAGATGCTGAGGAAAGATAGATACAAATATTGACCACTGTAGGGGACTTTATCCCCAGAATAGGGAAAGGAAACTGTATTCCTTAAAGAATAAGGGAGAGCAGGAACTGTGTGGCTCAGGCACCTTGGAAAAGAAGGACAAATAATAAGAAACTATATGGCACCCAAGGCTGAGAATCGGTTTCCATTGTGTGTTTATGTTGATTTTTGAACATGAGGAGGTATTTATTTTACATACTCTGATAACAAAAAAAAAAACCTATGTGACCAAAAAGTGAAGATTGATACATGAGTTCAATGAGAGCAGGGAAAATTACACTAGTGCAGGAAAAGATTCCATATGTTCTCCAATACCTAGGCACAACTGGGTGCCGCTTTAATGACTTTCCAAATGCACCCCGTTGCTCTTAAGTATTGAAGAACATATGGCACGTTTCCCCTTTAACTGTGAATTTCCTTGCTTTTGTCAGTTGGTTTCTCAAGCTTAATGTATTTTAATACAGCTTTTGTGGGTGTGAATATAGTCTGAAGTTGTTATTAGAGAGGCCATGTTAATAGTATACGCAGATGTTATCTCTTAGTCTTCCCCAAATATGCTGTGAAAATCTAAATATACAGGTCTAACTTTGAAATTGTTAATAAATGACCTTCAAGAGTTTCCAAATCATTCTTCTCAGCTCTAAACTTAGCATGGATGATAAATGGCCATTTAGTTGCCAATATAGCACAATATTTCAATTTCCTGCCTTCCCAAAGGTATTTGAAAGGTTGTACCAAGTTCATACTCACAGTATGTGTTGTCTACAACACTGTGATCTCCGACTGGCTAACTTTAACCAAAACATTTTCAATTAACTCAACACATTCTTGGAGGAAATCAGCCCACTCTAAGCTCTGTACAAATATGTCTTTATTGATTTTCTTGCCCAGGACTCTCTAAATTATGGTAAAATCTCTTCTTTCAGATGATGTAGAAAAGAAAACACTGTCTCTGTAAGGCAAATAGTAAATGGGCATAATAATGACCAACACTTTATAAAAAGTTACAGATTTAACTCTATATATTTTTCACAGTCCCTGATTATGTTAAAGAAAATCTAAAGGAAAAGAGAAACAAATCTTCATTCATATACCTGCTACCCCCTGAAAATTAAATTGTTTTCATTTTCTTCATCCCCTTCCAGTCTCTGTCCATATGCATACATAATTTTTACTTAATTGTACTTCCAGTGTGGAAGCAATTTTGTAACCTGCCTTTTTTTCTATTTAAAATTGTGGCAGTTGGATTCTAAGGAAGCTATATAGCAAATTCTTGTGGACAAATAGAACAGAACCCAGAGCAGAAAACTAAAATTCATGTACTGAGATGTTCCAGACATCTGAAGCCCAGCATTTGAAAGTATATGGAGAGCAGACAACAGATAATGGAGGTGGGGAGCTTAGGGGATAGTGGGATTGAGCAAAAAGGAAGAAAGGACTCATGGACATGGACAACAGCATGGTGATTGGGGAGGGTACAAGGGGACTAAATGGCAATGGAAAAATACAATAAAGATGAAAATTTTAAAGTAAAGTCTCCAACTAGACTAGGTTGGCTCATTTGCTTCTGAATCCTCGTTGTAAGCAGGGGAGCCCAAAAAGGGTGCTTGTGATTGTCCCATTATTCTAAGAGCCAGGTTTCCCAGAGAAAGGAGCCCAGTGCAGATCAGTGGTCAACTCCACTGGAAGCTTAATATCATCAAAATAAAAGAAAACAAGGCTGATTTCTGGTGAGCTGCCATTAGACTATCTGCAGGATGAGCATTTCTGAAGTATATCACTTCTAGGAAACGTATTCCTTACTTTTTACCTAGGACCTTAAGCTTGCTACATCAAGGCTAAGGCTATAAAACTAAGGCTCACCCTGGCCAGCATGACTCAGCTGGTTGGAGTCTCATCCAGTAACCAAAAGGTCACCTTCTCGGAGTCATGGACATGGACAGCGGGGAGGGATATGATTGCGGGAGAGGGGGTGGGCTGGGTGGGGGAGAGAAATTGGGGGAAAAGGGGACAACTGTAATTGAAAAACCAAAATTAAAAAAAAAAAAAAAAAAAAAAAAAAAAAGGTCACCTTCTCAATTCCCATCTGGGGCTCATGCCTGGCTTGTGGCTTAATTTCCCACATGCAAGAGGCAGCCAATCAGTGTTTCTCACATTGATGTCTCTCTCTCTCTCTCTCTCTCTCTCTCTCTCTCTCTCTCTCTCTCTGTGGAATGAGAATAAAGTAAACCTTTAAAAAAAAATACCAAGGCTCAAGAGAAACAAGATGGTGGAAGAGTAAGTGGAACCTACACTAACCTCCTCCCAAAACTACTCTGGATTTACAACTTAATTTTGGAGAAATCATCTCGAATAACCAACTGAACACTAGCTGGAGAGAAGTCTTATAACCACGGAGAGACAGAAAAGGCCGCTACATCACAACGTGACCAGTAGGGAGTGCGGAGACGTGGAAGGGCTGGCTGGGCTCACACGGGTGGCAGCTGAAGGGACTGAGAAACAGCTCAGCAGCCGGAGGTTCCCCCTGAGAAGGGCAGGGTCTAAACCCCCAGCTGAGCTTCCCAGTCTACAGCAACAGAGGGGAAAGTAAAAATAGTATCCAGCTGCGGAAAGCGAAAAGCCACAGGGTTTCTTGCTAGCCGGAGAGAAACAGCTGGAGAGAAAGAGCTCTTAAGCGAATCACATATAAAAATATTTTGGCCCCCACTTACCCTGGGCTCGAGCGGAGGGAAGGCAGAGAGGACTAGAGATGCTTGGGGAGAGTTTGGTGTGGTGGCTTTGAGGGGAGAACTGGGGAAGCAGCCGACCAAGTCCCAGGGTTGACTCATCACCAGTACTGCAGGCAGACCATTCCCCCACTCCAAGTGGCATCAGCCTGAGGGGAAGCAAAAGCCCTGCCTACAGGAATTAAGCTGCCACATCCATGGTCCTTAAGCCTGATGGCTAATCACAGATTGAATAGATTAACAATTAAAGAAGTCAAAGGCAGTAGATCCCTGGAAGTCTCCAACAGATTGCCTAGGCCCAGACTGGTACAGGATCTGATGCCACCAGGGGCAGATCCAGGAAGTGCAGGTCATTCTAAGAAGCACCAACAAACAATATGAGTCACAAAAATGGGGAGACAGAAAAACAACCCCCCATCAAAAGGAAAGGTAGAATCCCCAGAAAGAGTGCTAAATGAAATAGAGGGGAGCAAACTATCAGATATGGAATTCAAAACATGGTTATGCAGAAACTCAATGAGCTCAATGGAAACTATAAGGAACTCCAGAAAAACTACAAGGAACTTACTGAGAATTACACCAGCATGAAAAAGACATGGAAGCTATCAATAAGAACCAGGAGGAAATGAAGAATATGATCTCTGAATTGAAGAACACAGTAGAAGGAATTAAAAGCAGGCTAGAGGAAGCAGAAGATCGGATCAACAAGCTGAAAGACAATGTACACAAAAACTCCCAGACAGTGAAACAAAATGAAAAAAGACTGAACAAGACTGAAGAGGTTCTAAGACAGATGCAGGACAACATGAAACGTAATAATATTTGTATCATAGGAATTCCAGAAGGAGAAGAAGAAGAGCAAGGGATAGAAAACCTCTTTGAAAAACTAATGACAGGAAACTTCCCTAACATGAAGAGAGAAAGAGTCATGCAAGTCCAAAAAGCACAAAGGGTCCCAATGAAGATGAACCCCAACAGGCCCACTTCAAGACACATCATAATTAAAATGCCAACATTCAAAGACAGAGAGAGAATCCTAAAAGCAACAAGAGAGAAACAACTAATAACACACAAGGGAGCTCCAATAAGGCTATCATCATATTTCTCAGTAGAAACACTACAAGCCAGAAGGGAATGGCAAAAAATATTCCAAGCAATGAAAAACAAAGGGCTACAACCAAGAATACTCTACCTAGCAAGACTCTCATTCAAAATGGAAGGTGAAATAAGGAGTTTCCCAGACAAAAGAAGGCTAAAAGAATACATCTCCACCAAACCAGCATTGCAAGAGTTGCTAAAGGATCTGCTTCAAGAAGATGAAGAAACAGAGAAAGACAGGAACATGAATACAAAGGGGGGAAATGACAATGAATAAGTACTTAAAGAAAGAAGGAACTTCTACCATTTGCAATGACATGGATGGAACTAGAGAGAATTATGCTCAGCGAAATAAGCCAGACAACGAAAGAAAAATACCTTATGCTGTCACCTATTACAGGAAACTAATGAACAACACAAACAAATGAGCAAAATCAAACCAGAGGTATGTAAACAAGGAATAAACTAACAGTAACAAAGAGGGAGATGGGAGGGAGAGAAGGGGGTAAGAAGGGAAGGGTCTAGTCGAATAACATGTATAAATGACCCATGGACATGGATAATTGGGTGCGGACTGAATGTGGGAGAAGGGGGGCAGGATGCAGGGAATCAAAAGGGGGAAAAGTGGGACAACTGTAATGGAAAAACAAACAAAAAATTTTAATGGGGGGAAAATGAAAATATAAAGAACGGAAATGTAAGTTTAGTGCATATTAGAAGTACAAGGATTTTCCTTCACACTGTATATTTTTCTCCCTATCTGATTCCTCCAGAGTTTGGCATTCTAAAGAAGTAAGTAATGACATAAGTTTCTTTGCATGAAACTAATAAAACCAGTTGTTAATAACGATTTTTTTTTTGACTAAGACTTTGACTGGAATGTCATGCCTAAAGGAGACATGCTTGGGCTCTGGTTGTTACCAAAAAGCCCTGAGGAACTGGGATTGACTTTCAAAGGTAATAAAAGCCCACGAGATAAAAGGCCTGGTACTTTGAATGGATGCGCGGTCCATGGCAATCTTTCCAGGGAAGGAATGAAGGTTGTTTTCCTGAAAGATGGCTAGAAGGGACCTTAAGGCACAATGGAAAACCAGAAGGACTTGGAAAAGACAGGTGTTTACAGGCAAGGCTGAATGCCAGGTATGTGGTACTGCTTTTGTGCCCTGAAGGGCAGACTGAAGGTCACCCTAAATTTTCCTTGCGTAAGTTCCAGCAAAGCAGAACTGAAGATCATAAGTGATCATTTTCTGCTCTTGTTGTGTTTATGCAAATGAACAGGATAAATTAAAAATGGACTTAATGCAGTCCCTTTAATGACAAGGAGGGTAATCTTAGGGAGAAAAATCGTGATTCAAAGAAAATCACAATGCTCAGTGGTAGACTATAAAGTAGTGCAGCTAAAGGTCTTTAAAGTTTCTTTTCATTTAAAATTTGTTTTCATTTGAAAGTTAAACTATATCTGTGGTATTATCAAAGATGTTTAATTTACAGGGAAGAAGAATGTCAAATGCCTTGCAACTGGATGTCTTTCTTTTTTTTTTTTTTTTAAATGTAACTTAAAGGAGCTTGTTTTTTGTTTTTTATAATTTATTTATTTGTTTGTTTATTTATTTATTTTTAGAGAGAGGGGAAAGGAGAAAGAGAGGGTGAGAAACATCACTGTGTGGTTGCCTCTCACTTGCGCCCCCAACTGGGGACCTGGCATGCAACCTAGTCATGTGCCCTGACTGGGAATTGGATGTCTTTCTGATAAGACAGTCCTACAGATTTAGAGACTTGTATGTGGGTTATGTTACATAAATTAACATGTGTTTTCTGTTTTCAAAGGGCATAATCTTATGATCTCATTACCTGAGTGATTGTCTGTATGTATAGGCCTCACTTAATCCTGTCTGCATCGCTGCCTCCTGAGACTCAATGGTTTGGCTGAATTAAGTGGCTGGGTTGGTGAAGAATGGGGTGGTCTGTGGGCTTCACTTTAAAACTGGTTTCTCTTTTCTGTCCTAATGGCTTGGACTCAAAGAGCCCAGAGGTCTGAGAGGGAGGAAACCTAAAATACTTTCCTCAGCCCAGACTAAGTATAATGGGCAAAAGGGTTTTGGACAGGTGAGATGTACCTGGCACACCTTCCTCCAAAGAAGCCCTTTTTTCTCTCTAATGTGGGACATTGAAAAATTAATACCTGTCTTTTGTCATCTAGTGGTTATGGATTGAATGACGTCTTTTAACCCTGTTCCCAAATCTTTTGCCCCCAGAATACAACAATGATGCCAGCCTGTTAAATTAAGCATGCCGTTGTCTGGGGACAGCCAACTGACCTGGAGTCTGCACGATCCTTCTCCATGTGTGATGGCCACTCTCCTCTCCACACCCCCACTCTTATTAGGGATTTCTGGACCCAAGGGTAGGTAGAATAACGACCATGTCCAGCTTGAAGCAGATAGAAGAGCTCAAGACCTTCGCCCATTATCCTTGTTAAGATTATAAAGGGTCTTAAGTCTGAGAGGGAGGGATTGTTATTTTTTATTGTTAAATTAATTAATTAATTAATTAATTAATTAATTAATTTTAAAAAGATGAAGAAGAATATATGAAAGGGTGAGGCAGGAGAGATTGTATGTACGACCTATGGGCATGGACTTGGGGAGGGGTTGTTGGGGGAGGGGTTGTGCTGGGTGGAGGGAAGCAAAGGAAAAAAATTGGAGCTATTGTGAAAATATAATCAATAAAATATTCTTAAAAAATACTAAGGCTCATTTTATGGATGGTGAATATCAACAAACATAAACATACTAGTTACTGTTGCAGATAGAAATTATGTCCAGTTATTAGAGTGACAGAATTCCCAAGTAAAGATTTATGCATGCAGTAAAACATACAATTAGTGGCTGCAACATTTTTTTAAAAAGCACATAGATATGTGAGTTTAAAACAACCATCTGTTTCAGCTAAAATCCAAGCTCTGCTTAATATTTATTTGTTGGCTAATCCAGTAGTTTTAGTAGTTCACTTGAGGAAAAAAATATTTGATACTATTTTCACAAAATTAGCAATATTAGAGAAATAAAGCCCAAGTTTGTGGGTTCTCTAAGTCCATGTCCTTGAACCAATTCTCATTATTTATCCTTGGAAAGATTTAACATCAAGCAGCCCCTTCTGGATAATGCTGTGTCCCTTTAGCTAACTATGATGTTAGCCAGAATGTGGATGGCAGATGTTATGCTACCATTTTTACCAATGTCTGGAATATCAGATTTGGTAGTCTTTGCTTAAAGAAATGTGTCTCCTATACAATATTCTTTTTCAATTTTTATTGAAAGTCTAACTTGCTCTATTCCAGAATTATGAGCTAAAGCTAACTTGCAAAACTTGTTTTGCTAAAATTATGGTGAACTGAAATGTACACAAGAATTGGTGAAACTTTCAGACAATATGGAATAACCCTGTTTAGGACATAATACTGCAGAAGTTCTTATGCTTCTCTTCTTCCTCAAGTATCCTTAACAACAGAGAAGTGTGAACTCTCTGTGGGCTTGGAACAGTCTGTCACAAGTTTTAAATTACTTTCAAGAGTCTGTTTTTAAATCTTAAAATATAATAGGTTTTTGCATACTACTCCATGATACTTTCTTGTTTGTTTTGACTTTTCAAAATATTTTACACTGTCAGGTAAATTATGTAACTTTTTCTTCTAGGTCTTTAAGGAAAACAGATAGATGTTCCAGAAAAATGTCATGATTATTCTATTGGCTTACTGTGGTTGCATGTGCCTTCTGAAAAGTACAACATAGTGGTTTTAAGATTTATATTTGTCAACTATTGAAAGAGGCTTTGCAATAAATTAAATACAAGGGATCACTAGATACCTGGAGCATTTTACCACTAAACTTCAGCCTGCCAGATTACTAATATGAGATAATACACATAATATGGCTTTGAATTAATCCTCGGTGCTATATTTGCATTAGGGTCTACCATTTGCTGATTTTTTTTGTTCTTCTCTATGGACTTTTATACTTCAAGCTTCCCCAATAAGCTCATCGCTCCTGTGACTTTTTCATCTTAGAGTTTTAGGATGTGCTTTGAACTAAGACAGGCCTAGGTTTAAATCACACATCTGTAACTTAATAGTCTTGTCACATACCTTCTCTGAAACTAAATTTTCTCATCTGTAAAGTGGAAATAATAGTATTCATTTCCAAGGTTTGTGTGAGTATTAAATAAATAAATAAATAAACAAACAAACAAACAAATATGTATATATATATAGTGCCTAGCCCATAAGAGGTACTCCAATAATGCTAGTTTCTCTTGCTGTGTATCTCATTGTTTCCTAGTACATCTGGGCTGAATTCTCACTATTCTTGCTCCTGGGCTCAGTGAGCTGTCATAGTTGGTTAAGGAAAGTACTCTGGGTGTCTTATGCTAGCATTCTCATTGTCTTCTTTTCTAAATGCAGGATGTGAGGTTCTTCCTTTTGACAGCAACTGGGGATAGTCATGCATTTTTCATGCAAAAAAAAACAATAATAATTTAGGTAAAAATAGTACCTTTCTGCTGACATCTTGGACAGAACCATGTGCCATTATAAAATTCCCAGGATTCTGGGATTTCCTTTTATTAATGCCTTTGCATATTAAATATTAAATGTTCTTTATTTGAGTGGATTTTGATAATTTCTTTGGAAAATAATGATTATTTGTTTTTGATAGTGATTAAAGATCTTTTTCTGCAGTCCAAATCTTAAATCATATAATAATAACATATACCAACATTGTCCCAGACAGTTTGAAGTGCCTTACAAATTTTAACTCATTTAATCCTACCAGCAACCCTTTGAGGAACAAGTTCTTATTATCATTCTTACTTTATAGATGAAGAAATTGAAGCACAGAGAAGTTGACTAACTTGCCTCAGGCTAAATAGCTAGCAAATAAGAGCCAATATTTGAACCCAGGAAGTCTGCATTGCATTCAAAATCTATTCACACTTTCATGCACATGTGAACACATATATAGTCTGTGTGTGTGAGTTGTGTATAGTCTGTCTGAGAAAAGTCCAGCCATTGTTAATGTAATGAGAATGGTTTGAGTGACATCAATGTAACCTAGCAGCCAAGGAGAGTGGACTGGAATGTGCATGAGAGACCAATGACGACTTCACTGTACTAGTCAGTGGGGGTGATAGATGCCATTGAGTGAGCATGTGTAGTGTATGGCTGTTGTATTCAAAATGAACATGTAGAGCAATGAATATGAATCAAATTTTGTATTAAGCTTGAACGTTCCGCCATGGAAACTATTCAGATGACTCAGAAGGCCACAGCTATGGGCAACTAGTGATTGGCAGCTTCATCACGACAACGCACCCACTGATGCATCCTGTCTCCTGCAGAGTTTTGGTGAAACATCAAATCACCCAGGTGACTCAACCCACCTATAGCCCAGATTTGGCATCCAGCAACTTCTGGATTTTCCTAAAACTTAAATCACCTTAGAAAGGGAAGAGGTTTCAGATTGCCGATGAGATTCAGGAAAATATGATAAGGTAACTGATGGTGATCAGGAGAACTGTGTGAGGTCCCAAGGTACCTACTCAATTTGAAGGGGACTGAGGCGTCATTGTCCTATGTACGATGTTTCTTGCATCTTCATCAATAGATGTCTTTATTTTTCATATAAAATGGCTGGATACCTTCTGGACAAACCTTATATATTTGAGTGTGTGTGTGTGTGTGTGTGCATTATGTATGCTCTATCTTTCTATCTGTGAACCCTATGTATCTAGCTGCAGTAATATCCTAGATGAATAGTCTCTACATTCTCCTTTTTCTTAGTGAATGATCTGTTGTCATATTGTCAGAGTTTAAATCCCAGCTTCATCATTACTTAGTGGCACCCACTTTTGCCAGCCATAGGATTCTTGTTTATAAACAACAGCAACTGATTCCAGTTAATATAAGTAAAACAGAAATTTCTTGGAAGGGTAGTAAGAAGGTTAGCAAATCAAGCTCAGAAAATGGGAGAAGCCAAAGGAAAACACAGACCAGGTTAGGTACTGCTTCTACAGCTTTCAGACTTTGGAAACCACTTTTGGCCGCATCATCACTGGTCACTTGCCTGAAAGGCATTACTCATTTCTGATGCCAACTCTTTGATGGGGTTATTCAACCAGCCAAGTTTAGGGCACTTGCTTATGCCCTACCTCAGGGAGCAGGCACTATATGGATCTGGCATTGGTAATGGCAGGTGGGACTCTACCTTTCATTAAGACTCACTCAATGGTAGGGTTTCCAAAAAAAGAAAAGAATCTTCAGGTATTGGACAACTAAAAAACAAAACAAAATGAAACAAACAAAGCCCCCTGGAAAAAATCTAAGATCTACCTCAGGGTTTTTGTAAGCATGAATATGAGAGGCATGTAGTAAGACCCCCATAAATGCTACCCATTATTATTATTTAATATTTTGTAGTAGGCTATAGCATAGGACTGTCTTTTCAGACCTGAGTTTATGCTTTCTTGTGTAAAGGTTTCTTGTGATTATTTTTTTAATTGTTATTCTATTACAGTTTTTCCACTTTTGCCCCCTTTGCCCTCCTCCACCAAGCCAACCTCTGCTCCCACAGTCAATTCCCACACTGTTGCCCATGTCCATGGGTCCTTAAATTATGTTCTTTGACTAATCCCTTCCCTTTCTTGTTACAATTCCCCCCAACCTCCTATCACTCTGGCAGCTGTCAATCTGTTCTATGTTTCCATGTCTCTGGTTCTGTTTTGCTCATTAGTTTTTTTGTTCATTAGATTCCTCTTATAAGTGAGATCATATGGTATTTGCATTTCACTGACTCACTTATTTCACTTAACATGCTAGTCTCCAGTTCCATCCATGCAGTTGCAAAAGATAGGAATTCCTTCTTTCTTTCTGCTGCATAATATTCCATTGTAGAAATGCACCACAGTTTTTTAATCCATTCATCTACTGATGGACACTTAGGCTGTTTCCAGCACTTGGCTATTGTAAATACTGCTACTATGAACATAGGGGTCCATAAGTTCATTTGTATTGGCATTTTGGGATTCTTACTGCATATTACCAGCAATGGAATTGCTGGATCAAAAAACAGTTCAATTTTAACTTTTTGAAGGAAATTCCAAACTGTTTTCCACAGAGCTGTACCAGTCTGCATTCCCACCAACAGTGCACCAGGGTTCCCTTTTCTCCACATCCTGGTCAGCACTTGTTTGTTGATTTATTCATGATTGCCATTCTGACAGGTGTGAGGTGGTATCTCATTGTGGTTTTAATTTGCATCTCTCTGAGGGCTAGTGATGTTGAACATTTTTTCATATATCTGTGGACCATATGTAAGTCCTCCTTGGAGAAGTGTCTATTCAGGTTCTTTGCCCATTATTTATTTATTTATGTATTATTTATTCTTTTACTTTTTTTTCTATTACAGTTGTCCCTCTTTTCCTCCCAATGCTCCCCCCAACCCCACTCCTTCTCCCACAGTCAATCCCCACCCCATTGCCCATGTCCATGGGTTATTTATACTAGTTCCTTTACTAAACCCTCCCCTAGTTACCTGCCTTTTCTCCCTCATCCCCGCCTCCCTGATAACTGTTCAATTTTGTTCATTTGTTTGTGTAGTTCATTAGTCTCCTGTATCAGGTAATATCATATGGTATTTTTCTTTTGTTGCCTGGCTTATTTTGCTAAACATAATTCTCTCTAGTTCCATCCATGTTGTCACAAATGATAGGAGTTCCTTCTTTCTGTTACATAGTATTCCATTTATAAATATACCACAGTTTTTTGATCCACTCTTCTACAGATGGGCACCTAGGCTGCCTCCAGCAATTGGCTATTGTAAATAGCACTGCTATTAACATAGGGGTGCATAAGTTCTTTTGAATTGGTGTTTCAGGATTTTTCAGGTATAATCCTTGCAGTGGAATCGCTGGTTCAAAAGGCAGTTCCATTTTAAGTTTTTGGTGGAAATTTCATACTGCTTTCCATAGTGGCTGCACCAGTCTGCATTCCTGCCGGCACTGCACCAGGGTTCCCTTTTCTCCACATCCTCGCCAGCACATGTTTTTTGTTGATTTGTTGATGATGCCCATTCTGGCAGGTGTAAAGTGGTATCTCATTGTGGTTTTTATTTGCATCTCTCTGATGGCTAGCGATGTTTAGCATTCTTTCAGGTGTCTATGGACCCTTTGTATCTCCTTTTTGGAAAAGTGTTTGTTCAGGTCCTTTGTCCATTTTTTCATTGGGTTGTCTGTCTTCTGGGTGTTGAGTCATATAAGTTCTTTATATATTTTGGAGATCAATCTCTTGTCTGAGGTATCATCGGCAAATATATTTTCCCATATGGTTCGTTCCCTTTCCATCTTGCTGTTTTCTTTCCCTGACCAGAAACTCTTTAGTTTGATGGAGTCCCATTAGTTTATTCTTTCTTTTATTTCCCTTGCCTTAGGAGATATATCAGCGCAAACGTTGCTATGTGGAATATCTGAAATTTACCTGCCTATGTTTTCCTCTAGAATTTATATGGTGCCACAACTTACATTTAAATCTTTGATTCATCTTGACTTTATTCTGGTGTATGGTGTAAGTTGGTGGTCTAGTTTCATTTTTTTTGCATGTCCCTGTCCAGTTTTCCCAGCACTATTTGTTGAAAAGGCTCTTTTCACTCCATTTTATGTTCCTTCCACGTTTGTCAAATATTAGTTGACTATATAGACTTGGGTTTATTTCTGGGTTCTCATTTCTGTTCCATTGATCTATATGTCTGTTAATATGCCAGTACCAGACTGTTTTGATTACCGTAGCCTTGTAGTATAGCTTGATATTATGTATTGTGATTCCTCCTACTGTGTTCAAGATTGCTGTGGCTATTCGGACTCTTTTTTGGTTCCATATAAATTTTGAAAGTATTTGTTCTAAGTCTGTGAAATATGTCTTTGATATTTCAATAGGGATTGCATTGAATCTATAAATTGCTTTGGGTAGTATAGCCATTTTGATGAAGTTGATTCTTCCCATCCAAGAACATGTTGTTTGCTTCCATTTATTTGTATCTTCCGTAATTTCTTTCTTCAGAGTTATGCAGTTTTCTGAATACAGGTCTTTCACCTCCTTGGTTAAGTTTATTCCTAGGAATTGTATTTTTCTTGTTGCTATGGTAATGGGATTTTTTTTTCTAATTTCTATCTCTGATATTTTATTGTTGGTGTACAGAAATTCCTTCAATTTCTGAATATTTACTGTGCACCCTGCTATTTTGCCAAATTCACTTATTATGTCGAGTAGTTTTTTTGTGGAGTCTATAGGGTTTTCTATATACACTATCATGTTGTCTGCAAATAATGACAGTTTTACTTCCTCTTTCCCAATTTGAATACCGTTTATTTCTTTTTCTTGTCTGATTGCTGTGGCTAGAACTTTCAACACTATGTTGAATAGGAGTGGAGAGAGTGGACATCCTTGTCTTGTTCCTGACCTCAAGAGAAATGCTTTCCATTTTTGTCCATTGAGTATAATGTTGGCTTCAGGTTTCTCATATATAGCCTTAGCCTTACTATGTTGAGGTATTCTCCCTCTATTCCCATTTTGCTGAGAGTTTTCATCATAAATGGGTGTTGTATTTTATCAAATCCTTTTTCTGCATCTATTGATACGATCATGTAATTTTTGTCTTTCATTTTGTTTATGTGGTGTATTATGTTTATTAATTTGTGAATATTAAACTATCCTTGCATCCCTGGGATGAATCCCACTTGATCATGGTGTATGATCTTTCTAATGTGTTGCTGGATCTGGTTTGCCAATATGTTTTTGAGAATCTTAGCATCTGTGTTCATCAGCAATGTTGACCTATAGTTTTCTTTCTTTGTTGAGTTTTGACCTGGTTTTGGAATTAGGGTAATACTGGCCTCATAAAATGAGTTTAGGAGTCTTCCCTCTACTTGGATTTTCTGGAATAGTCTGAGAAGGATAGGAGTTAGTTCTTCCCTAAATGTTTTATAAAGTTCACCTATGAAGCAATCTGGTCCAGGACTTTTGTGTGTCGGCAATTTTTTTATTACTGCTTCAATTTCACTGTTTGTTATTGGTTTGCTCAGGCTTTCCGCTTCTTAATAATTAAGTTTTGGAAGATTATGTTTCCAGAAATTTATCCATTTCATCTAGGTTGTCAAATTTCTTGTGATACAGTTGTTCGTAATAATTTCTTATAATCGTTTATATTTCTCTGGCATCAGTTGTGATTTCTCCTCTTTCATTTCTGATTTTGTTTATTTGGGTCATCTCTGTTTTTTTCTTGATGAGTCTGGCTGAAGACTTGTCAATTTTGTTTATCTTTTCAAAGAACCAGCTCCAACTTTTGTTAAATTTTTAATTGTTTATTTAGTCTCTATGTCATTTAATTCTGCTCTGATCTTGATGATTTCCTTCTTTCTACTTGTCCTGGACTTTGTTTGCTGATGTTCCTCTAGTTATTGTAGCTGTAGGGGTAGATTTTTTATTAGAGATTTTTCTTTCCTTTTTAAGTAGGCCTGTACTGCTATGAACTTTCCTCTCAGAACTGCTTTCGCTGTATCCTATAGGTTTTGGGTTGTTGTGTGTTCATTATCATTTGTTTCCAGAAACTTTTTGATTTCTTCCTTGATGTCATTGTTAACTCATTCATTATTTAATAGCATGTTATTCATTATCTATGAGTTTGAATGTTTTGAGTTTTTTCCTTGAGGTTGATTTCCAGTTTTAAGCCGTTGTGATCTGAGAAGATTCTTGATATAATTTCAAGTTTCTTGATTTTGTTGAGGCTTGTTTTGTGTCCTACCATGTGGTCTATCTTTGAAAATGTTCCATGTGCACTTAAGAAGAATGTATATTTTGCTTTTTTGGGGTGAAAAGTTCTATATATATCAACTGAGTCCATTTGATCTAGTGTTGTTCAATACCTCAATATCTTTGGTGTTTCTTTGATTCGAAGATCTGTCCATTGTTGACAATGTGTGTTAAAGTCCTCTACTATGAGTGCATTGCTGTTTAAATCCTTCCTGAAGTCTTTCAAAAATTTTCTTACATATTTGGGTGCTCCAATGTTGGGTGCATATATGCAAGTGTTATATATTCTTAATGGGTTTATCCCTAAGTATTATGAAATGTCCTTTTATGGCCTTTGCTGTGACTTCCATTTGGTCTGAAATAAGTATTGCCACCCCAACTTTTTTTCATGTCCATTTGCATGAAATACTTTTTTCCATTTCTTCACTTCAGACTGTGTAGATTATTTGTTCTAAGGTGGGTCTCTTGTAGACAGCATATATGTAGGTCATGCTTTCTAATCCCTTCAGCTACCCTATGTCTTTTGATCGGTGCATTTAATCCATTCACATTTAAGGCTATTATTGATAGGCACTTATTCATTGTCATTTAACCCCTTTGTACTTGTGTTCCTCTCTGTCTCTTTGTTTCTTCATCTTTTTAAAGCAGACCCTTTAGCATCTCTTGCATTGCTGGTTTGGTGGAGATGTATTCTTTTAGCCTTCTTTTGTCTGGGAAACTCCTCATTCCACCTTCCATTTTGAATGAGAACCTTGCTGGGTAGAGTATTCTTGGTTGTAGGCCTTTGTTTTTCATTACTTGAAATATTTTTTGCCATTCCCTTCTGGCTTGTTTTGTTCCTGTGTAGAAATCTAATGATAGCCTTATTGGAGCTCCCTTGTATGTTATTAGTTGTTTCTCTCTTGTTGCTTTTAGGATTCTCTCTCTGTCTTTGAATGTTGCCATTTTAATTATGATGTGTCTTGAAGTGGGCCTGTTGGGGTTCATCTTCATTGGGACCCTCTGTGCTTCCTGGATTTGCGTGACTCTTTCTCTCCTCAAGTTAGGGAAGTTTTCTGTCATTAGTTTTTCAAAGAGGTTTTCTATCCCTTGCTCTTCTCCTTCTCCTTCTGGAATTCCTATGATACGGATATTATTACGTTTCCTGTTGTCCTGCCGCTTTCTTAAAACCTCTTCATTCTTTTTCAATATTTTTTCATTTTGTTTCACTGTCTGGGAGTTTTTGTCTACATTGTTCTCCAGCTCGCTGATCCGATCTTCTGCTTCCTCTAGCCTGCTTTTAATTTCCTCTCCTGTGTTCTTCAATTCAGAAATTGTATTCTTCATTTTCTCCTGGCTCTTACTGATAGCCTCTATGTTCTTTTTCATGCTGGTGTAATTCTCGGTAAGTTCCTTGTACTTTCCCTGGAGCTCCTTACAGTTTCCCTGGAGTTCTTTGTAGTTTTCTTTGAGCATGCTGATCTCATTGAGCTTCCCTATATTCCATCTTTGGAATTTCATGTCTGATAGTTTGCTTCCCTCTATTTCAGTGGTTTTCAATCTACCTAGTGCCGCAACCCTTTAATATAGTTCCCTATGTTGTGGTGACCCCCTACCATAAAATTATTTTTGTTGCTACTTCATAACTGTAATTTTGCTACTGTTATGAATCATAATGTAAATATTTGATATGCAGGATGTGTTTTCATTGTTACAATTGAACATAATTAAAGCATAGTGATTATTCACAAAAACAATATGGAATTATATATGTGTTTTCCGATTGTCTTAGGATACCCTTGTGAAAGCGTTGTTTGACCCCCAATGGGGTTGCAACCTACAGGTTGAGAACCGCTGCTGTATTTCATTTAGCACTCTTCCTGGGAATTCTTCCTTTCCTTTCAATGGCGGGTTGTTTCTCTGTCTCCCCATTTTTGGGACTCTTTTTGTTTGTTGCTGCTTCTTAGATTGATCTGCGCTTCCTGGATCTGCCCCTGGTGGTGTCAGATCCTGTACCAGTCTGGGCCTAGGCAGCTGTTGGGGACTACCAGAGATTACAGCCTTTGTCTGTCTCCTTTAGTTGTTAATCTATTCAGTCTGTGATCAGCCATCAGGTTTAAGGACCGAGGGTGGGGCAGGTTAATTCCTGTAGGTGGGGCTTTTGCTTCCCCTCAATCTGGCGCCACTTGGAGGGGAATGGTCTGCCCACAGCATAAGGAATGAATCAGCACCGGGATCTATTCAGCTGCTCCCCTAGTTCTCCTCTCAGAGCCACTGCACCAAATTCTCCCCAAGCATCTCTAATCCTCTGTGCCCTCCCTCTGCTTGAGCCCAGGGTAAGTGGGTGCTAAGATATTTTTGTACATGATCTGCTTAAGAGCTCTTTTTCTCCAACTATTTCTCTCAGGCCAGCAAGAAACCCTATGGCTTTTCGCTTTTCACAGCTGGATACTATTTTACATTCTGCTCTGTTGCTGTAGGCTGCAAAGCCCAGCTGGGGGTTTAGATCCTGCCCTTCTCAGGGAGAACTCCCGGCTGCTGAGCTGTTTCTCAGTCCCTTCAGCTGCCATGGGTGGGAGCCCAACCAGCCCTTTCATGTTTCCACACTTCCTACAGGTCACATTGTGATGAAGCGTCCTTTTCTGTTTCTCTGTAGTTATAAGACTTCTCTCTAGCTAGTGTTCAGTTGGTTATTCCAGACAATTTCTGCACAATTAAGTTGCAAGTCCAGATTGGTCCTGGGAGGAGGTTAGTGTAGCTTCCACTTATGCCTCCACTATCTTGAATCTCTCATTGTGGTTTTTATTTGCATCTCTCTGATGGCTAGTGGTGTTGAGCATTCTTTCATATGCCTATGGACCCTCTGTGTATCCTCCTTGGAGAAATGTTTGTTTAGATCCTTTGCCCATTTTTAATTTTTTTTTGTCCTCCTGGTGTTGAGTCATATGATTTCTTCATATATTTTGGAGAATAAACCTTTGCTCAACATGTCATTGGAAAATATGTTCTCCTATACAGTCAGTTCCCTTTTCACTAAGATGATGGTTTCTTTAGCTGTGCAGAAGCTTTGTAATTTGATGCAGTCCCATTTGTTTATGTCTTTCCTTCATTTCCCTTGCCCTAGGAGATATATTTGCAAAAATATTGCTACATTGGATATCTGAAATTTTACTGTCTATGTTTTCTGCTAGGACTTTTATGGTATCACAACTTATATTTAAATATTTTATTCATTTTGAATTTGTTCTGATGTATGGTGTGAGTTGATGGTCTAGTTTAATTTTTTCTCATGTACCAGTCTAATTCTCCCAACACTATTTATTGAAGAGGCTATTTTCACTCCATTTTATGTTTCTTCCCCCTTTGTCAAATATAAATTGACCATAGAGACCTGGGTTTATTTCTGGGCTCTCTGTTCTGTTTCATTGACCTATGTGTCTGTTCTTATGCTACAACCAGACTGATTACAGTGGCCTTGTAATATAGTTTTATATCAGCATTTTGACCCCTCCTACTTTTTTAATCTTTCTCAAGATTGTTGAGGCTATTCAGTAGGTTCCATACAAATTTTGCAGTATGTGTCCTAGATTAGTGAAATATGCTATTGATATTTTAATAACAATTGCATTGAATCTATAGGTTGTTTTAGGTATTATGAACATTTTAATGATGTTAATTCGTCCAATCCATGAACACAGCATATGCTTCCCTTTATTTTTATCTTCCTCAATTTCTTTCTTCAATGTTTTAGTTTTCTGAGTACAGGTCTTTTATCTCCTTGGTTAAGTTTATTCCTAGGTACTTTTTTTGTTGTTGTTGCTGTAGTAAATGGAATTCCTCCCTACTTTCTATTCTGATAGTTCATTATTGGTCTAAAAAATACTAATGATTTCTGAATATTGACTCTGTATCTTGCTACTTTGCCAAATTTACTTATTAGGCTGAGTAATTTTTTTGTGGAGACTACAGGGTTTTCTATGTATCCTATCATGTTGTCTGCAGATAGTGACAGTTTTACTTCCTCCTTTCCAATTTTGATGCTTTTTTTTTTCTTGTCTGATCATTGTGGCTAGAACTTTCAGTATAATGTTGAATAAGAGTGGTGAGAGTAGAGAAGTCTTGTTTCTTATCTTAAGGGAAACACTTTTGGTTTTTGCCCATTTAGTACGATGTTGGCAGTAGGTTTCTCATATCTGGCCTTTATCGTGTTGAGGTATGCTCCCTCTATCCCCACTTTGCTAAGTGTTTTTAATCACAGACCAGTGCTCGATTTTATCAAATGCTTTCCCAGCATCTATTGATATGATCATGTGATTTTTGTCTTTCATTTTTTTGTAGTGTATTATGGTTATTAATTTGCAAGTATTGCACCGTCCTTGCATCCCCAGGAGAAAAACCCACTTGGTCATGGTGTGCAATCTATATAATGTATTGCTTGATCCAGATTGACATTATTTCATTCAGAATTTTAGCATCTATATTCATCAGAGATATTGGCCTGTAGTTTTCTTTCTTTGTTATGTCTTTAATTGATTTTAAAATTGAGATAATATTGGCCTCGCAAAAACAGTTTGGTAGCTTTCCCTCTTCTTGATTTTTTTTGAAATAGTTTGAGAAGGATAAGACTTATTCCTTTTTTCAATGGTTTGTAAAATTTGCCTGTGAAGCCATCTTATCCAGAGCTTCTGTATGCCAGGAGTTTTTTTTTTTTTTTTTTTTTTGCAGCTTTGATTTCACTAGTTGTTATTGGTCTATTCAAGCTTTTTGCTTCTCCTTGATTCGGTTTTGGAAGACTATATGTTTCTAGAATTTTCTTCATTTCACCAAGGCTGTCCAATTTCTAGGCATATAGTTGTTCATAGTAATTTCTTACAATCCTTTGTATTTCTGTGGTGTTGGTTGTTACTTCTCCTCTTTTGTTTCTGATTTAATTTATTTGGGTCTTATCTCTTTTGTTCTTGATATGTCTAGTTAAATGTTTGTTGATTTTGTTTATCTTTTCAAAGAATAAACTCCTACATTCATTGATCTTTTGAATTTTTTGTCTCTATGTCACTTAATTCTGCTCTAATATTGATTATTTCCTTTATTCTACTCTCTCTGGGCTTTGTTTGTTGTTGTTTCTCTAGTTCTTGTAGATGTAGGGTTAGGCTGTTTATTTGAGATTTTTCTATCTTCTTTAGGAAGGCGTGTATTGCTATGAACTTTCCTCTCAGGACTGCTTTCACTGTGTCCCATAAGTTTTGTGTTGTTTTGTGTTCATTTTCATTTGTTTCCAGGTACATTTTGTTTTCTCCCTTGGTCTCATTATGAACCCATTCATTATTGAATAACATGTTTTCTGTCTCCGTGTATTTGAATATTTTTGAGCTTTCTTTCCCTTGAGGTTGGTTTCTAGTTTCAAGCCATTGTGATCCAAGAAGATGCTTGATATGATTTTAATTTTTTTGAATTTGTTGAGGCTTGTTTTGTGCCCAACCATATGTCTATCTTTAAAAATGATCCATGTGCGTTTGAAAAGAATGTCTATTTTGTTTCTTTGAGGTAAAATGCTGTGTAAATATCAATTAAGTCCATTTTATCTAGAATGTTTAATGCCACAATATTCTTGTTGGATTTTTGTTTGGACGTTCTATCCATTATTGACAGTGGGATGTTAAAATCCCCTATGGTTAATGCATTGTTGTTGATTTCCTTCTTAAAATCCTCCAAGAATTTCCTTATACATTTAGGTGCTCCTATGTTGGATGCATGTACGTTTACAAGGGTTATATCCTCTTGTTGGACAACTTCCTTAAGTATCATGTAGTGACCTTCTTTATCTGTTGTTATGGCCTTTGAAATCTATATTATCTGATGTCAGTGTTGCTGCCCTAGCTTTTTTTTTTTTTTTATGTCCATTTGCTTTGAATATTTTTTTTTCATCCCTTCACTTTCAGCCCGTGTAGATCTTTCATTCTGAGGTGGGTCTCTTGTAGACAGCATATATGCAGATCATGTTTTCTTATCCATTCAACTATCTTATCTCTTTTTATTGGAACTTTTAATACATTTACACTTAAGGTTATTATTGATAGGTATTTATTCATTGCTTTTCCCCCCTCTTCGTGCCACTGTTTCTCTCTCTTTCATTTTTTTCTCCATCTTGTTAAAGCAGTCCTTTTAGCATCTCTTGCAATGCTGGAGATGTACTCTTTTAGCTTTGTGTGTGTGTGTGTGTGTGTGTGTGTGTGTGTGTGTGTGTGTGTGTGGCTGGGAAGGTCATTATTTCACCTTCCATTTTAAATTAAAGCTTTGCTGGATAGAATAGTCTTGGTTGTAGGCCTCTGCTTTTCATTGCTTGGAATATGTTTTGCCATTTTCTTCTGGCTTGTAGTGTTTCTGTTGTGAAATTAGCTGATAGCCTTATGGAGCTCCTTTGTATATTACTAGCTGTTTCTCCCTTGCTGCCTTTAAGATTCTCTCTTTGTCTTTAAATTTTTCCATTTTAATTATGGTGTGTCTTAGAGTGGGCCTTTTTGGGTTTGTCTTGAATGGAGCCCTCTGTGCTTCCTGAACTTGCATGACTTTTTCCCTCATCAAGTTAGGGACGTTTTCTGTAATTATTTTTTTTTCAAACAAGTTTTCTATACCTTACTCCATTTCTTCTCCTTCTGGTATTCTTTCTTGTGATTACTTCTTACATCTTGAAAACATTTATATTTGAATCTATATCTACCAGGATAAAAGTAGTTGTAATAAAAATAGTCATTGTTACATAGATCAAACTTATTTAAATTCATAACATTTTATTTTATCTGTACAAGAGTCTCATGAGGTAGAAATTATTTTCTCTTATTTCTCAGTTGAGGAAACTTAGGCTCAGCAAATTAAAATAAATCACCTGTTCTCCATAGTGGCTGCACCAGTCTGCATTCCCACCAACAGTGCAGTAGGGTTCCCGTTTCTGGAATTACCTCAAAAGATTAAAAATGGAACTGCCTTTTGAACCAGCGACTCCACTACTAGGATTATACCCGAAGAATCTTGAAACACCAATTCAAAAGAACTTATGCACTCCTATGTTCATTGCAGCACTGTTTACAATAGCTAAGTGCTGGAAACAACCTAAGTGCCCATCTGTAGATGAGTGGATCAAAAAACTGTGGTACATTTACACAATGGAATACTATGTAGCAGAAAGAAAGAAGGAACTCCTGCTATTTGCAACAACATGGATGGAACTAGAGAGAATTATGCTTACTGAAATAAGCCAGGCAAAGAAAGAAAAATACCATATGATATCACCTAATACAGGAAACTAAAGAACAACACAAACAAAGGAACTAAATAGAACAAAGAGCAGAAAAGCAGTCAATAGGGGGGAGGGGAGAGGGAGAGAAGGGGGATAAGTAAGGGAAGGGTTTAATTAAAGAGCCTGTATAAAAGACTCATGGACATGGACAATGGGGAGGGATATGATTACGGGAGAGGGGGTGGGTTGGGTGGGGGAGAGAAATTAGGGGAAAGGGGGACAACTGTAATTGAAAAACCAAAATAAAAAATAAATAAATAAAATAAAATAAATCACCTAAGGTTATAGCTAGCTGGTGGTAGATTCAGGATTTGAATGTAAATCTTTTGACTCATGCACTAGTTTTGCCATACTGTTCTTATTTTCCTATTCAAGGGAAGAAGAGAATTTTCTTTCCACATTTGAGTCTTGCCTTGACTTCCTGTCCTTGGAGATGTTATAACTATTTTCCTAAATACATTGTTGATAGTGTAGGTTGGCAATTAAGAGTAAAATTAAGGAACTAATATGAATGACCCATGAACATGGAAAACTAATTGGGGATGGCTATACGAGAGGGGGAGTGGGTGGAGCAGGGGAAGACAAAGGGGGAAAATGGGACAACTGTAATAGAAAAACAAAAAGAAATTTAAAAAATAATAATACAAATAAAATGCTAAAAAAAAAAGAGTACAGAACCAAATTTGAATTTTACCACTATTGCTTTTTAAAGTGTGAAACTCTTGGCAATTGACTAAAACTCTTAAAATCTCAATTTCCTCATCTGTAGAATGGAGACACTAGTAGCTCGTAGGATTATAGTGAAGGTGAAATTAGATAATGTCTGAGAATTGTTTTGCATATTCTTGGCACATAGTGAATTATCATTATTCAGATATTATTATTATTACTGGATAAGTGTGGGAAAGAAACAGTAGTAGAAGCAAGATATACACTGCCATAATTATCATGGTAATCCAGGTATCAATTCCCTTTTGCTCGAATTACTCATACGTGCCAATATATGTGGTCTCTCTGCTTGGCCAACTCTTTAGAGTCTTTTGCAATATAGCCTTAGTTCCATTCTCTGGGTGGTCTTCTCCTACTTCTCTATTCTTTATCAATATCTCCCTTGTCTACATGCATATAGAATTAGCATTGTTCATACCATATAACTATGAACTTCTAAAATATTTTGTATATTATCAGCTAGTTGACAGTCTGTTTGTATCTCCCTAAAATTTGTATGTTTAAAACTAATTCCTAATGTGATGGTACTTGGAGATGGAGACTTTGGGAGGTGATTAGGTCATGAGGGTGTAGTCCTCATCAATAGATTAGTGCCCTTATAAAAGAGGCCCCAGAAAGATCCCTTTCCATTTCTACCATGTGAAGACGCAGCAAGAAATCTACAACTTGGAAGAGGGCCCTCATCAGAACCCAACTAGGCTGGCAACATGATATTAGACTTCCAGCTTCCAGAACTGTGAGAAATATATGTCTGTGGTTTATAAGCCACTCAGTCTATGGTAGTTTGGTATAACATCCCAAACTTAAGACAGCTAGGTTGTAAAATTCTTGAGAATGATGGTTAGTTTCCCACAATGACTAACACAGGGCTAAGAAATACCAAAAAATAGTTACCTAACAAATGCTTGTGGATTAATTTTCCAGGATCATTAGTAATAAATAAAAATTGCTGGGTAATACAGTAGTCCCTCTCTATATCGTGGTTCACTTACCACAGCCTCACTGTATCGCGGGACTTTAAAAAATATTATATTTAATTATTTATGGCGGATTTTTTGCTATATCGCGGGATTTTGTAGCACTGTATAAGTATGTTGTTAAAGTTACGTAAGTTTAAGAGTGTAGAATGAATGTAAGGTTACTGCTTCGTAGGGGGTGGTTCTAGAATGTAATACCTATGGTAAGTGAGGGAAAACTGTAATACCATATACGGCATAACTTTGTTTTTCAAAGCTCCTTCACAAGTAAAATATTATGATAGCCTTATGACCCCCTGTTAGGAATGCACAGAGTATTTTAAGTTAATTTTCTATGGCCACAGAACAGTGAGAAAGGGCATTTTTGTTTCCATTTCATTCTGTTATAGGTCTATATTTCCAGCTTTATGTGCTAGAATTTCCTTAGCAATGCCCTGGCTAGCATGGCTCAGCTGGTTGGGCATCATCCCACAGACTGAAAGGTTGCAGGTTTGATTCCTGGTCAGGGAAAATGGCCTGGATTGCGGGTTCAGTCCAGTTAGTCTGGGTGCAGGAGGTAACTGATCAATGTTTCTCTCTCTTGCATCCATGTTTCTTTCCCTTCCTTTCTCCTCCCCCTTTCCATCTCTCTGAAATCAATTTTTAAAGAAATTTAAACATTTAACATTTTCTTAGGATTAGATCTGTCTTTAACTAGGCAAACAGAGAAGACTTCGATTGTACAATCATTAATTAGCAGCATATGTAAAAGGGCAGGGCCTACTTGAAGGAGTCATGAAGCAAAAGATCCACTGAAGTAACTTGGGCAATGACTAAACCTCAATATATCCTGCACAATGGAGGAGGTCTTTAAGGACCTTTTCAGATATGCTCTTCTGTGACTTAGATACTGTAATAGGATAAAAGTAGCTGCTATAATCAATAAACACCAAAAGTTCAGTGCCTTAACATAGTTAAAGTTTATTTATTGGTTACATAGTGGTCCAATATGAGTATTCCTAGTCAGTGGTAGTAATGATGGGGCTTTGCTCTGTGTATGCATTTAGGAACCCAAGCAAGTGGAGGTTCTGACACTTTCAATTGGGGGCATCCAAAGTTGCCCTTGGTGTCAATATCCAGCAGGTAGAATGGGAAAGAGCATAGAGGGTTTTGCATAGAAGGGCTAGGCCTGGAAGTATTGCACATAATTTTGTCCATTTCTCATTAGCTAGACATGACTACTATTAACTTCAAGGGAAGTTGGGAAAAGTAGTCTAGCAGTGTGCCAGGGAAAAGAATAAAGCATGCATATTGATGAAGTAGTCTCTGCCACATAATTAATATTTTGGGATCCTTGTTCTTTGCCAGGTCCTGTGCTATATGTATTTGGATGCATTATCTCTTTTAAGCCTTGCAACCCTAATGAGGTGGCCACTATTTTTAGCTCTGTTTTTCAGATGAAGAAACAGGTTCAAATCATTCAACAAGTGATTTCTAAAGCTACACTTTGAACTTGGGTCTACTTGACCACAGGACTGGCTCTTTTAACATTTATAGTTTTATAACTGTCCCATATGATTATTCTATGTTGGAATATATTCTACTGGGTTCTAACCTAATGGAAATAGATCATTTAGTAAAAGGCTTTCTTTAGTTCTTTGGGTGTTTATATCATGTTATAGCTGGCCAACTTCCCAGTCATATTTCAGCTCTCTACAGGTGAGCCTTCAAAAAATGTCCATAGATGAAATATACTGCTTCAAGCAGAATCTTATCCACAGTTTCTCTTGGAATGTTGTCCGCATAAATTATATGAAGTGTTTATGAACCTAGGGAATGATGATTGGAAATGAGGTTGGAAATCTCACCAGCTACCTCTCTGATGAGATTTCCAGTTTCTTTTGAGTCACATGGAATAACGATCTAACTGCACTCTTGTGGTATTGGGAAAGTTCTGCTTTGGGTCTTAGCCATCATCAGAATGGCTGAGAAGTGAAACATTCATGGATGCAAATTAGCATTGCTCTTTTGCCAAGGCTATAAAGAAACCAGACTGCCTGAGGTCAGGAGCCTCACACACTGAAGGCAAACTGCCTTTCAGGTGCACGGTTTTCAGAGGGGGAGTGTGCACCTGGAGAGAGCAGAAACCTACTTACGCCAAAGCCACTGCTCTGTGAGAGGGAAAGGCTATGACAGACTTGCATTTCATACCAATTGGCCAAAGATGGTGGCTTGACTGAGAGGGTTACGATCCTGCTATGAGACTAACAAATGTGGGAGAAAAATATGTAAATTCAAAGATCTGAAATCTAAAGTGCTTGCTTTTCAATCTGTTCTGGTGTCTGTAAACATACTCTGTTTTTTTCTTACACAGTTTCACTCACTCTGACTTTAAATTATGAGAAAAACACACTTTCAATTAGTTCTTGTGGCCTGAACATAATATGAAATTTAAGACATTCTTAAATGCCCCCCCCAACTTCTACCCTGCCCTCCACCCTAAGTTGTGATGCCTGTACTGGAAGCAGAAACTTTCTGTTTGCTGTTTAAAATAGGGAAAACAATTTCTAATGTAAATGTGCATGGTGGTTCCTCAACATAGACAGTAGAGGTGGCTGTGACTATCAGGGGGTAGAAAGGAGCACATCAAATTCTGGTGCTGTTTATATCATTTCATTTCAAAGGACTTTAGGCCTTTTGCTACAATCATTTACTAAAAAAGGTTTGTGATGATGATTAGTCAATGGAGGTCAGCAAGAAGGCCTCAGGCACTGTGCTAGGAGCTGGACACACAGAGATGCAAAAGACATGATTCTTCCCTTAAGGATCTCATAATCTACTGGGGTAGTACAGAGTGATAAAGGTTAGGATGGGAGAAGCTGGCAATGAAGGAGGTTGCCCTTAGACACTGAACACCTAGGAGGGGAGTAATACCAGGGTAACCTACTGTAGTAAGTTTTATAGACAACAAAAGGGACAATAACAGCAAACAGGATTGTCCCTAAGCATCTAAGACTTAAACTGTTGAAGAACTAACACTAAGGTGATCTATGGTAGTGAGTTTTATAGAGCTGAGCCCCAAACCTAAACCTCTCCACCAATTCTCAAACAAACCTGAAAACAGTATTTTGGAAAGTGAGTTTCTTCTCTCTTTTCTTCACCAAAAAAGTATTTCATTCCTTTCATAAATACTTACTAGATATCTACTATGAGCCAGAGACTATGTAAGGGCTATAAAGAGAATTATCTATGACATTAATAGGGATGGGAGGTAGGGAACAAGTAGATAAATAAACAATGTGGCAAGTGGAATGTTGGAGATATGCACAGAGAATTATGGGAGCACAGAAGAGAATCTTTTGGAGGTGTGAGCCTAAGCAGAATCTAGAAGAATAAGTAAGAGTTATCCAGGAGAAAGGACACAGCAGATGGGTTATAGAGGGCATCCCAGTGAAGTGAATATATATGAAGATAAAATGTAATACAATACTGAAAATTCTTCAATGGTTCTATTTTGTTAAATTAATTTTAAATTAATATATTTCTGATAATGAAGATAATACAAATTTTTTGTATAAAACTTGAGAATTACAGAAAAGCTCAAAGGAAAAAGTAGCAATCATTTTGAACCCTTCACTGAGAGAGTACCAACATTAATATCTTGTAAATTCTTTTCTTCCACATAACAGTGTATTGTGATCATTTTCTTAAGTCATTAAATAATCATTACATTTTGATTGTTGGTGTTGCATAATAATCCATTGGATTAGTTTAACTGAGCCCCTATTGGGGTTTGTTTAGATTATTTACACTTCTTCACCAATATGAATAATGCTGTAATTAATGTCTTTCATAGACATGATAGCATAGGGTTTAAGAGCAGGGGCTTCTTGGGTTTGAATTCAGGCTTTGTAATCCCTGAACTAATTATTTAACTTCCACGTGTCTCCATGTCCTCATATGTAAAGTGGGGATGAAATAGTGCTAATCTCAGGAAGTGTGAGAATCAAATTAGTTAATGCATGTAAAGTTCTTAGAACAGGGCCTAAAACCTAGTAAGCACTCAAGAAATATTTGCTATTATTGTAAATTTTGTATAAGGATTGCCAAAAGTATGTTTAAAGTTGTGAGTATGCAAAATGGTTTGTTCTTGTTTGTTTGTTGGTTGGTTAGTTTATTATTTACCTACTTTTGCCTACCCCTGTATATTTCTGATCACTTCCTGAGGGTAAAATCTTGAAAGTAGAATGGTGGGATTGAGTGTATCTATTTTTAAGATATTTAATGCATATTGCCAAATCGCTTAACAGAAAAGACAGACCAATTTATTATCTTACCACTAGTATATGACAGTGCCCTTTGTCTGAAACTATCTTATAAGTTGTCCTGCATCTCTGTATAATGGCTTCATAGGACAAGAAACTTGTCTAATTCACCATTGTATCCTTATTACTTCATGCAGTGCCTGCTGGGTAACAGTTGCTTAATAAATATTTGTGAAATCAATGACCTACGTGAAATCCAGATATTTTTATTTTAAAAGTGTGGCTAATTTTTAAGCAAATACTTTCTCTGAGTTTATTGTTTACCTTTTAATTTTGATTATGACATTGTTTTAATTGGCATTTTTTTATTAGTAATGAGACAAAAGATATTTTCCTCATGTTTATTGGCAATTTGTATTTCTTCTTTTGTGATTGTCTATTCATAGCACTTGTTTACTTTCCCAATGCGGTGTTTATCTTCTATTATTGATTTTAACCATTTATATGTATTAGAGATATTAATCTTTTTTGTATGTGATATAATTTTTTCTCTGAGTTTATTTGTTTGCCTTTTAATTTTGTTTATGACTTTTTTGACATGCAGAATATTTTACTATTATACAGTCAGATATCTTAGTGTTTATCGTTACAGTTTTGTCTTTATATCATACCTAGAATGCCTTCTTTACTCCAAGCTTGTGTTTTCTTTTAGTATTTGTAGCTGCAGTTTCTACCTTTAACTTTTTATATCATGTGGAATTCATGTTGGCTTAATTTACCCCAAATAGCTAACAATTGTCTCAGTGTCTTCCTTTCCTTATCATATACTACATTGGCATGTACTTTAGTAACTCTCTGTGCTTTCTTTTCTTACCTGTTGATCTGTTTATCAAGTCCTATGCTGATATAATGCTGTTTTAACTATTGTTGCTTTAAGAAACATTTAAGTATCTGACAAGATAAGTTCTTTATTACTAATTTTCCCCCAAAATATCTTGGTAATTAAATAAAGCAGTCAGTATAAAAATTATGTTATATATGTATGTGCCTTCTGAGATTCACAATTCCCCCAAAGACTTTTGATTGTCTTTCAAAATATGCAGATTTTTAGAGAGTGGTTCTAGAAGGCTGCTATAGCCAAAGAATATATTTTTCTTCTGTGAAAACATTTTCATTCCCTTATTACACAGAGTATTGTAGAATTTTATATCTAAGAGGTAGCTTCAAGATAATCTAATCCAGCTACCTTATTTCAAAAACGAGGCATTTAGAACTCAGTGGTCAGGCATTTAGTGGCAAAGCTGGGAAAAGAATCAAGAGCTCCTGACTCCACAATATCAGCATAAAATAGATGGTAACAAATAATTATGTTATCATCTCATTCACTGACATCCATGAAAGCATTTAAAACATACCCTTTGACACAGAATTCTGAAATTTTCTTCTTCTGTAACTTCTCTTCCTCACACCCCAATTTAGAGGTCTAAACAAATCTCTTTCTGCCTCTGTCATAGACTTTATAATACAAATGTTGTATGTAGTACATAGTATTTTACCAGAAAATTACAATAAGATAAATTTAGACTATGGTTTGAACATATAATTATAGCATGTCATGAAACAAAGAGAGTTAAAAATACAAAGCTAAGCCCATAGCAATAAATATTGTATAAGACACTCATTACTTTACAGAAATCCCCAAAAAAAAAAAAAATTGCAAAATCTCTTTTTGAAGAGTTTCATGTGGCTTCATAGTGCAGAATCATCAAATTGAGCTATGCTTTTGGATATGTCCAAAGTGTATCTTTTAGTGTTAGCAGTTAAGGAGATTAGATTGCTTTTGGAATAGAAATATAGCCTATCATATCTAGCTCATTTGGCCTAAATCAACTCCGACCAGCAAAGACCAAAAATTATATTCACCTCACATGTACATGTTGGCCTCTTGAGAAATGTTTGGATTGTAACATTTAATGCTCTGAGCCCAATTAGCATGGTTGTATTCTAATAACCTGCAGGATCAGAAATAAAGATCTTTTATGGGAGTTTCTGCCAAGGTGTCAATATTGAATTGGCAGAGATCGTGCAAAGTCGAGAAGTAATTATGTGGCCAGGATTTAAATTGAGGTAGAAGAGGGTTTGCAAGAGGATGGGGACCCATGCTCCTAATCCTGTTTGAAAATATCTGATACATAAATGCATATTTACTCTCAGCATTCAAGAATGTTTTATATCTCTCACAAAGGGAACTTTTTATTATAACAATGGATGAAAGAGATCTTTGCCAACCTTGGAAAAGAAATTGCCTTAGTGGAAGAAAGTCATGCATCACTAAATTTCTACTGTTGGGTTATATTAAAGTGTTATGCTCCTCATTCTCATGAGTAAAGAGTTGAATTCCCTTTAGGTTTGTGTCAGGCCATTAGGCATAATTGTAGCTTATGGACTTGGTGCTAGGCTCCATGATGTAGTGGACAGAGGTTAGGAAAAATTAGTTTTAGTTCCATTTCAGTGACTATATGTCTGGGCAAATAATGCTTCCTCCTTGGGCTCAAATGTTACCTTTTCTGAATCATGATACCTCTGAGAACCTGAGGAATGTCAGGGATTGCTGCAGAGAATTGCATACATATATGTCCCCCCTCATGCCCCCAACCAATATATACACCAAGTTCACAATCTCTAGATGAGGTGATAGCCAGATCCCTTCCTATTCTATTAGAACCTGTGCTCAAAAAGCTTTCTTTACAAAGTAAATTATAGCCATGAAGCTCTGAAAAATATGAGAGTGTGGTCTTAAATTTATAAGTGAACAATATCCCCTTAGTGATTACATTTGTAATGATGGGTTTTTCCACATTGTATGTGTGTGTACATGTGCATATGCAACATTTGATGGAAAATAACCAATATAAAATACTTAGAATCCACTCACTAAAACCACCACCATCCTCTCAGTTTGGGTAATTTTGTTAGTTGGTTTTCACTAGGAAAAAAGCTAAATAAATGACTTACATCTAATTGTGAAATTCCTTCCGATGTTGTGTGACATTTAAAAAAACAACAACTTTATTGAGGCACAATTTACATACCATATAGTCACTCATTTTATTTTTATTTATTTATATATTTTTAAGTAAGTTTTATTGATTATGTTGTTATAGTAGTTCCAATTTTTTCTCCTTTGCTCCCCTCTGCCCAGTACCCCGCCTTCCCTCCAGCAATTCCACCCCCCTTAGTTCATGTCCATGGGTCATGCATATAAGTTCTTTGGCTTCACCCTTTCCTATATTGTTCTTAACTTCCTCCTGTCTATTTTTGTACCTACCAATTATACTTCTTAATCCCTGCACCATTTCTCCTGATTCACCCTCCCAGCTGATAACCCTCCAGATGATCCCCATACCTATGATTCTGGCCCTTTTCTGGTTGTTTCTTTAGGTTTTTTTGTTTGTTTGTTTGTTTGTTTGTTTGTTTGTTTTTAGATTCTGTTGTTGATAGTTGTGAGTTTGTTGTCATTTTAGTGTTCATAGTTTTAATCTTCCTCTTTTTCTTAAATAAACCCCTTTAATATTTCAACATTTCATATAATAATGGCTTGGTGATGATGAACTCCTTCAGCTTCACCTTGCTGGGAAGCACTTCATCTGTCCTTTCATTCCAAATGTAGCTTCGCTGGATAGAGTAATCTTGTTTGTAGGTTGCTTTTAATCACATTGAATACTGCTTGCCAGTCCCTTCCTGTCTGCAAAGTGTCCTCTGAGAAATCAGCTGATAGTCCCATAGGCACCCCATGTAGACAACTCTCTACTTTTCTCTTGCTGCCCTCAGGACTCTCTCTTTATCTTTCACCTTTGGCATCTCAATCATGATGTGTCCTGGTGTGTCCCCTCTGGGTCCACCTCACCCAGGACCCTCTGTGCTTCCCGGACCTGTATGTCCATCTCCTTCGCAAAATTTGGGAAGTTTTTCTCATTTTTTTCAATTCTTGCTTCCTCATTCTGCACTAGTTGACTGTTTTTTTCTTCCTTATGTTTCAAATCATTGATTTGAACCCCAGTTTCCTTCCCTTCACCCTTGGTTTTGTGTGAATTTTCTTTCATTTCACTTAGTATAGCCTTCACTTCTTCTCTTATGCATCTGCCATACTCAAGCATATCTGTCAAACCTGGGAGCACCTTTATCACCAGTGTTTTGAATTCTGCATCTGTTAGGTTGGCTATCTCCTCATCGCTTAGTTATCCCACTGGAACTTTGATCCGTTCCCCATTTTGGGCCATACTTCTCTGTCTCCTCATTCTGACAGGCTCCTGTGTTTGTTTGCCTCCACGTCCCAGGTAGAGCTGTCGCTCCTGTGACATTGTAAGGGATGGAGCCTTAGGGATTTGTCAGTACAGGGCGACCTGTTTCACCAGGTTGTGGCACTGTATGTGGGGGAGGGGTCCGAGAAGGAACAATGCTGCCTGCTCAACACTCGTCCCTTTTCCAGGCACCTCTCCCACTTCCGTACCGGACTGGTACCCCTCTAGCTGTTTCTCTGGCCATCATTCCCAGAGTGAGTGGGTCTGCTGTCATTATAGGACCGTGGGGGCCCTTTAAACAGGGGGACTCTTCTGAGACCAGCAGTTTCTGCCTCCACCCCAATCCCCACTGGTTTACACAGTCAGAAGCAATGAGGCTTAATTTTCTCCAGCATTGGGACCGTGAGCTGTGATGTCCAGTGAGGAGCTGGGAATGGTCCCCAGGTGTCCCTCCTGACTTCTTAAAACATTTGACTGTGCTTTCTGCCAGCCTGCCACTGCTGCCACCGCTGCTGCTGCCACCACCACACTGCGTCCTCTCTTCCCTGGCTCTGCCCCTCCTACCTGTCTGCATGAGTATTTCTTCTTTATATCTTTGTTTGTTGGACTTCCATGCAGTGTGATTTTTCTGGAACTTCTTGTTGTTTCTAGTTTTGAGATAGTTTTATTTCTTCTTAGTTGTGGAGGGAGATGCAGCTTGTCTGTCTATGCCTCCATCTTGGCTGGAAGTCAAGTCACCCATTTTAAATGTACAATTCAGTGATATATAGTTATTACATTTAAAAAGTGGTGCAACCATCCTCAGATCCAGGTTTAGATTTTCATCTTCATCTCCAACAAATCCCATATGTATTAGTAATAAATTACTCCCCATTTCTCCAGCTCTAACCCTAACCCTAACCCTAAACTTTTCTTTATTTTTAAATTTCAGTTGCCATACTAATTTCAGGTGTACAACATAGTTATCAGACATATATAGAACTTACAAAGTGATCACCTCTATATGTCTGGTACCCATGTCTCACCGTACATAGTTATTACAATATTATTGACAAATCTTCATTTGACTCCATGAATTCTCCTATTCTGGACATTTCATATAAATGAAAGCATATATTATGTGCTCTTTTGTGTCTGGCTTTCTTCACATAGAATAAGGTTTTCAGTTTCATCTGTTGTAGCATGTATCAGTACTTTGTTGCAAAGACTGTCTTAGAGCATTAAAAGAGAAATCCTGGATGACTGATGAGAAGCCTTTTCTCTTGGCTCTTCATGTGGAAAAGTTTCTCACTGAAAATCCTTTATTTATTTATTTATCCTCACCCAAAGATACATTTATTAATTTGAGAGAGAGAGGGAGAGAGACACAGAGAGAGAAACATCGATGTGAAAAACATCAACTGATTGCCTCCTAGACATGTCCTGATCAGGGATGGAACCTGCAGCTTAGGTAAGTGTCTTCACCAGGAATCAAACCCATAACCTTTTGGTGTATGGGACAGCATTCCAACCAATTGGGCCACCAGGCCAGGGCCTCACTGAAAATGTTTTAAGATAATTGGATTATGGATGACATTAGGGGAAGGCAATATCAAGACTGCTAGATCTGCAGAAAAATTTATTATGTCCTTTGTGGAAGTATGGAAATCCAGAAGTCTAACCAAAAAGAACCACACAAAAAAGTTATAGGATGACGCTAAAGCAGTGCTTACAGGAAAATTTACAATTGTAGATGTGTTACAAGCTCATTTAATGATATAATAAGGGTACACATACACACGCACGCAGAAGAGTTGCACAGGGCAAATTATGAAGAAAATGTGCAAAGTTTCCATGCCCTCTCTAGGTGGACCATTTTCCCCAAATCTCCATGTGTTCACCCAGTGCATGACTTTTGAAATAGCCTATATTTGTCAGTATTATATACTTTTGCATATGTTAATGAAGAGGGTCAAATTTTATGACAAAAATCTTAACCAAAACAGGAATCAAGAGAACTTTCACTCTATGTGGTTGCAAAAGCCCAACAGGAAAAAGTTCATGGTTATAACAGAACTCTATGGCTGTAACAGTCCTCTCCTAACTTTCTCATTCTCTCTTTAAAATAGCTGTCTCTTCCCTGTTTTGGCAACTTGCATCTGGCTTGCCACAACTGCACATATTGGATTGCAATCCTTCCTTTTTCCTGAATAAATCTTATTTGCTGAAGAAATACTTGGCCAACTTCTTGTATGTGGTTTACATATTTGAGGACTATCTGGGATCCAGAAAAGACCCCCAATAACTCAAAGGATAGTGAGCAAACAGGTGTGGCATTCACAGAGCCATTTGAGCTCACTGTTTTTCTCTCCCACTCAGGAACTTGAAGGCTAGGTTTTCTCCTGGATCTGAGCTTCCCCTCTTTACATTTTGAAACTCTCTGGGAATTATTTGGGATCTCTTTAGATATATTTTTTCTTTTTCTCTTTCTGTTAAAAGGAGTTGTCTATTTTTGAGCTCTTTTTTTGGAACTTTGGCCTGACTCTAGATCTGGCTTTTTATTGGAACCGTGATAGCAGTAATCTTGATTATTTTGAATCTGTGTCATTTGTGCTGGCCATTGTTCTGATTCTGTCTGTAACTGGACTGTCCCATTGAAACTGTATTGTTTGGCTTTTGGCTAGGATCTTTCTGGAGCTGGTTGTTCTTCTAGAGTTATGCTGTTTCAGTTGTCAGTCCCACCCCTTTGGAATCAGACTGTTCTAGTGGAACTGGCTGGTTTTTAAGCCTGCAGGTTGCTTAAGCTATTTAAGCTACTTGAGCTGCTTAAGTTATTTTAAGCTGTTTGAGCTGTTTAGACTATCTGGGCTGCTTCCCTATAGAAAAACCTCTAAAAAAATGGGAATTTAGTTATCTAAATACTAAAAGTAGATATGCTAACAGTAGATATGCTTTTGGAGTAGTTCGTGATTTTCTAATGTTATAGAAGAAACATGTCATCTTTACTTCTAGTGAAAATAAAGTTGAAAATGGTCCAAATGTTTAGGGAATATTGCATGCTATAGTTTTACCTTTTGCTCTAGTGATTATTAAGAACCAAGGGCATTATAAAGTTGTCTTTTTGGAAGTTAGGGGAACTCGCCTTGCTGACAGTTTAGCAAGGAATGCTTCCCCCAAAGGAACAAATAGGAGTCAAACCCCTGTCATGGTCAAAAAGGATATTTCCTCAGCTGATAACTTAGAAGCTAGCCAGAGAAACCCATCAATTGGCTTCAGAAAATAAAAAATAAGATTGGGAATCCAACAAGTATTGATTCTAGTTTGAACCAACTAAAAACCCAGTTCCATCAGAGGCTAAAATTGTCCCTCTGAACTACTGTACATACATTAAACCATTGGCCCACTGACAAAATGATAGCACTTATAAATCAATATTGGTGGGGAAATATTCATAAGGCCATGAGAAAAGCCTACCTCACTTGCCCCACCTATCCAAAGTATAACACAGACTGTTCACACTGCCCCTGGACATTTTATTTTATATTTTATAATATATTTGTATTGATTTTAGGGAGAGAAGACAGAGGGACAGAGTCACATCCATGTGGAAGAGAAACATCAATTAGTTTCCTCCTTAATGCACTCCAACTGGGGATCAAACCTGCGACCTTTTGGTGCATGGACAATGCTTCAACCAACTGAACCACACTGGCCAGGGCAACCCCTGGACATTTAAAATTGCCTAATGGACCATTTGAGGTTTGGCAAATGGATTTCATACAGTGTTCCACATCTCATGGATATAAATATGTTTTAGTCATGATCTGTAAGTTTTCTCATTGGATTGAAGTTTTCTTTTGCAGACAAGCTACTGCCTCTTATGTGGCTAAAATCCTGTTAGAAAAGTTTATATCTATCTGGGAACTCTATTCAAACTCCATAGTGATCAAGGAACCCATTTTACTGGTCCAGTGCTTTAACAGCTTTGTACTATTTGGCTGGTCTTACAACATTTTCACCATGCTTACCACCCTCAATTCTCAGGTTTAGTCAAACATACCAACAGCATTACTAAGATTCAGTTGGCAAAACTTGTAGAGACCCTTCAAATACCTTAGCCAAAAGCATTGCCTTTGGTCCTTTTAAGTCTGAGATCTACCCTTTTGGAGATCATAAAATCACACCTTTTGAGATAATTACAGGATGCCCCATGCATTTGTTTCTTACTTCTTTTGATTCACAGTTGATAAAGAGAGACATACTTCAATATCACAAAGACTTCATTGCTTATATTGAGAATAACCATGCTTGTGAAGAGTAATCTTTTCACAGTGCATTCCAAGTAGTTGAAAACCCAAAACATCACACTCTGCAACCTTGAGGTTTTGTTTAATGGAAAATATACCTCCAAAAAGAATCTCTCCATCCATGTTAAAAGAACCCCAATCATCTCTGGACCTGTTGCTTGTCATACCTGTACACAAGCAGTTTTTAGACCATGAACTTTCCTTCCAGTGTGGGACATGGCACCCAGAAATGGTTCTTTCTGGATTCAAGGGACAAAGGTCTATTGAAATTAGAAGACCTGAATGTTGATAAGTGATTCTCTCAGAGAAAGATCTTGATCTAAAGGGAAAAAATACCAAAACTAATGGCTAGAATCTTCTTTTCTTTGAAATCTTAACCAAGATAGGAATTGGTAGGGCCTGTAGAAAGAGCTCTCACAATCTATGATGGTTGTAAAACCCCTAAAAGAAGAACTCTGTGGTTATAATAAAACACTATGGTTATAACTTAATAGTTGTAAAAGCCCCTCTCCTAACTTCCTCTTTCTCTTTATAAAAAAGCCTCGTCTTTGTTTATTTCTCTTTTTGACTGTGGCTTGCCATGTCTGCACATACCAGCTTGCAATCCTTCCCTCCCCCTTTATTTATTTATTTATTTATTTGCTGAAGGAGTATCTTGCCATTTTGCTTCCAGTCAACAAGGAACAGAGTATATGTGCTGTCATTGTATTTAGTTGGAAAAGTCTCTAGGTTTGTTATGTCTTCATTAAAATATTCATTTTGAAATATGATAATTAAGAGGAAAACAAGTATATGCCTAGATTTTTAGGGCCACGAGAGAGGACTCAATTTTAAACCTGCTTCTAAATCTCAGTCTCCACCTACGATATAATTGTCTCTATTTTCAGCTCCCAGTTTTCTTTTTTTTTAATGTTTTATTGATTATGCTGTTACAGTTGTCCCAATTTCTTTTCCCTCTGCTCCTCTCCACCCAGTGACCCCCCTCCCTCCAGTTGCCCCCCCTTAGTTCATGCCCATTGGTTGTGCATATAGTTCTTTTCAACATCTTCCTGTCTACTTTATTCCCTCCTACTATGCTTCTTATTTCCTGCATCACCTCCCTCCCTTTACCCCCTTCCCCCTCCCTGCGAACCTCCCCCCAATATGTTCCCCATACCTATAATTCTTTTTTCACTCTCATTGCCTACTTAGTTTGCCTTTGTTTTGATTCTCTAGCTTCTGTTTTTGGTTGTTGTGATACAGTTTTCATTTTAATGTTCATAGTTTTGATCCTCCTTCTTCTAAACAAGTCCCTTTAACATCTCATATAACAGTAGTTTGGATCTAATAAACTCCTTCAGTTTTACTTTTTCCTGGAAACACTTTCTCTGCCCTTCTATTCTGAATGACAGATTCGCTGGATAGAGTAATTGTGGTTGTAGGGTTTTGCTTTTCATTACTTTGAATATTTCTTGCCAGTTCCTTCTTGCCTGCAGAGTCTCCTTTGAGAAATCAGCTGATAGTCTTCTTGGGACCACTTTGTGCATAATTCTCTTCTCTCTTACTGCTTTTAAGATTCTCTCTTCATCCTTAATTTTTGACATTTTGATTATAATGTGTCTTGGTGTGGTTCTCCCTGGGTCCAGTTTACTTGGAACTCTGTGCTTCCTGGACCTGTAAGTCTATTTCCTTCCCCAAGTTAAGAAAGTTCTGCTTCATTATTTTTTCACATAATTTTTCAATTTCTAGTTCTTCTTCACCTTCTGGAAACCCTATAATTTGGATGTTTGTTTGCCTATAGTTGTCCCAGAGGTTTCTGAGCCTCTCCTCATTTTCCTCACTTTTTGTTTCCTCTTTATGCATTGGTTGACTGTTTGTTCCTTCCCTATGTTCTGATTTGTTGATTTGATCCCTGGTTTTCTGTCCCTCACCACTTGTTTTGTATGTGTTTTCATTCATTTCAGCAGGACTAGCCTTCATTCCTTCCCCATCTTGAATAAGTCCTGCTGTTATTTCTGTAATCTGCCTTATAACTGTAGCTTTGAACTGAGCCTCAGAAAGATTATCTATCTGTTCGTCCATTAACTCATGTATTTGCTTTCTGGTCACCTGCGTGATTGGGATCTTTATCCCTGCCAACCTGACAGGTTTGTTTACCTTTCCTTCTTGGGCGATGCTGTCACAACTCCTATGCTATTGGGGGCAGAGTTCTGTGCATTCATCACTACCTGGAGACCCTTCTCACCACCCTGTGGCGCTTTGTGTGGGGGCGGGGGTCCAAGATGGATTCCTACCATTTACTCTCTGCTGAGAGACCGGAAGCCTCCTCCTCCATCCCCACACCCTCTGGGCCTCACAGTCTGAGGCAATGGGGGTCTGCCTTCCCTGGCATTGGAATTGTGAGCTGACAGGTTTCGTCTGCAGCCAGGGGTACTCCCCAGGTGCTTCTCACCTCCTCTTAAATACAGGTGTCTGTGCTTACCGCAGTCCTGCTGCTCATTGCTGCAGCTGCCATCGACGGCACAGTTTGATCTCTCCGCCCCAGCTTCACCCCCACCATCTGTCCAGAAGAGCACCACTTGTTTATAACTTCATACGTTGGATTTACAAGTAGCTTTATTTCCTGGAACTTCTGGTTATTTCTGGTTTTGCGGTAGTTGTAGTCCTCTTTAGTTGTGGAGGGAGACGGAGCGTGTCAGTCTAGGCTACATCTTGGCCGCAAGTTCCCAGTTTTCTTATATTACATAATATCTTCCTGAAAAATTGGGTGAGAGTTCAATGTGCAAAAGTCAAACAATTCTTTTGCATCCTATAAGTGTGGTCCTATTATCAGAAAGCTAAAATATTATTTATTTGATCATTATATTTAGCCTTTTAGAATACTCCTCAATGGTGAATATGAGAGGATTTTCTACATATTTTAAACTGAATTTTAAATTATTAATTGAACCAACTCTTGGCTAAAATTAAGCCCAATACATATCAGAATGAAGTTAAAGATTTGTCATTTTGGGCATGTCTAATGATCTTTGTCTCAACTTGGTTATATTAATAAGATTCTCATTTTCATTTAGTCATTTTATTAAAATAATAAGACAAAATGTAATAACATATTAAAATGATTGCACAAGCACTGATGGTTGTATGTAAATGGTAATCCAGTTAAAAATAGAATTGTTGGTTAGTAGTGTAGATGCATAGAAGTCTAATGTATAATGGTCAAAGATCATTTTTAGGTTGTAGAGAAACCTAAACTTTGACAATGTTAACAGTCATTATATGCCATGTAGGAATTTCTTCTAATACTTACATCCATTCTTCCAAGTAACACATGCACATGTACATTTTTAATTTGCATTTGAACATTATCTGCTAATACTTTGTTAAATTTGGATTTTAGCTCACATATATATTCCCCTCCCTCACCCTGCATCTTCCGAATATATCTCATCTTTTGTTTAAATCTACTTTATATGTCTATTGCTCTGTTTGCACAAACATCATTCACTGCTCAGCCAATTAGTAAACTAAGACATTTACTTTTTCAACTTTTTGCTTTCCCTGGAGTTGCTAATTGACTTTTATGTTTTTTTAAAATTTTGTTTATGTTACATTTGATGAAATTTTCCAGGATACTTCAAGAGTTCTGTTGGGAAATTTGTGGTAATTTCCCATAACTTGTCACATGACATAGTTTATGTTTGGACTCCATTAGAATGCAAATTTTAAGAAGTCAAAATCTTTATTTTGTTCATAACTGTATCCTCAGTGCATAAAACAGGTCTTAAAATATATTTTCCATATAGACTTGTTAAATTGAAAATAAAAGAAATATCATTTCTATTTTTTCAATTGAAAATACAAAGAATATCATTTCTAGTTTGGTAAATTGAAAATAAAAAGAATATCGTTTCTATTATGTTCCTGGAAGCATCCCTTTTGAAACCCTTCACCCTCCTGCTTCAATCTGAACTGATTGCTTGCTTCATAGCTGATACCTTGGCATTTACCTTCACTTCCTTACCCATTGCATTTTCTCTTTTGGGGATCCCAATTTTCTATTTTTTTGGTTTTCACCCTCAGTTTTGTAAAACACATTCTCCAGAAGCTTCTTTTTAATTTTTATTAAATTTATTAAGGTGACATTTGTTAGTGAAATTATATAGGTTTCATGTGTATGATTCTGTGATACATCATCTGTACATTGCATTGTATGTTCATCACCAAAAGTCAAATCTCCTTCCATCACCATATATTTGACCCACTTTACTCTTTTCTACCTCCCTGGAACCACCTTTCCTTCCAGTAACCACCATACTGTTGTTTGTGTTTATGAGGTTTTGTTTGTTTGATTCTTTCAGTTTTATGTCCCACATATGAGGTCTGTCTGGAAAAAGTCCAGCCATTATTAATATAATGAGAACAGTTTGTGTAACATCAATGTAATGTGGACTGTAAGGCACATGCATAAACAATGATGATTTTACTGTACTAGTCAGTGGGGGTGGTAGTCGCCATTGAGTGAGCATGTGTACTGTATGGCCATCACATTCAAAATGAACCTCTCTCCAGCACAAGTAGAGCAACAAATCTGCATCACATTTTGCATTAAACTTGAACATTTCTTCATGGAAACTATTCACATGATTCAGAAGGCTGCAGCTACGGGCAACTCGTGATTGGCAGCTTCATCACAACAACACACCAACAACACACACCCACTCATGCATCATATCTCATGCAGGGTTTTTTTGTGAAACATCAAGTGACCCAGGTGACTCAGCCCCCGCTATAACCCAGAGTTTGCAACCGGCAACTACTGGCTTTTCCCAAAACTAAAATCACCTTTGAAAGAGAAGAGATTTCAGACCATCGATGAGATTCAGGAAAACATGACAGGGCACCTGATGGCAATTGGGAGAAGTATGTGAGGTCCCAAGGTGGCTATGTTGAAGGGGACTGAGGTGTCATTATCCTATGTACAATGTTTCTTTTATCTTGTATTTTCTTCAATAAATGCCTCTATTTTTCATATTACATAGCTGGATCATTTCTGTACAGACTTCCAGGGTGGATTCATGAGGTTTCTTGACTTTTTTTGTCTGATTTATTTCATTTATTATGATATTCTCAAGACCCATGCATGTCACAAATATGACAACAGAAGCTTGTTGAGCCTGAAAGTTTTTATGGAAGATAAATATTGCACTTGCATATCTGAGACTGTCTTTATAATTTGGTCACATATCACATTCTAATTTGAGAATTATCTTCATTTGGAATTTTGAATGCATTTTTCTTTCAATATTACCATTCTCTCACTTATGTTTGAATTTTCTCCTCTCTAATGAGCTAATTATCATTTTTTTCACTTACTTTTCACCTGTAAATACTGTGGTTTGCGGATGCATGTATATTCCAGTGTTTCTTTATCTATTGCTATGTGACAAATTGCCACAAAACTTAGTGGCTTCAAATAATAGCCATGTTATTTTTTTCTCCAGGTTTTGTGCATTGACTAGTTTCTTTTCCATGAGATGTCATTCGAGACTGTAGTCATCTGGATGTTTGACTGAGCTAGAATGTCCAATATGGTGCACTCGCATGGCTGGGAATTGGTGCTGACTATTGATTATGAGCTCAGTTAGAACTTCAAACCAGAGTCCCTTTGATTGTCCTCCATGTGGCATTTCCATTTGGTTCGAATTCTGATTGGATGGCACCTAGTTTCCAAAAGGAAGGAAGTAGATGTTGCCAGTCTTCTTAAAGCTTGTGTTCAGCAGTTTCAGAATGTAACCTTTGCTTTATTCTATTGGTCAAAGTTGGTTATAGTTCCAGTCAAGATTCAAGATGTGAGGAACAGCAGGAGCACAGAGAGAGGAGAGGAATTGTTAGAGATCGTGTTTGGAGACTAGCTACCATATATCGTTTTATCAAAGATAGAGTTTGTGTTACTGCTTTCTGTTCTTAATGGTTTTGTGTGGTTTTCCAAGAGGACAATGGAGCAGGATTATTGTTACCACTGTGTAATCAGAAATACATTCAACTCTAAAAACTGTTTGCTTATTAGTTATCAAGATATTATACTTAGGAATTTTTTAAAGTATTATTGTTGTTAGACTTGATTTCTCAGACTGCTACAGCAGATTGTTTCTCAACATTAATTAACATTGACTGCCAGAAGTGCCCAATGAATTAATTAAATGGTGGCAGTGGGGGAGAATTTAACTTCCATCCATCTATTTATTCATTCATTCTTATTTGTAAAGGGGCATTAAAATAGGACTCTTTATATCAGCCCTAAAAGGCTGAGAACTACACCCCCAATTCTGAAGTAGGACAATTTTATGTAGGGCTTGCAATGGGAAATTCTAGAAACTCGTTTTGAAATATATAGCCTATTAGCAATCTTAAAGGTATTGAAAGTGTTGAAGTTAAGTGAATAGGGAGAGAATTCATTTGTAGAGATCTATTGGATTGCTATGGCATACTCTGTTACTTCTCTACCTTGCCTCAATTAGATTGGAGAAATTGGTACTTTCTCTACACCTTATGTCAAATGAGAGGGACTTACAAAAGACAGTACTGAGGGCTTGATATGAGCTCCTTGAAATTTAGGAGATGCAGGACATAGATATCTGACTCTTGCCTGAGAAATCTAGAGTCTATGTGTATAGACTTGATGAAGAAGAGAAGAGAAAAGGGGACAGAGAGCAAATGTAAAAGTGAAAGCAACAGAGGGAGAAAGGGAGGTGTGTTGTTTTGCTATTGTTAATGATTGGCTTTTGTGCTATTGGTCAAATGGATCTGTAGGGAAAAGTAATTTTGGAATCATCTTTTAAGGAGGACTGTCCAAGAGGCTATCTTGCAGCAGAAGGTGGAGCTCAGAATTTCAAGGCTGAAATTTGGAGTCCTAGGAGGCCAGCCAGCAGGATAAACATATAGAGCAACCAAATAGAATTGAAAGTCTAGAAGTATGTGGTCAACTGGTTTACTACAAGGATGCTAAGATTAGTCAATAGGGAAAGGATAGTCTCTTCAACAGGTGGTGTTGGGATAACTGGATAACTGTATGCAAAAGAATGAAATTGGGCTCTTACTTTATACCATATACAAAAATGAACTCAAGTGAACCCAAGGCATAAATATAAGAGCTAAAACTATAAAATCCTTAGAAGAAAACATAGGGTAAATATTCATGACCTTATATTCCAATAATGTAAATGATAACAGCTGTAATTTCTTGAGCTTTTAGTATAGCCTGGACACTTTCGTTTGCAATATCTCAGTGAATCCTCATAACTACCTAGAGAGGTAAGGAGTATTCTTGCTTACATTTTACAAACTGAGATTTAGGAAAGTTAAGTTACTTGCCCAAGATCACACTACTAGTAAGTGGTAGTGCCAGGATTCAAATACTTATCTATTAGACTCAATAACTCAAACACTTAATTAAGCAGAAAACTACATAGCAACCTTGAAGTCTGTAGTTCCTACCTGATTTTCCTGTTTGGAGAAATCAGGATGGACCCCTGAGGCTATTAATGCTAATGCCAGTGGATGAGCCATCACATCCACTTCAATTCAGCCTATACCTTGCTCTCTCATTCTCTACCTCTGTACCATCAGCAGCTGGCCTAGGTCCTTCTGTTTATGCAAGAGTGAAACAGCTTGGTTAACCCTTTCCTTCTGTAGGGGACCTTACAAAAAATTCAGGCTCATAAGGATATGAGCCAAAGGCTGCTCCTAGAGAGACCTGGCAATGCCTTTACCCTTCATTAAAAGCTTATGTGCATTATGCACTTTGTTATATGCAACTTGGGTTCTTATATGACACTCCAGTGCATAAATGACTCCCTAGACACATTTGTGAGTTTCCATTGTTCTAATATAAAGGCTGGACAAATCATAAGGCAGATATGTTTTAAACTATTCAATTATTCCTGGTACAACAACCAAATCTATGGGAGGTTTTGCTTCACAGCTTTCACAGGATTGCTTGCTGAACAGCATCAGTATTTGTAATGGTCAAAACAAGTTTTGAATTTGAGTAATCAGGAAGATGGAAAATGCCATGAGTAGAATATTCCCATTTTTATTTTATTGTGAATTTACTTATACCCTGTTTTAGTGTGGGCTATTTTATACAACATAAATGTAGAGTCTACATATGCTAATATTTATATGGAGAAGATGATGAGGCCATGGATATTGTGTACCTTAAGGGCTAATAAATAGATATGCTTTTATTTATTCATTCACAAGTTCATTCACTCTTTCAACTAATGTTTACTGAGCATTTACTGTGTACTCAGTACAGGGGTATGCACTAGCTGTATAGAACTCTCCCTAGGGTGGAACAACAGGTAAATGTACAATTTCAGTATAGTGTAATTACTAAGAGAAAATATTCCAGAGTATTATGAAAAAACAGATTAGAAAGTGGTACATGAAGAAAAATAGCTCATGAGTAGCAATTTATTAAATTTCTGTTCTTAGCAGAAAGGTATTTGTTTTCAGAGAAGTGGGGATTTAGCTGCTGGACTGGAGATGGCCCCCAGAGCAACCTGATAACCCACATATTAAAGATGGCAGAATTGTTGTCAGCTTGGTACCCTGTGTGGAGGGAGGCTGGTCTGCCTACTTCTTCAGGTGCCCGGTACTATTAACAATAATTGAAACATCTATGGAATTTGAATGATTACACATTTTAGAGTTTACTTGTTACAGCAGTTAGCCTATCCTTGCCAATATAGTTACAATGTCATGTCACTTTTCATAATACAGTAGTCCCTCTCTATATCGCTGTTCACCTATTGCAGCCTCACAGTATTGCAGGATTTAAAAAATATTATATTTAATTGTTTATCGCAGATTTTTCGCTATATCGCATGACTTTGCGGTACTGTATACGTATGTTGTTAAAGTTACATAGGTTTAAGAATGTAGAATATGTTTAAGAACATAAGTAGTGTTTATAAAAATGTGGAAAAAAGTTAATAAGGGAGTGGGAAAGGTTAATAAGGGACTGGGAATGGTTTATAAGTGTGTGGAAAGGGTTTATTTATTTATTTATTTATTTTAAATATGCTTTATTGATTATGAGGTTACAGTTGTCCCAATTTCCTTTTCCTTTGTTCCCCTCCACCCAGTGACATCCCTCCTTCCAGTTGTCCGCCCTCCCTTACTCCGTGCCCATTGGTTGTGCATATAATTCCTCTCAACATCTTCCTATCTACTCCACTCCTTCCTACTATGCTTCCTAATTCCTTCATCATCTCCCTCCCTTTCTCCCTTTCCCCTTCCCTGCTGACCTCCCCCCATAATGTTCCCCATACCTATAATTCTTTTCACACTCTCATTGCCTAATAGTTTGCCTTTGTTTTGGTTCCCTAGCTTCTATTGTTGGTTGCTGTGATACAGCTTTCATTTTAATGTTCATAGTTTTGATCCTTTCTCCTAAATAAGTCCCTTCAACATCTCATATAACAGTGGTTTGCATCTGATGAACTCCTTCAGTTTTACTTTGTCCTGGAAGCACTTTCTCTGCCCTTCTATTCTGAATGACAGCTTCATTGGATAGAGTAATCATCGTTGTAGGGTTTTGCTTTTCATTACTTTGAATATTTCTTGCCAGTCCCTTCTTGCCTGCAGAGTTTCTTTTGAGAAATCAGCTGACAGTCTTATTGGGATGCCTTTGTATGTAATTCTCTTCTCTCCTGCTGCTTTTCTCTTCATCCTTAATTTTCGACATTTTGATTATAATGTGTCTTGATGTGGTTCTCCCTGGGTCCAGTTGTTTTGGAACTCTCTGTGCTTCCTGGACCTGTAAGTCTGTTTCCTTCCCCAGGTTAGGGAAGTTCTGCTTCATTATTTTTTCACATAATTTTTCCATTTCTAGTTCTTCTTCTTCACCTTCTGGCAACCCTATGATTCAGATGTTGGCCCGCTTATAGCTGTCTGATAAGTTTCTGGGCCTTTCCTCATTTTCCTCACTTCTCATTTCCTCTTTCAGCACTGGTTGACTGTTTGTTTCTTCCCTATGTTCCGATTTGTTGATTTGATCCCTGGTTTTCTTGCCCTCACCACTAGTTTTGTATGTGTTTTTGTTCCTTTCAGCAGGACTAGCCTTCATTCCTTCCCTGTCTTGTTTAAGATCTGCTGTTAGGTCTGTAAGCACTTTTATAAGCAAAGCTCTGAACTGTGCCTCAGAAAGATTTTCTATCTGCTGCTTCATTACATTAAAAATTTGCTGTCTGGTCAGCTGTGTCACTGGGATCTCTATCATGATCTGTGCCATCCTGAACAATTTTGTGTTTCCCTTTGCTTCCTGGGCAGGGCTGTCACACCTCTTATGCTATAGGGGTGGGGGGAGGACTGTGCACTCGTCACAACCGGGTGTTTTCTGCGGGGGGAGGGGTCCAAGATGAATTCCTACCTTTCAACCTCCCTGAAAGACCGGGAGCCTCCTCCTCCGTCCCCACCCCCATCGGGCCTCACAGTCCAAGGCAATGGGGGTCTACCTTCCCCAGCTTTGGAATTGCAAGATGATGGGTCTGGTCTGCAGCCAGGGGTGCTTCCCGGGCGCTTCTTGCCTCCCCTTAAATACGGGTGTCTGTGCTTACTGCTGTCCTGCCACCATCACTGCTGCTGCTGCGGACAGCACAGCTTGACCTCTCCTCCATGGCATCGCTCCCCCTACCTGTCCGGATGAGCACCACTTCTTTATAAGTTCATACGTTGGACTTCCATTTATTTTCTGGAACTTCTGGTTATTTCTGATTTTGCGGTAGTTGTACTCCTTCTTAGTTGTGGAGGGAGATGGAGTGTGTCATTCTAGGCCTTTATCTTGGCCGGAAGTCTCCTGTGTTTGTTTGCTGCTGTGTCCCAGGGAGAGTTGTCGCTCCTCCTATGTTTAAGGGGCGGAGCCTTTGGGATTCATCAGTAATGGGTGACCTGTTTCACCATGTTGTGGCGCCGTATGCGGGGGAGGTGTCCAAGAAGAAACAATGCCACTTGCCCAGCACTCGCCCCCTTCCCAGGCACTTCTCCCACTTCTGCACTGGACTGACACCTCTCTAGCTGCTGCCCTGGCCATCATTCTCAGAGTGGGTGGGTCTGCAGACATTCTAGGTCCATGAGGGTCCTTTAAACAAGCAGACTCTGCTGAGACTGGCAGTTTCTGCCTCTGTCTCCACCCCCTCTGGTTTGCACAGTCAGAAACAATGAGGTTTGATTTTCCCCAGAGCTGGGACAGTGAGCGGCTCTGGTGAGGAGCTGGAAACTCTCCCCAGTTGTCCCTCCTTACTTTTTAAAACGTGTAACTGCACTTTCTGCCAGTCTGCTGCTGTTGCCACTGCTGCCACCACCACACCATGTCCTCTCCACCTGGGTTCTGCCCCTCCTACCTGTCTGGATGAGTATTTCTTCTTTATATCTTTGTTTGCTGGACTTCCATGTAGTTTGATTTTCTGGAACTTCTGGTCGTTTCTAGTTTTGAGGTAGTTGTATTCCATCTTAGTTGTGGAGGGAGACACAGTATGTTTGTCTACACCTCCATCTTGGCTGGAAGTCTGGGAAAGGTTTTATGAAGTTTTAAAATATATATAAATACTAAAGTAAAGGTAAGGTTCCTACTTCATGGGTTTTCACCTATCATGGGGGTGGGGGTGGTGTCTAGAACGTAATACCTGCGATAAGTGAGGGAATACTGTATCTTGATTCTGGTTGCTCCTCTTCATCAGGTCTGCCACTATTAAAGTCCTCATTGTGTTCCTTCTGGATTACACTGCGGAACACAATTTTTGTTAAGTTAGATCTGACACAGTTTTTTTTTTTTTTTTTACTAACTTTTGGCATCTGAATCCAAAAATGGCTCCAGTTTTTCTCTATTACATCAACCTTTTTATGGTACAGGATACCCTTCCTTTGTCCCAAAAATCATACAAAATGTGCATGCAAAGGAACATAAAGAAAAAATTACCTAAATAGACTTTATTTAGAGTTATTTTATTCATATGAAGGCTATATATTGTTACTGTAAGTTAAATTGTGTTCAAGTAGTAAAGTTCTGCTACCAAACATGCATATTAAGGTATTTTATCTTTTCAAATGAAAGGCTGGAAAATGCCAAAATGAGATACTTGAAACAGTCTCTTTCAGTTGGTAAAGCTTAAACAAATTGCTTTGTGAGACCCAGTTTTATGTGCAGAGGTGGGAATATAATGTTCTTTCTGTCAACAAGTGGCTCATATAGAATATTTGCATCACCAGGTTTGAGGTCAGATCTTAGAGGCCAATTTGACTCCACCCAGTGCTTCTCATGAGCTCTGCTGTCCCACATACATAGAAAACAGGGATACTTGGTGTATCCACGTTGCTGACCAAGAAGGAAGCAGACCATTTTAAGGTCAACACAGATGATCCAATTGTGCTTATGATATTGCAACAGATCAATGACTTTAAGTCTTCATATTCTTCATGAAAACAAACTGAATGGCCAATTGGGACTGCACCAAATAAATTGTCATTGTGGAGGAGGACACACTTCAAGCTCTGCTTTGAACTATCAATGAAGAATCACCATTTAGTTGAGTTATAGATTGGAATTCCCAACTCCTCCATTAAACCATGTATGTTATGGCAATACACAAAAGCTACTGAAACTGTCACTTCAAAAATACTGAAAAATTAATCCCTGCCTTTTGCCACCTAGTAGTTATGGATTGAATGATGCTTTTTAACCCTTTTTGCCAAATCTGTTGCCCCCAGAACACAACAAGGATGCCAGCCTGCTAAACCAAGCACGCCGTTGTCCAGAGACAGCCAACTGACCTGGAGTCTGCATGATCCTTCCCCATGTGGGAAGGCCACCCTCCCCTCCACACCCCCACTCTTATTAGGGATTTCTGGACCCAAGGGTAGGTAGGACGACGACCATGTCCAGCTTGAAGCAGCTAGAGGAGCTTGAGACCTTCGCCCATTGTCCTTTACAAGATTACAAAGGGTCTTAATATCTGAGAGGGAGGGATAGTTATTTTTTACGAACCATGGGTATGGACTTGGGGGGGGATGCTGGGGGAGGGAGATACTGGGTGGAGGGGAGTAAAGGGGAAAAAATTGGAACTACTGTAACAGCATAATCAATAAAATATATTTAAAAAATACTGCAGAAATGAACTTTCTCTTGATCAAAAGTAGGATGCCTTTGCTCCTTTTTCAAGCAACTTTTTTTCATGCAGTCTTGATGCTAGGAGTTCTGAAGCCTTTTTGGATAGTCCCAAATATCATGCCAAATCATTCAACTCATGCTGATCAAATCCCTTATGAACTGAGTCACTTTCAATTTCAAAATCTTCATCGTTGCTGTCACTTAGTTCTTCACCATACTCCTGTGTTTTGAAAGAAGGTAGTTCAATGAAAACTGGCACTGGGATTTCAGCTGAATGAGGCACTGGGCATATTGCTGATGGTAGACTAGGATACTCTATTTTACATTTGTTTTTCTTATTATATCCTGACGTTTTCACTATGCAAAAGTAACAATCACTGGAATGATCTCTGGGCTCTCGCCAAACCGTAGGTATACCAAATGGCAATTTATCACGTGTTCCCTTCATCCACATCCATAAACTCTCAACACACTGCTTGCACACCTTGTGAGGGGCCCAAGACTCATCTTGATCACCAAGTTTTACTTTAAAATATGCAAAATAGGTTTGCCTGACAAATGCACTGGTGTTTGTCCTTTGACTGGGAATGGTGAAACTGCCACAGATATAACAAAACAAATCAGGATTGTTTAGGCACTTATGATGAGAAATAACAGAGGCAGACATGATCTGAAGTTAAGGAAATAAGTACTTATGTAAATAAAAATAAATAAGTTCTGCTAACTCCTTGTATACAGACAAGAACTCGGACTACACTTCAAAATATGATTCACTATATAGAGTGGCACACAACCTCTCACCACACTGTCTCATTTGTAACTGAATAGTCTAAACAAGTATGAACCTGTCGCTGGTCTCCAATGTCATCCCCCACACCTCCCCACTCGAGGGAGGTTTGCTCTCGGCCAATAGGAGAGCACTAGTCCTTCCCGAGATTCAGGCTCAATCCAGCCTAGAGTAGCTGCATTAAATAAGCTCTATAGAAAAGAACTTGACGTGATAGAAGAAAACCAACTGCAGTTTTGAAATCAGCATGCCTATTTAAGTCTAAAACAGGTGAAAAATCAAACTCAGCAGAAATTATGTTAAAAATTGTTCCACTGTATTATGTAACAATATCCTAACTGCTTTCTTGCCTTTGCCTTTAGCTCTTTTTGCTAAGTGGAATACTATAGCGTTTTATAGAACATGTTTTGAAGAAATAATACTTTTGGCCAGAGTATTTGCCTAAAGAAATATTAAATATTAAAGAAAGGATTGTAGCAATGGTGGTGGGGAACTGTTTCAGTTTTAGGCACCCCCTCAGGTGCTCAACCCATGCAGGCAGCCTTCTCTTCTGCCTCTGCTGACAACTGGTCATAATATGTCTATTAGCTGGAACCCAGTCAGAATTTCTTAGCTTTGATCTAGTTTAGGGACCTGGATAGATGTCTTATAATATTGCTGTTGGACACTAAAGAAGCAGGTCTGATAGTATGGATGGATCAGGCAAATATTTTCTAGTTACTAGAAGGAAACAAGGCACATGGGCTGCTGATTTGATGGGAAGGTAAGAAAAAGTGATATTTTCATTCCAGCTCAAGCATTTACTAGCTATTGGGACCTTGAACAACTTACATGACCTCTCTCTGACTTCAATTTTTTTTTCAGCTGTAATGTGGGTATAAAAATGACTTAAATTAAAAACCAAAATTAAGAGTAAAAAATTCAGAGCCATGAGGATTAAATGAGGTGATGCATATAAAGCAATTGGAATAGTGACTGGCATGTAGTAAGTTCCCCAATGTTTTTACCATTATTGTTTTTATATCATGTAGAAAGAATAGCTTTGTTATCATTATGATTTTTCTGATTAAAAATCAATTATTTTCATATTTAATAAAAGTTTCTACTAATGTTTAAGAAAAATAAAGTTACCAAGTAGCCAAAGACTTCCATGCATGGTACAAATTATTCCTGGCTTGGAGATCTAACTTGCCTTGTTGCTGAAGTATACTTAAATCTACTTCCCACTGACTTTTTGTTACTTCAGGTTCTTGAAGAACTGATGCAAGCAGAAAGGTGGAACACTTTTTGAGTAATACTCTTTAAAGCCATGTTACCTAAGTCTGTGGCCAAAAGGGATGTTGAAGTTTCTCGAGATGTTTCAGGGCCAGTAAAAAGCAGTGCGTTTTGAATCAAATTATCTCAGGAGACTCCTACTCCTGTTATTTCTTGTGTCCTCTGAAGTACTTTATTGCCTGCTCTTTCTACTAGAAGTGAATCACAGGGCATGATGGGCAATGGCATAGAGCATGAGCTTCATTCCCTCTGGATCTGGTTAAAGATGATTGAAAATAGCCACTACTTCATTTTTAAGTTGCCCAGCTATTGTAAATTGAGGATAAATAGGTGCTGAGGGAAATTTAGGTAAAGGCGTGTAACCACCAAACCTTCAAAATACAAATGCAACTAGCTCCAAATGAAGAATAGCATAGCCCAACTAGTACTCTAAAAATACAAAGCCTTAGAACAGAAGTCAGCAAACTTTTCCTGTAAAGAGCTAATAAGTAAATATTTAAGTTTTGCGGACCATATGATCTGTCATTAACTACTTAATTTTACTTTTGTACTAGATAAAGAGCAATAGGCTATATATAAACAAATAGGTATGGCTATGTTCTAATAAAACTTTATTTACAAAAGCAAGCAACAGGAAGATTTTGGTCCAAAGGCTATACAGTAGGTTGTTGACTTCCAGTTAGGAGATTGATAGAAGTCCAGCTAGGACAAGGAAATGAGCCAAGGACCAAACATACTGCTCCTTTTTATCCTAACTGTGATAGGTAAGGAGCACTAGCATGACCTTCCATTGAAATCTGTAGGTAAATGAAGGGACAGCAGGAGCACAGTCTGTGGGTCCCTATTCCTTAGAAACTTTAAAGAGATTGGGGTAGAGTGTGAGGAGGGACATTCTGGCTAATCCATGATGATTTATACTTTGGTATGTCACCAGAAGGGTTCAACTCAAGGTGAGGTAATGGAGATACCATGACCTGTTGACCTTGTTATGTCATCAAAAGGAACAGCTTTTGACCAGAAAATGGTGGATTTCTTCCTAGTGATTTGCACATTACCCAGAAGCCTCTAACTTGTAAAATTCCAAATGTGTCAATAACAATTTGCTAACATGGTAGTTTTTATTTGTGTGTTTGCATGCATGTGTGTTTAAGAAAGCACTTTGATCAATTCCAGTCTTTATTCCCTTGGGACAAAAATAATACATTTGTCAAAAGGAAGGAAGTGGTGGGAAGTTCTTTGGTGAGTTTGGGTTGAACATCACCTGCATTGGTGTGTATACATTTAAATCAAGGAGAGTCTGATCCAAGGAAATTCTCCTACACCAAGAGTGGCATTTGATGTCTCATGTAATTTTTAAAAATTCAAAATACAAACATTTGCCTATACTCACAGTAATGAAAGGGGTCAGCATAGCTTAATGTAGTACCCTGAGTAATGTCTACTTTTTAGAGAGGGGAAAAAAAAAACATGTATTTATCAGAGGCAGACTTTTATTTAATTAGCCCTGATATAAAGATTTCTTGTCTTTTGCAGCTACATAGCTTTAAGAGAGTGCCTGGTACCTGAACCATGGCTCCTACTGGGACTAATTCCATCCAGACAGCTCCAAGTATGTATGTTCATTAGATGCTGATTAGGTTTCACACAGGTGGAGAAGGTTAGGGGCATAGATAGAGAGGCAGTACTGATGGTGTTAAGCATAAAACACCATCTGTTTCCCAAGGAACTATATCCATACCTCATGAAGGATACCAGGCCCTGCTGAAGCTGCTATTCCCTTATTCACTTTCTTTCATTCTCTGGTGACATGTACAGGTCTCAAAACAAGTTGGTGAAAATTAAGAAAACATAAAATATAAAGCTGGTTGAAAAAGCGATTATTTTTCTAACCATCACATTCAGGCTTGCTGATCTGAATGAATGGGAAATATTTCCTTCTTAATGCAAGCATTATACTTGGCATGAAAATAGATTACTATAATACATTGATTCCTTTTCAATGTAAGGACTTTTTTCCTCCAAGGCAAGCAGTCTTCCCAGTTATCCAGCTCTTCAAGGCACTTGAATATGGTTTAGGGGGGGGGACTAAAGAATGCAAATGAGCTGACATGCAGATTCCCCTTTCATAACAAAATAAACAGCCTGGAGGCATAGGGGGTGGGGGGAGGGATAGCTGTTGATGGAGTGAGCTGATGGGCACTTGAGTTCACCTGATAAGGGGTCCAGCTACTTTGCTGCTTGCCCACACAGAAACAGAGATTCACAATGCTGCACTCATTCCAGCTAGTCTCCCAGAGCAGACCACCCCACCACATGGCCTTTCCTCATTCACCATTCCTAAAACTTTCTTGCCCAGCTGCTGGTGGTGGGAACAATGTAGTGCAAAGAATCTCTTCCTCCCTAGTCCCCGACTCCTGCCTTCTACTTCTCAATTCACAACCTCGCTGATAAAGAGTCCCATCTTTATTACAGTTAGAGCTCAGCAAAGCTAGTTGGAAACCAATCAGTGTGACTTCAGTCCCTAACAGAAGCAAATGAGTGGAGCAGGCGGTCTTGCCCTAGAGCCATAGCCAACAGCCCATTCTGAGGCTCTGCTGGTAAGCTTCAGTTTTATGGGTTAAGCGTGGGCTGTGCAGCCTAGGGCTGGATGGGGGAGGAGAGACTTGTTGGTGACTGCCCCCTTTGGACTCTCTGGGGCAACTTTGTTGTACTTCTGGGGGAGTCAGTCCCCAGCATGCTGTGAGGGGAGCTTTGGTCGAGGAAGGGCCACTCATCATGACTGTGAAATATGAAAGACCCAGAGACTCCTTAACTCCAGAGACTGATGCTGGATTACTAACCTCCCAGCATTTTTCGTGCGGCACAGTGGTCCTGGCTGCTTTTTGAGAGTAATCACTTTATATCCATACAGGCCATAGCCTCAGTAGGAATGTCTCCCAAATTGGAAATCAGTTTCACAATAAGGCCACTCTACAGATCACTCTTAGCCAATGACTAGTGATGTTCCTCAATCTGTCACTGAAGCCCCTCCACCATCCAGTACTCCAATTCCCACTCTGCAGCTCCTACCTGATCTCTGAGGATCCAGATTTAGTGTCTACATGGGGATCTTACCCTAGGTATTGAGTAAACCCTCCTAAAAGTATTCCATCATGTAGAAAACTCACATCATCAAAGTGGGAGTACTTTCATGGGACAAGTTTTGTGGGCATTGTGGGGATGGGAGATAAATTTCTACTTATTGTTCCTTGTAGGTTTTTTAAATGCTAAATATTGCAAGTTTAACTTTTGTGAGAATATGGTAAATTTAAGGGAGAATAGTAGAATGCTTTTTAAAAGGTGAATAGAAAAATAACTGAGTCCCTCAATAGCATGGCCCGGGATGCTCTGTTCCTCTAGTGTCTGCTTGGGCAGCAGTGGGCCTAGGGTGCCTGGTAGTGCATGGGCAGAGTGTGGTGCAGTAAAAATAGGCTTTTCATCTTTTCCTTTTTAAAAATTTTCATTTAGAGTTTACATACAATATTATTTTGTATTAGATTCAGGTGTCCCCTTTGGTTAATACAGAGAAAAGTAATTCCCATGTTTTTCACTTGGTAGTAGTACTGTGGCCTCAGATTTCTTCTAGTATTTGCTTCTGGTGAATAATTATGGTCTCTATATAAAAAGATATGATTAAATATTGCTGATTTTTCAGTGACTTTTTAGATAAAATAACTGCTTCAAAGTGTGGTTACAAATGGGCCTCCTGCAAAGACAACTTCATGTTCTTCTCATGGACTATACTCTGCCGCATTCCAAACATTAGCTGTGATTTCATTTTCGTGAAACATTTTGGAAGCTGTACCTATTAAACTTTCAGTTCTCCTACTGCCCTTCTGTATGGAACCCCTGATACTCAAAGTCCCTGCTCTGCCTTTTTCTGGCACCTGGGTGGTGTGACCTCGACCATCTCTTGCTTGCCTGGAATCTTGCCTTTCCTTTGTTCTTTGCTGTTGATGTGTGGATGTGGTGTCTGCTGGCTCTGCTGTTTGTTCACAATTTGTACATTCTATGTTGTCATTTACTACTGTAAACAGTAAATATAGTTTGGTATTCTGAGAAAAAGATAATAGGAGCCTCCTTGCTAGATTGTTGTGAAAGTACAACTAATGATATATAGTATATGGTACCTAGCTCCGTGCATAACATACAGTAAGCCTGCAGTATATAATACTGTTATTTTTATTATATTTAGTCCATTTTTCTGCTTCCAGCAGAATTATCCACCATTTTATTATAATCCACATGAAGAATAGGGACCATGTTTGCTTTGTCTAGTACCTAATACATTTGCATTGCTACTGTAGATGGATGGATGAATGGGAATAACAGCATCTAGCAAAGTGCCTGATGCTTAGTTGACATGTAATAATTATTTGTTAAACTATCTTGCAACCAGCCCAACTGGGTAAGGGACAGGGAAACAGAGAGGCCAGAAATTACAAGAATCCTTAAGATTCACATCAGCTGTCTTTTTATCAATCTTTATGAATGGAGAATTATGAGTTTTCCCCCTCCTCCTTTTAGTAACGTGTCTATCACCCTCTCCAAAATATAAGCTGAACAAAAGGTAAAAGCTAACTCTTCAGCTGACAGAATAAAAACTGACCAGCCACAAGGGATTTTTTAAGGCAATTACTTGCTGCTAAGCTCTTAAAAGAAGCATTTCCTGGAAGGCTGAGAGGCCAAGGTGTTCATTGCTTACACTAAGCTTGAAACATAGCTTGATCAGGTCCTGAGAGGCCTGAAATTTGCTTGGTATCCAAGAGAAAGAAATGATAGTGTTTAATTCATTTTAGATGAAAAGATTAATGTATTCTTTAGAATTGCTCTTTCTTTTCCTTTGGCCCTTTTACAGTTTAAAACCACATCCTTAACGGTTCTTATGCTCATGGTATCAGCCCATATTTATGTAAATGGCTCAGCCTTCCATAAGACTTAGGTTGTATTTTTTTAAAGCATATATTTCCAGAGTACTCTACCAGGCCCTAAGAATTTTTTACTGGCTCACACAAATTTGATGAATCCATTCCAGTAAAGTCTGTATTTGGCTAACTGGCATCACAATCTTGGAACATGAAATTTGATTTCAAGATTTTTAGAGATGCTTCAACTTCATTTATGTCAGAGTGGGCAGCTGCCTCCATGGCTGCACTGGAGGGAAAGTCTACCCTAAAATATCTACTTCCCTAACCCCAGACTCAAAATCTCCATCCTAAATATCACCAACAGTTCAAGAGCAAAAGAGAAAGCATTATTTTTTTTGTAGAGCACCCAGGGGACAAAAATATGTTTTACTATTTCTATTAACATGGTGGCCCAGATTTCTTTATCTATTGAGCTGGGTGGAAACTTAGACCCTGTAGGGACTGTGGATGCAGCATTTTTAGATTTTTCAAGAGAAAGGTGATGCTATCATATTTGTTTTCTCAGAAAAATAACTCAGACAAGATTGTGTAGGGTAGATGGTGCTGAGCAATTGGTGGCGATATGATGATTTTAGGAAATAATTTTAAGATTGCAGGGAAGACAGAAATATGCTGTGAGAATGAATAAAGAGAGGGCATAAGCAATGCAAGATATTGGGGAGATTAGAATCTACAGGACTTGATCACAAATTGGCTCTGTGTGACAAAATGTAGATAAAAAAATCAAAATGACTTCTAATGTTCTAGGCTTGCAGTGCCATGATCTGAGATAAGAACCATGGAAGGAAGAGCAAGTTTGGTGCAGGAAGAGGGAATGGCTTCAGTTTGGGCTATGTTAATCTTGAGGTGTTGGTAAGATAATCATATGTAGATGTATAATCAAGAGAGAGGTTAAGTTTAGAGATTTAGATATGGCAGTTATTATTCAATAAAATGCATTGAGCATGTACTATATTCCAGACACTATTCCAGGTGTGTGGTGTATAACAGTGAACAAACAGACAAAATCTCCTCCTTTCATGGATCTGACATTCTAGCAGGGGTGAGGCGAGGTGGACATAATGAACATAATAATCAAGTAAATTATCTCATAAATCAGAATATGATAAGTGCTATGGAAAAGATAATTAAGATCTAGGGAATGCCTATGATAACCCAAGAAGAGGGGAATACAAGAGGAGACAGTGCAGAGAAGCAATGAGGGCCAAGGACAGTCCTTTTGGGATACTGACATTAAGAGCTTGATGGAGAAATAACAGTAATTAATCAGCAAAGGAGATTAAAAGTGAAATAGTAAGACTGAAAGGGGTAAAAGAGTTATGGGAGAAAAGGGTTTCTTTGTCTTAAGGTGAGTATCAGTGTCATGTGATGCCAAGGGGTCAGAAACAATGAAGACAGAGGTGAGGCCATTGAGATGGAAATGAAGAGAGCATCATGGAGTAGCAGAAAAAAAGCCAACTCATAGGTGCAACATTTACTTTATAATATGATACACACTTGTAGGGGATTAAAGAGAGAATGAATGATAAAAAAGATATTGAGTAAAGACAACTATTTTAAAATTTATAAAATAAAAAGTGGAGTTGGTCTTGTACCTCAAACTAGTAAGAAATAAGGTTATGGAGAGCACTTTTGGTTGAGGAGGTTAGTACAGAAGACTTGGAAGTATCTGATGGTTTAGAGAAAGAACCCAGTGGGAAAAGTGAGTGTGATAATTTAAGGAAATGAGAAATTAATGCATGAATGTAGAATTAAGAGCATCACAAGGATTTATATTTCAAAGCTAATAAAATTATTGGGGTTTCCCTGGCCAGGTAGCTCAGTTGGTTCAAGTGTCATCCTAATATGCCAAGATTGTGGGTTCAATCCCTGGCCTAGGCACATACAAGAAACAAACAATGTGTACATAAGTATGTGGAACAGCAGATCTCTGTGTGTGTGTGTGTCCCTTCCTCTCTCTCTGTCTTTCTCTGTCTCTCTCTCTCAAATAAATAAATAATTTTAAAAAAATTATTGGGGTTTATTTTGGAAGAAAAAGCAAAATATAACAGAAGACAAAGAAAAGAGAAATTGAGTGAAGATATGGAAAGGTTATGGTGGAAGGGAATGGGAACTGAAGATGTTAATATTTTATAATTTGACAGTTTGAGAAGCATGAAAAGGGTAAGAAAAACAATTGTGAAGGACTGAATAAAAGGCTTGGGCCAGCAGTGTTGTGGGACCAACTGAGGTTGATATATGAATGTGTAATGTAGTTACTCAGCATTATGAGTTGCATGTATGTATGTTCACTAGAATCCCTATTGATGGGGAAGATTAACACAGTAAGTGTGAGTGCACCCAGGATTGAGTTTAGAACAGTAGTCTCAGAAGAGGATGAGATTAGGGGAAGTAGGTTGTTGTTGAGTTTAGAGTAGAAATGGTTGACTTTGGTTTCCTAAAATGGATAGAAATAGAGGTGAAAGCAAGTGATATTAGGAGACAAGAATAGGGAGATATCCAAGGGGTGGAAAGTCCAAAGGGGTGGAAGAGTATGTTTAGTGGTAGTGAGGGAGAGCAGAGCTGGTAATCTATTGGAGACTAAAGTAAGAAGGATATTTTGAGGTTTAAGATTCCAAGGTTAGAACTATTTCAGGTGATAACCAAGTCATGGTGTGGCTACTGAGTTGATAGCTAAAGGAGAAAGGAGATAAAGTTTATTGAAATGAAGGAGGTCAAATCAGAGTCATAAATGGGTCATCCACATGAGGGATGAACTTGTTCAAGAAGACAAGAGAGGATATAATGGGAAAAACAGATGATAATCTGGATTCCAGAATGTTCAATGGATGCAGTGGAGTGCTTGGGAGGAAGATCTGGAGCTGACCATGAAGAGGATTTATCAGTCAGATGATGATGAGAAGTTATTGATGAAAGAAAGTCTAGAAGATACAGTGGAAAGTCTGAAAATTCCTATCAGTGTTCTTTATGCCATGATACAGGGAGTGTAGAGGAATAAAGAAACTATAGAGCTTTGCTAATTCAAGTGTGGCCTGTGGACCAGCACCATCCAGGAATCACCTGGGAGCTTGCTAGAAATGCAGAATCTCAGCTTGTCTCAGATCTACTGATTCTGTATTTTATCAAGATCTTCAGTTTATTTATATACATATTAAAATTCAAAAAGCACTAAAGGAAGTTTGAATTTAAAAGGAAAGTTTAAGTTTAGTGAAGGAATAAAAGAAACTTTTAAAAAGATTTGTTAACAAGGCTTAGGGGGTGGATGTAACTAACATAAGTGGAGAACTAACCAGTTATAAATGGAACTAAAGGTGTGAACTTTAACTGCTTGAGTTTCCACCACTTTCTAGGTAGATCAAGGCAGATTTCTTTTTGGTTCTGGGTTAGGCTTCAAGTGGTAGAGGAAACTGGGCAGGCTATGGCTGCTCAGGCAATTGGTAAACTTTCCTGAAAAGTTTTTCTTAGGAATAAGAACATTGGTGTTCATTGTCTGAAGACGGGTTTGTGGCTGAGGCCTGGTGGAGTTGCTTATAATAGTGAGGTTTCTTGCTATGAAATAGAGTCCATGTTGGAAGGCAATATGAACATTTCCAGTTAGTGGATAGAACAGATTAAATCCTTTATGAAGTGATCTGTTTTGGCACCATAGGACACAAGTTAAGTGTGCAATGGTGGGGCCTGGAAAAAGTTGAAGGTGTCAACAAAGTGCCTCCAGCTGAAAGCTCGTCAAAGTTGTGTTTAGCTTTTTAAAGCTTTGTTTACTGCTTTTTCTTTTTGTATTTATTTTACTAGATTCATCATTTCCCCTTCCAAACAAGAGGTGAGTATTAATCTAGGCAATGTTAATTAAAACACCCTAAAAACTTAAAGCCTTAAATGAGAATAACATATACTGGCTGAACATATGTGCATGTAATAGTATCAATATTGAAAGCCCATGCTGTGAGAAGCCAATAGCAAAGCATTTTTAGCAGACTTATTTCTGGAATCACTAATGATTAATTAGTGTGTATCATAATGTAAAGCAAATGTCACCCTAGCTACTTGGGGTTCCTGTCATTTGAGAGTGGAGCTATTTCCTGTTACTCGCCAACAGTAAAATGTAAACTGCCTGCCATCTTGTGGAAGATGGTGGGTATCTCATGCCCAGGGAAAAAGAGCAAGTAAGTCTCCTAGACTCTTACATGTTCTCTTTGGGTTTTTCATGGATGTATTGTTTCCTGTAGAAAAGTATAGGAAGAATTCAAATGGAAATTATCAGATCTCAATTAAAATTGCAGAATTGTAGTTCCTTTCTCAACACATATTTTGAAATTTTAGCATTTAGCCTGCTGTAAACCGATGTGTTTTTCCGTTGGGTGCTGTTCCTTGAAGAATCATGAGTTGGCCTGACCTGCTCAGTTTATTGGGTAGCCTCAGGATAAATTGTACTTGAATGAGTATTCCAGATTGCTAGCTCAGAAGCAGAGTGCAAGCTATGAAGGAGTGGACTGAAGCAGAATTCTTGGAGCACTCAGGAGTTTAACCTGCTCCTCAGGGTTCTTCAACTAGTTCTGCTCAGGGCAGCCATCAGCTCAGCTGATTACTGTAACTCACTCAATCCCAGGAAAATTTGTGTCCTAGGGAACAAATATTTATTTCCTAACTCCAGTCTCAGTTGATATAATAATTGAATCAGTAAAGGACTGATTGGAGGAGACAGGTGAATAGAGCAGTAGAAGGAATTGATGTTTGGAAAGAGCAGGAAAGTAAGACTATCCACAAGTTCCTCAACAGGTGTTGTTGTTGTTTTTGTTGTTGTTGTTGTTATTTTGTGGTGGGAGGGAGTTATGTGGCCATTTCATTAAATTGACTGGTCAATTTAGTCAAAATGACCAATTTGATAAGCCTGCACAGACCCAGTTAGAGTTTTTTCAGAGACACCTTGATAACCTGTATTCAATGTAATCTTATATGTTCAGCCCTTCATCCTTAGTCTTATATTCTATTTATCTATCTACCTATCTATCCATCTATCTATTGACTTTAAATATCAAATTAGACTTCATCTGGGTTTCAAACACATAAGGGGTGGGCAAAAGTAGATTTACAGTTGTGAGTACATGAAACAGAGTTTATTCTTGTATTATTTATTATTATTAACCTACTTTTGCTCACACCTGTATATGTATTCCTGACTCTTATAGTAGTGCAGGAGCGGATCCTAATGGTATAAAATTTATTTTGAAAATATAGAAGGAGAAGGAGACTATGTATTAAACATAATACATACTTGTTGATGGATGATTTAGGAGAGTTTTGATAAGAACTTAAAATTATTTTTGTGGCTTTGCAGCCTATATTTTAATCAAAGGGAATCTATACAAGCTTTTGACAATAAATCATTATAGAGTCATCAAAAATAATTGAACACTCTCGAACATTTATTATTCAGGAAACAGGCTATATATGAACGTGTCAAAACTTGTATTTCTCCAATGACTAGACACTTAGAAAGGTAACTCTACAATTTGTCACATTTTATAGTTTCTTATTGAATTTAGTTACTGAGTAAACACATGTGAAATTGTCCAGTTATTGGACTGGCGAAAAAGTTCGTTTGGTTTTTTCCATAAGATGACTCTAGTAGTGCTTAGCTATCTTTGACTTCATTCAAAACAATTTTGTTAGATTGTATTGTGACAGCTGTTATATCAGTGTGCATTTTAAAAAAGACATCGAAACTGGTGAATTTTTGTGTAACCATTTTAATATTGAAGATAAAAGAAAATACACATTTTCAGCATATTATGCCTTATTATTTCAAGAAAGGTAAAAACAATGAAAACAAACACACACACAAAAGATTTGTGCAGTGTATAGAGAAAGTGCTGTGACTGATCAAATGTGTCAAAAGTGGTTTGTGAAGTTTTGTGCTGGAGATTTCTTTTTTTTAAAGTATACTTTATTGATTATATTGTTACAATAGTTCCAATTTTTTCCCCTTTGCTCCTCTCCACCCAGCACTCCCCCGCCCCCAGCAGTCCCCCCCCCAAGTCGATGCCCATGGTGTGTACATACAAGCTCTCCTGCTTCACCCTTTCATATATTCTTCTTCTTTTTTAAATAAATAAGTGATTAATTAATTATTTTAACAATAAAAAATAACAATTCCTCCCTCTCAGACTTAAGACCCTTTATAATCTTATAAAGGACAATGGGCAAAGGTCTCAAGCTCCTCTAGCTGCTTCAAGCTGGACATGGTCGTCGTCCTACCAACCCTTGGGTCCAGAAATCCCTAATAAGAGTGGGGATGTGGAGGGGAGGGTGGCCTTCCCACATGGGGAAAAATCGTGCAAACTCCAGGTCAGTTGGCTGTCCCCAGACAATGGCGTTCTTGGTTTCACAGGCTGGCATCGTTGTTGTATTCTGGGGGCAAAAGATTTGGGAACAGGATTAAAAGGCATCATTAAAACCATAACCACTAGATGACAAAAGGAAGGGATTAATTTTTCAATGTCCCACATTAGGGAAAAAAAGGGCTTCTTTGGAGGAAGGTGTGCCAGGCACATCTCACCTGTCCAAAACCCTTTTGCGCATTATACTTAGTTTGGGCTGAGTAAAATATTTTAGGTTTCCCACCTCTCAGACATCTGGGCCCTTTCAGTCCAAGCCATTAGGATAGAAAAGAGAAACCAGTTTTAAAGTGAAACTCACAGACCACCCCATACTTCCCAAACCCAGCCACTTAGATCAGCCAAACCATTGAGTCTCAGGAGGCAGCGATGCAGACAGGATTAAGTGAGGCCTATACATACAGACAATCACTCACATAATGAGATCATAAGATTATTCCCTTTGAAAACAGAAAACAAATGTTAATTTATGTAACATAACCCACAAACAAGTGTCTAAATCTGTAAGACTGTCTTATTGGAAAGACATCCAGTTGCAAGGTATTAGACATTCTTCTTCCCTGTAAATTAAACATCTTTGATGATACCACAGACAGTTTAACTTTCAAATGAAAACATTTTAAATGAAAAGAAACTTTAAAGACCTTTAGCTGCACTACTTTATAGTCTACCACTGATCATTGTGATTTTCCTTGAATAACAATTTTTCTCCCTAAGATTACCCTCCTTGTCATTAAAGGAACTGCATTAAGTCCATATATAACTTATCCTGTTCATTTGCATAAACACAACAAGAGCAGAAAATGATCACTTATGATCCTTATTTCTGCTTTGCTGGAACTTACCCAAGGAACATTTTGGGTAACCTTCAGTCTGCCCTTCAGGACACAGAAGTTGAGCCATATACCTGCAATTCAGCCTTGCCTGTACGTGCCTGTCTTTTCCAAGTCCTTCTGGTTTGCCATTGTGCCTTAAGGTCTCTTCTAGCCATCTCTCAGGAAAACAACCTTCATTCCTTCCCTGGAAAGATTGCTGTGGACCGCACAACCAACCATGATACCAGGTCTTTTATCTTGTGGGCTTTTATTACCTTCAAAAGTCATTCCCAGCTCCTCAGGGCTTTTTGGTAACAACCAGAGCCCAAGCATATCTCCTTTAGGCATGACATTCCAGTCAAAGTCTTAGTCAAAAAAATTCTATTAAACAACTTGTCTTATTAGTTTTATGCAAAGAAACTTATGTCATTACTTACTTCTTTAGAATGCCAAACTCTGGAGGGATCAGATAGGGAGAAAAATATACAGTGTGAAGGAAAATCCTTGTCCTTATAATATTCACTAAACTGGCATTTCCATTCTTCATATTTTTATTTTTCCCCCACTAAAATTTTTTGTTGTTTTTCCATTACAGTTGACCCACTTTTTCCCTCTTCTTGCTTCCCTGCACCCTGCCCCCCTTCTCCCACATTCAGTCCCCACCCAGTTGTCCATGTCCATGGGTCACTTATACATGTTCTTTGACTAGACCCTTACCCTTCTTACCTCCTCCTCTTCCTCCCGCCTCCCTGCTTGTTACTGTTAGTCTACTCCTTGTTTACATACCTCTGGTTCAGTTTTGCACATTTGTTTGTGTTGTTCATCAGTTTCCTGTTATAGGTGACAGCATAAGTATTTTTCTTTCATTGCCTGGCTTGTTTCGCTAAGCATAATTCTCTCTAGTTCCATCCATGTTGTGGCAAATGGTAGAAGTTCCTTCTTTCTTTCTGCTACATAGTACTCCATTGTGTAAATGTACCACAATTTTTTGATTTACTCATCTACAAATGGGCCCTTAGGTTGTTTCCAGCACTTGGCTATTCTAAATATTGCTGCTGTGAACATAGGGGTGCATAGGTTCTTTTGAATTGGTGTTTCAGGATTCTTTGGATATAATCCTAGCAATGGAATTGCTGGTTCAAAAGGCAGTTCCATTTTTAGTTTTTTGAAGAAATTCCAAATTGCTTTTCATAGTGGCTGCACCAGTCTGTATTCCCACCAGCAATGCACCAGGGTTCCCATTTCTCCGCATCCTCTCCAGCAAAAGTTGTTTGTTCATTTGTTGATGATGGCCATTCTGACAGGTGTGAGGTGGTAACTCATTGTGGTTTTTATTTGCACCTCTCTGATGGCTAGAGATGTTGAGCATTCTTTCATATGTCTATGGACTCTGTATGTGCTCATCGGAGAAGTGTTTGTTCAGGTCCTTTGCCCATTTTTAAATTGGGTTGTCTGTCTTTTTTGTGTTGAGTCATATGAGTTCTTTATATAGTTTGGAGATTAATCCCTTGTCTGAGATATCATTAGCAAATATATTTTCCCAAATGGTTGGTTTCCTTTTCATCTTGTTGATGTTTTCTTTTGCTGAGCAGAAACTCTTTAGTTTGATGTAGTCCCATTTGTTTATTCTTTCCTTTATTTCCCTTGCCTTAGGAGATATATCAGTGAAAATGTTGTTACATGGGATATCTGAAATTTTTCTGCCTATGTTTTCCTCTAGGACTTTTATGGAGCCACAGCCTACATTTAAGTCTTTGATCCATTTTGAGTTTACTTTGGTGTATGATGTAAGTTGGTGGTCTACTTTCATTTTTTTGCATGTCCCTGTCCACTTCTTCCAACACCATTTGATGAAGAGGCTTTTTTTCACTCCAGTTGATGTTCCTTCCCCCTTTGTCAAATATTAGTTGACCATATAGACCTGGGCTTATTTCTGGGCTCTCTATTCTGTTCCATTGATCTATATGTCTGTTCTTATGCCAGTACCAGACTGTTTTGATTACCGTGGCCTTATAGTATAGTTTGATATCAGGTATTGTGATTCCTCCTACTGTGTTCTATTCCTCAAAATTGATGTTGCTATTTGGGCTCCTTTTCGGTTCCATATAAATTTTTGAAGTATTTGTTCTAGGTCTGTGAAAAATGTCATTGATATTCTAATAGGGATTGCATTGAATCTATAAATTGCTTTGGGTATTATGTACATTTTAATGATGTTGATTCTTCCCATCATGAGCATGGTATATGCTTCCATTTATTTATATCTTCCTTAATTTCTTCAGTGTTATGTAGTTTTCTGAGTACAGTTCTTTTACCTCCATGGTTAAGTTTATTCCTAGGTACATTATTTTTCTTGTTGCTATGGTAAGCGGGATTTTTCTTTTAGTTTCTATCTCTGAGATTTTATTGTCGGTGTACAGAAATGCCTTTGATTTTTAAATATTGACATTGTACCCTGCTATTTTGCCAAATTCACTTATTAGGTCAAGTCGGTTTTTGTGTGTGTGTGTGTGGAGTCTATAGGGTTTTCTATGTACACTGTCACGTCATCTGCAAATAATGACAGTTTTACTTCTTCTTTCCCAATTTGGATGCCTTTTATTTCTCTTTTTTGTCTGATTGCTATGGCTAGAACTTCCAAGACTATGTTGAAAAGGAGTGGAGAGAGTGGACATCCTTGTCTTTTTCCTGACCTCAAGAGGAATGCTCTCAGTTTTTGCCCATTGAGTATGATGTTGGCTTCAGGTTTCTCATATATGGCCTTTATTATGTTGAGGTATGCTCCCTCTATTACCATTTTGCTGAGAGTTTTCATCATAAATGGGTGTTATACTTTATCAAATGCTTTTCTTGCATCTATTTATGTGGTTTTTGTCTTTCATTTTGTTTATGTGGTGTATTATGTTTATTGATTTGCGAATATTAAACCATCCTTGCATCAATGGGATGAATCCCACTTGATCGTGGTGTATGATCTTTCTAATGCGTTGCTGGATCCGGTTTGCCAATATTTTGTTGAGGATTTTAGCATCTATGTTCATCAGCGATATTGGCCTATAGTTTTCTTTCTTTGTTGTGTCTTGGCCTGGTTTTGGAATTAGGGTAATACTGGCTTCATAGAACGAGTTTGGGAGTCTTCCCTCTTCTTGGATCATTTGGAATAGTCTGAGGAGGGTAGGAGTTAGTTCTTTCCTAAATGTTTTGTAGAATTCACCTGTGAAGCCATCCGGTCCAGGCCTTTTGTGTGACAGGTTTTTGATTACTGCTTCAATTTCACTAGTTTTTATTGGTCCATTCAGGCTTTCTGCTTCTTCTTGATTCAGTTTTGGAAGATTATATATTTTCAGGAATTTGTCCATTTCATCTAGGTTGTCAAATTTCTTGCCATGCAGTTGTTCATAATAATTTCTTACAATCCTTTTTATTTCTGTGGTATCTGTTGTGATTTCTCCTCTTTTGTTTCTGATTTTATTTATTTGGGTCCTCTCTTTTTTTTTCTTGATGAGCCTGGTTAAAGGCTTGTCAATTTTGTTTATCTTTTCAAAGAATCAGCTCCTACTTTTGTTGATCTTTTGAATTGTTAGTTTAGACTCTATGTCATTTAATTCCGCTCTGATCTTGATGATTTTCTTCCTTCTACTTGATCTAGGCTTTGCTTGTTGTTCTTCCTCTAGTTCTTGTAGCTGTAGGGTTAAATTTTTTATTAAAGATTCTTCTAGCTTTTTAACGTAGGCCTGTATTGCTATGAACTTTCCTCTGAGGAGTGCTTTCGCTGTATCCCATAGGTTTTGTGTTGTTGTGTGTTCATTATCATTCATTTCCAGAAACTTTTTGATTTCTTCTTTGATGTCATTGTTAACCCATTTGTTAGTAAATAGCATGTTATTCATTCTCCATGAGTTTGAATGCTTTTGAGTTTTTTCTTGAGGTTGATTTCGAATTTTAAGCCATTGTGACCTGAGAAGATGCTTGATATAATTTCAAGTTTCTTGAATTTGTTGAAGCTTGTTTTGTGTCCTAACATGTGTTATATCTTTGAAAATGTTCCATGTGCACTTGAGAAGAATGTATATTTTGCTTCTTTGGGGTGTAAAGTTCTATATATATTGACTAAGTCCATTTGATCTATAGTGTTGTTCAGTGCCTCAATATCTTTGGTGTTTCTATGCTTCGAAGATCTGTCCATTGTTGACAATGGGCTGTTGAAGTCCCCTACTATGTGTGTGTTGCTGTCTATATCTTTCTTGTAGTCTTTCAAAATTTTCCTTACATATTTGGGTGCTCCTAATTTGGGTGCATATATATTTTTAAGGTTTATATCTTCTTGATGGATTGTTCCCTTAAGTGTTATGAAATGTCCTTCTTTGTCTCTTTTTATGGCCTTTGCTATGAAATCTATTTTGTCTGATATATTTATTGCTAACCCAGCTTTTTCTTCATGTCCATTTGCTTGAAATACTTTTTTCTATCCCTTCACTTTCAGTCTGTGTAGATCTATTGTTCTAAGGTGGGTCTCTTGTAGACAGCATATATGTAGGTCATGCTTTCTAATTCATTCACCTATCCTATGTCTTTTGATTGGAGCATTTAATCCACTGACATTTAAGATTATTACCAATAAGTACTTATTCATTGTCATTTTCCCTCTTTGTACTCATGTTCCTCTCTGTCTCTCTCTGTCTCTCTCTGTTTATTCATCTTCTTAAATCAGACCCTTTAGCATCTCTTGCATTGCTGGTTTGGTGGAGATGTATTCTTTTAATCTTTTGTCTTGCAAACTCCTCGTTTCACCTTCCATTTTGAATGAGAACCTTGCTGGGTAGAGTATTCTTGCCTGTAGGACTTTGTTTTTCATTGACTGGAATATTTTTTGCCATTCCCTTCTGGCTTGTAGTGTTTCTTCTGAGAAATCTGATTATAGCCTTATTGGAGCTTCCTTGTATGTTATTAGTTGTTTCTCTCTTGCTACTTTTAGGATTCTCTCTTTGTCTTTGAATGTTGCCATTTTAATTATGATGTGTCTTGAAGTGGGCCTGTTGGGGTTCATCTTCATTGGGATCCTCTGTGCTTTCTGGACTTGCGTGACTCTTTCCTCATGTGAGGGAAGTTTTCTGTCATTAGTTTTTCAAAGAGGTTTTCTATCCCTTGCTCTTCTTCTCCTTCTGAAATTCCTATGATACGGATATTATTACGTTTCATGTTGTCCTGTATCTGTCTTCAGTCTTGTTCAGTCTTTTTTCACTTCGTTTTACTGTCTGGGAGTTTTTGTCTACATTGTTCTCCAGCTCACTGATCTGATCTTCTGCTTCCTCTAGCCTGCTTTTAATTCCTTCTACTGTGTTCTTCAATTCAGAGATTATATTATTCATTTCCTCCTGGCTCCTATTGATAGCTTCTATGTCCTTTTACATGCTGGTGTAATTCTCAGTAAGTTTCTTGTAGCTTTTCTGGAGTTCCTTGTAGTTTCCCTGGAGTTCTTTGTAGTTTCCGCTGAGCTCATTGAGCTTCTCCATAATCCATATTTTGAATTCCATATCTGATAGTTTGCTCCCCTCTATTTCATTTAACACTCTTTCTGGGGATTCTACCTTTCCTTTTACGGGGGCTTGTTTCTCTGTCTCCCCATTTTTGTGACTCCTAGTGTTTTTTGGTGCTTCTTAGAATGATCTGCACTTCCTGAATCTGCCCGTGGTGGCATCAGATCATGTACCAGTCTGGGCCTAGGCAGCCTGTTGGAGGCTTCCAGGGATCTACTGCCTTTGACTTCTTTAGTTGTTAATCTATTCAATTTGTGATTAGTTGTCAGGCTTAAAGTCTGTGGGTGTGGCAGCTCAATTCCTGTAGGTAGGGCTTTTGCTTCCCCTCAGGCTGACGCCACTTGGAGGGGTATAGTCTGCCTGCAGTACTGGGGATGAGTCAGCACTGGGACTCGGTCGGCTGCTCCCCAGTTCTCCCCTCAAAACTACCTCGCCAAGCTCTCCCCAAGTGTCTCCAGTCCTCTCTGCCTTCCCTCTGCTTGAGCCCAGGGTAAGTGGGGGCCAAAAGATTTTCGTATGCGATACACTTAAGAGCTCTTTTTCTCCCACTGTTTCTCTCCACCTACAAGAAACCTTGTGGCTTTTCACTTTTCACAGCTGGATACTATTTTACTTTCCACTCTGTTGGAAGGTTTAGACCCTTCCCTTCTCAGGGGGAACTCCCGGCTGCTGAGCTGTTTCTCACTCCCTTCAGCTGCCACCAGTGGAAGCCCAGTCAGTCCTTCTGCATCTCCACACTCCCTACCAGTCACGTTGTGATGTAGCAGCCTTTTCTTTCTCTCCATGGTTACAAGACTTCTCTCCAGCTGGTGTTCTTATGGTTATTCCAGATGATTTCTCTAAAATTAAGTTGTAAATCCAGACTTACTCCTCCACCATCTTTGATCTCTGTGCTCAAGATTTCTTACTGGTTGATGCCCCACAGTCAGATAAATTATTTGAAGTTGATAGAGATCAAATTGAGACATTAATTGAGAACAATTAATATTATACTACACAGGAGATAGCCTACATACTCAAAACATCCAAATTAATTTAGCCAACCCAATATTTTTGAATAACCCCTATTGTTCCAGTTATACCATCAAAAATAAAAGCAATAAAAATTACTACAGTTGTCCTGGCTGAGTAGCAAAGTTGGTAGGAGCATTGTCCCATATAGCAAGAGGTTATAGGTTCCATCCCTGGTCAGGGCACATACCTAGGTTTTGGATTTGATCCCTCGTTGGAATGTATATGGGAGGCAAGCAACTGATGTTTCTCTCTCACACTGATGTCTCTCTCTCATATCGATGTCTCTCTCTCTCCTTTCCTATGTCTCTAAAATCAATAAAAATATATTGTCTGGTGAGAGTTTAATTAATAAATTAATTAAAAATACTACAGTCAATGAGTAGAAAATAGATCATTTGGTGGACTTTCCTTCTTTAGTTTTTTTTAAATTCATTTTCTTTACCTGTATGGATAACAAAGTGTATCCTCCTTATAAATTCTGATTCTAGCATATTTATACCTATTAATTAATAAAAAATGAGAAATACATCTCCCATAAACTTCAGTAGCATTTGACATCATAATGACCAATGGTGAAGAAAACAGTTCAAGTATCTTGTCAGTGGTATCATTCTCTCTTTGGATATGTGGCACAAGAGTACAATTTTGATAGACAGTAAACATGAAAGTTTATATGCAAGTTGTAAACAATGTAATGTGGAAAAATTATCATTTTCACTTATGCTCTTAACAAGGTGTGCATTTTAAATGTGCACTTTTAAAATATGAATATAACTATGTATTTTACCTATAAAAATAAATGTCAGGCATGAGTATTTCAAAAATTTAAAGGTGCTTGGACTTTAGTAAAGAATTAGAATTTCAGAAATCAAAATAAAATTCATGTTTTCCAGCTGAAATAAAGCTCTCTGATGGGTAGAATATAGTATAGAGCCAAAAAGTACAATGGTAAGAATAAATAAAATAATTTGCTTCCCAATTGCTGAAACAGTGTAATGCTCCACAGTTTGATTGCTCACAAGTGGCTATTAAGGATATTCTAGGACCAAACTGTGAATCATGTTTTTCTCTTCCTTAGCATTAGATGATGTACATCATTTAATGGGAGCAAGTTCATGAAATATTTTACTCTTTATAATTTCTGGCTTCTGGTGATGAACAAAACTGTATTATAACAGAAAGTGAAAGCTAATGGTATAAAACCATCTTTTCTCAGTCATTGGGAAAGACTGAGTACAGTCATGCTAAGCCCAGGGCATAGCTATTACTTTTAACTAATGGAAATAATCTATTAGATCCCAAACCATTATGTATTTTTTACTTGCTTATTAAGCTAGTGTCTAAAACTACATGTTTGTTACAGAAGATTGCATACCAAACTGGAAAGCAGCAAAAAAAAAAAAAAAAAGCCTTCATTTGTAGTGAGTGATTAGAAATGATAACAAATCCATCAACAGTTTTAATTTCTTTTCCTATAGGTATTATTTCAGGTTCTCTTTGTATGTTTTCTCCTGTTTTACTCTGTGTTAGCAATGGCTTGTGCAATATGAAGACTCATGACATCAGAGTCATTTCTCCTCCTAGTGTGCCTTTGTTTGGGATGTAGTTTTACTTGGTGTCATTATTTAGCTTAAGCAGTTGGCACTTGGAAAAGTCTAGAAACCTTCAACCCACCAAATAAAGATTGACTGGTAAAAACATCACTTGCTAACACAGACAGCCACATGTGTGGTTACTAAAAAAGTGAACATGGATTTCAGCCCTGATTAGAAAGAAAAATGTTGTGGGTCACACAGCTGTCAAAGTAGGGGGAAGTGTAGAGAATGGTTGGGGAAGTTTAGATGGGAAAATCTCCAAATGAGAATTACTTCAAATGTCTAATATTTGTAGTCTTTAAAAAGGGGCACTTGAGAGGTGAGAAAAAGCCTTATACCTTATGTAGAGAGAGGATGATGATTATACAAGAATCTTGATTATATAAGTAGTGAAAATTGAGTCAATCAGTTGCATATTTTGAATTTATAACATCAAACAACTGGTCTATTTGTTCTCCACTCCCATCCCTGAGGTAACTAAAAGAAGTGGTTATAGACACAGCCTCTTATCCCATCCATTGTTCAGTCTTTCAGGTTCATGCTGATGGTCACAGCTCAGGACAGGGATATAATTACATCTATCAGACACCAGCATGCTTTTTAAAAAATTTTGTTTTGTTTATTTGTTTTGTCAATTTAGACAAAAAAGTAAGCAACCAAGTAGAAAAATTACACCAATTAAACCAGTCATTTTGCTGTTTCATTCCCTCCAGCTACTGACCATTTGCACAAAACCAACTGCTCTAGTAGTGCTTCATAGCCATGTCTGACTCTGTTGCAGGGAGCAAACACAAGAACATAAATTGGAACTTGAGTTGTGTACTTGCTGGACAGCATGACTCCATTGGCAAGGACACTTGTTTATACATTCATCCACAATGTTTCTTGAGTATGTGGTATGTGGCAGCCATTCTACTGATGATGAACAAGACAGATCAGTTTTGGGTATATAGAGACATTAAAGAGAAAAATGACAGTACAATGTGATTTAAAAATGTATAACTCTCATTTTCACTTTTTAAAAACCTGCTTCTCCTCTTTAAGCACCATTTTCTCAGGCAGGATGGTTAGTGCCTAGTTTCTATACTCTCTCTCCCATCAGCTAATGCTTTGAAATTCCAAAATGTTCTAACACTAACACTTCTATGCTATGTGTCAGCAATTCACATCAATTTGAAACTGTTACTAAGTCTGGAAGCACACATGAAGGATTTTTTTTTTGTGGCTAGTTACACAAAGTAAATTTTTGTGCTCTAGCCCAGCACCTGTGGGTTGGCTTTGCTTGCAGACTACCATCATGCCTGTGAACTGCAGAAGGATCTCGAAGGGAAAGCTTTCTAGCCACAGCTGTGATTGGGTTTGCTCTTATGCTTCTCTTACATATACACAGTGTGCGCAGATACCCTCACCACCATCTTCTCCTCCATAAGCACAGCTTGAGACACTACAACTGTTACTTCAAAAGTCACCAAATGGGTGTGCCTTAGTTTGTGTTGGAGTGTCAGCTCCAGGAGTAGTTTTACAAAATGAAGACCTTCTAAATTTAGTGAATCAAAATATAAAGCATTGTTTTTGCTAATCATAGAGGTAAATTGTCAATAAGATCAGCTTCAATAAAAGAAATTGCTCACGACTTCTGGTCAAGATGGAGACATAGACTGACACGCTTGGTCTCCCTCTACAACTAAGAAGAATTACAGCTAATGCAAAACTAAAAATAAGAAGTTCCTGAAAATCAAGCTACATGGAAGTCCAATGTATGAAGTCATAAACAAGTGGTGCTCGTCCAGACGGGTAGGAAGTGCAAGCCCGTGGCTAAAAGAGATCGAACTGTGCTGGGGGCAGCAGCTGCAGCGGCAAACGGCAGGACCTGGTGAGCAAACGCCTACGTTTGGAGGAAGGAGAGAGGCGCCAGGGGGCCGGCCCTGGCTGCAGACCAAATCCTTCAGCTCGCAGTTCCAACACTGGAGAGGGCAAACGCAGTTGGGAGGTGGCCCTGTTTGCCAGCAGAGAGTAACAGTGGGAATCCATCTTGGATCCCCGCCCCCACGCAAAGTGCCACAGGGTGATGAGAAAGGTCGCCAGGTTGTGACAAGCACACGGGGCTCTGCCCAATACAGCGTAGGAGGTGTGACAGCGCCCCGCCTAAGAGGGAAAGATAAACAAAATGGTCAGAATGGCAGAATTAATAATTGAAATACCAATCACACAGCTAACAAAAAATAAATAAGTAAATAAAAGCCTTGACCGAGGAACAAATAGCGAATCTTTAGGAAGCTCAGTTTAGAGCCACAGTCATAAGACAGCTTACAGACCTAACAGTGGGGCTGAATCAAGAACGGGAAGGAATGAAGGCTAGCCCTGCTGAAATGAACAAAAATACATACAAGACAAGTGGTGAGGAAGAGAAAGCCATGGATCAAATCAACAAATCGGAACATAGGGAGGGAACAAACAGTCAACCAGTGCAGAAAGAGGAAGTGAAGAGTGAGGAATATGATGAGAGGCTCAGAAACCTCTGGGACAGCTATAAGAGAACGAACATTCAGGTTATCAAATTGCCAGAAGATGAAGAAGAAGAATTAGAAATTGAAAAATTATGTGAAAAAATAATGAAGCAGAACTTCCCTAACTTGGGGAAGGAGGTGAACTTACAGGTCCAAGAAGCACAGAGAGTTCAGGATAGGCTGGACCCAGGGAGGACCACACCAAGACACATTATAATCAAAATGTCAAAAATTAAAAGATAAAGAGAGAGTTTTAAAAGCAGCAAGAGAGAAGAGAAGAATCATGTACAAAGGGGTCCCAATTAGATGATCAGCAGATTTCTCAAAGGAGACTTTACAGGCAAGAAGGGACTGGCAAGAAATATTCAAAGTAATTAAAAGCAAAAACCTACAACCATGATTACTCTATCCAGTGAAGGTCTCATTCAGGATAGAAGGGCAGAGAAAGTGTTTCCAGGACAAAGTAATACTGAAGGAGTTTTTTAGGTCCAAACCACTGTTGTATGGGATGTTAAAGGGACTTGTTTTGAAGAAGAAGGATCAGGACAATGAACATTAAAACAAAAACTGTATTACCACAACCAACAGCAGAAGCTAGGGAACTGAGGCAAGGTCAAACGAAGTAGGCAACAAGAAAGGAAAACGAATAGGTAAGGGGAGTATATTGGGGGGAGGTCAGTGGGGAGGGGGAGAGGGAGGGAGATGGTGCAGTAATTGGGAAGCATAGTGGGAGGGAGTGGAGTGTACAGGAAGATGTTGAAAAGAACTATATGCAGGACCAATGGGCATGGACTAGGGGGGTAGACAACTGGAGGGGGGGGAGCAGGGGTGAAGGAAATTGGAACAACTATAACAGCATAATCAATACTAAAAAATGTTCAAAAAAGAAAAGTAATTGCTCACTATATTTTCATTACCTCTGTACTTGCTCACTCAACACACACACACACACACACACACACACACACACTTTTCCCTTTTAGGACTGAAACCCTCATGATTTGACCCTCACTGATCTCTAACTTCAATGAACATGTTATCCAAATCACTCACTGGACACTTTGACCCTAGTTATAGTGTAGTTGATACAAGCCCTATCTTTGTCTCACACTCTACATCTAGTCTTTCAGGAAGTCATTTTTTCTTCACTTTAAAATTACATCTAGAGTCTGACCACTTCTTAGTATCTCTATAGTGACCATCCTGGTCCAAGCCACCATCACTTTTCTCCTGAATTACTGTGATAATTTCCCAACTGGTATTCCTGTTTCTATTCTTGAAGTCTATTTTATACAGAGATGCTGGAGTAATTCTTTTAAAATATAAAGTACATTAGGTTATGTTTCTGCTCAGAATTTGCTACTTTCCCATTGTCATAGAAATAAAGTCAATTATTTACTGTGGCCTCCAGTGTGCTATGTAATCTGCTCCATAGTTAGTCTTCAACTCTATTTTGTATGATTTTTCCCTCTGTTCATTAAGCTCCAGCCACACTAGTCTTTTTTCTAAATTTATTTATTGTTTTTCTATTACAGTTGTCCCACTTTTTCCCACATTGCTCCCTCCTACCCCATCCACCTTTTCTGCCACAGTCAATCCCCACCCCGTTGTTTGTATCCATGAGTCATTTATATTAGTTCCTTGACTAGATCCTTCCCCTTCTTACTGCCCTTCTCCCTCAACCCCCTCCCTCCTGGTCACTGTCAGGCTGCTCCTTGTTTACATGCTTCTGTTTCAATTTTTCTCATTTGTTTGTGTTGTTCATTAGTACTATATAAGGTGATATCATATGGCATTTGTCTTTTGTTGCCTGTCTCATTTCGTGAAGCATAGTGCTCTCCAGTTCTATCCATGTTGTCACAAATGGTAGGAGTTCCTTCTTTCTTTCTGCTGTGTAGTATTCCATTGTGTAAATGTACCACAGTTTTTTAATCCACTCATCTATAGATGGGCACTTAGGCTGTTTCCAGCACTTAGGTATTGTAAACAGCACTGCTGTGAACATAGGGGTGCATAAGTTCTTTTGAATTGGGGTTTCAGCATTCTTTGTGTATAATCCTAGCAGTGGAATTGCTGGGTCAAAAGTCAGTTCCATTTTTAGTTTTTTGAGGAAATTCCAGTTTTCCATAGTGGCTGCATCAGTCTGCATTCCCACCAACAGTGCACTAGGTTCCCTTTTCTCCACATCCTCACCAGCACTTGTCTGTTGATTTGTTGATGATGGCCATTCTGACTGGTGTGAGGTGGTATTTCATTGTGGTTTTAATTTGCATCTCTCTGATGGCCAGTGATGTTGAGCATTCTTTCATATGCCTGTGAACCCTCTCTATGTCCTCTTCGGAGAAGTGTTTGTTCATTTCATTTGCCCATTTTTTAATTGGGTTGTCTGTCTTCTTGCTGTTGACTTGTATAAATTCTTTATATATTTTGGAGATCAAACACTTCTGTGAGGTATCATTGGCAAGTATCTTTTCCCATATGGTTGATTTCCTTTTCATTTTGCTGATATTTTCTTTTGCTGAGCAGAAACCTTTTAGTTTGATGTAGTCCCATTTGTTTTATCTTTCATTTATTTCCCTTGCCTTAGGAGATAGATTGGTGAAAATATTACATGGAATATCTGAAATTTTACTTTCTATGTTTTCCTCTATGAACTAGTCTTCTTTTTCATTCTCAAACATGCCAAACTCATTCTTAACTCAGGGTCTTTATATTGATAATTCTGTCTGAAATTAACTGCCCCAGATCTTCTCATAGCTTGCTTCCTCACTTCACTCTGATCTTAGCTCAAATAAACTTCTGCCTCTAGATCTTCACATAACCTAATCCTTATCATGTGTCTCAGGTCAGGAATCATCTTCTTAGTAAAGCTTACTTGATCTGCCATATTTACAATAGCTTTTCACTTCATTCTACAGATATTAAAGTCAATTACTTGTTGCATAATTATCCTATTGCCATTATATCACTTGTAACAATTTGAAATTTTCTTATTATTTTCCATCCCTCCTCTAAGAATGTGTTTTCCATGAATACAGGAATTGTCTACCTTATTAATTACTGTATCCCTAGCACCTAAACAGTTTCTTATATATTGTAAATATAGGTATGCAATCAGTATTGTTGAAGGCATAAGTAAATGAATGCAATGTAAGGCGTGTTATTACACATAAGCTTGATGCAAAAAAAAATTGGATTAATAAATGATCTGAATAATGCATGTAGGTATGTTTTTTTAATTGTTGTTCTATTACAGTTGTTCCAATTTTCCCCCTTGCTCTCCCCTACTGAACCCACTCCACCCCTCACTCGCACAGTCAATCCTTGCCCTATTGTTCATTACCATGGATCATTTATACCTGTTCTTTGTCTAGACCCTTCCCCTTCTTTCCACCTTCTCCCCATCCCCTCCCCCTTCTTTACTATCAGTCTGTTCCTTGTTTCCATTGCTCTGGTTTAATTTTGCTCATTTGTTTATTTTGTTCATTAAGGTCCTCTTATAGGTGAAATCATATGGTATTTGTCTTTCACTACCTGGCTTATTTCACTTAACATAGTACTCTCCAGTTCCATCCATGCTGTTGTGAGAGGTAGGAGTTTCTTCTTTCTTTCTGCTGTATAGTATTTCATTATGTAAGTGTACTACAGTTTTTGATCCACTTATTTACTGATGGGCACTTAGGCTGTTTCTAGCACTTGGCTATTGTAAATAATGCTGCTATGAACATAAGGGTGCATAACTTCTTTTGCATTGGTGTTTCAGGATTCTTCAGGTGTAATCCCAGCAGTGGAATTGCTGGGTCAAAAGGCAGTCCCATTTTTAGTTTTTGAGGAACTTCCATATTGTTTTCCATAGTGGCTGCACAAGTCTGCATTCCCACCAACAGTGCATTAGCGTTCCCTTTTCTCCACATCCTCACCAGCATTTGTTTGTTGATTTGTTGATAATGGCCATTCTGACATGTGTGAGGTTGTATCTCATTGTGGTTTTAATTTGCATCTCTCTGACGGCTAGTGATGTTGAGCATCCGTTCATATGCCTATGGGCCTTCTGTATGACCTCTTTGGAGAAGTATTTGTTCAGGTCCTTTGTCCATTTTTTAATTGAATTATTTGTCTTCCTGGTGTTGAGGTGAATGAGTTCTTTATGTATTTTGTAGGTCAAACCCTTATACAAGGTATCACTGGCAAATATGTTTTCCCATACAGTTGATTCCCTTTTCCATTTGATATTTTCCTAAGCCATGCAGAAGCCTTTTAATTTGATGTAGTCTCATTTGTTCATTCCCTTTGCCCTAGAGGATATATAGGTGAAAATATTGCTGCATGGGATATCTGAAATTTTACTGCCTATGTTGTCTGCTAGGACTTTTATGGTGTCACTACTTATGTTTAAGTCTTTCATCCATTTTGATTTTATTCTGATAGATGGCATAAGTTGGTGGTCTAGTTTCATTTTTTTGCATTTACCATTCTAGTTCTCCTAACACCATTTGTTTAAGATGCTATTTTTACTCCATTTTATGCTCCTGCCCCCTTTGTCAAGTACTAATTGACCGTAGAAGCTTGGATTTATTTCTGGGCTCGCTATTCTGTTTTATTGATCTGTCTGTTGTTATGCCAGTACCAAACTGTCTTGATTACAGTGGCCTTGTAATATAATTAGATAGCAGGTATTGTGATCTCTTCTACTTTGTTTTTCATTCTCAAGATTGCTGAGGCTTTTGGGGGTTGTTTTCGGTTCCATATAAATTTTTGAAATATTTATTCTAATTTTGTGAAATATGTCATTAGCTTTTTTAATATTGATTGTGTTGAATCCATAGATTGCTTTGGGTAGTATGGACATTTTAATGATGTTATATCTTCCAATCCATGAACATGGTATATGCTTCCAATTTTTTTGTATCTTCCTTAATTTCTTTCTTCAGTGTCCTGTAGTTTTCTGAGTATAAGTCTTTTACTTCCTTGGTTAATTTTATTCATAGGTACTTTATTTTTTCATTGCTATAATAAATGGGATTTCCCCCCCTAGTTTCTGTTTCTGATATTTCATTATTAGTGTACAAAAATGTCTTCAATTTCTGAACATTGACTTTGTACTCTGCTATTTTGTCAAATTCACTTATTATGTCGAGTAGTTTTTTCATGGGTCCTATAGGGTTTTCTATGTATACTATCATGTCACCTGCAATTAATGACAGTTTTACTTCCTCCTTTTCTAATTTTCATGCTTTTTATTTCTTTTTCTTTTCTGATCACTGTGGCTAGAACTTCCAATACTATGTTGAATAAAGATAGTAAAAGTGGACACTCTTGTCTTATTCCTGATCCTAGGGGGAAACGTTTGTTTTTTTTCCTCTTGAGTGTGATGTTGGCTGTAGTTTTCTCATATATGGCCTTTATTATGTTGAGGTATGCTTCCTCTGTTCCCACTTGGCTGAGCAGTTTTATCATAAATGGGTGCTGTACTTTATCAAATGCTTTTTCAGCATCTATTGATATGATCATGTGATTTTTGTCTTTCATTTTTTAATGTGGTGTATTATGTTTATCAATTTGCAAATATTATACCATCCTTGCATCTCTGGGGTAAATCCCACTTGATCATGGTGTATGATCTTTTTAATACATTGCTGGATCAGGTTTGCCAAATTTTGTTGAAGATTTTAATATCTATGTTCATCAGCTATATTGACCTGCATGTAGGTATGTTTTTATTTCAAGGTGAGAGTTTCCTTCTATATTAGTTAATAGCCAGGGGACAAACTGCAGATGAGGTTCACCACTGATAAAGTCTTAACATTTTCACTGCTATGGCATGCCAAAAGCTCTTAGTCCTCCACCCACCATGAATGAAATGTTCTCTAAGGAGTATTAATTTTTCTATGGAGAATCCTGAAACTTTTCCCAATACTCTATTTCCTACCTTGAATGCCAAGTTTTAAAGAGAAACATTGCCAGCATGAAAATAGTGGGGAATTGTTTACTGTTGAAGGACTCCTCTAACTAAGCACCATATTTACCGTTCCTTTGTTTTAATTCAAATAACCACCACCATTAACCCAAAGAGTAGGGGTATTATAGTGTATGTTATGATGTGCCACCCAAATTTCCCATTCAGCAATGAGGCACTCATCCACTAGACTGCTAGGAGGGTTGGATATTAATGACTCAGAGCTGAATCACTCTCCAGGATTTGTCCTCATCTAAAAGAAACCATCCCACCTAGTGTTACACCTTCCCTTCAGGAAGAAACCCATATCTTGTGACTGGTTTATGCAGTGTTCAGTTCCCTTGCCTCATTTAAGGACAACTTTGAAGGGCCACTCCAACTGTAGAACTCCCTGTGGGATTGACTGAATCCTTTATTTCAATTGCATGGTAGTTTAAACCCTTCCTGCATTCAATCCTGCTTCTCTAATTCTCTTAGAGGTGTTACTTGTGAGAACTGTCCCCCCCAAACATCCTTGTGTATACAAATATCTATCTCAGACTGTATTTCCCAAGAAATGTGACTTCAGACTGGGTTGTAGGAAGAAAACTCTAAAATGGGATTTTGGAAGTAGATCACCCACCAGCAAGCTCAGAATGAGACCTATTTAAACTGGCAATAGGTGGAATACTAACAATTTTTGGCATTCTGTAGCTGTAAAATTGTATGAATTTTTGTCACTTGTGAACTGGGCTATAATATCAGAGGACATGAACACACCGCAGGAGCAATATCTTGTACATTTGAGTGTTTGAGTGAAGTAGCAATTATAAGGACTGGGGAATTGGACGACTTTTTCTAGATGCTATTGATGCCTTTGACAAAGCCAATGAACGACTAACAAGGGCTCGTGGCTGATTTAAGGTGGAGTGTGGATGTCAAATATCCTTGGCAGCATATAAAGAAGCTCTCATCTCTTTCATCTAGAAAGCAGAAAAAGTTGAAGTTCAAGCCCAGGACTTAATGATAAGGATCTTAGATCTCCAGAAAAGATTGAATTCTCAACCCTAGCAAGTCAGCTATTCCAAGGTCAGGGCACTGATAGGAAGAATGATGGGAAGAATTGAGACTGAGGCATCTGGGTCAATACACTCTAGAATCTTTACTTCCAAGATTCTCCCAAACCCTCTGTACCTGTATACCCCTTCTCAGAATTTACCTGCAAACCCCCAATTGGCCACCAGATCCATGACTAAAATTGTTACATTACACAGTTGGGGAAATGCTGGGCATTTTAAGAAAGAAATGGATTGTATATCAAAGGAGCTGCAGGATCTAGACCACGTATATTAACAGGAGCCATAGCATCATACATGGGACTGGATCTTAAGTGTGCTGGATCAAGAGAAGCAAAACATAAAGTTGAATAAATGACAATTTATTGATATAGGATTACTCTTCCATATTATAGGATTTACTTGGTCAAGGACCCTAAGAGACAGTGCTAACATGCTACTAGGATGTTTCTTAGAAGCATGGGAAAAGTTATCATCCATACAAAGTGAAATAAAAATGCCAGAAATCGCATGGAAGATGACGGAGGAATCAACAGTCTCTAGAATTCATCCTGCTAATGAAAGGGAACACAGTGCAAAACAAAAAAAAAAAAAAAACTCACTTGTCAAATATTTTCTGCAGGAAGACTTGGAGGACAGTACATTTACCAGAGCAATAAGAAATGTGCTAGTGAGAGGGGAACCACAATTATTGAGTAGCTTACTGGCTGACAGTAGGAAATGCTATAATAAAACGTGGCTACTTGATGGAAAAGGTGATGATAGGATCTGGAAATAATAGAGGCCAGATGTCAGTGATTTACAATCAGGAGCAAAGTGGTTGCAACCATTGTAATGAACAGCAAGGTCAGAGTGGCAGCCAAAGGGTCCTGCCCTGCAGAGAACTATGGAAATGGTTAACAGAACATGGTGTTTCTAGGAGCAAGATAGACGGGAATCCAACAATCTCTTTTCTTACTTTTACAACTAAACAAAATCAAAAGTAGATATTCAGAAAGGGCAGCTCCAACACTGTAAGTTATCCTTTGCCCAGTTTCCAAACCTCAGCCTATTCTCATATCCAGCACCAAGGTAAGCAGAAAACCCTGTAGTGTTTTCTCCAGTTCTTCCCTAAAGAGACTTAAGACCATATATTTGAGTAAATATACATTGCAGAAAAGGGAATAGCATGTATTTTAAGAATTGTTAGGCTCAGTTGACATTGATACCTGGATAATAGAACTGTCATCATGGCTCCTCCAGTAGAGTGAAAGTATATAATGGCAGGTAATAAATGGAGTCCTGACCCAGGTTTTGCTCACAGTATGTCCACTCTATTTATGGATTCACCTGGTGGCCGTTTTTCCAGTCAAAAAAAATGTATAATTAGAATAGATATAATTGGTATTCACTTGGAAGAACCCCAACATTGGGCCTTTGGCTTGTGGAGTAACAGCTATCACAGTGAAAAAGCCAAGTGCAAACCTCCTAATCACTCCTACTCTCCCCTATTGCCAGTCAAGAGAGTAAGTCAAAAATAAAATTGCATCTTGGGTGAATGGTAAAGATTAGTGACACCTTAAAAACCTGAAAGATGCAGGAATGGTAGTTCTCATAGTATCCTCATTAATTTACCAGTTGGACCCCTACAAAACCAAATGGATATTAGAGGATGACAGTGGGCTATAGTAAGTTTAATCAAGTAATAACCCCAATTACAGCCGTTGTCCTAGATATCTTTACTAGAACACACTAACATAGCTTCGTGTACATGGTATGTGGCCATGGATATGGGAAATGCATTCTTTTCCACTCCTATCAGGAAGGAGGATCAAAAGCAGTTTACATTCACATAGTGCAGATAGTACTACATATTTTCAGTCTTGCTCAGGGTTATATTAACCCTCACATCCTCTGTCATAATATACTCTGAAGAAACTGGGACCATTTGGATGTCCTGCAGAAGATCACATTGGTTCAATCTATCAATGACATTAAAACAGCTATACTGGTATTTACAACTTCTTAAACTCCAAACCAGAGGCAAATCACTGACTAGTGATTTTAAGGGACTAAAACAATGTTGCCAATTGAAAAAATATTGATTTTTTTTATTTCAGCATAAAGTACAGCTAATTTAAAAATTGCAAAAATGTTAGCATACAGAAAAAGAAAATCTTGGACTATACTCTCTTATGAGCTACTTTTCAGCTGAGTTTTCTTAAAGTGTGGTGAGCATAGTACCAGTACCTAAGCTGGTACTAAATCATTAGCAATTGCTTTGGGCCTTTGTAAAGTCGGATTCTGCTTAAAGTGCCGGTCAGATACTATTATAAGTCCCATTCAACCCCTCCTATGATAATGATATTTGTTTATATTGAGTACATTAAAACAGTAGCTAATAGATTGATGTGGTCATAAATTTTGACCTGAAATCTGAGCTGCTATGATTGAATTTCCATGAAAATAATTTTTTATATCCAAGTATGAAACTAGTATTCCCTGTCATTTGTTTTTCAAATAGTATTTTACAAGTTAATGTAATTTTTAAAAGAACAGCTCACTTTTGGCTTTGGGAAGATGTTTTTATGAGTCTTTTTTTCTAACTATAAATAAATTATATATATATAATAAACCTGCCTATAATTTGCAAGATGATTTTTACAAATTGCATTTATGTTCCCTGACTTATTTTACTCCTTTTTACAATGGAGATAATAGCAGAGTGGCAAAAGTCATTATAAATGCTTGCAGAGAAACTTCATCTTCCAAAAGGATATGAGGATAAATACCAAGACTATTATAAACCTGTGATTCTAAGACAGAAAATAGATCGAGAAAAAAGAAAAAAGGTAGATAGATACATATTGATAAATAACAGCTTCTAGAACCAGATATCAACCCTTTACATATACACTGTGATTTGTAGTTTATAAAGAGTGTTCACATACAAACAATTGGCAAGGTGGATGTTATCAATTCTCTTTTACAAACAAGAAAGCTGAAGCCTGGAGAGGTTAAGATTCTTACTCAGTGTCTCCTGGGTAATAGCAACAGAACTGGGAACCTACATTTTCTGACTGGAAAAACTCAGTGGTGGCGCGGTGCACCTTGGGATAGGGAGCGATCTCCAAGCGAGGCAGCAAGATGGACGCGGGGTTCTTCCGCGGAACAAGTGCAGAACAGGATAAATGGTTCAGCAACAAACAGAAGAAGCTGCTGAAGCAGCTGAAATTTGCAGAATGCCTAGAAAAAAAGGTGGATATGAGCAAAGTAAATTTGGAGGTTATAAAGCCCTGGATAACAAAACAAGTAACGGAAATCCTTGGGTTTGAAGATGATGTTGTGATTGAGTTTATATTCAACCAGCTGGAAGTGAAGAATCCAGATTCCAAAATGATGCAAATCAATCTGACTGGATTTTTGAATGGAAAAAATGCTAGAGAATTTATGGGAGAACTATGGCCCCTAATCTTAAGTGCACAAGAAAACATCGCTGGAATTCCTTCTGCTTTCCTAGAACTGAAGAAGAAATAAAGCAGAGACAGATTGAACAAGAAAAGTTGGCATCTATGAAAAAGCAAGAAGAAGACAAAGATAAGAGGGATAAGGAAGAAAAAGAAAGCAGCAGAGAAAAAAGGGAGAGGTCTCGAAGCCCATGAAGAACCAAGAGCCGGAGTCCATCCCGTGCTCCAGAAAAGAAGGAAAAAACTCCAGAGCTCCCAGAATCATCAGCGAAAATGAAAGAACCTTCAGTATAAGAGGCTACTTCTACTAGTGCATTCTGAAAGTTCCCAAACCTGAACCTGTACCAGAGCCTAAAGACCCTTCTCCAGAGAAAAATTCCAAAAAAGAAAAGGAAAAGGAGAAGCTCCGACCAAGATCTAGGTCACGTTCCAAATCAAGATCCCGGACACGTTCTCACTCTCCTTCTCATACTCGGCCTAGATGCTGCCATAGATCCAGATCAAGGTCATACTCACCTAGAAGGTGGCCAAGCCCAAGAAGGCGGCCATCTCCTCGAAGAAGAACTCCACCAAGACGAATGCCTCCTCCACCAAGGCATAGAAGGAGTAGATCTCCAGTGAGACGAAGACGGCGTTCATCAACATCCTTCTCAGGGAGTAGTTCATCCTCCTCTTCATCTTGTTCCCGGTCACTGCCAAAGAAGCCTCCTAAGAGGACATCCAGCCCCCCTCAAAAAACGCGTAGGTTGTCTCCTTCAGCAAGTCCTCCAAGGCGAAGGCATAGACCATCACCTCCAGCAACTCCTCCACCAAAAACACATCATTCCCCAACACCCCAGCAGTCAAACCGTGCAAGAAAAAGTCATGTTTCTGTCTCTCCAGGGAGAACGTCAGTGACAAAACATAAAGGTACTGAGAAAAGAGAGTCCCCTTCACCAGCACCCAAGCCTAGAAAAGTAGAGTTATCTGCATCAGAAGAAGATAAAGGTGGAAAAATGGCTGCAGCAGATTCTGTGCAGCAGAGACACCAGTACAGACGACAGAATCAGCAGTCTTCATCTGATTCTGGCTCCTCCTCTTCCTCAGAAGATGAGCGGCCCAAGAGGTCCCATGTGAAGAATGGTGAGGTAGGCAGGCGGCGGAGACATTCCCCTTCCCGCAGTGCTTCTCCATCGCCTCGAAAGCACCAGAAAGAAGCTTCCCCTCAGATGCAGATGGGAAAGCGATGGCAATTGCCAATGACTAAAAGTGATAGATGGAGGAGAAGTCCTTCCCCACCACCCACCAGAAGGTGACGTTCTCCTTCTCCTGCTCCACCTCCTCGGCGGCGTAGGTCTCCCGCACCACCACCACCACAACGGAGGACTCCTTCTCCTCTCCCACGTCAGTGCTCACCTTCCCCAAGAAGATACTTACCTCCAATACAGAGGAGATACTCTCCTTCTCCACCTCTGAAGAGAAGAACGGCTTCTCCCCAACCCTCTCCTAAACGAAGGGCATCACCAACTCCACCACCAAAGCGTCAGGTCTCCCATTCTCCACCTCCCAAACAAAGAAGTTCCCCAGCCACCAAGAGACGTTCACCTTGTCATCAAAACATAGGAAAGGGTCTTCCCCCAGCCAATCTACCCGGGAGGCCCGGTCACCACAACCAAACAAGTGGCATTCGCCCTCACCACGGCCTCAAGTTCCTCAGACTTCCTCAAGTCCTCCACCTGTTCAAAGAGGACCATCATCATCACCCCAAAGAAGGCAGTCCCCATCTCCAAGTACTAGGCCCATTAGAAGAATCTCCAGGACTCCGGAACCCAAAAAGACAAAAAAAGCTGCCTCACCAAGCCCTCAGTCTGTAAGGAGAGTCTCATCCTCCCGATTTGTCTCAGGGTCTCCTGAGCCAGTGACTAAAAACACCCCAGCACCTCCATCTCCTGTCCAGTCTCAGTCACCCTCTACCAATTGGTCACCAGCGGTACCAGTCAAAAAGGCTAAGAGCCCAACACCAAGCCCATCACCGGTAAGGAATTCAGACCAGGAAGGGGGTGGAAAGAAAAAGAAGAAAGGACAAGAAACACAAAAAGGATAAGAAGCACAAGAAACACAAAAAACACAAGAAAGAAAAGGCTGTGGCTGCAGCCGCCGCAGCCACTGGAGCCCCTGCAGCCGCCGCAGCCACTGGAGGCCCTGCAGCTGCCGCAGCCACTGGAGCCCCTGCAGCCGTTCCTGCTCCAACCACCACATCAGCACAGGGAGAACCAAAGGAAGAGCCCGAGCCCAGGAAGGAGACTGAAAGTGAAGCTGAAGATAACCTTGACGACTTAGAAAAGCACCTGCATGAAAAGGCCCTGAGATCAATGAGGAAGGCTCAAGTGTCCCCACAGTCTTAGGTGGAAATGTTTGTTACGGTGTAAATTTTATTTGGTTTGTAGTCAATTCAATTTCAAAAATGCTAAAATGTGTTTGAGCTTTAGACTATAACATTTGTTGTAATAATTGCTAGGTTGAAGTTCACCATGTAAAAAAGGGCATGGATTTACATTGCAAAAGGTGTCCACAGTGTATTAGTGACATTCTTTCATTGACAGCTGACATAAATTCATTTAGAGTGAAATATTTTAAGCCAAAACAAGTCCCCTTTTTAAAAAAGGGGCTTTCAATATTGTTGGCATTTTTATGATTTCTTTAAATGCCCCTGGCTATTCCCAGAGGTTTTCTTTTCTCTTTTCTCTTTTTTTCTCTACTTTCTCTCATTTGAGTCTTAGCACCCATTTAAGTTACAATGCATCCAACCTTGTATGGTTTGCAGTTGCCCAGAAATAAGACCACTGTTGAACTACTACAAAAGTATTAATTAACATTTTAATGCCACAATCTTTCCTGTTGCCTGTGGAGTCTCTGCTGAAATGAATCAGGATTCAGCTCTAGGATGAGACAGAAAATGAAAGCATGTTGTTTGCCAGGACGAGGACACTGTGGGTTAATATTGATGTGTAACAAGTTGATTTGGAACACTGGAATTTCATTCCATTCTGTTGTGTTTTTTTGTAAAGGCAGTTAACTAGTCTCAGGAAGGATCCTTCAGTTACATACACTTTGTTTTATGAAATGTCATGGTTCCATTCATAATTTTGTCTTATTCTTCCAATTGGTATATACAGCTTTCAGAGCAGTTATATTTGGAAGGCTGGAAGGGCCCAGACTTTTGAAATGGTGTCTTGTTTTCACTGTTTTTTTTTTTTGTTTTGTTTTGTTTTTGTTTTTGTTTTTTAAACTAAAGCTATATAAAGCTTGTGGATTAAACAGAATAAATTTCTAAATTTAAAAAAAAAAGAAAAGAAAAACGCAGGGACCTTTTCACTATACTAAAGTTATCTTGTGAAATACAAGAATGAAAAAATAAAAATGAGTTTAAAAATTCTGAAACACAGTAGGAAGTAAGAAAAACCATTCAAATAGACATTTTCAGAAACATACATATTTTTAAAGTGTTTTTCTCCAATAATAATTTTTTTCATTTTTCCCCCACTAAGAAAAATTATTTGTTTGTTTTTCCATTACAGTTGTCTCACATTTTTTCCCCTCTTGCTTCCCTGTACACTGCCCCTCCCTTCCCCCACATTCAGTCCCTACCCAGTTGCCCATGTCCGTGGGTCATTTATACATGTTCTTTGACTTGATACTTCCCCTTCTTAACCCCTTCTCTCCCTCCCACCTCCCCCCTTGTTACTGTTAGTCTGCTTCTTGTTTACATAGCTCTGGTTCAATTTTGCTCATTTGTTTATCTTGTTCATTAGTTTCCTGTAATAGGTGACAGCATAAGGTATTTTTCTTTCGTTGCTTGGCTTATTTCGCTAAGCATAATTCTCTCTAGTTCCATCCATGTTGTTGCAAATGGTAGAAGTTCCTTCTTTCTTTCTGCTACATAGAACTCCATTGTGTAAATGTACCACAGTTTTTTGATCCACTCATCTACAGATGGGCATTTAGGTTGTTTCCACCACTTGGGTATTCTAAATAGTGCTGCAATGAACATTGGAGTGCATATGTTCTTTTGAATTGGTGTTTCAGGATTTTTCGGATATAATCCTAGCAATGGAATTGCTGGTACAAAAGGCAGTTCCATTTTTAGTTTTTTGAGGAAATTCCAAACTGTTTTCCATAGTGGCTGCACCAGTCTGCATTCCCACCAGCAGTGCACCGGGGTTCCATTTCTCCACATCCTCGCCAGCACAAGTTGTTTGTTGATTTGTTGATGATGGCCATTCTGACGGGTGTGAGGTGGTCTCTCATTGTGGTTTTTATTTGCATCTTTCTGATGGCTAGTGATGTTGAGCATACTTTCATATATCTATGGGCCCTCTGTATGTCTTCTTTGGAGAAGTGTTTGTTCAGGTCCTTTGCCCATTTTTTAATTGGGTTGTCTATCTTCTTGGTGTTGAGTCGTATGAGTTCTTTATATATTTTGGAGATCAATCCCTTGTCTGAGATGTCATTGGCGAATATATTTTCCCATATGGTTGGTTTCCTTTTCATCTTGCTGATGTTTTCTTTAGCTGAGCAGAAACTTTTTAGTTTGATGTAGTCCCATTTGTTTATTCTTTCCTTTATTTCCCTTGCCTTAGGAGATATATCAGTGAAAATGTTGTTACGTGGGATATCTGAAATTTTCCTGCCTATGTTTTCCTCTAGGACTTTTATGGCCTCACGCCTTACATTTAAGTCTTTGATCCATTTTGAGTTTATTCTGGTGTATGGTGTAAGTTGGTGGTCTAGTTTCATTTTTTTGGATGTCCCTGTCCAGTTCTCCCAACACCATTTGTTGAAGAGGCTCTTTTCAATCCATTTGATGTTCTTTCCCCCTTTGTCAAATATTAGTTGACCATATGAACCTGGGTTTATTTCTGGGCTCTCTATTCTGTTCCATTGATCTATATGTCTGTTTTTATGCCAGTACCAGACTGTTTTGATTACCGTGGCCTTGTAGTATAGTTTGATATCAGGTATTGTGATTCCTCCTACTGAGTTCTTCCTCAAAATTGCTGTGGCTATTCGGGCTCTTTTTTGGTTCCATATAAATTTTTGAAGTATTTGTTCTAGGTCTCTGAAATATGTTGCTGGTATTTTAATAGGGATTGCATTGAATCTATAAATTGCTTTGGGTAGTATGGACATTTTAATGATGTTGAGTCTTCCCATCCATGAGCATGGTATTTGCTTCCATTTATTTGTATCTTCTTTAATTTCTTTCTTCAGTGTTATGTAGTATTCTGACTACATGTCTTTTACCTCCTTGGTTAAGTTTATTCCTAGGTATTTTATTTTTCTTGTTGCTATGGTAAATTGAATTTCTCTTTAAGTTTCTATCTCTGAGTTTTTATTGCTGGTGAATAAAAATGCCTTTGATTTCTTAATATTGACTTTGTATCCTGCTATTTTGCCAAATTCACTTATTAGGTTGAGCAGTTTTTTTGTGGAGTCTATAGGGTTTTCTATGTACACTATCATGTCATCTGCAAATAATGACAGTTTTACTTCCTCTTTTCCAATTTGGATGCCTTTTATTTCTCTTTCTTGTCTGATTGCAGTGGCTAGAACTTCCAAGACTATGTTGAATAGGAGTGGAGAGAGCAGACATACTTGTCTTGTTCCTGATCTCAGGGGGAATGCTCTCAGTTTTTGCCCATTGAGTATATTGTTGGCTTCAGGTTGCTCATATATGGCCTTTATTATGTTGAGGTATGCTCCCTCTATTCCCATTTTGCTGAGACTTTTTATCATAAATGGGTGTTGTACTTTATAAAATGCTTTTTCTGCATCTATTGATTTGATCATGTGGTTTTTGTCTTTCATTTTGTTTATGTGGTGTATTACGTTTATTGATTTGCGAATATTAAACCATCCTTGCATCCCTGGGATGAATCCTACTTGATCGTGGTGTATGATCTTTTTAATGTGTTGCTGGATCCGGTTTGCCAATATTTTGTTGAGGATTTTAGCATCTATGTTCATCAGCGATATTGGCCTGTAGTTTTCTTTCTTTGTTGTGTCTTGACCTGGTTTTGGAATTAGGGTTATATTGGCTTCATAGAATGAGTTTGGCAGTCTTCACTCTTCTTGTATCTTTTGGAATAGTCTGAGGAGGATAGGAGTTAGTTCTTTCCTAAATGTTTTGTAGAGTTCACTTGTGAAGCCATCCGGTCCAGGGCTTTTGTGTGCTGGGAGTTTTTTGATAACTGCTTCAATTTCACTAGCTGTTATTGGTCTATTCAGACTTTCTGCTTCTTCTTGATTCAGTTTGGGAAGACTATAGGTTTTCAGGAATTTGTCCATTTCCTCTAGGTTGTCAAATTTCTTGCCATACAGTTGTTCTTAATAATTTCTTATAATCCTTTGTATTTCTGTGGTATAAGTTGTGATTTCTCCTCTTTCGTTTCTGATTTTCTTTATTTGGGGCCTCTCATTTTTTTTTCTTGATGAGCCTGGTTAAAGGCTTGTCAATTTTGTTTATCTTTTCAAAGAACCAGCTCCTACTTTTGTTGATCTTTTGAATTGTTAGTTTAGACTCTATGTCATTTAATTGTGCTCTGATCTTGATGATTTCCTTCCTTCTACTTGATCTGGGCTTTGCTTGTTGATCTTCCTCTAGTTCTTGTAGCTGTAGGGTTAAATTTTTTATTAAAGATTCTTCTAGCTTTTTTAGGTAGGCCTGTATTACTACGAACTTTCCTCTTAGGACTGCTTTTGCTGTATCCCATAGGTTTTGGGTTGTTGTGTGTTCATTATCACTAGTTTCCAGAAATTTTTGATTTCTTCCTTGATGTCATTGTTAACCCATTCATTATTTAATATCATGTTTTTCATTCTCCATGAGTTTGAATGTTTTTGAGTTTTTTCCTTGAGGTTGATTTCCAATTTTAAGCCATTGTGATCTGAGAAGATGCTTGATATAATTTCACTTTTCCTGAATTTGTTAAGGCTTGTTTTGTGTCCTACCATGTGTCTATCGTTGAAAATGTTTCATGTGAACTTGAGAAATATGTATATTTTGCTTCTTTGGGGTAAAAACTTCTATATATATCGACTAAGTCCATTTGATCTAGAGTATTGTTCAGTGCCTCAATATCTTTGGTGTTTCTTTGCTTCGAAGATCTGTCCATTGTTGACAATGGGGTGTTAAAGTCCCCTACTATGAGTGTGTTGCTGTCTATATCTTTCTTGGAGTATTTCAAAATTTTCCTTATATATTTGGGTGCTCCTAAGTTGGGTGCATATATATTTATAAGGGTTATATCTTCCTGATGGATTTTTCCCTTAAGTATTATGAAATGCCCTCCTTTGTCTCTTTTTATGGACTTTGCTGTGAAATCTGTTTTGTCTGATATAACTATTGCTACCCCGGCTTTTTTTTCATGTCCATTTCCTTGAAATACTTTTTTCCATCCCTTTACTTTCAGTCTGTGTAGATCTTTTGTTCTAAGGTGGGTCTCTTGTAGACAGCATATATGTGGGTCATTCTTTCTAATCCATTCATCTACCCTATGTTTTTTTGTTTTTTGTTTGGTTTTTCAATTACACTTGTCCCCTTTTCCCCCAATTTCTCTCCCCCACCCAACCCACCCCCTCTCCCGTAATCATATCCCTCCCCGTTGTCCATGTCCATGAGTCATTTATACGGGTTCTTTGACTAAACCTTTCCCTTACTTATCCCCCTTCTCTCCCTCCCCCCTCCCCCTTGTAGACTGCTTATCTGCTCTTTGTTCTATTTACTTCCTTTGTGTTGTTCTTTAGTTTCCTGTATTAGGTGATATCATATGGTATTTTTCTTTCTTTGCCTGGCTTATTTCACTAAGCATAATTCTCTCTAGTTCCATCCATGTTGTCGCAAATGGCAGGAGTTCCTTCTTTCTTTCTGCTACATAGTATTCCATTGTGTAAATGTACCACAGTTTTTTGATCTACTCATCTACAGATGGGCACTTAGGTTGTTTCCAGCACTTAGCTATTGTGAACAGTGCTGCAATGAACATAGGGGTGCATAAGTTCTTTTGAATTGGTGATTCAAGATTCTTCAGGTATAATCCTAGTAGTGGAGTCGCTGGTTCAAAAGGCAGTTCCATTTTTAATCTTTTGAGGTAATTCCATACTCTTCTCCATAGTGGCTGCACCAGTCTGCATTTCCCACCAACAGTGCAGTAGGGTTCCCTTTTCTCCACATCCTCACGAACACTTGTTTTTCGTTGACTTGTTGATGATGTCCATTCTGACTGGTGTTAAATGGTATCTCATAGTGGTTTTTACTTGCATCTCCCTGATGGCTAATGATCTTGAGCATTTTTTCATGTGTCTATGGACCTTCTGTATGTCCTGTTCGGAGAAGTGTTTGTTCAGGTCCTTTGCCCATTTTTTAATTGGGTTGTTTGTTTTCTTGAGGTTGAGTCATATCAGCTCTTTATATATTTTGGAAATCAGTCCCCTGTCTGTGATGTCATTGGCAAATATGTTTTCCCATATGGTTGGTTTCATTTTCATCTTGCTGATGTTTTCTTTTGATGAGCAGAAACTCTTTAGTTTGATTTAGTCCCATTTGTTTATTTTTTCCTTTATTTCTCTTGCTTTAGGAGATGTATCCGTGAAGAAATTGTTACATGAGATATCTAAAATTTTCTTGCCTGTGTTTTCCTCTAGGACTTTTATGGTGTCATGGCTTACATTTAAGTCTTTGATCCATCTTGAGTTTATTCTTGTGTGTGGTGTAAGTTGGTCGTCTAGTTTCATTTTTTTGCAGGTCCCTATTCAGTTCTCACAGCACCATTTGTTAAAGAGGCTCTTCTCACTCCATTTTATGTTCTTTCCTCCTTTATCAAATATTAGTTGACCATAGAGGCCTGGGTTTATTTCTGGACTCTCTATTCTGTTCCACTGATCTATATGTCTGTTTTTATGCCAGTACCAGACTGTTTTGATTACAGTGGCTTTGTAGTATTGTTTGATATCTGGTGTTGTGATTCCTCCTGCTGTGTTCTTCTGTCTCAAGATTGCTTTTGCTATTCGGGGTCTTTTTTGGTTCAATATGAATTTATGGAGTATTTGTTCTAGGTCTGTGAAATATGTCATTGGTATTTTAATAGGGATTGCATTGAATCTGTAAATTGCTTTGGGTAGTATGGCCATTTTGATGATGTTGATTCTTCCCACCCAAGAACATGGTATTTGCTTCCATTTATTTGTATCTTCCTTAATTTCTTTCTTCAACGTTATGTAATTTTCAGAGTATAGGTCTTTTATCTCTTTGGTTAAGTTTACTCCTAGGTACTTTATTTTTCTTGTTGCTATAGTAAATGGTATTTTCTTTTTTGTCTCTGTCTCTGCTATTTTATTTTTGGTGTACAGAAATGCCTTAGATTTCTGTATATTTATTAAGTACCCTGAGATTTTGCCAAATTCACATGTTATATCGAGTAGTCTTTTAGTGGAGTTTATAGGATTTTCTAGGTATACTATCATGTCATCTGCATATAATGAAAGTTTTACTTCCTCTTTCCCAATTTGGATGCCTTTTATTTATTTTTCTTGTCTGATGGCTGTGGCTAGGACTTCCAACCCTATGTTGAAAAGGAGTGGAGCGAGTGGACAACCTTGTCTAGTTCCTGATTTCAGGAGGAATGCTTTCAATTTTTGTCCATTGAGTATGATGTTGGCCTCAGGCTTCTCATATATAGCCTTAATTATGTTAAGGTATGCTCCCTCTATTCCCATTTTGCTGAGTGTTTTCATCATAAATGGGTGTTGTACTTTATCAAATCATTTTTCTGCATCTATTGATATGATCATGTGATTTTTGTCTTTCATTCTGTTTAGGTGATATATTTATTGATTTGCGAATATTAAACCATCCTTGCATCTCTGGAATGAAGCCCACTTGATCATGATGTATGATCTTTTTGATGTATTGCTGGATCCTGTTTGCCAATATTTTATTGAGGATTTTAGCATTTATGTTCATCAGTGATATTGGCCTGTAGTTTTCTTTCTTTGTTGTGTCTTGACCTGGTTTGGGGATTAGGATAATCCTGGCTTTATAGAAAGAGTTTGGGATTTTCCCCTCTTCTTGGATTTTTTGAAACAGTTTGAGGAGGATAGGAGTTAGTTCTTCCCTGAATGTTTTGTAGAATTCGCCTGTGAAGTCATCCGGTCCAGGGCTTTTGTGTGCAGGGAGATTTTTGATTACTGTTTCAATTTCCTTTTTTGTTATTGGTCTGTTGAGACTTTCCACTTCTTCTTGATTCAGTTTTGGAAGGTTGTATGTTTCTAGAAATTTGTCCATTTGTTCTAGATTGTCAAATTTCTTGTCATACAGTTGTCTGTAGTAATTTCTAACTATCATTTGTATTTTTGAGGTATCAATCGTGATTTCTCCTCTTTCACTACTGATTTTGTTCATTTGGGTCTTCTCTCTCTTTTTCTTGATTAGACTGGCTAGAGGCTTCTCGATTTTGTTTATTTTATCGAAGAACCCACTCCTAGTTTTGTTGATCTTTCGCATTGTTTGTTTAGTCTCTATGTCATTTAGTTCTGCTCTGATCTTGATGATTTCATTCCTTCTCTTGCCCTAGGCTTTGTTTGTTGTTGCTGTTCTAGTTCTTGTAGCTTTATGGTTAGTTTTTTTATTTGAGATTCTTCTATCCTTTTCAGATATGCCTGTATTGCTATGAACTTCCCTCTCAGGACTACTTTTGCTGTGTCCCACAGGTTTGGGCTGTTGTGTGCTCATTATCATTAGTTTCTAGAAATTTCTTGATTTCTTCTTTGATGTCATTGTTAAGCCATTCATTATTTAATAACATGTTATTGAATCTCCATGAGTTTGGGTGTCTTTAATTTTTTTCTCTGAGTTTGATTTCTAGTTTCAAGGCATTGTGATCTGGAAAGATGCTTGATATGATTTCAATTTTCTTGAATTTGTTGAGGCTTGTTTTGTGACATATCATGTGGTCTATCTTTGAAAATGTCCCATGTGCATTTGAAAAGAATGTATATTTTGCTTCTTTGGGGTGGAAAATTCTATATATACCAGTTAAGTCCATGTGGTTTAGTGTGTTGTTCAATGCCTGTATATCCTTGATTTTTCTTTGCTTAGATGATCTGTCTATTGTTGATAATGGAGTGTTGAAGTCCCCTACTATGAGTGTGTTGTTGTTGATATCCTTTTTGTGGTCTTCTAGTACTTGCTTTATGTATTTCGGTGCTCCTATGTTGTGTGCATATATGTTTATCAAAATCATATCTTCTTGATGGATTGTTCCTTTAAGTATTATGAAATGTCCTTCTTTGTCTCTTTTTATTGCCCTTGCTTTGAAATCCATTTTGTCTGATATGAGTCCTGCTGCCCTGGCTTTTTTTTCTGGTCCGTTTGCTTGGAATATTTTTTTATATCCCTTTACTTTCAGTCTGTGTAAATCTTTTGTTTTCGGTTGTGTTTCTTGTAGACAGCAAATATGTGGGTCCTGTTTTCTTATCCATTCCGTTACCCTATGTCTTTTAATTGGAGCATTTAATCCATTTACATTTAAGGTTATTATTGACGTGTATTTATTCATTTCCCTTTGTACCTCTGTTCCTCTCCTCTCTTGTTTTTTTCTTCTTTTTTTCTTAGAACAGTCCCTTTAGCATCTCTTGCAATGCTGGTTTGGTGGAGATGTATTCTTTCAGTCTTCCTTTGTCTGAGAAACTCCTTATTTCACCTTCTATTTTGAATGAGAGCCTTGCTGGGTAGAGTGTTCTTGGTTGTAGGCCTTTGTTTTTCATTGCTTGAAATATTTTTGACCATTCCCTTCTGGCTTGTAATGTTTCTGTTGAGAAATCAGTTGATAGACTTATCGGAGCTCCGTTGTATGTTATTTGCTGTTTTTCTCTTGCTGCTTTTAGGATTCTCCCTTTGTCCTGTAATGTTGCCATTTTATTTTATTTTATTTTTCAGATTTAATGTGTTTTATTGATTAAAATATTACATTTGTGCCAATATCCCTTCCCTCTGCTCCCCTCCACCCGGTGGCCCCCCTCCCTCCAGTTGTCCCCCCCTTTTAGATTATGTCCATTAGTTGTGCATACAGTTCCTCCCAACCTCTCTCCGTCTATTCCATTCCCTCCTACCTTGATCCCCAATTCCTATATCATCTCCCTCCCTTTCCCCATTCCCCCTCCCTGTTGACCTCCCCCCAATATGCTTCCCGTACCCACAGTTCCTTTTCCACTCTTGTTGCCTATTTAGTTTGCCTTTGTTTCATCTCCTTAGCTTCTGTTTTTTTAAACCAGTCCCTTTAACATCTCATATAACAGTGGTTTGGATCTAATGAACTCTTTCAGTTTTATTTTGTCCTGGAAACACTTTCTCTGCCCTTCTATTCTGAATGACAATTTCGCTGGATAGAGTATTCGTGGTTGTAGGTTTTGGATTTTCATTACTTTGAATATTTCTTGCCAGTCCCTTCTTGCCTGTAGGGTTTCCCTTGAGAAGTCTGCTGATAGTCTAATTGGGACCCCTTTGTACATAATTCTTTTCTTCTCTCTTGCTGCTTTTAAGATTCTCTCTTTATCTTTAATTTTTGACATTTTGATTATAATGTGTCTTGGAGTGGTTCTCCCTGGGTCCAGTCTCTTGGGAACTCTCCTTGCTTCCTGGACCTGCAAGTCTATTCCCTTCCCCAAGTCTGGGAAGTTCTCCTTTATTATATTTTCACTCAATTTTTCAAGTTCTAGTTCATCTTCCTCATTCTCTGGCAAACCAATGATTCTTATGTTGGGCCTTTTATAGCTGTCCCAGAGGTTTCTGATCCTCTCATTGTTGCTTCCCATTTCCTCTCTCTGCATTGGTTGACTGCTTGTTCCTTCTCCATATTCCAGTTTGTTGAAATGAACTCTGGATTTTTTTTTCTCACCATCTATCTCATATGCAGTTTTGTTCCTTTCGTTATGAAGGTTTTTCACTTCTTTCTTATCTTTTTCCTGCTCTTTTGTGAATTCTGTAAGCCACCTGATAACAATGGCCCAGAACTGAGCCTCTGACAGGTTTCTTATCTGTTCATCTGTCAGGTTCTCTATCTGCTGCTTGGTGAGCTGTGTCACCGGGATTTCTATAGTTGTCTGCCACATTTTGACAGATGCGTTTTGTTTTCTTGGGCCGGCTGTCGGGGGCAGTGCCTGTGTACGCGTCATAAGTAAGCGACCGGCGCCTGTCTGCGACCTATTTCGCAGCCCTGTGGTGCTTTCTTTCTTTGGGGGCGGGGGTCCAACATGGATTCACACAGTTATTCAGCTAGGAGACCGGGATCCGTCCTCCCGCCCCCCTGGGCCTCACTGTTCAAGGCGATGCGGTGGCCGCTCTCCCCAGCGCTGGGGTCGCGCACTGCCAGGGACTTGACTGCCGCCGGGATTTTTCGCCGCCCCGCCGCTCCGCAAACAGCTTTGCCCTCTTTAACTCTTACCTGCCCAAATGGCACCGCTGGTTTATAACTTCATATGTTGGGCTTCCGTGTAGTTTTATTTTCTGGAATTTCTAGTTATCCTTTGTTTTGAAGTAGTTGTATTCCTCTCTAGTTGTAGAGGGAGACCTAGCGTGTCCGTCTAAGCCTCCATCTTGATATTCGGAATGTTGCCATTTTAATTATGATGTGTCTTGGAGTGGGTTTTTGGGCGTTCCTCTTCATTGGAACTCTCTGTGCTTCCTGAACTTGTATAACTTTTTCTCTCATCAGGTTCGGAAAATTTTCTGTCGCTATTTCTCCTATCAGTTTTTGAATTCCATGGTCCTTTTCTTCTCCCTCTCTAATTTCTATGATCCTGATATTATTCCTTATCAAGCTATCTTGTGATTCCCTTATATCTTGTTCATATTTCTTCAATCTTTTTTCATTTTGCTGTATTGTCTGGGAGTTTTTCTCTACATTATCTTCTAACTCACTAATCCGATCCTCTGCTTCGTTTAGTCTGCTTTTGACTGATTCTACTGTGTTTTTCAGTTCAGAGATTGCATTCTTAAGTTCTTCCTGGTTCTTGTTAAAGTTTCTATGTCTTTTTTCATGCTGGTGTAGTTCTCTGCAAATTACCTGTAATTTTCTTGGAGCTGCTGGTAATTTCCTTGGAGGTTGTCATAGTTGATTTTAAGGATGTCGAGCATATTGAGCTTCTTTACCACCATTGTTTTGAATTCCATGTCTGACATTTGGGCTATGTCTATTTTATCTATCTCTCTTTCTGAGGATTCCTCTTTTCTCTTCATTGAGGGGTTATTTTTGCATCTTAACATGTTGGATTCTTTTTGTTTTTATTTATTTATTTGTTTGTTTGTTTGTTTTTGGGGGGGGTAGTCTTCTTTGACTTCCCTCCTTTGTGGTGTGAGATTCTTTATAGGATATCTGGGGGTTTCAGTGGTGCAGTCTCTTTGATATCCTGAGCCTGATGTTTTTGAGTTACTCTTTATGTCATTTGTTTATGCTGTTTGGTTATATTTCAGATGTTCTTTGGTAGGATCTTCCTTCTGGCTAGTTGGTTGAGAGTCACTCTATCCACTTTGTCTTGAGTTCTTTTGTGGATATGCTGTTAAAAACATAAACACACAGCCCAGACAGGAGACCCACACCCTCAAAAATTATCCCCCACCCTCTATCCCGCTATCGTCAGCCAACGAGCCCATATTAATATAAATGTAAAGAAATTAGAGCTTTTATATTATAAGAAGAATAGATAAGAGTTGTTTTTGCGGAGGAAAAATATAATTTTTGATAGAGGGAGTGATAGATTAATAATAGTTGAGATTATGCAAGCCAATAGGTAATATTTACATTGTATGTTAATAAAAAAAGAAAAGGATGGAAAATGCATAATATAGTAAGAAAGTTTGTATTGTATTGGGTTTATATAGTAATTATATTCTATTATTTAGAGTGATGGGGGGCTAAACTAGACACACAAATGAATAAACAACGATTAAAGAGAAAGGATGAGAAGGAGAGGTTATATGCAACACGTTAGAGATAAAGTTTGTTTGTTATTTTTGGAAGGGGAGGAACCCCCCCCCAAAAAAATACCCAAGAAAAGAGAAGAAAGAAAAGAATAAAGAAAGAAAGAAAGAAAAGAAAGAATAAAGAAGAAAGAAAGAAAGAAGAGAGAAAAAAAATTGAAAAAAAAAAGCGATGTTTTTACTTTGTTTTAGCCTTGGTGTGTTGCCTTCTTTTTCTGCGTCTGCAGCTGGTCTAGTATGGCGGTTCAGAAGTTCTTGTTTCTCGAAGCACTGGTGTGCGCCCGCGGTTGCCGTAATGGTGTGCGCCCGCGGTTGCCGGCATGGCGTGCTCCGTTGCTGCCCACTGGAGCCAGTTGAGGTGGCGAGCCCCTGCACGGGCAGGGCGGCCCGAGAGCTTGCCCCACGATTGGCGCCTATTGTTGCCAGGCCGAGGTGTCTCTGTGTTCCCACTGAGGTGTCTCCGTGCGAGTCCCTGCACGGGCGGGGCGGTGGAGAACTTGCCCCATGATTGGCGCCTATTGCCCCCGGGCTGAGGTGTTTTCGCACTCGCGTGCCCATGCCCTTAGTCCCGCTGAGCTGAGCTCCAGGAGTTGGTCTCTTGCCTCTTAGGGCGGGGCCACAGACACTTGTGCTCAGTGGAAGTGAGCGTCTGTGAGTCACTGCCGCCTGCTGTTCCGGCACTGCAGCCGACTGCCTTCCCTCACCCGTCTGGGCAGGCACGAACAGAGCGTGCGCTAGTGGTCTGCTTTCCAGCCTGGGGCCTGGCGCCCAGGGGAGCTGTGTAGGGGTATCTGCGCACGGTCCTCTGCGTGTTCAGTGGGCCCTCCCTGTGCCCGTTGGGGCACTGATCTTATGTCTGTTAGGGAGTGTCTGAGGGACGCCTGGACTCACGGCCCCGCGCACCTGGGCCAGTGAGTGAGAGCACTTCCCTATGCACGCCCCTGCGACCCAAGGGTAGAGTTGGGGAGTGCATGAGCGCGCCTCCGCGCCCGCGCTCCTCAAGAATGGCCTACTGCTCCCAAACTTTCCTCCCCTCTCCACCGTCCACTAGAGAAAAATATAAAGGAGAATTATGTTCTCACTTGCCCGGCAGCACGCTGTCTCCTGTCCTTCAGCGCCAATGCCACTTGGTCGAGTCCCGTCTCTGACAGCGGGCAGAGATCTGCTCTCCTCCTGACTCCTCTCCGGGGTAGCCTGTGGTCACTAAAAAGCCTTTGTGTACTTCCAGCTGCAGCTCGGGCAGCTGCCCCAGTCAGGGATCCCGTTTCATCCCCTTTTCCTCCGCTATCCTCACTAAACAGGTTGTTCCCAGATGGATTTTCTCTAATCCAGCAGTGCCTTGGCTCGACTCCTGCCAGTGTCCAGCTGCTCACTGAGATGTTCTGTCTGCAATTAGCCCAAACTGCAGACGGGTCTCGGGAGCCTGAAACCGTAGCCTCTCCTTACTCCTCCGCCATCTTCCCCTCTCTCTACTGTATGTCTTTTAATTGGAGCGTTTAATCCATTTACATTTAAGGTTATTACCGATAAGTACTTATTCGTTGTCATTTTTCCCCTTTTTTCTCATGTTCTTCTCTGTCTCTGATTCTTTATCTTCTTAGAGCAGACCCCTTAGCATCCTTGCATTGCTGGTTTGGTGGAGATGTATTCTTTTAGCCTTCTTTCGTCTTGGAAGCTCCTTATTTAACCCTCCATTTTGAATGAGAACTTTGCTGGGTATAGTATTCTAGGTTGTAGGCCTTTGTTTTTCATTGCTTGGAATATTTTTTGCCATTCCCTTCTGGCTTGTAGTGTTTCTGCTGATAAATCTGATGAAAGCCTTATTGGAGCTCCCTTGTATGTTATTAGTTGTTTCTCTCTTGCTGCATTTAGGATCCTCTCTTTGTCTTTGAATGTTGGCATTTTAATTATGATGTGTCTTGAGGTTGGCCTGTTGGGGTTCATCTTCATTGGGACCCTCTGTGCTTCCTGGACTTGCATGACTCTTTCTCTCCTCATGTGAGGGAAGTTTTCTGTCATTAGTTTTTCAAAGAGGTTTTCTATCCCTTGCTCTTCTTCTTCTCCTTCTGGAATTCCTATGATACGGATGTTATTACGTTTCATGTTGTCCTGCTGCTGTCTTAGAACCTCTTCAGTCTTGTTCAGTCTTTTCTCATTTTGTTGCATTGTCTGGGAGTTTTTTGTCTACATTGTCCTCCAGCTCGCTGATCCAATCTTCTGCTTCCTCTAGCCTGCTTTTAATTCCTTCTACTGTGTTCTTCAATTCAGAGATCGTATTCTTCATTTCCTCCTGGCTCTTATTGATAGCTTCTATGTCCTTTTTCATGCTCGTGTAATTCTCTGTGAGTTCCTTGTAGTTTTTCTGGAGTTCCCTGTAGTTTCCCTGGAGTTCTTTGTAGTTTCCGCTGAGCTCATTGAGCTTCTCCATAATCCATGTTTTGAATTCCATATCTGATAGTTCGCTCCCCTCTACTTCATTTAGCACTCTTTCTGGGGATTCTATCTTTCCTTTTGATGGGAGGTTGTTTCTCTGTCTCCCCATTTTAGTGACTCCTAGTGTTTGTTGGTGCTTCTTAGAATGATCTGCACTTCCTGGATCTGCCCCTGGTGGTGTCAGATCATGTACCAGTCTGGCCTTAGGCAGCCTGTTGGAGACTTCCAGGGATCTACTGCCGTTGTCTGTCTTCTTTAATTGTTAATCTATTCAATCTGTGATTAGCTGTCAGGCTTAAAGACCGTGGGTGTGGCAGTTTAATTTCTGTAGGCAGGGCTTTTGCTTCCCCTCAGGCTGACGCCACTTGGATGGGGATGGTCTGCCTGCGGTACTGGGGATGAGTCAGCACTCGGACCCAGTCGGCTGCTCCTCCAGTTCTCCCCTCATAGCCACCGTGCCAAACTCTCCCCAAGTGTCTCCAGTCCTCTCTGCCTTCCCTCTGCTTGAGCCCAGGGTAAGTGGTGGCCAAAATATTTTCGTATGTGATCCACTTAAGAGCTCTTTTTCTCCTGCTGTTTCTCTCCGGCTAGCAAGAAACCCTGTGGCTTTTCGCTTTTCACAGCTGATACTCTCCATTAACAATTTTAACTGATATTTATACAATGATTTGATCATCCCAAATTATTTTTATAAGAAATCTAAGGCAACACAGATGTAATATTTATTAGGAACCTATTATGTGTCAAGCACTGTGCAAGATGCTTCACAGAATTAGTTCTTGTAATCTTCACATTTACCTTATTATTTTACAGATGAGAAATTTGAGGTTTAATGAGGGTAAATAACTTGCCCAAGTTTCATGGCTTATAAGGAGCAGTACTGAGATTTCAGCGCAAATTGTCTGATGTCTAAGCCCTCACTACAATAATTAATCAGTTAATACAGACACCTTTAAGTGACCCCAATTATGAGCTTAGTATTATTTGGATCTATACATAAAATATAAGACAGGATCCCTAGCTTCAGAGACTTGATAAACTATATGAAGAGGTTAGAATTAATTGTTGAAGTGTGTAGTATAGACTTGTACACTTAAAAGTATGGTTTATGGATCAGCAGCATTTTCAACAACTGGGAGCCAAACAGAAATACAGAATCACAGGCCACCATCCAAGTCCTGCTGAATCAGAGCCTGCATTTCAATAAGATCTCCTGGTATCTTGTATACATAGTAAAATTAGACGTACTTGTATAGACCATCAATGCTATAGAGAGTAGGCAAGAGAGGTGTTAAACAGATGCCTGGAACTAGGCTCTCAAGGCAATAACTCTATCTCCTTAAAGTTGGCTTGTCTCTTTTAAAAGTCATTTCTGGTCTCCTAAGGGCCTGGGAAGGCTACTCTGAGAATAGTGAGAGGAGGATTAAAAGGTAGAGCTCTCTTTGCTTGAGTATAAGGGAAAGATTCAGGGAAGTAATAAAAGCAACTGAGGAGTAACAAAACTGTGGGGATGATCAGAGTTCTAATTCCACCAATAGAAATAGAAAACACAAAGATGTCATTTACACTCTAACTTCACATCCCTCCCTCCTCTCTTCCCATGAATGATCACCTCCTCAGGATGTGGGCTGGGAGCAGAGGGACAGATCACTAGCTGCCAGTCTAGTATGTATGTCACTGTGTATCTTTGGATGTGCATATATACAAATAAGCCTACACTTCAGGCTTCTTTAATGCTATAGGCCTAATTGGTGCATTTTAATAATAAAGTCTCTTTTCAAATAAGCTCATGGCATAACGCTGCATTTTTCTTTGGTAAAGTTGAGTACAACTGGTCTTCAGTAAAATTTCCATTTGCTCTTGGGATATAAGAATATTAACTGTCTTATTCTTAACCAAGCACTATTCTAATTAGGAAAAAATGCAGTAGGGAGCCATGTGAAGGTCTGAGAAGGCAGTTATTCTTGATTTTGATATTTTAAAATATAGCAGATTTTAGAAATGCAGATTACAATGGGGATATAGTGTTAAAATTGCTTTTGCCATTATAAAGATAAAAATAGCTCTTGGTTCAAATTCCCTGCTGCTTCTTTCTAAATGAAGGAGTTAAATACTGAAAGGCAGGTGGATGCTGATGCTCCTTTAGAATGAGATGAATAGGGTTGATGGCAGGAGCTACAGGGAAGCTATTGAGGCTGCAGATGCACATGCTCCCCTTACTTCCCACAAAGTTCAAAGTAGGGTGAAGCTGCCTGGGTAATTGGCTATGAAATAGCAAACACTCTGGATAAAAATGGCCCTTGTATTTAATTGCCCATGTTCTGGGTTGTGGGTAGCCACCTGGTTGATTAGTGACCATACCTATATTCACAACCACCCAAGTTTAAGTGCAAGTGTGATTGTTAGGACACTGGCATCAAGTTTAATCAGGGGCCTTAAAGTTTCAATCAGTACTGACCACCCCAGATCCAGATCCCCCACTTTCTAGATCTAAGCAGATGGTGCTACAAAGCCCCAAGGCAAAAGCCCATTTTACAATTGAGCAGGATGAGGAAGAGCACATATGTAAAACAGCAGCTACAATAGCAACAATTGAGAAAATAAATGAGAAAAAGGGGCATTTTATTTGCATAGTACTTACTAATTTACCAAACACTTTTCTTGGAATTTCTATTAAGGTCTTCAGAAAAGATTGTAAGATAGGACTTACAGTGTTCATGTTATAGTTAGATAAATTAAGATCAGTGAAGTTGAGTTTCACAAGGCTGCACATCTAATAGCTAACAGAACAGGCACTCAAAAGTAAATATTTTGACAAGAAATTAAATCTCCTTTCCTAGTAGTATTTTACCTTAATTCTATGCTCCTTTGCAGTTCTGCAGGACTAGCCCACAACTGCCTTAGTCCCAGAATACTTAAGGGTGGAACATACCAATGTATTAATCATACACAGGATTACACAGGCTTCCAGTCTGTGAAATGGCCAATCACACTGTCTTTTATTTCCAAATAGTTGTGTCATAGCCTATACTAAAGTAGTAACAATGACTAGCACTTAGTGTGTGCAAAGTGTTTTTTTAATATGCTTTATTGTTTCTGCTATTATAGTCATCCCAATTTCTTTCCCCTTTTTTCCCCTCTACTCAGTGACCCCCTCCCTCCAGTTGTCCACCACTCCTTAGTCCATGCCCATTTGTTGTGCATACAGTTCTTCTCGAAATCTTCCTGTCTACTCCACTCCCTCCTACTATGCTTCTTAATTCCTGTACCATCTCCCTCCCTTTACCCCCTTTCTTCCTCTCCACTGACCTCCCCCCAAAATGTTCTCCATACCTATAATTATTTTCCCACTCTCGTTGCCTACTTAGTTTGCCTTTGTTTCAATTCCTTAGCTTCAGTTGTTGGTTGTTGTGATAGTTTTCATTTTAACATTCATAGTTTTGATCCTCTTTCTCCTAAACAAGTCCCTTTAACATTTCATATAACAGTGGTTTGGATCTGATGAATTCCTTCAGTTTTACTTTGTCCTGGAAGCACTTTCTCTGCCCTTCTATTCTGAATAACAGCTTTGCTGGATAGAGTAATCGTGGTTGTAGGATTTTGCTTTTCATTACTTTGGATATTTCTTCCCAGTCCCCTCTTGCCTGCAGAGTTTCTTTTGAGAAATCAGTTGATAAGTCTTCTTGGGACCGCTTTGTACATAATCTCTTCTTCTCTCTTGCTGCTTTTAAGACTCTCTTTTTATCCTTAATTTTTGACATTTTGATTATAATGTGTCTTGGTGTGACTCTCCCTGGGTCCAGTTGTTTTAGAACTCTCTGTGCTTCCTGGACCTGTAAGTCTATTTCCTTCCCCAAGTTAGGAAAGTTCTGCTTCATTATTTTTTCACATAATTTTTCAATTTCTAGTTCTCCTTCTTCACCTTCTGGCAGCCCTATGATTCATATGTTGGCCCGCTTATAGCTGTCTGAAAAGTTTCTGAGCCTCTCCTCATTTTCCTCACTTCTCGTTTCCTCTTTCTGCACTGGTTGACTGTTTGTTTCTTCCCTATGTTCCGATTTGTTGATTTGATCCCTGGTTTTCTTGCCCTCACTACTAGTTTTGTATGTGTTTTTATTTATTTCAGCAGAACTAGCCTTCATTTCTTCCCTGTCTTATGTAAGATCTGCTGTCAGGTCTGTAAACATTCTTATAAACAAAGCTCTGAACTGAGCCTCAGAAAGATTTCCTATCTGCTGCTTTGTTAGATTAGATATTTGCTGTCTGGTCAGCTGCATGATTGGGATCTCCATCATGATCTGTGCCATCTTGACTGTTTTGTGTTTCCCCTTGCTTCCTGGGCAGGGCTGTCACACCTCCTATGCTATAGGGCATGCGCTGTGTGCACTCATCATAACCGGGCAACCCGTCTTACCACACTGTGGCATTTTCTGTGGGGGAGGGGGTCCAAGATGGATTTCTGCCATTCACTCTCCGCTGAGAGACCGGGAGCCTCCTCCTCCGTCCCCACCCCCATCGGGCCTCACAGTCCAAGGCAATGGAGATCTGCCTTCCTCGGCTTTGGAATCACAAGCTGACGGGTCTGGTCTGCAGCCAGGGGTGCTCCCCAGGCACTTCTCGCCTCCCCCTAAATATGGGTGTCTGTGCTTACCTCTGTCCTGCCTCCATCATTGCTGCTGCCAGGAACAGTACAGCTTGAACTCTCCTCCTCGGCTTCACCCCTCCTACCTGTCCAGATGAGCACCAGTTCTTTATAACTTCATACGTTGGACTTCCATTTATTTTCTGGAACTTCTGGTTATTTCTGGTTTTGCGGTAGTTGTGTTCCTTCTTAGTTGTGGAGGGAGATGGAGCATGTCAGTCTAAGGCAGAAATCTCCTGTGTTTGTTTGCTTCCATGTCCCAGGGTCAGCCGTCCCTCCTACTACGTTGTAAGGGGTGAAGCCTTAGGGATTCGTCAGTAATAAGCAACCTGTTTCACCATGTTGTGGTGCTGTATGTGGGGGAGGGGTCTGAGAAGGAACAATGCCACTTGCCCAGCACTCGTCCCTTTTCCAGGCACTTCTCCCACTCTGCACCAGACTGGCACCCCTCTAGCTGCTGCCCTGGCCATTGTTCCCAGAGTGGGTGGGTCTGTGGATGTTCTAGGTTTGTGGGGGCCCTTTAAACAAGCAGACTCTGCTGAGAGATCGGCAGTTTCTGCTTCTGTCCCAACCCCCACTGGTCTGCACAGTCAAAAGCCATGAGGCTTGATTTTCTCTGGTGCTGGGACCCTGAGCTGCGCGGTCTGGTGAGGGGCTGGGAATGCTCCCCAGGTGTCCCTCCTGACTTTTTAAAACATGTGACTGCACTTTCTGCTGGCCTGCTGCTGTTGCCACTGCTGCCACCACTACATTGAGTCCTCTCTGCCCAGGCTCTGCCCCTCCTACCTGTCCCGATGAGTATTTCTTCTTTATATATTTGTTTGCTGGACTTCCATGTGTTTTATTTTCTGGAACTTCTGGTTGTTTCTAATTTCAAGGTAGTTGTGTTCCTTCTTATCTGTCGAGGGAGATACAGCATGTCTGTCTACGTCTCCATCTTGGCCAGAAGTCTCTGTTCTTTTCTTGATGAGCCTGCCCAAAGGCTTGTCAATTTATTTTTCTATTCAAAGAACCAGCTCCTACTTTTGTTGATCTTTTGAATTGTTTGTTTAGTCTCTATGTCATTTAATTCTGCTCTGATCTTGATGATTTCCTTCCTTCTACTCGCTCTGGGTTTTGTTTGCTGTTGTTCCTCTAGTTCTTGTAGCTGTAGGGATAGATTTTTTATTAAAGATTCTTCTATCCTTTTTAGGTAGGCCTGTATTGTTATGAACTTTCCTCTGAGGACTGCTTTCACTGTGTCCCTTAGGTTTTGGTTTCTTGTGTGCTCATTATCATTTGTTTCCAGAAACTTTTTGATTTCTTCTTTGATGTCATTGTTAATCCATTTATTATTTAATAGCATGTTATTCATTCTCCATCGGTCTGAGTGTCTTTGAGTTTTTTCCTTGAGGTTTATTTCCAGTTTCAATGCATTGTGATATGAGAAGATGCCTGATATAATTTCAAGTTTCTTGAATTTGTTGAGGCTTGTTTTATGTTCTTCCATGTGGTCTGTCTTTGAGCATGTTTCATGTGCATTGGAAAAGAATGTATATTTTGCTTCTTTGGGGTGAAAAGTTCTATATATATCAACTCAGTCCATTCAATCTAGAGTGTTGTTTAATGCCTCCATATCCTTGGTGTTTCTTTGCTTCGAAGATTTGTCCATTATTGACAATGGGTTTTAAAGTCCCCATACAATGAGTGTGTTGCTGTCAATATCCTTCTTGTAGTCTTCCAGGATTTTCCTTATATATTTGGGTGCTCCTATGTTGGGTGTATTTATGTTTACCAGGGTTACATATTCTTGATGAATTGTTCCCTTGAGTATTATAAAATGTCCTTGTCTCTTTTTATGGCATTTGTTGTGAAATCTATTTTGTCTGATATAGGTGTTGCTACACCAACTTTTTCTTCATGTCCATTTGCTTGAAATACTTTTTTCCATCTCTTCACTTTCAGTCTGTGTAGGTCTTTAGTTCTGAGGTGGGTCTCTTTAGGCAGCATATATGCAGGTCTTCTTTTCTTATCTATTCCACTACCCTATGTCTTTTGATTGGAGCATTTAATCCATTTACATTTCAGGTTATTATTGACAGGTGTTTATTCATTGTGACATATCCCCTTTGTACCTGTGTTCCTCTACCTCTCTCTCTCTTTCTTCTTCTTCTTCTTAAAGCATTCCTTCAGCATCTCTTGCAATGCTGGTTTGGTGGAGATACATTCTTTTAGTCTTCCTTTGTCTGGTTAACTCCTTATTTCACCTTCCATTTTAAATGAGAGCCTTGTTGGGTAGAGTAGTCTTGGTCGCAGGCCTTTGTTCTTCATCGCTTGAAATATTTTTTGCCATTCCCTTCTAGCTTGTAGCGTTTCTGTTGATAAATCATCTAATAGCCTTATTGGATCTCCATCATATATTATTTGCTGTTTTTCTCTTGATGCCTTTAGGATTCTCTCTTTGTCTTTGAATGTTGCCATTTTAATTATGATGTGCTTTGGAGTGGGCCTCCTTGGGTTCATTTTCATTGGGACACTTTGTGCTTTCTGTACTTGTACTTGTGAGACTTTTTCTCTCCTCATGATTGGGAAGTTTTCTGTCATTACTTTTTCAATCAGGTTTTCTATCCCTTGCTTCTCTTCTTCTCCTTCTGGTATCCCTATGATACAGATATTATTATGTTTCATGTTGTCCTGCAGCTCCCTTAAACCCTCTTCATTTTTTTTCAGTCTCTTTTCATTCTGTTGCCCTGTGTGGCAATTGTTTTCTATGTTGTCATCTAACTCACTGATCCAATTCTCTACTTCATTTAGCCTGCTTTTGATTCTTCTACTGTGCTCTTCAGTTCAGAAATTGTATTCTTCATTTCTTCCTGGCTCTTATTGATAATTTCTGTGTCCTTTTTAATGCTGATATAATTTTTAGTAAGTTTCGTGTAGCTTTTCTGGAGTTCTTTGTAATTTTCCAGGAGTTCTTTTTAGTTTCCTTTGAGTTCTTTATAGTTCCCCTCGAGTTTGTTGTAGTTTTCTTTGAGTTTGTTGAATTCATTGAGCTTCCTCGTTACCATTGTTTTGAATTCCATGTCTGATGGTCTGCTTGCCTCTATTTCATCTAGTCCTCCTTCTGGGAATTCTTCCTTTCCTTTCAATGGGGTGTTTTTCTTCATCTCCCCATTTTAGGTGGCTCTTCTTATTCTTATTTCTGCTTCTTAGATTTATATGCTTTTATTTCCTGCCATTATGGTGTGACCTCCTGTGGTAGGAATCCTGTGTGATTCAGTGGTGCAGGGTCCTTGATCTCCTGAACTTGCTGGTCTTGTGATGCCCTTTATGCCTTTTTTTTTTTTTTGACTCTGGTAGTATTTTTGTTTTGGTTGTTGTTGTACTGCTCTTTGGTGGATCCTTCCCTCCAGTTAGGTGACTGAGAGTCACTCCGCTCACCTCGTCTTGTAGACATCTGTTGAGTTGCTGCCTCTGGCTGTTGCCACTTGAAGGAGTGTAGTCTGCTTAGGAGATTTCCCCCATAGCATTGGGGATGAGTCTACACTGGGATCTGGTCCACTTATCCCTAGCTTTTTCTCCAAAACCAGCACCCAAAGCTTTTCCAAAACACCTCTAGTTCACTTCACCCTCTGGCCACAGCCCAGGTCCAATGGGGTGGGCCTGCTGTGCACTGGGGCAGGTTGACCTGAAGCACTCCTTTATGCCAGCTTGTAGCATGCTAGGGCGAATGGATCTGGTGTGCTCCCATGCACCAGTGGGGCAGTAGGGGGGGCGGTAGGAGCCACAAGTGGGCTCCTGCATGAGCACTCCTAAAGAATCTTGCCTTTCCTCCCCATCAGCAAAAATCAATCACACACACACACACACACACACACACACACACACACACGCTGCTCCTTGCCTCTCAGAGCCAGATGCCACCTGGCCAACTCTTAGCTCTGCCAGTGGGCACAGCCTCGATCTTCACCCCTGACTTTTCTCTGAGGAAACCTAGGAACATTGAAAAATCTTTGTGCACTGCCAGACACTGCCTGTGGAGCCAAGCCAGCCAGTGCTTGTGTCTCTCCCATTTCTCCTTGATCCTCTCCAGGAAGGTCGCTCCAAGGCAGCCTCCTCTGCCACCATCAGTACCAAGACTCAATTCCTTCCAGTATCCAGATGTTAACTGAGATGCTCTGTCCACAATTACATAAAACTATAGACTGGTCTCGGGAGCAAGCAAGCACAGCCTCCTCTTACTCCTAGGCCATCTTCTCTTCTCCTCTTATGATCCTTATAGGTATTGTTCTTTATCCCCATTTGACAGTTAAAGAAACTGTTGCACTGAGAGGTTAAATAATGTGTTCATGGTCATACAGTGAAAGAGGTAAGAAAGGAACACAGGCAGTGTAGTCCTGTATCCATGCTCCTAGCACTATGCAAAGTCACTACTCTGAGGTAGAATTTGGAAATCCATCAACATGTCTAAGACACTCACACTTCCAAAACAGCTCCATTAATCAATACTACAAATGCCCCAAAAGTATGTATTCCTTTTATTGAATTGGGAGTAGGAGGTGTGTGGGTGGAGGGCCAGAGATAATTTTCATCCTAAGCTAAAGGGATGGAAGAAACTAAAATTAGAAGCAAAACCCTAAATTGGCAACTACATGGTATTAGTCAATTCATTTATGTTTTCTTCTTTCATCTTTATAATAACCATTATAAAACCTATTTTTTCAGAAGAAGAAACTGAAGTTCAATGAGTTTAAGTAAATTGTCTAATTGGAAGATCTACAATGTGTTGTATCCCAGATAGTTTGATTTTAGAGCTTGGGCATTTAACAACACTTAACCACTATCTGGGTAACAGTAACAGTCATTAAACGTGACCACTTACTGGTCACATGCCATGTGCCAAGCACTGCCTTGAATAATTTACTCACACCAGCTCACTTAATCACCACAACAATCATATGAGGCCAGTTTTATCATTACCCCTATTTAAAATATAAGAAAACAAACACAGACCCAGTAAATGGTGAAACAAGAATTTGAACGCACTCTTGCTTATATCCCAAGCTCTTTCCAATAGAGGAGAGGTGGAGAAAAGTTGAGCTTAGCCTGTAATCTAGCAATGTACCTTCAACTTAGATTGGTCAGGGACACTGCTGGCTGTTTGTCTAGCTGACTATGGTTTCAAGGGGAACTTGATAAAAATCAGAGGCTTTAATTTTCTCCATAATGATTTCCCAACAAAAAACAGGCACTGTTACTCTATTGTAACACTTTTCTTGCTACACAGTGGACCACCTTGCTACCATCTTTGGGTGCCCATGGCATTCATAAAGCAATTTCCATCCATGGGTATAAATATAAATACAATGTCCATAAATATAAGAATACATGTGAAAGTGGTCTTAAATCATTCTTATCTGTTCCTTAAAGAAGGTCTCCTAAGAATTTCTACTTATTAGCCAGTTTCATTCTTTTTTGTATTTGAAATAACTAAGCCTATTGTTTATAAATTAGATCAAAACAATTACTGTGCTCAAATACAGTGTTTTGATTAATTCAGTCCAATTCCTTCCATAGTTACTGAAATTTTTCTGTATTTTGGTTTACTTTTTGTTTTTCGTGTATGCTGAAGTTTAGGTTCAGAATTAAATCACTCCAGTAAGGAATCTAGAAATAAAACAGCGGTGTTGGAAGTTAAGACATGAGTTCTAGAACCAGATTGCCTGGCTTCAAATCTCAGCTCTACAAGTAGCTGGGAGACCTTGGGCTGGTTACTTAACCTGTCTTTTCCTGAGTTACTCACCTGAAAAATGAGAATAATAACATTCTTGCCTTATAAGATTATTGTCTGGGTTGAACGAGTAAATACATACTATAAGTGCTTGAGACAGTATGTCAATGGTAATTTCTTAGTGTGGATTAGCTATTATTTTATTAGTGGAGGCCACAAAAGAGAACAATTTTAGAGGCCCTGAAAGACCGTACCAATGATATTTTCCTTTGTTGGAAGACAAGTGAAGGTGGGTTTTATCTTGAAAGTAATAAAGGGGGATAAGTGGGTTAATTTGTGAGTGAGCTAGATTTAAATACATAACTTGGTCAATGATTAGTGTCTTAGATGGGAGAATGGCCTTGAGGTAATAGTCACTGTCTATGAAGGATGCTTTGTTATAGGATAATTGCATCAGGGTTTTTTACCTTGTTGTCGACCAAAGAATTGTAAAACATGAGGTACAGGAGAGGTTCTGACACATATTAACCGAAATTAAATATTGAATGAGTGATTGCACCATATATCTGAACACACCAGTTAAAACTAATATTGACATCATAAAAAATCACTCCATCTCTTTACCTAAATAGTCCACCACCTATTTTAAAAAGCAGCAGGCTTATAGATTTTAGATCAAATCCCAAGATGAGTCTTATTACAGAATCAGTGTCAGTGCCCTGCCCATGTCGACTCAGCATTCATCTCCATATGTTGGAATTTCTTTTTTTCTTGCCAAGGAATCAGGGTCAACCTGCTGACAGTGCAAGCCAAAGTGCTACAGAGTTAAAGCCCCAGGAAACAATCTTAAACTAATTACAAATGGAAAGTCAATGGATATATCCTGCAGATTCCTTGTCCCTCAGTTGGACTAACAATGTAGTATTCTTCATGGTGTTCCAGAGTTCCCCATAAGAACTGAGTTCTAGTTGTCCACAATGGTAACTGGCTTGATAGCACAAACTTCATTGACTGACTTCCTTTCCTTTTCTGTCATACATGTCTACCTCCCACAAACTACTTGCACTGGCACTTTGGTTTCAGTTTCTGCATTGGTGAGGGTAACTTAAACAAAGATATAAAAATAATAAATGCTGGAAAATAATCAGAAACCACTCAACTCATATATGAAAATAAAATTCCCATTTTTTTCTTCAAACTCCCTTTTCCCCCTCTAAAGTAGAACTGAAAGGGTACAGCTATCACTCTGCCTTATATTGTTTCTTTTAGCTATTTTCTTGCCGTATTCTTACTCCACAGCAAGTGAAGCAAGATGTCAAGATTTCAGGCAGCTAGGCAGATTTCCCTGAGTGGTAAATAAATATGTTTATTTACTTTCCTTGAGAAAGGTATAGACAAGTACATTATGTCATTTGAGTCAAGTATTACAAAACATGAATAAGCCCACTGTTATATTTAAGTGAATTTGAGGTTTTCTTAAACAAGAACATTGTAATACAAATATATTTTCAAAAGGGGACATTTCATCATCATTACACTTACAGTTATCCTTCAAACATTTAGCTGATTCTGGCACAAGCCTCACCTTATGATTTGGCCTAAATTTATGACTTGTTTTCTCTAGCAAAGTGAGAGTTGTATTTGATGGAAGTTTAGGTAAAGAAATAGAGCTGTTTTTGACTTCTGGTCAAGACAGTGGCATAGGTAAACACAGATTGCCTCCTCGCACAACCACATTAAAATTACAACAAAAAATATAGAACAATAATCACTCAGAACCATCAGAAATCAAGTAGAATGAAAGTCTAACAACTACAGAATTAAAGAAACCACATCCATCCAGACTGGTATGATTGGCAGAGACATGGAGCAACTGGTCCCACATCCACATGTGGTGGATAAAAATTCATGAGGGATATTTCAGAAGATAGAAGTCCCAGCCTCACACAGGGCCCCCCAACCCAGGATTCCAGTGCCAGGAAGATAAGTCCCCCCAACTTCTGGATGAAAAAAACAGCAGAGATTGAGTTGGTGGAAGAAACTTTTGGAGCCCTAAGCAGTTCCTCTTAAAGAACCTACATATGGATTCACCTACTTACACTCACTCCCTCTGAGATCCAGTACTGGGTATAAACTTGAAAGGCAGCAGTGGCATATAGGGAGAAACTGAAGTGTCTGGCAAGAAGGCAAGAGCTAGGGAACAATAGTCTCCCAGACAAAAGGGCAGGCAGAGGCCATTGTCCCTTTTCTGAGCCCTCCCCCAACAGAGCCACAGAACTGGCAGGTGGGTACCACATCTCAAACTCCATCAACCTGGCTAACACTGTTTGTGCCACCCTGGAGATACTGAGACTCCATTCTGCCCAACTTACAGGCCCCAAACTGTTAGCCATGACTTTTCCATATGAACGCCTTGTATTGGCTCATTATTCACAACATCTTAAGTCCTATCAAACAAGCAACAGCTAACCTCAGTGAGCCCCCAACCCCTATATCTCTTGCTAAGTGCCCTCAAGCCCAGTGCTAGCAGCAGCCAGCCCAGATTCATAGCTTCATTTTGTCTGGGAATCTCCAAGCCCAGCACAAGTAGCATCCATCTCAGATTGCTTTATAGATCATGCAGGGTGTCCCTGGAAGAACACAGGTAGCGAGTGACCTTGGCTTGTACCACCAGAGAAACCCCAGAGCCTGCACACCCAGTGGACAGCTACAGACCACATCAGAGCACCACTACCCTGTCCCTACACAGCTGATCCTCCATGGAGGGTGGAGGGTGGTGGTCAGTGGTCACAGCCAGTCCTTGCAGCTGAAGGACCCCAGTCAATCCCTTCCATTGACTTACCAACAGTAATCAAGCCTCAACTATAAGAGCAGGGTGTACTCAGCCCACATGAAGGGCACATCTCAAATTCCAAGCTTGGGTGAAAGCGGAGACTGTGTTACTGGACCCTACAGGACACTCACTACATTAGGCCATACTACCAAGACAGGGAGTCTACCTAATACATAGAAACAAACACAGGAAGGCTGCCAAAATAAGGAGAGAAAGATATATTGCCTGAACGAAAGAATAGATTAAAACTTCAGAAAAAGAGATAAACAAAATGGTGGTCAACAACCTATCAGGTACAGAGTTCAAAACACTGGTTCTAAGGAACTTAGTGAGGACCTCAGTAGCATAAAAAAAAAAACCCAGTCAGAAACAAATTATACACTAATTGAAATAAAGAACAATTTACAGTGAAAAAACAGTGAAGTGGATGAAGCCAAGAATCAAATCAATGATTTGGAACAAAAAGAAGCAAAAAAGAATCAATCAGATAAATAAGAGGAAAAATAATTTTTAAAAATGAGGATAGTGTAAGCAGCCTATGGGACAACTTCAAGCATTCCAATATTCACATAATAGGGGAGCCAGAAGGAAAAGAAAAACAGCAAGAAACTGGAAATCTATTTGAAAAAATAATGAAAGAAAAGTTTCCTAATTTGGTGAAGGAGATAGACAGGCAAGTCTAGGAAGTACAGAGTCCCAAACAAGATGGCTGCAAAGAGGCCCATTCTAAGACACACATTAAAGTGCCAAACATTAAAGATAAAGAGAGACTCTTAAAAGCAGCAAGAGAAAAACAGTTAATTACCTACAGGGGAGTTTCTATAAGGCTCTCAGCTGATTTCTCTAAGGAAACTTTTCAGGCTAGAAGGGATTGGCAAGAAATATTCAAAGTCATAAAAAGCAGGGACCTACAGTCAAGACTGCTCTACCCAGCAAAGCTATCATTTAGAATCAAAGAGCAGAAAAAGAGCTTCTCAGACAAGAAAAAAACTAAAGGTGTCCATCATCACCAAACCATTATTACATGAAATATTAAAAGGGCTTATTTAAGAAAAAGAAAATCAAAATGATAAACAATAAAATGGCAATAAATAAATATTTAACAACAACTGAATCTAAAAAACAAAATAAGCAAACAAGAAGAAAAGAGGCAGAATCATGGATATGGAGAGCATTTTGATGGTTGCCAGATGGGAGGGTGGTGTGGGATAATGGGTGATGAGGTGAGGAGATTAAGAAGTACAAATAAATAGTTACAGAATAGCCATGGACATGAACAATAGTGTGGGGATTGCCTGAGGGAGTGGGGGGGCAGCTGGGTGGAGGAGACAAAGGGGGAAAATTTGGACAACTGTAATAGCATAATCAATAAAATATAATTAAAAGAAAAAGAAAAAAGATATAGAGCATTTTTTATGATATAGACATTTTAAAAATTAATGAATTAAGTATGTCCAAACACACACAGTTTTGCTCTTCCAGATTCATACACCAGAAACACAGTCTCCCTTGATAAATTTTTTTTCTGTCATAAGTCCTAGGCATTGAACAAAGGCCAGCTCCAGTGCAACACTGATATTTTTTACTTTGTTCAATTCATTTCCAAAGAATTAATTCTAAATGTATTTCAGTGCATGAAGAACAGGACATTAACAACGATTACATTGTGCAGCTTCACAAATTTAGTGAGGTTTTTAGTTATAAGATGCCTTAGCAACTCATTCTATATTGAGTTTGGGGGAATTCAGCTGTGTCAGTGTATCATGAGGTGCTATGTTTCTCCTAAGGCTGTCTAAGGGAGAACAAAAGTGCAGATCTAATTTATCTCGAACTCTGAGAATACAACTTAAGTAAATTTGGCTTGTATTTTATTGGACCTGTTACTTGCTATTTCTCAGTGCTGGGAAGGGCTTTGAGTGAGAAAGTATCCTGTGCCCTTTCAAGAAGGAACTATGTGCCAAGTGCTGGAAACAGCTTAAGTGCCAATTAGTGGATGAGTGGATCAAAAAATTGTGGTTAATTTACACAATGGAATACTACACAGCAGAAAGAAAGAAGAAACTCCTACCTTTTGCTACAGCATGGATGGAACTTGAGAATATTATGCTAAGTAAAATAAGCCAGGTAGTGAAAGATAAATATCATATGATCTCACCTAATGCAGGAAACTAATAAACAAAACCAACAAGCAAAATAGAACCAGAGACATGTAAACAGGGATCAGACCAGAGGGGAAGGGAGAGGGGCAGAAGCGGGGAAAGAAGGGGAAGGGTCTAGTCAAGAAACTAGTGTGAATGACCCATGGACATGGACAACTAAATGGGGATGGACTGTTGGGAAATGGGGGAGGTGGGCAGAGCAGGGGAGAGCAAAGGGAGAAAAATGGGACAACTGTAATAGAAAAGCAATAAAAAATAAATTTTAAAAATTTTTAATAAAAATAAATAAATTTTAAAAAGAAGGGACTATGTGAAAACTCAGAGATCTCACTGAGTCATTTATGTCACCTTGGTGAGTCCTAGAATTCTGCATTTATAGGTCAACTCCCACCACTTTAATTTATCTAATCTAAGGATTAAATAAAAGAAGGAAAACTTCCATCTTTTTGTTTTGTTTGCTTTACTCCCAAGTCCTAGATGTGTCTAATTTTTTATTTTAATTTTTAATTTTTCAATTACAGCTTTAAATGTCCAAATTTTTAGTCTTCTAGAAACCGCTGCTCATTTACAATCTTATGGTGTGCTTGTTGTCATGTAGAGTGTAGGGGAAAAAGAGAAAAATTAGCCATTGTTTTGTAGAAGCCTGGGGATGTGTGAAAAGAACCAATTAAAAAATGATCTTTTAAAAATTAAGGAAAATATATTACTGAAAAATACAAAACAATTGCACAATTGCAGCAATTTAGCATTGAAAGTAAACCTGAAAATCACTCAGCACAACGTCCTAACCAATACAGGAATCTCCTCTTAGTCTTCTTTTTGAGTACTTCCAGTGATAGAATATTTACCACTTCCTCAGGGCACCCTCTGCATCTCTGGATAACTCTAAAAGTTAGAAAACTATTCCTTATACTAAGCCATTTTCACTTTATTGCATATGAAGATAATGGAAAAAAACAACCAAGCCATTTACTAACAAAAGATTCCAAGGTACTGTCTTTATGATGAGCAACTCATGTTAAACTATTTTAATTTCCTTCGGCCGCAGAGTTGAAGGTCTTGAACAAAGAGGAGAGCAATCAGTGTAGGACACATCTGGACTTCACTAAAGCTTTGTGGATCTGTAAGGCATTTCTATTAATGAGTTAGAGATATCAAGCCTGGGCTGTACTGTTATATGGCTCTTATTCCAAGGGCACTAAAAAATGCTTCAGGAGGAACGTGAGACAACATATCCTAGAGATTACATAGATTTGTCCCAGAACTTTTAATTTTTTTCCTACAAGGTCTAAAGTTAGAGAAATTCTACTATATTTATAGAAGACACCATGTTGCAAAATGGGACTGGAGGTTAGGGAGAATAAAAGTTAAAAATTCCTTGCAAGGCAAGAGCAGAATCCAAGATGACCTTGACCAATTAGAAAAATGTTCTGTCAGAAAAAGGCTGACATTTGATGTTAAACAGGGACAGTGCTGGGCAATACATGTGCTCCTCAAATCCAAACCACATGAATACCTGCTGAGGAATGGCTGGTGAAATCATCATAGTAATCACACCTTGAATAAATGGAAACAAGACAGGGCCATTGTTTAAAGGCCTGGGGTTTGTGAACAGAATTATGATGTACAAAAGCCAAGGCATAATTCTTCTTTTCTATATTCTGCATTAATAGGACCTTTATTAGATATACTCAAGCATGCAACATGTTGGTCTTCATAAAAACATAGCAATAGAAAAGCTGGAGAGGCTATCAAGGTGAAAAGGATAAAAAGCAGTCCTCCTAGAGAATATTTGAGAAAAGTTGAAGTGACTCAATTTATTGGAAGAAAGGCTGTGCTGACTCCTCTACTGCCTTTTTTTCATTTGATTTATCTGTATCCATCTAACTATAATACCTCTTTTCCACATTGCTCATGAAGTTCTATCTAAAGATGTCCCTGTCCAGACCTGTTCATTGGGATATTCCAAATTTGGCTTAAAGTGTTTCTTATGTTTGGTCACATGCCATGTATATAAGCCAGAGTTGAAGAAAACATTTGGTACTAAATTAAATGCCTTATACATGACATCAGCATAACAATCTGGTCTGGCACACAGTAGATACCTAAACACTATATGTTGTGTGGAGAAATGGAAGGAGGAAGTCACATAATTGTTTTGTTTTGTTTTTTAAATCTGGGTTCCTTTCTGTGAAAATGAAGTTAATATAAGAATGCTGTGAGGAAGAGTATGATTAATTATAAGATATACAGCAGTCCCTCTCTATATCACAGTTCACATCACAGTCTCACTATAATGGGGGATTTTTAAAAATATTATACTTAATTATTTATCACATATTTTTTGCTATACCATGGGATTTTGTGGTGCTGTATGTGTATGTTGTTAAAGTTATGTGGGTTTCAGAGTGTAGAATAAATGTAAGGTTCCTATTTCGTGGGGGAGGTCTAGAACATAATACCTCTGATAAGTGAGGGAATACTGTAAGTTGCCTAAGGCATTGGAAGTATTCCCTGGAAGAGTACTTAGAAAAAGGGAAAATGTAAATCCAAGGCAGTATTATTGATGTCTAATTGGTAACATGCTAATGTGATTTAAGATAATTATTTGTTTTGCTAATAACCCTCATTAACTAACCTATATAAATGTGTCTAAATCACTTTTTACAATACCTGGTATTTATTAGATGCCTCATATATTATTGTTTTGTGAATTTCAGAATATTTTGTAAGTTAAATCAATTATACTGATATTGATTTCCCTGACTCAGCATTGACATTTCAGGTTGTGCTCTGAATTCTACTGAAAACATGCCATAAGAATTACTCAATTATCCTCCAAAGCACAGAGTCCAATGGCTATCTACTTTGACCCTTGAGAACTGTTCATTTTGAAATCTACTGAAACACTTTTCCACTAAGGTCAGGTACAAGCCAAGGATGTCTTTTTCAGGATCATAGTGAAAGTTCTTGCTAATGCAATAAGGCAAAAAAAAAAAAGCAAATAAAAGTTATATAGATTGGGAAAGAATTTTAAAAACCTCTCTTTGTTCACAGATGACATAGTCATTTATGTAGAAATATGAAAGAACCAACAAAAATACTCTTGGAAACAATGAGTGATTATAGTCATGTGTTGCTTAACAACCAGACTATGTCCTGAGAAATGTGTTGTTAGGCTATTTCATCACTGTATGAACATCACAGAGTGCACTTACACAAATCTATACAGCATAGCCTACTACTCACTAAGGCTATATGGCATAACCTATCGCTCCTAAGCTATGGGCCTATACAGCATGTTATTGTACTGAATACTGTAGGCAATTCTAATGTATTGCACTAAGATGTTATGCTGGCTATGATATCACTAGGTGACAGGAATTTTTCAACTTCATTATAATCTTATGGGACCATTGTGGTATATGTAGTCTTCTGTTGCTTGAAACATTGTTATGTGGTGCATGACTATATAGCAAGGCTGCGAGATTAAAGGTTGATATACAATAGTCAATTGCCTTCCTATATGCAAGCAATATTAGGAACACTACAAAACTCTGCCAAAGAAGTCAAAGAACTAGCAGACTTCTGGCCAAGATGAAGGGGTAGACAGACACGCTGCATCTCCCTCCACAGCAAAGAGGGAGTGCAGCTAAGAGGGAGTGCAACTGCCTCAGAACTGTAGGCAACCAGAAGTTCCAGAAGGTCAAACTGTATGGAAGTCCAGCAAACAGAGATGTAAAGAAGAAATGCTCATCCAGATAGGTAGGAGGGGCAGAGCCAGGGTGGAGAGGACTTGGTGTGATGGCGGCAGTGGCAGGCCAGCGGAAAGCTCAGTCGCATGTTTTGGAAAGTCAGGAGGGACACCCGAGGAGCATTCCTAGCTTCTCCCTGGACCTTGCAGCTTGAGGTCCCAGCACTGGGGAAAGTCAAGCCTCACTGCTTCTGACTGTGCAGACCAGTGGTGGTTGGGGTGAGGCAGAGACTGCCAGTCTCTCAGCAGAGTCCACTTGTTTAAAGGGCCCCCATGGTCATAGAATGTCCACAGACCCACCCACTCTGGGAACTATGGTCAGGGCAGCAGCTGGAGGGGCACTGGTCTGGTGCGGAGGTGGGAGAGGTGCCTGGAGCAGGGGCGAGTGCTGAGCAGGCAGCATTGTTCCCTCTCAGACCCTTCTCCTACATACAGTGGCATAACATGGTGAAACAGGTCACCCTGTACTGATGAATTCCTAGGGCTCTGCCCCTTGCAACATAACAGGAGGGACAGCTGGGACGTGGAGGCAAACACAGGAGACTTTCAGAATAAGGAGACAGAGAAGTATGGTCCAAAAGGAGAAATGGATCAAGGTTCCAGTGGGAGAACTAAGTGATGAGGAGATAGTCAACCTAACAGATGAGGAGATAGACAACCTAACAGATGCAGAATTTAAAACAATGGTGATAAAGATGCTCACAGGCTTGACAGATATGCTTGAGTACAGGAAACGCATAGGAGAAGTGAAGGCTATGCTAAGTGAAACAAGGAAAATCCACACAAAACCAATGGTGAAGGGAAGAAAACTGGGGTTCAAATCAATGATTTGGAACATAAGGAAGAAAATAAGTCAACCAGTGCAGAGTGAGGAAGCAAGAATTGAAAAAAATGAGGAAAACTTTCCAAATTTTGCAAAGGAGATAGACATACAAGTCCGGGAACCATGAAGGGCCCCAGGCGAGCTGGACCCAGAGGGGACCACACCAGGATGCATCATGATTGAGATGTCAAAGGTGAAAATAAAGACAGAGTCCCGGGGCAGCAAGAGAGAGGCAGAGAGTTGCCTACAAAGCAGTGCCTATAGGACTATCAGCTGATTTCTCAAGAGGACACTTTACAGGCAGGAAGGGACTGGCAAGCAGTATTCAATGTGATGAAAAGCAGCCTACAACCAAGATTACTCTATCCAGCAAAGCTATCATTTAAAATGAAAGGGCAGATGAAGTGCTTCTCAGACAAAGTAAAGCTAAAGGAGTTCATCACCACCAAGCTGTTATTATATGAAATGTCAAAGGGACTTAAGAAAAAGAAGATCAAAACTATGAACACCAGAATGACAACAAACTTACAACTATCAACAACTGAATCTAAAAAATAAAAACAAAATCCAACTAAATAAACCAGAATCGGAACAGAATCATAGGTATGGGGCTCATTTGGAGGGTTATCAGCTGGGAGTGGGGAGGGGGAGAAATGGGGAAATGGTGCAGGGACTAAGAAGCATAATTGGTTATACAAAATAGACAGGGGTAAGATAAGAATAGTATAGGAAAGGGTGAAGCCAAAGAACTTATATGCAGGACCCATGAACATGAAGTAAGAGGGGTAGGATTGCTAGAGAGAAGGGGAGTACTGGGCAGAGGGGAGCAAAGGGGAAAAATTGGAACTACTGTAACAACATAATCAATAAAATATATTTAAAAATAAAATAAAATATACTTTGCAAAACAAAACAAAAGAAGTCAAAAAACTAAATAAATGGAGAGGTATCCTATGTTTATGAATAGAAAGACTCAATATTGTCAAAATGAAAGTTCTTCCCAACTTGGTCTATAGGCTGAATGCAATCCCAAACAAAATCCCAGGAAGTTACATGAATATTGACAAACTGATTCTAAAATGTATGTGGAGAGGCAAAAAACTCAATATTGAAGAAGAACAAAGTTAAAGAATTGACATTACCTGACTTCATGTCTTACTATAAAGTAACAGTAATTAAGACAGTGGGTTACTGGTGAAAAAATATAGACAAGTAAATCAATGGAATCGAATAGAGAGCACAGAAATAAATTCACCTAAATATGTCAACTGATCTTTGACAAAGGAGCAAAGGCAATACAATAAACCAAATATAGTCTTTTCAACATGTGGTGCTGTAAATGTTGCAAACCCATATGTAAAAAGAAAAAGAACAAATTTATATACAGACCTTAAACCCTTAACAATAATTTATTCAAAATGGGTTATGAACATAGATGTAAAACATAAAATTATAAAACTGCTCGATGATAACATAGAATACCTAGATTACCTTGGGTATGGCCATGACATCTTAGCTACAGCACCAAAGTCATGATCTATGAAAAAATTAATTGATACACTAGACTTTATTAAATTTTTTAAAAAAAATAAGCTCTGTGAAAGACAATGTGAGGAGGATTTAACAGACTAACCATAGACTAGGAGACAATATTTACAAAAGACATCTGATAAAGGACAGTTATCTAAAATATACAAATAAAACTCTCAAAACTCAACAGTAAGAAAACAAACAATCTGAGTAAAAAATGGGATAAAGGCTTTAAAAGACACCTCACCAAAGAAGAGACACATATGGCAAGTAAGCATATGAAAAGATACTCCATACTATTTTATTGGGGAAATGTGGATTAAAACAACAATGAACTACCACTACACATCTATCAGAATGGCAAAATTTGGAACAATGACAACAGAAAATGTTGGTGGGGACATGGAGTAATAAGAAGCTTCCTATATTGCTGGTGGCAATGCAAAATGGCACATCCATTTTGGAAGACAGTTTGGCAGTTTCTTTCTTCCTTCCGTTCTTTCTTTCTTTTAGATTATTTTTAGAGAGGCAGAGGGAAGGAGAAAGAGAAGGAGAGAAACACCAATTGGTTGCTCCTCACACACCCCAAACAGGGGCCCGACCTGCAACCCAGGCATGTGCCCTGACCGGGAATTGAACCAGCTGCCTTCCTGTTCACAGGCCAGTGTGCAATCCACTGAGCCTCTCCATCCATGGCCAGTTTAGCAGTTTCTTATAGAACTAAACATACTCTTACCATATGATCCAGTAATCACTCTCCTTGATATTTGCCCAAAGGAGCTGAAAGCTTTATGCACACAAAAAACCTGTACATGGATGTTTATAGCAGCTTTATTCATTATTGTCAACATTTGGAAGCAATCAATATGTCCTTCAGTAGTTGAATTGGTAAATAAATTGTGGTACATTCAGACAATGGAATATTATTCAACACTAAAAAAAGAGATCTTGAGCTATCAAAAGACACGAAGAAACCTTAAATACATGTGACTACGTGAAAGAATCTGAGGTTACATACCATATGATTTTAACTACAGATGGTCCTCATTCCCTTACTCCCAAGGCAGAGTCCAGTGCCCCATTTCTGTGCTCCCATCGCACCCATCCCCAAATCCCTTTATCATGGCAATCACTGTACTAATTATCTATGATTCTGCCCTACCCACTTGATTTGACCTCCTTCAGGCAAGGGCTGAGTCATTCCTTTCTATGTATCTATAGAAGGTATATAGTAAACACTGAGTATTTTTTGAGGAACAAATTACTTAATGATTCATGTCATCAATACTTGTGAAGATTTTACTATAAATGCTTACCTGATTATTTACAGAAAGATTAAATGAAGTCCTGGTGTTGGTTCTGGACTTCTACCATTTACTCTTCTCTACCATTTGTCGATATTCTTTCATTGGCCTTTTTATTTATTTATTTTTTATTTTTATTTTTTTCTTTTATTATTTGGTTTTTCAATTACAGTTGCCCCATTTTCCCCCATTGCTCCCCCCTACCCAGCCCACCCCTTCTCCCACAATCATATCCCTCCCTGTTGTCCATGTCCATGAGTCATTCATACACGTTCCTTGACTAGACCCTTCCCTTACTTATGCCCCTTCTCTCCCTCCCCCCTCCCCCCTACTGACTACTATTCTACTCTTTGTCCTATTTAGTTTGTTTGTTTGTGTTGTTCTTTAATTTCCTGTATTAGGTGATATCATATGGTATTTTTCTTTCTTTGCCTGGCTTATTTCATTAAGCATAATTCTCTCTAGTTCCATCCATGTTGTTGCAAATGGCAGGAGTTCCTTCTTTCTTTCTGCTACATAGTAATCCATTGTGTAAATGTACCACAGTTTTTTGACCCACTCATCTAAAGATGGGCATTTAGGCTGTTTCCAGTACTTAGCTATTGTAAACAGGGCTGCTATGAACATAAGTTTTTTGAATTAGGGTTTTAGAATTTTTTGGGTATAATCCTACCAAAAGGAAGTTCCATTTTTAGTTTTTTGAAGTAATTCCATACTGTTTTCCATAGTGGCTGCACTAGTCTGCATTCCTACCAGCACTGCAGTAGGGTTCCCATTTCACCACATCCTCGCCAGCATTTGTTGTTTGTTGATTTGTTGATGATGGCCATTCTGACAGGTGTAAAGTGGTATCTCATTGTGGTTTTTATTTGCATCTCTCTGATGGCCAATGATGTTGAGCATTTTTTCATGTGTCTATGAACCTTCTGTATGTCCTCTTTAGAGAAGTGTTTGTTCAGGTCCTCTGCCCTTATACCATTTACTATAGCAACAAGAAAAATAAAGTACCTAGGAATAAACTTAACCAAAGAGATAAAAGATGTGTACACTGAAAATTACTCAACATTGAAGAAAGAAATTAAGGGAGATACAAATAAATGGAAGCAAATACCATGTTCTTGGATGGAAAGAATCAACATAATCAAAATGGCCATACTACCCAAAGCAATTTACAGATTCAATGCAATCCCTATTAAAATACCAACGACATATTTCACAGACCTAGAACAAATACTCCAAAAATTCATATGGAACCAAAAAAGACCCCAAATAGCCACAGAAATCTTGAAACAGAAGAACACAGCAGGAGGAATCACGATACCAGACATCAAACAATACTACAAAGCCACTGTGATCAAAACAGTCTGGTACTGGCATAAGAACAGACATATAGATCAGTGGAACAGAATAGAGAGCCCAGAAATAAACCCAGACCTCTATGATCAACTAATATTTGATAAAGGAGGAAGGAACATAAAATGGAATGAGAAGAAACTCTTTAACAAATGGTGCTGGGAGAACTGGACGGGGACATGCAAAAAAATGAAACTAGACCACCAACTTACACCACACACAAGACTAAACTCAAGATGGATCAAAGATTTAAATGTAAGCCATGACACCATAAAAGTCCTAGAGGAAAACATAGACAGGAAAATTTCAGATATCCCACATAACAATATCTTCACAGATACATCTCCTAAGGCAAGAGAAACAAAGGAAAAAATAAACAAATGGGACTACATCTTTGGCCTTTTTAAAAATGTCTTACCATTATCGGTAATTTGCATTTACAGATATTTTTCCCTCTGATAACTTATTAAAGATTATTAAAAATAGCCTATTAAAAGAAACATTTTTAAATACATTTATTGTTACATTTTTTCTAATTGTATAGAAAAAAAGTAAATTTTGGCTCACAGGGGGAAACAAAGAGCCCTACTTTTAGATAACCTCTCTGTGTTTGTTCTTACATTAGTTCTTATAGCAGACTATATTTGGGTTGGTGACAGCAGACATCAAATAAAGTACACAGAGGTGGAATATGAGAATAATATTATGTTAACAGCAATTTCTACCTCTATGGGAATGTGCATAAATTCATGGGATGGCAAGGAAAATTGTCTCCTTTTACTGTTTTGTGGTATATAAAGAGGCCCTTCTACATATTTTTTAAATGAAGCTTTTAGAAGCTAACAACAAAAAGGTAACTTATATTTTTATGAACAAATGTTTTAAATCATTTTGTAACGTATAGATGATTTTAATATTTCTGTAGCTTCACTTTTTAGTCTCCTCTGGAGGAGATGTATGGTTCTTTGTGAGTTAAAAGGATGTATAAAAATTCAAAACTGCAGATTATAAAATTGTACAAAATGGATTTCAAGGTTATAGGGACTTTGACTGTATGCTTAAACAAAAGAGAACTGGAAGTTAACAAAAAAAGAAGAGAGGTTCAGGTACAGAACTTAATGCAGAGAAGTGGGAATGAATGCATAGCTTAATAAAAATGGATGTGTCAAGTCAAACATCAGAGTGTTCAATTTATCTACCATCTTCAGTGTGTTTGTAACTCTCAAACTGCTTTAGCTATACAAATTGTTTTCTTTATTTAAAATATGGGACAGTGTGAGAGATCATAAAACAGTTATACTACAGGGAGGAATTCATGGCCTACATATATTAAGAGTAAGTTCCATGTTGATCAGTGTATATACACTAGTTTGAGATTTCTACATATGTAAATCAGCCTGTGTTATTAGAATTATTAAGGTTATGCTGAGTGCCCTGACTGGTGTGGCTTAATGAATTGGACATTGTCCTGCAAACCTTAGGGTTATTAGTTTGATTCCTAGTCAAGGCACATGCCTGGATTGTGGGCCACGTCCCCAGTTGGGAGTGTGTGAGAGGCAACCAAATGTTTCTTTCCCTCTCTTTCTCCTCTAAAAATAAGTAAATAAAAATTTTTTTAAAGATTATGCTGAGGAGGAGGATCATTTACAAATTTGTCAAGAGTTATTTAAAGAAAGAAGGTGACATTAATTAAAAGGAACAGTGATCAGTTTTAGGGCATGCTGATAAAGTTTAGAGAGAGAGTGAATATCAGCTTATCTAGAGACTGAATGCTTATTTTTAAATTGTCCTCCCTCCTTTTCTCCCTATCATCAGCTTTATGGAAATATATGATTTATTCATTTGCACTCTCTCTTTTCATTTATGAATGGGAACCCAAAGTGGGTTCTAGAGTTGAACTGTTTTGGAATATAAGAGTAATCTTTTATATTGAAGACTGAAGACAAGTTGTTTCCCCTAGCTACAGGTTTCATAACTAACTTGAACCCATTACTTTGATATTGGACAAATGGAGAGTTCTTCATAAAAGAAACTAATAATTAACATTAGAAAACATGGCCCAAAGTTCTTCTCCTGATGGGAGTCAGTAGCACCATCATGAGCAATGATCATGATGCACCATCTGGTTTGTCCTTTAGAATTCACCAAATTCCCTAATATTTTATTGTTTCCAATTTCTGAAAGGGTTTTTCCCTCCTGTTTTACTCCCACTATTAATTAATTTGAGCATTATTTCCTCCTTCACAGTCCCCAGGGTCTTTGGTTTATGCCTATATTATCCTATCTATTTATTCTGCCTTTTGTTAATTTTAAAGACAAACAAATTAACCAAGTTATTAAGCAGTTATTATGTGCAAAGTGCCATACCAGATGCTACTACATAGGGAAAGGATACCAGGATGAATAATATATATGCTTTCAAAGGAGTTTACAAGTTCATGGTAGAGAAAAACACATTTTAAACGACAATGATATGAGCTGAGTTTGAGAAGAGGAAGAGAACAGAAGGGCAGGTTGCAAATACCAGTTTTTTTGTTTGTTTGTTTTTTTGTTTTTTGTGGAACTCTTACTTTCCAACACCCAAAATGAAATAATGGTTGTGTAATGTGCTCTAAGTATTGATGCCATTATTATTATAATACCTGCTCCCACTGCTATTAATTGGTCATACACTGAAAAAAATGACACAGTCAGATGCTCCTCAACAGTCTTGATAAAGAAGTCCCTTCGACAAACTGGACAAATATCAATACAATTACTGGTTGGTTGGGAGTAAGTCATAGTAAAGATCTTCTCTGGGGCAATGGAAATGTATTAGAAATTTGTGAGCCTATATTTTTCTTCTCCATTCCAAGTGCCTGGTTAGTAACCAATTTCCAGAATTTTCCCCCAAATACACTTTCACAACTATAGTTTTATTGTGGGTTTGAATTCAGCTAGCCTTGACATATTTGTGTTTTAGCCAGAAAAAAAGTCACGAAGAGGTTCAGATGATATTTACTAGCTTATTAAACCCATATGACTCCAGGAACACAATTTCTAGAAACCCATAAACTCCTGCAAGCTTAAAAAACCTACAGAACTCAACTAAGAATTCCACACTGTCAGCTAATAGCACTGTATTAATAGTTCAATCAACAACAAACTGAAAGGATACATGATAGAATGAGTGACTAGATGCATTATCAAATCTTTGTACAACTGCTCAGAGAACACCTTTCCTAATGAGTAAAGCAACAGGCCCTAATAGCTGGTTGGTTTGAATATCATAATGAGAAATAAAGTAGTTAAAAGGATTGTTAATTTTAAAAAACCCTGGTTAGGGGTCAGGTTGAGACTTTAAAGAGATTTGTAATGACTATTTCGGGGCAATCTGCTTGCCCAGCACAATGGGCTACCCATTGGCTGCCATTGTATTTCCTTTGGTGTCAGAAGTGTAGAGTGACTTTGATCTCTGAAAGTTGGAATGATGCCAGCTGTCAGTGGAAGCACAGAAATCTTTTCAGGGTGTTAAATTCAGGGGTACATGGCAAGGGCATGGGGATGGCAGTACACACTAGTGTGGTATATTGAAGGAAGCCTTTTTTCCTATCCTTGTTTGGTCAGTTTAGCAGGAATAGTACACATATACACCAAAGCCAATACAGAAAAGGGAATGACTGGAAGAGACATTTTACTATTTATCAAGATATAAAGATTGATTCTTTAATTATTTTAGAAAGGAATTAGAAAAGCACTGTCTATTTCTATTGTCTCACAATAGTTTTATGGGAGTAACTTTTGTTGTTTTCCTAGTCAATATCTGGATACAGTTTACTTAAGGCTGTGACTAACACAGTTCATGTCACACAGTAGGAATAATTTGTTGTGAAAATAAAGTCACTATGACATGTACATTAAGACAAATAGTCCATGGATTTATTATCTTGAAGGGAAGAAAATCAATAGGAAGTCCATCTAGAAATCTCATCCTGCATCAATATGTTTTTTAAATATGTGATTCTTTGGGAAGCAAACAAACACAGGAGACTTCCAGCCTAGACTGACATGCTTCATCTCCCTCCACAACTAAGAAGGAATACAACTACTGCAAAACCAGCAATAACCAGAAGTTCCAGAAAATAAATGGAAGTCCGACGTATGAAGTTATAGAGAAGTGGTGCTTGTCCAGACAGGTAGAAGGGGTGAATCCAGGGAGGAGAGGTCAAGCTGTGCTGTCCACGGCAGCAGCAGCAATGGTGGCAGGACAGTGGTAAGCACAGGAACCTGCGAGAAGCGCCTGGGGAGCACCCCTGGCTGCAGACCAGACCTGTCAGCTTTGGATTCCAAAGCCGGGGAAGGCAGACCTCCATTGCCTAGGACCATGAGGCCCAAAGGGGGTATGACAGAGGAGGAGGCTCCCCATCTCTCAGTGGAGAGAGAAAGGTACGAATCTATCTTGGATACCCACCCCTGCAGAAAATACCACAGCATGGTGAGATGGGTCACCCAGTTGTGATGAGTGCATGGGGCTCCACCCCCTATAGCATAGGAGGTGTGACAGTCCTTCCCAAGAAGCAAAGGTAAACACAAAATGGTCAGGATGGCACAGATCATGATAGAGATCCCAGTGATGCAGCTGACCAGACAGCAAATATCTAATCTAACAAAGCAGCAGATAGGAAATCTTTCTGAGGCTCAGTTCAGAGCTTTGTTTATAAAAATGCTTACAGACCTAACAGCAAATCTTAAACAAGATGGGGAAGGAATGAAGGCTAGTCCTGCTGAAATGAACAAAAATACATATGAAACTAGTGGTGAGGGCAAAAATACCAGGGATCAAATCAACAAATTGGAACATAGGGAAGGAACAAACAGTCAACCAGTGCAGAAAGGGGAAACAAGAAGTGAGGAAAATGAGGAGAGGCTCAGAAACTTATCGGACAGCTGTAAGCAGGCTAACATCCAAATCACAGGGTTGCTAGAAGGTGAAGAAGAACTAGAAATTGAAAAATTGTGTGCAAAAATAATGAAGCAGAACTTTCCTAACTTGGGGAAGGAAATAGACTTACAGGTTCAGGAAGCACAGAGAGTTCCAAAACAACTGGACCCAGGGAGAACCACACCAAGACACATTATAATCAAAATGTCAAAAATTAAGGATAAAGAGAGAATCTTAAAGGCAGCAAGAGAGAAGAAGAGATTATGTACAAAGGGGTCCCAAGAAGACTATCAGCCGATTTCTCAAAAGAAACTCTGCAGGCAAGAAGGGACTGGCAAGAAATATTCAAAGTAATGAAAAGCAAAATCCTACAACCACAATTACTCTATCTACTGAAGCTGTCATTCAGAATAGAAGGGCAGAGAAAGTGCTTGCAGGGCAAAGTAAAACTGAAGGAGTTCATGAGATCCAAACCACTGTTATATGAAATGTTAAAGGGACTGTTTAGGAGAAGGAGGATCAAAACTATGAACATTAAAATGAAAACTGTATCACAACAACCAACAACAGAAGCTAGGGAACTGAAACAAAGGCAGACTAAGTAGGCAATTAGAGTGGGAAAAGAATTATCAGTATGGGTAACATTATGGGGGGAGGTCAGCAGGGAGGAGGAAGTGGGGAAAGGGAGGGAGATGGTACAGGAATTAAGAAGCATAGTAGGAGGGAGTGGAGTAGATAGAAAGATGTTGGGAAGAACTATATGCACAACCAATGGGAATGGACCAAGCGGGGGCAACTGGAGGGAGGGATGTCACTGGGTGGAGGGGAGCAGAAGGAAAAGAAATTGGGACAACTGTTACAGCATAATCAATGAAGTGTATTAAAAAAAAAGAAAAATATGTGATTCTTCTCATCACAAGGAGAATTTTTCTTTTCTTTTTATTGTATTTATATTAGCTAATAGATGTTAACTAAATCTACTGCAGTAATTATTTCACAATATATGTGAATCAAATTATCATGCTGTAAACTTTAAACTTCTACAGTGATGCATGTCAATTATTTCTCAATAACACTGGAATAAAAGATATGTATGCAACAGTGTTACTTGTTTAAGAAAACTGTAGACTAGGCATAATATTTATAATGTTAACTCACTGGAATGAATAAAACTACTCATACTCATATAATCTTTCATCTCGTGGGGGACCATGTAGTTACTCATTAAAATGATAATCACCAGAAGCTTTGAAACAACCCATCTTAGGCTCATTTGGGTTAGAGCCAATTGATCCATATTAGAAATAACATATAGCCCTGGCTGGTGTGTATTGGTTTGGCATTGTTCAGTAAAACCGAAAGTCACTGGTTCAATTCCTGGTCAGGACATATGCCTGGGTTGCAGGTTTGATTCCAGGTTGGGCATGTACAAAAGGAAACAGATTGATGTTTCTCTGCCTCTCTTCCTCCCTTTCCCTCTCTCTGAAAATAAATAAAGTCTTTTAAGAAAGAAATAACGTATATTCTTTGTTCCAAATCATAGGCTTTGTGTGACACACACACACAGACTCAAGATTCAAACCATTCATCCCAATATCAATTATTTTATTTATTCAACATACCTTATACTTTTGCATTGAATGAATTGTTGTGCTAGAGCATTGGTATATTTTCCTAAGGGCAGGAACCTTACCTATTTTTTCTATGTTATATCCCCAGGATCTAGCATAATACATAGAATATATAGCATATACTTCATAAATACTTGTTGACAAGCTAGTGAATAAATGAATGAATAAGGAGGTGGTTGACACAGTAGTAATTGTAATGTCAATCAAAATGAAACAAGTGGAAGAAACTTAGTGCTGTGGGGACCAATGGAAATATGCATTTAACTCCAGCTTGGATGAAGTTGGTTAAGAAATGTTACAGAGTGGAGTCCCCCAAATTTCCCCAGAGTCCGTGGTTTGGGGATGGAGGATGGGACTCAGTGGAGCACAGTCATTTTCCTAAAAAATACCTAGCTTCTTAGTATGTAAATAGCTATGGCCATTCCATGTACCAAGGAGATGGGAGCGTCTTTGAGTATAGATTGGCGACAAAAGCTTATGGGGCCTGTGCAAAATTCTACAAGTTGCTGAGACTTGTCACTATACTCACTACAACACAGGGCATGGTCCGGCATTTAAAACTAATGTGGCACCCATTAGGCAGGGAAAATCCATACGATTTGCAAGGAGGTAGAAGGGGAGAGCGATGCAGGTTGAAAGAGAACCACGTGGTTCTGAATTAATAGCTGAAAAACACCACGGCACAGGCAAAACTTTCTCAATCAGGCGTGAATGATTGGGAGCTGCCGGTAAAGCTGAGCTGTGTCTGGGAAATACAAAACCACAGACTTCCATTTTCCTTCATGTGAATGGTACCTCTGACTTTCCTATTCTAAAAGTAGCCTGGTTTGACAAGGGGAGGCAAAACTATGTGTTTGTGGGTGTTTTAAAGAAAGTAAGACTTTAATGGCAGAAATCCACCATTAATCTTAAATCTGGACAACTTTTAAATAAATAATTCCTTTCTTTTTCACCAAACTCAGGTATTGGGAGTCATGCTTTTTGGCAGTGGGCAATCGATTCCCTCATGACTGAACAGCCTGTGGGTTTTGTTTCAATTGGGGCAGCCCATGGGTTCTGTTTCAGAAAGGTTTCAGGTACAGAACATGACATTTAAATTAATCCTTTTGGAATTAATAAGGGAAGATATGCAACATACACAGAGACAAAGAAGAGCATACAAGCCTACAGTAACATCACAGACAAAGGTTGTTGCAGTGTAAAAATGCCTGCCATGTTTTAGGAATGGCGAGACTCCAAGGTGTTTAGAAGGGTCTGGTAATGGATGGGACTGGAAAAGAAGGGCAATGCCAACTCATACAAAGCTCTCAATGTTCTACAAAATAATTGTGCACCACTGAAGGTTTTAGAAGACAGTGACAGGATTTAACCTACTAACCAAAGCTTTATTAAACAATCACTAAGGGCCTACATTGTATACTATAGGGAGTATTTGCCTTTATAGAACCCATAATCTGCAATTGCAGCTAATCTATTTATTTCAGGAAGTTTTTCCTGACTCAAGTCCATGGCCCTCTATATTTCCCTCATCATAGCATTTATCACAGTGTATTATAATTTCTTGTTTAGGTTCCTCCACTGGACCAAGAGCACAGTGAAGACAGGAACAATGTCTGCCTTGTTCATCATTTTAATCCCAGTGCCCAGAACAGTCCCTGGCATGGAATAGATATTCAATAAACATGCATTGGTTTACTATAACTACAAAATGCAGGTGAACCCCGCTGACTGGTGTGGCTCAGTTGGTTAGGCCCTGTCCTGCAAAGCAAAATGTTGCTGGTTTGATTCCTAGTCAGGGCAGATGCCTAGGTTGTGGGTTTGGTCCACAGTTGGAACATAACGAGAAGTGTGTACAGTAGTCCCTCTTCATATCGCAGTTCACTTATCGCGGCCTCACTGTATCACAGAATTTTAAAAATATTATAGTTAATTTTTCATTAGGTTTTTTGCTATATCATGGGATTTTGCAGTACTGTATATGTATGTTGTTAAAGTTATGTAGGTTTAAGAGTGTAGAATATGTTTAAGAACGTAAGTAGTGTTTATAAAAGTGTGGAAAAGCTCAATAAGGGAATGCGAAAGGTTAATAAGGGACTGGGAATGGTTTATAAGTGTGTGGGAAGGGTTTATAAAGCCTTAAAATATATAAGTACTAAAATAAATGTAAGGTTTCTATTTCACAGATTCTCACCTATCGCGGGGGGTTCTAGAACCTAATACAAGCAATAAATGAGGGAATACTGTATTAACTGATGTTTCTCTCTCACATTGATGTTATTTTCCTCTCTTTCTCCCTTCCTTCTTCCCCCTCTAAAACGTTTTATAAAATGCACAGAAACCATTTATGGAGCATTTCTATGTAAGATAAAGATTATTTGTGAGATTGAAGAGTTTGTGTCTGGTAAAGGTGAAAGGCCCTGATAAAGAGCAGATTTCTATGAGATACCTGAGTCTCAGTTACAAGTCATAAATTTCTCTTTAGTGTTGGGATTTTTCTAAGATGCTTTGGGTCTTAGGGTCAATAAATATTTGTTGAAATGTAACAGTTACCTGTACAAACTGTAGGAGCCCAGTAAATACTTGTTGAAGGCAACATTCATTTGTTGTGGCAGATAGTGTTTTCCAGAATGGCCCACCCACATATTTATCTTATCTTTTTTGCCAAGGAGAGGTGGAACTTGTGTTCTCTAACCTTGGAACTGAGTGGATCTTTATAAATGTTTCATCAATAGTGTACATTAGAAATGAAGCTATAGAAATTCTAGCTAGGTCAGAAAAACATGATATGGTTGGTTCTCTCTCTCTCCCTCTCTCTCCCTCCTTTTTCTTGAAATTATCAACTGTGGAACCTAGCCACCATGCTGTGAGGAAGCCCACACTTGTTCATAAAGAGACCATACAGAGAAACAGAGGTGGAGAAAAATCAAGGCCTCTAACCAATAACAAACATGAACCCCTGGATGTGTGAGTGAATGAACCCTCAGAAGATTCCAGCTCCCAGTCATTAAGTCTTTTAGCTGAGACCTCAGACATGCTGGATCAGGTATAAGCCATCTACACTGTGTTTTGTCTAAATTCTTCACCCACAAAAACCATGAGAGATAATAAGTGGTTATTATTGTTTCAAGACAGTAGTTTTGTGACTAATACACTTGTACTCTGTAGACAAGACCAGTGCTTTATAACTTTTAAAAAACTTAGATCTATTTGAAAACCTGAAAAGCTAAGGTGGCCTCCATTTTGCCTGACTCCTGGTGTTCACAGTCTCATGTACTCCCTTCCTCTTGAGTGTATACAGAACATTTGGCTTACTTGTAACCAGTATGTCAAAATTGATGGCTGTTACTCCAATGAGTATATTACTTTATATTAGACTCCCTATTGGTTTCAGACTGAGTCTAGGGTCTTTTTCTCCCTGTTTGTTTTGATGAAGCAAGCTACTATAACTGCTAAAATACAAGAAAATGAAATATTTCAACAACCACAGTTAATTTGGAAGCAGACCCGTATCCAGTAAAGCCTGGAGATAAGAACAGGGCCTTGGTTCACACCTTGATGGCAGACTGGCAGAGGATCCTGGTAAGCTATATGCAGACTCCAGACCAGCAGAAACTGTAAGATAAATGTAGGTTTTTTTTTAAGGTATTGAATTTGTGGTAATTTGTTACACAGCATGAAAATTAATATGAGAGTAAAGATCGTCTCTGAGAAAAATATACAGTGACTGTCATGCAATATTTTATGTTGTTTATGGACTCCTGATTCCCATGTATGGGTCCTAGGCCAACAACCACTAGTATAGAGCATTTTTTCCTGCAATCATATGCAGAGGAGTGCAAAGCCTAGACGATTTTCTTTGTGATGTTTTATATTGGATATTTTATTTACTTGCTTAATTGTTTATTATCTTATAATTGAGCACTGTCTATTTTAGGATTGAATTTTCTCTACTTCTACATCTTTGGAGGTGAGTCATTGGTACAGTTTCATATTATTGTTTCACTGATATAAGGAATCCTCCCCCATAATTTTCTCCATCTCTCAACCTTGTCTTTTCAGAGGCAAAAGCTGGGGAAAATCATCAGACTTCAATAAACAGTAAACAACAGAAACGGAGGGTAGAATGAGGCTAATGAATTAATCATTGAGTAACTACTAATGAACACAGTTCAGTAAATGGTTTACATTTTTCTTATATTTTATTGAGAAGTTAAATTTAAGATTCAGCAAAGTCATTTATTTTGATCATAATTACATGCAATTACAAATAAAAATCTCTTCTAACTTCACTGTAAAAACAAGTATTTTCATTACTGTGTTTCTTCATTAATAATGTCTGTGTTCTAATTAAATTAGGGGATGTAGAAAATAATACTTGTTATGAATTCTCTAATGCTGCCATGCAAACATACTCATTAAATTCGGTGATTTATGTTTTGTTGTTTAGATAAATGTCTATTTTTTGTCTTTTTTTCTAACTATCCTTTTCTTTGCTGAAGGAGCACAATCAAGTTCTGAAAGTATCAACTCACATTTTTTTATAGTACTGAAAGGAAGGATCAATTTTCTAAGGGACAAATGGAATTGTACAGGAAGCTCCGAAGCAATAAGAAGCATAGGACACAACTGCTTCCTGCCTTCTCTTCCCCTCAATTATACTGTGAAGAGTTAACCCAGGGAAGATGGCAAGCAAATGTCCACATGACTCCCTGAAACCAGTTTATGCACTGGGAATAGCTGGTTTGTGGAGATGTCCCCATCTGCATCACATATGGGGAAGGCAACCTACATATGGGCCAAGTGGGAATGGCATGGGAGAGCTCACTTGCTTGCTTGGTAAATGACAGCGATGAAAGTCACATGCAGGCATGCCAACTGACTTAATCATTCTCTGCTTTCCCAATCACAAACAATTTGGCTTTGCCTATTAATTTTTGTAGATGCCATTAAAAGGAATACCATAGCTAATGTTATATCAGACCCAATTACACTAGTGAACTGCTTCTATTTTTTTTTTCTTTCATGCTGTGGCATTTCCTTTCCCCTGGAAACACTCTTTCACTCAGTCTAGCAATTAACTGTTTGAACAGTATAATAAGGAAGCAATTAAGAGGTGACAGAGAAAAATTAACACTCCATTTCACATTAAAGGCTAAGTGAGTATCCTTGCCATTGTGAGTTAAATGTGTCTTTGAAAACCTGTAGTTTGGATGTATTTTCCTTTTGAATAAGGAGCCCAACTCCATGTTTTTTGTCTAGTATCCCAATCTGAAAATGGATGATAACTAATTGGGTGCTGTCTGCTTAAACAGGCTATATTAATTGCAGTTTGTTCTCTGGTAAGTGTCAAGGAAAACAAAATCTTTGTAATATGTAGGCATAATGTAAGGTTGCATTTATTTGAATATGCAGGCCATGTCCTAGTGCAAATAAAGCAAACTCCTGGATGCAATGTTGCCATGGCAGGCAGAATTTGCATAATAAATAACAGCTATCATGAGACTTTCTTTATGAAGTACTCTGTTGTGTTGTCAGCTCTAAGAGCCTCCACTAAAGCAGCCAATATTGAGGAAGTGGAGTGTGTTTTGCTTGCAAATGCAACACCCCAACCCAAGTCACTACTGTTAAGAATCCATTATTTTAGTGTTGATGGCTAAAAGGGATGGATTATATAAGTATGTGCTAGGAATACATGGTGAACCGTATCAACACACATCCACAAGATGACCAGATGGTTGGATTAACCCAAAAACATCATTAGCTTGCTCTTCTGTACCAAGGTCTTTCTGCAACCTCATCCTCTGTATCACTTAAGCCTGGATCAGACAAGTTAGAAAAATGTCTCATTCTGGGTGATAAGGATGAGAATAATATTTAACAGGGGAGTGGGGTTCTCTATAGCACTATTTTGTGAAGTTTTATTCACATACTATCTTAAGGCCACTATTGATACTTATTTGAGGGCTTTCCTTTAGGCACTGTATAAATTTACTTTGAGTTGGCATTAGCACAAGAGACTAGCCAATAAGTTTTTATTTTTCCATTAATTATTATATTATCCTTCCCTTTTACCACTTTAAAAAAACTGGGACTCAGAAACATGAGATGGAAGGTTAAGAGAGAAAGTGTATGTGTATGTGTGTTTCCCCAACCACTCAGGAAATGAAATTAATAAGAAACTTGCTTTATAAGGATTTGCACATACTGCCAATGTCTTTGGCTCAAGGAAAGACATTATGGCCACTTTTCTTTCTCTGACTGGCTTATTTCACTTAGCATAATGTTTTCCAGGTCCATCCATGCTGTTGCAGTGGGTAAGATTTCCTTATTTTTTGCCACCAAGTAGTATTCCATTGTGTAAACGTACCAGAACTTCTTTTTTTATCCTCACCCAAGAACACATTCCTTGATTTTGAAGAAAGAGGAAAAGAGGGAGGGGGGAAAGAGAAAGAGAGAGAAGAACATCGATGTAAGAGTGAAACATTGATTGGTTGCCCCTTTTATTTGCCCTGATGAGGAATCAAACCCACAATCTAGGTATGTGCCCTAACCAGGGATTGAACCCAAAGCCTTTTTGGTGTGTGGGACAACACACAACCAACTAAACAACATGGCCAGGGCCCTACATAACTTTTTTTATCCATTCATCTACTGATGGGCACTTGGGTTGCTTCCAAATCTTGGCTATGGTAAATAATGCTGAAATGAATGACACAGGGATGCATATATGCATTCTTTCAAATTAGTGTTTTGGGTTTCTTTGGGTAAATTCCCAGAAGTGGAGTCACTGTGTCATAAGGCAGTTCCATTTTTAATTTTTTGAAGTTACTTTATATTGCTTTCCATAGTGGCTACATCAGTTTGCATTCCCACCAACAGCGGGTTCCTTTTATGATTTCACTCATATGTGGAATCTAAGAAACAAAACTGACAAACAAAATAGAGATGAACTCATGAATAGAGAACAGTATGACAGCTGTCAGGGTGGGGGTGGAGGGATAACAGTGTGGTGATTGTCAGGAGAGGGTGTGGATGAAGGTGGGGGAGAGTATAGGGGGTGAATGATGACAGATAGAGACTTGACTTAAGGTGGTGAACATCCAATACAGTGTACAGATGATGTGTTGTGGAATTGTGCACCCAAATATATTCAATAAAAGAGGAACAAAACAAAACAAAGAAATCATGGCCACTGTCACAGCACTTTGGCTACTAGGCACCTGACATTGTGTAAAGTTACACATGTCCCATATCTCACATTATCCTTACAATTTCTGTAGTCCCTATTATAAGCTTGAGAAAACTGAGGTTCTAAGTCTAGAGCCAGGACTTGAATTTTGTGCTGTTTCATTCCAAAGCCCATGCTATTTTCCCCAAGGGCAAAAATTTAAAAAGTGAACATTAATGAGACCTTCCTTAAACAATGGCTAATTTAATGACTACAAACAGCACTGTATTTTCTTCTAAAGCCAATGAAAATAGCAATATTCATGGCTCTAGGAAAGAAAGGTGCAACAAATCTGGAGCTGATTCTCACCTCTTTATAGCCTGATTTATAAGGGCAAAGAAGTTAGAAAGAAGTGTGCTCTAGATGAGGCCTAATGGGTTGTCTTTATTTCCACAAAGCAAAAGAGACAAAAGAAAAAAAACACAGCAGAACAACTTCAACAACTCATTTTCAACTTTTAAGAGCTCAGAAGTATGGCCAAAGCTATTCATTATATATTTTTTAACATTTTATCATCTCAAAATCCCCTTGCTTATATTAGAACTTGCTGTTCAGGTGTCTTTATAGAGCAATTTTCTGTAGCCAAGTTACACATCTTAAAATAATGACTCATAATGGAAATTGGGTATGAGGTGGCTACAGCATCAGCTAAAGAGTACCATTAGAATATACTGTGTTACAAATAATAAACACTCGGGTACTTCAGCTTTTAAAATGAAATCCTTGAAAGAAAGACATATGTGGCAAATGCAGTAATAATATTTAATAATTGTGGGGAGAGTGGTGAAAATGGCAAAAAGTGACCAAACAGTTGGAGAACCTGGGCAGGTTGTGCAGTTAAAATCTTTTCTGTACTTTCCAGAAGGATTTAGATATCAAAAAGAATTCCTTGCAGCCTTGTTTTCTTGTTATCCTTCATGGTTTCTATAATGTCTGATCTGCTGTGGGTTGAAAGGCAAGGATTCTTCCCTTCTTTCATTAGTTCTTTTAAATAAATGTGTTCTCCAAGTTATACCATTGCCACAATGGAATATTATGCAGCAGAAAGAAAGAAAGAACTCCTACCTTCTGCAACAACATGGATGGAACTGGAAAGTATTATGCTAAGTAAAATAAGCCAGGCGGCGAAAGACAAATACCATATGATCTCACCTAATACAGGAACCTAATGAACAAAACAAACAAACAAAATAGAACCAGAGGCAGTTAAACAAAGAACAGGCTGACAGTGACCAGAGGGGAGGGGGAAAGGGGAAGGAAGGAAAGAAGGGGAAGGGTCTAGTCAAAAAACTAATGTAAATGATCCACGGACATGGACAACAGGGTGGGGATTGACTGTGGGAGAGGGGGGAGGTGGGTGAGGCAGGAGAGAGCAACAACAACAACAACAACAAAAGTTATATCATTGCCTTAACACTCAAGTCATTTTTGGATTATTGAAGTTCCTGTCCTCTGCACATTGATGGAGTTATATTACCAAAGAGGTTACCTTTCATTTTACTCTTGAAAATAAATCTTTGCAAAAGTAAAATCACTGTTACTTTTTATTATTTTGATACCATTCTAGTCCTTTGATGTGAAGCAGTAACAAATTCATCTTTATTATTAGAAAGTAGTTGGGCTCTTTTACTATTATTAGTGGACTGGGCAGCACTGTCCCCAGTGTACATAATGTCTACATTCCTGGCTCATCCACAACAACATTTCAATGAATACTTCAAAATTTCACTATAACAGTACTCAGTCAGGAACTTAAACAAAGAAACCCTTCATCTGATCACAAAGGATGAGTGAAGGGTAAGGGGGATGAAAGTAAGTAGAACATTTATGTAACATTTCCAGTGACCTCACTCATGCCTGAGACCCAAAGCACCATGTGTGCACATGTATGTGTGTGTGTGTGTGTCTGTGTGTAGTGTGTGGGGGGGGGCGGTATTTAACAGTATATGCACAATGTCTTTCCTTTAGAAAGCATGGGAACTTCAAATTTTTCAAAGAGAAAGGCCAGAATTCTGTGAGGTCACTATTATGAACTGAATAGTTGTGTCATTTTAAAATTTATATTTTGAGATCTAATCCCCAATGTGATAGTATTAGGAAATAGGACATTTGGGAGGTGATTAGGTAATGAGGGTGGAGTCCTCATTAATGAGATCACTGCCCTCATAAAATAAACTCCAGAGAGCTGTCTCTTCCCTTCCACCATGTGAGGATGCAGTAAGTAGGTACTCATCTATGAACCAGGAAGCAGACTCTCACCAGAAACTCAACTGGGCTGGCACTCTGATCTTGAACTTTCAGCACCAGAACTGTGAGAAATATATTACTGTTGTTTACAACATAATCCTATAGTAATACAGTACTATTAGTCCATAGTATTATATTATCGCAGCCCAAGCTGACTTGTAGTCATCCCCTATGAATGCCAAATGGTAGAGCTGATGGGACCTAATTCTTTTGTGCACTTCATGCCCTCTAAAGAACAGAGACTATATTCTGATACTTGTTCTTCTCTCCTTCTAGTCTGCTGCCCACGGCAATGCAAAAAACTCCTGTCTCTCACTCCTCACCTTCTCTGCCTGGCTCTGGAGATATCAGATACTCTAAAGCTCACCATGTCATCACCCCAGAAAAAGAAACAAAAGGTTCTCTAATAAATTCTCTCTACCAGGATCCCAAATTTGCTAAATTTGGCATGGACATTGTAGCCAATGCACTAAGGCAAACCTTTACCAGGACATTTTCTGTTAGGCTCATTCATTGCCACCACCCAAGACATTAAAGGAGAGGTCCCAAGCACTTCCAGGATGAATATCCCTTTTTAAAAATATTAGTAATTCCACATGATGTAGTGATTGACAAAGTACAAAACACCTAAATATAACTATGACTCATGGGTGTATTTATCTTAAGATGTATTTTTGTTTTATGAATTACAAAGGAATAAGCAATTATCTGAACATCAAAAAGTAGTGGAAAATAGTGGCATATATGTATTGAAAAACATTATGTATGTTTTCTGCATATAACACATGATGAGATTCTTCCAAGGTTCCTGGTCCTCAGGTTGGGAATCTTGAGATCAAAGGGATTTTCCCCTTTAGACCAAAACCTGGAGGCTCTCCTGCACTTTGGTTTTCCTCAATGTTGCTCCTCCTAGTGTCCTTCCAGTCATTTACAGAACAAACTATACTTCAGAGCAGGGTGACAGTTCTCAGTCCAAACATGACATAGATGTATACATTTGTGACTCACCACTCTGTGGTATCAGAATACAGTTTGCTATGGCTGAATTTGAAAAAAATACTAGCTTTTCAGTCCTGTTTTTCCCCAGCTACTAGTAGAAATAAGAAGCCAGGTGCTTTCTAATGACTTTCTCCATAGTCAGCTACTTGCCCTGTTTCCTCACACACACTCCATCTCACCATACATACTCATGCCAGTCATTTTCTTTCTGAAGCCCCACACTCTTTGGCATGCCAAGCCTAGGAGAGATTTTATTCCTTCTTTAATCCTATTTTTCTAGTCTGAATTGAATTCTTTTAGACACTTCCTAATCAGATATCTTAAAAATAATTTTTATTGTACTTATAATATCTTTGCCAACATATCTACTCAGTTACATTAGGGTGAGTGTGTGAGGGCAGTAGGGCAGAGGAATGAGTATTCATGATTCTATTCCAGAGCTGTCTTTTTGACCCGCAAATCTCTTGTCCCCTTTGTTCTCTTTCCTGCCAGTCAAATTCTGTCTCATTACAGATAAGTAGTTTCAAGTACCCACATTTACATATAACATCCATAAGATAACTTTTGTCTACTGCAGAAAAAGGAGGATAATTACATTTCACATATAATTGAAAATGGAGACTGGAAAAATGGCAGAGGCGTGAGGGGAAGCTGCGCTTTCTGGCTCCCCAGACCCATCTGTAGTTTGAACTAATTGCAGACAGAACATCTCAGTGAGCAGCTGGACACTGGCAGGAGTTGAGCCTTGGCACTGCTGGAATAGAGAAAAACCATTTTGGAATGACTTGTTTGGTGAGGATAGTGGAGGAAAACGGGACGAGATGAGATTACTGACTGGGGTGGCTACCCGGGCTATGGCTGGATGCACACAAAGGCTTTTTGGTGACCACAGGCTCCCCCAGAGAGGAATCAGGAGGAGAGCGGATCTCTGCCCACTGGGAGAGACAGGGCTCGACCAGATGGCATTGGTGCTGAAAGACAAGAAACAGCGTACTACTGTGCATGTGAGAACATAGTTTTCCTTTATATTTTTCCCTTGTGAACTGCAGAGAAGGGAGAAAAGTTTGGGGGTGATAGGACATTCTGGAGGAGCGCAGGTGCAGAAGTGCGCTCGCCCACTCCGCAACCCTTCCCTCGGGTCTTGCGGGTGCGCATAGGGAAGTGCCCTCATTCACTGGCCCAGGTGCACGGGGCTGCATGTCCAGGTGCCCTTTGGACATACCCCAACAGACATAAGATTAGTGCCCCAACGGGCAAAGGGAGGGCCCACTGGACACGCAGAAGACAGTGCGCAGACACCCCTGGCCAGCTCCAGTGGGCGCCAGGCCGGAGCACAGACCACTTGCTCAGGGTCTGCTCATGCCGGCCCGGGCGGGTGTGGGAATGGTGGCAGCTGTGGCACGAGAACAGCGGGCAGCAGTGACTCACAGATGCTCACTTCCACTGTGCACAAGTGTCCGGGGCCCCGCCCTAAGAGGCGAGAGATCAACACCTGGAGTGCGGCTCAGCAGGCCTGAGGCTAGTGCTCAGGCTGCCTTGAGCACGCAGGGGCACACATGCAAAAGCACCTTGGCTGGCTCCAACAGGTTCCAAAGGAATTTGCCGCGCCAGCCACCACGGGCACACACAGCTGCTGCAAGGAACAGGAAACTCTGGCCCACCTCATTAGACCAGCTGTGGATGCAGAAAAAGAAGACGACACACAAAAGCTGAACTGAGTAAAAATATTCCTTTTATATACTTTTTAAATTTCTATTTTTATTTTAGTTTTTTATTTGTATTTTATTTTACTTTAATTTTTTAAATTTCTTATTTTTAATTTTAAATTTAATTTTAATTTTTACTGTTTTATTAAAAGCTTTTTCCTTAAAAAAACTATATCTCTAATTTGTTTCATACAATCTCTCCTTCTCATCCTTCCTCTTTAATTCTTGTTTATTTGTTTGTGTGTCTAGTTTAGCCTCCCTTTCACACTAAATAAATAGAATATAACTACTATATAAATCTAATTCTATATAATCACACTTTCTTACTATATTCTGCATTCTTCTCTCCTTTTCTTCTATCCTTATTAACATACAATGTAAATATTACCTACTTTCTTGCATAGTCTCAGCTATTATTAATCTATCATCCCCTCTCTCAAAAATCATATTTTTCCTCCCTAAAACAACTCTTATCTATTCTTCCTATAGTATAAGAGCTCTAATTTCTCTACATTTATATCAATACTGTCTCGTTGGCTGACGATAGTGGAATAAAGGGTGGGGGATATTTTTGAGGGTATGGGTATCCTGACTGGGCTGTGTGTTTATGTTTTTAACAGCATCTCCACAAAAGAACTCAAGACAAAGTGGATAGAGTGACTCTCAATCAACTAGCCAGAAGGAAGATCCTAACAAAGAGCATATGAAATATAACCAGACAGCATAAACAAACGACATAAAGGGTAACGCGAGAACATCAGGCTCAGGAGATCAAAGAGACTGCACCACTGAAACACCCAGATCTCCTATAAAGAATCTCACACCACAAAAGTGGGACGTCAAAGCAGACAAATTCAAAAAACAAAAACAAACAAGAAGAATTCAACATGGTAGGATGCAGAAACAACCTCTCAATGAAAAGAAAAGAGGAATCCCCAGAAAGAGAGGTAGATGGAACAAACATAGCCCAAATGTCAGACACGGAATTCAAAAGAATGGTGGCGAAGAAGCTCAATATACTTGACAACCTTAAAAAAAAAAAAAAAAAAAAAAACTATGACAACCTCCAAGGAAGTTACCAACAGCTCCAAGAAAATTACAGGGACTTGCAGAGAACTACACCAGCATAAAGAAGGACATAGAAACTATTGACAAGAATCAGGAAGAAATGAAGAATTCAATCTCTGAACTGAAAACCACAGTAGAATCAATCAAAAGCAGACTAAATAAAGCAGAGGATCGAATTAGTGAGCTAGAAGATAATGTAGGAAAAAAATTCCCAGACAACACAACAAAATGAAAAAAGATTGAAAAAGTACGAAGCAGATGTAAGAGAATTACAGGATAGCATAAGAAAAAAACAACATCAGAGTCATTGGAATTAAAGAGGAACAAGGAATAGAAAAACTGATAGGAGAAATAATGACAGAAAAATTTCCCAACCTGATGAGAGAAAAAAGCTACGCAAGTTCAGGAAGCACAGAGAGTTCTAATGAAGAGGAACCCCCCAAAACCCACTCCAAGGCACATCATAATTAAAATGGCAACATTCAAAGACAAAGAGAGAATCCTAAAAGCAGAAAAGAAAAACAGCAAATAATATACAAGGGAGCTCCGATAAGGCTATCAACCGATTTCCAACAGAAACACTACAAACCAGAAGGGAATGGTCAAAAATATTTCAAGCAATGAAAAACAAAGGCCTACAACCAAGAATACTCTTCCCAGCAAGGCTCTCATTCAAAATGGAAGGTGAAATAAGGAGTTTCCCAGACAAAGGAAGACTAAAAGAATACATCTTCGCCAAACTAACATTACAAGAGATACTAAAGGGAATGTTTTAAGAAAAAAAAAAAAAAGAGGAGAGGAACACAGGTACAAAGGGAAATGAATAAACACATATCAATAATAACCTTAAATGTAAATGGATTAAATACTCCAATTTAAAGACATAGGGTATCGGAATGGATAAGAAAACAGGACCCACATATTTGCTGTCTACAAGAAACACACCTGAAAACAAAAGATTTACGTAGATTGAAAGTAAAGGGATATAAAAAACTATTCCAAGCAAACGGACCTGAAAAAAAAGCTGGGGTAGCAGTCCTAATATAAGACAAAATGGATTTCAAAGCAAGGGCAATAAAAAGAAACAAAGAAGGACATTTCATAATACTTAAAGGAACAATCCATCAAGAAGATATAACACTGATAAACATATATGCACCCAGCATAGGAGCACCCAATTACATAAAGAAAACACTAGAAGACCACAAGAAGGATAATAACAGCAACACACTCATAACAGGGAACTTTAACACTCCATCATCAACAATAGACAGATTTCTGAAGCAAAGAAACACCAAGGATATACAGGCATTGAACAACACACTAAACCACATGGACTTAACTGATATATATATATAGAACTTTTAACCCCAAAGAAGCAAAATATACATTTTTTTCAAATGCACATGGGACATTTTCAAAGATAGACCACATGATAGGACAAAAAACAAACCTCAAAAAAATTCAAGAAAATTGGAATTATATAAAGCATCTTTTCAGACCCTAATGCCTTGAAACTAAAAATCAACCTCAGAGAAAAAAATCAACGACGTCCAAGCTTATGAAGAATGAATAACATGCTATTAAGTAATGAATGGGTTAACAATGACATCAAAGGAGAAATCAAGAAATTTTTAGAACCTAATGATAATGAACACACAACAACCCAAAACCTATGGGAGACAGCAAAAGCAGTCCTAAGAGAGAAGTTCATAGCAATACAGGCATATCTGAAAAGGATAAAAGAATCTCAAATAAAAAATCTAACCCTAAAGCTACCAGATCTAGAACAACAACAACAAACAAAGCCTAGGACAAGAAGAAGGAATGAAATCATCAAGATCAGAGCAGAATTAAATGACATAGAGACCAAACAAACAATTCAAAAGATCAACAAAACTAGGAGCTGGTTCTTTGAAAAAATAAACAAAATCGACAAGCCTCTAGCCAGGCTCATTAAGAAAAAAAGAGAGAAGACACAAATAAACAAAATCAGAAATGAAAGAGGAGAAATCATGACTGATACCACAGAAATACAAACGATTGTAAGAAACTACTAAAACAACTGTATGGCAAGAAATTTTACAACCTAGAAGAAATGGACAAATATCTAGAAACATATAACCTTCCAAAATGGAATCAAGAAGAAGTAGAAAGTCTCAACAGACCAATAATAAAGAAGAAAATTGAAACAGTAATCAAAAATCGTTCTCCACACAAAAGCCCTGGACAGGATGGCTTCACAGGCAAATTTTCAAAACATTTAGGGAAAAACTAACTCCTCAAACTATTCCAGAAAATCCAAGAAGAGGGAAAAACCCCAAACTCTTTCTATGAAGCCAGTATTACCCTAATCCCAAAACCAACTCAAGACACAACAAAGAAAGAAAACTACAGGCCAATATCACTGATGAACATAGATGCTAAAATCCTCGACAAAATATTGGCAAACAGGATCCAGCAACACATCAAAAAGATCATACAACACGATCAAGGGGGATTCATCCCAGGGATGCAAGGATGGTTTAATATTCGCAAATCAATAAATATAATATATTACCTAAACAGAATAAAAAATAAATATCACATGATCATATCAATAGATGCAGAAAAATGATTTGATAAAGTACAACACCCATTTATGATGAAAACACTCAGCAAAATAGGAATAGAAGGAGCATACCTTAACATAATTAAGGCTATATATGAGAAACCTGAAGCCAACATCATATTAAATGGACAAAAACTGAAAGCATTCCTCCTGAAATCAGGAACTAGACAAGGCTGTCCACTATCTCCACTCCTATTCAACATAGTGTTGGAATGCCTAGCCACAGCAATCAGACAAGAAAAAGAAATAAAAGGCATCCAAATTGGGAAAAAAGAAGTAAAACTATCATTATATGCAGATTACATGATAGTATAGCTAAAAAACCCTATAAACTCCACTAAAAGACTACTCGATATAATAAGTGAATTTGGCAAAATAGCAGGGTACAAAATAAATGTACAGAAATGTAAGGCATTTCTGTACACCAACAATAAAATATCAGAGACAGAGACAAAAAAGAAAATATCATTTACTATAGCAACAAGAAAAATACAGTACCTAGGAATAAACTTAACCTAAGAGTTAAAAGAGCTGTACTCTAAAAATTATGTAACATTGAAGAAAGAAAATAAGAAAAATACAAATAAATGGAAGCAAATACCATATTCTTGGATGGGAAGAATCAACATCATCAAAATGGCCATATTACCCAAAGCAATTTACAAATTCAATGTAATCCCTAATAAAATACCAATGACATATTTCACTGACCTAGAACAAATACTCCATAAATTCATATGGAACCAAAAAAGACCCCAAATAGCAAAAGCAATCTTGAGACAGAAGAATACAGCAGAAGGAATCACAGTACCTGACATCAAACAATACTACAAAGCCACTGTGATCAAAACAGTCTGGTACTGGCATAAGAACAGACATATAGATCAGTGGAACAGAACAGAGAGCCCATAAATAAACCCAGGTCTATATGGTCAACTGATATTTGATAAAGGAGGAAGGAACATAAAATGGAGTGAGAAGAGACTGTTTAACAAATGGTGCTGGGGGAACTGGGCAGGGACGTGCAAAAAAAAAAAAATGAAGCTACACCACCAACTTACACCACACACGAGAGTAAACTCAAGATGAATCAAAGACTTAAATGTAAGCTGTGACACCATAAAAGTCCTAGAGGAAAACATAGGCAGGGAAATTTCAGATATTCCACGTTACAATATCTTCACGGATACATCACCTAAGGCAAGAGAAATAAAGGAAAAAATAAACAAATGAGACTACATCAAACTAAAGGGTTTCTGCTCAGCAAAAGAAAACATCAGCAAGATGAAAAGAAAACCAACCATATGGGAAAACATATTTGCCAATGATGTCACAAACAAGGGACTGTTCTCCAAAATATATAAAGAGCTTATATAACTCAAAATCAAGAAAACAAACAACCCAATTAAAAAATGGGCAAAGGGCCTTAACAAACACTTCTCCAAAGAGGACATACAGAAGGTCCATAGACACATGAAAAAATACTCAACATCACTAGCCATCAGAGAGATGCAAATAAAAACCACAATGAGATACCACTATACACCAGTCTGAATGGCCATCACCAACAAATCCACAAACAACAAGTGCTGGCGAGGATGTGGAGAAAAGGGAACCCTACTGCACTGTTGGTGGGAATGCAGAGTGGTGCAACCACTATGGAAAACAGTATGGAATTACCTCAAAAAACTAAAAATGGAACTGCCTTTTGAATCAGCGATTCCACTGCTAGGATTATACCTGAAAAATCCTAAAACCCTAATTCAAAAGAACGTATGCACTCCTATGTTCATAGCAGCACTGTTTACAATAGATAAGTGTTGGAAACAGCCTAAGTGCCCATCTGTACATGAGTGGATCAAAAAACAGTGGTACATTTACACAACGGAATACTATGTAGCAGAGAGAAAAAAGGAACTCCTGCCATTTGCAACAACATGGATGGAACTAGAGAGAATTATGCTTAGTGAAATAAGCCAGGAAAAGAAAGAAAAATACCATATGATGTCACCTAATACAGGAAATTAAAGAACAACATAAACAAACTAAATAGGACAAGGAGCAGAATAACAGTCAATAGGGGGGAGGGGGGAGGGAGAGAAGGGGGATAAGTAAGGGAAGGGTTTGGTCAAGGAACATGTATAAATGACTCATGGGCATGGACAATGGCGAGGGATATTATTGTGGGAGAAGGGGTGGGCTGGGTGGGGAAGAGGAATTGGGAAAAAATGGGACAACTGTAATTGAAAATCCGAAAAATAAAAGAAAAAAATGTAACTGAAAATGGACTTGTTCATCACACACATGAAAACCTCCATCAATTATTTGTAATTTGTCTTTGATCCTCCCATCAGTGCCTGTCTGAAGCCTCTCATTGAATGTGAATGTTATGTACCTTGTGAAAAAACTTTTGGGTAATATATTTGTATTCATTATGTGATTTTTGGAACCTATAAGATATTTAACTCTCTAATTCTGATGATGTCAGTAAAGCCTTGTGGGAAGCTAAAGTAGAATTTAAAATACAAGTAATAGAGACTTCAGACAGATAGTCAAAATGCTACTGGGGAAAAACGGTTAGCTGGCCTTTATGCCCTTATATTGTCCTACATTGCATGACCACAGAGCTTAAGAATATTACAACATTTTCTGTGCTCTAGACATCTCTTAAGCTTTTCTTTCCCTCTTTCTTTCCCTCTTATTCCCACCCCTTTTATATTAATCTGCTCACTTTTTGTTGATAGTGCTATGGTGGATCTTTTTCTCCAATCAGGTTTATATTTTTGATTGCCCTCACTATGTATATATGTGTATATATATTTACATTTAAACTTAATACTATATGCTTCCCTTCTTTTACTCCATTCAGCCTTATCTCCCTTTTTAATTTACAATGTATATTTTACTTTCTTTCTCTCTTTGTCTTGTCTCTATTCCCTACTCTTATTGCTGCTTCTCCCTCAACCTTCTCAAAATTGTTTTTATTTCAGTTAGTCATCTCACATTTGCTTTTCCTTTTTTATAATAGTCTTAATCTCTCTATACCTTTATTAATATTGGCCCATTTGCTGTAGATAGTGTGATATTGTGTGCGGGTTGTTTTTGAAGGTGTGGGTTTGTTTCCTGGGTTATTTGGTTTTGTTTTGGCAGCACCTGTACAAAAGCAAACCAGATGTGGTGGGCAAAGTGACTCTCAGCCAGCCAGCCAGAGGGAAGGATCCACCAAAGAATGACCCAACAACAACCAAAACCCAATTATAACCAGAGAGCCTACATAAATGGCATAAAGGGCACCCCAAGAGCATCCAGTTCATGATATCAAGGAGACTTCACCATTGAATCCCAAAGATCCCCTACCACAGAACGTCATACCACGAAGACAGGGAGTCAAAGTAAATAAATATAAGAAGCAGATACAAACAAGAGTCACCTAAAATGAGAAAAAGAAACAACCCCCAATAAAAAGGAAAGAAGGAATTCTGAGAATCAGTGCTAAATGAAATAGAGGTAAGCAAACTATTAGACATTGAATTCAAATAATGGTTATAAGATACTCAACGAACTCAGTGAGAACTCCAGGGAAGCTACAAGGAGCTTACTGCAAACTACACGAGCATGAAAAATGACATAGAAACTATCAATAATAGCCAGGAGGAAACAAAGTATACAATATATGAAATGAAAAACAGCATAGAATGAATAAAAAGCAGGCTAGATGAAGCAGAGGATCAAATAAACAAATTGGAGGACAAGGTAAAAAAAATTCCCAGACAGATCAATAAAATGAAAAAAGACTCAAAAAGAACAAGAATGTTTATGGAAGCTACAAGAAGATATGAAAGATAATAATATCCATATTATAGAGATACCAGAAGATGAAGAGGAGCAAGGGATAGAAAACCTGTATGAAAAAGTAATGACAGAAACTTCCATAACTTGATGAGAGAAAAAGCCATGCATGTCAAGGAAGTACAGTGAGTCCCAACAGGATGAACCCAAGGAGGCCCACTGCAAGACACATCATAAGTAAAATGGCAAAATTTAAAGACAAAAAGAGAATCTTAAAGGCAGCAAGGGAGAAACAGTGACATACAAGGGAGTTCTGATAAGTCTATCAACTGATTACTCAACAGAAACACTGTGAGCCAGAAGGCAATGGCAAGAAATATTCCAAGCAATAAAAAGCAAAAGCCTGCAATCAAGACTAGTCTACCCAGCAAGGCTCTCATTTAAAATGGGAGGCAAAATAAGAAGCTTCCAAGACCAAACAAACAAAAAAGGCTAAAAGAATGCCTCTCTATCAAAACAGCATTACAAGAGATGCCAACAAAGCATTGATAAAGTATAGCACCCATTTATGATAAAAATGCTTTGCAAAGTGGGAATAGAGGGGTCACTCCTCAACATAATAAAGGCCATATATGAGAAACCTAGAGCCAACATCATACTCATTGGGAAAAGACTAAAAATTTCCCCCCACGATTAGGAACAAGACAAGTGTGTCCACTGTCACCACTTTTATTAAACATAGTATTGGAAGTTCTAGCCACAGTGATCAGACAAGAAAAAGAAATAAAAAGCAACCAAATTGTAAAGGAGGAAGTAAACTGTCATTATTTGCAGAAGACATGATAGTGTACACAGAAAACCCTGTAGACTCCACCAAAAAACTACTCAACCTAATAAGTGAATAAAGCAAAATAGCAGGATACAAAGTCAATATCAGAAATCAAAGGCATTTTTGGACACCAACAATTAAATACAAGAAACAGAAACTAGGAAAAAATCCCATTTACTATAGCAACAAGAAAATAAAGTACCTTGGAATAAACCTAACCAAGGAGGTAAAAGACCTGTACTTGGAAAACTATAGAATACTGAAGAAAGAAATTAAGGAAGATACAAAAGATGGAAGCATATACCATGTTCATGGATTAGAATAATTATCATAATTAAAATGTCCATACTACCCAAAGTAATCTACAGATTCAGTGCAATCCCTATTAAAATACCAACAATATGTTTCACAGATTTAGAACAAATATTTCAAAAATTTATATGGAACCGAAAATGACCCCAAGTAGTCTCAGCAATCTTGAGAAAGGGGACAAAGTAGGAGGAATCACAATACCTGATGTCAGACTATAGTACAAGGCCACTGTAATCAAGACAGTTTGGTACTGGCATAACAACAGGCAGATCAGTAAAACAGAATAGAGAGCCCCGAAATAAACCCATGTCTGTATGGTCAATTAATATTTGACAAAGGAGGGAGGAACATAAAATGGAGTGAAAATAGCTGCTTCAGCAAATGGTGTTGAGAAAACTGGACTGCTAAATGCAGAAAAATAAAAAAGAAAGAAACTAGACCACCAACTTACACCTACACCATAATAAAGTCAAAATGAATAAAAGACAAACATAAGCTGTGACACCATAAAAGTCCTAGAGGAAAATATAGGCAGTAAAATTTCTGATATGCCATGGAGCAATATTTTTGCTGATACATCCACTAGGACAAGGAAAATAAGGGAAACAATAAACAAATGGGACTACATCAAATTAAAAAGCTTCTGTACAGCTAAAGAAAACATTATCAGAAATGAAAAAGGAACAAACCATATGGGAAAGCATATTTGCCAATGATACCTCAGACAAAGGTTTGATCTCCAAGGTATATAAGAAACTCATACAACTTAACACCAGAAATGTAACAGAGCATCCTCCCCAAAGTTTCCACAACCCATGATTTTGGGGATGGGGGAAAGAGATACTATAGCTTTTAAGGTACTTTGCATATTTATGGCAGGCTGGTAGTTATGGCCAGTAAAAGGGTGGGTGATACTATTTAAGATACTTTGCATATCGATGACAAGGAGGTAACCAAGACTTTCCTGAAGGAGATAATCATAAGAAAATGGGAGAGCCATAAGGAAGGGGGTCATGCTGCTTGAAACAAAGAAGCCCCCCCCCCCCCACGATCTGCCATGAAGTCTTGTGTAAAAGAATAAGCCACATGATCGGAAAGAGTGTAGATAGAAATTGGCTACAAGGTCTGGTGTGTAAGAGAGAGAAGCATGATGTAGCAGCTATGCAATTTGTAGTGAACTCATCTGTAGTGAGAAGGAAAAAGCAGCAAGCAGTTATACAGTTCATAGGAATGATTCAGCCATGTGACCTAGGCTAGTAAGAAAGCAGGCATGCTGCTAATTTGATTGTACCCACTCTAGCTGACTCTGAAGCCAAGAAGGACTCTGCCTTGTAGACTTGGACTCTATCTGGGCTCTTGGAATGGAAAGGATTCTTAGAATGTGTGCCTTTCCTGGACTTCACCATGATCCAATATAACACGGCACATGCTTTCCTGGACTATTACACAAAGGCTGAAGACAATCTACCCAAGATCCTGAAGGAGAGAGCTGACAGATAACAAATGAGGAACTCTTGGGCTTGGTTTTGGCTTATTGCCTTTTGGGGACCAAGGGAAATGCTAGGTCTTGTGGGAAAACAGGGCTCTGAGAAGAAGTGCTCTCAGCCCCTCACAACCAAGGTTGGAATATTGTAAAGAAACACTTGTTTTTCTCAACACTAATTATTGGGTAGTACCACATGAATAAGCCCAGCTTTGCTCAGTAACAGGAAGACAAACAATCCAATTTAAAAATGGGCAAAGGACCTGAACAGACACTTCTCCAAGGAAGACATAAAGAGAGTCCATAGGCATATGAGAGGATGCTTAACGTTATTATCCATTAGAGAGATACAAATTAAAACTACAATGAGACACCACCTCGCACTGATCACAATGGCCATCATTAACAAATCAACAAAAAAGTGCTGGCGAGGATGTGAAGAAAAGGGAATCCTAGAGCACTGTTGGTGGGAATGCAGACTGGTGCAGTCACTATGGAAAACAGTATGGCAGTGCCTCAAAAACTAAAAATAGCCCTGGCTGGTGTCGCTCAGTGGATTGAGCGTCAGCCTGTGAACCAAGGGTCACCGGTTCGATTCCCAGTCAGGGCACATGCCTGGGTTGTGAGTTGGGTCCCCAGTTGAGGGTGCATGGGGGCCAGCCACACATTAATGTTTTTCTCCCTCTCTTTCACCCTCCCTTCCCTTCTCTCTAAAAAATAAGTAAATAAAATTTTTTTAAAAACTAAAAATGGAACTGCCTTTTGATCCAGCAATTCCACTACTGGGATTACACCTGAAGAATCATGAAACACCAATTTAAAAGAACTTATGCACCCCTATGTTCATAACAACATTATTTACAATAGCCAAGTGCTAGAAACAGTCTAAGTGCCCACCAGCAAATGAATGGATCAAAAAACTGTAGTACATTTACACAATGGAATACTCTGCAGCAAGAAGGAAAAATAAACTCCTACCTCTCACAACAGCATGGATGGAACTGGGGAGTATTATGCTTAGTGAAATAAGCCAGGCAGTAAAAAGCAAATACCATATGATCTAACCTATAAAAGGAACCTAATTAACAAAACAAACAAATGAGCAAAATAGACCCAGAATCATTGAGACAAGTAACAGACTGACAGGGACCAGAGTGGAGGGGCCAGAAAGGGAAAGGGACTAGGCAAAGAACAGGAGTAAAGGACCCATGGACATGGACAACAGGGTGGGATTGACTGTGTGAGTTAGGGGGTGGGTAGGGCTGGGGAGAGCATTGGGAAAAAATTGGGACAACTCTAATAGAACAACAATAAAAAGTACTTTATTTCCCTTGCCCTAGGAGATATAGCAGTGAAAATATTGCTACATGAGATATCTGAAATTTTTCTGTCTGTTTTCCTTTAAGTCTTTTATATAACTTGAGTTTCTTCTGATGTATGGTGTAAGTTGGTGGTCTAGTTTAATAAAGGGAACCAATTGTATGGGAAAACATATTTGCCAATGATACCTCAGACAAGGTGTTGAGCTCCAAAATATATAAAGAACTTATATGACTCAATCCCAAGAAGACAGACAATCCAATTTAAAAATGTGCAAAGGAGCTGAACAAACACCTCTCCAAAGAGGACATAAAGAGGGTCCATAGGCATATGAAAGAATAATCAACATCACTAACCATCAGAGAGATGCAAATTAAAACCACAATAAGATGCCACATCACACCAGTCAGAATGGCCATCACCAACAAATCAGCAAACAACAAGTGCTGGTGAGGATGCGGAGAAAGGGGAACCCTGGTGTACTGTCAGTGGGAATGCAGACTGGTGCACCCACTATAGAAAACAGTATGGAATTTCCTCCAAAAAATAAAAATAGAACTGCCTTTTGATCCAGCAGTTCCATTGCTAGGATTATACCTGAAGACTCCTGAAACCCCAATTCAAAAGAACCTGTGTACCCCTATGGTTCACAGCAGCACTATTCACAATAGCCAAGTTCTGGAAACAGCTAAGTGCCCATCTGTAGATGAGTGGATTAAAAAAATCTGGTACATTTACACAATGAAATACTATGCAGCAGCAAGAAAGAAGGCACTCCTACCATTTGCGACATGGATAGAACTTGAGATTATTATGCTTAACAAAATAAGCCAGGCAGCGAAAGACAAATACCATATATCACCTAATACAGGAAACTAAGGAACAACACAAAGAAATGAACAAAATGAACCAGAAGCAAGTAAACAAGGAACAGACTGACAGTGACCAGGGGGGAGGGGGCAGGGAGGGGAGAAGATGGGAAAGAAGGGAAAGGTCTAGTTAATGAACTAGTACGAATGACCCATGGACATGGACAATGAGGTGGGGATTGACTGAGGGAGAGGGGGTAGGCAGGGACCAATGGGGGAAAATGTGGGACAACTGTAATAGAAAAAAACAATAAATAAAAACCTTAAATTTATAGTGAAAAATATTATGTTTAACAAAAGACATATGTTCGCATTGAGAAGCAGTTTGGATGGCAAAGTATAAAATCATACATAGGAAGCAACCTTAAAGAGGGATAATGATTACAAGCTAAGAGGAGCTTTTAAAAATTATTTATTTACTTATTTTTAGAGAGAGGGGAAGGGAGAGAGAGAGAGAGAGAGAGAGAGAGAGAGAGAGAGAGAGAGAGAGAGAGAGAGAAATATCAATATGTGGTTGCCTCTCACACACCCCCAACTAGGGACCTGGCCCACAACCCAAGTATGTGCCCTAAGTAGGAATCGACCCATCGACCCTTTGGTTTGCAGACCAGCACTCAATCCACAGAGCCACACCAGCCAGAGCATAAGAGGAACTTCTTCTGAAGTAAAGGGCAAATATCTAAGCCTTACTAATGGATATGTTCACAAGGAAGTTACCTGGACATAGAATGATAAGTGGTTTGACAGAAAAAAATCATAATAGCACACACTTACTTACATTTTGAACATGACTCTAGGCACTTCTCGTGTTTTTATGTTTTATTTCTTACAATTACCCTATAAGGCAGTTATTATTGTGCTCATTTTATAATTGGGAAAGCTGAAGCCCAAGAGGTTAGGTGTATCATTTTGCTAGGATTGCTCTAACGAAGTACCACAAACTGAGCAGGTTTAATAGCAGAAATTGATTGTCTCACATAGTTCTGCAGTCTAGAGGTTTAAGATCAAGGTTTTAGCAGGGCTGGTTCTTTCTTATGGCTGTCAGGGATGAATCTGTTCCAGGCCTCTCTCCTTGGCTTATATGTGTATATCTTCTTGTTATATCTATTCATATCATCTTCTTTCTGTGCATGTCTGTCTTTGTCCAAGTGCCCCTTTTTTATAAGGACACAAGTTATATTAGACCCACTCTAACTTTAACTTGATTATTGCTGTAAAGATCTGCAGCAATGGGGGAGGGGGGACACAATTCAACCCATAACACTAATGGGTCTAACCTCACAAGCTGGTAAGTAGTGTAGCTACAATTCAAACGCAGGCAGTCTAGATCAATCAAGTGTGCTTTGAATCACTACATTATAACATCTCTCAATCTTGACATTAATATTAGTATCAATTTTCTGCCAAGTGGAACAGAACTTAAGAAGTCTGTAGGGGCTAATGATGTAAACATGTTTTCTTTCAATCCAAAAGTTACCTGAAATTGAACCAGATAATGGCCATGGCTAATATGGTGTCTGATGGAAATCATCACCTGGAAGCCAAGGGTAAGGCTGACTTCCCTTCCCTGAGTGATGTCCAATTACATACTACACATAACTTGTTTTCTAAACACAATCATTGCATTGCCCTAAACACTTTTACCTGCATTTTCCCACCTCTATGCCTTTGCCTCTGCTATTCCTTCTACTTTGAATGTTTTCAACACCCACTGGTTAAATTATATTGATTCTTTGAAGTTTATCCCCAACCTCATCTCTCTCTTGAAATACCCAGCCACATAAGGCCTTTTCCTCTTTCGAAATCAAAAGGCTTTTTGAAGATATCATAGTATTCATATCATACAATTTTTCTTAGGAAAGTAATCATATCTGTGCATCTTAACCTTTAAGTCTTGCCCCCACTCCATCTACACACTCATTAACAATACCTTTCATTACCCTTAGTGGTTCTTTTTTTAAAGCAATTCCAGATCCTATATTTAGAAAATTTCCCCAGGTTTATTGAAGTATAACTGACAAATGGAAAAATGTATATATTTAAGGGGTACAATGTGGTGTTTTGATATAGGTAGACATTGTGAAATGGTTACCATGATCAAATTAATTCATATACCCATTACCTCACCTTTATGCATATGGCAAGGCAGTGGGGATAAAGCATACTTGAAATTTACTGGGAGGATATATCTTAAATTAAATCTTCTCACCAACACACACACGCGTGCACACACACACACACACACATACACACTGGTAACTATTTAGAGGTGATGGATAAGTTACTTGGTATATATCAAATTATATACTTTAAATATATACAATTTTTATATATCAAAGATGTCTTAATAATGTTCTCTAAAGAATAAAATAAAGACATAAAAGTGAATGTGTATATTGGAGGGCAAGAGCTCTTGGAGGTTGATGATAGTCAAGGTTGGAGAACAAGTGAGAGTGAGAAGGTGATGGGGAACTACTGTCAAGTTCTAAACAATGGGAAAACTCAGCTACTGTTGCTCTGTGGGTGACAAGTCTAAAGGGAAGGAGATGGGTTAGAGCATTGTAAAAGTCCTTATACGTTGGGTTAGAATTGATGACAGCTTCCATTGAAGCAGGGGTCAGCAAACTACAGCCCACAGGCTATATTTCTACCACTACCTGTTGTTATAAATAAAGTTTTATTTATTTTTGTATTGTCAGTGACAGAATTGAGTAGTTATTGTAGAGATCATGCAGTCCACAGAATCTAAAATGTTGACTCTATGGCTCTTTTCAGGAAAATTTTGCCAAATGTTAAGTTAGAACAATGACTGGGAGTGAAGAGAAGTGGATGATCCACAGATGAAATTTTTAACCTTGTGATTATTCTTTTTTTAGTTATTATTAAAATTTTCAAACGTAAAGAAAAATAGAAAATAGTATAATGAATACCCATAATCTAAATTTAACAACTGTTAATATTTCATCATATATGCATTATCTATTTTTATCTGTGGTAATACAAATTAGATATTTAAACCATAAATGCATTTATAAGAATCTCTAAAAAACTTACTTTATACACCTAATAAAGTTAATTCCCTAATATCATTCAATAACCATCAATTCTAAATTTTCTCAATTTCATAAATGCTTTTTCTAGCTTATTTATTCAAAGGAGATTAAGGAGAATAACTTTTAGAGAGGTCTTATTGATTTTTTTATATGTGAGTCATGATGTAAATTGTTTTCAAAAATTATTTTCTTGAAAGCTTATATAAGCTCTGAAAAAATATATTATTACCCTTTCAATTTTATGGACATAAAGATCAGGGCTCAGGAACGTTACTTTCTCCAAATTACATGGCAAGTAAAAAGAAGGGCTTGGACTTAGACCAGGACTGTCTTTTTCTAAGTGCTATGCTATATTTTACATTGTATGCTTTAAGGACTTGTTGCCTAATTTCGAGTGGTAGAGGACAGGATAGACAATGTCAAGGATCAAGCCTACAGTTTTGGATTTTTTTTTTTTCAAATGCTTTTTCCGCATCTATTGATATGATCATGTGGTTTTTGTCTTTCATTTTGTTTATGTGGTGTATCACGTTTATTGATTTGCGAATATTAAACCATCCTTGCATCCCTGGGATGAATCCTACTTGATCGTGGTGTATGATCTTTCTAATGTGTTGCTGGATCCGGTTTGCCAATATTTTGTTGAGGATTTTAGCATCTATGTTCATCAGCGATATTGGTCTGTAGTTTTCTTTCTTTGTTGTGTCTTGACCTGGTTTTGGAATTAGGGTTATACTGGCTTCATAGAACGAGTTTGGGAGTCTTCCCTCTTCTTGTATCTTTTGGAATAGTCTGAGGAGGATAGGAGTTAGTTCTTTCCTAAATGTTTTGTAGAATTCACTTGTGAAGCCATCTGGTCCTGGGCTTTTGTGTGCTGGGAGTTTTTTGATTACTGCTTCAATTTCACTAGCTGTTATTGGTCTATTCAGACTTTCTGCTTCTTCTTGATTCAGTTTGGGCAGACTATAGTTTTCCAGGAATCTGTCCATTTCCTCTAGGTTGTCAAATTTCTTGCCATACAGTTGTTCGTAATAATTTCTTATAATTCTTTGTATTTCTGTGGTATCAGTTGTGATTTCTCCTCTTTCATTTCTGATTTTATTTATTTGGGTTCTCTCTCTTTTTTTCTTGATGAGCCTGGCTAAAGGCTTGTCAATTTTGTTTATCTTTTCAAAGAACCAGCTCCTACTCTTGTTGATCTTTTGAATTGTTAGTTTAGACTCTATGTCATTTAATTCTGCTCTGATCTTGATGATTTCCTTCCTTCTACTTGATCTGGGTTTTGCTTGTTGTTCTTCCTCTAGTTCTTGTAGCTGTAGGGTTAAATTTTTTATTAGAGATTCTTCTAGCTTTTTTAGGTAGGCTTGTATTGCTATGAACTTTCCTCTTAAGACTGCTTTCGCTGTATCCCATAGGTTTTGGGTTGTTGTGTGTTCATTATCATTGGTTTCCAGGAACTTTTTGATTTCTTCCTTGATGTCATTGTTAACCCATTCATTATTTAATAGCATGTTATTCTTTCTCCATGAGTTTGAATGTTTTTGAGTTTTTTCCTTGAGGTTGATTTCCAATTTTAAGGCATTGTGATCTGAGAAGATGCTTGATATAATTTCAATTTTCTTGAATTTATTGAGGCTTGTTTTGTGTCCTACCATGTGGTCTATCTTTGAAAATGTTCCATGTGCACTTGAGAAATATGTATATTTTGCTTCTTTGGGGTGTAAACTTCTATATATATCGACTAAGTCCATTTGATCTAAAGTGTTGTTCAGTGCCTCAATATCTTTGGTGTTTCTTTGCTTTGAAGATCTGTCCATTGTTGACAATGGGGTGTTAAAGTCCCCTACGATGAGTGTGTTGCTGCCTATATCTTTCTTGGAGTCTTTCAAAATTTTCCTTACATATTTGGGTGCTCCTAAGTTGGGTGCATATATATTTATAAGGGTTATATCTTCTTGATGGATTTTTCCCTTAAGTATTATGAAATGCCCTTCTTTGTCTCTTTTTATGGACTTTGCTGTGAAATCTGTTTTGTCTGATATAAATATTGCTACCCCGGCTTTTTTTTTCATGTCCATTTGCTTGGAATACATTTTTCCATCCGTTTACTTTCAGTCTGTGTAGATCTTTTGTTCTAAGGTGGGTCTCTTGTAGACAGCATATATGTGGGTCATTCTTTCTAATCCATTCAGCTACCCTATGTCTTTTAATTGGAGCGTTTAATCCATTTACATTTAAGGTTATTACCGATAAGTACTTATTCATTGTCATTTTCCCCCTTTGTACTCGTGTTCTTCTCTGTTTCTCTCTGTTTCTTTATCTTCTTAGAGCAGACCCTTTAGCATCTCTTGCATTGCTGGTTTTGTGGAGATGTATTCTTTTAGTCTTCCTTTGTCTGAGAAACTCCTTATTTCGCCTTCCATTTTGAATGAGAGCCTTGCTGGGTAGAGTATTCTTGGTTGTAGGCCTTTGTTTTTCATTGCTTGGAATATTTTTTGCCATTCCCTTCTGGCTTGTAGTGTTTCTGCTGAGAAATCTGAGGATAGCCTTATTGGAGCTCCCTTGTATGTTATTAGTTGTTTCCCTCTTGCTGCTTTTAGGATTCTCTCTTTGTCTTTGGATGTTGCCATTTTAATTATGATGTGTCTTGAGGTGGGCCTGTTGGGGTTCATCTTCATTGGGACCCTCTGTGCCTCCTGGATTTGCGTGACTCTTTCTCTCCTCATGTTAGGGAAGTTTTCTGTCATTAGTTTTTCAAAGAGGTTTTCTATCCCTTGCTCTTCTTCTTCTCCTTCTGGAATTCCAATGATACGGATATTGTTACGTTTCATGTTGTCCTGCAGCTGTCTTAGAACCTCTTCAGTCTTGTTCAGTCTTTTTTCATTTTGTTGCACTGTCTGGGAGTTTTTGTGTACGTTGTCCTCCAGCTCGCTGATCCGATCTTCTGCTTCCTCTAGCCTGCTTTTAATTCCTTCTACTGTGTTCTTCAATTCAGAGATCGTATTCTTCATTTCCTCCTGGCTCTTATTGATAGCTTCCATGTCCTTTTTGATGCTGGTATAATTCTCAGTAAGTTCGTTATAGTTCTTCTGGAGTTCACTGTAGTTTTTCTGGAGTTCTTTGTAGTTTCCGCTGAGCTCATTTAGCTTCTCCATAATCCATGTTTTAAATTCTGTATCTGATATTTTGCTCCCCTCTATTTCATTTAGCACTCTTTCTGGGGATTCTACCTTTCCTTTTGATGTGGGGTTGTTTCTCTGTCTCCCCATTTTTGTGATTCCTTTTGTTTGTTGGTGCTTCTTGGAATGATCAGTTCTTCCTGGATCTGCCTCTGGTAGCGTCAGATCATGTACCAGACTGGCCCTAGGCAGCCTGTTGGAGACTTCCAGGGATCTACTGCCTTTGTCTCTCTTCTTTAGTTGTTACTCTACAGTTTTGGATTTGAGAACTGGGGACCTTTCACTGAAAAAAAATTCAGAAAAAGGAGCAGATTTGGGGTCACTTTTGAGTTCAGTTTTTAAACTTTTGAGTTTGAAGTGCTTATGGGATACACATACAAGTTTTTGAAAGAGCCCACTAGGGGAAGAGTGAGAATGAATTGTGAGAAGTCAAGGATAGAAGCAAGACTATGTGGAAGGTTACTGCTGTGGTCAAGAGAGATTATGAGAGTATGAACTAGGGCGGTGGAGGTAGAGAGAAATGATCAAAACATTTGTGACACTGGTTCCATTTGCTTAGACATGGAACACTGGGGGAGGAACATCAAGAGATGGTCAGAGTGACCAAGGTGTAAAGCATGAGACAGAGATTGATGAGGCAGAGATTGATGGACAGGAGATCAGAGAGGCGGGCAGCAACAATAAGGAGTTTAGATGTTATTCTAAATGAAATGGTAAAATACTGATGGATTTTAAGGAAGGGAATGACAAGATCTGTTTTATGTCTTTTTTACAAATTAACCCTAGTTTCTCTATAGAAAATGGATAAGAGGGGACGGGAGTAGAGGAAGAGAGACCATTTAGAAAATGATTGCAGTGTACTAGGTGAGAAAAGACAAGAGCCTGAACTAGAGAACTATCAGAGGGGATGGTAAGGAGGGGACAGTTATGAGAGATGTTAAGGTGTTATAAACAAAAGGTACCATGGAAAGGGATTGTGACAGTTAATCAAATTGTCTACAATTCTGTTACACTCTTCTCATTGATAAGTGGAGTCTATGTCCTCTCCCTTAAATTTAGGTGGGCTTGTGGCTGCTGTGACCTATACAGTATGACAGAAGTGACACAATGTCACAAAGGCCAAATCACTCTATCTTGTTCTTAGGAACACTTGCTTTTAGAACTCTGAGCCACTATGCAAGAAGGCAAACTGCCCTGAGACTAGCATATTCAAGAGGACACATAGGCTTTCTCATGGACAGTCCCAGCTGAGCTTATACAATATTCCCTCACTTACCATGGGTATTACATTCTAGAACCCCCCCCATGATAGGTGAAAATCCACGAAGTAGAAACCTTACATTTATTTTAGTATTTATATATATTTTAAGGCTTTATAAACCCTGCCCACACACTTATAAACTGTTCCCAGTCCCTTATTAACCTTTTCCACTCCCTTATTAAACTTTTCCAAACTTTTATAAACACTACTTATGTTCTTAAACATATTCTACACTCTTAAACCTATGTAACCTTAACAACATATGGGAGACTTCTGGCCAAGATGGAGGCTTAGACAGACATGCTCGGCCTCCCTCTACAACTAGAGAGGAATACAACTACTTCAAAACAAAAGATAACTAGAAATTCCAGAAAATAAAACTACACGGAAGCCCAACGTATGAAGTTATAAACCAGCGGTGCTATTTGGGCAGGTAAGAAGAGCGAAAGTGGGTGGTACTGTTTGCGGTCGCACCAGGGACAGCGGCAGGGAGAACAATCCCAGCGGCAAGGAGGACAATCCCAGTTGCAGTCAAACCCTGGCGGCTCGCGACCCCAACGCTGGGAGAAGCAGCGACCACATCACCTCGAACAGTGAGGCCCAGGGGGCGGGAGGACGGATCCCGGTCTCCTAGCGGAATAACTGTGTGAATCCATCTTGGACCCCCGCCCCCACACAAACCGCCACAGGGCTGAGAAATAGGTTGCGGATCGCCAATGGTCGCTGGGCAGTGACGACAAAGCGCCAGCGACAAAGGTTGCGGATCGGCACCGGTCGCTGGGTTGTGACGAGTACACAGGCACTGCCCCCGACAGCCGGCCCAAGAAAACAAAACGCATCTGTCAAAATGAGGCAGACAACTATAGAAATCCCGGTGGCGCAGCTCACCAGGCAACAGATGAAGAATCTGACAGATGAACAAATAAGAAACCTGTCGGAGGCTCAATTCAGGGCCATTGTTATCAGGTGGCTTACAGAATTAACAAAAGATCTGGAAAAAGATGAGAAAGAATCGAAAAACACTCATACTGAAAGGAACAAAACCACATACGAGACAGACGGTGAGGAAATAAAATCCAGAGATCAAATCAACAAACCAGAACACAAAGAAGGAACAAACAGTCAACCAGTGCAGAGAGAAAAAATGGGAAGCAAGGAAAATGATGAGAGGATCAGAAACCTCTGGGACAGCTATAAAAGGCCCAACATAAGAATCATTGGTTTGCCAGAGGGCGAAGAAGATGAACTAGAAATTGAAAAATTAAGTGAAAATATAATAAAGCAGAACTTCCCAAACTTGGGGAAGGAAATAGACGTATAGGTCCAGGAAGCACAGAGAATTCCAAAAAAACTGGACCCAGGGAGAACCACTCCAAGACACATTATAATCAAAATGTCAAAAGTTAAAGATAAAGAGAGAATCTTAAAAGCAGCAAGAGAGAAGAAAAGAATCATGTACAAAGGGGTCCCAAATAGACTATCAGCTGACTTCTCAAGGGAGACCCTGCAGGCAAGAAGGGACTGGCAAGAAATATTCAAAGTAATGAAAATCCAAAACCTACAACCACGAATACTCTATCCAGCGAAATTGTCATTCAGAATAGAAGGGCAGAGAAAGTGTTTCCAGGACAAACAAAACTGAAAGAGTTCATTAGATCCAAACCACTGTTATATGAGATGTTAAAGGGACTGGTTTAGTAAAAGGAGGATCAAAACTATGAAATCTAAAATGAAAACTGCATCACAAGAAACAACAACAGAAGCTAGGGAATCGAAACAAAGGCAAACTAAATAGGCAACGAGAGTGGAAAAAGAACGATAGGTATGGGGAGCATATTGGGGGGAGGTCAGCAGGGAGGGGGAAGGGGGAGAGGGAGGGAGATGATATAGGAATTAAGGAGCATGGTAGGAGGGAATGGAATAGACAGAGAGAGGTTGAGTAGAACTATATGCACAACTAATGGACATGGTCTAAAATGGGGGGACAACTGGAGGGAGGGGGGCCACTGGGTGGAGGGGAGAAGAGGGAAGGGAAATTGGGACAAATGTAACATTATAATCAATAAAACACATTAAAAAAGACATATATACAATACTGCAAAATTCCGCAATATAGCAAAAAATCCATGATAAATAATTAAATATAATATTTTTAAAAATCCCATGATACAGTGAGGCCGCGATAAGTGAACTACGATATAGAGAGGGACTACTGTAATTCAGAAATTCTAGCCCAGGCTCTAGACATGTGAGTGACGAGCCCATCTTGGAAGTAGATCCCCTAGCCCCAGCTATTGTAATCCCCAGCTGTTCATGTTACTCCATCCATCATTTGAGTCATAGAACTGAACCTGAAACCATCATGAAATAGAGAAGTTAAACCTGCTGCCTCTTTTTTCAAATTCTTGACCCATTGAATTAATAAGCTTTCCCTGGCTGCTGTGGCTCAGTGGATGGAGTGTTGGCCTGCGAACCAAGTGTCGCTGGTTCAATTCCCAGTCAGGGCACATGACTAGGTTGCATGTCAGGTCCCCAGTTGGGGGCGCATGAGAGGCAACCGTACATTGATGTTTCTCTCCCTCTCTTTCTCCTTTCCCCTCTCTCTAAAAACAGATTAATTAAATAAAAAATAAAAATAAAATAAAATAAAGTAACCTTGTTAAAAAATAAAAATAAATGGTTTTTGTTTTATGCCATTAAGTTGTAGGGTTGTTTGTGACACAGCCATCAGAACAGTGCCAAATATGAAGATGTATAAGATATGGAATTTGCCTGCCAGGAGCTTACAATATAAGGCCAGACATGAGAAACATTCACAAATAAAAAATAGAAGAGCCCTGGCTGGTGTGGCTCAGTGGATTGAGCACCAGTCTGTGAACCAAAGGGTCGCCAGTTCGATTTCTAGTCAGGACACATGCCTGGATTGCAGGTGAGGTCCCCAGTTGCGGGCATGCAAGAGGCAACCACACATTGATATTTCTTTCCCTCTCTTTTTCTCTCCCTTCCCCTCCCTCTAAAAATAAGTAAATGAAATCTTAAAAATAGAGAATAGTATATGCATGTTAATAGTTGTATAAGCCATGTTCTGTGAAAATATTGGGCAAAAACAATTAACAATTCCAATGAACAACTTTCTGCCAATACACTATAAGTATTTTAAATATTAAATTAATAAAGTCGTGTATTTACTTTTTACAACAGGCCTATGAGATATAGACAACCATTGTGCCTATCTTTCACATGAAAAACATTAAGGCACAGAAAGGGTAGGTAATTTGTCTAAGATCTCAACTATTTGGATTTAAACCCATATACTTGGCCTCCAGAGTTCTTACCTACTATGGCATATGACTTCTTTTAATCATGAGATATTAGTTGTGAAATAATAGGAGAAGCTGCAAACATGTGCTCATACCCTATGTTATCTTCCATAGGAAAATTTAGATTGGTTTTTCATTCAAAGGTGGCATATGAAAAAAAATCTAGTCCTCAATGTGACTTAATAAATTATACCAAGTTCCCCAAGTTCTTCTTTCTTCTTTTTCTTTGCATGCATTGTCTCTTCATATTTTTTTTTGTCTATCTTTAGTTAAAACTCTGTTTTCTTTCAAAACAAATTTTGACGGTTCTCAGTTTCTATGTGTTTGCAAAGACAAGTGGGATTTTTCCTGAGACCAGCATTCTATAACTACAACACTGCAGCAGCATCTTGTAGATCCTAAAGAGAAAGGCACTTTGGGATTATTCTATGCACCACCTCTTTCATTGGATTAAGCCCCACTCACTTGCCTTCTTAGAATATTTCTCCCTGATCCTGGACTTGATTCTATTATTGGCCTAAAAATATTGCTCAACTTGGGCAGACTTAGTTAAATACAAATATAATTATGTTACTTCACCAGGATTCCCATTGTGATTTAACAGTTTTTTATTTGGTTAATTTGGATTTCCTAGGACACTTTTGAGACTATTCCAACCCCCATCCCTCTCTTCAGAGTTGCAATCTCACCTCTCACTTCCTACTGTATAATGACTTGAGCTCACATTTATACCTCCACGACATGTTTCTCCACATACCTGTTTTCTCCTCACCTCCCAAGTAGTCTCAGGAGAATGTGCTTCTTCTCTCTGAGACTCCCTATACCTCTGGTGTTCCTAATACCATTGTGTTTCACTACCTTCAAAATTGTGCTTCTCCACTTACCTCCTTTTTCAGTTATCTTCAGTCGCTTCTACCAAATAAATTTTAAAAGGCACAGGATACATCTCTCTTGAATCACATTTTTATTTGCTCCCACTCACCAGGTTATCTGTAGGTTTATTTTGATTTGTTTTTCTCATTCTCTTTCAACCCCTTTCCATCTAGGCTGTATCTCTTTTTTTCCTCTCTCCTTGCAACTCAATTCCTCAGCATTCTACTCTACTCTTAGAGTTGAAATAATCTCCCAAACTCCAGTCTACTGGCCTTGTAGCAGTCCCTTCCTCTTGTACATCTCTCCAACTTTTCATAACACTGGTTGTGCTCTTCTTCAAAGTTTCCCTTCTGTACCAATCTGGGATTTAGAAAAATGCTGATTATCCTCTATCTTAAAGACTGCACCTTCTGTGATTCCTTTGTTATCTTCCTTCTGCTCCCAGCTACCCCATACTGTGGCCATTCCCTGAAAATACATTATACACCCTTTGTGGAAGATATAGAGCCCCAGTTGTGAAGACTGGGCACTTTCACTGAGATGTTCCTCTGGTTTCAACTCAAAATCAACATATCTGAAACACTGTCCTTCTTTAAAGCTACTTCTTGTGGCCTTTGACTTCTTCCTCTTTCTGCCACCAATTATGTGCTTGAGTCATAGAAGTCCATGTTAATATTAGCATAAGAAAAAATAATTAGGAAGCCACACCTGCCACACACATACAAATCACATAGTGCATTCTCAGAAACAAATCTAAGTGATTTTTGGATTATGTACTGTTTCAGCATAATATGTGCTTGGATTTGGATCTTTGAGAGTGTACATTAACAGACCCTTCCAGAGTTACTCTCTGGTGTCTGGGTTATATTGTGAAACTGCCGTCTTATTTAATGGTTTAAAATTTAGGATCTTCCTCTCTTCTAACCCAGGAGAAAGCAAGTTCAAACCATGCTAATTGATGTGTTTTGATTAAAAAGAAGCCAAGGTTAGTATGAGGCTTATTTCCACAGTGACTAAGCGAAAGAGTCAACACATCAGTCTTTTGAGCCCACCACAGAACTCTCATTTCCATTCTTCTATCCAACAACTGACATTCTAAGTAGCTTAGATTCAAATGCAAATACAAGCACAAGAAAGCAGACACACTTTGAAATCAATAACATCGTTTTGTCAGGCAATTCATTTAGTATTTCTAAAAACCAGTGAAGTTTGAAAAACAAGGGAATTGAAAGCTTGCATTCCTGTTCCAAGTTTTAATGAGCCTATTCCTCACTTTGGGACAGAGAAACCCTCATTATAATTTGTCAATAGAACATTAGCACCCAGGATGGAGGGAACCGTATAATCCCAGTCAATTTTTTTTCCCATCTGGATATAGTCGGAGAAAAAAAGAAAAAAAACTTCTAATGGGAAACTAGCTACTTATTTGAACTGGTTCTTTCTAAATCATCAATTCATTCACTTAAGAATATGATATTACTCTTACCATGTTGGTAAAAATGTTTTTGACTGAGACTTTCTATGTTGAGATATTAAATGCTGTTTGGAGGTATTCCAGGCAGCACACTGAGCATTAGGTGCTGCCTGAGCACTTTTGTGCCTCTCTCTCATACTTCACCTTAGCCTTCAAAACAGGAAGAAATCAGATTTAAGGTTTAATTTTAGAGGGGCCTTTTGGATCTAGAGGTAAACACAGGAGGAGAGTGGGTGTTGGGAGGAGCAACCTGCCTACACCATGATGTTTCACTTGACATTGTAGCCCTCGAAACCATGAAATGTGAAACAATGCAAAGTGTAAGTAGCCCTGGTTTCTTTTGCTTTGCCTGCCATGTTATCTGAGCTAGATTTTGTTGTTTTAAATTACTGGGTCTCATTGATCATTATATATTGCCATGATATAAAGTTATAGAAAAAAATGTCATACAGCCCCTGATTCAGGCCATTCTAGTGTATGTAATAGACCCATTAATCATGTAATGCTCTTTAATGCTTCATATCTTCCAACACGTTCCCAACAGCCAAACCTAGTAACCAAAACTAAAAGAACCACGCTCACATTTAGTCTCTTCAGATGGAGTAGTCTGAGAGACTTCTCAAAACTGAACTGAATATCCCTGTTCACTTCCAAAAATATTTTAAAGTACCAAAACAGTCCCAATGACTAGAACTTTTATGGTCTTTCATATTCTGCCAAAAGCCCTATTTGGTTTCAGATTCACCTATAAAGTCCTATCAATTTAGCTCCAGTGCATTCATTCAACAAACATGTATTTAGTTCCACATATCCTTTAATGAACACCACCATATGTCAGATACTGCTTGGCACCAGGAATACAAAAACAAAAAACAAACAAAACAAACAAACAAACAAAAAAACCCAAAGTCCTTGCTTTTAGTATAACTGTATTCTATATGAAAGGAAAGATTTTTGAACAAAAAAAGTCACACTGAGTTGTGCTAAGCATTCAAATAAATAGAAGGAGAAACTGAAAAACTGAGTGTCATGAAGAGGAACTAATGAACATCCCAGTGCTCAAATTCTGTTAAGTTTCCTTTTGTTCCTTTTGCCCTCACCTATTTAGATAATTTCAGGTCAAAGGCCTTTACAACATGTGTCTTTGCAACAAAAATCTCCAAGTGACAATGTGATCATCAAGTCCATGCCACTAACTTGCTTAGTGGTGCAGTATTCTCCAACAAAAATTTATGTTTACTATATTTGGATAGGTATTTTAGTCCTAAATAGACTACAGGATTACCAAGACATTCTCTGTCAGTCAGTTTTAAATACCCTGGTAGGATACTTAAAAGCATAGTTCTGACTCAGTATTTTCTTTTTCACTTCATTCTAAAGCAGGATGGCAATGGGCTTTACAATCACATAGATCTGAATTAGAATTCTGGCTCTGATTCTTGCTAGTTTTGTAGCCTTGAGCAAGTTACTTAGTTTCTGAATTTATAAAATGGGAATGATAATAGTCCCTGATTCCCAAGTATATTGTGAGACTTAAATGAGCTAATATACATAAGGAGTTTATCACTGTGCCCGGGGCATAGTCAATGCTTAGCAAATAACGACTCTTACTTTTATTGTTATGTGTTCCTGCTTAAGAAAGCATACAAATAAAAATGATAACTAGGTTTTAGTCCTAGCTTTGGGACTAGCCCCATGGTTTTGAGTAATCTGATAGTGCCTATGTTTCCACCTGCACAGTAATGGCAGTTGCACTAAATGACTTCTATTATCCCTTTTAGTCCTGACAGTCTGAGGTTGGCTCATTTTTTTTGGAGTGACATTGAGAGCTCCCAGATGTGACAGTCACCATGGATGTCCTGCAGGGTCTAGGAACACACCACTTCCTGTGAAGTACCAGGATAATGCTCTACTTCAAGAAAGAGGTTCCAAAGGCAGTAAAAAATGATGCCCCAGAAGACCTGGTAATGATTTGTTACCCAGAGTTTTAAATGGAACACGTAACTGTTGAGGAGGCAAAGTCTTCTATTAACCCCATAGGGGTTCTCTTAACTGTATAAAACTAAAAGACATTGTCACTCAAAAGAGATCTTAATTCTAGGGTTTATTCAGTTATGCTTTTTCCTTCCCCCTAGCAAAGATGCTGAAAAAAAAAAAAAAAGATAAAGTATTTTGCCATTACTGTTCAAAATTTCTTTGAACTTGTTAACCCTGTGGTATTCTTGAAAGCATTTGAGTGCTTGTTACAATATCATCTTGCATTTTTATCACACCTTGTGTATAAGCAACTCAAAGCATTTTATAAAATCATGAAACCTCATTCTATCTTTGAGGTATGTCTTTGCAAAGAAGCAAGCACTACATCAACCATAAATCAAATTAGTCATCTTACTTTGTTAGCCAGTGAGGATTTCATCCAGTGACGCTGATCTCTCTATTGCCAAAATTCCTTGATGTTGTTTGAATTTGCTTGAGGTTTGAGGTGAAGAGTCTTGTACATTGAGAATCTATTTGATGACACCTTCTGTCTGCCTCCTTCTGTCTGTCAGGGTCAGGGTGAGCTGAGTCTTATTTGGCTTTTCCTAGGCCAAAAAAGAAAGAAAAGTAGGGTAAGGTTTGAGGATCCCCAAGGGAAATACTCTATTCCATTTTCATAGTTCAACTTATGAAGATTACTTCAACACAGGGTTATTCAGACAGGTTCACATGGTGAAATTAAGTAACTCAGTGGTTGTGCTAGAACATCTCTCAAAAAATACTTTCTAAACCAGCTTATTCACAGGCTGTGCCCTGTATACATGGTCTTACTGAATTCGTTTTTTCTTTTTCTTTCTTTATTAAATCATTTTATTATTATTCGACTACAGTTTTCCCAATTTTTCCTCCTTTGTCACCTCCACCCAGCTCACTCCCTGCTCCCAAACTCAATTCCCACAGTTGTTCATGTCCATGGGTCATTCATACATGATCTTTGTCTAGTCTATTCCCCTTCTTTCCACCCTTATCCCACTCCCCCCTGCCCTCTGGTCACTTTCTGACTGTTTCATGTTTCCATGCCTGTGGCTCTATTTTGCTCATTAGCTTTTTTCATTCATTAGATTCCTCTTGCTTCCATTCGACAAGAATGTTGTGAGGGACTCAGTCTTACTCCCTCTATCCATTTAGCTTCCTCTGCTGTCACACCCCACACTCACACTCCATACCTTAACTGGAAGCAATTTTTATTTCCAGAATGAGTTATACTCTCTAAAAAACTTAAGGCACACACACAACACATACTTTAGGTTTCAGATGTCACTCCAGGAAGCTTTTCTTTTCCATGATCCTGGTTAATTGAGTCTGCTCTGTGCTCCACAGACCCTGTTCTTTCTTCAAACTTAGCATTTATCATGCTGTTTTCATTTGCTGTCTCTTCTACTAGACTTGAAAGCACTCTGACAGTAAGGATGTTGTCTACCCAACTGTTATGCCACCAATGCCTAGTGCAATATGCCACAATTGTTGAATAAATGACTAGATTGCATATTTTACTTTTAAATATTCTGTCATTTCACATTTAATATCATCAAATATCAGAGCTTTTGTTGGATATTCACTCAAATGTCTTTGAGTCTTTTATAAAACCATATCTATAGAATCTTGGTCTTTGGGGATCTTTATAACCTAACTGCATCACTATGAATGTGTGGTGCAAACATTTAGATATTTTATTCCCTTCTAACTCAGGACTGAAATACATCCCCAGATTACACTGCAATGATACTAAATGGTAGCATATCCAATTCAGATTTCAACTAATTTGCCAAGGGAAATTATAGAAGCTAACTATTAAAATGTCATGTGTAAACTTATATCTCTATAAAGACAATGGATATGAACATTAATAAATAAATTCCTCAGTTTACTACTACTACCACTACAAATCCTCTGCTGAATATAGAGATTCCTATATCCATTCAAAGATAAAAATTTATTTGCTATTGTTTTGTTGCCTTGGATTTAACTCCTCCTGGCTTTTTAGAATGAAAATACACAGAACGTTTTTTCAAATCTAGAGGAATATCTGTTTATACAATTACCACCTGAAGTATCTATGCTTGCTCATATTGGGAACAGTCTTAATATTTGTTGGACAAAATATAAATAGCAGTGAATAAAAATAGAGACTGAATTATAGTCTTATCATCCATCCAAACCATCCAATATAAGAGGGGTAAATGAGAATATTTGCACCCCCATGCAACTACCTGCTGTGCTGGGCCAGCAGAGCTGAATTTCTATGCTTCTCACTCTTCTTTTCTACCTACTAAAAGTTTAACAAACTTTTAAAGTTATACTTAAATTAATCCTCATTAATAACTTCCCCTCCTCACCCCCACCATGGAAAGGAATCTCAGGTTCACAAAGCTCAGAGATCATCTAACTTGGAGGTTCTCAACCTTGGTAAGATGTTAGAATCACTCAAGAGAGTTTATAGAAAATACCAAAGTCTGGGTCCTAAGGGAAGTCAATTAAATAAGAATCTCTTGGTCTGCATTACAATCTGAACATCAGGAAGTTTCAAAGTATGCCAGCTGATTCTAATGTGCAGACGAAGTTGATAGTCATTGCCTTAAAAGTTCAATGTGGATGGAGAATGGAGGTGAGGGTTAAGTGTGATGGCAAGAAGAGACTGAAAATGTTGGCAAGGCTCAGTTATGTGGGCCTTATAATCCATGCCAAGGAGTTCGGCCTGTTTTAAAGAATTTGTGAGCCAAAGAGAGATTTTTAATTTGGAAGCAACATGATAAGTTTGGTGTTCAAGGAATTCAAGTTCTTTCATTTATCTGAGCTTTCTTTTAATCATCTGTAAAATACAGTGAGTGGACCTGGCAGCTGTGGCTCAGTGGATTGAGTACCGGCCTGTGAACTAATTGTCACTGGTTCAATTCCCAGTCAGAGCACATGACTAGGTTGCATGCCAGGTCCCCAGTTGGGGATGCACGAGAGGCAATTGCACATTGATGTTTCTCTCCTTCTCTTTCTCCTTTCCCCTCTCTCTAAAAACAGATAAATAAAATAAAGTAGCCTTGTTAAAATAAATAAATAAATAAAATACAATGAGTGGAGTAGATGACTTTCAATGACCTTTCTCATCAAACAAAAAATTATTCTCAGGGTCATCATTCCTAACCTAGAAGTGCTAGAACTAATGCCTCTCATAAACAGGTTCTGCATCTTCCCCTAAATACAGAACTATGCAGAACAGTAATTCTCTGAGAGGGCAGGTTCTTCTAAGAGATTTTTAGAGGAGATGTCTGTTAACAACCAGCTTCCACATCACCAAGAAACTTACCTCGAAGGTGGAAGGGTGGGCCTGTTAATTAGCAGACAAAGCCTTGCAACCCAAGGCACATAGAAGAGTCTTTCCTTGCTCTAGAAACAGACTGGGAGCAGTGGGAAACTAGGCCCAGACCCTTCCCTGCCCTTATAATTATGGATCAAGGGTCCACCACAGGTATTTGTTAAATTGTATTGAACATTGCTTGGTAAAATTACACTTGAAATAATTCTAAGTAGACAGGTCTTTATCGTGAGTAAGTGAGGCTCACAGAGAAGTGACTTCTGGATATGGCCTTCTGTATGCATGCACATAGAGATAGTTAAAAATACAGTCAACAATTCATTATTGTTATTTTTTTTTTTGAAGGGTTAGGGAAACATTATCAGCTAAAATAGTGCAAATTGATTCTGGCTACGTTCTTTTCAGTGTCATTTCAGCTCACTTTTCTTAATAGTAATAATGCCTATATTTGCATTGGGCTGGGAAAATAGTCTCCTTAGCAGGTATTGGTTGTGCTTGTAAGTGAGTGCTTGGGCATGGGCAGACTTCCTTGTGATTCGAAGGGGGACATGCATGTGGATCCAGTTCAGAATATGCTCCAGAGGTCCATGCTGTGTGCATTTAAGTACTGGAGTCTCATATCCTCTGTATCCAGCCAATGCCAGTTTCTTTTTCCTTTATGATTCATAGAAAAACAGCACATCTGTTTGAAATTATGTTTAGTTTTTATTGTCGTCTGGAAGAAAAGGCTCCTGCTAATGAAAGTGATAAATTAATATGGAGTCCTTGGGACTAAATATGATGGATACTCTTGATAAACACCTGCACCATTAAAGGCAATTTTCTGTGACCAAATGCTGTTTTAGGGAAGAGAGAAGTTACTGTAATTGAAGTCTTGGGGAAACATGACCCTTTATGCCTTCCCTTGCACAGAAATCATCACATGGTGTTATGTTGAGGTAAGCATAAAATTTCAATTACATTTTGGGATCTGAAAATGAGCATGCTCTAGTTTGCCCCCATTTAATTCTCTGCCTATATCAGCTATTTATTCATTCCTTTCCTGGGCAAGAAAGAATTAGGGATTAAAAGAAAAAGAAAGAAGCCACCAGAAACAAGAAATCTTAATCCATGTAATTACTCTAATTGGCTAATGAAAGTCTTTTCTTAATAGCAGACAATTCCTTGCAGTTTACAGACACGTGTTTACATTTTGAAAGGATTAAGTAAGAGGGGTTCACTTTTCTTTTTCTCGCTACATGGATGAGCAGAAAACATGCATGGTGCAAATTCTTGGCAAACAAATGCAGCCCTTGGACTTTCCTCCAAACAACTTATTTTTCTTAAGTTTCCACTGCACTCATTTGTTGAAATGATGCCTAATGAAGTAGTCATTGATGGTACCATCACTAATAAAACATAAATCAAATTGAGGTCTACATACTATTCATATGCTAGAAGGAGGCAGTAGTGTGAGCTGGCACTTGTTTCCAGCTGTTTCCTTGTCATTAGCTCTTAATTTCAACAGCTACCTCCTTGGGCCACCCCTTTCTTTTCTCAGCTCAGGTATTTGTGCTGTTAGTGTGATTGTCAGTTCTGTTCTGCTTGAAAGGTTTCAGTGTATGTTACTATGGTTACAGGTGCCAGAATTGGAAAAGAATGAAGGGGGTATCAAGGGTTTGATGTAGCTGTGATGAAGGCTTAGTGTTGAAATATTAGCTATTACTTTGGCAGATTCTATGTTATTTGAAAAGAAATCCATTTTAATAGAATATTTAAATACATTCTTGAATATACAGTACATCAGGAATGGAAATATGGAAACTAGATTTAAAGCAAATGAATATTTTAAACAGTTCTGAGTGCGTATCCTAGGGACACTCGGGAACTAAATGAACACTGTTAGAATAATATGTAGTATCACCTAAGTAATATGGCTTATTTTATTAGCTCTCTGTGTCTCCTTAGAATGCCAGTGTCTTCTCATTTTTTTCATTTGTTTTCTTTTTTTCCTCATTAGCAGACTGGAGCTCTGTAAATCTGGTAATAATGATATGAGTGCTTTAGTCGTTAAGGTACCTGAGGAGATAAGGCTAATTCTGAGGTTTTAACTACTGGAAATGTTAGGGGACAGGCTTGCGGAATTGGATGTCTCTCTCTCTTTCCAATGAGAGACACTCACAAAGGCTGATTATAAGATGCCAACCTCAGCCTTGCTGTGATACTCTCTGTGTCTACCTTGCTGCTCAACATGATCATCCTTTCTTAAAGCAATTGAAGAGGCTGCTGTTCCCTGTTGCTAATCTTTTCCCACCCCTACTCCCATCCTTTGTGTCTCTATGGCCCTGCTTCTCTTCTCTTCATTTCCATGGTCTCCAAGGTAGCCTTCCCAAATTTCCACAGAATTCACCCCAAGCTTTTGCTTGCCCACTATGTTTAGTATCCTCCTCCTTTCACTGAGTGACTTGAGGGAATGAGGACATTTGTTTCTTTAAAGTAAATCTCATATGGACAAACCCTGGCATGGTCTTTCAGTCTTACTATTTACTCTCCACGTTAGGAAAGCTCTTCCATTTTCATTCTTGATTTCTACACTATCCTTAGCATAGAAAAGCAATTTTCAGCTGGTGTGCTGTGCTACCCAGATGCACCACAAGAATTTGTAAAACATGCAGTACCTGACTATTTAGTTGAGGTCACTGGCCTATTTTCCCTTAGATTGTCACTTTAAAAAATGACAACAGTCAATACAACAATAGGTATTTGGGGTGAATAAATCAAAATTATACTTATTATTTTGTCAGATTGGAAAAAATATATTTGTTGGTGTGCCACAGAATTTTAATGATTACTTTGTGTGTGACATGAGATGAAAGAGGTTGAAAATTGCTGACATAGAGCACAGTAGTTAAGAACATAGATAAGACATAGGAGCCAAACTAGCTGGCTTCAAATTCCAGCTCTGCCACTTACTGGCTCTGTGACCTTGGAGGTTATTGTTAATACTTAACATTAATTGGCCTTAGTTTCTTCATCTGTATACTGGTATTAATAATTGAAACTAGTCCACAGAGTTTTTATTTTATATACTATATATAGTACAATTATATTATATATTACATGCAGAGAAAAGTGTGTGTGTGTTTGAGAACGAGAGAGAGAGGAAGTCTCACTTAGAATACTAGCTAGGCAGGCACATATTAAGTGCTATATAAATGTTTGTTTTTATTAAACAAATATTTATTTTCTACTGTGTGCCAAGTTCTGTGTTTGGCCTTGAGCACTGAGTAGGGAGTAAAATAGATGTGGTATCTGCTTTCATAGAGTTTAAGTCTAGTGGAGTAGGAAGTAATTGTAATAAAGGGTGATGAGAGCTAACAATTCTTGCAACCTGTAGTTTTCAGAGCTGTCTAAACATGTCATCTCATGAAAAACACCTGTATGGCCATGACAAGGAATTCTCTGCTCTCTGAAGTGTTTTGGGTCTACACAGACAGATCTGTGAATGAGAAAAGATAGTTGGCTTTTCGAGAACTCCCACAGAGGATTCAGACTAGAGGAGCCATGTGACTGACAGCAATAAAAGTTTCACTTAAGCCAGAGTCTGGCTGGGACTTTCTCGCTTTTACAAACAACACAAAGGATCTAATTTTCTCTAATAAGCAGAGCTACCAACAGCAGTCTGTACAATAACTTTTAGAAACCTGACCTTGTGACCCAGAGGCCATCCTGAAACCACTACACCCACCTCCCCCCTGTCCCCCATCACTCAATAAACATCCAGCCTGATCTATTGTCCTCTGGAAGAGAAGGCCCATGAAATAATTAACAATCCCCTCTCTGTTCTGCAATACTTACTCCAAATGTTGACCATTCAGAAGGTCTGGAAGACTAAGCAAAGATGATGTTCTTACCAGGTGATTAGATGACAAAGAGCCTGCTTCCAGTCTTCCGGAGCACCCTTGAATGCAGACCATGCCTCAGCATTCCTGGAAGCAGAGTAATTAAGAGCTGGCCCTTGTTAAGAGACTAACTTCTTTCCACCCTAGAGGCTTCTCTGGTTACAACAGGACTACTAAAAACTTGTTTTGAGTCTCTCTCTTTTGAAAGATTTAAAACTGTGGGTTTTGCTAATGCTCTTAGTTGCAAGGGAGTGGTTTAGCAGTCAATGTATGACTATGGTAACTTTTTATTGAAAAACAAAAAAACCCTGTTATGTAGGCTAGTGGAGCTCTTTGCCTTTAACTTATCATTGCAGAAATTTCTGAGCAGTAACTTTGATTGATGGGAAACAGAAAGAGCTGAAGTTTAAACCTCTGTAAAGGAAGGCTTGGACTTTGTTTAGTCCTTAGTGTCAGGACTGAGAAAATCACACAAGTTGTGGCCACGGTATAATGAAGAGATAGGACTGGGTTGGATCGGAGAATTGCCTAGGAGCAACAAAGTATATCCTAACAGATGAGGAAAGCCACAGGCCAGGACCACCAGGACAACATCTATTTTTAGAGCAATAGTCAAGTGAGAGGTCACAATGAAGGGTTGAAGCAAGAGTCCAGAAGCTTAAGATGTAAGGACAAAGAGGCAGTAAAAACAATGATTAAGGACGTAGCCTCAGAGATAGTCTACCTGGGTAAGCATAAACCTGGATTTTGTCACTTCCTTGCTGTGTGACCTCGAGTAGTACTTAACTCTTTTCTCATCTCTAATGTAAGGGGAGAATAATGCTACCTGCAAGTGCCATTCACTTTCCTGTTTGATCTTAGATTTCTCTCCCTTCTGCCTCATCGGATTGTTAGGGGGAACAATAAAGCTTTTGCATGTAAAGCATCTGGAATAGCGCAGGCACATAGTAAGTGTTCAAGGTGCCCTGGTATTTGAAAAGTAAAGGTCTAGAGAAGAAATGTAAGAGAGCTGTACAACATAAGAAAATGTGATTAAGATACTAAAAAAATGAAAGCATAGTGACAGGGTTACTCACTATCCCTATGAACACCTCCAAATGGCTTCTTGGGCAGATATCTCTACAGCATGCTTGAGTACTTTTTTGCTGCCACCACATAGAGAAGAATCTGGGAGAGAAGAAGAGAGAGTTGTCCAAAATACTCAGTTTCTATGAGTGATGACTGTTCCCTTTAACTTTTTTGAGAATACCACCTTCATTCTGTCATTAAAGAGCATATAGGTACAGGCAGCCATCCAAAAACATTTCTACCACAGCCAGGTATGTGCTATGAACAAGTTATATGTGAGGCAGCACTGAGAAAAGTACATTTTTTTCAAATCCCATAAAACAGGATTCAAATTCCTGCACTGCCGCTTTCTGTTCATATAACCATGGACAAACCACAAATGCTGTCTGCACTTCAATTTCCTCATCTATAAAATGAGTGATGGTAATACTTATTGGGTTGTTGTGGGGAATTAAATAAAACATATGTGTAAAGCAACTGGCACATTGCCCAGCTTAGATTCACTGCTTAATAAATACTAGTTTTCATTCCTCCTTCTAGAGAAATTACAGATTCAATCATGACCTCATGCTACTCAGTTTATTTGACTTGTGCTAAAACATTTCTCTCTCTCTCTCTCTCTCTCTCTCTCTCTCTCTCTCTCTCTCTCTCTCTCTCTCTCCAAATTTGCCATTGTTTTATCTCCTGTTGGCCACTTGTTCTTTCTCGCTGGTTTCCCTCCTTGTTCAAGGCCAAGCTGTTTAGCACATCTATTTGGAACTTTGGCAAAGGGCAGCCCTTTTCTGTCCATACCCTTACTGAGTGAAATCTAAAGCATCATGTACAGAGAGAAAAAGTAGACTTGGGCTTTAGACAGTGTCTAAAGAAGCCCAGTGAGGCATGGCAGCAGAAATCCCAGACAGTGTTAACCCTTAAAGTGAGAAGAGAGTCAGCAAAGTGGTGCAGAGTAGTCTGATTTTGCTGAAGCAGAACTCTACACTGTGGCTGCAGAAAATATAGCAGGATCCATCCTCTAGGGAGTAGGGTTAGCAAGAGCATGGCCAGTGATCATGTTTCTGACCAAATGAATTGCTCATCAGGATAGAACTCACTGCCTATCAGGACTGTAGTATAAATTCATAACTGATATGATTACATGGATTTATGGATGGGGAACACATGATAGTGAATGGGATTTGGGCATGATGGTATCTGGGCTGAGGGTAACAATACTAATGCTAGCCCCCACCAGCTGGTGGGGCTGAGTCATCTGGGTGCTTTCCAGGCCCAAGTGCTATGTGGATACTACCTCTGCCTGCAAAGACTTGGGGAAAACTTTTCCTCTTAACAGATCTGAACAATAATAGTTTCTTCCATTACCACAGTGCTGTTGCCTTGTTTATATAGCCCTTGCTAGTGGGCCTGCCCTAAGTGGTCAGGTTTTTATGCCACATGATCCCAGCCTAACCTTTCTCCCCACCCAAACACTATAGCTTATTCAAGAGCAGGTGGAAAATTGACCAAAGGACAGCCGTACATTAAATCAGCCATTAGTTTATGAGGTAGCCCAGCACAGACAAGGCTATCCTACAGAAACAAGTTATAACATTCATGTTCCTGCTATGGGAAATACAACCAGAACTAGATAGCAGTGGAATTCTAAGTTATAAAGGGCTCATGTAGAAGAGGTTTTGAGGGCTCAGGAGCCAGCTGAAGTCATAAGAAAGCAGAAACTGTGAATAGGTTTTGCTATGCCATAGAAAAAATAGATGAAAGTAGAAGGAAGCTAGATGGAAGTGAAAGAAGTGAGAAAGAACACAAAGAAAAACCAGGTTATGGATGAGTCAAATTAATAATATAGCACTAGGAAAAAAATCTAAGAATTCCTACTTCCAAGATTTGCAAGAAGTGCTTTTCATTCAGCTCTGGTAATCATATGATGGGTCATATTATGGTTTCTGGATATATTAGTTAAGGGATGGTTAGTTACTGTAACAAAACCTCTTCATCTTCAGAGGCTTAATACAATCAAAGTTTCTCACTCACTTCACAGTCTAATACAGGTGCTCCCAGTGAAGCAGCCTTACAAACATGTAGTCATTCAGGGATTTGGGCTGCTTGCATCTTGTAGCTCTGTACTCTTCTAGGTCCTTGGAGTTCTCTCCATTCAGTTGGTTGGTGGGCAAAGAGATCATGAGAAAGACATACAGTAGTCCCTCTATATCATGGTTCACTTATCGCGGCCTTGCTGTATTGCAAGATTTTTAAAAATATTATATTTAATTATCACAGATTTTTCACTATATTGCAGGATTTTTCAGTACTGTATATGTGTATTGTTAAAGTTACGTAGGTTTAAGAGTGTAGAATATGTTTAAGAACAGAAATAGTGTTTATAAAAGTGTGGAAAAGGTTAATAAGGGACTGGGAATGGTTTATAAGTGTGTGGGAAGGGTTTATAAAGCCTTTAAATATATTTAATTACTAAAATAAATGTAAGGTTCCTACTTTGTGGAATTTCACCTATTGGGGGGGCGGGGTCTAGAATGTAATACTCGCGATAAGTGAGGGAATACTGTACCTCCTTTTTTATACGCTTTGTCCTTTAAGTGACACACATCAGTTTCTTCACATTCCATCTGTGAAAACGAGTTTCGTGGCTCTACCTGGTGTTCCTGGCTGGGCAGCCTCATTCCAACAACAATTCTGCACTTTGTCAGCTGACCTTCCTACTATAGTTTGTGGATTTCCTTGAACTCTCTTTCTCCCTATTGCCCCCTATTATAGTATCCACTCTTTCCCTATCCCCCTTACTTAAGCTAAACTGAGTTTGTCATTCTTTTTCACAACTGATGAGCTTAGTTAAAACAGGAGCCTTGGGAGAAAGAGTGTCTTTGACTCAGTCAGTGAAAGGCTATGTATTGTTAGTGCCTACAGAGGAAGGTTCTTGAGCAGGGAACATTTTCCATTGTCTAGGTCCCTTGTCATCAGATGTGCAGAAGAGAAGTCATAATGTCACTCTCTGGGCTTTTCTGTCACCTTGGGTTCTGTTTCTTATTGCTACTTTTTGTCTGCAAGTTGGGAACATACCAACCCTGGACAGATCTTTTATAAAACCTGGAGTCTTCCAGGGTCCCCATACCATGAGGGCGGGGGGGAGCAGTTTCTCTCAGGACTAGGGAGCAAGTAGCATTGTCATATGTACAGGAGTGCTGTCACTCCAAGTTCCTCCTCATCCTATCAAACTAGGTTTAGCATGCTCTGAAATGTACTAACTTGATTGGGAAAAGCCTAACGAAACAGATTAGTCAGGCTTGGTGCACTATTTGGGTCACTTTTAATTTCATATTGATATTGGAAATCTCTCTGCCATTTGCAGTCTACTTTTGTGAACCAGGCCAACTCTTGGTGGAAAGGGGAATGAGAGAGGCACAGGAAGGGCCACAAGGTTGAGGTATGGTACCCTGCATGAGGAGGAGTAAAATTGGCCTGGAGATCCTGTAGCTTAATTTTTAATAATGCCTTGGATAAAATAAAATATTTTTACTTTTAAATTGCTTGAAACAATATACTTTTAATACTATCAGATTCATTGAAATATTAACAAAAAGAATAGCCATTATAAGCTAGAAAATAAAGAAGATAAAAGAATAAGCAGTTTTATCATGTAACTCCATCAGGAAATATAAGGACTATGCCTTCTCTAATATGTATATTTCTAGCTTCAATGGTTTGAAAAAAGGTTGATATTTCTTAAAGCCTCATGTTGCATTTCAGATGACAATCTTGTTTTTATACTTAAAACCTAAAACCACATTTCTTCCACTAAACTCCTTTCCTAGGATCACACTAGAGCTGGTCCACTTGAGTCAGTTACAAATTTGGAATTTTTCTCTCAAATGTGGATTGGACATATAGGCATATATAAGGCAATGCTATGTGATAATTCTAGAGCAGTACAGATACTATTTATTAGAATTTCTGAACTACCCTTTTGAGGATATCTGGGGTGGGCTACCCAAGATTCCAGCTAAGTGGGACAAGTTTTACATTTATTTCTTGAGGAATGTGCTAGGAAAGGGCCCTACTAGAGGTTTCCAGGGACTGAGAGAATCAAGAGTCAGTCTGAGTTCAAGCCCTTAATGTCTATAGAGGAACATGGCAGAAAAATCAGGTACCCAATGCCAAATCTGGAAGAGTAATATTAGGGCTGTAAGCCAGTGACAAAGTGGAGTCAGAATTCTTATGAAAGCAAAAGTAGAATAAGAGAAGCCTGCAATGATAGTAAGTGTGGACCTTTACAAGTCTTGGGATCCATTTATTTATTCAACCATTTATTCACCAAATATTTATTAAGCACCTGTTATATACCATGAATTATATGTGACCTTAATGATTGTTGTACATGTAATTTAGCCTCATTTGAAGGTGTAGATTCAAGAAAGACAGTATGAATTTAAATCTGGACCCAGTAGCTTACTATCAGTGTGACATTAAGCAAGTTATATAACCTTTCTGTGTGTCAGCTTCCCATCTATAAAATGAACGATAACATAAACCTACTTCATAAAGTTGAAATGAGAATCCTTGTAAGGCACTCAACACTTGGTACATGATAAGCACATGTAAGTGTTTACTAAATAATTAAATAGAGCTAGAGAGGGCACCTGGTATCAAGTTGAAATGGGATAGAGATTGGGCTAAAGGATTTCTTTGTATGACATGAAAAAGAGGTTTGAAAAGAAAATGAATGGCATACAATTGACTTAGGAATAATTTTTAAATGAGAAGAACATATCTTTAAGTTTTTTCAATTACAGTTTACATACAATATTATTTTCATGTGTACAACTCAATGGTTAAGCATTTATATAACTTGCAAAGTGATTACCTCAATAAATGTAGTACCCATCTGACATCTAGTACATAATTCTTACAATATTATTGACTATATTCCCTATGCTGTACTTTACATCCCATGACTGTTCTGTAACTACCAATTTTTACTTCTTAATCCCTTCACCTTTTTCAACCATCCCCCAGCACACTCCCTCTGAAAACTATCAAAATATTCTCTAATCTGCAAGTTTGTTTATGTTCCACTTGCTTGTTTATTTTGTTTTTTAGATTTCTACATATAAGTGAAATCATATGGCACTTGTCTTTCACTGTCTGACTTATTCCACTCAACACAGTACCCTCTAGGTCGATCCATGTTGTTGTAGATGACAAAATTTCATTCTTTTTTATATTCCATTCTACTATATGTGTACCACTTTTTTATCCATTCATCTATTAATGGACACTTAGGTTGCTTACATTTCTTGGCTATTGTAAATGATATTGCTATGAACATAACAATATATATGTCTTTTCAATTTAGTGTTTTGAGTTTTTTCAGATAAATACCGAAAGTGGAAATGCTGTTTATCTTAAAGTTATTTTCTCTGATATATGTATTGCTACTTCAGATTTTTTTTTCATTTTCATGCTATATCTTTTCCCATCCCTTTACTTTCCATCTGTGTGTGTCTTTCAATCTAGTGAGTCTCCTGTCGACAGCATATGTAAGGACCTTGTTTTATTATCTATTCAGCCACCAAGTGTCTTTTCATTGAAGCATTTAATCCATTTGCATTTAAAGTAATTGCTGGTAGACATGTGTTCATTGTCATTTTATTATCCATATTTTTAATATTTTTACTTCTTCTATGTAAAGTAGACCCTTTAATATTTCTTATAATACTGGTTTGGTGTTGATGAACTCCTTTATCTTTTTCTTGTCTGGGAAGCTCTTTACTTCTCCTTCAATTCTAAATGACAGCTTTGCTGGGTAGGGTAATCTTGGTTGTATGTCCTTGCTTTTCATCACTTTGAATATTTCATGCCAATCCCCTCTGCCCTGCAAAGTTTCTGTTGAGAAATCAACTGACGGCCTATGGGAGCTCTTTTGTAGCTAACTAAACTGCTCTTCTCTTGCTACTTTTAAGATTCTCTCTGTCAGAATCAGAAGATGGCAGCTGACGAGGTAGAAGGTGAGCCCATTTGCTTGTGCCCTAGTGTGGATTTTCAGCTAATCTTCTGACAAGTGACCTGAACAATCAATGGAATCTCCACTGATATGAATTTTTCAAGCGAAGGAGTACAGATGATGCTTTGCACCATCCGGTAAGAGATTTTATATGTTGAAGGGAAAATGCTCTGTTTGAGGCACCTGCAGCAGAGAGATCAAACAGTAAATGCAGCTTAGTGTCTCCCTCCTCTCCTGGAGTAGGGCCCTGGTTCCACACAGGGAAACCACCAACCCTAATCAGGAGAGACTTGGAAGGATATACAAAGTCTGGGAGACTTAGGCTGCATACACATAGTGAGAAGCATGTCCATAGCTGCAACGCCATTCAGGAGAGTTCCAGAGAGAAACTCTATCTCCTAAAACAGTCAGAGGCACTGGCAGGCTGTGGCCAGCCCTGATCTAGATAGACTTTGTGTTTTGGGGGGAAGTGGAGTGTGCAGAGAGCTGGCCCAGGGCTCAGTGCTGCAGTGTGGTGGCTACATAGACACTCTTTTATTTTATTTTATTTTATTTATTTTTTTTATTTTTGTCATTACCAAGGCTTTTATTTTTCCCCCCAGCTTTTCTTTATTGATTATATTGTTACAACAGTTCCAATTTTCTCCCCCTTGTTCCCCTCCACCCAGCACTCCCCTCCCCCAGCAATCCCCCCCAAGTCCATACCCCTGGTTCGTAAAAACTAACTATCCCTCCCTCTCAGATATTAAGACCCTTTGTAATCTTGTAAAGGACAATGGGCGAAGGTCTCAAGCTCCTCTAGCTGCTTCAAGCTGGACATGGTCGTCGTCCTACCAACCCTTGGGTCCAGAAATCCCTAATAATAGTGGGGGTGTGGAGGGGAGGGTGGCCTTCCCACATGGGGAAGGATCGTGCAGACTCCAGGTCAGTTGGCTGTCTCCGGACAACAGAGTGCTTGGTTTAGTAGGCTGGTGTCCTTGTTGTGTTCTGGGGGCAACAGATTTGGCAAAAAGGGTTAAAAGACATCATTCAATCCATAACTACTAGATGACAAAAGGCAGGGATTAATTTTTCAATGTTCCACATTAGGAGAAAAAAAAAAAAAAAAAAGGGGGCTTCTTTGGAGGAAGGTGTGCTAGGCACATCTCGCCTGTCCAAAATCCTTTTGCCCATTATATTTAGTTTGGGCTGAGGGAAATAGTTTATGTTTCCCCTCTCTCAGACCTCTGGGCCCTTTCTGTCCAAGCCATTAGGATAGAAAAGAGAAATCAGTTTTAAAGTGAAGCCCACAGACCACCCCATTCTTCACCAACCCAGCCATTTAGTTCAGCCAAACTGTTGAGTCTCAGGAGGCAGCGCGGCAGAGAGGATTAAGTGAGGCTTATGCGTACAGACAATCACTCAGGTAATGTGGTCATAGGCTTATGCCCTTTGAAAACAGAAAACACATGTTAATTTATGTAACATAACCAACAAACAAATCTCAAAATCTGTAAGACTGTCTTATTGGGAAGACATCCATTTGCAAGGCACTTGACATTCTACTTGCCTGCAACTTGAGTCTCTTTGGTGATATCACAGATATGGTTTAATTTTCAAGTGAAACCATTTTTTAAATGAGAAGAAACTTTTAAGACGGTTAGCTGCCCTACTTTACAGTCTGCCACTGATCATTGTGATTTTCCTTGAATAATGATTTTTCTCCCTAAGATTACTCTCCTTGTCTTTAAGGGGACTACATTAAGTCCATTTTTAATTTATCCTGTTCATTTGCATAAACATAACAAGAGCAGCAAATGATCACTTATGAGCTTTAGTTCTGTTTTGCTGGAACTTACCCAAGGAACATTTAGGGTGACCCTCAGTCTGCTCTTCAGGGCACAGAAGCTGGGCCACATACCTGGCATTCATCCTTGCCTGTACACACCTGTCCTTTCCAAGTCTTTCTGGTTTTCCATTGTGCCTTAAGGTCCCTTCTAGCCATCTTTCAGGAAAACAACCTTCGTTCCTTCCCTGGAGAGATTGCTGTGGACCGCACAACCAACCATGGCAGCAGGCCTTTTATTTCACGAGCTTTTATTACCTTTGAAAGTCATTCCCAGTTCCTCAGGGCTTTTTGGTAACAACCTGAGCCCAAACATGTCTCCTTCAGGCTTGACATTCCAGTCAAAGGCTTGGTAAAAAAAAAAGGAACCTCTATTAACAACTGGTCTTATTAGTTCTATGCAAAGAAACTTAAGTCATTACTTACTTGTTTAGAATGCCAAACTCTGGAGAGATCAAATAGGGAGAAAAATATACAACGTGAAGGAAAATCTTTGTCCTAATATTCACTGAACAGGCATTTCCATTCTTCATATTTTCATTTTCCCCCACTAAAAAAAATTTTTTGTTTGTTTTTCCATTACAGTTGTCTCACTTTTTTTTTCCCCTCTTGCTTCCCTGTACCCTGCTCCTCCCTTCCCCCACATTCAGTCCCCACTCAGTTGCCCATGTCTGTGGGTCATTTATACATGTTCTTTGACTTGACACTTCCCCTTCTTACCCCCTTTTCTCCCTCCCACCTCCCCCCTTGTTACTGTTAGTCTACTCCTTGTTTACATACCTCTGGTTCAATTTTGCTCATTTGTTTGTGTTGTTCATTAGTTTCCTGTAATAGGTGACAGCATAACGTATTTTTCTTTCGTTGCCTGGCTTATTTCGCTAAGCATAATTCTCTCTAGTTCCATCCGTGTTGTTGCAAATGGTAGAAGTTCCTTCTTTCTTTCTGCTACATAGAACTCCATTGTGTAAATGTACCACAGTTTTTTGATCCACTCATCTACAGATGGGCATTTAGGTTGTTTCCAGCACTTGGCTATTGTAAATAGTGCTGCTATGAACATTGGAGTGCATAGGTTCTTTTGAATTGGTGTTTCAGGATTTTTCGGATATAATCCTAGCAATGGAATTGCTGGTTCAAAAGGCAGTTCCATTTTTAGTTTTTTGAGGAAATTCCAAACTGTTTTCCATAGTGGCTGCACCAGTCTGCATTCCCACCAGCAATGCACCAGGGTTCCCGTTTCTCCACATCCTCGCCAGCAAAAGTTGTTTGTTGATTTGTTGATGATGGCCATTGTGACTGGTGTGAGGTGGTATCTCATTGTGGTTTTTATTTGCATCTCTCTGATGGCTAGTGATGTTGAGCATACTTTCATATGTCTATGGGCCCTCTGTATGTCTTCTTTGGAGAAGTGTTTGTTCAGGTCCTTTGCCCATTTTTTAATTGGGTTGTCTGTCTTCTTGGTGTTGAGTCGTATGAGTTCTTTATATATTTTGGAGATCAATCCCTTGTCTGAGATGTCATTGGCGAATATATTTTCCCATAGGGTTGGTTTCCTTTTCATATTGCTGATGTTTTCTTTAGCTGAGCAGAAACTCTTTAGTTTGATGTAGTCCCATTTGTTTATTCTTTCCTTTATTTCCCTTGCCTTAGGAGATATATCAGTGAAAATGTTGCTATCTGGGATATCTGAAATTTTCCTGCCTATTTTTTCCTCTGGGACTTTTATGGTATCATGGCTTACATTTAAGTCTTTGATCCATTTTGAGTTTATTCTGGTGTATGGTGTAAGTTGGTGGTCTAGTTTCATTTTTTTGCATGTCCCTGTCCAGTTCTCCCAACACCATTTGTTGAAGAGGCTCTTTTCACTCCATTTGATGTTCTTTCCCCCTTTGTCAAATATTAGTTGACCATATGAACCTGGGTTTATTTCTGGGCTCTCTATTCTGTTTCATTGGTCTATATGTCTGTTTTTATGCCAGTACCAGACTGTTTGACCCTGGCTGGTTTGGCTCAGTGGATTGAGCGTCGGCCTGCGAGCTAAGTGTCGCTGGTTCGATCTTCCAGTCAGGGCACATCAGAGAAGGAAAACTCTGACTCCAAAAAACCTCCGCTGCCTTGCGGCATACCTCTTCAGGGGAAAGGCTAAGGGAGTAAACCCCGACAGAAAATCCGGATCCGGAGTCCCTAAAGCGGTTTGACGTAGTCAACACCGGCAACTCCTGCGGCGCACCTGGAGCCAAGCTGTATTGACTCCGTCTTTCCCTTGGACCCTTCAGCTGCGAAGAGAGGGGGGGTCTGCTGCATGGGCAACAGCAGACCCTCCATATCACCCTGCCCAGGCTCTGTAGCTTCAGCTTCGCTGGAGAGGACACTCCAGCGTCATTGCAAGATGTCGATTCAACACGGGAGGAGACAGATACCGTGTCACTCCCGAGTCGGACTGCACAACCATTCTCGGCGGTGCAGATAGACTCTTAAGAAGCTACACCATCGTCTCTCGAGACGGACGGCTGCCGACGACGACGACCAGACTGTTTTGATTACCGTGGCCTTGTAGTATAGTTTGATATCAGGTATTGTGATTCCTCCTACTGTGTTCTTCCTCAAAATTGCTGTGGCTATTCGGGCTCTTTTTTGGTTCCATATAAATTTTTGAAGTATTTGTTCTAGGTCTCTGAAATATGTTGCTGGTATTTTAATAGGGATTGCATTGAATCTATAAATAGCTTTGGGTAGTATGGACATTTTAATGATGTTGATTCTTCCCATACATGAACATGGTATATGCTTCCATTTATTTGTATCTTCTTTAATTTCTTTCTTCAGTGTTATGTAGTTTTCTGAGTACAGGTCTTTTACCTCCTTGGTTAAGTTTATTCCTAGGTATTTTATTTTTCTTGTTGCTATGGTAAATTGAATTTTTCTTTCAGTTTCTATCTCTGAGTTTTTATTGTTGGTGTATAAAAATGCCTTTCATTTCTTAATATTGACTTTGTATCCTGCTATTTTGCCGAATTCACTTATTACGTCGAGTAGTTTTTTTGTGGAGTCTATAGGGTTTTCTATGTACACTATCATGTCATCTGCAAATAATGACAGTTTTACTTCCTCTTTTCCAATTTGGATGCCTTTTCTTTCTCTTTCTTGTCTGATTGCGGTGGCTAGAACTTCCAAGACTATGTTGAATAGGAGTGGAGAGAGCAGACATCCTTGTCTTGTTCCTGATCTCAGGGGGAATGCTCTCAGTTTTTGCCCATTGAGTATGATGTTGGCTTCAGGTTTCTCATATATGGCATTTATTATGTTGAGGTATGCTCCCTCTATTCCCATTTTGCTGAGAGTTTTTATCATAAATGGGTGTTGTACTTTATCAAATGCTTTTTCTGCATCTATTGATTTGATCATGTGGTTTTTGTCTTTCATTTTGTTTATGTGGTGTATTACGTTTATTGATTTGCGAATATTAAACCATCCTTGCATCCTTGGGATGAATCCTACTTGATCGTGGTGTATGATCTTTCTAATGTGTTGCTGGATCCGGTTTGTCAATATTTTGTTGAGGATTTTAGCATCTATGTTCATCAGCGATATTGGCCTGTAGTTTTATTTCTTTGTTGTGTCTTGACCTGGTTTTGGAATTAGGGTTATACTGGCTTCATAGAATGAGTTTGGCAGTCTTCCTTCTTCTTGTATCTTTTGGAATAGTCTGAGAAGGATAGGAGTTAGTTCTTTCCTAAATGTATTGTAGAATTCACTTGTGAAGCCATCCGGTCCAGGGCTTTTGTGTGCTGGGAGTTTTTTGATTACTGCTTCAATTTCACTAGCTGTTATTGGTCTATTCAGACTTTCTGCTTCTTCTTGATTCAGTTTGGGAAGACTATAGGTTTTCAGGAATTTGTCCATTTCCTCTAGGTTGTCAAATTTCTTGCCATACAGTTGTTCGTAATAATTTCTTATAATCCTTTGTATTTCTGTGGTATCAGTTGTGATTTCTCCTCTTTCATTTCTGATTTTATTTATTTGGGTCCTTTCTCTTTTTTTCTTGATAAGCCTGGTTAAAGGCTTGTCAATTTTGTTTATTTTTTCAAAGAACCAGCTCCTACTTTTGTTGATCTTTTGAATTGTTAGTTTAGACTCTATGTCATTTAATTGTGCTCTGATCTTGATGATTTCCTTCCTTCTACTTGATCTGGGCTTTGCTTGTTGTTCTTCCTCTAGTTCTTGTAGCTGTAGGGTTAAATTTTTTATTAGATATTCTTCTAGCTTTTTTAGGTAGGCCTGTATTGCTATGAACTTTCCTCTTAGGACTGCTTTTGCTGTATCCCATAGGTTTTGGGTTGTTGTGTGTTCATTATCATTAGATTCCAGAAACTTTTTGATTTCTTCCTTGATGTCATTGTTAACCCATTCATTATTTAATAGCATGTTATTCATTCTCCATGAGTTTGAATGTTAAGCCATTGTGATCTGAGAAGATGCTTGATATAATTTCAATTTTCTTGAATTTGTTAAGGCTTGTTTTTTGTCCTACCATGTGGTCTATCTTTGAAAATGTTCCATGTGCACTTGAGAAGTATGTATATTTTGCTTCTTTGGGGTGAAAACTTCTATATATATCGACTAAGTCCATTTGATCTAGAGTGTTGTTCAGTGCCTCAATATCTTTGGTGTTTCTTTGCTTCAAAGATCTGTCCATTGTTGACAATGATGTGTTAAAGTCCCCTACTATGAGTGTTTTGCTGTCTATATCTTTCTTGGAGTCTTTCAAAAATTTCCTTATATATTTGGGTGCTCCTAAGTTGGGTGCATATATATTTATAAGGGTTATATCTTCTTGATGGATTTTTCCCTTAAGTGTTATGAAATGCCCTTCTTTGTCTCTTTTTATGGACTTTGTTGTGAAATCTGTTTTGTCTGATATAAGTATTGTTATCCTGGCTTTTTTTTTCATGTCCATTTGCTTGAAATACTTTTTTCCATCCCTTTACTTTCAGTCTGTGTAGATCTTTTGTTCTAAGGTGGGTCTCTTGTAGACAGCATATGTGTGGGTCATTCTTTCTAATCCATTCAGCTACCCTATGTCTTTTAATTGGAGCGTTTAATCCATTTACATTTAAGGTTATTACCGATAAGTACTTATTCATTGTCATTTTTCCCCTTTGTACTCATGTTCTTCTCTGTCTCTCTCTGTTTCTTTATCTTCTTAGAGCAGACCCTATAGCATCTCTTGCATTGCTGGTTTGGTGGAGATGTATTCTTTTAGCCTTCTTTTGTCTTGGAAGCTCCTTATTTCACCCTCCATTTTGAATGAGAGCTTTGCTGGGTATAGTATTCTAGGTTGTAGGCCTTTGTTTTTCATTGCTTGGAATATTTTTTGCAATTCCCTTCTGGCTTGTAGTGTTTCTGCTGAGAAATCTGATGATAGCCTTATTGGAGCTCCCTTGTATGTTATTAGTTGTTTTTCTCTTGCTGATTTTAGGATTCTCTCTTTGTCTTTGAATGTTGCCATTTTAATTATGATGTGTCTTGAGGTGGGCCTGTTGGGGTTCATCTTCATTGGGACCCTCTGTGCTTCCTGGACTTGCGTGACTCTTTCTCTCATCATGTTAGGGAAGTTTTCTGTCATTAGTTTTTCAAAGAGGTTTTCTATCCCTTGCTATTCTTCTTCTCCTTCTGGAATTCCTATGATACGGATATTATTACGTTTCATGTTGTCCTGCAGCTGTCTTAGAACCTCTTCAGTTTTGTTCAGTCTTTTTTCATTTTGTTGCATTGTCTGGGAGTTTTTGTGTAGGTTGTCCTCCAGCTCGGTGATCCGATCTTCTGCTTCCTCTATCCTGCTTTTAATTCCTTCTGCTGTGTTCTTCAATTCAGAGATCGTATTCTTCATTTCCTCCTGGCTCTTATTGATAGCTTCTATGTCCTTTTTCATGCTCACGTAATTTTCTGTGAGTTCCCTGTAGTTTCCCTGGAGTTCTTTGTAGTTTCTGCTGAGCTCATTCAGCTTCTCCATAATCCATGTTTGAATTCCATATCTGATAGTTCGCTCCCCTCTATTTCATTTAGCACTCTTTCTGGGGATTCTACCTTTCCTTTTGATGGGGGGTTGTTTCTCTGTCTCCCCATTTTTGTGACTCCTATTGTTTCTTGGTGCTTCTTAGAATGATCTGCACTTCCTGGATCTGCCTCTGGTGGCGTCAGATCATGTACCAGTCTGGCCCTAGGCAGCCTGTTGGAGACTTCCAGGGATCTACTGCTGTTGTCTGTCTTCTTTGACTGTTAATCTATTCAATCTGTGATTAGCTGTCAGGCTTAAGGACCGTGGGTGTGGCAGCTTAATTCCTGTAGGCAGGGCTTTTGCTTCCCCTCAGGCTGACGCCACTTGGATGGGGATGGTCTGCCTGCGGTACTGGGGATGAGTCAGCACTCGGACCCAGTCGGCTGCTCCTCCAGTTCTCCCCTCATAGCCACCGTGCCAAACTCTCCCCAAGTGTCTCCATTCCTCTCTACCTTCCCTCTGTTTGAGCCCAGGGTAAGTGGTGGCCAAAATATTTTCGTATGTGATCCACTTAAGAGCTCTTTCTCTCCTGCTGTTTCTCTCCGTCTAGCAAGAAACCCTGTGGCTTTTCGCTTTTCACAGCTGACATTATTTTACTTTCCACTATGTTGCTGTAGGCTGGGAAGCTCAGCTGGGGTTTAGGCCCTGCCCTTCTCAGGGGGAATCCCTGGCTGCTGAGCTGTTTCTCAGTCCCTTCAGCTGCCACCCATGTGAGCCCAGTCAGCCCTTCAGCATCTCTGCACTCCCTACTGGTCAAGTTGTGATGTAGCGGCCTTTTCTGTCTCTCTGTGGTTATAAGACTTCTTTCCAGCTAGTGTTCCGTTGGTTATTCCAGATGATTTCTCCAAAATTAAGTTGTAAATCCAGACTGGTCCTGGGAGGAGGTTAGTGTAGCTTCCACTTACTCCTCCGCCATCTTGGATCCTCTCCATAGACACTCTTTTAAAAGGGGAGCTGAGGCAAGACTAGGCAGGTGCCCCGTGCTTGTGCGCACACACACGCACACACACAGTGGATTTGCCAACAAAGAAACTAGAGTGAAAGCTCAGTTTGGTCCCACTGAGTCTAGCTGCACAGAAAGAACAGAAAGTGGAATGACAAAAGGATTGTCGGGCCCAGCCCAGCACAGCTGGTGAGCAGGAGACAGTGCAGAGTGGAGAATTCAGTCCTGAGTCTCCTGCAAGAGTGGCAGGCTGAATACTAGATGGCCAGGAGCTGAACGCCTGAGATTTATTGCAGCCTGGCAGGTCCCCTCACAGGCAGGCATGCCCAACTGCCACGTGCGGGATTGCATGCTCTGCAGATCAGTGAGGCCAGGCACAGGAACCCCCTGCTGGGCACATTGCCACAGGGAAAGAAAAAAAAAGTTATGAAAGGGCCTTTTCTGAACTTCTATCAGACATTAAGCCCTAATCCACTGAAAACAGCAGAACACGGAGGTTAGAGATAAGTGCAGCAAGGAGTGTTCAGGACCCAGCCTCCGCTGTTATATGGATAGGCCATCAGCGCCAAGCAGGAAAGAGCTGCTCCTTTTGCACAGATTGGCCCCTCACAGGAAACAGACAGCTAATTCATCAGAAACTATACATTATTGGAAATAATCTGGGATAGACCAAGACATGTGGTGGTGGGGGGTGGGAGGGAAACACTCCCACTATCTTCACTGAAGACTGAACATCACCTCCTAGGGGTGACCCAGGGATTCCACCCTCTCGATTGCACTAGAGGTCCCCTCTGGAGGCAGGTGGAGGTGCTACTGGCAATGCTCTTGGATGTTAGATGAACCATTCCCAGGTCTTATGCTGATGGAAAGCCAGCAGGGCAAAACAGAGCGTTGCTTGTAGATGTGGTTGGGTGGGACTCAGATATGGTCAAAAGCTGTTCAATGGGTGTGCTGGCTCTGGAGCCTCCCAAGAAGTACAGACCAAGATCAACCATCACCTGCACCCTGGGCCTGGGGCCACCCAATATGAGCTACAAAGCAATCTGCAGATAGCTCCTGCTTGTGCTGGGCTTGCAGGTGCCAAGGGAGAGGCTAAGCTCTGAACCAAGGCCAGCTGTCACCAGTGCTGAGCCTGGGGCCACTTAACAAAAGGTACAGGGCACACTGAGGCCAGGTGCTACATTTTTTAGATATTTTAGAAAAGTTTGCATCATGAGCCAACAAAGACAGGCTGTTTTTATGGAAAAGCCTCTGCAAAAAACTTGGGTGGGCCCCACAGTTTGGAGGAGCAGAGCCTCAGAGAATCACCAGGGCAGGGCAAACAGTGTTAGCCAGGTTGATGGAGACTCAGATATGGTGCCTACCTGCACTTGCCAGTTCTGTTGGTGGAGATCTCAGAAAAGGAACAATGGACTCTGCCAGCACTTCTGTCTGAGAGACAGCTTCCCCTCCAGCTCTCACCCTGATGCCAGACAATTCAGTTCTGTCTCTATGTCCTTGGCACCTTTTGAGGTGCTGCTTCAGTGCTGGAGCTCAGAGCAAGTGAATTTGAGTAAGTCTCTGCCCAGGCCCTTTAAGAGGAACACCTGGGACTCCAGAAGCTCTTTGGTTCATTCAGCAATAATCCCCACTGGTTTTCACAGTCAGAGGTTATGGGGCACTGGAACCGTGGGCTGAAGGGGCCTGGTGTGGTTCTCAGAACCTTCACTTCTCAGGTGGGACCTCTGCAGCTGAGTCATCCCTTCTTAGTTTTACCTGCCACATGTAGGTTTGGGATGAGCTTGTTCTGTGTCCTTGCCCCTCCTACCAATCTCCACGTGGCTTCTTTTTTATATCCTTCTTTTTAGAACTTCTGTTCAGCTAGATTTAAGGCAATTCTGTATGACAGCTGTTATGTAATTTAGTTATAATTTTGATGTAGTTTTGAGAGGATGTGAGTAACTGCATTTACCTACTCTGTGGTCTCAGAAACTGAGAACATATTTATTTTATTTATGTATATGTTCTGTGTCCTGCTTTTTAGACATAAAAGATTTTGTGTGTTATAACAAAACAGTCACACTAAACTAATAATAAACATTTAAATAAAAATTGAAAATCTAATTCGAGGAAGAAAAATCCCTCAAATATTCCAAGCATGAGGGCTGTTGATAACTCTGCCTTAGCCTTCACTTCTTTGTACTAAGTCTAGCAATGGAAGCTTAGAATCTCCTCAGGTCTTTTCTGAGTATGCATTCTGCCTTGGGCAAACATGTGATTTGCTAGACTTCCCAGCATTCACTGGCACTTTTGAATGCCCTAATTTCCCAAAGAAACTCTTCCAAGCTGTTCCTTTCAGGCTTTTGGTGCTCTATTGTTTGACTGAACTATATATAATTGTTTGCCCCAGGCACTGTGGGTGGTTCTTTGTTTCATAATGTTTTCAAGGATTTTTTATTGCTTTTCAGACATGAGTGAATTCCATGCTAAGCAAAATAAAGGCAAGCACCTTGTGTATTTTAGGTAGTCCCCAGACAGGCTGGAACAAAAAACACAATTCTTTCCAAATAAAGTCTCTTCTCCCTCTGGAATTCAGGGCCCCATACAGTGATCATGGGCTGCTGTCTTTAAGACTTATGCTTAACCACGAAGAGGGGTGGATTAGGGGCTGCTTAACCAGGGAGAGAGGTGAATTAGGGGCAAATAAAAATGCCACAAAGCCTTTTTACTCTTGTAAAGTTGCCTTTTTATTAATTCATCATTCACTTTGTTGCTGTAAACCTTTGACTATTTACAGAGTTCTTACAAATTTTGCCTGATTTTTCAATGTTTCTATGGAAGGAATGGCCCTTGGAGACATCAACTCTGCCATTTTCACTGGCATCATTTAGATCTATGCATTTTATCACTTTAATCTAAATTTTTTTTAACTCAAGCAAAATATGGGTGGGTGTGGAACTATTAGTCCAGTGAAAAATTGAGGTCTCTTTGGTAAAAGTCAACTTGCTAGTAGATATGAAGAACCAAGCTCAACATGTCTTTTGTAAAGTTTTAATTTCTAGTATCATTATTTTGATTTGTAACATTGGAGAGGAGGCATAATTGTATGGTAGTTAAGAGCATGTTCTTGAATAAAAAAAACATGAAAATGAATATTCACCCTGCTATTTACCATTTGTGTGACCTAGGGTAGGTCATCTTATCCTTAATTTCTATGAGTCTCAGTTTTCTTTCTTTTTTTTTCTTTTTAAGTATATTTTATTATGTTGTTACAGTATTCCCAATTTTTCCCTTTGCTCCCCTCTGCCCAGTACCACCCTTCCCTCCAGCAATCCCACCCTCACTTAGTTCATGTACATGGGTCATGCATTTAAGTTCTTTGGCTTCACTCTTTCCTATATTATTCATAACTTCCCCCTGTCTATTTTGTATCAACAAATTATGCTTCTTAATCTCTGCACCATTTCCCCATTTCTCCCCCGTCCCCTTCTCATGTGATAACCCTCCAAATGATCCCATACCTATGATTCTGTTCCTATTCTGGTTTGCTTAGTTGGATTTTGTTTTTATTTTTTAGATTCAGTTGTTGATAGTTGTGAGTTTGTTGTTGTTTTAGTGTTCATAGTTTTCATCTTCTTTTTCTTAAATAAGTCCTTTTAGCATTTCATATGATAATGGCTTGGTGATGATGAACTCCTTTAGCTTTTCCTTGTCTGGGAAGCACTTTATCTGCCCTTCCATTCTAAATGATACCTTTGGTGGATAGAGTAGTCTTAGTTGTAGGTCCTTTCTTTTCATCACTTTGAATACTTCTTGCCAGTCCCTTCTTTCCTGCAAAATTTCTTTTGAGAAATCTGCTGATAGTCTTATAGGAACCCCTTTGTAGGTAACTCTGCTTTCCTCTTGCTGCTTTTAAGATTCTCTCTTTATCTGAACATTTGGCATTTTAATTATGATGTGTCTCGGTGTGATCCTCTTTGGGTCTAGCTTGTTTGGGACTCTCTGTGCTTCCTGGACTTGTATGTCTATGTAATTCACCAAATTAGGGAAGTTTTCCTTCATTACTTCTTAACATATGTTTTCAATTTATTGCTTTTCCTCTTCTCCTTCTGGCACCTCTATGATTTGGATGTTGGTATGTTTAAAGTTGTCCCAGAGGTTCCTAAGCCTTTCCTCGTGTTTTTCAATTCTTGTTTTCTCATTCTGTACTAGTTGACTGTTTTTTTCTTCCTTATGTTCCAAATCACTGATTTGAACCCCAGTTTCCTCCCTTCACCATTGGTTTTGTGGGGATTTTTCTTCATTTCATTTAGCATAGCCTTCACTTCTTCTCTTATGCATTTGCCATACTCAAACAAATCCGTCAAGCCTGTGAGCATCTTTATCACCAGTGTTTTCAACTCTGCATCTGTTAGGTTGGCTGTCTCTTTGTCTGTTAGGTTGGCTATCTCCTTGTCACTTAGTTCTTCCATTGGAACCTTTATCCATTTCCTCTTTTTGGCTGTACTTCTCTGTTTCCTCATCTTGACAGACTCCTGTGTTTGTTTGTCTCCATGTCTTAGGTAGAGCTGTTGCTCATGTTATATTGTAAGGGATGGAGCCTTAGGTATTCATCAGTATGTGTGACCTATTTCACATTGTGGTGCTGTCTGTAGGGGAGGGTTATGAGAGGGAACAATGCCACTTACTCAGCACTTGCTCCTTTTCCAGGCACTTCTCCCACTTCCGTATGGGACTGGTGCCTCTCTAGATGTTGCTCTGGTCATCGTTCCCAGAGTGCGTGGGTCTGCGGATGTCAAGGACCATGGGGATCCTTTAAAAAAGCAGACTTTGCTGAAAGACCAGCAGTTTCTTTCTCTCCCCCAACCCCCTTTCGTTTGCACAGTCAGAAGCAATGAGGCTTTATTTTCTCTGGTGCTGGGACTCTGAGCTGCGTGGTCTGGTGTGAGGCTGGGAACAGTCCCCAGGTGTCCCTCCCAACTTTTTAAAATGTGTGACTGCACTTTCTGCTGGCCTGACACTGCCACCGCCACACCGCATCCTCTCTGCCCCAGCTCCACCCCTCCTACCTGTCTGGATGAGTATTTCTTCCTTATATCTTTGTTGGACTTCCATGCAGCTAAATTTTCTGGAACTTCTAGTTGTCTCTAGTTTTAAGTTAGTTGTATTCCTTCTTAGTTGTGGAGGGAGATGCAGACTGTCTGTCTAGGCCTCCATCTTGGCTGGAAGTCCGAGTCTCGGTTTTATTTTTGTAAAATGGAGACACTATTTCTTACCTCTCTTGGTTGCAGGGAAGATTAAATTAATTAATAAATGTGAAAGGAATATGATACATATGATATTGTACTTGGCATTCTCTATTTGTCTTCTGGATCTACTCTACACCGTTCTCTGCTCTGCATTGAGTCCTGGGAGACTGACTACTATGGATTATTATATCAGTGGGCGCCATTGCCCTCTGGTTTCTCATTGGGTTTGGGCATTGTGAGTAGCACCAAAAACTCAGAGGAGATAAGAGAGAGTTTAGGGTATTTGTTTTTCTTGTTCCTTCTCTGCTGGGGTATAGTTTGGCAATAAATATATTCATCTACTTAAGGCCACAGTTGCTGTCAGGCAGCCCCTTTTCCTTGGTCCCAACTCTTTCCACCTCTGGGTGCTTTTCCTTCCCTGGATCATACCCCTATAGCCTTGGATTAAGCTCTCTTCAGTTATTCCTCTTGAGTATGCCATCTATTTTCCTGCCAGAGTCTTGCCTATTACACGTTGTTCAATGAATTTTGATTTGGGTATACTTTTCAAAGAAAAAGAGACAATGTGAAAAAAGAAAAGAGACAATGTGGCATTGTCCTGTCTTATAAAAGTGAGCCCAATAAGATAGGCTGATATCACTAAGGCAGAAACAAAAGTTGAGGTCTCACAAGGGCCAGGGATCAGGTTGACTAAGAAATAAGAGCAGAAACTGTCATTGTTCACTATGCTAAGTACCAAGATATACCTACATATCAGCAGGACAAAATGGAGGTCAAGTCCATTCTTAATCTATGTCTCAAAGTCAACTTAAAGAAAAGTGAAGGTAGAGAAGTATGATGTAGTGATTATGAGCATGAACTCTGGAGCCAGATGGTTTAGGTTGGAATCTTGGCTCTACCACTTAAGAACTGTGATCTTGGATAAGTTACATAACTTCTCTGTGCCTGGGTTTCCTCACCTATAAAATGGGGATAATAATAGTATCTTATTCATAGTGTTGAAGTGAGAATTCAATAAGTTAATGCATGTAAACTGCCCACAAGAGTTCTTGACATCCAATGAACACTTTATAAATGTTAAGTGAAATAACTGAAACTAATGGTCTAGGATTATTTTGATAATGGACCCCCTTGGTCAAGGCTTCATGTTTCATGAGAACATACATGATATACTCAGTATCCAGAAGGCCTGAAAGATTACTGTGTCCACTAAGATAGATTCTGTGGCATAGAATATTTGACCGCAAGTATTTACAGCAAGAACATAAAGGTGACATGATACCCCTTTATGGTGTAGTCTGAAGATAGCAGAAAATCAGTACACATCTCTGGGATTCAGGGAAGGAGTATTTCCTGAAGCTGTTAGATAAAGTATACATTCTACCTGTTGTCCAATGGCCCTTTATAGGCTATATAAAGTAGATAATTTTATTTTATAAGCAAGAAAACTGAGGCCTACAGTGACACATTTAAGAAATGGAGGGGCTATATATCTTAATCAGACTTGTTTTAGTCTAATATTTTTGAACTACATGACACTTCTTACACCCCTGATTTAGTTTCTAGAATATAGCTTTCTGTGTATGTAGGGGAAAAAAGTGAAAGGCTGAGAATAGTACTAGCAAAATATATACCAAAGGGAAAGAGCATGGTAAACAAAAAGCCCTTCACTGACTACATAGATGCATTCCATAAGCAGAAAGGCCAGACAGATCACATCTCCAACACAGGAGGTAGTTTGATTATGTTTGAAACAACTGGAAATGAAACCGATGAGTATAGTGAGCTGTAGAGAATTGTACTCTTTCTCTGGAAAATACTTAAAAATAATTGTGAACTCATTGTACTTGACACCAATAACACTTTGTTATACTGACTTATTTTTTGTTGGGAGAATAAACCCCATGAACTTGACATTAGATGAACTTGTGTTTATCAAGTGTGACATATTTAAGGTAGTGAGGCAACCCTCTGCAAGATGGTTTGCAGTTAGTGCAAACATGGCAAAGTCTGTAGATAGGAAGAAGGTCCTGTTGAATTCTAGGCATCCCTTAACTTTCATATGAGAACCTAGTTTAATTGGTGATCTGGAGAACTTGAGAACCTTAATGAATATAGCCAACAAGTTCCTATGCATGACTTAGCATTGCCATAATATCCTAAAGTACTTTATCATTACCACCTTTTAACTTCTATAACAGTACAATTTTCCTGTCACAAGAACTACTCTTACTTTATGGATCTCAGTGAGGTATTAATCAATTCATTCATTCAGTAAATATGGATTGAGCCCCTAATATATACCATGCACATTGAGGATCTAATCATGAGCAAAACACACTCAGAATCTTCTTAATGGAATGCATATACTAGAAAAAGAAGGAGGCATTATTGATCATTGGTTTCTGGTACCTATGCTCATTTGAAAGCCCAGAGCTTTTGCTCCATCTTGAAAGAGGAGCTCTCTTATTCTGGCTTCTTTTAGGGGATGGGAATAAAACTAATATTTACTGACAATCTCCTTTGTACCAGGAAATTTAGTGGGGTTTTCCACCTGTGCTTAATCTCACTCAATTCTCACAATAAACTTCCTAGGAATGTATTATTTATGCCCACGCATATGGAAATAGAGGATCAAAGAGGTCTAGCAACTTGCCCATGTGAGGCAGCAAGTAAGCAGCAGAAATGGAGTTTATTCCTTCATTTTGTCTCAGAGCTTATATTCCTCCTATTAAGAAATACTATCTCCAACATTATGAAGTGAGTGCTAGCACAACATTACAATAGCTCAGAGAATAAAACCACCTTGGATTCTCTTTACAGAAATCCTTATAATCTATATGATGAGCTCAGACTTTCATTCAGTAAAATAAAATAAGTTATAAATTTCTTAAAATTCATTCATTGTATTTTGCCCCAAATTCTGATCTCAAACTCACCTTTAGCTTGTTGTTTTGTACTTTTCAGTATTTGTTTTGAATCTTGATGAACACGTTGACAACATTCTCAAATCTAAGATGTGTTCTGAAGAAAAGAAAAGTAGAAAAAAAAAAAACAGAAATTTTTTCATTAAAAAAAAAACATTTTATTTCCCTAAGGAATAGAATACTGTTTGTATTATGTTTAGTTATGTCATTAGCCATCAAGTAGGGCTTCCCTGCTGTAAAAATATTCTCCATGAGCAATACAAGTTTAGCTTTTTCTGACTTTGTTATTAGAAATATGATTGACATAAACATTCATTAGCCTGTTACGTGGTGAATAAATACACAGGATTGTAGAAAGATTGTTGCTATATTATTTTTATTTTTCCATTTCTTTCTCCTCTTTTGCCTCTTCACCATCAGAAATAGCTTTAAATTCAGAAGCTCAACAGTGTCCACTAGTGGGTGAATAAGAGAATAACCTTGTTATTACAAAGGAAAACCTATGCCTATGATTGAAATGTACTCAAAAGAGACTCTAAAAGCTACCATATATGTTATCAAAACGACACTTCCAAGTAATGCCCAGACTTTGTAACAGATTATAGAATAAGGTTTTTGGGTAAAAGATGTGTTCTATACTTGCTTAATGAAGAAATCTTAATCTCATATAAAATTCAAGTAGCAATATTAGAAACAATTTTTTAAAATTGTTAACACTTTTTATTTTCACTATTTGTATGTTATAAAAATTAAAAGTGTTTTTATTTTTAAAATCACATATTTACCTCAATTTTTGCCTGAGATTTCAACACTTATAGAAATGTTTAAAAGATAGGGGGGGGGCAAATTTATATTTGATCTCCTGAGGCAGTTCTTTTGAAACTTTAGTGTGCATCAGAATCACCTGGAAGTTTAACAAAATGAAAAGTAAAGGATGCTCTGCTTCTTCCACCAAGACTTCCCTTCAGGACCGAAGAACTTATTTCCCCAGATGCTTTGAATGCTTCTCACTCTCTAGAGATTTCCCTCAGTTGAAGACCTTATCCAAGATCATACCACATTCTTGATATAGGAATATCTGGGTGGATGCACTTCAAAATTTGAATTGTAACATTCTCTGAACCTTCTGAGACACTCCTATTTGTTAAGGAACAGTGCTTTTTCCTTATTTGATGACTATGGAGAAGCTTCTTCTCACCAAGAAAACATCTTCCCCTTCCCAGAGATTTGACCTACCTTACCTTATAGCTACTAGGACAATGACTGCGGTCACTCACAGCATAATTCACCTAGGACATGCTTGATGAAAAGATAAAAGGAATAAAGGAACTATATAGGACTTAGCTAGCATTTACTGGCTGCATGTACCAGTGAAGTATGTGTTGAACTAGGTTCTGATAGATCTAGATTATGGGTCAAAAAGAGGGGAAATACACTTGAATAAGGATGAGTTTAACAATAGGGAACCACTCTTCCAGGATATATGAATTAGCAATTTGTCGAGGACCCTGGAATACAGGGCAAACATCTTATTAAGATGACTACTATGACCCTGGAGAAAATGATGGCCCACATAAAGTAAAGTAGAAAAGGCAAGACAATGGAGGAAGAGATTAAAAGACAGAGATGCAGGCACCCTAGATATATTTATATAACAACAGAAAACTATGTTCCACAAGTGGACCCAAAAGATACTCCATTTACCAAAGCAATAAGAAATAGGCTGGTGAGAGATGTATCAACTCTAATAAGAAGTCCACTGGCTGTAGGCCAGAGCTGATAGTAGGTGAGGCTGTCACAGAACTGAGCTTGCCAATGGGGAAAAGGATAATAGGACTCTGAAATAATCAAACTGGCACTTAACTGTAAGAAGCCAGGTAGATGCAATTATCACAATGATCATCAAGATCAGTAGGAGTTAGGAACCCTATCAGAGAGCTATGCAAATTATTAATTGAGTAGAATATTCCTAGTGTAAAATAGATTTGTAGCTATGTATTGCTCAATATATAAAATCAAACAACAAAAAAAGAGAATGATCAGTAAGTTGAGGGAAGCTATCCTAATAAAATGACACAATCCTATGCCTAGTTTCCAGATGTGGGCCCGGTTTCTGACATAAAACCTGTCTGAAGGAAAAGTTGGCTCCTTGGGAGGAAAAACACTGGAATATCATGGAAATGTATACTGTATTGATTCCCCTAGTTCTATCCCCAGAAGGACACATGACCACTTACTTGAGGAACTGTACATTGAGGAAAGGTAAGTACACAGAAATTTAAAGATTATTGGACACATTGTTCAAGTTAATGTTGATATCTGATAATAAAAAGTATCATCATGGCCCCATTGTTAGAGAGGAGATATGTGAGGGTCAGATAATAAGTGAATCCTTGGTTTCACAGTGAGCACATCATGGACTCATCCATTGATCATTTCCTTATTTCTAAGTATATAATCAGAATGGACATACCTGGGAGTTGGAAAAGTCCTATGAGGTAAGAGCTCTTGTAGGAGGAAAATCCAAATAGCCAAATAGAAACCTCTGAAACATACCTCTCACAACTATACTTGACTAACTCAGTAAAAAAAAAAAAAAATTCTGGGTCCAAGATGGCGGAGGAGTAAGTGGAAGCTACACTAACCTCCTCCCAGAACCAGTCTGGACTTACAACTTAAGTGTGGAGAAATCATTTGGAATAACCAACTGAACACTAGCTGGAGAGAAGACTTATAACCACAGAGAGACAAAAAAGGCTACTTCATCACAACATAACTGGTAGGAAGTGTGGAGACTTGAAAGGGCTGGCTGGGCTCCCATGGGTGGGAGCTAGAGAGACTGAGAAACAGCTCAGCAGCTGGGAGGTCCCCCTGAGAAGGGCAGAGTTGAAACCCACAGCTGGGCTTCCTGGCCTAAAGCAACAAAGCAGAAAGTAAAATAGTATCCAGCTGTGAAAAGCAAAAAGCCACAGGGTTTCTTGCTGGCCTGAGAGAAACAGCTGGAGAAAAAGAGCTCTTTAGCGGATCATGTACGAAAATATTTTGGCACTGACTTACCTGGGGTCAAGCAGAGGAAGGGCAGAGAGGAAGGGCAGACAGGATTAGAGATGCTTGGGGAGAATTTGGGGCAGTGGCTTTGAGTGGAGAACTAAGGGAGCAGCTGAACGGGTCCCAGTGCTGAATCATTCCCTATACTGCAGGCAGACCATTCCCCTCTAAGTGGCATCAGCCTGAGGGGAGGCTAAAGCGACACCTACAGGAATAAAGATGCCCCATCCATGGTCCTTAAGCATGATGGCTGATCACAAATTGAATAGATTAACAACAAAAGGAGACAAACAAAGGCAATAGATCTCTGGTAGTCTCCAACAGCTGCCTAAGCTCAGACCGGTACATGATCTGACGCCACCAGGGGCAGATCCAGGAAGTGCAGGTCAATGTAAGAAGCAGCAACAAACAATAAGAGTCACAAAAATGGCGAGACAGAGAAACAACCCCCCATTTAAAGGAAAGGAAGAATCCCCAGGAGGAGTGCTAAATGAAATAGAGGGAAACAACTATCAGACATGGAATTCAAAAGATGGATTATACAGAAGCTCAATGAGATCAGCGAGCTCAAAGAAAACTACAAAGAACTGCAGGGAACTACAAGAAACTTACTGAGATTACACCAGCATGAAAAAGGACATAGAAGCTATCAATAAGAGCAAGGAGGAAATGCAGAATACAATTTCTGAATTGAACAACACAGTAGAAGGAATTAAAAGCAGGCTAGAGGAAGCAGAAGATTGGATCAGCGAGCTGAAGGACAATGTAGAAAAAAATTTCCAGACAGTGCAACAAAATGGAAAAAAGACTGGAAAAGAATGAGGAGGTTTTAAGAGAGCTGCCAGAAAACATGAAATGTAATAATATCCATATCGTAGGAGTTCCAGAAGGAGAAGAGAGTAGCAAGGAATAGAAAACCTGTTTGAAAAACTAATGATAGAAAATGTCCCTAACTTGAGAGAAAGAGTCATGCAAGTCCAGGAAGCACAGAGGGTCCCAATGAAGATGGACCCCAACAGGCCCACTTCAAGACATATCATAATTAAAATGGCAACATTCAAAGACAAAGAGAGAATCCTAAAGGCAGCAAGAGAGAAACACCTAATAACATACAAGGGAGGTCTGATAAGGCTATCATCAGATTTCTCAACAGAAACACCACAAGCTAGAATGGAATGGCAAAAAATATTCCAAGCAATGAAAAACAAAGGCCTACAACCTAGAATACTATACCCAGCAAGGCTCTCATTCAAAATGGAAGGTGAAACGAGGAGTTTCCAAGACAAAAGAAGGCTAAAATAATACATCTCCACCAAACCAGCATTGCAAGAGATGCTAAAGGGTCGGCTTTAAGAAGATGAAGAAACAGAGACAGAGAGGAACACAAGTACACAGGTACATTAAATGACAATGAATAAGTACCTATCAATAATAACCTTAAATGTAAATGGATTAAATGCACCAATCAAAAGACATAGGGTAGCTGAATGGATATAAAAACAAGACCCACATATATGCTGTCTACAAGAGATCCACCTCAAAACAAAAGATCTACACAGACTGAAAGTGAAGGGATGAAAAAAAGCATTTCAAGCAAATGGATAGGAAAATAAAAAAAAGCTGGAGTACCAACACTTATATCAGACAAAACAGATTCCACAGCAAAGGCCATAAAAAGAGACAAAGAAGGACATTTCATAATACTTAAGAGAAAAATCCATCAAGAAGATATAACCCTTGTAAACATATATGCACCCAACACAGGAGCACCCAAATATGTAAGAAAACCTTTGAAATACTTCTGGAAGGATATAGGCAGCAACATACTCATAGTAGGAGACTTTAACACCCTCTTGTCAACAATGGACAGATCTTCAAAGCAAAGAAACATCAAAAGATATTGAGGCATTGAACAACACTATAGATCAAATGGACTTAGTTGGTATATATAGAACTTTTCACCCCAAAGAAGCAAAGTATATATTCAAGTGCATATGGAACATTTTCAAAGATAGACCACATGGTAGGACACAAAACAAGCATCAAAAAATTCAGGAAAATTGAAATTATATCAACAATCTTTTCAGATCACAATGGCTTAAAACTGGAAATCAACCTCAAGGAAAAAACTCAAAAACACTCAAACTCATGGAGAATGAATAACACGATATTGAATAGTGAATGGGCTAACAATGCCATAAAGGAAGAAATCAAAAAGTTTCTGGAAACAAATGATAATTAACACACAACAACCCAAAACCTATGGAATACAGCAAAAGCAGTCTTGAGAGGAAAGTTCATAGCAATACAGGCCAACCTAAAAAGGATAGAAGAATCTCTAATAAAAAGTCTACCCCTACAGCTACAAGAACTAGAGGAACAACAACAAACAAAGCACAGAGTGAGTAGAAGGAAGAAAATCATCAAGATCAGAGCGGAATTAAAAGACATAGAGACTAAACAAACAATTCCAAAGATCAACAAAAGGAGGAGCTGATTTTTTAAAAAGAAAAACAAAATCAACAAGCGTTTAACCAGGCTCATCAAGAAAAAAGGAGAGAGAACCCAAATAAATAAAATCAGAAATGAAAAAGGAGAAATCAGAACTGATACCACAGAAATACAAAGGATTTTAAGAAATTATTATGAACAACTGTATGGCAAGAAATTTGACAACCTAGATGAAACGGACAAATTTCTGGAAACATATAATTTTCCAAAACTGAAGAAGAAGCAGAAAGCTTGAATAGACCAATAACAACTAGTGAAATTGAAGCAGTAACCAAGAAACTCCAAGCACACAAAAGCCCTGGACTGGATGGCTGCAAAGGTGAATTTTACAAAACACTTAGGAAAGAACTAACTTCTATCCTTCTCAGACTATTCCAAAAAATCCAGGTAGAGGGAAGACTCCCAAACTCGTTCTATGAAGCCAATATTACCCTAATTCTAAAACCAGTCAAGACACAACAAAAAAAGAAAACTATAGGCCAATATTGCTGTTGAACATAGATGCTAAAATCCTCTACAAAATATTGGCAAACAGGATGTGACAACACATTAGAAAGATCATACACCACGATCAAGTGGGATTCATCCCAAGGATGCATGGATGGCTTAATATTTGCAAATCAGTAAACATAATAAACCACCTAAACAAAATGAAAGACAAAAACCACATGATCATATCAATAGATGCAGAAAAAACATTTGATAAAGTATAACACCCATTTATGCTGAAACCTCTCAGCAAAATGGGAATAGAGGGAGCATATCTCAACATAATAAAGGCTGCATGTCAGAAACGTGAAGCCAATATCATACTCAATGGGAAAAAACTGAAAGCATTCCCCCGGAGGTCAGGAACAAGACAAGGATGTCCACTCTCTCCACTCATATTCAATATAGTCTTGGAAGATCTAGCCTCAGCAATCAGACAAGTAAGAAATAAAAGGCATCCCAATTGGAAAAGAGGAAGTAAAACTGTGAGTATTTGCAGAGGACATGATAGTGTACACAGAAAACCCTATAGACTCCACGAAAAAACTACTCAACTTCATAAGTGAATTTGGCAAAAGAGAAGGGTACAAAGTCACTATTCAGAAATCGGAGGTGTTTCTTACACCAACAACAAAATATCAGAGATAGGAACTAGAAAAAATCCCATTTATCTTAGCAACAAGAAAAATAAGTACCTAGGAATAAACTTAACTGTACTTAGAAAATTATATAACACTGAAGAAAGAAATTAAAGAAGATACAAATAAATGAAAACATATACCATGTTCATGGATGGGAAGAATCAACATCATTAAAATGTCCATACTACCCAAAGCAATTTATAATTTCAATACAATCCATATTAAAATACCAATGACATATTTCACAGACCTAGAAAAAATACTTCAAAAATTTATATGGAACCAAAAAAGAGCTCCAAAAGCCACAGAAATCTTGAGGAAGAAGAACACAGTAGGAGGGATCACAATACCAGGCATCAAACTATACTACAAGACCACGGTAATCAAAACAGTCTGGTACTGCCATAAGAACAGACATGTAGATAAATGGAACGGAATAGAGAGCCCAGAAATAAGCCCAGGTCTATATGGTCAACTAATATTTGACAGAGGGGGAGGAACAAAAAATGGAGTGAAAAGAGCCACTTCAACAAATGGTGTTGGGAGAACTGGACAGGGACATGCAAAAAAATGAAACTAGACCACCAACTTACACCATACACCAGAATAAAGTCAAGATGGATCAAAGACTTAAATGTAAGCTATGGCACCATAAAAGTCCTAGAGGAAAATACAGGCATGAAATTTCAGATATCCCACATAGTAACATTTTCACTGATATATCTTCTAAGACAAGGGAAATAAAGGAAAAAATAAACAAATGGGACTACATCAAACTAAAGAGTTTCTGCTCAGCAAAAGAAAACAACAGCAAGATGAAAAGGAAACTAACCATATGGGAAAACATATTTGCCAATGATACCTCAGACAAGGGATTGATCTCCAAAATATATAAAGAACTTATACAACTCAATACCAAGAAGACAGACAACCCAATTACAAAATGGGCAAAGGACCTGAACACACACTTCTCTAAAGAGGACATACAGAGAATGCTCCACATCATTAGCCATCAGAGAGATGCAAATAACAACCACAATGAGATACCACTTCACACAAGCCAAAATGGCCATCATCAACAAATCCACAAACACGTGCTGGCGAGGATGCAGAGAAAAGGGAACCCTGGTGCACTGCTGGTGGGAATGCAGACTGGTGCACCCACTATGGGAAACAGTATGGAATTTCCTCAAAAAAATAAAAATGGAACTGCCTTTTGAACCAGCAATGTCACTGCTAGGATTATATACCAAGAATCCCGAAACACCAATTCAAAAGAACCTATGTACCCCTATGTTCATAACAGCACTATTTACAATAGCCAACTGCTGGAAACAGCCTAAGTGCCTGTCTGTAGATGAGTGGATCAAAAAACTTGGTACATTTACAAAGGAGTACTATGTAGCAGAAAGAAAGAAGGAACTTCTACCATTTGTAACAGCATGGATGGAACTAGAGAGAATTATGTTTAGGCAAATAAGCCAGGCAACAAAAGAAAAATACCTTATGCTGTCACCTATTACAGGAGACTAATGAACAGCACAAACAAACTAGCAAAATTGGACCAGAGGGATGTAAACGAGGAGTAAACTAACAGTGACAAGTGGGGAGTGGGGAGGGAGAGAAGGGGATAAGAAGGGAAAGTGTATAGTCAAGGAACATGTATGAATTACCCATGGACATGGACAACTGTGTGGGGACTGATTGTAGGAGCAGGGGTGGGCAGGGTGCGGGGAAGCAATAGGGAAAAAAGTGGGACAACTGTAACAGAAAAGCAAACAAACAAAAACTTTTAGTGGGAAAAAATAAAAGCAAAATAAATTAATAAATGAACCGGAACACCCCCTCCCCCCAAAAAATACCTCATGTGTAGGACAGTGAAAAATAGAAAATATAAAGTATGGAAATGCAATTTTAGTGAATATTAGGACTAGAATTTTCCTTCACATTGTATATTTTTCTCCCTACCTGATCCTTCCAGAATTTGGCATTCCGAAGTAAGCAATGATATAAGATTCTTTGCATAGAACTAATAAGACCAGTTGCTAATAGAGGTTTTGTGGACCCTGACTTTGACAGGAATGTCATGCCTAAAGGAGACTTGCTTGGCCACTGGTTCTTACCAAAATGCCCTGAGGAACTGGTATTGACTTTCACAGGTAATAAAAACCCATGAGAATACAGGCCTGGTACCTTGGTTGGTTGTGCGTTTCATGATAATCTTTCCAGGAAAGTAATGAAGCTTGCTTTCCTGAAAGATGGCTAGAAGGGACATTAAAGCACAATTGAAAACCCGAAGGACTTGGAAAAGACAGGTGTTTACAGGCAAGGCTTAATGGCAGATATGTGGCTCTCGTCCTGTGCCATGAATTGCAGATTGAAAGTCACCCTAAAGGTTCCTTGTGTAAGTTCCAGCAAAGCAGACATAAAGATCATATGTGATCGCTTGCTGCTCTTGTTGTGTTTATGCAAACGAATATGATAAATTAAAACTGGACTTAGTATGGTCCCTTTAATGAAAAGGAGTGTAATCTTAAGGAGAAAAATCGAGCTTGAAGGAAAACCACAATGCTCGGTGGTAGACTATAAAGTAGCACAGGTAACTGTCTTTAAAGTTCATTTTCATTTAAAGTTTGTTTTCATTTGAAAGTTAAACTAGGTCTGTGACTTCATAAAAGATGCTTAATTTACAGGCAAGAAGAATGTCAGATGCCTTGCAACTGGATGTCTTTCCAATAAGAGAGTCTTGCAGATATAGAGACTGGTTTGTGGGTTATGTTGTGTAAATTAACATGTGTGTTCTGTTTTCATAAGGCATAAGCCTATGATCTCATTACCTAAGTGATTGTTTGTATGTATAGGGTTCACTTAATCCTATCTGCATTGCTGCCTCCTGAGACTCAACAGTTTGGTTAAACTAAGTGGCTGGGTTGGTGAATCATGGGGTGGACTGTGGACTTCACTTTAAAACTGGTTTCTCTTTTCTATCCTAAAGGCTTGGATAGAAAGGGCCCAGAGTTCTGAGAGGGGGGAAACCTGAAATATTCCCCTCAGTCCCAACTAAGTATAGTGGCCAAAAGGGCTTTCGACAGGTGTGACATGCCTTGCACACCTTCCTCTGAAGAGCCTTTTCTTTTCCCCCTAATATGGGACACTGAAAAATTAATCCCTGCCTTTTGTCATCTAGTAGTTATGAATTGAATGATGTCTTTCAACCCTGTTGCCAAATCTGTTGCCCCCAGAATACAACAAGGATGCCAGCCTGTTAAACCAAGCACGCTATTGTCCGGGGACAGCCGACTGACCTGGAGTCTGCAATATCCTTCCCCATGTGGGATGGCCACCCTCCCCTCCCCACCCCCACTCTTATTAGTGATTTCTGGACCCAAGGATAAGTAGGACAATGACCATGTCCAGCTTGAAGCAGCCAGAGGAGCTGAAGACCTTTGACCATTGTCCTTTATAAGATTATAAAGGGTCTTAAGTCTGAGTGGGGGGGAATTGTTATTTTTTATTGTTATAAAAATTAATTAATTTAAAAAAAAGAATAGTATAGGAAAGGGTGAAGCCAAAGAACTTGTATGCACGGCCCATGGACATGAACTAACGGGGGTAGGATTGCAGGTGGAAGGGGGGTACTGGGCAGAAGGGAGCAGAGGGGGAAAATTGGAATTATTGTAACAACATAATCAATAAAATATACAAAAAAGTTCTTTTGTTTAGCAATAATGGAATGGAAGTAATAAATGCCACATTTAATAACTTAAAGAATTCAGGGGTCGTGTTTCACAGATTTCCATTTAATTATCCAGTCTTTCCTCCATAAATTCCAAATGTATAATGGAAGTTATCAAGTAACCATGTGACTAGAGCATTCTATCAGTCCCATCAACTCAAAAGTTTGGGCAAGTAGTTTATAAATCGGAAGTGGTACATTTGGAATTGGGCATGAGCAGGGCCAAAGAGCACAAGTAAGCTGAATGAACAGGTTGACCAGACTCCCATGTCATTCATTATTGTTATACTGGCTCCTTTCCCTCTATTCATATTTATGGCCACATTGGGGGGCGGTCTTGGTGAGACTAGCTGATGAAGGAGAAAGGCCAATATTAGGTCATAGTTATGTCAATAGGCTGCTAAATAACCCCATTCAAAAGTGTCTTGACTGATAGTGGTGGGAGAAAACTTTCCCATTGGACAGAGTTTAGGGAGATGCACCTTGTCAGCTACTTTCTGTGCAGAACAAAGTTTAGAAGCTTAAAGTTAGAATATAAATGGATATACCAACAGTGGCAAGTTATTTTATTAGGTGGTCAGGGGCCTAGAAGAGAAATGTTGAATACAGAAGGTCGTGGTAGAGCCATAGGAGTGGACTTTAGGAGTAGGTATGAAGTGTGAATGTCACATGTTCAAAACCAGCACAGAACATAGACTCCAGAAGAGATATTAAATGACCAAGCAGATGGAATAACTTGGCCAGATGATGGTATTGAATCTTTGTCATCCACTCCAGTGCTGGGAAATGGGTACATAAAAGAAATAACCACAGTAGAAGGGATGGAGAGTATTCACGGGCCCCAAAGCATGAGCTCCTACTCACCAAGGTCGATCTTGCTACTTCTGCTGCAAATGTTAAATCTGTCTAGGAACAAATTTAAACCATTTACATAACAGCTTCTCTTGAGGACACCGACTAGCTACTTAAGGGTGATTTGACTGTATTGAACCCCTTCAATATATATTTTTTAATATGCTTTATTGATTATGCTGTTACAGTTGTCCCAATTTCTATTCCCTTTGTTCCCCTCCACGCAGTGACACCCCTCCCTCCAGGTGCCCCCAGTTAGCCCATGCCCATTGGTTGTGCATATAGTTCTTCTCAACATCATCCGCTACCTCCTACTATGCTTCTTAATTCCTGTACCATCTTTCTCCCTTTCCCCCTTCCCCTTCCCTGCTGACCTCCCCCCCATAATGTTCCCCTATAATTCTTTTCCCACCCTCGTTGCCTACTTAGTTTGCCTTTGTTTCAGTTCCCTAGCTTCTGTTGTTGGTTCTTTTGATACAGTTTTCATTTTAATGTTCATAGTTTTGATCCTCCTTCTCCTAAACAAGTCCCCTTAACATTTCATATAACAGTTGTTTGGATCTGATGAACTCCTTCACTTTTACTTTGTCATGGAAGCACTTTCTCTGCCCTTCTATTCTGAATGACAGCTTTGCTGGATAGAGTAATCGTGGTTGTAAGTTTTTGCTTTTCATTACTTTGGATATTTCTTGCCAGTCCCTTCTTGCTTGCAGAGTTTATTTAGAGAAGTAAGCTGAGAGTCTTATTGGGACCGCTTTGTACATAATTCTCTTCTTCTCTCTTGCTTCTTTTAAGATTCTCCCTTTATCTGTAATTTTTGACATTTTGATTATAACGTGTCTTGGTGTGGTTCTCCCTGGGTCCAGTTTTTTTGGCACTCTCTGTGCTTCCTGGACCTGTAAGTCTATTTCATCCCCCAAGTTAGGGAAGTTCCGATTCATTATCTTTTCATGTAATTTTTCAATTTCTAGTTCTTCTTCTTCACCTTCTGGCAACCCTATGATTTGGATATTGGCCCGTTTATAGCTGTCTGTTAAGTTTCTGAGCCTCTCCTCATATTCCTCACTTTTTGTTTCCTCTTTCTGCACTGGTTGACTGTTCCTTCTCTATGTTCTGATTTCTTGATTTGATCCCTGGTTTTTCTTCCCTCACCACTAGTTTCATATGTGTTTTTGTTCATTTCAGCAAGACTAGCCTTCATTCTTTCCCCCTCTCATTTAAGATCTGCTGTTATGTCTGTAAGCATTTTAATAACCAAAGCTCCGAACTGAGCTTTGACTTTCAAAATACATATTTTATTTTTATATTTTAAAAATTTATTTATTTAATTGTGGTAGGAACACTTAGCATGAGATATACATTCCTAAAAACAATTTAAAACTCATGAACAGAAAGTACATAAAACAGATAGAAGGATATATACAATGACAAGATATTTTGAGGTTGCTCAACTCCACATTTTTGTTGTTTAGGCCACTCAGCATGTCGTACTTTGCTAAAGCAGCCCCAGTAAACTAAAGTGGTAGAATTTTGGTATCACTGACTCAACTAATATTCTTCCACTGTTATAAAAATGTTCCTTCTTTTTGGAAGCTTGTGCTGCGTGTCTTTATTACTCCTTATTCTTTTTTGTATTTGTATTCTAGAAAATTCCTCATCTATAATCATATTCATACATATATTAAATTTTCACATTGTTCACCTTAAATATATACAATTTTATCTGTCGATTATACCTCAGTAAGTCTGGGGGGGGAATAACATTAGCTATGCTACAGATATCATGAGATATTCTGATCAACTTTGACACTTCTTGAAAATACACATTCACTCGTTGACTGGCAAATTCTAGACACCTCCAGATATCCATCTTTGTGAGCATTAAGGTTCTTCTAGGTGGTTCTGATAGACAAAGAATTAACTGACAGACAGTGCTTCCTTTGGTAGGCAGAATTATGATCACCCCCCAAAATATTAATGTTCTAATCCCCAGCTGTGGCTGGTTTGGCTCAGTGGATTGAGCGTCGGCCTGCGAGCTAAGTGTCGCTGGTTCGATCTTCCAGTCAGGGCACATCAGAGAAGGAAAACTCTGACTCCAAAAAACCTCCGCTGCCTTGCGGCATACCTCTTCTGGGGAAAGGCTAAGGGAGTAAACCCCCACAGAAAATCCGGAGCCGGAGTCCCTAAGGCGGTTTGACGTTGTAGTCAACACCGGCAACTCCTGCAGTGCACCTGAAGCCAAGCTGTATTGACTCCGTCTTTCCCTTGGACCCTTCAGCTGCGAAGAGAGGGGGCGTCTGCTGCATGGGCAACAGCAGACCCTCCATATCACCCTGCCCAGGCTCTGTAGCTTCAGCTTCACTGGAGAGGACACCCCAGCGTCATCGCAAGATGTCGATTCAACACGGGAGGAGACAGATACCGTGTCACTCCCGAGTCGGACTGCACAGCCATTCTCGGCGGTGCAGATAGACTCTTAAGAAGCTACACCATCATCTTTCAAGATGGATGGCTGCCGACATACATACCGACAATCCCCAGCACCTGTGAATATGTTACTCTTAGATGGCAATAGAGGTCTAAAGGGTATTATTAAATTAAAAATCTTGGGAAGGTGAGATTATCCTGGATCACCTGTGTGGGCCCAATCAAATCACAAAATTTCTTGTAAGTGGGCTCTATTTACTTTGAGCAATCTTTCAAGCTAAAGTATACAGGTGGCTTGCAACTCACAGGTTGCCTTTGCTCCAGACACAGGTGTCCATCTACCCTACCCATCCATGGGAGAGAGCTTGAGATGAACTGGGCTACCAAGCTAACCAATACCCAGAATCCACTAGCAGGTAGGTCCATCCATTTTGAGTATGAGTGGCACACATGTGTTTTGGCCAGTTTTGGAAGTGGACTGCCTGGATCAAAGACTAAAGTGCCCAGATTCTTCTGATGCTGGCTGGCTGTGGCATAACCCAGAATCAACTGTACTAGACTGTATGCCGCAGGCGGTCTACATAGTGTGATACAGTACCCACCATGCCAAGCAGGTAGCACAGGACGTGATTTTCCTTCTCTTAAGCATAGCCATCAGCTAATTATGTTATTTTTCCCAGGCAATGTGATCAAATAACTCCCAAGTTTTCCAAAACCCTTGTGTATTTCTCCCGGCAGGAATTTTGAGATTATTCAGTATAGAAGAGAAGCCAAGAACATGGGTTTTGAGGTCAGATTGACTTGGGTATGAATCCCTACTTCGCCATTTATTAGCTGTGTTATCTTGGGTATATTGCTTAACATTTCTGACCTTCATTTTCTGCATATGTAAAATGGAGAGAACCATAATATCTACATTATAGAATTTTTGAGGTTTAAATAAAAATAATAACATATGTTAAATACTTAGCACAGTGCTTGGCACATAGTTAGCAATTGTTAGCTCTTGGTAATATTAATATTATTATCAACAATGTCTTCTTTAACCTGGAAAATAAAGCACAAATTACCTCCTTTGTAGTCCCACCACCACCATCAAATCATGCTTCTTGGTGACTATAAAAAAAATTGAGGCTGCTTAAAACAATAGAGACAGTTTAACTATGTTGCCCCTATTTTTCCTTTCTACAGAAAAAATAGGGACAAAGCTGAGGATGCTTCAGCACTCAGAAGCACAGTGTGAACAGCTTCACCCCTCCTCATCCAACTTCAGAAAGAAGCTTGGTACCTGTTTCAAAGGTCTGTGTTTTTCTGTCACTTCCATGTTCACCAGGCTCAAGGATTAAAAGGCAAATGTCAGCTTATTTTTGTTGCTATGGTAACAAGAGTTCCTGTGCAATTAGTTGTTCAAAGAAAATGTCCAAATCTCTTTCTCACAGGGAATGTGGCTAGCTGGCCAGCCAGTGGTTCTGGGCCAGAGGTGGGTGCCTGAGGGATTGGTCAGGGTCTGGAGCAGGAAGAGCCAGTGGTGTAATGCCTGGTGGCCAAAGCACATAAGGAGAATCTGTCAGCTGGGCACACCAGAGAGCAGATGCAAATTGTACTGTTCAAACTGACAGGCACCAGAGTATAAACAGAAGAGAAAGCTGTTAGAAGAACTGTAAACAAGCTAAGGTTTGGGAGGATTGAAAAAAGACTGGCTTAAAGTGGGGAAAATCTAAAGCCAGGAAAAGGGTTTTGCAATCATCTTGCCCTTAAATACAGATCTCTGAGACTGTTTCCCCCATAAGCTTTGTGATCCTTGGGTGCAAAAATCTCATTCTCTTTTCCTTTGTCTCCTCTTTGCCTAGAACACACTAGGAGAATAATGGTTAAGAATATTAATATAGGAGCCAGGTTGCCTGAGTTTGAATCCCAGCTGTGCCACTTAATCGCTATGCAAATTTACACATTACTTAATCATTGTGTTTCACTTTCCTCATATGTAAAATGAAGATAGAAATGAATTGCTTCATAGGGTTTATTTTGAGGTTACTGCATGCAAAACACTCAGAATAGTGTCTGGTACACATTAAGAATTATGTAAGTATTCCCTATTATTGTTATATTACTTTTATTTCTTCTTATCTTTTAATTATTATTCTATTACAGTTGTCCCAGTTTTTTCCTTTTTGCCCCCCTCCACCCACCCCAACCTCTCACGCATAGCCAATCCCTTCTCCTTGTCCATGTCCATAAGTCATTTATACATGTTCTTTAACTAACACCTTCCCCTTCCTTCCACCATTCCCTCCTCTATTCTTCCTTCCTACAGCTACCAGTATGTTCCATGTTTCCATGCTATAGTTCTATTTTTCTCATTAGTTTATTTTGTTCATTTAGACTCCACTTATAAGTGAGGTCATATGGTATTTGTCTTTTGCTGCCTGGCTTATTTCACGTAGTATAATAGTCTTCAGTTCCATCCATGCTGACACAAAAACTAGGAGTTCCTTCTTTCTTTCTGCTGCTTAGTATCCCATTGTGTAAATGTATTACAGTTTTTTGATCCACTCATTTAGTGATGGCACTTGGGCTGTTTCCAACACTTAACAATTGTAAATAGTGCAGCTATGAACATAAGATTGCGTAACTTCTTTTGAATTGGTGTTTCATGTTTCTTAGGGTATATTCCAAGCAGTGGAATTGCTGGGTTATTAGGAAGTTCCATTTTTAATTTTTTGAGGAAATTCCACACTGTTTTCCATAGTGGCTGCACCAGTCTGCATTCCCACCAGCAGTGCACCAGAGTTCCCTTTTCTCCACATCCTCACCAGCTCATGTTGTTTGTGGATTTGTTGATGATGGCCATTTTGACTGGTGTGATGTGATATCTCATTGTGGTTTTTATTTGCATCTCTCTGATGGCTAGTGATGTTGAGAACTTTTTCATATGCTTGTGGACACTCTGTATATCCTCCTTGGAGAAGTGTTTGTTCAGGTCCTTTGCCCATTTTTAAAATTGGGTTGTTTTTCTTCTTAGTGTTGAGTCATATGAGTTCTTTATAAAATTTGGAGATTAAACCCTTATCTGGTGTATCATTGGCAAATATGTTTTCCCATACAGTCTGTTCCCTTTTCATTTTGATGATGGTTTCTTTAGCTGTGCAGAAAGTTTTTAATTTGATATAATCCCATTTTTTTATGTTTTCCTTATTTCCCTTGTCTAGGTGACATATTAGCAAAAACATTGCTACATGGGATATCTGAAACTTTACTGCCAATGTTTCCCACTAGAACTTTTATGGTATCACAACTTAAGCCTTTTGTATAACACATAAGGACCTTCAGGATGGGGCCCTCTGGCCTATGTCTCCAGCTCACATCCTTCAATAATAATTTCTATATATATATGCTGTGTTATATATAGTTCCCAGGTCCCACCTGGGGGCTTTATGCCTTTATACTACTGCTAGTCTCCAGGCAATCTATCATGTGGACTTCTACTCAACTTCTAAAATTCACCTCAAGGGCCATTTCTTCTAAAAAGTACTGCCTCTTTTGTGTTAGTCTTCCCTACAGAGATAGCTGACATCATACCTAGGATATCATTTTACCCTTCCTAATGTATGTATCTGTCTATCCACTAGAATATGAGCCACTCAAGGAATAGGTCATTTCTGTATTATAGCACTTGACACAGTACATGATACATATTGGGCACTCAGCACATGCTTAGTACATGAATGAATGAACAATCGAATGAAAGAAGAAATAAATACATGTCTTGGATATGGTTGAAGATACTGCTGAGATAATTGAGAGAAAATTAGTGAGGGTGACTTTTACAGAGAAACTCAGTGGAGTTGGTCTTTCATAGGAAGGTTTTTATCCTCTGAAGAAAGGGCTTGCCTATATATGGATTAGGAGAAAGATCCTTAAGCTTATTCCTGTTGATGCCCAGAGTTTCTGAAAGATATGAAAACTTCTAGAAGTTGCTGTGTGCCTGGACGAGCTTGGAAGGATCTCACTTCACCATCAGAATACAACAGCTTGCAGCTGCCAAGTCACTGGCTGCCCCTCAGTACTCCTGAATGTCATCGATCCTGGGATAAGTTAAGGGACTTAATCATGGGACTATTGTTATCAAGGTACAAATTTCTTATGCTCAGAAATAATCTGGTTTGGGTTTGTAGTTTCCTTAACTGGATGGACCCAAAATGATTCATGTTGTGGATGTGCCCTGTGCCATTTGAAGATTGTATCGGCTTGGAAATAAATGACACACTCAAAGAGTTTAGTTGAAAACCATTGAATAAAGATACTACATATAGATAATGGGCAGGGTTAGGAAACATAATGGGATGCTGAAGCACCAATAATCTGTAACTGTGGGGAGCTCTTCCATCCTTAAGTCTGAAGGAACAAGTGGAAAAAACAGTATTACCAGAACTGGGAGAGAACTTGGAGCCATGGAATAGAGGGTACTAGGCACAATTTATGGCCAATGATAAATGTAGTCACTGCCAAAACATGAGGGGGAGGGATAAGTACGTGGTTTCTTTCTCCTTCTATCCTTATATCGCATTTCAGTATTTTCCATTGGCCAAACTCAAGTGAAAGCCAGAGAGCAAGGGGATTCCAAGTTTTGTAATCTGTGATTATTTTCCCAGGACAAAGAGCCGGATGTCCAAGGATGGAGACTGGATTGGGGAAGGGGGCACTGGAGTAGGGTTGCTTGATTTAGCAAATAAAAATACAGCATGTGGTTAAGTTTAAATTTCAGATAAACCATAAAAACTGTTTAGTATAAGCGTATCCTGTGCAATGTTTGGAACATACTTATATATTTTTAAATTATTCATTGTTTCTCTGATATTAAAATTTAACTTGCCATCCTATGTTTATTTTTTCTGGAGACTCCAACTAGACAAGAGCCAACACAGAGATATTTTTAATATTTGGGTTTAAGACTAAAATATTATTTTTAAAAATACTTTATTTATCTTTAGAGAGAGGAAGGAAGGGAGAAAGAGGAAGAGAAACACCAATGTGTGAGAAAAACATTGATTGGTTCCATCTCATATTTTTCCCTGACCAGGAACCGAACCCAAAACCCAGGAATGTGCTCTGACCAAGAATCAAACTGGTGAGCTTTTGCTTTGTGGAATGACACTCAACCAACTGAACCACACTGGTTAGGGTTAACTATGATGTTATTACCTTAAACATATTTGTATTTACCTCAGCAAAAATGTAATAATATCTTTCTATATATCAGAAGACATAATCTCTGACCTGGATCCTTATCCTCATGTTCATTGCCAGTGAAGCTCACTGGATTGAGGTCAATGGCAGCTTCTCAGAAGGAATTTGCTAGATTTTAGTGGGTATGGGAAGACTACCACATGTGTAGCATTTCAGCTAAATAGTGAATAGGTGGCAGTCTTGATCAATTTATCACAATGGGAATAAAATTTACTCTTTGAAAATAAGACAGTGACAGTAAAGGAGAAAAATGTGTAAATAGTTGAATATAAAAAGAGAGATTTTGATATGACTGAAGACTGACACTTTGTACCATAGTGAGACTTCATTTGTGTTTTAATGACTTGTTATTTTCCTATTCTAAGTTATTTTTAAAATTAGACTTTATTCTTGAACTTCCATAGAGTCATGCTTTAAACTAAAGAGAAGTACATTGTGAGCCATAGATAGGAGAAATATGTGTTTTGCCTGGTGAGGTAACTCCACTCTGGTTTCACAATTGGGCAAGAGGCAGAGAAGAGGAAGCATGACCAATTACATGTAATTTACTCAAAAACATAAGTGCCTATGAGGGAGCTGGGTGCAAGGACATATAGGAGGCTTAGGCTCAGTTACTTTTTAAAATAAGCTTACAATGTAAGCTTATAATATAATGTGGGAAAGTGGCATAGGTTAAGCTAGCCTGTTGCTTTACATGTATTACTTCAATTCATCTTCACAACAACTACCCTGTTGGGATGCTAAGATCGTCCCATTTCTTCAAATGAGAAATTGAAGCTAAGAGTGGTTAGTTGACTTGTGCCATCTCACACAGCTAGAAAGTTGCAAGGCCAGAATCTGAACATGTATACAGATACCAATAAGATGCAAGAAAATAAGTGTTTTCTTATTAATACAATGTGTTTCCAATCAAATGAGAGAATAATCCTTTTCCCTGGATATAATTAGGGGAAGGTTTTATGGAAGAAGAAGTATTTGAGCTGGGTTTCCCTGGGAAAGAGCACATTTAGTACAATGATGTAGGCAATGAGGTTTAAAGAGAAGATATTAGGAGTGAATATCAAGTGGATCAGTTTGATTTCAACATAGCAAAAATGCAATGGGGAACTCAAGATAAAGTTGGCAAGATAGGATGGGATCTGACTGGATGGGCTTTAATGGCATAAGGATAATTTTTTAAAGTAAGTATGAGAATAATATTATAACTCTGAACACAATAGTAACATTATCAGACTGATGCTTAAGAACCACATGAGATGACTTGGAAAGAAGGGACAAAAGGGACATAAGAACCTGTCTGAGACCTTTGAGATAGATCAAACAAGAGGGCTGGAAGTAGGGTATTACAGAACACAATGTGTTGTTTGCCTGGAAAAGTCATGGAAGAAGTGAGCTTGTAATATATATACACTGAAGTGAGTGAAAAAGAGAATTGTTCTAATTGATGGACTTCATACTAGGAAACAGGGGAAGCTGGGTTGGGTAGATAGAAATTTTCCACACCAGAGCACTGTCTTAGTCTGTTTTGGCTGCTATAATAAAAGACCATAGACTGCTTGGCTTATAAATAACAAACATTTATTTCTCACAGTTCTCAAGGTTTAGAAGTCTAAGATCAAGACACTGGCTTATTTGGTGTCTGGTGATAGACCACTCCCAATGTCCTCATGGGACAGAAGGGGTGAAGGATCAGTCTGGGGCCTCTTTTACAAGGATATTAATCCCACTGATGAGGGCTCCACCCTCATGACTTAATAACTTCCCAAACACCCACCTACATAAATCTTCACATTGGAGATTAGGTTTCAATATGATTTTTTTGTATATTTTATTGATTATGTTGTTACAGTAGTTCCAATTTTTTCCCTTTGCTCCCCTCTGCTCAGTACCCCTCTTACCTCCAGCAATCCCACCCCTCTTAGTTCATGTCCATGGGTCATGCATATAAGTTCTTTGGCTTCTCCCTTTCCTATACTATTCTTAACTTCCCCCTGTCTATGTTGTACCAGCCAATTATGCTTCTTAATCCCTACACCATTTCCCCATTTCTCCCCCTTCCCCCTCCAAGCTGATAACCCTCTGAATGATCCCCCTACTTATGATTCTGTTCCTATTATGATTTGCTTAGTTGAATTTTGTTTTTATTTTTTAGATTCAGTTGTCAATAGTTGTGAGTTTATTGTCATTTTAATGTTCATAGTTTTGATCTTCTTTTCCTTAAATAAGTCCCTTTAGGATTTTGTATAATAATGGCTTGGTGATGATGAATTCCTTTAGCTTTGCCTTGTCTGGGAAGCACTTTCTCTGCCCTTCTGTTCTAAATGTTAACTTTGCTGGATAGAGTAATCTTGGTTGTAAGTCCTTGCTTTTCATCACTTTGAATAGTTCTTGCCATTCCCCTCTTGCCTGCAAAGTTTCTTTTGAGAAATTCGCTGATATGTAGTCTTATAGGAACCCCTTTGTAGGTAACTATCTGCTTTCCTTTTGCTGCTTTTAAGATTCTCTCTTTATCTTGTACTTTTGGCATTTTAATGATAATGTGTGTTGGTGTGGTCCTTTTTGGGTCTAGCTTGTTTGGGACTCTCTGTGCTTCCTGGACTTGTATGTCTATTTCCTTTGCCAAATTTGGGAAGTTTTCCTCCATTATTTTTTCACTTAGCATTCAATTTCTTGCTCTTCCCGATCTCCTTCTGGCACCTCTATGATTCAAATGTTGGCATATTTAAAGTTGTCCCAGAGGTTCCTAAGCCTCTCTTCATTTTTTTCAATTCTTGTTTTCTCATTCTCTACTGGTTGACTGTTTATTTATTTCTTATGTTCCAAACCATTGATTTGAACCCCAGTTTCCTTCCCTTCACCATTGGTTTTGTGTGGATTTTCCTTCATTTCATTTAGCATAGCCTTCACTTCTTCCCTTATTCATATGCCATACTTATGCATATCTCTCAAGTCTGTGAGCATCTTTATCACCAGTGTTTTGAACTCTGTGTCTGTTAGGTTGTCTGTCTCCTTATCTGTTAGGTTGGCTATCTCCTTGTCACCTAGTTCTCCCACTGGAACCTTGATCCATTCCCTCTTTTGGGCCATACTTCTTTGTCTTTTTATCATGGGAGGCTCCAGCGTTTGTTTGTCTCTGTGTCTTAGGTAGAGCTGTTGCTCCTGTTACGTTGTAAGAGGAAGAGCCTTAGGTTTTCTTGTCAGTAGAGGGCGCCCTGTTTCACCACGTTGTGGCGCTGTAAGTGGGGGAGGGGTCTGAGAGGAAACAATGTCACTTGCTCAGCACTCGCCCATTTTCCAGGCACTTCTCTCATTTCCATATGGTACTGGGGTCCAAATAGCTGTTGCCATGACCATCATTTCCAGAGTGGGTGGGTCTACAGACATTCTAGGACTGTGGGAACCCTTTAAACAAGGGGACTCCACTAGAGAGACCGGCAGTTTCCTCCTCTGTCCCAACCCCCACTGGTTTGCACACTCAGAAGCAATGAAGCTTTATTTTCCCTGGCTCTAGAAACATGAGCCGTGCAGTCTGGTGTGGTGCTGGAGTGCTCCCCAGTTGTCCCTCCATACTTTTTAAAAAAATATGCTTTATTGATTTTGCTGTTACAGTTGTCCCAATTTCTTTTCCCTTTTTTCCCCTCCATCCAGTGAACCCCTCCCTCCAATTGTGCCCCCCACTTAGTCCATGCCCATTGGTTGTGCATATAGCTCTTCTCAACATCTTTCTCTCTACTCCACTCCCTCCTACTATGCTTCTTAATTCCTGTACCATCTCCCTCCCTTTCCCCCTTTCCCCCTTCCTTCTGACCTCCCTCCAAACTGTTCCCCATACCTATAATTCTTTTCACACTCTCATTGCCTACTTAGTTTGCCTTTGTTTCAGTTCCCTAGCTTCTGTTGTTGGTTGTTGTGATACAGTTTTCATTTTAATGTTCATAGTTTTGATCCTCCTTCTCCTAAACAAGTCCCTTTAACATTTCATATAACAGTGGTTTGGATTTGATGAACCCCTTAAGTTTTACTTAGTCTTGGAAGCACTTTCTCTGCCCTTCTATTCTGAATGACAGCTTCTCTGGATAGAGTAATCGTGGTTGTAGGTTTTTGCTTTTCATTACTTTGAATATTTCTTGACAGTCCCTTCATGCCTGCAGAGTTTCTTTCGAGAAACCAGCAAAGAGTTTTATTGGGACCTCTTTGTACATAATTATCTTCTCTCTTGCTTCTTTTAAGATTCTCTCTTTATCCTTAATTTTTGACATTTTGATTATAATGTGTCTTGGTGTGGTTCTCCCTGGGTCCAGTTTTTTTGGAACTCTCTGTGCTTCCTGGACCTGTAAGTCTGTTTTCTTCCCCAAGTTAGGGAAGTTCTGCTTCATTATTTTTTTACATAATTTTTTAATTTCTAGTTCTTCTTCTTCACCTTCTGGCAACCCTATGATTCGGATGTTGGCCCGCTTATAACTGTCCCATAGGTTTCTGAGCCTCTCCTCATTTTCCTCACTTTTTGTTTCCTCTTTCTGCACTGGTTGACTGTTTGTTTCCTCCCTATGTTCCAATTTGTTGATTTGATCCCTGGTTTTCTTGCCCTCACCACTAGTTCCATATGTGTTTTTGTTCATTTCAGCAGGACTAGCCTTCATTCTTTCCCCGTCTCATTTAAGATCTGCTGTTAGGTCTGTAAGCATTTGTATGACCAAAGCTCTGAACTGTGCCTCAAAAAGATTTCCTGTCTGCTGAGCCATTAGATTAGATATTTGCTGGCTGGTTAGCTGCATCACCAGGATCTCTATCATGATTTGTGCCATCCTGACAGTTTTGTGTTTACCTTTGCTTCCTGGGCAGGGTTGTCACACCTCCTACACTATAGGGGGTGGAGCCCGTGCACTCATCACTACCAGGTGACCCTTCTCACCATGTTGTGGCATTTTGAGTGGGGGCGGGGGTCCACGATGGATTCCTGCCATTTACTCTCCGCTGAGAGACCAGGAGCCTCCTCTTCCATCCCCACACACTCTGGCCCTCACCGTCGAGTCAATGGGGGTCTGCCTTCCTCAGCATTGGAATCACGAGCTGACGGGTTTGGTTTGCAGCTGGGGGTGCTCTCTAGGTGCTTATCACCTCCCCTTAAGTAAGATTGTCTGTGCTTACCGCTGCCCCACCGTCATCGCCATAGCTGCCACCACCAGCACAGCTTGACGTCTCTCCACCCCAGCTTCGCCCCTCCTACCCATCCAGATGAGTACCACTTGTTTATAACTTCATACATTGGACTTCCATGTAGCTTTATTTTCTGGAACTTCTAGTTATTTCTAGTTTTGCGGTAGTTGTATTTCTTCTTAGTTGTGGAGGAAGATGAAGCTTGTCAGTCTAGGCCTCTATCTTGGCCAGAAGTCCCCTCCATACTTTTTTAAATGTGTGACGCTGCTTTCCGCTGGCCTGCCACTGCCACCATTGCACAGAGTCCTCTCTGTCCTGGCTCTGCCCCTCCTACCTGTCTGGATGAGTATTTCTTCTTTATTTCTTTGTTCGTTGGACTTCCATGCAGCTCAGTTTTCTGGAACTTCTGGTTGTCTTTAGTTTTGAGGTAGTTGTATTCCTTCTTAGTTGTGGAGGGAGGTGCTATGTGTCTTTCTAGGCCTCCATCTTAGCTGGAAGAGTCCACATGATTTTTGAAGAGACACAAATATTCAATGTGTAGCAAACACCAACATCTGTGATCTGAAAAATCCAAGCCTAAAATGCTCTTTAAACCTATTCCTGTTCTTTGCAATAGCATTAACCAACTGAATTCCAAAGAATCATCGTTCCATGTACTTGCCCCCCCAAAAGGGGGCGGTTCTAAGATCAAATAGGTATGGAAACGAATGTGTATTCTAGCTTCTCCTGAGGGTCGCAATACACATCAGCATAGGGAAGGCTCTGAGAATTCCTGCAGCAAGGAATCTAGTTTAACTTTTCTTAGGTGATTATTTCCCAAATATTTTTGAACACAGGACCCTTTTTAAAATGTTGAAACTTAGTAACACCTGGCACAAATAGTTTTATGACATTCATACCAATATTATCATCTTCACCTACAATGCATTCATTCCCTCTAATGGACTCTAGAAAGCAGTCCCTTCTTTCCAACTCAGTCCAAATAAAACTGAATTAAAATGTTTGGTGGGCATCTGAGAGCAGGGACCTCTATTGAAGCTAGTATTAATCCTCAGGTTGATAGCTGGTGTCACATAAAATTAAAAAATTAAGGATGATGTGGATGTTGCAAGGGTAGCTGTTGGTTACCCTGGGAGACCAGCTCCCAGAAGTTGTCAACTATTTTCTCCTCAAATATTTTCTTAATTGTTTGTTTATGTGAACAAACTATTGGGGCTTTCTAATTTTTCTCCTGACGCCAGAAGCCTTAGGTGGGAAGCTTGTATCTGAGTAACTCTGAAGTGTCATTATCTAGTGATAAAACCCAAACTATCTAGTTTACTTCATCACTCCTTTGCTTAAAATTTTCCCCAGACCCCCAATTACCTATAGAATTAAAGACCAAAGTTGTTTGAATGGGCATTATGGCTCTGCATGATCTGATCCCAGCACACACATACACAGGTGCACGTGCACATGCACCTGCACCACTCTTTATCACTTGCCAATAAGAAGGTCTACTCTTTGTTTTTTTGTAGTTATTTTTTTCTGTGACTAAAATGTCCTTTCCCTTGACTTCAAAATCTCAATTTGCCCCTGAGTTCCATGTCAAATTCTTCCTTCTCTTAATAGCTTTCCCAGTTTCCTCCAGTTGGAAATTAGCCTAATTGCACTTTTTGCACTTTTTACATAGCCTTAATCACAGGTTACTCTAAGTGCAAACTAGTTTTGTATGAATCAGTCTTCTCCACTGGATATCAGTACTTTGAAGGTAAAGAATGTTTTACTAACTTTGGTAATTTCTCTAATCAATCAACCCATCCATTAACAAATATTTGAGTGCCTACTCTGAACCAAGTACAAAGCCTTACACACAGTAGGTGTTCTACTAATGATTAGGACTCAAAACACAACGAACAGAAGTAGAAGTGGGCTCTCTAATGCAAGACCTCAGGAGGTGATTCATGTCACCACCATCAGCATGACTGATGAGACCACAAGGGTGAGTGTTGCTGTGGCCACCCTAAGTAAGACTTTTGTGTGAAAAGCCTTGAATTACTAGGGAGGCATGCAAGAGGAGCCAGCAATTCTGCTGGGAATGCTGCTAACTCTAAGTGAACCAGAGAAGAAGTGGGGTGTTTGTAATTATTTTTAGCAGTTTCTGGCTTAAGCCTGGATAACCCCCAACAGAAAGGCCTCTATAAACTTTCTGTAGGTGTATTGGCATCTTTATATTACCACCATTTAAGGAAAAGGGTAAATAAAATCTGGCCTCTTAGGTTTGGCTCTTAATTTTTCTTTTTATCTATGGAAACTCTGACCCTGATTTAATAATAATAGCCACCTTGATGGATCAGACAATGTACACACAACATCTCTATGAACTCTGATAACAACCTTCAGGCACAGTTATTATTGTTATTATTATTATATTCATTTTATAGTTCAGAAAAGTGCAGCTCATGGAGTGAAAGTGCTCTTATACTTTCATCATGGAAAAGCAGATACATTTGTGAGCCAAGTCATTTTGTATCTGAATTCTGTGGACCTTTTCACTCTCAGTTGATCATTAACAAGTGTTATTATATTGAATCTTGACAATAATCCTTTGAGGTTCCTTGACTCTTAAAGATGAAGAAAATGAGGCTCATAGAAAACCAGCAACATGTCCAACATCTTACAGGAGGTAAGGCAATGCCAGGATAAATATTCAAGTATGTCTGACCCCACACTTGCCACTTTTTAAAAAAGAGTTTTTATTTATTTATTTTTAGAGACAGAGAAAGGGATGGAGAAAGTGATGGAGGGAAACATCAATGTGAGCAAGAAACAGTGATCAGTTGCCTCCACAGGTGCCCTTACCAGGGACCAAACCTGAAACCCAGACATGTGCCCTGACCAGGAATCCAACCAGTGACTTTTCACTTTGCAGGATAATGCCCAACCAACTGAGCCACACCGGTCAGGGCCACATTCACCACTCTTATTAATTTTACTACAAAGCTTCCACTTGTAATGCAGAGAGCAGGCCCATATACTGCTGCATGAAGAATTCATATACTGTTGGTAGAATGTACTAAGAGGTTATATTTTATACCGAATAGTTCCATGTTAGTGACTCCATCTCAAAGCTTACTTATGCTTCTCCAAGGCCTTCCTATTCTCCTTGGGTCAGTTGACCCCTATCTGCAGGGTCACTCTGAGCTTCACTGCCATTATAACTTATGTCTTCCATGGTTTAATCCAGAAGCAGAATCACTTTTATTAGTGTCTGTAAAAACAAATCCCTTTCCCAGGTTTCTTATCAATTTCTCTAAACAGTTTGAGGGTGCTGTCCATACTACTGAATTTTTTTTTCATCTCTTTTGGGAATATAGCTATATGCTCAGTTTTCTTTAGCTGCACCTGATCGAAATAGTCCTTTAAGGCAAGACAGTTTTTCTGGTTTAGATAGTTTGTAAATCCTAAACTCATTCTTAGCTCATATCGCTATGTTTCCTTCATCTCTTGGACCTTGTCTCTTTTGTTTGATAAATAGTAGCACGTTTTAATAGGACTGCAGGTCTGAGCCCAATTTCAACCACTAACTGTGTTAGACCTTGGAAAAATTACTTCCCCTTTTGAGCTTCAGTGACTTTATGTGTAAAAGGTGGGTGTAGGATGACCTCTAAGGCTCCTTGTAGCTCTTACTTTCTGTGTCTCAAACTTCAATGTCAAAGAACATTACATCATGAAGACAGTCTGGGGATCTTTCCCATTCTTACTTGACTTCATGGGAAGGGAATTTTACTACAAAGATATAAACTCTCTACTGATCTTCCAAGTTCACAAATGTGTATCACAGAGGGGAAGAAAGAATTTAATGTATACTTCATCTAATTGTTTAAGAGTGTCCAAAGTTGAAACAGTGTACTCATGGAGAACTTGTCATACCACTGACAAAATGGATGCAGAAACCACATTTTCGAATCCAAAATCAGGACACAGGTATGAGTGGGGCAGAATACTTAAAACAAGAATTCTGAAAAATCCAGAATGTATGATTTTCCCTCAGTATGACAGAACTTCAGAAGTTTTTTAGTCCTCATCTGAGGATATGTTTATTGATTTTTAGAGAGAGAGAGAAACATCGATCAGCTGCCTCCTGTACACACACCAACTGGGGAACAAACCCATAACTTAGATATATGTCCTAACTGGGGATTGAACTTGCAAACTTTTGGTGTATGGGATGATGCTCCAACCAACTGAGCTACTTAGCCATGGCAGAACTTCAGAATCCTAATTGTAGGGTGTGAACTGGACAGGCCTGAGGCCAGATAGCTTCATGACATTGGTGCTGCAGTACAGCTGCTGCTACAGCTGCCTCTTGTCACCTTGTCACCCCACATAAATTATGTATCTTTGGCTTAGCCTAGCAAGAGGATTAGAAAGGAATGGTGCTCTTTTTCATTCCATCTATATTTACCATACCCATCAAAGGGCAAGTTAGGAACTTCAAACAACACCTTGGCAATGACAAACAGTGAAGTTATTGTAGACTCTGGCATCTCCAGAGCATACTCTGACTAAAACAAAGGGTTATGGCTCAGAAGGGGGTCTCCCAAGCCAAACAAAAGAGCAAATCCCAAATGAATAGCAAAACCCAGAGGGAGAAAGGGAGATGAAGGGCAGGAGATGAGGCTATCTACTTGGAATTTGATTGTTCACCCTAAACCCAGCAACCCCTGTGGTCTTGAGCTTGCTTTGAAAACGCAACTCCACTAAAAAGATCAGGATTCTATGGGAAATTTCACACTTGAAGATTTGCTGGGCTCTTCATAGAAGTGCTGAAATCAGGAGGAGGGTCTCCAGCACCACTGTGATTGCAATCACAGATAAGCCCAGGCTCCCTGTCCAGGAATAAGTCTTTCTAAATGTTTCCAAGCTTAAGTACTTAAACTTGATTTGGCTAGTCCTAAGAAACCCAAGCTATTCAAGCCCATGGCAGTAGAGCAAAGTCACAGTTTGTACAGATATCAAAGTGGTGGTGGGAAGTATTTAAATTTAGTTGTTTACTGAATTCTGCATAACTAGTGTTTACCCAAATGTTCTTACATAGAAAGAACCTGATTTTTACTCTTAAGAGAAGGGGATAGGAAAAAATAATAACAACAACAAGCCTGCTTTCACATCCCTATGTTTTTGTCTTCTGGGATGGAAAAAACACAGAATGATGATAAAGTTGGAAGGCCTCCTAAAGATCATCTCATTCAAATTTCTCATTTTATAGATAGGGCAACAGAAGCCTACAGAGGACTAAGGACTTGTCCAATGTCCCACAGCTAGTGAGTTGCAGAATTTAGGGCAGTACTCAAGCCTTCTGACTTCTTGCCCCAGATTTTCTTTGACTCATCCTTACAAATATATGTGAAAACCAGGACATTGTCTAGCTAATATTTGCTGCTTTCTTCTAGCATCCCCCATTCCCACCCTCGATATGGAAGGAGATGGTGTTGATTGCCCTCCCAGAAAGACCTTGAGACTGGATTGTCTTAAGAAACATTTACTTTTACAGGCTCCATCTTTTCTAGGCACAGCTCCTACTGAAGGACAACTCACACTCTTTACTCTCACTGAAAATTTTCTTGATGGCTGCCTGCAGAAGCTCAGTTTTCTCTCTTTGATCACCTTGTACTTTAAATTCCAACTCCTGTTATCACCCTTGCACCAGGCCTCTTCTTTTCTATGCATGTGAAATAGACATTAAATATGAGCCCATAGTACATGTACTAGCCATCTTGAGCTCAGCAAGTATCCTGCTTGTTTTTAACATCATGGCAAACTTCTTTGAAAAGGCTTCCCCTAATTTTTTCCAGTGGCTTTAATACTAGGTTCTATGTTTGTGAAGAAAAATAAAGGACTTGTAGGGCTTCTCAGGAACATTTTAAAGCCCAACCCCTTGAAAATACAAGCAAGAATCTTATTCCTTTGTCTTGAAAGCTAAAACAAAAAAAAACAAAATGGAATGATATATTATGATGTTTAAAAGTAAGTTCCAGAAATAAACTGTATCAAATATAGATCAGTAGAAAACAAAAAACCATTAATCAAAGGAATTTCTGGATCCCTGTGGATATTATTCAACTAAAAATAGATCTTTTAGCAGAAGAAAACAAAATATATAGAAACCACAATGAGCTGTTTCAGTTTCCATCAATGCTTAAATGTAGTCACCATATTGTTTTGTGACCTGACTTATTTAATAAAACACATACTAGTGAACTTCATAGAAATGAAAATAACTGATATAATTGAGCAGCTGCTATGCATCAGGTGCTATAATCTAGTTGCTTTGCACATTTTATTCCTTTTACTCTTCTTGATAACTATAAAGTATGGTTGGTATTTTCCCCATTCTCATAGGAGAAAGCTGAGGCTCACACTGAAAGGTAAAATGGCATTCTTAGTATATATAGCTAGTAAAAAACAGAGCTGGGACTTAAGTGCTTATACTTGGGACATTAACTCTTTTAAAAAGCTAATACCTAGTTATAAAAGGGAATTTCATTGATACTTAGACTTCAGTGGTTCCTGCTAGAAAAATCCTAAGAGTAAGAAGGGTTTATTTTTAAGTAACAACTCAGTCAGTATTTAATTTTATCAGTGCTTATGAAAACTGATCTCAAGCTTCAAATTTTGTGATAAAAAGCTACCACTAGGAAAGAAATTTCACTATAGTTCATTTAAGGTCTGAACTCCCAAAAATAGCCATCTGGTAATTGACTTTAGGAGGTCATGTCCATTTTGGTGAAGCAGTTGAGAGTTTATCTTATGCAAGTAGAAAAACAACAACAACAACAACAACACCATATACCTGCATTGGCCTGTGTATTTAGATGAGAGTATTTATAGTGTTTGATTGTTATCTTGACTTTAGGGAACAATCAGAGGTAATGCATAATCTTTTCAGAAGCTCAGGTACACACTGAGTGGCAGGAAACAGTATGGCATCAATATTTAATGAAAGTTTATTGATTTTTTGAACTGGAGAATGCTATCCCAAGTACTTTCAAACCACATGTAGTGCATAGAGTGTTTATGCACCAACTATTTCCACAGGAAAGTTCAGGCTCCTCAAACAAACACCTCTTTAGGAATAGTTTTGATGGAGTGAAATAATGTGTGTAGAACCAAACTCCAGTACTGGTATGGCTTTCACCAAGAAAAACCAAAATCACTTGCCTATGGAGTAGTAGTTATTGTGGTCATCTGTCCTAAAGACACTAACTGGAAAGAGAGGAGATGGTGTCAAATTGGGGAACACCAAGTCTAATAGTCCTTCTATCCTCAGCTCCATCACTCTGGACATCTGCCCCTTCAGACCAAATAAAATGTCTTAGATAAAAGCTCAAATCATGTCTAGGTCAGACATGGCTTTTCAACACTCTCCAAAAGTAGGGATGACTGAGCTTCTACTTCCAGCATATATCATCTTGGTGTGTTTCAGTACGTAGGCTGCCATTGGGGCAGGGTATAAATCAAATGGATCTTGGGGTCAGAAGGCAGAGCTTTGGAGCATGGCCAGTACTGGCAAGCTGATAGATCTGCCAGGGGTACTATAGGCTTTAAAGTGGAAGCCCAAAAGTTAAACTTTGAACCCTCTGTGGGAAAATTCTAGTGCATCTTCCAGCTCTTTTCTTGGGTGACAATGTGCATGTGCACATGCGCGTGCACACACACACATGCACACACTTTTCTTACACTCCTATTCTCCTTTTTCAGCCGCGGCCATCAGAGCCCAGCGTATTGTCCTCAGTCATTTAAATTTTTTTGTTCTGAGGTTAGCCCCTCCTGCCTCTGTGTCCTTTTTGCATGGCTCCTCCAATTCTTTGTTGAATAAATTTTCTGGGTTTTCCCTTAATGTACCAATTTAAACTGTTCAGTTCCATTGTTAGTCCATGTACACCCACCTGAGGCTCAGAAAAGATTATTAGCAAGTAGATCACATATGTTAATTTTGGGTTCTTTCTTTATTTTTAAAAAATATATTTTATTTGTGGGGAACTGTCCCTTGCGGTTTTGGGAATTATAACCCCAGCCTTGAGCCAGGCTTCTCCCCCCTTGGGAAAACTTTAAGTCTCAACAGAACACTGAAAGGCTGTGTGGGAGACAGGATGGAAGGCCACTCAGAAGGTTTCCATGGGAATTGGATTTAAAGGATGCTTATTATGCTTTGGAGCTTGCTCTGCTTTTCTTATCTCTTAGTTAACAATAAATAGTCTCTAGCGAGGGATATACGAAACCTTGCACCTAATACCAGTGTGGCATCAAGATGTTTAACAGACTGGTCACTGTGCCCTCTTTACTGATATCTGTAATTTGTAACTGTCAACTGTAACCCAAGTGCCTAAAAGCTATTGAATATTTATGAATTTTGACCTTGTATCTACCATGTGTATCCTTCTCAAAAAAAAGCATGAGGGACAGAGGTCTTGCACTTTCTACACTAGAGGAAACAGCCACCTCCCTTTCCCCCCAGACCAAATACAGTGTCCTGGATAAATTTGTTCTAATATGGTCATGAAACCTCTGCTGGACAGAGTAGTTTCCAACCAAGCCAGGGTGTAGAAGGCAGCTCAGCCCCATTTATTGATTACAGTTTCCCAATTTTCTCCTTTTGCTCCTCTCCACCCAGTATTCCCGTTCCCTCCAGCAATCAGCCCCTTAGTTTATGTCCATGGGTCATGCATAAAAGTTCTTTGGCTTCTCCATTTCCTATACTATTCTTGAAATTCTACCATCTATTTTGTACCTACCAATTATGTTTCTTAATCCCTGCACCTTTTCCCCCATTCTATCCCTTCCCTTTGCCAGCTGATAACCCTTCAAATGATCCCCATATCTATGATTCTATTCCTGTTCTGGTTGTTTGCTTAGTTTGTTTTATTTAAGATTCAGTTGTTGATAGTTGTACATTTGTTACCCCTTTTTAAAAATTAATTTCTTAATATTTTTTATTGATTATGCTGTTACAGTTGTCCCAATTTCTTTTCACTCTGCTCCCCTCCACCCAGTGACCCCACGATCCCTTCAGTTGCTCCCCCCCTTAGTCCATGCCCATTGGTTGTGAATATAGTTCTTCTCAACATCTTCCTGTCTACTCCACTCCCTCCTACCATGCTTCTTAATTCCTGCATCATCTCCCTCCCTTTCCCCACTTCAACTTCCCCGCTGACCTCCCTTCTATATGTTCCTCATTCTTATAATTCTTTTTCCACTCCCGTTGCACTTAGTTTGCCTTTGTTTCAATTCCATAGCTTCTGTTGTTGGTTGTTGTGATACCGTTTTCATTTTAATGTTCATAGTTTTGATCCTCCTTCTCCTAAACAAATCTCTTTAATATCTCATATAACAGTGGTTTGGATCTAATGAACTCCTTCAGTTTTACTTAGTCCTGGAAGCACTTCTCTGCCCTTCTATTCTGAATGACAGCTTCTCTGGATAGAGTAATCGTGGTTATAGGTTTTTTATTTTCATTACTTTGAATATTTCTTGCCAGTCCTTTCTTGCCTGCAGAGTCTCCTCTGTGAAGTCAGCTGATAGTCTAATTGGGACCCCTTTGTACATAATTCTCTTCTCTCTTGCTGCTTTTAAGATTCTCTCTTTATCTTTCTCGATTTCATTCCCCAAGTTAGGGAAGTTCTGCTTCATTATTTTTTCACATTATTTTTCAATTTCTAGTTCTTCTTCTTCACCTTCTGGCAACCCTATAATTTGGATGTTCACTCTCTTATAGTTGTCCCAAAGGTTTCTGAGCTTCTCCTCATTTTCCTCACTTTTCGTTTCCTCTTTCTGCACTGGTTGACTGTTTGTTCCTTCCCTATGTTCCAATTTATTGATTTGATCCATGGTTTTCCTTCCCTCACCACTTGTTTTGTATGTGTTTTCATTCATTTCAGAAGGACTAGCCTCTTCATTCCTTCCCTGTCTTGATTATGTCCCACTGTTATTTCTGTAAGCTGTCTTATAACTATAGCTCTGAACTGAGCCTCAGAAAGGTTATCTATCTCTTTGTCTATTAAATCATGTATTTGCTTTCTGGTCATCTGCGTGATTGGGATCTCTATCATTATCCCTGCCATCCTGACAGTTTTCATTTACCTTTCCTCTTGGGTGGGGCTGTCACACCTCCTACGCTATAGGGGGTGGAGCCCCGTGCACTCGTCACTACTGGGTGACCCTTCTCACCACACTGTGGTGCTTTTTGTGGGAGCAGGGGTCCAAGATGGATTTCTGCCATTCTCTCCTGCCTGAGAGACAGGGAGCCTCCTCCTCCATCCCCAAACCCTCTGGGCCACACAGTCTGAGGCAATGGGGGTCTGCCTTCCCCAGCGTTGGAATCATGAGCTGATGGGTTTGGTCTGCAGCCAGGGGTGCTCCCCAGGTGCTTCTTGCCTCCCCTTAAAGATGGGTGTCTGTGCTTACCACAGTCCCACCGCCTGTCAGATGGTGGTACATTTAAAGTTGTCCCAGAGGTTCCTAAGCCTATCCTTGTTTTTTGAATTTTTTTTCTTCCTGCTATTCTGGTTGACTGCTTTTTCCTTCCTTGTGTTCCAAATTGTTTATTTGATTCTTGGCTTCATCCTTTCCACTGTGCTTTGAATTCTACATCTGATAAGTTGGTTATCTGCATTTTGTTTCATTGTTCTTTTGGGATTTTGTTCTGTTCTTTCATTTGGGCCATATTTCTTTGGCAGCCTCCCTGTGTTTGTTTCTGTGTATTAGGCAGAGCTGCTTTGACTTCTTGTCTTAGAAAAGGCACATGCAAATTATGTAGGGCAGAGCCTTAGGTAGTCACCAGGGTGGGGCAACCCACTTCACTGCTTTGTGGCTCTGTGTTGGGCAACAGCTCACAGTGAGGACAACATTGCTGTCTGGTTTCTGGAGGTTTGTCCAGTTCTTGCCCCATTTCCAGTCACTTCACTCACTCCCTGTATGCAACTGGTGCCCTTCCAGCTGTTGCCCTAGTGGTGATTCTCAGAGAGAATGGGTTTGTACATGTTCTAAGTCCATGTGGGCCATTTAAGTAGACTCTCCTGAAAATCCATCAGTTTCTTCCTACACCCCAGCCCCCACTGGTTTTTATAGCAGTAATGGGTATCTGTCTTCCCAGCATTTGAACCCTGGGCTGTGCACTCTGGCCTGGGGCTGGGCTTGCTCACTCCAAAGGTATCCATCCTGATTTTATCTACCACACATGAGTGTGGAAATGCCCATTATGCCACCACTGGCACTGCCATCTCTCCATGCCACACCTCATCTCTGCACCTCTCTGCTCATCTCTACAACTCCACCCCTTCTACCTGTCTGGATAAATGCAGCTTCTATAAATCCTTTATTGTCAGACTTTCATACAGCTTGGTTTCCTGACAGTTCTGGTTCCTATTTGTTTTTGAGATCTAGTTTTAATTCTCTCTGTGGTTGCATGAGGAGGTGAAGTGGTCTACCTATGCCTCCATCTTGACCAGAACTGGGTTCGTTCTTTAGAAGCACTGTACAGTAGTGGAAGCTATTCCAAAATGTAAGGGACTACTTCATTTGTCAGAAATTCCCATCACCAGTGACATTCAAGCAGAAATAAGAGCTGATTCCTACATTTGAAATGAAGTCAAACTTAGAGAATGCTAAAGTCCCTTTCAGAATTTTGCCCTTTTGAGGACCTGCATAAGGAAAGAATAGAAAAGTCAGACTTGCTTGAAAGACCATTAATCAAGTGGGGGTTGGCAGGATAATAGAGAAGATTGGCAGAGGTGACATAAAATGAATTTCTGTTGTAGCTGTTTCATCTGTTTGAGCAGCTACCTTTGTAGGAAGGGGACATAGCTACTGCCTTCATCTTTGCTAAAGACTTTCCTTGCCCAACAAGTTGGGCCTATTATAAAAACTAACATTTGTTGAGTACTTGGTGTATACCAGGCACCTAGATAGGCACCCTATTTTTTAATTTTAATTTTTTAATTTAATGTCCAGAATAAGGAGGAACTTCTACCATTTGCAACAGCATGGGTTGAACTAGAGAGAATTATGCTTAGTGAAATAAGCCAGGCAATGAAAACAAAAAACAAAAAACACCTTATGCTCTCACTTATTACAGGAGACTAATGAACAACACAAACAAATGAGCAAAATTGAACCAGAGGTATGTAAACAAGGAGTAGACTATCAGTGACAATAGGGGAGGAGGGAAGGAGAAAAGGGGGTAAGAAGGGGAAGGGTCTAGTCAAAGAACATGTATAAAGGACCCATGGACATGGACAACTGGGTGGGGACTGACTGAGGAAAGGGGTGGGCAGGGTGCAGGGAAGCAATGGGGAAAAAACTGGGAAAATTGTAATAGAAAAACAAATTTTTAGTGGGGAAAAAAAGAAAATATAAAGAATGAAAATGCAATTTTAGTGAATATAAGGACAAGGATTTTCCTTCACACTGTATATTTTTCTCCCTACCTGATCTTTCCAGAATTTGGCATTCTGAAGAAGTAAGCAATGACATAAGGTTCTTTGCATAAAACTAATAATACCAGTTGATAATAGAGGTTTTGTTGACCAAGACTTTGACTGGAATGTCAAGTCTAAAGAAGACATGCTTGGGCTCTGGTTGTTACCAAAAAGACCCGAGGAACTAGAATTGACTTCCGAAGGTAATAAAAGCCCATGAGAACAAAGGCCTTTTACCTGCGGTTCATGGCAATCTCTCCATGGAAGGAATGAAGGCTGCTTTCCTGAAAGATGGCTAGAAGGGAACTTAAGGCACACAGGAAAACCTGAAGGACTTGGAAAAGACAGGCGTTTACAGGCAAGGCTGAATGGCAGCCATGTGGCTCACCTCCTGTGCTCTGAAGGGCAGACTGAAAGTCACCCTAAAGGTTCCTTGTGTAAGGTCCAGCAAAGCAGACATAAAGGTCATATGTGACCATCTGCTTCTCTTGTTGTGTTTGTGTAAATAAATAGAATAAATTAAAAATGGACTTAATGCAGTCCCTTTAATGACAAGGAGGGTCATCTTAAGGAGAAAACTTGTGATTCAGGGAAAGTCAAAATGCTCCGTGGTAGAATATTAAATAGTGCAGCTAGCTGTCTTTAAAGTTTCTTTTCACTTAAAGTTTGTTTTCATTTGAAAGTTAAACTAGATCTGTGGCATCATCAAAGATGCTTAATTTACAGGCAAGAAGAATGTCAAATGCCTTGAAACTGGATGTCTTTCCAATAAGACAGTCTTACAGATTTAGAGACTGGTTTGAGGGTTATGTTGCATAAATTAACATGTGTTTTCTGTTTTCAAGTGATTGTCTGTACGTACAGGCCTCACTTAATCCTGTCTGCCTTGCTACCTCCTGAGACTCAATGGTGTGGCTGAACTAAGTGACTGGAATACAACAAGGATGCCAGCCTGTTAAACAAAACACGCCGTTGTCCAGGAACCGCCAACTGACCTGCAGTCTGCAAGATCCTTCCCCATGCGGCAAGGCCACCCTCCACTCCACACCCCCATTCTTACTAGGGATTTCTGGACCCAAGTGTACATAGGACAATGACCAGGCCCAGCTTGAAGTGGCTAGAAGAGTACGAGACCTTCGTCCATTGTCCTTTATAAGATTATAAAGGGTCTTAAGTCTGAGAGGGAGGAATTGTTATTTTTTATTGTTACAAAAAATAATTAATTAATAATTTTTTAAAAGAATAATATGGGAAAGGGTGAAGCCGGAGAGCTTGTATGCACGACCCATGGACATGAACTAGGTGGGGTGGGATTGCTGGGGGAGGGGGAGTATGGGGTAGAGGGGAGCAAAGAGGAACAAATTGAAGCTATTGTAACAATATAATCATTAAATATACGTAAAAAGAAAAATTGGAGCTGAAAAGTATAACTGAAATAAAAAAAAATTATTGGAGAGGGACTTCTCGCTAAGATGGAGGTATAGACAGACATGCTGTGTCTCCCTCCACAACTGAGAAGGAATACAACTACCTCAAAACTAGAAACAACGAGAAGTTCCAGAAAATCAAACTGCATGGAAGTCCAGCAAACAAAGATATAAAGAAGAAATACTCAACCAGACAGGTAGGAGGGGCAGAGGCAGGACAGAGAGGACAGTGTGTGGTGGCGGCAGCAGCAGCGGCAGTGGCAGGCTGGCAGAAAGTGCAGTCATACATTTTAAAAAGTCAGGAGGGACACCTAGGGAGCATTCCCAACTCCTCACCGGACCTCGAAGCCCATGGGCCCAGCACTGGGGAAAATCAAGCCTCATTGCTTCTGACTGTGCAAACCAGTAGGGGTTGGGGTGGAGACAGTAACTGCCAGTCTCAGCAGAGTCCACTTGTTTAATGGGCCCCATGGTCCTGGAACGTCTGAAGACCCACCCACTCTGGGCCAGGGCAGCAGCTGGAGGGGCGCCGGTCTGGTGCAGATGTGGGAGAGGTGCCTGGAAATGGGGCGAGTACTGGGCAGGTGGCATTGTTCCCTCCCCCACATACAGCACCACAACATGGTGAAATAGGTTGCCCTGTACTGATGAATCCCTAAGGTTCCACCCCTTACAAAGTAACAGGAGTCACAGCTCTATGTGGAACATGGAGGCAAACAAACACAGGAGTCTGTCAGAATGAGGAGTTGGAGACCTATGGCCCAAAAGGGGAAACGGATCAACGTTCCAATGGAAGAACTAAGCGACGAGGAGATAGTCAACCTAACAGATGAGGAGATAGACAACCTGGCAGACGCAGAATTTAAAACACTGGTGATAAACATACTCACAGGCTTGACAGATATGCTTGAGTATGGCAAATGCATAAAAGAAGAAGTGAAGGCTATGCTAAGTGAAACGAAGGAAAATCCACACAAAACCAATGGTGAAGAGAAGGAAATTGGGGTTCAAACCAATAAGAAAGAAGAAAACAGTCAACTAGTGTAGAATGAGGAAGCAAGAATTGAAAAAAATGTGGAAAATTTCCCTAATTTTGCAAAGGAGATGGACATACAGGTCCGGGAAGCATGGAGTGTCCCGGGTGAGCTGGACCCAGAGGGGACCACACCAGGACGCATCATGACTGAGATGCCAAAGGTGAAAGATAAAGACAGAGTCCTGGGGGCAGCAAGAGAGAGGTGGAGAGTTGCCTACAGGGGGTGCCTATAGGACTATCAGCTGATTTCTCAGAGGACACTTTTCAGGCAGGAAGGGACTCACAAGCAGTATTAAATGTGATGAAAGGCAACCTACAACCCAAATTTCTCTATCTAGCAAAGCAAAGCTATCATTTGGAATTGGAAGGGCAAATGATGTGCTTCCCAGACAAGAAAAAGCTTAACGAGTTCATCATCACCAAGCTGTTATTATATGAAATGTCAAAGGGACTTACATAAAAAAAGATCAAAACTATGAATACTAAAATTCCAACAAACTCACAACTATCAAAAACTGAATCTAAAAGATAAAAACAAAATCCAACTAAGCAAACCAGAATAGAAACAGTGTCATAGATATGGGGATCATTTGGAGGATTATCAGATGGGACGGGGGAGTGGGAGAAGTGGGGAAATGGTGCAGTGGTTAAGAAGCATAATCAGTTGGTACAAAATAGACAGGGGTAAGTTAAGAATAATATAGGAAAGGATGAAGCCAAAGAACTTATATGCACAATCCATGGACATGCACTAAGTGGGGTGGGGTTGCTGGAGGGAAGGGGGTTACTAGGCCGAGGGGAGCAAAGGGGAAAAAATGGAACTAATGTAATAACATAATAAAATATACTTTAAAAAAAGAAAAACATTGGACAGAAAAAAAATCATTGGAGAGTTCCAACAGCAGAGTTGAGCTGGTAGAGAAAAAAGTCTGTGGACCTATAAAAAGATTAATCTTCAAGTATGAGGAACAGGAAGAGAACAGAATGAAGAAAAATGAGCAAAACCCCCCAAAAACGTGGAACACTATCAGGCATACCAACATGTGCATTATAGGAGTCTCAAAGGACATGCAGAAAGAATATCTGAAGAAATATGGTCAGATGTGCCAAATTTGATGATAAAAATCTACATGTCTAAGAAGCTCAACAAACTCTAAACAAAATAAACTAAAATATATGCATTCCAAGACACAATTATAATCAAACTGTCAAAAGACAAAAAAATTTTAAAGCAACAAGGAATAAGTGAATGATCATATATAAAGGATACTAAATATGATTAACATCTAATTTCTCATCAGATCATAGACAGGTCAGAAGCAGTGAGCTGATATATTTAAAATGATGAAAGAAAAATATACTGTCCATGACTAAATCTATACCTGTCAAAACCACCTTTCAAAAAATTAAGAAAAAATTAAGACAGAAAAACAGAGAGTTTATCACTAGCAGACTTATCCTACAAGAAATACCAAAGGAAGTCTTCCAGGTTGAAATGAAAGGACACTAGACAGTAACTTGAATCATACAGAGAAAAAAGTTAAAATAATAAAGTTAAATATGTAGGTAAATCCACATGCAAAAAACATGAAGTTGGATCATTTCCTCATGCCATATACAAAAAATGACTCAAAATGGGGCAAAAACTAAATGTATGAGCTAAAACTATAAAATTCTTACACAAAAGCAGGAGTAAGCTTTAATTTCCTTGTTTCACAAAGAAAGCTGGTTGAGCTGGTTGCTTTTTGGTGATTAGTAAAGACACAAAATCCCATATCCTCATCCGACTACTTTGACTCTTTTTTGGCTTCAGTCTTGGCTGAGGCTGTAGCAGCAGCAAGAGCAGCAGTGGTGGCAATGACCATAGTGACAGATGGATCAGCCAATAAGGCCTTGACCTTTTCAGCAAGTGGGAACATGTAACCAGTCTCCAGAGACAAAGCCAGAATCCTCTTGTACCCACTAATGATAGAATGAGGTACTGATGAAACAGCTGGGGTTACCAATCTGCAAACGTACACTGGCAACATTGCATACACCCTTTTGGAAGTGGAAATGCAGTTTCCTTTGGGATGTGAAGCACTTCGGTGTTGCAGATGCCGCCATTGTCAAACACCTGCTGGATGATCTCATCCCAAAGGAAGATGTTCAGGATGTTCAGCACTGTGGCTTCACTGTCCCTCACTTTGCCTCCAGTCTTTATCAGCTTCATATCACTCAGGATTTCAGTGGTGCCCCTGGAGATTTTTTTTCTTTTTTACTTTATTAGGGAATTTCAATTTGTTAGGACTTTTCGAATTCATGTTTGCAAACATTTAACATTGGGGAGTGAGGAAGTGAGAAGGGGAAACCAAGAGCAACTCACACCATCCTCCAGATGGGGGTTTCCATTTGAACCTTGTCTGGCTCTCGCTACAGGCCCCGAAATGACTTCATATCTTGGGAACCAGGTCTTGGGAAGTGTCGGGGGACTACTGGGTCCCCGCCTCCCGGGCAGCGTCCAGGGACTGCTGGGTCATTGCCTCCTGGGCAGCGTTCCTCCATGAGCTTTGAGCCCGAAGTGGGCAGTGTTAGCAAGCCAAATTCATGATCATCTTGGACACGTCCTTTTGGTAAGAAGGCCGACCAAATATCAAGATCTCAGCCTCGCCTTCAGGGTCCCATTGATTAATGCGAAGCAGAGTCTGAGACACACACTCGACGTGCGGAATGTGCTCTCCGCCCAGGCCAAAGATCGCTTCCACCAGCCACGCCTCGAGATGAACTGCCTTCGGACTCTTAAGGTACTCGGAGTGGAACCTGCAGGGCTGTTTGGTGATGTTACTTAGCACCTGGAATAGCATCCCTTACCGCTGTTCCAGCTGCACCAGCGTCGGAAACCGCTTGGGGGTGGCTGTGCTGCGGCAAGCCTCGCAGGGAGAGGTGACATAGAAAGCCAGAAGGTGGCAGTTGGACCTGGCTGCCGCTGGAGATTTTTTTTATATTATTCTATTACAGTTGCCCCAATTTTCCTCCATTGCTCTCCCTTGCCCCACCCACTCCCTATCCCCACAATCAATTCCCACCCTGCTGTCCATGTCCATGGGTCCTTTATACCTCTTCCTTGTCTAGACCCTTCCTTTTCTTTCCCCCTTTATCCCTCTTCCCCTCCCCTCTGGTCACTGTCAGTTTGCTCCTTCTTTCCATGCCTCTTATTCTATTTTGCTCCTTTATTTGTTTAGTTCATTAGGTTCCTCTTATAGATGAGATTATATGGTATTTGTCTTTCACCGCCTGGCTTATTTCACTTAGCCTAATACTCTTTAGTTTCATCCATGCTGTTGCGAAGGGTAGGAGTTCCTTCTTTCTTTCTGCTGTATAGTATTCCACTGTGTAAATGTACCACTTAGGCTGTTTCTAGCACTTGGCTGTTGTAAGTAATGCTGCTATCAACATAGGGATGCATAACTTCTTTTGAATTGATGTTCCAGGATTCTTCAGGTATTATCTCAGCAGTGGAATCACTGGTTGAAAAGGCAGTTCCATTTTAGTTTTTTGAGGAAATTCCATATTGTTTTCCACAGTAGCTTCACCAGTCTGCATTCCCACCAACAGTTCCCTTTTCTGCACATCCTCACCAGCATTTGTTGTTTGTTGATTTGTTAATGATGGCCATTCTGACTGGTGTGAGGCATTTTTATACACCAACAATAAAATATTAGAAAAATAAACTAGGAGAAAAATCCCATTTACTATAGCAACAAAAATAATAAAGTATCTATATATAAATGTAACCAAGTAGGTAAAAGACCAGTATTCAGAAAACTACAGAACACTGAAGAAAGAAATTAAGGAAGATACAAGTAAATGTAAAAATTAACATCATTAAAATGTCCATGCCACCCAAAGCAATCTATAGATTCAATGCAATCCCTATTAAAATACCAATGACATATTTCACAGATTTAGAACAAATATTTCAAAAATTTATATGAAACCAAAAATGACACTGAATAGACTCAGCAATCTTGAGAAAGAAGAACAAAGTAGGAGGGATCACAATACCTGATACCAAACTATACTACAAGGCCACTATAACCAACACAGTCTGGTACTGGTGTAAGAACAGGCACATAGATCAATGGAACAGAATAGAGAGCCCCTGGAGATTTTAGTGGTAATGGCTAAAGCCTGGAAGGAGGTCTTCTTGGGTCCCAAACAAGTGATCTGGGCTGGCACAGTGACTTTACACAGGGTAATGGCAACAGTACGGTTGGCAACTGGCACCTTATTGGCCAGTATCATGCCCCTGATCTCCGTGAGGTTCTCCTTGGTGAATACAAAGCCCACATTCCCCTGGATATGAAGTAATAGTTTCTTCAGAGCTAGGTGTTTTCCAGATACCCTTAATGGCCTTGTGCATCATGGTGCTGTCGTGCATCAGCACCACAGCCTTCCCATGGAGGAACATGTGATCTCCTGCATCTGCTTAGAGCCCACATTGTCTGCTCCCACAATGAAGTATTTTGGATTGCTATCCAGAAGTTGGATGATCTTAAGGAAGTAGTTGGAGTTCCAGGTCACCCACTCTTTCCTCAGCATCATGGTGGTGCATCAGGGATTGACACACAAGGTTTAAAGATGATGTCACTCTCGTTAGGGCACCAGGCGAGAACAAAAGCAGGGGTAATTCTTGATTATCTTATACTTGGCAATGAATTGTTATACGTGACACCAAAGGCACAAAAACAAGAGAATAAATGAATATATTGTGCTTTATCAAAATTAAAAACTTTGTGCATCAAAAGATATTATCAAGAAAGTAAAAAGATAATCTAAAACGTGAGAAATATTTGAAAATTATATATCTGATAAGGACTTACCTTTCAGAACATACAAATATTTCCTACAACTCAATGACAAAAGAAAAAAAAATTTGATGAGCTAAGGATTTCCATAGACATTTCTCCAAAGGAGGTATATAAATGATCAATAAGCACACAAAAGATGCTTCAACATCATTAGTCATTATTGAAATGTAAATAAAAACCACAATAATATATCAACTCAAACAAAAGTGAATGGTGATTTTTTTGCCTTTTAAATAAGAAAGGAAGATCACAAGTATATAGCAACACTAGAGAAATTAGAATTCTTGTTCATTCTTGGTGTGAATATAAGAATGCTGCAGCCACAGTGGAAAACAGTTTTGGGCTTCCTTAAAATATTAAGCATAGCCCTGGCTGGTGTGGCTCAGTTGATTGAGCGCTGGTCTGTGGACTGAAAGGTTGCCAGTTCAATTCCAAGTCAGGGCACATACGTGGGTCAAAGCCAGGTCCCCAGATGGGGGTGTGCGAGAAGCAATCAATCAATGTTTCTCTCCCTCTTTCTCCATCCTTTTCCCTTTCTCTAACAATAAACAAAATATTAAAAATTATATTAAGCATAGAGTTAGAATAAAGCTCAACAATTTATCTCCTAGGTATACACGTAAAATTATTGAAAACAAGTATTCCAACATATTCTTATACAGAAATGTTCACAGCAGCACTATTCACAATTGCCGAAAGTTGGAAACAACCAAACTGTCCATCACCTGGTAAATGAATAAACAAAGTTTAATATATCCCTACAATGAAATATTATTCAACTACACAAAGAATTGGAGTACTGATATATTTATGACGATTAATTTTGTGTGTCGACTGGGTCAAGGAGTGAGCAGATATTTGGTTAAATGCTATATTATATAAATGTTATTTTGATAAAAAGAATTTTTAAAAAGACAAATTTCACCTCAGTCCAAGCAATATTAATAAGAACCTGTTCTGTACTAGCCCTGTGATGGGCATCTGCAAGCCTATGATCAGTATTAGAAATAGACCCTGTTTTCCAAGGGTTCCCAGAGGAACACACACATATATCCACATACACATACACACATATAGACCTTTAAGATATTATGATGTAAACTAATGATGTGATCCAAAAACATGGAAGGCACAGGAAATTTAGAACTGCGTGGGGGAAGTGACATTGGAGCTACCTCATTTGAAAGGCCACCTAAATGATATGGTAGAAAGAACATGTGAATTAAAGTCAGGCTACTTAGATTAAATTCTTCCTCTGCCTGTTTCAGCTGCATAACTGTGGACAGGTCCCTTCATTTCTTGGAGCCTTTGTGTTCTCACCTGTAAAATAGAGGTGTTAATAATTCTTACTTCCCAGCGTTATTTTGAGGATCAGATAACAAATGTCTATAAGTTCTCGGCTCAGACAAGCACATATGTTTCTCCTGTGCTAATCTAGTTTACTTCCTCTGTTCAGTCCATTACAGACTGTAGAAATAGAGACTTGCATGAGGAGAAGGGGCTGGGGTGGGGGTTAGTGGAGGCTAAATGGTGTTATTTAAGAAGACTTCCCCTTTGGATTCTCAGAGGAATCTTGGGAATCTCCAGTCACTTCCATTCCCAACTAGATTTGTGCATACCCCCTAGAATACTACATCGCAGGAGAGTAGGCCCCACTACACAGATGGTTTCAGGGGGAAATACAGCTTAGATAAGCCTTTTAGCTCTGTAGGTACCCTCTCTGTGCTATTTTCTTAAATGGTATGCTGATAGCTGTCTAGTGAATTAGGCCCCAGTAACTCTGGGGCACATGGTTGCTATGTCTAATTTTGGCAAAATTCCAATGCATTCGTCGGCAGCCGTCCGTCTCGAGAGACGATGGTGTAGCTTCTTAAGAGTCTATCTGCACCGCCGAGAATGGCTGTGCAGTCCGACTCGGGAGTGACATGGTATCTGTCTCCTCCCGTGTTGAATCGACATCTTGTGATGACGCTGAAGCTACAGAGCCTGGGCAGGGTAATATGGAGGGTCTGCTGTTGCCCATGCAGCAGACCCCCCCTCTCTTCGCAGCTGAAGGGTCCAAGGGAAAGACGGAGTCGATACAGCTTGGGTTCAGGTGCGCCGCAGGAGTTGCCGGTGTTGACTACAACGTCAAACTGCCTTAGGGACTCCGGCTCCGGATTTTCTGTCGGGGTTTACTCCCTTAGCCTTTCCCCTGAAGAGGTATGCCGCAAGGCAGCGGAGGCCAATGCATTACACATTAGCAATTACTATCATAGATTAAAAGAACTGTTCAGCCATAACCTTACATCTAATAATGTGACTGCCTTTTGCTTTGTAAGCATTTTTCTCTCCTGAGGAACTCACAGTGATGAAATAGCCAAGGATAAGAACAAGTGTACTAGTTGAGTAGCTCTTAATTTGCATAGCAGCTCCTCCTTTCTGCAGGGACAGCACAGTCTGAGGTTGCTGGTGTCTGCACAACCCAGCAGCAGCTGACAAGGCAAAGGAGGCGGAGACTGACATTTTTTTGTATATTTCATTGATTATGTTGTTAAAATAGTTTCAGTTTTTCCCCCTTTGCTCTCTTCCACCCAGTACTCCCCTTTCCCCACCAGTCCCACCCCCCTTAGTTCATGTCCGTGGGTCGTGCATACAAGTTCTTTGGCTTCACACTTTCCTATATTCTTCTTTCTTTTTAAGTTAATTAATTAATTATTTTTTATAACAATAAAAGATAACAATTCCCCCCTCTCAGACTTAAGACCCTTTAATAATGTTATAAAGGACAATGGTCGAAGATCTCATGCTCCTCTAGCTGCTTCAAGCTGGACATGGTTGTTGTCCTACCTATTCATGGATCTAGAAATCTCTAATAAGAGTGGGGGTGTGGAGGGGAGGGTGGCCATCCCACATGGGGAAGGATATTGCAGACTCCAGGTCAGTTGGCTGTCCCGGGCCATGGCATGCTTGGTTTAACAGGCTGGCATCCTTGTTGTATTCTGGGGGCAACAGATTTGGCAACAAGGTTGAAAGGCATTATTCAATCCGTAACTACTACATGACAAAAGGCAGGGATTAATTTTTCAGTGTCCCATATTAGGGGGGAAATAAAAGGCTCTTCGGAGGAAGGTGTGCAAGGCATATCACACCTGTCCAAAGCCCTTTTGCCCACTATACTTAGTTTGGGCTAAGGGGAATATTTTAGGTTTCCCCCTTCTCAGATCTCTGGGCCCTTTCTATCCAAGTCTTTAGGATAGAAAAGAGAAACCAGTTTTAAAGTGAAGCCCACAGCCTACTCCAATGCTTCACCAACACAGCCACTTAGTTCAGCCAAACCATTGAGTCTCAGGAGGCAGCAATGAAGACAAGATTAAGTGAGGCCTATACATACAGACAATCACTTAGGTAATGAGATCATAGGCTTATGCCCTATGAAAACAGAACACATATGTTAATTTACACAACATAATCCACAAACCAGTCTCTATATCTGCAAGACTCTCTTATTGGAAAGACATACAGTCGCAAGGCATCTGACATTCTTCTTGCCTGTAAATTAAGCATCTTTAATGAGCTCACAGACCTAGTTTAACTTTCAAATGAAAACAAACTTTAAATGAAAAGAAACTTTAAAGACAGTTACCTGTGCTACTTTATAGTCTACCATGGAGCATTGTGATTTTCCTTGAATCACGATTTTTCTCCTTAATATTGCCCTCCTTGTCATTACAGGGACTGCATGAAATCCAGTTTTAATTTATCCTGTTTGTTTGCATAAACACAACAAGAGCAGCAAATGGTCACATATGACCTCTATGTCTGCTTTTCTGGAACTTACACAAGGAACCTTTAGGGTGACTTTCAGTCTGCCATTCACGGCACAGGAGCTGAGCCACATACCTGCCATTCAGTCTTGCCTATAAACGCCTGTCTTTTCCAAGTCCTTCAGGTTTTCCATTATGCCTTAAGTTCCCTTCTAGCCATCTTTCAGGAAAGCAGCCTTCATTCCTTCCCTGGAAAGACTGCCATGGACCGCACAACCAACCAAGGTAGCAGGCTATTTTTTTTCATGGGCTTTTATTACCTTTGAAGTCTATCCCAGTTCCTCAGGGCATTTTGGTAACAACCAGAGCCAACCACATCTCCTTTAGGCTTGACATTCCGGTCAAAGTCATAGTCAACCTCTATTAACAACCAGTCTTATTAGTTTTATGGTAAGAACTTTATGTCATTGCTTACTTATTCAGAAAGCCAAATTCTGGAGGGATCAGGTAGGGAGAAAAATATACAATGTGAAGGAAAATCCTTGTCCTTCTAATATTTAATGAAATTGTATTTCCATACTTTACATTTTCTTTTGTTCACTGTCCTACATGTGAGGTTTTCTTTTTTGGGGTGGGGGGGATTTTCTGGTTCATTTATTAATTTATTTTGCTTTCATTTTACCCCACTAAAATTTTTTGTTTGTTTTTTTCTTACAGTTGTCCCACATTTTTCCCTATTGCTTCCCCACACCCTGCCTACCGCTTGTCCCAAAGTCACTTCCCACCCAGTTGTCCACGTCCATGGGTCTTTTATACATGTTCTTTGACTAGACCCTTCCCCTTCTTACCCCCTTCTCTCTATCCCCTCTACCCGCTTATCACTGTTAGTCTACTCCTTGTTTACATACCTCTGGTTCAATTTTGCTCATTTGTTTGTGTTGTTCATTACTCTCCTGTAATAGGTGATAGCATAAAGTATTTTTCTTTTGTTGCCTGGACATTTCGCTAAGGATAATTATCTCCAGTTCAATCCATGTTGTTGCAAAGGGTAGAAGTTCCTTCTTTCTTTTTGCTAATTAGTACTTCATTGTGTAATCGTACCACAGTTTTTTGATCCACTCATCTACAGATGGGCACTTAGGCTGTTTCCAGCACTTGGCTATAGTAAATAGTGCTGCTATGAATATAGAGGTGCATAGGTTCTTTTGAATTGGTATTTCAGGATTCTTTGGATATATTCCTAGCAATGGAATTGCTGGTTCAAAAGGCAGTTCCATTTTTAGTTTTTTAAGGAAATTCCATACTGTTTTCCATAGTGGGTGCACCAGTCTGCACTCCCACCAGCAGTGCACCAGGAGAGTTCCCTTTTTCTGCATCCCCGCCAGCACATGTTGTTTGTTGATTTTTTTATGATGGCCATTCTGACTGGTATGAGGTGGTATCTCATTGTGATTTTTATTTGCATCTCTCTGATGGCCAGTGATGTTGAGCATTCTTTCATATGTCTATGGACCCCCTGTATGTCCTCTTTGGAAAAGTGTTCAAAATCTTTGCCCATTTTGTCTGTCTTCTTGGTGTTGAGTTGCATACATTCTTTATTTATTTTGGAGATCAATCCCTTGTCTGAGGTATCATTGGAAAATATATTTTCCCATATGGTTGGTACCCTTTTCATCTTGCTGATGTTTTCCTTTGCTGAGCAGGAACTCTTTAGTTTGATGTAGTCCCATTTGTTTATTCTTTCCTTTATTTCCCTTGCCTTAGGAGGTATATCAGTGAAAATGTTGCTACGCGGGATATTTGAACTTTTCCTGCTTATGTTTTCCTCTAGGACTGTTATGGTGCCATGGCTTACATTTAAGTCTTTGATCCATCTTGACTTTATTCTGGTGTATGGCTTAAGCTGTTGGTCTAGTTCCATTTTTTTGCATGTCCCTTCCCAGTTCTCCCACACCATTTATTGAAGAGGCTCTTTTCACTCCATTGTATGCTCCTTCCCCCTTTGTCAAATATTAGCTGACCATATAGACCTAGGTTTATTTCTGGGCTCTCTATTCTGTTCCACTGATCTACATGTCTGTTCTTATGCCAGTACCAGACTATATTGATTACCATAGCCTTGTAGTATAATTTGGTATCAGGTATTGTGATTCCTCCTATTGTGCTCTTCTTCCTCAAGATTGCTGTGGCTATTCAGGGCCTTTTTTGGTTCCATATAAATTTTTGAAATATTTTTTCTAGGTCTGTGAAATATGTCATTGGTATTTTAATTGGGATTGCATTGAATCTATATATTGCTTTGTGTAATATGGACATTTTAATGATATTGATTCTTCCCATTCATGGACATGGTATATGCTTCCATTTATTTGTATCTTCCTTAATTTCTTTCTTCAGTGTTATGTAGTTTTCTGAGTACAGGTATTTTACCTCCTTGGTTAAATTTATTCCTAGGTAGTGTATTTTTCTGTTGCTATAGTAAATGGGATTTTTTTTCTAGTTTCTATCTTTGATATTTTATTGTTGGTGTACAGAAACACCTTCAATTTCTGAATATTGACTTTGTACCTTACTATTTTGCCAAATTCACTTACTACGTCCAGTAGATATTTTTGGAGTCTATAGGGTTTTCTATGTATAATATCATGTGGTCTGCAAATAATGTCAATTTTACTTCTTCTTTCCCAATTTAGATACCTTTTATTTCTCTTTCTTGTCTGATTGCTCTGGCTAGAACTTCCAAGACTATGTTGAATAGGAGTGGAGAGAGTGGACATCCTTGTCTTGTTCCTGACCTCCGGGGGAATGCTTTCAGTTTTTGCCCACTGAGTATGATGTTGGCTTCAGGTTTCTCATATATGATCTTTATTATCTTGAGGTATGCTCCCTCTATTCCCATTTTGCCAAGAGTTTTCATCATAAATGGGTGTTGTACTTTATCAAATGCTTTTTCTGCATCTATTGATATGATCATGTGGTTTTTGTCTTTCATTTTATTTATATGGTGTATTACATTTATTGATTTGCAAATATTTACCCATCCTTGCATTCTTGAAATGAATTCCACTTGATCGTGGTGTATGATATTCCTAATATATTGCTGAATCCTGTTTGCCAATATTTTGTTGAAGATTTTAGCATCTATGTTCATCAGCAATATTGGCCTGTAGTTTTCTTTCTTTGTTGTGTCTTGACCTGGTTTTGGAAATAGGGTAATACTGGCTTCATAGAACGAGTTTGGGAATCTTCCTTCTTCTTGGATTTTTGGGAATAGTCTGAGAAGGGTAGGAGTTAGTTCTTTCTTAAATGTTTTGTAAAATTCACCTGTGAAGCCATCTGTCCAGGGCTTTTATGTGCTGAGAATTTTTTGATTACTGCTTCAATTTCACTAGTTGTTATTGGTCTATTCAAGCTTTCTGCTTCTTCTTGATTCAGTTTTGTAAGAGTATATGTTTCCAGAAATTTAACCATTTCATCTAGGTTGTCAAATTTCTTGTGATACAGTTGATCGTAATAATTTCTTACAATCCTTTGTATCTCTGTGTTGTCGGTTGTGATTTCCCCTCCTTTATTTCTGATTTTATTTATTTGGGCTCTCTCTTTTTTTCTTGATGATCCTTGTTAAAGACTTGTCAATTTAGTTTATCATTTCAAAGAACCAGCTTCTACTTTTTTTTGATCTTTTGAATTGTTTGTTTAGTCTCTATGTCATTTAATTCTGCTCTGATCTTGATGATTTCCTTCCGTCTACTCACTCTGGGTTTTGTTCGTTGCTATTTTTCTAGTTCTTATAGCTGTAGGGTTAGATTTTTTATTAAAGATTCTTCTATCCTTTATAGGTAGGCCTGTGTTGCTATGAACTTTCCTCTCAGGACTGTTTTTGCTGTAGCCCATAGGTTTTGGCTTGTTGTGTGTATATTATCATTTGTTTCCAGAAACTTTTTGATTTCTTCCTTGATGTCATTGATAACCCTATCATTATTTAATAGCATGTTATTTATTCTTCATTAGTTTGAATGTTTTTCAGTTTTTTTTCCATGAGGTTGATTTCTAGTTTCAAGGCACTGTGATCTGAGAAGATGGTTGATATAATTTCAATTTTCTTCAATTTGTTGAGGCTTGTTTTGTGTCCTGTCATGTGGTTTATCTTTGAAAATATTCCATGTGCACTTGAAAAGAAAGTATATTTTGCTTCTTTGGGGTGAAAAGTTTTATATATATCAATAAGTCCATTTGATCTAGAGTGTTGCTCAATGCCTCAGTAGTTTTGGTGTTTTTTTGCTTCGAAGATCTGTCCACTATTGAAAATGGGGTGTTAATGTCTCCTACTATGAGTGTGTTGCTGTCTATATCCTTCCTGAAGTATTTCAAAATTTTCCTTACATATTTGGGTGCTCCTAAGTTGGGTGCATATATGTTTACAAGGGTTATATCTTTTTGATGGATTTTTGTCTTAAGTATTATGAAATGTTCCTCTTTGTTTCTTTTTATGGCCTTTTCTGTGAAATCTGTTTTGCCTGCTATAAGTATTGCTACCCGCACTTTTTTTAAATATCCATTTTCTTGAAATACTTTTCTCCATCCCTTCACTTTCAGCCTGTGTTGATCTTTTGTTCTAAGTTGGGTCTCTTGCAGACAGCATATATGTGGTCATGCTTTATAATCCATTCAGATACGCTATGTCTTTTGATTGGTGAATTTAATTTATTTACATTTAAGGTTATTATTGATAGATACTTATTGATTGTCATTTAACCCCTTTGTACTTGTGTTCCTTCCTGTTTTTCTCTGTTTCTTCATCTTCTTAAAGCAGACCCTTTAGCATCTCTTGCAATACTGGTTTGGTGGAGATGTATTCTTTTAGCCTTCTTTTGTCTTGGAAACTCCTTATTTCACCTTCCATTTTGAATCAGAGTCTTGCTGGGTAGAGTATTCTTGGTTGTAGACCTTTGTTTTTCATTGCTTGGAATATTTTTAGCCATTCCCTTCTGGCTTGTAGTGTTTCTGCTGAGAAATCTGATGATAGCCTTATTGGAGCTCCTTGTATGTTATTAGTTGTTTCTCTCTTGCTGCTTTTAGGATTCTCTCTTTGTCTTTGAATGTTGGCATTTTAATTATGATGTGTCTTAAAGTGGGCCTGTTGGAGTCCATCTTCATTGGGACCCTCTGTGCTTCCTGGACTTGCATGACTCTATCTCTAATCAAGTTAGAGATGTTTTCTATCATTAGTTTTTCAAACAGGTTTTCTATTCCTTGCTACTCTCTTCTCCTTCTGGAACACCTATGATATGAATATTATTACATTTCATGTTGTCCTGAAGCTCTCCTGAAACCTCTTCATTCTTTTTCAGTCTTTTTTTATTTTGTTGTACTGTATGGAATTTTTTTTTACGTTGTCCTCTAGCTCGCTGCTTCAATCTTCTGCTTCCTTTAGTCTGCTTTTAATTCCTTCTACTGTGTTCTTCAATTCAGAAATTGTATTCTTCATTTCCTTCTGGATCTTATTGATAGCTTTTATGTCCTTTTTCATTCTGGTGTAATTTTCTGTAAGTTCCTTGTAGTTTCCCTGGAGTTCTTTGTAGTTTTCTTTGAGCTCTCTGATCTCATTGAGCTTCCCTATAATCCATCTTCTGAATTCCATGTTTGATAGCTTGCTTCCCTCTATTTCATTTAGCACACTTTCTGGGAATTCTTCCTTTCCTTTCAATGGGGGGTTGTTTCTCTGTCTCCCCATTTCTGGGACTCTTCTTGTTTGTTGCTGCTTCTTAGATTGATGTGCACTTCCTGGATCTGCCCCTGGTGGTGTCAGACCATGTAGCCATCTGGGCCTAGTCAGCCTGTTGGAGACTACTAGAGATCTACTGCCTTTGTCTGTCTCCTTTAGTTGTTAATCTATTCAATCTGTGATCAGCTGTTAGTCTTAAGGACTGAGGGTGGGGCAGATTAAATCCTGTATGTGGGGCTTTTGCTTCCCCTTAGGCTGATGCCACTTGGAGGGGAATGGTCTGCCTACAGTATAGGGAATGAGTCAGCACTGGGACCCATTCAGCTGCTTCCCCAGTTTCCAAAGCCACTGCCCCAAACTCTCCTCAAGTATCTCCAGTCCTCTCTACCTTCCCTCTGCTTGAGCCCATGGTAAGTGAGTGCCAAAATATTTTTGTATGTGATCCGCTTAAGAGCTCTTTTTCTCCAACTGTTCCTCTCAGGCCAGCAAGAAACCCTGTGGCTCTTTGCTTTTCACAGTTGGATACTATTTTACTGTCCATTCTGTTGGTGTAGGCTGGGAAGCCCAGCTGGGGGTTTAGACCCTACCCTTCTCAGGGTGACCTCCTGGCTGCGGAACTGTTTCTCATTCCCTTCAGCTGCCACCCGTGGGAGCCCAGCCAGCCCTCTCACATCTCCACACTTCCTACCTACCAGTCACATTGTGATAAAGTGGCTTTTTCTATCTTTCCATGGTTATAAGGTTTCTCTCCAGCTAGTGTTCAGTTGATTATTCCAGGTGATTTCTCCACAATTAAGTTGTAAGTCCAGACTGGTCCTAGGAGGAGGTTAGTGTAACTTCCACTTACTCCTCCGCCATCTTGGATTTCCCCTGACTTTTTAATAGTACATATATTTAAAGATTTTTTTCACTTAGCAGCTTTAACCCATTAGTTGCCCAAATTAGTTTAATCATTTTTATGTAATTAACTTGCAATAAACCTATAGTCTATGATTAAGTAAACATTCTCACCCTAGCACTGCTTGAATGGTTTCTAAATACTTGGGCATTATTCTACTTCTGTGTACCAAAGAATTAAAATAACTTCTTCTTCAAAGCCTGAACCCTTAAGATGTTATGTAAATTCTCCTTTTACTTTTTCTGTGGTATACTGCCCCCACCTCAATGTCCACTACATTGTTTGGACCACATTCAGCCACTGTGTAAAATAACTATTTTATTACAGAGTAAATGAATATGATGTAGTGGATACTGCACCATTCCAAAAGTTAGGAATCTTAGAGATTAGTTTTTACTAAATTGCTCTGTGACTCTGAATGTGTTTCTTGACCTCTCTGTACCTGATACACTAAAGGTCATAGATAAACTCTACAGTCTAGCCCAGATATATCATTCACTACAACACTGGTAATTTGCAAGTACATAATCATATATTCTTCTATCTAGCTTCCCTTGCCTTGAAACACTCACAGCCCAATATATTGAGCCATCTGGTCCTTCCAATTGCTTTCTGATATTTTACTTTCTTCTTTAATTGAATTTTTTACATTACCATTTAGTCCCCTTACACCTCCACCACCACAATCATAACACTGTTGTCCATGTCCATGAGTTCATTTTGCTCAATCCCCCTACCCCATAAGTTCCCCCCAACCTTAGCTGTCATCCAGCTCTCTGAGTCTGTCTCTATTTTGCTTGTTAGTTCAGTTTGTTCATTAGATTCCACAAATGAAAGCAATCATATGGTATTTATCGTTCTCTGACTAGCTTATTTCATTTAGTATAATGTTCTCCAGGTCCACCCATACTGTCTCAAAGGGTTAAATTTTCTTCTTTTTTATTTCTAAGGAAGGAAGGTCTTCAAAGCCTGGGTCCTAGATTCATTTTTTCTCCTTGTCTTATAAACTTCTTTTGTTTTTATTTTTCTTTTCTTTTCTTTCTTCTTTTCTTTCTCTCTTTCTTTCTTTTGTTCCTTTTCTTTTTTCCCCTTTCTTTCTTTCTTTCTTTCTTTCTTTCTTTCTTTCTTTCTTTCTTTCTTTCTTTCTTTCTTTCTTTCTTCTTTCTTTCTTATTTCTTTCTTTCTCTCTTCTTTTTGCTTTATAAGGACAGCCTGAAGCTGGAGCGAATCATGTTGCTGAGAATTATTTCAAAAATTTCCCAAACTATCATTACACTGACATGGCCACACAAACCTTGTTCTCCTAAGTCTTTTGCCTAAAGAGTCACATCTTCATAATCAAAAACTCTTTCTTGACTTCTGGCCAAGATGGAGACTTAGACTGACATGCTCTGTCTCCCTCCACAACTAAATAGGAATACAATTACTTCAAAACCAAAGATAACCAGAAATTCCAGAAAATAAAACTACATGGAAGCCCAAAATATGAAGTTATAAACCAGCGGTGCTCATCTGAATGGGTAGCAGGGGCGAAATCAGAATCAAGATGGAAAGATCGGGCTGTGCTGTCCGTGGTAGCAGCAGAGATAGCGGTGGGACCGCGAGAAATGCCAGGGGAGCAATCCCAGCTACAGTTGAGACCCAGCAGCTTGCGATTCCAACACTGGGGAAGGCAGACCCCCCATTGCCTTGGACTGTGAGCTGGTCTCTCAGCGGAGAGTAATGGCAGGAAACCATCTTGGAACCCTCCCACACACGAAGCGCCACAGAGCAGTGAAAAAGGTCGCTGGTCGCCAGGTAGTGATGAGTGCACAGGGCTTCACCCCCTACAGCCGGCCCAGGAAGCAAAGGTAAACAGTAAACTGTCAGGATGAAGTGGACTATGATTGAAATCCCGGTGACACAGCTCACCAGGCAGCAGATGCGGGACCTAACCGATGAGCAAATAGAAAATCTTTCTGAGGCTCAGTTCAGAGCTATAGTCATAAGGTGGTTTACAGAATTAACAAAAGATTTGAAAAAAGATGGGGAAGGAATGAAAGCTAGTCATACTGAAGTGAACAAAAGCACATACGAGACAAGTGGTGAGGAAATGAAAACCAGAGATAAAATAAACAAATCAGAACATAGGAAAGGAACAAACAGTCAACTAGTGCAGAAAAAGAAAACAAAAGGGAGGAATATGAGGAGAGGCTCAGAAACATCTGGGACAGCTATAAGCGAATGAACATTCGAATAATAGAATAGCCAGAGGGTGAAGAAGAAGAACTAAAAATTGAAAAATAATGTGAAAGAAATAATGAAGCAGAACTTCTCAAATTTGGGGAAGGAAATAGACTTACAGGTCCGAGAAGCACAGAGAGTTCCAGAAAAACTGGACCCAGGGAGGACCACTCCAAGACACATTATAATCAAATTCTCAAAAATTAAATATAAAGAGAGAATCTTAAAAGCAGCAAGAGAGAACAAAAGAATTATGCACAAAAGGGTCCCAATTAGACTATCAGCTGGTTTATCAAAGGAAACTCTGCAGGCAAGAAGAGATTGGCAAGAAATATTCAAAGTAATAAAAAGCAAAAACCTACAACCACAATTACTCTATCCAGCGAAGCTGTCATTCAGAATAGAAGGGCAGAGAAAGTGCTTCCAGGACTAAGTAAAACTGAAGCAGTTCATCAGGTCCAAACCACTGTTATATGAAATGTTAAAAGGACTTGTTTAGGAGAAAGAGGATCAAAACTATGAACATAAAATGAAAACTGTATCACAACAACCAACAACAGAAGCTAGGGAACTGAAACAAAGGCAAACTAAGTAGGCAATGGGAGGGAAAAAGGAATTATAGGTATGGGGAACATATTGGGGGGAGGTCAGCAGGGAGGGGGAAGGGGGAAAGGGAGAGAGATGGTACAGGAATTAAGAAGCATAGTAGGAGGGAGTGGAATAGACAGCAAGAGGCTGAGAAGAACTGTATGCACTACCAATGGTCATGGACTAAAAGTGGGGGACAACTGAAGGGAGGGGGGTCACTGGGTGGAGGGGAGCAGAAGGAAAAGAAATTGGGACAACTGTAACAATATAATCAATAAAACATTTTTAAAAAATAAAAATGAATCTTTCTTTATTCTCCCAGGCATCATAGTTCAAATATGCTTGTGTCTCAATACGTAAAAAGAGTTTCAGATATTTTACCCAGTTTCTAGTTTTTATAGTAGAAAGGTAATTATAGTTCCTGAAATCCATCATGACTAGAGCAAAATCCTGAGTTTTTCTTTTAGGTTTTGCTAGCATAGATCTAAATTATCTCTTATTCTGGGCTAGTTTACCCCTACCACTGTAGATTGAACTTCTTGGGTTCACTACTAAATCTCTAGAGTGTCTCTATATGCTTACATAGTTGAGTGTTCAGTAACAAGTCTTAAAAGGACCTCTAGGTAAAGTGATGAACTTCTTTCTTTTGAGAGCTCCATCTTCCCTAGTATTCATCCCAGCAAATTCTAGCCACCTCAATGTCCCTAAATTCTTATGTCTTTCTCCTCAGCTCAGTGAGACTATCATGCTCTGCTTGGGATTCTCCTTTCTGTGCTATGGTCCAGAAAATCCCCTTATGCAAAAAAAAAAAAAAAAAAAAAAAAAAAAAAAAAAAAAAAAAAAAAAAAAAACAGGACAATTGTAGAGCTCTCTTTCAGGAGTTACAGTTCTGACATGTCTAATATCTGAAACAATTATTTCATTTTTTTCTGCTTTCTAGTTGTTATTGCAGAAGGAAAAGTCTCATACCAAGTACTTTATTATTACTGGAATTCCACAACTTTTATTTTATTTTTCTTAAGTGATATTTATTTTTTCTAATCAAACATTGTCAAGATATAATCTATAGCTTCCATATCCTATTTTAAATTGTCATCAAGTTTAAAAGCCATATATTTCCCCTCTGAATCATTGCAAAATCAAAAACAGTTTATATTTAATATTTCTCATAATGAAAAAAAATATCTTGAACTTTGGGCTGGTTATTTTGTCTGCATAGAAATGTAAGTCAAGGGAAAGTTATAGGACACTCAAAAATATCTTTAATTCATTGGTTAAAAATACCCATTTTCTAAGAATGTTTATCTAGGTATATGAAATATTTTATGGAGAACAAGGGAAAGTGAGGTAAGAATAAAAATAAAGCTGAGGTTAGTTTAAAAAGTAATTTCAGACTCTCAATATTTTAGTGGCTTCAACTGTTCTTTTTTGATGAAACTATATTCTCTGAGAGAATAAGAGCTGTGTAACCAACTGGGTTTAATGTTATGCCTTGAATGCCAGGAAATGCAAGTTAAAATTTATTGATCAATTATAGTAAATATATAATTTAGAGTATGTGGTAAAATGAACTACCAATTTGCTCTATGTACTTTCAAATATCTTGTATTATTATTTCAAGTTCCCTATGTATATAGATATACATTTTAAACTGCTTCAATCTCTTATTTTGAATTATGAGAAATACGTTAGGGCTCAATAGTAAAAAGTAATAAAAGTTAAGAGACATAAAATGTGACATGGCTTTGAGTTTATAAAGAAGTAGTAAAGATTTTATGTATAATCTTTGATTTATTCAGTTGTCTGTACTCACACTTTCTAACTTTGCAGTTTCAAGATTTTCATCAGTCCACTACAATTTTGGAGCTCTCCACTCTAGTGACTATCTCTAGCAAGGTTTCCAATGACCTTTATATTGCAAAATACAAGAGACACTTTTTAGATTCTACTTCACTAGCTCTTTCTGCAGTGTTTAAAGCTGTTGATCACACTATTCCTTTTTGAAACTCTACTTCCTTAACTTCTAAAATACTGCTCTTTTGGTTCTACTAGTTTAAATTATCAGCCTTCTTTGCTATCTACTTTTCAGAGCCTTTAATGGCTAATTAAACTGGTGTGTCAGAGATTCATGCTTGGCTCACTATTTTCTACATATACAAATTCCCTGATTGACTACATTCATATGGTTTCATTCTTAATCTATGTGCAAATGATTCTCAAGGTGAATAGTGCAGATTTTGTTCCTGAGTTCCAGATCCATATAGGCAGAATAAACATTTTTTACAGGAGGATGGTTACAGACTCTCATTCAGTAGCCCTCCAAAAAGAATCTTAAAATTGTCATGTAATTTCTCCCTTCCTCTCAGTATTCTAAAAAGGAACAATTATTTCTTGTAGGAAGTGAAGCTGTTTATCTACTTAATAAAATTTTGAGGATTGGAGAAGAGAAAGAAGGCAGAAAGCTAGAAGGGTCAGTGAAAAAAAATTGTTATTCCCATCTTGAGGATTGTAAGAGATTAGAGCCTTGGAGGCCTTGTGGTGTAAGTTTATTTGATTAGAGAGGAAAGAGGATATAAATAAGGATTGTTGTAAATTATATATTAGGATACCCTTTGAAGTTTTTTTAAAGGAAAAAAAATTAGTCTTCCCTATAAAATAATGCTTATTTAAAGCAAATACTCATGTACTATTGCTGGGAATAGAGACTGGTGCAGCCACTATGGAAAACAATATGAAAGGTCCTCAAAAAACTAAAATGGAACTGCCTTATGACCCAATTATTTCATTTCTGGGTATATATCCAAAGAAACCTAAAACACTAATTTGAAATAATATATGCAACCCTGTGTTTATTGCACAATTATTTACAATTGCCAAGATATGGAAGCAGCTCAAGTCCTCATTAACAGACAAGTAGATTAGAAAGTGATGTACATATATACAATGGAATATTACTCAGCCTTAAAAAAGAATTAAATCTTATTTGCAACTGCATGGACAGACATAGAGGGCACTATGCTAAGTGAAATAAATCAGTCAAAGAAAGATAAATTCCATATAATTTTATATGTGCAATATAATGAACAAAATAAATTAAAAAACAAAACTGAAACAGACTCATAGATACAGAGAACAAACCAATGGTTACCAGAGGGGAGGGAGTTCGAGGGACTAGTTGAAAAAGGTGAGTGGATTAAGAAGTAGAAATGGGTAGTTACAAAATAGTCACAGGGATATAAAGTACAGCATAGGGAATGAGTCAATAATATTTTATTAACTATGTATGGTGTCAGTTGGGTTCAGAAAATACCTGGTGGAACACTTTGCAAAGTATACTATTGTCTAACCACTATGCTGTGCACCTGAAACTAATATAAAATAATATTGAAATTTTAAAAACTTTAAAGGAGAATACAGGTGATGAACAACTAATTACAAATACTAGGTTCTTTTATGGGAAAAATGGCTTCCCAGAAGAAAAGATGGTTACTTTGTCCCTTGAGGAGGCAATATTGTACAAGGGAAACTGACAAATAAAGAGAAAATTTTAAATTACAAATGTGTAAACAGTGCTCTAATGGGGAGATGTGCATAAATCAGAGGGATTTTAGTGGTGTGGATAACCAAGTCTTCCTGAATGGGAAGTCTGGCAGATCTTCCTAGAGGAGATAATTTTTTTCCTTTTATTTTATTGATTATGCTGTTACAGTTGTTCCAATTTCTTTTCCCCCGATCCTCTCTACCCTGTAACCCCCCTCTATCCAGTTGTCCCCCCCTCTTAGTCCATGCCCATTGGTTGTGCATATAGTTCTCAATATCTTCCTGTCTATTCCACTCCCTCCTACTATGCTTCTTAATTCCTGTACCATCTCCCTCCGTTTTCCCCCTTCCCCCTCCCAGCTGACCTCCCCCCAATATGTTCCCTGTACCTATAATTATTTTTTGCCTCTTGTTGCCTACTTAGTTTGCCTTTGTTTCAATTCCATAGCTTCTGCTGTTGGTTGTTGTGATACAGTTTTCATTTTAATGTTCATAGTTTTGATCCTCCTTCTTCTAAACAAGTCCCTTTAACATCTCACATAATAGTGGTTTGGATCTAACGAACTCCTTCAGTTTTAATTTGTCCTGGAAACATTTTATCTGCCATTCTATCCTGAATGACAGCTTCATTGGAGAGAGTAATCGTGGTTGTAGGCTTTTGATTTTCATTACTTTCAATATTTCTTGCCAGTCCCTTCTTGCCTGTAAATTCTCCTTTGAGAAATCCACTGATAGTCTAATTGGGACCCCTTTGTACATAATTCTTCTCTTCTCTCTTGCTGCTTTTAAGATTTTATCTTTATCTTTAATTTTTGACATTTTGATGATAATGTTTCTTGGTGTGGTCCTCCCTGGGTCCAGCCTAACCTGTAAGTTCATTTCCTTCCCCAAGTTAGGGAAGTTCTGCTTCATTATTTTTCAATTTCTAGTTCTTCTTCACCCTCTGGCAATCCTATAATTCGAAAGTTCATTCACTTATAGCTTTCCCAGAGGTTTCTGAGCCTCTCCTCATATTCCTCACTTTTTATTTCCTCTTTCTGCACTGGTTGACTGTTTGTTCCCTCCTTATGTTCTGATTTGTTGAATTGATCCATGATTTCCCTTCCTCACCACTTGTCTTGTATGTATTTTTATTCATTTCAGCAGGACTAGCCTTCATTCCTTTCCTGTCTTGATTCAGCCCCACTGTTAGGTCTGTAAGCTGCCTTATGACTATAGCTCTGAACTGAGCCTCAGAAAGATTCCCTATTTGTTCATCGGTCAAGTCCTTTATTTGTTTTTTCTTTAGCTGTGTGATTGGTATTTCAATAATTAATTCTGCCATTCTGACAGTTTTGTTTATATTTCCTTCTTGGGCAGGGTGCTGTCACACCTCCTATGCTATATTGGGTGGAGCCCCGTGTGCTCATCACAACCTGGTGACCTTTCTCACCACACTGTGGTGCTTTACATTGGGGCAGGGGTCCAAGATGGATTCCTGCTTCTCTGCTGAGGAACCAGGAGCCCCCTCCTCCATCCCCCCGCACTCCAGGCCTCACAGTCTGAGACAATGGGGTCTGTTTTCCCCAGTGTTGGAATCGCGAGCTGACGGGTCTGGTCTGCAGCCAGGGCTGGCTCCCAGGTGCTTCTCTCCTCTCCCCAAATACGGGTATCTGATTACCGGGTCTCACTGTTCATTGCTGCGGCTGCCACCTCCAGCACAGTTCTATCTTCCAGCCATGGTTTTGCCCTTCCTACCTGTCCAGACGAGCACCGCTTGTTTATGACTTCATACATTGGACTTCCATGTAGCTTTATTTTCTGAAACTTCTTGTTATTTTTGGTTTTGAGTTAGTTGTAGTCCTTCTTAGTTGTGGAGGGAGCAGAGCATTTCAGTCTATGCCTCCATCTGGCTGGAAGTCTCAAGATTACTTGTTTTTTAAGTCTGGAAAGAGATTAAGGATTTTATTATATGACAAAGGAAGTAAAGGCCATTTCAGGGATAAGAAATAGTAGGTTCAAAGGCATTCAGTCATAAAAAAAAAGCATTGTTTTTACAGAGAATTACAATAAATTCTGTGGTGCTTGAACATAGAGCAATAGAAAAGAGATGGCAGGAGGAGGTAAGGCAGGTTGGGGTTTGATGGTGAAGATCCTTCTGACAGGCGAAAGAGTTTGGCCTTAATCCTTTGGAAATGGACACTACAATAAGATTCTGAGCAGAAGGATGGGTTGATTCTATCAAGATGTTTCCTTGATAAAAACAGAATTAGGTAAACATTATCTTATTCTGTTTTTAAAACTAAAATTTCCCAGAAATTTTAATCTAATCAAGAACTTACAAAACCCCTGAAGTTACTAAATTGGCATATTAAACTTACATTGTAAAGTCTTTAGGTTTTGTAAAAAATAAAAATAAAAAATCAAGAACAAGGTTGAGCAATGACAAAAGTTAATCTGTCACTTTATCTCTGCTCCTGTTGACTCATATTATTTATTCTTTACTTAAATATTTCTAATTGCTCATATTATTGTTTTTCATTTTTAATGTGTTTAATTATTTACTTTTTCTCCGCCATTCTCAGGGCTTAGATCTATCACATCACTCCCTTGATTTTTCCCCAGAATGCCTAATCTCAAAACACATTTTATCATCAGTAAAATATACCATTTGCTTAAATCTGAAACCTGGCAGTCATCCTCGGCATCTCCTTCTGCCCCATCCCTCATATTTCTTTCATTGGTGAGTCAGGCCAATTCTGCCTCCAAAGTTACACAAGCTTCCAAGACCACTTTGAAAAGTAGCTCATCATACAATGCTGCATACTATAGATACCACTTCATTTCTTTAATTTTTTTCTTTTAAACAAATAGGAAAATTTCCAGTTCTATGCTTACCCAAATGAAATTTGTTTGGGTTTTTTAATCTTATTTTAAATTTTTACTATATTTTTAATTTTATTGAAATTGTTGGGGTGACATTGGTTAATAAAATTATATAGGTTTCAGGTGTACAATTCTATAATAAATTATCTGTATATTGTATTGTGTGCTTACCACCCAAAGTCAAATCTGCTTCAGTTACCATTTATCCCTCCTTTACCCTCTGCTGCTTCCTCCCACCCCTCTTTCTCTCTGGTAATCACCATACTGTTATCTGTGTCTATGAATTTTTGTTTTTTGCTTAATTCCTTCACCTTTCTTCACCCAGCTCTCCAGCCTCACTCCCCTTTAGCAGCTCGGTCTGTTCTCTATGAGTCTGTTTCTACTTTGTTTGTTACTTTATTTTTTTTTTCTATTATATTCCACATATAAGTAAAATCATATGGTATTTTTCTTTCTCTGACTGGCTTTCTTTACTTAGCATGATACCATCTAGCTATATCTATGCTGTTGCAAAAGGTAAAAGTTCCTTCTTTTTTACAGCCAAGTAGTATTCCATTGTGTAAATGTACCACAGCCTTATTTATCCACTTATTTACTCATGGACACTTGAGCTACTTCCAAATCTCAGCTATTGTAAATAATGCTGCAATGAACATAGGGGTGCATATATTCTTTCAAATCTGTGTTTTGGGTTTCTTCGGATATATTCCCAGAAGTGGAATCCCTGGGTCATAAGATAGTTACATTTTAAATTTTTTTAGGAAAGTCCATACTGTTTTCCACAGTGGCTGCACCAATCTGCAGTCCCACCAACAGTGCACTAGGGTTTCCTTTTCTCCATATCCCCACCAGCACTTGTTGTTTGTTGATTTATTGATGATAGCCATTCTGACAGATTGAGGTGATATCTCATTGTTGTTTTAATTTGCATTTCTCTGGTGACTGGTGACATTGAGCATCTTTTCATATGTCTATTTGCCATCTATATGTCCTCTATGGAGAAGTGTTTACTCAGAACCTTTTCCCATTTTTTAATTGAATTGTTTGTTTTTTTGGTGTTGAGTTATATTAGGTTCTTTAAAATTTTTGGACATTAACCCTTTATCAGATGTATCATTGATAAATATGTTCTCCCATTCAGTGGGTTGCCTATTAATGTTGTTGATGGTTTCCTTTGCTGTGTAAAAGCTTTTTAGTTCGATGTAGTCCCATTTTAAAAATTTTTCTTTTGTTTCTCTTCCCTGAAGGGATATATCATAAAAAAATATTGCTATGAGAAATGTTTGAGACTTTTACTGCCTATGTTTTCTTCTAGGATTTTTATAGTTTCAAGTCTCATATATAAGTCCTTAATGCTTTCTGAATTTATTCTTATGCATGAGGTAAGAAGGTGGTCTAATTTAATTTTTTATGTATCTGTTCAATTTTCCTGAGACCATTTCTTTAATAGACAATCTTTACCTCATTGCATGCTCTTCCCTCCTTTGTCAAGTATTAATTGACCAAGGCATGAGTCTATTTCTAGGCTTTCTCCTCTGTTTGTATGCTAGTACAATGTTGCTTTGATTACTATGGCCTTGTAGTATAGTTTAACATCAGGTAGCATGATTCCTCCAACTTTGTTCTTCTTTCTCAAGATTGCTGTGGCTATTCTGGGTCTTCTATGGTTCTCTGTGCTTCCAAAACTTGTGTGTTTCTTTCCTTTACCAGGTTAAAGAACTTTTGCTCATTATTTGTTTAAATAGATCCTCTATCCTTTGCTCTCCCTCTCCTCTTTCTGGTACCCCTAAGATGCAGATATTGTTACTCTTCATGTTGTCCCAAAGATCCCTTAAACTATCCTCATTTAATTTTTTTTTCTTTTTGATGCTCTGATTCAGTATTTGATTTTCTACCTTGACTTTCAAATCACCGATTGAATCCTCTACTTTATCTAACCTCCTGTTTATTCCTTCCAGTGTATTCACTTCAGATATTATAGTCTTCATATCTGACTGGTTCTTTTTTATGGTTTCTTTGTCCTTTTTTATGTTCTTGTATTTGTCACTAAGTAACTTGTAGTTGTCACTAAGTTTGTTGAGTATTATTTTAAACATTTTCCTGAACTCTGTATCTGATAAGTTGCTTGCCTCCATTTCATTTAGCTCTTTTTGTAGAGATTTCTCCTGTTCTTCCATTTGGGGCATGTTTCCTTATCTCTCTATTTTGGCTGTGTCTTTGTGTTTTTTTCCATGTCTTAGGTAGATCTGCTATGACTCCCAGTCTTGGTAGGGTGGCCTTGTATAGTAGGTGTCCTGTGGTGTCCAGTGGCACAGTCTCCTTGACCACATGATCTGGGTGCTCCAGGAATTTCCTTTGTGTGGATTATATGAGCCCTCCTGTTGTAATTGAGTCTTGACTGTTATTGGCCTGTTTATGTGTGGGGTTGGTCTTCATACTTGTTGACTGTGAGGATCGACCCTGACCACAGTTTATGAGCAGGTGCTGACCACACAAAGTAGAGTTTGCCTCTAGAGGGTCTGGGGTCTGCTGAGGTACCCCTTTATATATGTTGCCTATGAAGCTAGTTGGATCCTGCTCTGATGTTGTTTGAAGCTAACCACTGGCCATGTTGGGTCTGGGGCCTCCTGGGAGGGACTCTGATATAAGCCAGTGTTAGACACTGCCTGTGACTGGCCTTGGGCAATGTGTTGTGAGCTACTAAGTGATCCACAGTTTGTGGCTTTCCTTGGATGTGCATGGGGAGGACCAAGCTGTGCACCAAGACCATCTTTTACCAGCATCAAGACTTAAGGAAGGTCAGCAAAATCTCAAGGCACCCAGAGTTCCACCTCCACCTGTCTCTCCCTGCTGGCTGCCAGTTAGGCTGAGTCATTTAAAGAGCTTCTGGTAGTACTTGAGTTTCATGAGGTAGTTTCTCAGTAAGTCACCAGGTAAGAGCAAGTGTTGTTCACCAGACTGATAGAGGTTCAAATTTAGTGGTAATGCTGTGTCTGAGGACACTCAGAATTCCTCAGGTATACCAAGTGTAGCTGTCCCCTAACGGGTGCTCACACACCTTCATTGTGGGGCTGGGTCTCAGAGTCAGCAGTGTTTATCACACCCTACATATCAAGATTTGGCTGCATGAGGGAAGGTTCTGCAGCAGTTGAGCATACAAGGGAGAAATAACCCCCGTTCTAGAGCCACACAACTCAGTCTGTCCAAGATTCTGCCAGGAGTCCAAGCTCAGCAGGGCATGGCAGCTGGGAGTTGGGAAATGAAAGTTACTAAACACGAGTTTTAAAATGAAAAACAAACTCAACATCCTTCTGTTGGTACTTGGCAGGGAGGTGTTGTAGTTAAGGAAAAAGAGAAAATGTATTAAATTGCTAGAGAAAAAACTTACGATAAGCATCATGGGAAGATTCCTGGAAATGAAGTCTATTAGCTGTGGAGTTGGAAAATGTTAGAAGTACTATCCCTAGAGATAGTGGCTGAGGTCTAGCAATGAAAAACAAGATGTAAATAGTATTCAAATCAAATCCCTTTAGGTAGCCATTAATCCATTTGCTTCACAGGATCTTTTTATCTCAAATGTATGAATATTCCATAACATCATCAAGAAAATTGAGCTTAGTACTTAAGACTCAAGTTGCCCACCTTAGAAAGAGTATCTACAACACACTGAAAATTACCTTTGCAATAAAACTTCTCCTAAGAGCCACAGAGTTTTGGAATGTTAGAACTAGAAGGCCATATCTACCTTAGGTATCTAGTGTGCATGGTCATTTTCTAGATGGAAAAACTGGGGCTTAATAAAGGGAAGAAACTTTCTCATTGGAAGGTTGACAACTGGCAGATCTAAGCCCAAGGCCCTGCACTTCAGTCTCCTTTTCTCTACATACTGGTTTACTAAATTGTACCATGTGCCCATGGTCACATATGTACAATTAATGATAAATTTTTCTTCCTATATGTTAGATTTACAAAAATTGAAACTACTGTGAAAAACAAGCAATAAAACATGAAGGAAACCACAAACTCTGCAAACCTTTTCTTCATTAGAGTTTGACTATAACCCCATTTTGCTTTTATTCCAAGGTCCTACTGACAGTTGATTGCTGAGTGGATTTTAAACCCAATCTTGCTTTGCTTTATTTCATCCTTGATTGCATTCTGCTTCTCTCCAGCAGCCAATTCTTAACTGCTGCTCTGCTGCTCTAAGGCTGCCATTGTGACTGATTAATTTATTAACATAACAATGCATTTAAGTAGGACTAACTCATCTCTTGTGTGTGTGTGTGTGTACGTGTGTGTTTAAATCTGGAGTACCCAGCATAGATGGAATATTTTCAGAAGATTCCAGGTGGGAAGAGAAAAATATAAGGACCTTTGCTTGTATTTCTTTAAGTAAAATCTTCAGGACCTCCTGGGGCCTTGAGGAACCCAGCTAAGGTGTTCATCTACACAGTCAGAATCCTGTTGTCTTGCAAGTGTTTTGCTTATCCTGGCATTTGGACTATGACTTCAAATGTACATTCTGCCAAGTGAAGAGGAGAATAAAAGGGCACTAACATTTGTTTAACATCTACTAAGTGCCAAGCATTATCTTAGTAGCTCTTTTATCATCAAATTAAGTGCCAGTTCCACGATGATATATTCTTCGCTGCTTAGGAAAGCTTTTTAACTAGGATGTACAGTTCCCTGAAATGATGTTGCTGTTCCAACCCCTGGCTTCCATCCATGTAAGTTAAGAAACCCAACTAAAAGATGAGCAAGGGAAATGAGATAAAAACCCAAGATTTAGAAACTAGAGCACTAGCACAGAATCCAATTCCCCACCCCTAAGTAAAGTAGATATAAGTGAAGTTAAATTTATTATTGTTTTCTGAAAAATTTGTAGACTTTTCTGAAATATGACATAGCGGAAAACACTGGGCTTAAAGACCTGGATTTTAGTCACAACTCTCACTGATTAGCCTATTGATGTTGGGTAAGCTTCTTCCTTTCTCTGGGATACAGTTCTCCATATAAAAAAAGTGTACATTGCAGAATTATTTTATAAGTTAAAGGCCTGAGGTTGTGGAGTTATGAGTGGGAGACAAGCTATGGAGATGGCAGTTCTCTGAGCTTTGTAACACTGCTTCGATCAAAATATCACTTTTTTTATGTATCTTTTAGATAGTGGGTTTTCAAGAACTATTTTATATTAACAAAAACTTATATGGCTATAACACTTTAAAAACAATTTCATTGGATGGTGTCTAAAGTCCTTTCCAGCTATGAGTCCAGTGGGTCTGGGATTTTGAAAATCCAACTATTTGTTGCTCAGCCCTTGAGGCTACAAAAGGGAGCTAAGATTCTAGAATGTTTACTTTCACTTACAACTCCATTTATTTTCACTCTTCTGCTAAGATAAGACCCATTTAAATACACTTTCTTTACCATTGATTATTTCACAAAAGCATATGCTACCCATTATTGCTTATTTCTTTCTTGAGATAAGACAACACCTTTGTTTTTCTGAAGAATAATCATGGTTTGGGGGATGCTATACTTATTTTAATCAAAGATGCAAAAAATCCAATCATTGCTGAAATTGTTTGGGGAGAGGAAACAACTTTTCCAGACAGTAAGTCCTAGTATGAGAGAATGGACTCTGATATATGGACTCACCAACAGAGTGCCAAATTCAGGGTCTCCTTGACTACTCATTCTTATGTGAATCCCAGGTATCCTTCTGCAATGTCCTTCATGTTTTCCTTTAGAAAATGCCAGAACAGAGAGAAATTCATTTGGTATTATCATCATAGGCCAAACTTGCTCAGAAAAATGTGGATCTGGAGTGTGTTTGCTAAACAACCACCAGGTTTTTCTAGCTACTCTAGACCCAGAGTGTTTCAGGATTTGTGTTCATTGTTTTCTTCCAGGATTTTTATAGTTTCAAGTCTAACATTTAAGTCTTTAATCTATTTTGAGTTTGTTCTTGTATATGATGTAAGAAGGAGGTCTAATTCATTTTTTCATGCAAGTGTCCAATTTTCCCAACATAATTTATTGAATAGACTATGTTTACCCCATTGTATGTTCTTGCCTCCTTGGTCTAATATTAATTGACCAAGGCATGAATTTATTTCTAGGCTTTCTACTCTGTTTCATTGATCTGTGTGTCTGTTTTTATACCAGTATTATGCTGTTTTGATTACTATGGCCTTGAAATATAATTTGATATCAGGTAGCATGATTCCTCCAACTTTGTCCTTCATTCTCAAGATTGCTGTGGCTATTCAGGGTCTTTTGTGACTCCATATAGATTTTTGGAATATTTGTTCTAGTTCTTTGAAATATGCCACTGGTATCATGATAGGAGTTGCACTGAATTTATAGATTTCTTTGGGAAGTATGGACATTTTAATAATGTTAATTATTCCTATCAGTGAATATGGTAGATGCTTCCAATTATTTGTATTTTCTTCCATTTCTCTCTTCAGTGTCTTATAATTTTAAGAGTATAGGTCTTTTAATTCTTGATTACATTTATTCCTAAGTATGTTTTAAAGTAATTGTGAATCAGATTGTTTTCTTGTTTTCTGTACTAATAGCTCACTATTGGTGTATAAAAATGCAACTGACTTCAGGATATTTGTTTTGTACCCTGCTACTTTAAAGAATTCATTTATCAGTTCTAGGGACGTTTTTGGTGGAATCTTTAAGGTTCTTTATATACTGTATCATGTCATCTGAAAATAATGACAATTTTGCTTCTTCCTTTCAAATTTGGATGTCTGTTTTTTTTTTCCTGTGGCTATGAGTTCCAGTACTATGTTGAATATGAGTGGTAAAAGCAGACATTCTTGTCTTGTTCCAGATGTTATGGGAAATGCTTGTAGTTTTTGCCAAAGGACATTGATCTTGGCTGTGGGTTTGCCATATATGACCTTTGTTACATTGAGGTATGTTCCCTCTATTTCTACTTTGCTGGGAGTTTTTATCATAAGTGGGTGGAAGATTTTATGAAATGCTTTTCCTGCATCTATTTATATCAAAATGTGGCTTTTATTTTCATTTTCTTTATGTGGTGTTATCATGTTTATTCATTTGCAGGTATTGTACCAACCTTGCATCTCCAGAATAAATCCCATTTGATCATGATGTATGATCTTTTTAATATATTGCTAGATTCAGTTTGCTAATATTTTATTGAGGATTTTAGTATCTATGTTCATCAGGAATATTGGCCTGTAATTTTTTTTCGTTGTAGTGTCATTATCCAGTTTTGGAATTAGGATAGTGTTGGTCTCATAAAATGAGCTTAGAAGCATTCCCTCCTCTTAAAATTTTCGGAATACTTTGAGAAGGATAGGTGTTAGTTCTTCTTTGAAAGTTTGGTAAAATTTGGCTGTGAAGCCATCTGGTTCAGGACTTTTATTTTGGGAGAAGTTTTTAAAATTACTGCTTCAATTTCACTAATTGTAAGCTGTTTATTCAGATTCTCTGGTTCTTCTTAATTTAGACTTTTTATATTGAGATTAGTAGATTCACATGAAGTTTTAAGAAATATTAAATACCTTTTATATTCTTTACCTGGTTTCCCCCAATGATATTAGCTTGCAATACTATAGCACAATATTACAACCAAAATATTTGTATTGACACAGTCAGTAGAGAGAACACTTTAACCACCACAAGAATTTCTCATGTTACCCTTATATAGCCACACCCACATCCCTCCAAATCCTACCCCAGGCAAACACTAATATGTTTTTTTTTTATTTTTATAATTTTATTATTTAGAGAATGTTTTATAAATGGAATCATAAACATGTAAGCTTCAGGGATTGGCTTTTTTTCTAAAAGCATAATTCTGTGGTGAGTCACTCAGGTCATAGCAAGTTTATTCATTTTTATTACTGAGTAATACTCTATTGTGTGGATTACCACAGTTTAATGATTCACCCACTGAATAACACCTGCATTCAAATTTTTGGTGGTTGCAAAGAATGTAACAAATGTTTGTATACAGCTTTATGCGTGAACATAAGTTTACTTTTCTCTGGGAGAAATGCCTAAGAATGCAATTGCTAGGTAATATGGTGGTTACGTTTAGGTTTTTAACAAACTGCCAAACTGTTTTCCATAGCATTTCACACTTCCACCAGAAATGTGTGCATGATCCTTTCTCTGCATCTTCACCACCTCTTGGTATTATCATTGGTTTTTACTTTAGTCAGATAGCTGTCTAGTGATGTCTAATTTGCATTTTCCTAATGTATAATGATGCTGAACCTCTTTCCATATACTTTTATTGCCATCTTTGTATCCTCTTTAGTAAAATACCTGTTTATGTTTTTTGCCCACTTTTCAATTTCATTGTTTGGATTTTTTAAAATCTGTTTAATTTTGAGATTTCTTTGTATGTTCTAGATATTACTCCTGTGTAGAATATCTGGTGTGCACATTTCCCCAGTTTGTAGCTTGATTTTTACTTTCTTAAAATGCCTTTCACAGAGTAAAATTTTTTATTTTGATGATATTCAATTTATTGATTTTTTTTTCATAAATTATACTTTTGCTACCAAGTCTAAGAAATGGTTTCCTGGCCCTAAATCATGAAGATATTCTCCAATGTTTTTTTCTAGAACTTTACTAATGTTATGGCTTATATTTAGGTCCATCTTATGGTTTGAATTAATTTTTTATAAGGTGTGAGCCTTAGGTCAAGGTTCATTTTTGTTTCGAGTATGAATGTCAAATTTCTCTAACACCATTTGTTGAAAAGTCTGTCCTTCCCCCATTGAACTGCTATTGCATTTTTTGTGAAAAATCAGTTGAAGTAAATAACCTAACATTACATCTTAAAGATCTAGAAAAGAATGACTTAAGCAACCCAAAGTCAACAGAAGAAATGAAATAATAAAAATTAGAGCATAATTGAATGAAGCGGAGAAAAAAGAGAATACACAAAAGTAATACAATAAAGAGTAGAATGGATACAAAAGCAAGACCCACATATTTGCTGTCTACAAAAAACACACCTCAAAACAGAAGACTTACACAGACTGAAAGTGAAGAAATGGAGAAAATTTTTCCAAGCAAGCGGACATTTAAAAAAAAGCTGGGGTAGCAATACTCATATCAGACAATACGGATTTCAAAGCAAGGGCCATAAAAAGAGACAAAGGACATTTTATAATAATTAAGGGAACAATCCATCAAGAAGATGTAACCCTGGTAAACATATATGCACCCAACATAGGAGCACCCAAATATATAAGGAAAATACTAGAAGACCACAAGAGGGAGGACAACAGCAACACACTCATAGTAGGAAACTTTAACACTTCATTATCAACAATAGACAGATTTTTGAAGCAAAGAAACACCAAGGATATTGAGGTATTGAACAACAACAACAAAAAAAAAAAAAAAAAACCAAATGGATTTAACTGATATACATAGAACTTTTCACCTCAAAGAAGCAAAATATACATTCTTTTCAAATGCACATGAAACATTTTCAAAGATAGACCACAGGATAGGACACAAAACAAGCCTCAACAAATTCAAGAAAATTGAAATCATATCAAGCACCTTTTCAGACCAAAATGCCTTGAAACTAGAAATCAACCTCAAGGAACAAAATCAAAGACATCCAAACTCATGGAGAATGAATAACATGATATTAAATAATGAATGTGTTAACAATGACATCAAGGAAGAAATCAAGAAGTTTCTGGCAACTAATGATATTGAACACACAACAGCCCCAAAACTATGGGACACACCAAAAGCAGTCCTGAGAGGAAAGTTCATAGCAATACACGCCTACACGAAAAGGATAAAAAAATCTTAAAAAGAAAATCTAACTCTACAGCTACAAGAACTAGAACAACAGCAGCAAACAAAGCCCAGGATGACTAGAAGGAAGAAATCATCAAGATCAGAGCAGAATTAAATAACATAGAGACCAAACAAACAATTCAAAAGATCAACGAAACTAAGAGCTGGTTCTTTGAAAAAATAAACAAAATCAACAAATCTTTAGCCAGGCTCATCAAGAAAAAAAGAGAGAAGACCCAAATAAACAAAATCAGAAATGAAAAAGGAGAAATCACGACTGATACCACAGAAATACAAACGGTTGTAAGAAATTACTACAAACAACTGTATGGCAAGAAATTTGACAACCTAGAAGAAATTGAAAAATATCTAGGAACACATAATCCTCCAAAACTGAATCAAGAAGAAGTAGAAAGTCTCAACAAATCCATAACAAAGAAGGAAATTGAAACAGTAATCAATAATGTCCTGGCACACAAAAGCCCTGGACTGGATGGCTTCACAGGTGAATTTTACAAAACATTTAGGGAAGAACTAACACCTACCCTCCTCAAACTATTCCAAAAAATCCAAGAAGAGGAAAAAATTCCAAACTTTTTCTATTAAGCCAGTATTATCCTAATTCCAAAACCAGGTCAAGACACAACAAAGAAAGAAAACTACAGCCCCAAACCACTGATGAACATAGATGCTAAAATCCTCAACAAAATTTTGGCAAACAGGATCCAGCAACACATTAAAAAGATCATACACCACGATCAAGGGGGATTCATCCCAGGGATGCAAGGATGTTTTAATATTTGCAAATCAATAAATATATCACCTAAACAAAATGAAAGACAAAAATCACATTATTATATCCATAGATGCTGAAAAAGCATTTGATAAAGTACAACACCCATGTATGATGAAAACACTCAGCAAATGGGAATAGAGGAATCATACATCAACATAACTAATGCTATATACGAGAAACCTGAAGCCAACACCATACTCAATGGACAAAAACTGAAAGCATTCCCCCTGAAATCAGGAACAAGACAAGGATGTCCACTCTCTCCACTCCTATTCAACATAGCGTTGAAAGTTCTAGCCACAGCAATCAGACAAAAAGAAAAAAGAAATAAAAGGCATCCAAACTGGGAAAGAGGAAGTAAAACTGTCATTATTTTCAGATGACATGATAGTATACATAGAACACCCTATATACTCCACTAAAAAAACTACTCAATATAATAAGTGAATTTGGCAAAATAGCAGGGTACAAAGTAAATATACAGAAATCTAAGGTGTTTCTTTACACCAACAATAAAATATCAGAAAAATAAACTAAAAAAAAATCTCGTTTACTATAGCAACAAGAAAAATAAACTACCTAGGAATAAACTTAACCAAAGAGATAAAAGACTTGTACCCGGAAAACTACGTAACACTGAAGAAAGAAATTAAGGAAGATACAAATAAATGGAAGCAAATACAATGTTCTTGGATGGGAAGAATCAACATCATCAAAATGGCCATACGACCCAAAGCAATCTACATATTCAATGCAATCTCTATTAAAATACCAATGACATCTTTCACAGACCTAGAACAAATACTTCAAAAATTTATATGGAACCAAAAAAGACCTTGAATAGCCAAAGCAATCTTGATACAGAAGAACACAGCAGGAGGAATCACGATAGCAGACATCAAACTATACTACAAAACCACTGTGATAAAAACAGTCTGGTACTGGCATAAGGACATAGAGATCAATGGAAGAGAATAGAGAGCCCAGAAATAAACCTGTCTATATAGTTAACTAGTATTTGACAAAGGAGGAAGGAGCATAAAATGGAGTGAGAAGAGCCTCTTCGATAAATGGTGCTGGGAGAACTGTACAGAGACGTGCAAAAAAATGAAACCTGACCACCAACTTACACCACACACCAGATGGATCAAAGACTTAAATGTAAGCTGTGACACCATAAAAGTCCTAGAGGAAAACATAGGCAGGAAAATTTCAGATATCCCACATAGTAATATTTTCACTGATACATCTCCTAAGACAAGGGAAATAAAGGAAAAAATAAACAAATGGGGCTACATCAAACTAAAGAGTTTCTTCTCAGCAAAAGAAAACATCACCAAGTTGAAAAGGAAACCAACCATATGGGAAAACATATTTGCCAATGATACTTCAGACAAGAGATTGATCTCCAAAATATATAAAGAACTTATATGACTCAACACCAATAAGACAACCCAATTAAAAAATGGGCAAAGGATCTGAAGAAACACTTCTCCAAGGGGGATACACAGACGGTCCATAGACACATGAAAGAATGCTCAGCATCACTAATCATCAGAGAGATGCAAATAAAAACCACAATGAGATACCACTTTACACCTGTCAAAATGGCCATCATCAACAAATCAACTAACAAGTGCTGGTGAGGATGTGAAGAAACGGGAACCCTACTGCACTGCTGGTGGGAATGCAGACTGGTGCAGCCACTATGGAAAACAGTATGGAATTACCTCAGAAAACTAAAAATGGAACTGCCTTTTGAGCCAGTGATTCCACTGCTAGGAGTATACCCAAAGAATCCTGAAACCCCAATTCAAAAGAATCTATGCACCCCTATGTTCATAGCAGCGCTGTTTACAATAGCTAAGTGCTGGAAACAGCCTAAGTGCTCATCTATAGATGAGTGGATCAAAAAACTGTGGTACATTTACACAATGGAGTACTATGCAACAGAAAGAAAGAAGGAACTCCTGCCATTTGCAACAACATGGATGGAACTGGAGAGAATTATGCTTAGTGAAATAAGCCAGGCAAAGAAAGAAAAATACCATATGATATCACCTAATATAGGAGACTAAGGAACAACACAAACAAATGAACTAAATTGAGCAAGGAACAGAATAACAGTTACCGGGGGTAGGGGGGAGGGAGAGAAGGGGCATAAGTAAGGGAAGGGTTTAGTCAAAGAACATATATAAATGACTCATAGACATGGACAATCAGGGGGATATGACTGTGGGAGAAGAGGTGGGCTGTTTGGGGGGTAGCAATGGGGGGGATGGGACAATTGTAATTGAGAAACAATAATAAAATAATTAATTAATTTTTAAAAATGGGTAAGGGACCTGAACAGTCACTTCTCCAAAGAGGACAGAGAGCCAACAGGCGCACAAAAGGATGCTCAACATCATGTTTGTATATGCTTTATCTTTTATAATTAAATTTATTGGAGTAACTGGTTAGTAAAAGTATATAAGATTCATGTGTACAGTTTTATGACACATGACCTATATATTGCATTGTGTACATTTCTATGACACATATCTGTATATTGCATTGTGTGCCTACCACCCAAAGTCAAATCATCTTCTGTCACCATATATTTGGCCTTCTTTTGCCTTCACTACCCCTACTGCCTTTCCTCTAGTAACCACCTTACTATTGTTTGTGTCCATGAGTTTCAGTTTTATATCCCACATATGAGTGAAATCCTTTGGTTCTTAGCTTTTTCTGACTTATTTTGCTTAGCATAATATTCTCAAGGACCATCAATGTTATTGCAAATGACAGTATTTCATCTTTTCTTATGGCTGAGCAGTATTCCATTGTATATATGTACCACATCTTCTCTATCCAATCATCTATCAAAGGACACATTTGTTTTCTCCATGTGTTGGCCACCATGAATAGTGCAGCAATAAACATAGGGATGCATATGTCTTTACAAATAATGTTTTAGAGCTTTTTGGGTGGATACCCAGAAGACAGATGCTGAGTCATATGGTAAATCTATTCTTAAATTTTAAGGAACCTCCATACAGTTTCCCATAGTGGCTGTACCAGTTTACATTCTCACCAGCAATGAACGAGGGTTCCCTTTTCTCCACAAGTTTTCCAATACTTGTTATTACCTGTCTTATTGATAATAGCCATTGTAACAAATGTGAGGTGGTATCTCATTGCAGTTTCAATTTGCATTTCCTTAATAGCTAGTGAAGTTGAATATCTTTTCATATATATTTTTGCCATTTGTATGTCTTCTTAGGAGAAGTGTCTGTTCAGGCCCTCCACCTCCTCCTTCCTCCTTTATCCTTGTAGATAAAACAAGATAGTTTTTTATATTTACTTAGACACTCAAGGTTTTTATTCTTTTCAGTTTACTCCACATTTCTATCCTTGCCACAAGCTTAGAATATATGCATGGCCTCTTTATTCAGTGACAAAAAGGAAAACTTTAATCTGATTTTCATTTCTTCTATCATGAACCTTGAGAAAATAAAGTAGTTAGCATAAAAGCTCCAAGCATGTCACCTATATAATAACTCAGTGGAAGTACCTATTAAAAGGTATGATCTAGAAGAGCCAATTGGCCAAAGTCTGAAATTTGAAAATCGCCTCAAATTTAGGCTTTGACATAGTTCCAAAAGATATTATGTATACAGGTATGTTGTGTATACATTATAAATATTTTAAAGACTCCAATTCTTATAAATGTGTTGACACTTCTTAATTTTTAATATACATAAAACATAAGAAATGAAAACAATAAAAATGAAATATCTCAGGAACACACCTCTGATTGGCTCTGTTCATTGATAATGAAGAAAGATCATATGTGATCTCTAAGTCTTTGTGTCCATTGCACTATACAGTTTGCAAAACTCTTAGGTGTGACTCTTCATTTGTATAGCTGTCCACAGTTCACAAAGCCTGTTCATATTTGGTTCCATATCTCATTGGGTTCCTATAATAGTTCAGTGGGTAAGCATAGCACAGATGCAAAGATTAAGAAGTTACCATTTTCTCTTGGTTATATAGCTAGTGGTTGGCAGAATCCAAATGAGAACCAAGTTGTTTCCTTTTTCATTGATTTTTCAATGTGCTATTCTGTCTTAGGTTACAGGATAAGAACAATAACATATTTAATACTCACATCCTGACTCTTAGCTCCATTTGACAATTATAGACTTAGATGTTGGTTAATTGCAGCTTATTTCTCCCTTATTTTAAAGACTCCTTTCCCCATTAGAGGACCATTTTCAAAAACATTCATAAAAATGAAATACATCACAAGCAAAGCATTTGGTAGCCATATATTCTTCGGAATATATTTTTTAAACCCTTGCTTCATTATGAAATATTAAGTCAATTGCTGAATGTCATTCAAAATTAAAAGTTAATCATTTTTCTGGCCCTGCTATATTCAAAATGACTGAATGCAAGAATGATGCAGAAATTCAATAAACTTATCTAGGGCATGCACCTGTTTTTCAGATTTTAATGTTATTTACCATGACTTTAGTAAGAGTGAAAGACTTCACCAATGAAATGGATGTTTTTCTAGAGCAAACTTTTAGTTTGGGTAAGAGAGTTTTAAGAAAAGAGAATAATAAATTAACATAAAATTCTCTTAAAGAAATGATGGAATTTTTCCAAAGACCTGATTCTGCTTTTTTATCATATTTGTATTTCAATCTCAATTCCCATTGGGGTGTTAAAAGCTGGTGTATGACAGTTCCAGCTCATGGCATTGAGTCTCTGATTCATAGCATTTCAGAACATCATCTGTAACTGCCGAGGAAGAGACAGTTTCTTACATGCTAGTATACAAATCTAAGATTAGTGCTCTCTGAGTGACTATCTATTGATAATCTGGATAGACAGGACAAACCCCACCTGTTATTTAGTTTTCAGTTGGTGAAGATAGGGATAAAGTTGTAAAGAGCTGCAATAGAATTAATGAAAACTAATGGTAGCTGATTGGAGTGGGTGAATTATACTTAGCAGGGGACATTATGGTATGTAAGTTGATTATCTTGAGCACGAAACTAACCGACAATTGGATTCAAAATTTGAACTTTAATATCATGGAGGAGAGGGGAGAAGGAACACTATTAAATCCTATTTTAGCTATATAGTCAATGTTGTTTTGACTGGTTTTGGCAGTAAATAGGCCTGTGTTTCTTAGGAAAGTTGTATTCTTTAAATGCATTCTTAGATTAAAATTTGGCTTTGATCTTCTATTAAAATATTTACTTAATCATCAGGATGTTACCAACAAAGGAAACAAAGTATAATACTATTTCCTCATTATTGAAAGGATGATAGTGATGCCTAATATTTCACAGATAGAGGAGGAAATTGGATTCTATTCCTAGTCCATTGTTAATTACTTAACTTCACAAAAATACTTATATCTTCATTATACCTACTTTTTGTGTTAACTGTGGAAGCAATGAGGTAAGTCTTTGTGTAAGAACCAATTATCCTGCATGACACCATTTAATTCTGTAATTCATTAATCCTTCTGTGGTTGAGAATTTGAAATCAAATTTGTCAGGGAACAGTTAACTTAATTATAATTATCTTAGCTTAATGGCTATAGTGAATAGTGTCAAATTTTTCAAGAATAAAATATGAAGTCATCACAATTGTATATAGATGTTCATCTGACTTTAAGGACTAGTCAACTAATAATTGTGATTTATATTTCAAATATTTATTGAGAACCTATTAAGTGCCAAACACTGCTCTCTTTCTATATATAAGTTTATAGTAGGGAGAGAAATAAAAAGTTCCTGCTTGAATTTAGTTAAACAAAACATGTGAAAGAAGAAGATTGAATCTTGTCAAAAAGCAAGATGTTTTGCATACCACCAGTTCTATTCAGTCAGTTAACTGTTAACTGGTAAGTTTTGAAATAACTGAGTGCAACCTGTTGACTTAAAATCACAAACATTCTGACTGAAGATCAGCTGATTGATATAGAAATGGCTTACTTCCCTTCTGGTTCTTTACTTTTTTCTCTTTCTGTTTTTTTTTAGATTGTTCTTTTATATTCCAAACAACAAGAATAAGCCTTTCCTTTTTTTTTTTTTTTTTTTTACCAGATTACATGGTATAAAATTAGTCTTAAAGTTTCTGATAATCTCTGGAAAACACATGCAACACATAAATACTCTATCTCAATGAGAAGTTTGGGGCTGAAATGCTTTGTTATGTTTGATTCTACTTATTATGAAAGTATGACTTTCCTGTTGAAATACTGAAATTAATAAAGATATTCTTCAGGTGACCTAACACACACTGATTTAGGACCTACTTGTGAGCTTAGTATTCTGCTAGGTGCTACATACTAGAAAGGTTAATTTCCTTATTGGCCCTTTACAATGTTAAATGAAGTAGCTGAATTTGTGTTTATTATTGTGTTTTTCAAATAGATAATGAAGAGAAAAATCACAGGTCTGTTTAATAGAGAAAAAAAAGGAACATTTTAAAGTAGTTTCCTTTTCTTTTAACAAGTTCTAATCCTTTCTGAAAAGGAGCATTTAAAGTTTACAGATAATTATTCTAATAGATATCTGTCATATATCTTACCAAGAAGAGCTTGCTGGACTGGACCTTGGAGTTGAGGATCAAAGAGGGCTTATGATACATCCATGCTAGAAAAGAGTAAAGAACCTTAGACTATGGAAGAGTATTTAAGCTCATTTTCCTAACTTCTTTTTACAGTTCAAAAAATTGAGATCCAAGGAAAGAAAAAGACTTGTATGAGACAATTCAGCAAGTTAGTTTGTATGAGAGATGGACTAGAACCTGAGTTTCTGATTCCTAGTCTAGTGCTCTTTTACTCAACTCAAAGTGGTAAAATCCAGGTAAATCTGACAAGTGCGCTGAGAGCTCTTATGGCTTGTTGAAGAAATGAGACCATGAATTTATTATTTATCATGTCTATATAACATTTATTCTTTATGAACTCCTCAAATAGTTGGCATTTTTACATTTGGAATGACTGGTATAGTGTGTACTATGTTAGGAAGTCATTGAAATGGGAAAATTACAGAGAAGAGTGAAAGGGAAAAATCTCAGTCTTTGAAAGAGAAACCTCTTCTTTTACTTTGAATTATAGCATTGGAAATTTGTAAACAGGGGAAATATAAACATGTGAGAAATTGTCTGTTCTCAGTCTTTTCTGCCATGATTATTCACAAGGAAAATCCAATCATAAATTTCTTGACATTCTTCTGGATTACTTAAGAACCAGAAACAGTTTTGGTGCTCTTCTAGGTGCCAAGAGAATGAGTCCTCCAACTTTCCAATCAAAGTTTCCCAGCAATGAAGGGGAAATAAAATAACTCACTTTGATGAGCATCAATTAAATGCTCTTTCTCTGGGTAATTGGCTCCCTGGAAGGAAACAGTCCAAGACCAAGTGAGTCATGGACAAGGGAAAATGAAATGTAACACATTTAAGTGCTAAATTAAAGACAGGATCAACAACTTGAGTGCCCATATGAATCATAGAGATGAATTGTAAAGCCTTGTTCTGTTTAGGGCAAATTGGCACTGAAGACAAATAAAAAAGAATCAATCACTAATTTGCACACTTTGCTTTTGAGAGACTTCTTCATTTGAGGCAATTACTATTATTTTAACAATAATGACACTTTACCATTTTACTTTTTAGAATGCTTTCTTATATATTTCTCATAATTTTCTCTAAGTTCATGGGGAAATATGTGACTTTTCAAAATTGATGCAACACGACAGTTCAAGAAAATCCCACGAGATAGAGAATTGGAGATTTAGTGCCTAGCCTAGAGTGATTATGTTTAACCAGTATGGATAACATTTATCTAAATCCAAAAATTTTTTAAAGATGTTATTTATTTTTAGAGAGGGGAAAAGAGTGGAGAGGGAGAAACTTTGATCTCTCACACACCCACAACCCAGGCATGTGTCTGACTGGGAATCAAACCAGCGACCCTTCAATTTTCAGGCCAGTGCTCAATCCACTGAGCCACACCAGCCAGGGCTGAATCCAGACTTTTTTATGAGTCATTTGGAATGATGCTAGATGAGAATATGTAATGTGTAGCCTTATGAATTGTTGTATAAAGGTTAAAAGTAACGTGTTTTTGTAAGAAATACAGCAATTTGTCAGCTTTAACCGGCTTCCTCCTAGTCAGCTGTCACATGTGCTAAATTCTGAAGAATCAAATTTCGATGAGACATTGCCCATGCCTTTCAGAAAGTACAAAGAACAGCACATAAGAGACCCAGGGATATGAAGCAGCATGCTTTATCTAATGAAATACAACAGTTCACTATGGGAAAACCATACAGTAAAAGAGGGCATAGGGAGTGAAGCAGTAACAGATGAGATTAGGGGCAGACCATAGAGAAATTTATGGGTTTTTCTGAGGCACACAGACCTAAAGGCAAATGAGCTTCAATATAGGGAGATATGGTGATGGAAAGTGATATGAGCTGATTTTTTTTTCTAGAAACTCTACTCAGGTGGCCTAAAGATGAGGTGATAAATGGAAGGAAGCCAAATTTGGAGATTATGGTAATAATCCAGTGGAGAGATAATGAGGACTTGGGCTATGGCAGTAGCAATGGGATTAACAGGAAATAATGAATTTGATGTGCTTTGTATGTAAAATCAGGAAATATTGATGATTGAATATAGGGAGGTGAGAGGAAGAGACGTGTCAAAGTATTAAGGTCACTCAGTAGTACTACCATGTCCAAATATCAATTCTGTATCTTATTCCCATATCTTCTCCTTCCTCAGTCTACCCTGTCTCACTTGGAAACTATGAAATAATTTTTGATCTCTCTCCTTCCATTTGCCACAACCCATCTGGCAGTAAATTTTGTTGGTTCTATCTTCAAGACACACACAGAATATGCCCATTTCTCTACAACTCCTAATCTCAACCTCTATCCTAATCCAAGCCATCATTGTCTCTTACCTGAACTATTACAATAACATCTTGACTAGTTTCCTTGTCCCTGCTCACACTCCAGAGCATATTCTCCAGAGTGATTAGTGATTGATCCAGAGTGATTCATTTAAATATAAGTCAATCAAATCAAGCCATTATTTCTAATTCCAGGTTTTAAAAAAAATCAGGGGATGAAGGAATAAGTTAAATGACTCAAGAAAATGATCAGACAAAGCTTTTCAGGATAACTGGCTCAGGATATTCCATAAATCAATGCCATAGAAAAAAGAATGGGGGTTGGAGAACTATTCTCCATAAACCAGTGTGGTTTAGTTGGTTGCACATTGTCCTGTAAAGTGAAGGGTTGCTGGTTCAATTTCTGGTCAAGGCACATGCCTGGGTTGTGGGCCAGGTCCCCAGTTGGGGCATATGTGAGAGGCAACCAATCAATGTTTCTCTCAAACATCAATGTTTTTCTCCCTCTCTTTCTCCCTCCCTTCTCCCCCTCTCTGATTTTTTTAAAAGAAGGAAAAGAAGAAGATTTACTAAGTCCAACAGGCACACATCCCATTAGGAGGTCATTGTGATTATAAATGAAATAAAAATATTTTTAAAAGACTGTAAGAAGCCTAACAATCAAATACAATGCATAGTCTTTGATTTAATTCTAAAAAAACCACTATACAAAAAATTTTGGGGAAATTAGGCAAATATGATTATTAGCTGGAGATTAGAATTCTTAACTTTGGTAGATATGATATGCATATAGTGATTATACAGGAAAATGCTTTGTTTTTGAAAGGAATGCATACTGAAATATTTGGAAATAAAATGTTATGATATCTATATTTTAAAATACTTCAATAAATAACATATATAAAAAGCAAATATGTCATTATGTTAACATGTCTTAATTGTATGTAATAGGTATATGGACAATATGAACAAGAGTTTATCTTTCTTATTGAAGCTTTTAGTGAATGGACAGGAATGAAATAAATATTTGTTGAATGAAATTATGAGTAGGAAAAATGGGTTTGGTGGAAAGACAAAATTGAGTTCAGGGCATGTTGACTTTGAGAACCTGTAGAATATTTGTGTGGAAATGTCTTATTCTTTATTTGCCTTGGAGAAGTTGTGGCTTCAGATTTTGTGGTGGGAAGATAAACAGTTTTGAATCTGATAGTTTCTTTTTCATTAAGTAAGAGGTAATATCATCAACAGAAAAAAGTACAAAAATGAAATTTAAAATGATTGAAGTTGATGGTCTCTCATTTTATGTACCTTCTTAAGTAAAGAGAAGTTAAAGGGAGAGAATCAAAGGTGAAGCTTTTCAGAACAGTGATATTTAAGGGGCAGACATACAGAGATGAGGTCATGAAGAAAGAACAAAAACAGATGAACAGAGAAAAAGAAAAACAACCAAGAGAATGTGGTGTCAGGTAAACTAAGGGAAATATGAGTTTTAAAAAGAGATAGAGGACTTCTGGCCAAGATGCTCTCTCTCAGGCCCCTCCCCCACATACAGTGCCACAGCATGGTGAAATGGGTCACCAGCACTAATGAATACCTAAGGTTCTGCCCCTTATAACAGGTGTGACAGCGTTATGTAAATCACAGAAACAAACACAGAACACTGTCAAGATGAGGAGACAGAGAAGTACAGCCCAAAGGGGAGGCAGATCAAGTTTCCAGTGGGAGAACTCTACAACAAGGAAATAGCAAACGTAACAGATGAGGAGATAGCGATCCTAACAGATGTGCAGTTTAAAGCACTGGTGATAAAGATGCTCACAGACTTTACAGAGAAGGTTAAGCAGAACTGGGAAGAAATGAAGGCTATACTACGTAAAAGGAAGGAAAATCAACATGAAACTAGCAGGGAAGGAAAGGAAACCAGGGTTGAAATCAACAAATTGGAACATAGGGAAGAAAAAAAACAGTTAACCAGTATAGAAGGAAAAAAAGAGAACTGGAAAAAAAGAGAATTGAAAAAAATGAGGATAGCCTCTGGGATAACTAAATGTGCCAACATCTGAATCATAGGGGTGCCAGAAAGAGAAGAGGAAGAGCAAGAAATTGAAAAATTATGTGAAAAAATAGTGAAGAAAAACTTCCCTAATTTGGCAAAGGAAATAGACATAAAGGTCCAGGAAGCACAGAGAGTACCAAAGAAACTAGACCCAGGGAGGACCACACCAAGACTTTGCTAAGTGTGTGAGCTCGGACAACCTCATTATTCTCTCAGAAACAAAAAAAATCATCATCTATAAAATGGGAATACAACCCTCATAGAGTTGGTAAAATTAGATGGAAGAATCTATGTAAATTGTCTGACACTTAGTAAGCTTTCAATAAATATTAGCTAAGCACAAAAGAAAACTAAGACACGGGTGGGAGGGAGTTGAGAGGGCTGGTGAAACAAATTTGTTATTGACTATGGGCTCCAGGCAACATTGGAAAGAGAGACTCTGCAAGCAAATGAAGGAGTCAAGGAAACAGTCTTTTAGTTAGGGTAAAGAGCAGTTGTAAAGGAAACTAGAGAGCCATATAAAAGCTAAGTCTGAGACTAGTATTAGCATTTGAGATTTAAGAGATGAAACATTTCTTGGTAATTACAAAGTCCAGGTTGTGGTCTTACACATTTAATATTGTTGATATAGGAGTCTTTGAGAATTGAGGGAGTTGGGAATAAGGTTGGCAATAAGAGATGCTACCTCTTTTGTGGAAGGTCTAATCTTTCACCTTTGAGCCCTATATTTCTGAAATAGTGATGATCATCTCAGGAAGAATTGATCCAGCACATTTTGCCTAAATTCTCATTAGACTTGTTGATAAATCACACATTGAATCTATCAGTTTAGGATTATAAATAAAAATGTTATAAGGAATCTTAAAGGTCTCTGTTGGCCAAATAAACCCAATCTCTTTCCAGAAGGGAAATTACAAGATCTAAATGTGGCTTGAAAATGATGATGTCCTGGTTGAAGGAGGATGCAGAAAATTCATAGGCTCTGGTGACAAAGGAATGCTCCCTCTACTCTAAGTGCTCTCAAACAGGTGTTAAGTGGTCAAGACACTATCTCCATGGGCAGAGCTGAGCACCCTGACAAAGACCCACTCCAATTATCCTTTTTCTTGACTTTAACATAATTGCTCTATAATTCGTATTTGTAATTACATCATCCTTTCCATTTTAATAGATTTGTAGTGCATTTTATAACTTCCAAGTTGATAACTTATTTTCCACTGATTGTATTTGAGGTTGGCTACTTCCTAGGAGACACTTGGATCTTAGTAATATGTCATTCTGCTAGATGGGTAATTTCAGGTGAGGTTTTCAATAGGCAGTTGCTTCCACTCACAGGCAAATTTCAAGAAGAAAAAAATCATTTTTAGATCTGTTCCTGTTCCATCCTTTTTACTTTTGCATGTTCACTTTAGTCCCACATCATCTCAGCTGTTTTCAACCTCCTGGAGACTGTTCACAAACTAATCAAATGTATATAACTAGAATGTATACCACTAGTGTATATAACTAGATTTTATACTGCTAATGATGTTTTGACTTTTACATAAAAGTCATTGTTAGCATATTTCTTTCACACATAAAACATAAAACACCCAAGTTTTAAAATGTAAAGAAGTTTAAATGTTCACATAAGTTTTTCTATGTAACTTGTGTTAGAATAACCTTTATGTAGATAATATATCAGTTAATACCAAATAATTGGAAATAACCTCATACAATTTCTTCATTCTGTAATTAATGAAATAAATCCATAAAAGTTAAGCTCCTTTTGCAAGGTCATATAGCCAGTTCAGTTGCAGTTCAATTAAAGTTACTCTCACTCTCCCCTTCAAATCAGTGCTATCCAAATTCATTTGGAAAATCAATCCTTGATCAATCTTTCTAGTAAACATCTAGTTATTAGAAAAAAAGTCACGCCATCAGTTTTGTTGAATATGGTAAATATCAACACCCTCAAACTCACTTTTAAAGTAATCTAAAAGAAGAGAAGGTGAAAGCAGTATGTAGATGCACTACTATACATCACATATATTTTTGTTGCTTTGAAATCCCATGTGTACACATCTCATTGTATCCAAACCAGAAATCAGGAGACTCTGCATAGGCTAAATGGACTTTTGCACAGATCCAATATTTAGAATAAAAGAGTAAGTTAACCATATTGCTCTTTTGTTAGCATGGATTTTGATTGAATCAGTCATTCAGACTATGCTAATAAGTGCCCAATAGCTGATTTCACTGAAATGCATGAATGAAAACACCATTTAATTTTCTCTAAGTGAAAGGGAGAAAAGGTTGCCCTTTTAATATGGTTATTTTCATCCTGTATACTCTAGCTTATGTTATAGATTCCAGAGGAAACCAACTCTGCAGCCTTCTTAGTGCCAGCAGAGGGAGCTTAAAGACAAATTGAGAAGTCGCAGAAATATCCAAAAGAATGAGGGCTTTTGGAGTGGTGGGAGGGTGCTCAAGGATGTACATCACTGGAAAGAAAGCAGCAAAAATAATTGCTGAAAAAGTGCAGAGGTGACATAAATAAAGCCAAGTCTGAGAATCTACTAAAAGGGTCATTTTTCAATGCCCGCTTTTACAACCCTTTCACTTCCTTCCATCTGCTGATTAAAATGAATTCAACAAAGTAATATTAACATCCTTTTTCAGTTGAGTAGTTGAGCAGTTTTGGAAACTTTACTTTATTCCTTTAACTGTTAATCCAAAAATATGTTAAAATATTTGCTCTTACAGAATCCAATTCATTATTTATAAATTAATTTGAAGTTGGTTTTACTACACAGTGATTCTTCATCCATCTTTTATTTTGAGAGATTTTTCTTTTTATGGGCATACATTTGGTCATAAACTAGATCTAAATAAACTTGTAGCTATATGTATATGGAGTCTTAAATTGAACCATCGTGTAAACAACTTGATTTCCTGCCTACCTTTATGTATTAATTATCTAACATATATTTATTGAGGACCTATGGAATGCCATATACAGTACTAGGACTTTAGGGCCCACTAGGGGATATAACAGAGAAATTTATAGTCTACTGCAGTTAACAGGCAATACCCAATTAAATAAATTAGACAATTTTAGAGATATGCTGTGAAGAAATGCAGAGGATAATGTGAAAGAATGACTGGGGTGAGAGAGAGGGCATGTCTCTCCAAGGGACCAATATTAACACAAAATCCTAAATAAGAAGACAGCCATGCAAAGATCCTGACAGGTTTGTCAAACTTGCTTGATCATGTGAGTCATATATCTGTCTCAACTCCTCAACTCTGCCATTGTAGCACAAACATAGCCATAGTCAGCAGTAAAAAAAAAATGGGTATGGCTGTGTTACAATAAATCTTTATTTACATGAACAGATAAAAAATGTGGGATGAGTTTTCTAGGCAAAAGGAACAGCAAAATCAAAAGTCCTAAATCATGGATGAGTTTGGTGTTGTATAAGAACAAAAGGTCCAGTGTGGCTGGTATATAATAAGTAATGCAAAAGTGATCCCAGCTTAAGTGACAGAGGTAAACAGTGGTCAGATCACATAGGGCCTTGTAGGCCATGGTAAGGAGTTTGAATTTTATTGTAAATAAAAGGTGATACAATTGGAGGATTTTAAGCATGATCTGATGTGCATTTTAAAAAGATAAACTCTGGCTGCTATGTGGTAAGTAGATTGTAGGGAAGAAAAGTAGAAGTGGAAGACTACTTAGTTACTAGCTGGTCCAAGTGAAAGATATGGCAGCTTTGATTAAGGTAATAACAGTGGAGATAGACAACAATGGATAGATTTAACATGTGTTTTGTAGGTAGGACCAACAGAAATCTTTGATGGATAAGAAAGGATCCACTGGTAGATGGTGATGTTATTAACTGAGTTTGAAGAGATTAAGAAGAGAACAAGATTTGCTGCAAGAAAGAGAGAGAAGTTTTGTTTTGAATATAAGAAAGTTTTAGATTCTTAATAGGCATTCAAGGAGACTACTAATGTACAAGACTGCAGCCTGGAGCACAGGTCAAACATAAAGATATAATTTGGGAGTCATTAGTTAATAGACAATATCAAAGCCACATAATTGGATGAGCTTGCCTAGGGAGAATGTGTCAGACAGAGGAGGACTACTGCCAAAGCCTGAGGCCCTCAATATTTAGAGGTTGAACAGAGGAAAAAAATCAACAAAAGAGACTAAAAAGGAATGGGCAATGGGATATGAGGAAATCCACGAGATTAGGCACTCTGTGGAAGTTAAATGGAAAACTGTTCCAACTTGAGAGAGTAGAAAACAGTAGTCATATTAAGTTACTGGTCAAGCAAGTAACTAGCAGGGAAGCTGAAAACAGAAGACATGACCTATTTATTGTGCCTCTTAAGTGTGAAAAATGTATACAAATTATCACTCTACTTTTAAAAAGAATGATCCATTTTAGCACTTTGGAGGCCTCCTAATTGCTTTTGTATTTGTTCCCCTAATGACAAGATAGTGCTCTTAATTGGAGATAGAATAGTGCTGTTTATTTCCATAAGACTGACTCAACCTTATCCCGCTTCTTTCTCAGTTTTCTGTTACCGTGTCTAACCTAGACTAAAATGACACAAAGCCTTATATCAAAACCTAAGTGCTGATGCCTCAATCTCTTGAAATAATGAGAAGAGGGGATAGGAGACCATAGCAAGCGTTAGTGAAATGCTTGGCAAGAAAGCAGCATTATTCTTCGTGCATAAAGAGACATAAAAACTAAGCAAGAAGAGTTCTTTTCCTGGCATTGGGAGAGATGCTCCTGGGAAAGGTCAAGAGCTGTGGTTATCTCTGAGAATTCCAGTCTCGGTGTCTTTACTGTTGCTACAAGGCTCCACAAATTGACCTTTGTCTTTGTCTCCATATTAAATAGAGTCACTGTGCCTGAGAAAAATCAAGCTGTCTAGTGGCCAAAAGAAATAATACACTAGAAAAATAGGTAAACAGATGTTTGAAAAGTTATGTTTCTGGGGAGGAAGAAATCATATAACAACTTCAAAAGCCTTTTGGACTTTTCCCATTTGGGAATCATGTCTTGTGATGTACATTTTCTGGCTCATGCCTTTTAGCTTAGCACACAGGGGTCTTCATGAACAGGCACCCAAAATATATCCAGCCCTACCTCTTACCATGTCTTTATATGCACCTTGTACCCCAGTCATCTTGAAGTCCTTGCAGTTTCCTAAATATCTTCTCACTCCAGTTTTTTTAGCATATGCTATTTTGTTTTGCTGTAATGCCCATCACTACCATCTCACCCCACTCACTATTGCTACCACCTGAATTTAGCTAAATCCTGTTTATTATTTAAAGCTCAGCTCATATTAAGTATCCCCCAGAAAGATTTCAATTGTTTCTAGGGCAGATGCTGCTTTTCTGAATTCATAGTATTTATCACATTATATTGAAATTGTATGTTCTCTCATCTGTTTCTAAACACTGATATCCTTGGAGGCAAAGACCACATTTTGTCCTTATTCATAATCCCAGACCCTAAAATGCACTTGGAGCACAATAGGTAATCATTAAGTTTATTTTGAATGGATTCCATGACATTTTCTAGCCTGCATTGTACTGTGTTCTTTATTGGATATAATTTGTCTGGGTAAGTTCTCTGTTGTAAAAATCTTAGTTTGTCCTTATGGCCAGCTTTTCTTCTGTGTATTTTTTTTAACCTGTATTATTGAAGTAATATTCACATACCATAAAGTTCACCGTTAAAGTGTATGATTCAGTGGGTTTTAGTATGTAACTAATTTGTATATTCACTAGTATATTTCTTAGTTTCAGAATATTTTCATCACCTCAAAAAGAAATGCAGTACATGTAACAATCATTACAATCACCATCTAATCCCATCCCTTGGTGATTGCTTTCTGGGTCTACGGATTGGCCTATTCTGAAATCATATGTCTGCCTTCTTTCACTTAGCATAATGTTTTCAAGGGATTTCCATATTGTAACATGCATAAGAACATTCTTTTTGTAATCAAATGATGTTCCTTGTTGGATATAGCACATTTTATTTACCCATTCATCAGTTGATAAATGTTTTGTTTCCACTTGATAGCTATTAAGATTGTTATTAACACTCATGTACACATTCTTGTATGAACATGTTTTTTAAAATATTTTTTTTAAAAATATTTATTTTGTTTTATTTATTTATTTATTTATTTTTAGAGAGAAGGGAAAGAAGAAAGAGAGGGAGAGAAACATCACTGTGTGGTTGCCTCTCTCTCGCGCCCCCAACCAGGGACCTGATGTGCAACCTAGTCATGTGCCCTGACTGGAAATTGAACCAGCGACACTTGGCTTGCAGGTCGACACTGAATCCACCGAGCCACAGCAGCCAGGGCTTGAACATATTTTTTATAGTTATCTTGGGTATAATACTAGGAGTTGAATTGCTGAGTCATATGTAACTCTACGTTGATCTTTTTGCGGATGGGCCAAATTGTTTCACACAGCCCCTGCACCATTTAACATTCCTACCAGCAATATGGAGCATTACAATTTCTCCACATCCTCACCAACACCTGTTATTTTCCATTTAAAAAATTATTTGGAAGCATGAAAACAAGGAACAGACTGAGAGAAACCAGAGAGGGAGGGCAAGGGGAAGAAGTGGGGAAATAAGAGGAAGGGACTAGTCAAGGAACATTCATGAATGACCCATGGACATGGACAACAGGGTGGGGAATGACTGCTGGAGCAGGGGTGGGGGGCGTAAGAGGGTAAAGGGGGAAAAATTGGGACAACTATCATAGAATAACAATAAAATATTTAATAAAAATTATTTGTATAACCATCCTAGTGGGTGTAAAATGGAATCTCTGTAATTTTCGTTTATAGTTACCAGATGACTAATGATATTGAACACCTCTTCATGTGTTTATTGGCCATTTTTATGTCTTCTCTTAAAAAAGTCTATTCAATTTTTTGCACACTTTTGATAGGGTTATTTGTCTTTTTATTGTCAAGTCATAGAAGTTCTTTGTATATTCTGGGTACCAGACCTTTGTCAGATATGTTGCAAATATTTTCTCCCATTTTGAAGTTTGACTTTTAACTTTGCTGATAGTGTTCCTTGAAACACGTTTTTAAATTTCTTGACAAAGTCAAATTCACCTTTTTCTTTTGTTGCTTGTCCTTTTGGTGTTGTATCTAAGAAACTATTGCCAAATTTGAGGTCAAGAGATTAACCCATAAGTTTTTTCTAAGAGTTTTACAGTTTAGCTCTTACATTTAGGTCTTTGATCCATATTGAACTAATTTTGTATATGTTATAAAGTAGGAGTCAAATTCATTTTTTTGTATATGGATATCCAATTATCCCTGCATCATTTGGAAAGACCATTCTTTCCAACATTCAACAGTAACGGTACCCTTGTCAATATTCAATAAGTGAATGGGTTTATTTTTGGACTCTAAATTATATTCCATTGATTTATACATATATCCTTACACTAGTACTAGACAGTTTTGATTATTGTAGCTTTGCAGTAATTTTGAAATCAGGAAATGTGAATCCATTAACTTTATTCATTTTTTCAAGATTGTTATGGTTATTCAGGATCCCTTGAGTTTCTATAGGCATTTTAGAAACAGCTTGTCCATTTCTGAAAAAAAAAAGAGAGAGTTGGAATTTTGACAGATATTGCATTGAGTCTATAGGTCAACCTGGGGAGTACTGTAATCTTAACAATACTAAGACTTCTGATCTATGAACACTGGATTGATTTCCATTTATTTACGTCTTCTTTACAGCAGTTCCCCCTTATCTGCAGTTTTGCTTTCCATGGTTTCAGTTATCTGTGATCAACCACAATCTGAAAATATTACATAAAAATTTCAGAAATAAACACTTCATAATTTTAAAATGGCATGCTATTCTAAGTAGCATGATAAAATATCATGCTTTCCCACTACATCCCTCCAAGAGCATGAACCATCCTTTTGTCCAATATATCTATACTGTGTATGTTGCCTGCTCATTAAACACAGTGGCTATCTCAGTTATCAGATTAGTTGTCATGGTATCGTAGGGCTTGTGTTCAAGTATTTTACCTAATAATGGCCTCGAAGCACAAGAGTAATGATGCTGGTGATTCAAATATGCCAAAGAAAACCTTAAGATAAAAATACAGGACTGGACTACAAGGGAGAGATCAGCATTGGATTTGCAACTATGGTCTTAGACGACTGACCCAAAAGGAATGACTATGCTACAGAAATGCAGAGGCTGAAGATGGAGGTGTAGACAGATACACTGTGTCTTCCTCCACAACTAAGAAGGAACACAACTACCTCAAAACTAGAGACAATCAGAAGTTCCAGAAAATCAAGCTGCATGGAAGTCCAACAAACAAAGATATAAAGAAGAAATACTCAGTCAACAGGTAGGAGAGGCAGAGCCGGGGTGGATAGGGTACAGTGTGGTTGTGGCAGCAGATGCGTCAGCAGCAGCGGCAGGCCAGCTGAAAACACAGTCATACATTTTTTAAAAGTAAGGAGGGACACCTTAGGAGTGTTTCCAGCACCAGACCAGACCATACAGCTCACGGTTCCAGCACCAAGGAAAATAAAGCCTCGTTGCTTCTGACTGAGCAAACAAGTGGGAGTTGGGATGAAGGAAGGAACTGCCGGTCTCTCAGCAGAGTCTGCTTGTTTAAAGGGCCTCCATGGTCCTAGAATGTCCGCAGACCCACCCACTCTGGGAATGATGGTCAGGACAACAGCCAGAGAGGCGCCAGTCACATATGAAAGTGGGAGAAGTTCCTGGAAAAGGAGTAAGTGCTGAACGAGCAGCATTGTTCCCTTTCAGACCTCTCCCCCACATACAGCACCACAACATGGTGAAACGGGTCGCCCTGTACTGATGAATACCTAAGGCTCTGCCTCTTACAATGTAACAGGTGTGACAGCTCTACTTAAGACACAGAGGAAAACAAACACAGGAGCCCATCAAGATGAGGAGACAGAGAAGTATGGCCCAAAAAGGGGAACGGATCAAGATTCCAGTGGGAGAACTAAGCGACAAGGACACAGCCAACCTAACAGATGAGGAGATAACCAACCTAACAGATGCAGAGTAAAAACACTGGTGATAAATGTTCCCACAGGCTTGACAGATATGCTTGAGGAAACAAAACATAATCCACACAAAACTAATGGTGAAGGGAAGGAAGCTGAGGTTCAAATCAATGATTTGGAATATAAGGAAGAAATGAACAGTCAACCAGTACAGAATGAGGAAACAAGAATTGAAGAAAATGAGGAGAGGCTTAGGAATCTCTGGGACAACTTTAAACATGCTAACATCCAAATTATAGGGGTGCCAGAAGGAGAAGAGAAAGAGCAAGAAATTGAAAGCTTGTGTGAAAAATAATGAGGGAAAACTCCTCAAATTTGGTAAAGTAAAAAGACATACAAGTCCAAGAAGCACAGAGAGTCCCAAACCAGCTAGATTCAAAGGGGACCACACCAAGACACATCATCATTAAAATGTCAAAGGTTAAAGATAAAGAGAGAATCGTAAAAGCAGAAAGAGAAAAGCAGAGAGTTACCTACAAAGGGTGCCTCTAAGACTGTCAGCTGAGTTCTCAAAAGAAACTTTGCAAGCAAGAAGGGACTGGCAAGAAGTATTCAATGTGATGAAAAGGAAGGACCTACAACCAAGATCACTCTAGCCAGCAAAGGTATAATTTAGAATGGAAGGGCAGATAAAGTGCTTCCCAGATAAGGTAAAACTAAAAGAGCTCATCATCACCAAGCCATTATTATATGAAATGTTAAAGGGATTTATTTAAGAAAAACAAGATCAAAACTATGAACACTAAAATGACAACAAACTGACAACTATCAACAATTGCATCTAAAAAATACAAACAAAATCCAACTAAGCAAACCAGAATAGGAACAGAATCATAGGTATGGGGACCATTTGGAGGGTTATCAGCTGGGAGGAGGAAGGGGATAAATGGGGAAATGGTGCAGGGACTAAGAAGCATAGTCAATTGATACAAAATAGACAGTGGGAAGTTAAGAATAATATAGGAAAGGTTGAAGCCAAAGAATTTATATGCATGACCCATGGACATGAACTAAGGAGATGGGATTGCTGGAGGGGAGTACTGGGCAGAGGGGAGCAAAGGGGAAAAAATGGGACTACTGTAACAACATAATTAATAAAATATACTTAAAAAGAAAGAAATGCAGAGACTGATGATTGAACCTCAGAAAATGCTCATGGTTCCAGGAACCATTCTACAAGAACAAGAAGGAAATCAGAGAAGAATTAACCTACAGTGTCTTGGAGCCCAAACATGGGAGGAATTTCAAGGAATGTGTGAGTGGGTGTGTCAGATAAAACCAAAGGAGGAAGTTACTGTGACCTACAACAGTGCAGTTTTAATTTTTCTTCTCACTATTCCCTCAAATTTACTATGTAACAAAAACAATTGTTGATAGTTTTCTTGGAATATATACAAACTGAGATGCAGAAATATGTTGTGTTGATGGGTATTGAATCCAAATATTTGACGTAGTCAAATCCTACAGATGTGTCAACATTTCCACAGCTAGAAGATTTTTGGACACATCACCAAATAATTTCTTTCAAAACTATACTTAGTGTTTCAAAAAATAAAATTATTGATTTATTCCACAAGAATAAAGAAGAATCTTCTGTTTAACAATCTCTTCCTCTCCCTCACTCAAGAGCCACTTCTCTGAAACTCTGACTCAACAGCATATGGCTAGGATTCATAAAATGTCTCAGTTAAGGCTAAATATCTAACTTCTAGTTACATGCTCCTGCTAGGATCAGAAGCCAAGATTGTGATGTTCTAAATTGGGTTCTTTTTCATTTGGTGGACCTTCTAATATATAAACCAAATTAAGAAGAAATTTGCCTTTAAAATGGCAGCTCTCTTGCCTTCATTTTTCCCCCAAATGGTTAGCATACTATTTAGGTGCCATAAAATTTTAGTGAACATTTCTGAAACTATGAACTAGACTGCTTGAACCAATGATCTTTGACACTGCATACAAAAATACAGAAAGATAGGTAAAGAATATTGCAGTCCAAGTTTGCTTCTTTAGCTTCATAAGCTGTAATATCTGGCTTGAGCAGCAATATCATATGTAAAGACATTTATAAAATATGGTATGCTGAAATTTACCCATAACTTTAATGACTGTAACCTTATACATGTGCCTATAGGGTTACACTTGCAAGGGTAAAGGAAATGGACACTATTTCAACTAAATAAACTAATGGAATTTTTGTTTTCAGATATTTTGGCTCATGTACACATCATATGATAAACAGATTTTCACTGCAAAAAAAAAGTTAAAGATGCAGAATAAATGATAACAAAAGAAGGCTAAAAGAAAAAAAGGAAACCCAGAGAAGGCTAAAGCATTTTCTTAGTCTGTCTGACCTTCTACTTAGGTGGCCACTGGAAAAGGTCAAGTCCCTTTCTTTAGATGAAAGTGAATTTGATTTAAATGGCAATATCGAATTTTTCAGCTCACTACAGAATGGCAATCATGCTATTCAAATGATTCATTTATTTTGTTGACTCCAGTTTGTCTTCTAATCCTTATGTAACTGAAGAGCAAACGAAAGCTCCTGAAATAATGAAAGGAACTTCAAACATACACAGGCACTATTTGTTTTTCTCTGTCTTTCAGCTATAAACTTCACCTTAACCATTGCTAGCCAGGTCTCAAAAATGTTGCACCAATTATAAGGAGGATTTGGGTGTGTGCTTTGGGGGGAAGAAAGTCTAGGTCTCATTTCCAGGTTCCTCTTTCTATTGGAATAATGCAGAGGAGACATTGTCTGCAGAGGGGTCACACAAAGAGCGTTAAAAGGAGGAAGGTATAATAGATGTTTGATGTGCCCTCAGATTCCCACATTGCTCACTACCTTGACTATAGAGGGTTAGTTGCTGTTGGCTCCAAGAATCACCATCAGCTGAAGTGAACTGCCTTGTCCAAGATAACTCTTACTCCTCAGGGACAACCCACATGCAATGCCTGGTACTGTGGCTGTACAAAGCCAGGACCCATTATGCTGGTTCAATGACTGAAAATCCACTCCCCCAGCTCTAAAACTCTTTGTAGGATCAACTGAGCTCTGTTGCAACTGCGTTTCAATAGGACCTCTCTTTGCCAAATCTTGCTTCTTCCCCTCCTTTATGGTGCTTTTCTGACAGTGCTAACCAACAAAATGCCTGCACACAGATTTTCATCTCAAAGTCTGTTTCTTGGGAAACTTGGCCTAAGACAGAGGTGGAATGTAGAGATGTCACTAGCTAGCAATAGAAGAAGGTCTCTAAGGAGTCAGATGTTCCTCCTTTCCTCTGGGTTAGTGATAAAATACTATATTCCTGGCCTTCCACTTTCAGCCTCAGAGTTGCCGAGACTTTGCCAGTAAAGTGTAGGTTTCTGATCTATATATACTTTGCCACATCTAGTGTGACTCCATTTGGGGTGAATTAAATACCCTCTGATATTTTAACTGAATCGACTAATCAATTCAGTTTAGATGGTAGACCCACTCAACTGTGTAGATAAAAGCCAAAGAAAAGTGAATAAAATTGGACTGGGGAATTTAAGAATAACAACTAAAGACTTATGTGACCCATAAATCTGAAACTTCTTCCCTCAGTAGAGTGATTAAATAAAGGGCAGATATACAGAGAAATGAGTATATTTGTACAGGTGCTGAGACAGTCATTATTGATTAATATATAAGCTATTACCCTTGCACTTACAAGTGATCCAGGATGACCAATAAGGGGCAGGAGTGCTTTGTGCCTAAGTTTGGTCATTTTTATTTATTTTTATTTTGAGGTTTTCATTACATTATTTAATCTTTTTTCTTTTTTATATTATTTTTTATTTAAAAAAATTTATTCAGTTAGTTTATAGTCAATATTATTTTGTATTAGTTTCAGGTATACAGCTTGGTGGTTAGACAATCATATGCTTTATTTACAAAGAGTTCCACCCAATATTTCCAGTACCTAACTGGTACCATACATACTTATAACATTATTGACTATATTTACTATGCTGTACTTTACATCCCATGACTATTTTGTAACTACCAATCTGTACTTGATTATTTTTTAAATAATTTATTTCTTTACTTGTTTGTTTTTATTTATTTATTTTATTTTTAGAGAGAGGGGAAAGGAGAAAGAGAGGGAGAGAAACATCACTGTGTGGTTGCCTCTCACTTGTGCCCCCAACTGGGGACCTGACATGCAACCGAGTCATGTGCTCTGACTGGGAATTGAACCAGCAACACTTGGCTTGCAGGCCGATGCTCAATCCACTGAGCCACAGCAGCCAGGGCTGTACTTGATTATTTTTAAAACAAGGGCTGTTGACAAGTTCAATGAGTTACAATATTATAACCAAAGACTTAACAAAATTTCTATCCCTACTACCTAATAATATCATAATTTAGAATATTAAACCCACTATACAAACTTTTTTATTAAGTAATAATTTATTTTCTTATATTTAAGTGTTTAAACATACAGAGATCTGTCAATAAGAGCTTCTGATGATGTGAGGTAACCTGTTAAACCACATTAAAGTCATAAAACTCCAGCCCAAAGTAAAGATGCTTGATGCTGTAGTTTAGCCTGTGCAGCTTTATTTTGAGAAGCTAGGGCTTCCAATGTAAAATAGATCCAGATATCCAACTATTGACTCAGAAAACCTATAGGAACCCCAGGACTTGAGATTGGGAAACCACTAGACCATTTTACCTTGAAAGTCCCTCTAGACCTAATGTCTTAAGTTAAAAAATTTCTAAATTATGTCTCATTTTTAGTAATTCATTTTACCCATTTTTTGTTCACTTATGAAAAGTCATGTCTGATTCTGAACCTTCATAAATCCAAGAGATGTTTTCCTTATCAATTGATGAAATAGAATATTTTAGCATAATTATTGTCTAATTAGAGGTGAGGATCATAATTTAGTATGACAACATACAAAATAACTGGTATCAACAAAGTCACAATGACTGCCACCTCTTATTATAACTCATTATGCTAAATCCACAAGCCTTAGAAATCTGGGATCCATTATTCAAGCAACATAACCAATACCATCCAGTGTGTGAATCCTGCCCATAAAGCCAATTCTTTGCATATACATTTAAATCTGTCATCTTAATTCTACCTGAAATTCCATTTGATTTCTGTGTTTGTAAATGAAAAATAATATCATCTATCATCCATCAGGATCAACATACATTTTGCACAGACACGGAAAACATTAGCCCCGGTTTCTAAAAAAAAGTGATCGGCTAGATTATCTGTGTTTATTAGCATACCTGAGGAGTTTCTAACCAATGTGCAAAGCATCTCCATTTATGGGCAAGGTGGCTTTATCATGCAGTTGCAGGGAGGCTTGGCTGAGAGGAAAGCCAAAGCCTCCCTTTGAGTTGCCTCACTCCACATGACAAATCTCAGCCAGGGTGTGGAAATTAAAATCTTATTTGACTATAAATCACATTCCACTTCGGTGTGGAAAGAGAAGGAACACTTCACATGTTGAATAATGATGACATATTAATTACTGTCATTTGAAAAAATGACTGGAGATATGGAGGAACTGCAGAAGAGGTTCTTGGGCTACTTTAAATATACTAGTACAGTGATAAAAATATAAAATATTAAAATAGGGTGCATCTTGGGCTCTGTTGATTTTTGTTTGCCTGAATGCATCAAATGCTTATGAGCAAGGATTATTCAGTTTAGAAATGCAACCAAAGCCATGTTCAAAGACAAATGCAGTAAGATCACATATGCAGGGTTCTGCATTTTTGGAAGTCTCTCAACATTAATGCTTTGATTAATGGTTTTGCTACTATGCAGAAGTGGTAAAGAATGCTTTATGTGATTTCATAAGCAGCACCTCTGTTACATTGCTTCCTGTGTAGGTGCATTAGGCTCTCTGGGAGACCATCCCTGTCATTTAGACTATGAATTTAGTAATCTATGGATTTAAGATGACTTACAGCTAACAGAACTGTGATTCTCTGTGCTTCAAAAACACCCAGGCTCCTTCTTTACTTGTTTATGTGATGCTGAGAGGGTGACATTCTTTATTCTGTTCTCAGGATTCAATAACATTGCATCTTAGAGGCAATGGTGACTAGACACTTTTTTCATTCTATTTTAGTTTCAACAGAGGGAGGGGGGAACAACTGTGGTGTACTGAAAGGCATCCCTGGAGTGGAAGTTGAGTAACCACTTTACTCTCTAGGAAGTGATTCTCCTAATTACAAAGTGATAGCCTCAGGAGCATGAGAAGAGAAGGAGGTCTGTTTAATGAAAGCTTTCCATGTATTGGACACTATGCAAATGCTTTACTATATTATCTCATTTTGTCTTTGCAACTACCCTAGGAGGTAGACACTAGCATTATCACCATTTTACAGAGGAAGAAGCTGAGACTCAGAGAAACTAGTTTAAAATAATGCTCAGAAGAAACCTATGAGTTCATGAAGATGCCTCTGGCACCCTCAAGTTATTGACAGGGTGTATACCTTGACACCCAATTTCAATCAAATCTAGTTTGCTTTTATGTGTTGTATATATTGACCTTTCATGTAAATTTTTCTGCTAGAAAGACAGTTTCAAATGTTTAGTAATCTCAAACATCTGTCTGTCTACAACTCTCCATACAATGTCCAATCACTACAAGAAAATACTAAAAGGAAGGCATATACTGGGCCCTTTTATTACAAAGCATCCATTTCTCAGATAAATTGAGAGTTTGAAATAGTCTAAGTTGTTCTCAGTCTATAGAAAAAGATATTCTTGAGTTTCTCATGACTCATAGTGTTTTACTTCTATGTGGAAAGTTAGGTTGATCTGGATAGGGCCATGATGAAACAAACATATGAAGTGGCTAGGTAAGTTTATGCCTTAGACTCGGTTATATTGGGCAAAACAAAGCAAAAGTTCTGGGTGAAATCAGGACTGTTCTCAATTCTCTAATTCACTTGAGGCAGAAGTGAGCTATTAGGCTCACCCCACTTAGATAAGGCCTGCACAATCTCTGATTCCCCAGCTAACTAGGCAGCCCCTACTACCTTGTGGAAGTTTCCAGTACTGCATACTGTCATAAAAATGAGTAAAGCACGCCATATTGGATATGAAATCACCTGAAATTACAGTTTGGTGTCATTTTAGCACCCTATACCATCTATCTCTGTTCAAGTTTATTTTTTAAGACAAGGTAAAAAAAAAATCTCATAAAACAATGAGATTATTCAATCAGCTCTAAAATGCTTTCCTAATCAATAAGGCTTTTCTTAAGAATCATGCAAAGAAAACCACTCAACATTACAAGTCAGAGTTCACACCAAAGTTGAGAACATGACCTGGAGTCCCATCAGTGTATTAATTCCTCCAAACAGGCAGTAGATTCTTTTATCAGGAACACCATTGTCTTTGTGGCTCCAAAACTCATTACAGCACACTCAGAGCTCTGGGTATAGAAGTGAGGAATAAGAGTCCTCTTTAGGCCTTAGCAGTTATCCCTTGGCATTGGTGTTTTATAGTCTCTAGAGCAGTATGACAGCCATGGTTTTTTTTTTGTTGTTGTTGTTGTTTTTTTTTTTTAGGGGGGGTGGTTGCTTGTTTGTTTTGCTTATTTTCCCAACACATATATATTAGTGAGGACATTTTGGGGAGTGATATGTTCACTATAGCTTGATTGTGGTTATGGATTCACAGGTATATATATATATATATATATACATACCCTGGCTGGTTTGGCTCAGTGGATTGAGCGTCGGCCTGCGAGCTAAGTGTCGCTGGTTCGATCTTCCAGTCAGGGCACATCAGAGAAGGAAAACTCTGACTCCAAAAAACCTCCGCTGCCTTGCGGCATACCTCTTCAGGGGAAAGGCTAAGGGAGTAAACCCCGACAGAAAATCCGGAGCCGGAGTCCCTAAGGCGGTTTGACGTTGTAGTCAACACCGGCAACTCCTGCGGCGCACCTGAAGCCAAGCTGTATTGACTCCGTCTTTCCCTTGGACCCTTCAGCTGTGAAGAGAGGGGGGGTCTGCTGCATGGGCAACAGCAGACCCTCCATATCACCCTGCCCAGGCTCTGTAGCTTCAGCTTCACTGGAGAGGACACTCCAGCGTCATCACAAGATGTCGATTCAACACGGGAGGAGACAGATACCGTGTCACTCCCAAGTTGGACTGCACAGCCATTCTCGGCGGTGCAGATAGACTCTTAAGAAGCTACACCATCGTCTCTCGAGACGGACGGCTGCCGCCGCCGCCGACGATATATATATATATATATATATATATATATATATATATATATATATATATCATCAGATTGTATAATTGAAATATTGGCCATTTACTCTATGTCAATTGCACCTTGATATAAATCTGTTAAAATGTTTATTGGATGCTAGTCCTCTGTCAGGCACTGTAATTGATGCTGGGAATACAGAGATAAACAGGATCTCATGGTTTAAGTCCTGTTGGCTTGAACCATATAACATTGCTGTTTCTGTGAAAAATGAACAAATGTCAGTAATGGTTCAATCTAACCAGTTAACAATTAGATGTGCTTGTACGGTTGCCATGAGGTAGGCAGTGTAGGTATTAATAACATTTTATAGATGAGAAAATTTGGGCTTACGCAGATAAAGTGACTGACTCATCAGAGGACACTTCCCTTGGAATTCCCACACCTTAGCCACCCCTTATCTAGCTTGTTTTGCCTGAGTATACTGAGAAGGCCTACTCATCCAGGGCTAGCCATGCAGATATAGAAGAGTAAACTGTGGGTATGAGATTATTGCAGTTTCTATATTCTAAATGGCCCTCAGAAGGGCTACTCCTGAGGCAACTCAAAGGAGCCACTGGGGCCCAAAGATATGTCTTGTTCTCCAAGTTGACATAGGACTCTTTACTGAGCTTGTAGTCTCTTGTTCTTGGGATTTGTCTGTAGTATAAGCACTTGCCTCCATTTGTTGCAACCTTGCCTATCTCTTGGGGCTTTGGTTTGTACTCATCATCTGATTTTTTTTCTCTATTTCCAAATGAACTTTTTTAGCCTCTGACTTTCATTTTTCATTGGTTTAGATACAGTTTTTCTGTCCATACATGAACCTTACCCTCTAATTAGAAACAATGCCTTCAAGATCAGGGGCTAGAAGACCCTCATGATATCATAATATAATCATTTTTTGCTAGTTACTTTTTGAATTTATAAAAGTATTTTTTAAATCAGAGGATGTTTTCTTATTTTCTATTATTTTTAGTTACTTTCATAAAATGGGAACAATGATAGCCCCTAATTTATGAAGCTGTTATAAGCATTAATTGAGATAATCAATGCAGGCAACTTATAACAGTGCCTGGTACATGATTAGCAGTTAATAACGTTAGCTGTTATTATTATACACACAGCATTATATTAAATAGTCCTTGGGTAGAGGTTAGGTTAGATAAGATTAGGGATAAAACTGAGATGGATAATGTAAAGGTATTGTCTACAAAGAGTTTGCAAACTATCATCTAATTTATAAAATATATTATGATTATTATAATAAAAATGGCAAAATACGCTAGAGGAAAGGTGAAATTCAAATCTTGGGATGAGGGGTTGGGAAAAATATTCATGGAGAATATAACATTTGAAGTGGGGATTGAAGGACAAATCAGCTTTTGATATGAGAGATGGGCAGGAATGGAGTATGAAGGGCAAAGGGAGCCACATGAACAGAGGCAGAGGTGGGAAAGTGTTTCCAGGCATTTGGAGAAAGGACAAGTTGGTGTGATGCACCTGGGGAGCCATAGGTCTCATAGGAGGTGAAGACACAAAGATAGGCTAAGATCATACTTCCAGTAGATTTTAGTGTGGAGGCAACACAAGTACCTGTCAAAATTACTTTGTGTATACTGAGCCCAATGTTAAGTACAACTGGGTGTTTGTCACAACTGGTGATGAAACTGCTTCAGAAGCTAACTACAATGGGTAGCCCTAAAATTTGCTTGTTTTTAAAACAGCTGATATGACCCAATGAGAATATAGCATCACTTGTGGTATTTCTGCTAAAGATGCACAACCTAAATCTAATAATGTGAAAACATCAGACAAAATCAAATGGAAGGGTATTCTATAAAGTATAGCCTGAAATATTCAAAAGCATCAATATCTTAAAAGTCAAAGAGGACAAAGGACTGGATAGGAAGGAGATTAGAAAGACATAGTTAAACACATGGTTTTGAATGAGATCTCTTTACTATAAAGAAACTTATTGAGACAATTGTTGAAGCTTGAATAGATTACAGTTATTTATCAATATTAATCTCCTGACTTTGATGGTCACATTATGGTTATACAGGAGAATGCCCTTGTTTTTGGGAAATATTCACTGAAGTATTTGAGGGCAATGAGCATCAAAATAGCAATTGGCTCTCAAACAATTCAGGAAAGAAAATAAATAGCTCTTTGTATTATATTTGATGTATTTTAACCTTTTCTTTAAGTTTGAGATTGCTTCAAAAGTATGTATAAGTTTACAAAAATAAGTTTGCCAGGGGAAAAATAAGATTAAAATAAAGTTAGCAAGTTATCTTTTTAAAAATATTGTTGGCTGGCTACCCTGCTGTCCTGAAGAGGCCCCTTTGATTGCCAGCCATTTGTGTGCAGGATATGGTCCAGGAGGTCAGCATGGAAGAGAATGCTGTGGCTTTTGAGAGACCACATAGAGAGAAGCAGTATCTGAAAGTGGTCTTCTGCTTCAGACCCTTTAGTTATATATTCTAAGCTTTGGTCCCTTCACCTTGCTGTAAGAAGTAGAGAGCAGAGAGAAATAAAATTGTGGCTCAATAACAATATGCTACTTTCTCTGCTTATAAAAAACATTGTAAACCCTATGGGGGATGACCTTGGAGACCAGCGACAGGTTCATACTTGTCTAGGCTATTCAGTTACACATGAGAGTGTGGTGAGAGGTTGTGTGCCGCTCTATATAGTGAATCATATTCTGAAGTGTAGTCCAAGTTCTTGTCTATATACAAGGAGTTAGCAGAATTTATTTTTTAATTTACATATGTACTTATTTCCTTTCTTTCAGATCATGTCTTCCTCTGCTATTATTTCTTGCCATAAGTGCCTAAACAACACTGACTCACTTTGTTATATCTGTGGCTGTTTCACCATTCCCAGTCAAAGGACAAACATCAGCGCATTTGTCAGGCAAGCCTATTTTGCATATTTTAAAGTAAAACTTGGTGATCAAGATAAGTCTTGAGCCCCTCACAAGGCGTGCAAGCAGTGTGTTGAGAGTTTACCAGTGTGGACAAAGGGAACACGTGATAAATTGCCATTTGGTATACCTGTGGTTTGGCAAGAGCCCAGAGATCATCCAAGTGACTGTTACTTTTGTATAGTGAAAACATCAGGATATAACAAGAAAAGTAAATGTAAAATAAGAGTATCCTAGTCTACCATCAGCTATATGCCCAGTGCCTCATTCAGCTGAAATCCCAGTGCCAGTTTTCATTGAACTACCCTTTTTCAAAACACAGGAGTATGGTGAAGAACTAAGTGACAGCAATGATGAAAATCTTGAAATTGAAGATGACTAGCATCAAGACTGCATGAGAAAAACTTGCTTGAAAAACAAGCGAAGGTATCCTACCTTCGATCAAGAGAAAGCACATTTCTGCAGTACTTTCAAAGTGATGGTGGCTTTTGTGTATTGCCATAACATACATGATTTAATGGAGGAATTGGGAATTCCAATCTATAACGCAACTAAATGGTGACTGTTCATCGATAACTCAAAGCAGAGATTGAAGTGTGTCCTCCTCCACAATGGTAATTTATTTGGTGCAGTCCCAATTGGCCACTTAGTTTGTTTTCGTGAAGAATATGAGGACATAAAGAGAGTCATTGATCTGTTGCAATATCACAAGCACAATTGGATCATCTGTGTTGACCTTAAAATGGTCTGCTTCCTTCTTGGTCAGCAAAGTGGATACACCAAGTATCCCTGTTCTCTGTGTATGTGGGACAGCAGAGCTCGTGAGAAGCATTGGGTGGAGTTGAATTGGCCTCCAAGATCTGACCTCAAACCTGGTGAAGCAAATATTCTACATGAGCCACTTGTTGACAGAAAGATTATATTCCCACCTCTGCACATAAAACTAGGTCTCATAAAGCAATTTGTTAAAGCTTTGCCAACTTAAAGAGACTGTTTCAAGTATCTCATTTTGGCATTTCCTAGCCTTTCGTTTGAAAAGATAAAATACCTTAATATCCTTAATATGTATGTTTGGTAGCAGAACTTTACTACTTGTACATAATTTGACTTACAATAACAATATATAGGGCTCCACCAAGTGGCATTGAAGCTGAAGGACAGGAGACAGCGTGCTGCCGGGCAAATGAGAACATAATTCTCCTTTATATTTTTCTCTAGTGGAAGGTGGAGAGGGGAGGAAAGTTTGGGGGTGGTAGGCCATTCTTCAGGAGCGCAGGCGCAGTGGTGCACTCATCCACTCCCCAACCCTACCCTTGGGTCCCGGGGGCGCGCATAGGGAAGTGCTCTCACTCACTGGCCCAGGTGCACGTGCCGTGAGTCCAGGCGTCCCTCGGACACTCCCCAACGGACATAAGATCAGTGCCCCAACGGGCACAGGGAGGGCCCACTGAACACGTAGAGGACCGTTCGCAGATACCCCTAGACAGCTCCCGTGGGCGCTGGGCCCCAGGCCGGAAAGGAGACCACAAGCGCAGGCTCTGTTCGTGCCGGCCCAGACGGGTGAGGGAAGGCAGTTGGCTGCGGTGCCGGAACAGCAGGCGGCAGTGACTCACAGACGCTAGCTTCCACTGAGCACAAGTGTCCGCGGCCCCGCCCTAAGAGGCGAGAGACCAACTCCTGGAGCTCGGCTCAGCAGGACTAAGGGCACTGGCAGGCGAGTGAGAAAACATCTCAGCCCGGGGACAATAGGAGCCAATCCCAGGGCAAGTTCTCTGGCCACTCGGGCGCGTGCAGGGACGAGCGCAGGGACACCTTGGCATGAACACGGAACCACTTCGGCGTGGCAACAATAGGCGCCCGGGGCAAGCTCTGGGCCGCCCCGCCCCTGCAGGGGCTCACGTGCAAGGACACCTCAACTGGCTCCGGCAGGCAGCAAGGGAGCCTGCCTTGCCAGCAACCACGGGCGCGCACCATTGCGGCAACCGCGGGTGCACACCAGTGCTGCAAGAAACAAGAACCCCTGAACCGCCACACTAGACCAGCTGTGGACGCAGAAAAAGAAGGCAACACACCAAGGCTAAAATGGACATCTCCACAAAAGAATTCGAGATAAAGTGGATAGAGTGACTCAATCAACAAGCCAGAAGGAATATCCTAACAAAAAAATCTGAAATATAACTAGACAGCATAAACAAACGATATAAAAGTTCCCCCAAGAACATCAGGCTCAGGAGATCAAAGAGACGGCACCACTGAAACCCCCAGATTTACCATAAAAAATCTCAAACCACAAAGGTGGGAAGGCAAAGCAGACAAATCCAAATAACAAAAACAAACAAGAAGAATCCAACACGGTAAGATGCAGAAACAACCTCTCAATGAAAAGAAAAGAGGAATCCCCAGAAAGAGAGGTAGATGGAATAGACATAGCCCAAATGTCAGACATGGAATTCAAAACTATGGTGGTGAAGAAGCTCAATATGCTCGAAAACCTCAAAAACAACTATGACAACCTCCAAGGAAGTTACCAACAACTCCAAGAAAATTACAGGGAACTTGCAGAGAACTACACCAGCATAAAAAAAAGACATAGAAACTATCAACAAGAACGAGGAAGAAATGAAGAATGCAATCTCTGAACTGAAAAACACAGTAGATTCAGTCAAAAGCAGACTAAACGAAGCAGAGGATTGGATTAGTGAGTTAGAGGATAATGTAGGTAATAATTCTCAAATGATACAGCAAAATGAAAAAAGATTGAAAAAATATGAACAAGATGTAAGGGAATTACAGGATAGCATTAAAAAAATAATATCAGGAATAAGAGAGGGAGAAGAAAAGGAACATGGAATTGAAAATCTGATAGGACAAATAGTGACAGAAAATTTTCCAAACCTGAGGAGAGAAAAAGTTTTGCAAGTCCAAGAAGCACTGAGAGTTCCAATCAAGAGGAACCCCCAAAAAACCACTCCAAGGCACATCATAGTTAAAATGGCAACATTCCAAGACAAAGAGAGAATCCTCAAAGCAGCAAGAGAAAAACAGCAAATAACTTAAAAGGGAGCTCCAATAAGGCTATCGACCGATTTCTCCACAGAAACATTACAAGCCAAAAATATTTCAAGCAATGAAAAACAAAGGCCTACAACCAAGAATACACTACCCAGCAAGACTCTCATTCAAAATAGAAGGTGAAATAGGGAGTTTCTCAGACAAAGGAAGACTAAAAGAATACATCTCCACCAAACCAGCATTGCAAAAGATGCTAAAGGGAACATTCTAAGAAAAAGGAAGAGAAAAAACAGAAAAAGAGTAGAGGAACAGAGATACAAAAGGGAAATGAATAAATACATGTCAATAACGTTAAATGTAAATGGATTAAATGCTCCCATTAAAAGACATAGGGTAACGGAATGGATAAGAAAACAGGACCCACATATTTGTTGTCTACAAGAAACACACCTCAAAACAGAAGATTTACATAGACTGAAAGTAAAGGGATATAAAAAAATATTTCAAGCAAATGGACCTGAAAAAAAAGCTGGGGTAGCAGTCCTCGTATCACACAAAACGGATTTCAAAGCAAGGGCAATAAAAAGAGACAAAGAAGGACATTTCATAATACTTAAAGGAACGATTCATCAAGAAGATATAACACTGATAAACATATATGCACCCAACACAGGAGCACCCAAATACATAAAGCAAATACTAGAAGACCACAAGAAGGATATTAACAACAACACACTCATAGTAGGGGACTTCAACACTCCATTATCAACAATAGACCGATCATCCAAGCAAAGAAACAGCAAGGATATACAGGCATTGAACAACACACTAAACCACATGGACTTAACTGATATATATAGAACTTCTCACCCCAAAGAAGCAAAATATACATTCTTTTCCAAGGCACATAGGACATTTTCAAAGATAGACCACATAATAGGACACAAAACAAACCTCAACAAATTCAAGAAAATTGAAATCATATCAAGCATCTTTTCAGACCACAATGCCTTGAAACTAAAAATCAACCTCAGGGAAAAAAATCAAAGACACTCAAATTCATGGAAAATGAATAACACGCTCTTAAATAACAAATGGGTTAACAATGACATTAAAGAGGAAATCAAGAAATTTCTAGAAACTAATGACAATGAACACACAACAGCCCAAAACCTATGGGACACAGCAAAAGCAGTCCTAAGAGGGAAGTTCATAGCAATACAGGCATATCTGAAAAGGCTAGAAGAATCTCAAATAAAAAACTTAACCATAAAGCTACAAGAACTAGAACAGCAACAACAAACAAAGCCTAGGGCAAAAAGAAGAAAGGAAATCATCAAGATCAAAGCAGAATTAAACGACATAGAAAGTAAATGAACAATCCAAAAAATCAACAAAACTGGGAGGTGGTTCTTTGAAAAAATAAACAAAATTGACAAGCCTCCAGCCAGGCTCATTAAGAAAAAAAGAGAGAAGACCCAAATAAACAAAATCAGAAATGAAAGAGGAGAAATCATGACTGATACCTCAGAAATACAATTATAAGAAATTACTACAAACAACTATATGGCAAGAAATTTGACAACCTAGTAGAAATGAACAGATTTCTAGAAACATATAACCTTCCCAAACTGAATCAAGAAGAAGTAGAAAGTCTCAACAGACCAATAACAAAGAAGGAAATTGAAACAGTAATCCAAAATCTCCCTGCACAGAAAAGCCCCGGGCCGGATGGCTTCAGAGGTGAATTTTACAAGACATTTAGGGAAGAACAAACTCCTACCCTCCTCAAACTATTCCAAAAAATCCAAGAAGAGGGAAAAATCCCAAACTCTTTCTATGAAGCCACTATTACCCTAATCCCAAAACCAGGTCAAGACACAGCAAAGAAAGAAAACTACAGGCCAATATCACTGATGAACATAGATGCTAAAATCCTCAATAAAATTTTGGCAAACAGGATCCAACAATACATCAAAAAGATCATACACCATGATCAAGTGGGATTCATCCCAGGGATGCAAGGATGGTTTAATATTTGCAAATCAATAAATATAATACATCACCTAAGCAAAATGAAAGACAAAAATCACATGATCATATCTATAGATGCAGAAAAAGCATTTGATAAAGTACAACACCCATTTATGATGAAAACACTCAGCCAAATGGGAATAGAGGGAGCATACCTTAACATAATTAAGGCTATATATGAGAAGCCTGAAGACAACATCATACTCAATGGACAAAAACTGAAAGCATTCCCCCTGAATTCAGGAACTAGACAAGGCTGTCCACTCTCCCCACTTCTATTCAACATAGTGTTGGAAGTCCTAGCCACAGCAATCATACAAGACAAAGAAATAAAAGGCATCCAAATTGGGAGAGAAGAAGTAAAACTATCACCATTTGCAGACGACATGACAGTATACCTAGAAAACCCTATAAACTCCACTAAAAGACTACTTGATATAATAAGTGAATTCGGCAAAATAGTAGGGTACAAAATAAATATACAGGAATCTAAGGCATTTCTTTACACCAACAATAAAGTATCAGAGACAGAAACAAAAAAGAAAATACCATTTACTATAGCAACAAGAAAAATAAAGTACCTAGGAATAAAGTTAACCAAAGAGATAAAAGACCTGTACACTGAAAATTATGCACCATTGAAGAAAGAAATTAAGGAAGATACAAATAAATGGAGGCCAATACCATGTTCTTGGATGGGAAGAATCAACATCATCAAAATGGCCATACTACCCAAAGCAATTTACAAATTCAATGCAATCCCTAATAAAATACCAATGACATATTTCACTGACCTAGAACAAATCCTCCAAAAATTCACATGGAACCGAAAAAGACCCCGAATAGCAAAAGCAATCTTGAAACAGAAGAATACAGCAGGAGGAATCACAACACTAGATATCAAACAATACTTCAAAACCACTGTGATCAAAACAGTCTGGTACTGGCATAAGAACAGACATATAGATCAGTGGAACAGAATTGAAAGCCCAGAAATAAACCGAGGCCTCTATGGTCAACTAATGTTTGATAAAGGAGGAAAGAACATAAAATGAAGTGAGAAGAGCCTCTTTAACAAATGGTGCTGGGAGAACTGGACAGGGACGTGCAAAAAAATGAAACTAGACCACCAACTTACACCACACACGAGAATAAACTCAAGATGGATTAAAGACTTAAATGTAAGCCATGATACCATAAAAGTCCTAGAGGAAAACATAGGCAGGAAAATTTCAGATATCCTACGTAACAATATCTTCACGGATACATCTCCCAAGGCAAGAGAAATAAAGGAAAAAATAAACAAATGGGACTACATCAAACTAAAAAGTTTCTGCTCAGCTAAAGAAAACATCAGCAAGATGAAAAGGAAACCAACTATACGGAAAAACATGTTTGCCAATGATATCACAGACAGGGGACTGATCTCCAAAATATATAAAAAGCTGATACAACTCAACATCAAGAAAACAAACAACCTAATTAAAAAATGGGCAAAGGACCTGAACAAACACTTCTCCGAAGAGGACATACAGAAGGTCCATAGGCACATGAAAAAATGCTCAACATCATTGGCCATCAGAGAGATGCAAGTAAAAACCACAATGAGATACCACCTCACACCTGTCAGAATGGCCATCATCAACAAATCAACAAACAACAAGTGCTGGTGAGGATGTGGAGAAGCGTGAACCCTACTGAACTGCTGGTGGGAATGCAGACTGGTGCAGCCACTATGGAAAACAGTATGGAATTTCCTCAAAAAACTAAAAATGGAACTGCCATTTGAACCAGTGATTCCACTGCTAGGATTATACCCGAAAAATCCTAAAACCCTAATTCAAAAGAACTTATGCACCCCTATGTTCATAGCAGCACTGTTTACAATAGCTAAGTGCTGGAAACAGCCTAAGTGCCCAGCTGTAGATGAGTGGATCAAAAAACTGTGGTACATCTACACAATGGAATACTATGTAGCAGAAAGAAAGAAGGAACTCCTGCCATTTGCGACAACATGGATGGATTTAGAGAGAATTATGCTTAGTGAAATAAGCCAGGCAAAGAAAGCAAAATACCATATGATATCACCAAAGACAGGAAACTAAAGAGCAACACAAACAAACAAACGAAATTGGCAAAGACTAGAATAGTAGTCAGTAGGGGGGAGGGGGGAGGGAGAGAAGGGGGATAAGTAAGGGAAGGGTCAGGTCAAGGAACGTGTATGAATGACTCATGGACATGGACAACGGGGAGGGATATAATTGTGGGAGAAGGGATGGGCTGGGAGGGGGGAGCAATGGGGGAAAAATGGGACAACTGTAATTGAATAACCAAAAAATAAAATTAAAAATAAAAATAAAAAATAAAAGAGGCCTAGCCTATAAATTCTAAAAAAAACAAAACAAAACAAAAAAAAACACTATATAACCTTTATATAACTAAAATAACTTGATAAACAGTATATTCAGGTAACTTTTTCTTTAATTTCCTTTGTATGTACATTTTGTACGATTTGAGGGACAAAGGGAGGGTATCCTGTGCCTTCTAAAGTTGACGTGTTAGACAAAAACTGGGGTCATTTTTGGATTCAGATGCCAAAAGTTAAAGTCAAGTGTCAGATGTAACTCAACAAAAATTGTTTTCACCAGTGTAATTCATGCTACTAATTATTTGTTCTTATTGTATGCCATGTATGATGCTATGTGCTTTACATGTATTAGCTCATTTGACTGTCATTAAATCTTATTATGTGGGTACTGCTTTATTCTTAATTTTATAGATTAGGATAATGAGATTTAGAAAGGAAATTTACTTCTTCAAGGCCATACATTTCTTATGTTGCAGAGCTGGGATTTGATACGAGATCAGTTTGACCCAAAGGCCGATTTCTTGGACACTTTGTTATACTGTTTCTCAGGCCATTTGTTATTATCATCTAAATTATATACAGATCCCAACACCTCAATCTAGGTCACACTTTGAAGAATGAGACTTTGTGAAGCTTACTTCAAGTCTCTGAGCCTCAGTGTCCTCACCAATAAACTGGGGATAACATTACCTACCACATAGGTGGTGACAAAAATTAAATGAGTTACATATGTAAAGTGCCTTTAGAACACTCCTGGCAGATGGGAAGTGCTGAGTACATAATGGCTAGTACTATTATAAATAGAATGTGCTGTGGAGAATACAGTGTGCCCTGAAACAGTAGCCAGATGATGCTAACCTATCAGACTAGTTACCCCAGTAGGCAGAGATGAACTTTTTCTCTAAACATCAGCATAATAAACTTAGGAATTCTGTTCTACTCATTTTGTCTCCTATGAAAATAGGGGAACTTTATTTTTCTCTGTAAATAATTTAATCCATATGTATTATGGAGAAGCTACTACCTGTTTCAGCACTTCACTAAGGACGAGATCATTACAAAAGAAGTATGATACAAGAGTCCTGCCTCCAAGAAGCCAACAGTGGAAGAGACCAGCATGGGAGAAATAACAAAGAGGAATGCTGGACAGTACATAATCAAATGTTCAGTGGTATGGTACTTATTTGAAGATATATAACAGTTTAGCAGACAGAAAAGAGGGGAATTGGAATCAATATTCACACCTAACCTAATTGATGAGAATATTTACCCATAAAGTATGCAGCAGAGTTGTCTGTTTGGCTATTCACTAAAGCCAGAATCAGCCCGGCCCAGTAAGCATAGGGGCAAGTGTTATCTTGTCAGTCCCCTGTCCCTCTCAGCAACCCCTTATTTTCTTTCAAGACAGTTTCCTACCCAGTCACTTTCAGAATTTATCCTCTCATCCCATGTTCTTTTTCTTCAAAGCATGTATCACTACCTGACTTGATCATATATATTTACTCCTTTTGTATCTGGTCCGTCTCTCCCTCCAGATTGTCAGCTCCTTGATAGCAGGAACTTTGTTTTCATCACTGCTAAGTTCCCATGCCCATAAATGTGCCTAAGCTCAATAAGTATTCTTTTGCACGAAGGAATGAACCCTTGCCAGACATGTTCTCTTTAGCTTTCTTCTTTGTTCTAATTTCAAGGCTGTCCCCAATGCTGAAGCCAGAATTAGCTGCTGCAGATAATTTAATAGCTACTGTTTATTTAGCCTTGCTATGGGCCAGGCTGTGTAATCTAGTCCACACAAGAATCCTGTGAAGTTAAGAATGTAATTCTTCCCAGCTTATCAATGCAGCAAATGAAGGGTAGAGATATTATATAATGTGGTCAGGTTCACATACTTAAGCAACTGACTTCATGCTCTCTGGCTTTAGTCTTATGACAACCTCTAATGGCATTGGCACATGTCCAGAATCTGTGGCAGAGAAGAATCCTGAAAAGGTAGGAGCGGGAGATGAGAGAGTAGGTGGGTAAGGGTAATGGGGTGAAGTGTTCCCTTCCTCTCCCTATTATATTGAAGTCCTAACAGCAGTACTTCAAAATGTGACTTTATGTGTAAATAGGGTCATTGTTGATGTCATTACTTATGATGAAGTCATACTGGAGTAAGGTGGAACCTACCTCCAACGTGACCACTGTCCTTATGAAAGGAGGCAATTCGGAGACACTCACATGGGGAGAACATCATGTGAAGATAAAGGCAGAGATTGGAGTAATTGCCAGCAAACCTCCACAAATTAGGAGGGAGGCATGGAACAGGTCCTTCCCTCACAGCCCTCAGAAAGTACCAACCCCACTGGCACTTTCATCTCAGATGCCTAGCCTCCAGACTGTGAAACAATGCATTTCAGTTGTTTGAGCCACCTAGTTTGTGGTATTTTGTTATGGCAGCCCTAGCAAATTAATACAGTAAGAGTAGGCAAGGAAAGGTCTGAGGAAGAGAACTAAAAACCTTACAGATCCTGGTGCGCATTCCTCCTGGTATTCCATCCTAGCCTCTTCTACCTTCACCCACAACCCAATCTGGCATTCTGAAGACATAACCTTCTTGAAAAACCCTGTCAAACCTTTCTGAAGGAGCCAGAGATTTCCTAGGAGAGCAAAGAGAGCTTCCTGATTCTTCTTTTTGATGCTGATATCCAGGCCTGCAAAATGGATCATAGTGCTCAGCAGAGCTACTTAAAAACAATTGTCACCTATGAAGAAATCTGCAGGTACTTCACAGACTGTGGCCTCTCCAAGGCCAATGTGGCTCTGAACTATCCTTGGTATTTATTTACATGTAGATAAATTTTAGAAAATCCCACAAAGCCAGATCCCTCACACAGCATATGTTGGTGGCCCTGCTTGATGGAACAAGTCAGAAATAAGACACTTAAGGGGAAGGTATCCATAATTTCTGTAATCAGCGTCTGCTGCAGGATATTGATTCCATTGTCCTTTAACCCTCTGGTATGGGGTTGATATCACATTACTGGTAATGAAGAGAAAATCCTGCCAGGAATTACATGGGTGGAAGTCACTATAACAGACCTTTTCACAGTAAAAATAATGAGGTTTCATGATTGATTTCATAAAGAATGGCAAGAAAAATTTTTATGCCTATCCCAGGACAAATATCCATCCTCACAAACCTACTCAGGGATTTTTAGCAATGCGTAGTCTCCTTCCAAGTCCCAGAAATTTCTGTTCTGAAAAAAGCTTCTGTCATGACAAGAGCTTTCCTCATGAGTGTACTTAAATGTTTGATTTCTCTAACATAGGGGTTAGCAAATTTTTCATATAAAAGATGACATAGTACATAATTTAGGCTTCGAGGTTCACCTCTTTTGCAACTACTCAGTCATGCTATTGTTATGTAAAAGTGACCATAAATTATACATATATGAATGGTTGTGACTGTGTGCCAATAAAACTTTATTTATAAAAGAGGCAGTGGCCAGGTTTGGCCCATAGGCCATAGTTTACTGGCCACTGGTGTGTAATGTATAAAGACTAGAATGTTGCTGCCCAGGGATACAATATTCCTATTATTTAAAGTTTTGGCATCCAGCTACTTCCTGTGAAATGTCATATCAGGGCCCACATTCTTTTGCATCTCCATAATGAAACAGAAGGGAGAAATGAATAAGTCAATCTCATTTCACCCTGGCTGGTGCAGCTCAGTGGACTGAGCACTGGTTTGTGAACCAAAGGGTCACCGGTTTGATTTTCAGTCAGGGCACATACTGGGTTGTGGCCCAGGTCCCTAGTTGGAGGTGTGCAAGAGGCAACCACACACTGATGTTTCTCTTCCTCTATTTCACCCTTTGTCTCCCTCTTTCTAAAAATAAATAAATAAAATATTTTAAAAAATCAATCTCGTTTCTTTTAGGACTCCATATTGCCAAGACTGAACTAAAATGATGCCAATCTGTGTCCTTTTAATTTCTCCCACTAGAATATATCAGCACATAAATTTTGTGATAAAGAACAAAGAAGAAATTGCCTTACAGAGTGTCTCCTTCAGTGATGAAATGGAATTGATAGAAGAGGACTAGACTCTGTGTCTGGAGCCCTGGCTTTTTGTCCCTGTGTCTGCCCCTGACAAGTCATATCACCTCTCTGGTGTGACTACTCCTTCCCTAGGTGCTTTATGGGACTGTCGTGAGAAGAAACTAAAAAGACCAATGGACATGAAAACAGTCTGTAAAAACTTAAACTGTCACAGATCTATTTCTCCAAGGAAACCAGGAATATGAAACGGATGGCTTTCTGCACACTTGGAAATGTTATAACTAAAATAGAACACTGAGCCCTCATGATGTACAGGAACCAGGTCAGTAGAGGGAAAAGAGCTTCACATGAAGCTAGGTCAATTTTAAACCTTTCCATTAGACTGGCTGGTTGTTGAGTCATTTATATCTAAATTGATTCCTTTCACTTTGGGTTGTTTCTCAGAAAGTTTATTGGAAAAAGCAGGTGGTCATTATTGAATTCCCTTGTTTATTTTCCCCGAAATATATTAAATCAGCACCAAACAATCAGAATTATTTGACACTGAAACAAGTAATTAATTTCTCTGATTATCAATTGCACCTGGCTTTGATAGTTTTCACTTCTATGTATTAAAAACACAGACCACTTTAAAAAAATAGCTGTATAGAGAAATGTGAGAATGAAGGAGAGCAATTCTCTGACAAGTCAAAATGTCAGTGCTTTTTAAAAATTTATCAAAACATATAGGATCAGAATGCATATTAACAGGCCAGACTTTAACCAATCCTTATAGGGAACTCATATTTGGATTTAAGCCTTGGGTGGGAGATTTGGTGTAGGGGAAAGAGCAGAGGGATTGAGAAGCCCGATTTGAGTTCAGGCTCTATTACTAACTTGTGTGATTTTTGCTGTAACCCAGTCACTCTTCACCTGTGTCTTCTCATTTATAGAATACAGAGATTTAAGTTGGTGTACTCTAAGACTCCTTTACTCAGTCACCATGATGCTCATCATGCATTTATTCAGGAAACATTTATTGAGATGCTGCTATGAGCTAGTCACTGGGAGTACAATGATAAACAAACACAGACCCAGATCACTCACCTCTTGTATCCCATGGAGTAGAGACAATCTGTATCCTCCCCCTCTTGAATTAGAGAAATAGAAGGGCTACCACTGTTCAATTGCTTTTAGCCTATCCTTTTGAATAGCACAAATTTTACCCAAGTCTTAAGATAATATTGACCTGATATAGAAACAGATTTTTGGGGTGTGAACACACAATACAATATTCAGATGATGTATTATAGAATTGTACACCTGAATTCTGTATGATTTCATTAACCAATGTCACCAAAAAAATTCAATAGAAGAAAATGAATAGGAAAAGATGTTGTGATAGTGAACATAGAATTTGAGTATGTGGGGAGGATGATGTTTATTACTTAAAGATGGTTGGGACTGGAATTTCCAGTTTGGGGTAAGAGTTGTTTACCTTTTAGACCTTGGCTGTTCAGGAACTGTAGTTAACCCTGTAACCTCAGCCTTGAGCCCAACTGTATGTACCTGTTGGCTGGGCTACTAGGGGCAGGACTGGTAGCATTTTTTTTCTGGAAAGAAAAGAGAGAACCTTGAGCAGGCTTTCCAGAGAAAGGAGCACAGACCAGAGCTCCAGAAAGCATAGGATGTGAAATAAATGGATAGGATAAGACAGAAGTGTCCAAAAGGGGTGGAGTAACTAGAAGGTACAGGTAAGGGATAGAAAGAAGAAAAGGCTGGACACAGTTTTTTGAGCTAATAAGACAAACAGAGCCAAGCTGAGGCTGCTACATAGTTGTAAAAGTTGAATATTTATCCATTAGCATTTACTTACTGAGTGCCTAATATGGACCAGGTGCTCTGCTAGATTCTGGAAATACAGAAGTAACATAGACTTGTTCCATTCTCTCACTGAGTTCATGGTTTACTGAAGGAGGCAAATGAATAAATGCTCAATCAGAATCCATGCCCAAACTCAATGAGGACAGTGTCTTAGTCTGCTTCATTCACTGCTGTTTCCCTAATTTAGTACAAAACCCGATATAAGAGATTGTTTTAAAGTGGTGATGGTGGCTCAGAGAAAGAGCAAAGTGGAGAAATCAAAGAGATGTTAAGAAAGGAGACTAGACTTATGGCCAAGATGGAGGCGTAGACAGACATGCTGCATCTCCCTCCACAACTAAGAAGGAATACAACTACCTCAAAACTAGAGACAACCAGAAGTTCCAGAAAATTAAAGTGCATGGCAGTCCAGCAAACAAAGATATAAAGAAGAAATACTCATGCAGACAGGTAGGAGTGGAACCCGGGCAGAGAGGACACAATGTGGTGGTAGCAGCAGCAGCAACAGCAGCAGGCTGGCAGAAAGTGCAGTCACATGTTTTAAAAAGTTAGGAGGGACACCTGGGGAGTGTTCCAAGATCCTCACCAGAGCAGCTCACTGTCCCAGCTCCAGGGAAAATCAAGCCTCATTGCTTTTGATTGTGCAAACCAGTGGGAGTTGAGATGGAGGCAGAAACTGCCGGTCTCTCAGCAGAGTCTGCTTTTTTAAAGGGCCCCCACAGGCCTAGAATGTCCAGAGACCCACCCGCTCTGGGAACGACGGCTAGGGCAGCAGCTAGAGGGGCACCAGTCCGGTGCAGAAGTGGGAGAAGTGCCTGGAAAAGGGGCGAGTGCTGGGCAAGTGACATTGTTCCTTCTCATACCCCTCCCCCGCATACAGCTCCACAACATGGTGAAACAGGTCGCCCATTACTGATGAATCCATAAGGCTCTGCCCCTTAAATGTAACAGGAGCAACAGCTCTCCCTGGGACATGGAAGCAAACAAACACAGGAGACTTCTGGCCAAGATGGATGCTTAGAATGACACACTCCATCTCCCTCCACTAGTAAGAAGGAATACAACTACCACAAAACCAGCAATAGCCAGAAGTTCCAGAAAATAAACAGAAGTTCAACATATGGAGTTATAAAGAAGTGGTGCTCATCCAGACAGGTAGGGGAGGCGAAGCCAGCAAGGAGAGGTCAAGCTAGCTGTCCACGGCACCAGCAGCGACAGCAGCAGTACAGTGGTAGGCACAGACACCCGTATTTAAGGGGAGGTGAGAAACACCTAAGGAGCACCCCCAGGTATAGACCAGACCCATCAGCTTGTGATTCCAAAGCCGGGGAAGGCAGACCTCCATTGCCTTGGACTGTAAGGCCCGGTGGGGGTGGGGACGGAGGGGGAGGCTCCTGGTATCTCAGCGGAGAATGAACAGCAGGAATGCATCTTGGACTCCCAACCCCGCAGAAAACGCCATAGCATGGTGAGACGGGTCACTTGGTTGTGACGAGTGCATGGGGCTCTGCCATCTGTGGCGTAGGAGGTGTGACAGCACTGCCCAGGAAGCAAAGGTAAACACAAAACTGTTCAAGATGGCACAGATCATGATAGAGATCCCAGTGACACAGCTGACCAGATAACAAATTTCTAATCTAATGAAGCAGCAGATAGGAAATCTTTCTGAGGCACAGTTCAGAGCTTTGCTTATAAAGGCACTTACAAGCCTAACAGCAGACTTTAAACAAGACAGGGAAAGAATGAAGGCTAGTTCTGCTGAAATGAACAAAAACACATATGAAACTAGTGGTAAGGGCAAGAAAACCAGAAATCAAATCAATAAATCAGAACATAGGGAAGGAACAACCAGTCAACCAGTGCAGAAAGAGGAAACGAGAAGTGAGGAAAATGAGGAGAGGCCAACATCCAAATCACAGGGTTGCCAACAGGTGAAGAAGAAGAACTAGAAATGGAAAAATTATGTGAAAAAATAATGAAGCAGAACTTCCCTAACTTGGGGAAGGAAATGGACTTACAGGTTCAGGAAGCACAGAGTTCCAAAACAACTGGACCCAGGGAGAACCACACCAAGACACATTATAATCAAAAAGTCAAAAATTAAGGATAAAGAGAGAATCTTAAAGGCAGCAAGAGAGAATAAGAGAATTACATACAAAGGAGTTACAATAAGACTGTCAGCTGATTTCTCAAAAGAAACTCTGCAGGCAAGAAATATTCAAAGTAATGAAAAGCAAAAACCTACAACCATGATTACTCTATCCAGTGAAGATGTCATTCAGAATAGAAGGGCAGAGAAAGTGCTTCCAGAACAAAGTAAAACTGAAGGAGTTCATCAGATCCAAACCACTGTTATATGAGATGTTAAAGGGACTTGTTTAGGAGAAAGAGGATCAAAACTATGAACATTAAAATAAAAAGTGTATCACAACAACCAATAACAGAAGCTAGAGAAACGAAACAAAGACAAACTAAGTAGGCAACAAGAGTGTGAACTGAATTATAGGTATGGGGAACATTATGGGGGGAGTTCAGCAGGGCAGAGGAAGAGGAGAAAGGGAGGGAGATGGTACAGGAATTAAGAAGCATAGTAGGAGGGAGTGGAGCAGATAGGAATATGTTGAGAAAAACTATATGCACAACCAATGGGCATGGACTAACGGTGGGGGACAACTGGAGGGAGGGATGTCATTGGGTGGAGGGGTACAAAGGGAAAAGAAATTGGGACAATTGTAACAGCATAATCAATAAAGCATATTTTAAAAAACTTAATCAAAGGCTTTAAAACCTAAAAGAAAGAAAGAAAGATGAAAGAAAGAAAGAAAGAAAGAAAGAAAGAAAGAAAGAAAGAAAGAAAGAAAGAAAGAAAGAAAGAAAGAAAGAAAGAAAGAAAGAAAAGGAGACTAGACCACATTTGGTGATGGGTTGGAGGTAAGGGCAGAGGAAAAAAGGAAGGATGATCTTCAATTCTCTTCTGGGGCAATTAGGTGGGTGGTGATGCCATTCACTGAAAGACAGAAGCCAGGAGTGTGAGCCAAGTATAGAGACTGCTGAATAAGGATTGGGAGTCTGGTAAGGCATGACTTACTATGAATCTCCAGTGGCAGCCAAAGGAGTTGAATGTGGTACCAATCTTTATTTCTAGCTTCATTTCTGCCCCAGGATGTCTGTTTGTGTGACATATCCTCAGAAAAAAAGAATTTGTGTCTCCTTGAAGAGTGAGTAGAAACTAAGAATGGTCTTCAGTCTGATACAATGAGAGTTAAACCATATATGTGTGGGCAGTAAGTAGTGTCTAGTCCCTTGTCTTCGGGAATTCCAATGCTTGAGAAATGTTCTGAGGTTTTTAAAGGGATAAAGAAAAAATCTACTTGGGGAATATTTCACCTAATGTCAGTTCTGTATCTCAGCTCACAGATGTTGCTATAGAGTTTGTTTTTTAATCTACAAAGCCCTACCTCATCTGTGACTCCTTGAAATTTTGAGATTGTCATTATCTTAGAAGCTCCTGTTTAGGACCATTATGGTAATTAAGTTCTGGCAGAATGGAGTCCCATTCCCATTTTATCAGATCGCAAGATGAAAAATAAGTATATTACCAGAGAAAAGAGAAAAGTACTTTTCATTGGTTTTCTTTAGGACATAAATTGGGGGATTTGTTAGTTGAAACAGTTTGGTCACAGCACAATACTTGGTATGTATTTGTGTAGGGGGGCTAGGGAGTCTTGTTGACATGTTTTTGTTGGCATGGTCTAGAAAATGTAGTAATGTAACAGAACCTGTGGGCTGCTCCGATTGAAATAGAACCCACAGGCCATTTAGTTAGGGGCCCAATTGCCCGCCGCCAGAATTACAACTCTCAGTACTAGAGTTTAGTGAAAAGAAAAAACTGTTTATTTAACAGTTAAATAGATTTAGATTATCTGCGGATTTCTGCTGTTGAGTCTTATGTTCTTTAAAATACCCACAAACACATAGTTCTGCCTCCTACTACCAAACCAGGCCAGCCTTAGAAAAGTCAGAAACACCATTTTCCTACTTCCTAGGCACAGTTCAGCTTTACCAGTAGCTGCCAATCACTCAAGTCTGATAGGGTAGGTCCTTTCTGCACCGTGGTGCCCTTCAGCTCTCAGTGCACAACCACCTGGATTCTCAGCCTCCTTGTAAACTGCCTTCTTCCTGCAAACCGCATGGATCTCCTCTCCTCAAAACTGCATGGCGAGAGCCTTTTAAAGCAGCCTGGAGAGCCCTCTCAAAACCGCATGGAGAACTCAGCTTCTTTAATCTGCATGGAGAAGGCCGCTACACCAAGCCAAATGGAGGGAGCGCGAGAGAGAGAGAGCGAGAGCGAGCAAGAGAGGGAGGGGGAGCACGAGACCCAGAGACTCAGAGAGCATGAGACACCTCCCATCTTCCTGAGCCTTGGAAGTTTCAAAGCGGATCTTTGTGCAACAAAGTTTCCAGCCACTAGCCCCAGGCATGCAAGGCATCCTGAAAGCTCCTTCCTTTTCCCTATCTCCCAGCCGAAAACTCTGGGGTTTATTTTTGGACTCCCCTGTTTCTGTAACAGTAACAGAATTTAAATGGGGAATTTTGTACAAAGGCAACCTTCACAAGGGAATCAAGTATGGAAAGGGCATTGGTCTGGTAGTCAGAAAACCTCTATTTTAGTTTTATCTTTGTTGTTATCTAGCTATGTGACCCTTAACAAGTCCCATCTCTTGAATAGATATCAGCTTCCACAGCTATAAAATAAGGAAGTTGGACTTAATGAGCTCTGTTCCTTTCAGCCCTGCTGTTCTAGGAAAATGAACGAAGAATAAAAACCACTATGACATAACTACTATGAACTACTGTGAAACAACTACTCTAGTCAAGAGCTTTGCTGCAGAGCTCTTTGAAAGCCAGTAACTGGTAGATGAAAAGATAATTAAAACAGCTTATTATTTTCATTAATCATGTTCTTATTCTAGAAATTAATCTGATGCCTTTCTCCCAAAGGAGCTAGCCTAAGAAGCCAAATTGCAGTACTGAGAAGTAAAGAGTTCTATGTTCATTTGAGAGAACACTAATTGGCCTTAGTTTAGCCTGAGAGTGCTGGTTTGGGGGCCTCTGCTAACACAGAACATGGCTCAGACTGTGATAAAGGTAATCACATGTTCCCATACTGAGAGTTAGTTGAGGGCCATGGAGCCCTCCCCCCCACACACACATACTATTTCTGAGTGCTCTTTCCCCTCCCCCTGAATAAAACAGAATGCCTTCATAATACACTGGGGAATTGGGGCTGCAAGCACAGCCTTTCCAATTTCATAAAGAAATAAGCTGAGGTAGCTAAAACCTCTGAGATTGGCTGGGGATTATAAGAACTGATCACCTCGGAAAAAATTGTGATGGGAGTCCACATCACTTCTGGATACTGAATCCCTCTGTCACTGCCAATGCAGAGTTGACAGGATGAACACAACCAAGTCATGTTCTCTTACAGGCAAAGGGTGGAAGATGTGAAGTCAACTTTATGGGATAGGAGACTTTAAAGTGCCTGATGAGTGGCTCCAGATGTTGAGCTTAAGCCCCTGTCTCCTTTGGAAATAGACCCATTTCCTGACAGTATTACAAATGTCCTGTGCTGACCACAACAGTGCAAAAGAAAGAATCTGAATGTTCACATCCTGTCTCTGCACTACACCAGTGCCTTCTGAGTCACAAAGCAATTACTTTTCAGATTTAGATAGTTATCTGGGCAGGCCCCAAGAGATCTTTCTGACATCCCCCCCCCACCATTGTGTAGTTAAGTGATTTTCAACTGGTGTGCCACTGCACACTGGGATATAACAAGTGGCACACTCTACTGCAAGAATTTTTAATATTGACTTTGTACCCTGCTATTTTGCCAAATTCTCTTATAAAGTTGAGTAGATTTGGGGGAGTCTATGGGGTTTTCTATGTAAACTATCATGTTGTCTGCAAATAATGACAGTTTTACTTCCTCTCTTCCAATTTAGATGACTTTTATTTCTTTTTCTTGTCTGATTACTGTGGCTAGAACTTCCAAAACTATGTTGAATAAAAGTGGAGAGAGTGGACATCCTTGTCTTGTTCCTGATCTTAGGGGGAAAGCTTTTAGTTTTTGCCCATTGAGTACGATGTTGGTGGCAGTTTCTCATATATGGCCTTTATTATGTTCCCAATTTGCTGAGCATTTTTATCACAAGTGGGTGCTGACCTTTATCAAATGTTTTTTCAGCATATCTTGATATGATAATGTGGTTTTTGTCTTTCATTTTTTTTAATGTGGTGTATTACATTTATTGATTTGTGAATATTATACATCCTTGCATCCCTGGAATAAATCCCACTTGAGTGTGATGTATGATCTTTTTAATGTATTGCTGAATCTGGTTTGCCAATATTTTGTTGAGGATTTTAGCATCTATGTTCATCAGTGATATTGGCCTGTAGTTTTCTTTCTTTGTTGTGTCTTGACCTGCTTTTAGAATCAGGACAATACTGGCCTCATAGGAAGAGTTTAAGAGTTTTCCCTCTTCTTTGATTTTTTTGGAATAGTTTGAGAAGGATAGGAGGAAGTTCTTCCCTAAATGTTTTGAAAAATTTGCCTTGTACAGGGCTTTTGTGTGCCAGGAGATTTTTGATTACTGCTTCAATTTCACTCTTTATTATCAGTCTATTCAGGCTTTCTGCTTGTTCTTGATTCAGTTTTGGAAGGGTATATGTTTCCAGAAATTTGTCCATTTCCCCAAGGTTGTCAAATTTCTTGTCATATAGTTGTTCATAGTAATTTCTTACAGTCATTTGTATTTCTGTAGTATCAGTTGTGATTTCTCCTCTTTCATTTCTGATTTTATTTATTTGAGTCTTCTTTCCTTTTTTCTTGATTAGTCAGGTTAAAGGCTTGTCAATTTTATTTATCTTTTCAAAGAACCAGCTCCTGGTTTTATCAATCCTTTGAATTGTTCTTTTAGTCTCTATGTCGTTTAATTTTGCTCTGATCTTGATGATTTCCTTGCTTCTACTCTCTCTGGGCTTTGTTGTTGTTCCTCTAGACCTTGTAGATGTAGGGTTAGGTTGTTTATTTGATATTCTATCCTTTTTAAGTAGGCCTGTATTGCTATGAACTTCCTCTCAAGACTGCCTTTGTTGTTTCCCATATGTTTTGGACTGTTTTTTGTTCATTTTTATTTGTTTCCAGAAACGTTTTGATTTCTTTCTTGATGTCACTGTTAACCCATTCATTATTTAATAGCATTTTATTCAATCTCCATGAATTTGAATGTCTGTGAGATTTTTCCTTGAGATTGTTTTTAGTTTCAAGCCATTGTGATCTGAGAAGATGCTTGATATAATTTCAATTTTTTTGAATTTGTTGAGGCTGGTTTTGTGTACCATGTGCATTTGAAAAGAATGTTTATTTTATTTATTTAGGGTGAAAGGTTCTGTATATATCAGTTAAGTCTATTTGATCTAGTGTTGTTCAGTGAAACAATATCCTTGGTTTTTCTTTGCTTGGAAGATCTGTGCATTGTTGATAATGAAGTGTTAAAGTCTACTATGAGTGGGTTGCTGTCAATACCCTTCTGTAAGTCCCCCTAAATTTTCCTTCTATATTTGGGTGCTACTATGTTGGGTGCATATATGTTTACAAGGGTTATATCTTCTTGACATATTGTTCCTTTAAGTATTATGAAATGTCCTCTTTGTCACTTCTTATGGCCTTTGTTGTGAAATATGTTTTGTCTGATATAAGGATTGCTATCCCCACTTTTTTCATGTCCATTTCCTTGAAATACTTTTTTCCCCATTCCTTCACTTTCACTCTGTGTAGATCTTTTGTTCTGAGGTGGATCTCTTGTAGACAGCAAATATGTGGGTCATGTTTCCTTATCCACTCAGCCACCCTATGTCTTTTTATTTTAATATGTTTTATTGATTATGATGTTACAGTTGTCCCAATTAGTTTTTCCTCTGCTCCCCTCCACCCAGTGACCTCCTCCCTCCAGTTGCCCCCTCTTAGTCCATGCACATTGGTTGTGCATATAGTTCTTCTCAACATCTTCCTGTCTACTCCATTTCCTCCTACTATGCTTCTTAATTTCCCTTTTCTCCCTTCCTCCTCTCCGCTGACCTCCCCCCAATATGTTCCCCCATACCTATAATTCTTTTTCCACTCTCATTGCCTACTTATTTGCCTTTGTTTCAACTCCCTAACTTATGTTGTTGTTTGCTGTGATACAGTTTTCATTTTAATGTTCATAGTTTTGATCCTCTTTCTCCTAAACAAGTCCCTTTAACATCTCATATAACAGTGGTTTGGATCTGATGAACTCCTTCAGTTTTACTTTGTTCTGGAAGCACTTTCTCTGCCCTTCTATTCTGAATGACAGCTTTGCTGGATAGAGTAATCATGAGTGTAGGTTTTTGCATTTCATTACTTTGAATATTTCTTGCCAGTCCCTTCTTACCTGCAGGCTCTCCTTTGAGTAATCAACTGATAGTCTAATTGGAATGTCTTTGTACATAATTCTTTTCTTCTCTCTTGCTGCTTTTAAGATTCTCTCTTTATCTTTAATTTTTGACATTTTGAGTATAATATGTCTTGGTGTAGATTACCCTGGGTCCAGTTTTTCTGGAACTCTCTGTGTTTCCTGGACCTGTAAGTCTATTTCCTTCCCCAAGTTAGGGAAGTTCTGCTTCATTATTTTTTCACATAATTCTTTAATTCCTGGTTCTTCTTCTTCACCTTCTGGCAACCCTATAATTCAGACGTTTGTTTGCTTATAGCTGTCCCAGAGGTTTCTGAGCCTCTCCTCATATTCCTTACTTTTTGTTTCCTCTTTCTGCACAGGTTGACTGTTTCTTCCTTATGTTCCGATGTGTTGATCTGATCCCTGGTTTTCCTTTCCTCACCACTTGTCTCATATGTGTTTTCATTAATTTCAGCATGACTAGCCTTCATTCCTTCCCCATACTGTTCAATATCTTTTGTTAATTCTGTAAGCTGCCTTATGACTATAACTCTGAACTGAGCCTCAGAAAGGGTATCTATTTGTTCATCAGTTAATTCACATATTTCCTTTTTGGTCAGCTGTGTGATTGGTATTTCAATCATGATTCCTGCCATCCTGATCATTTTCATTTATATTTCCTTCTTGGGCGGGGCTGTCCCACCTTTTATGCTATAGGGGTGGAGCCTTGTGCACTCATCACTACAGGGCGACCCTTCTTACTGCACTGTGGCACTTTGTGTGGGAGCGGGGATCTAAGATGGATTCCTGCCATTAATCTCCACTGAGATACCGGGAGCCTCCTTCTCCTTCCCCATGCTCTCTGGGCCTCACAGTTCGAGGCAATGCGGGTCTGCCTTCCTCAGCATTGGAACCATGAGCTGACGGATTCAGTCTGCAGCCTGGGGTGGTCCCTGGGCGCTTTTCTCCTCCCCTTAAATATGGGTATCTGTGCTTACCTTGGTCTATCGCTGCAGCCACCAGCACAGCTTGATATCTCCACACCAGCTTCACCCCTCCTACCCAACCGGATGAGCACCACTTGTTTATAACTTTATACGTTGGACTTCCATGTAGCTTTATTTTCTGGAACTTCTGGTTATTTCTAGTTTTGTGGTAGTTGTAGTCCTTCTTAGTTGTGGAGGGAGACAGAGTGTGTCAGTCTAAGCCTCCATCTTGGCCGGAAGTCCACCCTATGTCTTTTTATTGGTGTGCTTAATTCATTTACATTCACGGTTATTATTGATAGGTACTTATTCAGTGTGATTTTCCCCCTTTGTGCCTGTGTTTTTCTCTGTCTCTCCCATTTTTCATTGATTTAAAGCAGACCCTTTAGCCACTCTTGTAATTTTGTTTTGGTGGAGGGGTATTCTTTTAGCCTTCTTTTGTCTGGGAAACTCCTTATTTCACCTTGCTGGGTAGAGTAGTCTTGTTTGTAGGCCTTTGTTTTTCATTGCTTGGAATATTTTTTGCCATTCCCTTCTGGCTGGTAGTGCTTCTGTTGAGAAATCTGATGATAGCCTTATTGCAGCTTCCTTATATGTTATTAGCTGTTTCTCTCTTGCTGTTGTTAGGATTCTCTCTCTGTCTTTCAGATTTGCCATTTTAATTATTATGTGTCTTGGAGTGGGCCTATTTTGATTCATCTTCCAGAGGTGTGCTTCCTTGACTTGCATGACCTTTTCTCTCATCAAGTTAGGGAAGTTTTCTGTCATTACTTTTTCAAACAGATTTTCTATCCCTTGTTCCTCGTCTTCTCCTTCTGGTATTCCTATGATACTGATATTATTACATTTCATGTTGTCCTGCAGCTCTCTTAAAACCTCTTCATTCTTTTTCAGTCTTTTATCATTTTGTTGCACTGTCTGGGAATCTTTTTCTATGTTGTCCTCCAGCTCACTGATCTAATCTCCTGATTCATCTAGCCTGCTTTTGATTCCTTCTACCGTGTTCTTCAATTCAGAAATTCTATTCTTCTTTTCTTTCTGGCTCTTATTGATCGATTCTATGTCCTTTTTAATGCTGGTATAGTTCTCAGTAAGTTTTTTGTAGTTTCCCTGGAGTTCTTCATAGTTCCCCTGGAGTTTTTGTAGTTTTCTTTGAGCTCTCTGAGCTCATTGAGCTTCCCTAAAACCATTATTTTGAATTCCATGTCTGATAGTTTGCTTACCTTTATTTCATTTAGCACTCCTCTGGGGATTCCTTTCCTTTCAATCGGGGCTGATTTCTTTGTCTCCCCATTTTTTGTGATTCTTCTTATTTGTTTCTGCTTCTTAGACTTATCTCCTTTGACTTCCTGTCTTCATGTTGTGATCTTCTGTGGTAAGAGACCTGTGGGATTCAGTGGTGCAGTCTCATTGATCTGAACTTGATGCTCTTTATGCCATTTATTGGGGCTGTCTGTCTTGGGTTTTGATTGTTGTTCTGTTGCACTTTGGTGGGTCCTTCCTTCCAGCTATCTGAATGAAAGTCACTCCTCCCACCACACCTTGTATACTATTGCAGAGGTTCACTTTCTTTACTTCCTGGATCTGCCCCTAGGGGCATCAGATCATGTCCCAGTCTGTGCCTAGGCAGCCTGTTTGAGACTACCAGAGATCTACTGTCTTTGTTTCCTTTAGTTATTAATCTATTAAATCTGTGATTAGCTCTCAGGCTTAAGCACTGAGAGCGGGGAAGATTAATTCATGTGGGTGGAGCTATTGCTTCCCCTCAAGCTGACACCACTTGGAGGGGAGTGGTCTGCCTGCAGTATGGGGAATGAGCCAGCACTGGGACCCCATCGGCTGCTTCCTCAGTTCTCTCCTTAAAGCCACCCCCCAAATTCTCCTTAAACACCTGTAGTTCACTCTGCCCTCCCTCTGCTGGAGCCCAGGGTAAGTGGGTGCCAATATACTTTTGTACGTGGTCCCTTTAGGAGCTCTTTGTCTCCAGCCATTTCTCTCAGGCCAGCAAAAAACCCCACGGCTTTTTGCTTTTCAGAGCTGGATGCTATTTAACTTTCTGCTCTGTTGCTGTAGGCTGGGAAGGCCAGCTGGGGATTTAGACCCCATCCTTCTCAGGGGGAACCCCCAGCTGCTGAGACATTTCTCTGACCCTTCAGCTACCACCTGTGGGAGCCCAGCCAGCCCTCTCACATCTCCACACTTCCTACCAGTCACATTGTGATGAAGCAGCCTTTTCTATCTTTCCATGGTTATAAGGCTTCTCTCCAGCTAGTGTTCAGTTGGTTATTCCAGATGATTTCTCCACAATTAAGTTGTAATTCCAGATTGGTCCTGGGAGAAGGTTAGTGTAGCTTCCACTTACTCCTCCACCATCTTGGATTACCCATGAATATTTAAATATGCAACACCTGGCTATTTAGTCAGAGTCACTAACCTCTTCTCCCTTAGATCATGAAATTTAAAAAATGACAACAGCCCTGGGTGTTGTGACTCAGTGGATTGAGTGCCGGCCTACAAACCAAGGAGTCTCCAGTTCAATTCCCAGTCAGGGAACATGTTTGGGTTTTGAGCCAGATCCTCAGTTGGAGGTGTGTAAGAAGCAACCAAAAATTGATGTTTCTCTCCCTCTCTTTCTCCCTCCCTTCCCCTCTCTCTAAAAATAAATAAATAAAATCATTTTAAAAAGCCTTACCAAAAAAATGACAATAGCCAATGCAATAAAAACCACCTGGTGTGAATTAAAGAAAATTATTCACCTATTTTTTGGTCAGATCAGCAAAAAATATAATATATATTTTTGGTGTACCACCCAATTTCATTGATTAGTTTATGTGTGCCATGAGCTGAAAAGGGTTGAAAATCATTAGCGTAGTTGAAGAAACGGGTGTACAGTGTCAGCAATTGGGTCAGGGATATGCCTTCAGTCATTAATGGCAAAATTAAAACAAAACAAAACTTCCTAAGATGAATAATCAACTATAATTCCTTTTCCTGCTAATGATTCTTAATTGGAGGCAGCACTGTCTTCCTCCCACCACCAAGGAACATTTGGAAATGTGTGCAGACATTCTGGATTGTCAGAATGACTCAGGGTAGGGGTGCTAATGGCATATAATACTCAGGGGCCTGCAGTGCATTAGACAATCACACATTTCAAAATGCCAGCATGTCCCATTGAAAACCACTTCAGGCTATACCAGGTTGTGCTCACTTAGAAAAATACACAAGAATACAGAGTCATGACAACCTGTCTCCTTCTCCTCAGGAGAAAGTATGAGGAGTGAGAGATTTGAGATTTTGGTTCTAGTTCTAGTTCTGACATCAGATCATTGTGTGGCCTCAGACAGGCCTTCCTCATGGGGCCTCAGTTACCTCATCTGTAAAATAGTGGTTTTCCTGAGATGGTCATTAAGAATTCTTTCAATTCAACATTCTGGGCCCTTTTCAGAATATGGTCCAAGGACCACCAATGCAGCAGTTTGTTAAGAACTTAGATTCTTGCACCCAACCACATACCTGCTAAGTCAGAATTTATAAAGGTGGGAGCAATGAGGTCTATGTTGTTCCCCCACACAATGATTCTGAAGTGCAATGGGTTTAAGAACCAGGGCTCTAGTGATCTAAATGGTGGGGCTGAATTTGGTCAGCTAGCACTCAGAGCATAAAGTGATCATTTCTACCTCCCATTCAGAGTTAGAGCAGTGTTTTTGTGATAGCAAGCCAGTCCTCACTGAAGTTCCAAAACTGAGCTCAAGGTCCTTTGCAGGCTCCCTGCCAGAGGCTGAGGCATATGAGCAGGGGGAGAGAGTCAGCTCAGGTGTTGGTGCTGGTGGAGAAAAAGGGTCTCAGAGGGGGCAGTCTGACTTTTGAAGACTGTAGGTTTTACTTCTGTGACAACTGAGAAAAGACAACCTGTGCCTATTACGGCTGCCTGCCCAGCACCTGCCTTCTCAAACAGCTGCCCTGACAGTGCAGCAAACTCAAACTCCATGTTTCAATTGCTGTTAACTGCAAAACTTTTTTACTTGGTCTAAGTACTACCTCTGCAGCCTGTCTGCTCACACAACTCCAGCAGCTGTCTCCTCCATCCCAGATCAGTGGACGGATCCTGCAGCAAACACATTGCATACAATATACCTGGAGTTACTAATTGCTGTTTCATGTTGGCTCATGGAGCACTTTCCTCTATTATCCAACAGCCCAAAGTTGAAGGCCTCTATCATCATTCAAAGCCAAAAGGCTAAGACATAGAGTTCACCTTCGGCTAGTTTAGTGGAGAAAAGGGTGGTTCTTTGAGCTTGGAAAAAAGTGTCAAACACACTGCTTTTACACAAAAGATGCAAGAATTGTGTCCCAGAAAGTTTTGAAGATTTACCGCCTGGCATTCTAGATGATCTTCAGGCTGACAGGCCATCACTAATCATCCTCCTAAATAATACAAAACATGTTGGCCACACTTTCCTCAGGAATTTCAAGTCCTCTCAAGAGAATGAAGGAAAGGAATAAGTTAATTGCCAAACAAAAGCTAGTGTCCCAAATTAAGATATACCCTCTTTTCTGAGTTTATTTTGCCCAAAGTTATGAAATATAAGATTTGGGGGATTGTAAATAAAATTTGAAATATCAGATTTCCAACATACCTCTTCTATGATACTTCTTAGAAATAAACAGTGTGTTTCCCCATCTACCCACCCTCCCAGCCCAAGGAAAAATCAGCATTAAAATGATGTTTATAGTTCCTGAGCTTCAGGACACCAGTTTCTGCTCAGAGAATATGACAAAACAAATGCCTTTGTCAATCATTCAAAGGTTGGATGTGGAGATTTAATCACAAATAATTGATTTATCTAGAGTAAAAAGTCAAAACAAAGGCCAAAAGACAATTAACTGTCACTCTGGCTGGTGTGGCTCAGTGGATTGAGCACTGGCTTATAAACCAAAGGGTCACTGGTTTGATTCCCAGCCAGGGCACATGACTGGGTTGCAGGCCAGGTCTCCAGTTGGGGACATGTGAGAGACAACCACACATTAATGTTTCTCTCCCTTTCTCCCTCACTTCCCCTCTCTCTAAAAATAAGTAAATAAAATCTTTTTGAAAAATACAATGCATTGTCAGTGAGGTAGGGCCTACTTTAAACCTGTTGGAAAGCTTGCTGGTTATTAATCTGCCCTGACAGGAAGAAAACATTTTTGTACTTGACAGAGTTGATAAATGTGGTGAACACTAGTCCCACATTTTAAAATTAATATGGAATATTTTTCAGAACAAACCCAGATCAAGCCAGCATACCAAACATAAATGGCTAACAACCAACATGGGGACTAATTATTTAAGTGAGTTTAATGGGGACAAATAAAAATTAAAAGAGAAAGATAGAAGGAAACAAGGCTGATTAAAGGAAATTGGGCTCAGATTGGTTAAATGAGAGCTTTCTCTAATAAAAAGGATCTTTGAAATGTGAAAGGGACTTATGGCAGAGAGTAGTAAAATGCAGGCAAGAAATGAGCAGGCATTCAGAGAGAGGTCTTTGCAGCTAGTGTGCAATCTGGGGCTAAACATGTGAATTGTGAATCAGAATCATACACAGCTACAGTGCAAAAGCCCTACCATAACCACAGAATCTTCCAGACTGGAAATATTCAACTGCAGTTTATAATCTTCTTGGATGCATTTATTTATTCAACAAGCATTTATAAAGAATTCTGGAGAATCATTGGTGAACAGAACAGTGTCCTTGCCCTCAAGGGGTTCACAGTAGAGTATGATAGAGATATGCATGGAAAATTATTTTACCATGCAACAAGTACTGTGATTGAAAGAGGTGTGGGGATGTTGTTGAAACACAGAGCAGGGCAAACAAGTCTAGCCTGGCAGGAAGAAAATACAGGCGCACTTTCCTAGGGGGAGACTACAGAGATAGACAGATCTGAGTTCATATTCAGTTCTACCCCTTACTAGCTGTGTGTGACTTTGAGCAAGTCACTAATTTCTATGATTTTAAAAATCTCATCTGCAAAATGGAAATTTCACAACCCCCCTCTTAGGGTCATAGCATTTGAATGACCAATCCACGGAAAATGCTCAGCACAGTTTCTGCCTTTCAAGCAGTGGGCACTACAGGCAGTAAGAAGGTAGCTATTCTTCTAATGCAAAAGTTCTAGGGTTTCTGCCATCCTGTTCCCATAAGGATATAAAAAGGGAATGATTTTTCTAGAAGTCTTGCACTGAATTTGTTCTACAAGCTCTGCAAAGCCACTCCTACAACCAATATTGATATCTGCTGCTCTTTGTTTATCTTAATCTTAGAGAAAGCAACTAATTAAACAAATGCACATTTGAACACACATATTCACAAGCTACAAACACACACACAGTTCTTATTGGTTCTTTTTCTCTGTAGAAACCTAATGCAGTCACATATTTTATTTCATTTACCTTCTAAAAAATATCTGTAAGAGTTAAATATTATTTTGAAAATTTAACAGACAAAACAGTGAAGCACAGAGAGACTAAGTAACATGACTAAGACTACAGAGTTAACCTATATATTTCTCCTTCTCTAAACTGATTCAAGATCCCTGTTTAAACTCCCCATCTGCACAGAGCAAAATGTTACCAGTGATTTAAAAATGATACCAGTGAAAGCAGTGTTACTAGTAGTTCTTGTCCAGACTAAGCTTGACCACCCTTTGAAGGACATCACATAGCACACACAGACATACAAAGCAGGCTCTCAAATGCAAATATTGTAAAGCCATAAAGTTGGGAGTGTACTTCAGTGATCACAAAAGCTAATTCCTTATCCAATATGAATTTCTCCAATTGAAAGCCTGCACTGCATATAATAGCAAAGACAGACCTACCACCAGAAAGTACAATTTTTCTCCAGTGATTAAAAAAAATCCAGGTTTGGAAATTTCTCATTTCTTGTCAATGTGCTGAATTGTCCTGGATAAAGCTAGGCCCTTTATGAAACCTCTAAAGGAAAAGGGCATCACAGAACACTGGACAGCAAAGTGGAGTTGGAAGATCAGGGAGAGAGAAATAGTAGACAATAATAGATTTAGTTGAGGTGTGGGCTGCCTCAGATTTTCTGGCAAAAGTTTTTTTCATCCAATATTAATTAAGAATCAATGCTGTGCCAGACATGGGAAAACCAAAGACAAATATGCCACTATCTCTGCCTTCAAGAAACTCATATTCTAGTATATCTCACAATATGACAGGGAATTCTTTCATCTATGGAATAAATATTTACCATCTGTCAACTAGGTACCAGGCCTGTATGCTAACTGCTGGGCATAGAGTGGTATGTAAATCCATGTATTATAGCTCCCAGCCCTAATGAGGCTCACAGTGTATTCAAAATCACCAGAATAGGCAGAGAACCCTGTAGCTGCCCCATCCCCAAATCTCATCGTGTTGGTCCCTTTTGCAACAATGTACTCTCTCTTTGTAGATTCTGAATTTACTCCCTCTCTCAGGAACATAAACCTGTGACTGGGGAGAGATTACTGTATTTTAAATTTTACAAGGCTTAATGCTTTTCGGAAAAAACAAGACAGACAGACACTATATTCAGACACACAATCTCCTCAGCCAGGAAGGAAGGCAGCCAGAGGGAGCAGTGATGACCATATATCTTCCCTAGCCCAACCCAAGAACAAACAATCTTCTCTCAATATTAAAGGGCCAGGAGCAATCTAGAGAGAAAGCCTGCTCTTGCTTTTTCTCCCCTGCCATATTCAATGAAATGCAATTCCAATGTTAAGAGAGGCTCCAGCTAAACAGATAATACAGACACATTTTTCAAAGGGACTGCCATGGCTTTTTATCCTCCACAGCATCTAATACCTGTCAAACATTTTAGATTAAAATGAGTATGAAAAACACAGCCTCACTCAGCACTTCCTTTGCTCTGCAGACCAGGGACTGGAATGAAAATTAGCCTTGGGATTTAAAGTCCATATTGGGGTGCCTCCCCCTCCTTGTATTAGGCATCAACTATGTTTAGAAACAGTAGATTAGAAATAGCATTGACTTGGAAGTTGGGCATGGCACTGACCTGCTCTTGACCTTGGGAAATCACTTCAGCTCTGTGAATCTCAATGTTCTCATTTTGGGACTGGGAATAATAATCCTTATCTCCCTCCCCATAGGATTATGATGAGACTCATATGAGATTATATATATATATATATATATATATATATATATATATATATATATATAGGAGCTGACACATGGTAGGCACTCAAGTAATAATTGTCCATCTATTTAATGTCCCTTGTCTTGTCCTAAAGACAGCCTGAGAGCACTCTCCTCAGACTTTTACTCCTGTTTTTGCCTGGGTTTGGTTTCTACTTCTTTATTCCCTCATGTAGCCAGGAAATTCCAGAGTGTCTCCTGACCTCCAAGTTTTTATTGCTTCATTCTGGTCTCCATTTTCCTGCCAACTAGGAGGTAATGCATCCATGCAGTATTTGTACAACCCATCATTGAGAATCTGTATAATTTAACTGATGCAAATCCTCCAATAATGAGAAAGTTTCATGTTCCATATGAAAACAGATCTCTAGTAATTAGCATCCTCTTGTCATCAGCGTGTTTGAGCAGGCTGGCCGAATGGCCTGGGACAGGCATTGACCAGGGAATGGCAGCACTCCAAAGCCTTGGTCTGTTGGGAGTCTAGGCCTCTCAGAAGGCTGAAAGGAAATAACACAGGAAAGAGGGAGAACTCTCAAGCACTTCTCATTTCATCCCATAGGAGTGGCCTAACACTCAGGACTCACTATATAGAAAACCCCAAAGCATTTTCCTGTCACTATCTCTTATCTCATTTTGACCTTCTTTGGATCATTTATGAAGCCAACATGTCTACTGCAAATTCAAAGTATGACTTGGGAAAGTCTCCTCCCTCCTCTTTGTCTCTTCTTTGTTAATTGAGTAATCTAAAGGACAAACTCTGGAATCCATTCAATTTGTATTTTTAGATTGTCTTAACCCCCACCTCCAACACTACAGCCAACACCAAAAAAACTCTCTAGGTAATTAAAAGGGGTTCTACACCCAATCCCCAATGTAGAGATTGAGGAGAGAGAGAGAGAGAGAGGGCTGGACACTGTACCTGTGTGTCTTCCCTAATTGAAGTACAGTTTTAACATAAAATTGGTTTGTAAATTTTATTGGAATTTGGTAACCATACATTGTAAAATGTCTGGTGGGGGGTTACCCATAATACCAAGCAATTCTCAATCAACAGATCTATGTCCAACAAGTCAACTCAATACTGATATTATCTACCCACAGATAATGTTGAATTCCACAGGTTTAGGGTTTAGTCCTACAATTCTACCCATCACCCTTCCGATATCAGTCTCAAGGCCAGGCTATCTATCACCTGTGTTTCTGAGCCAACCAGCTATAGATTGAAGGTTCCAATGACCCCTTCTTTGGGTTTGATTAATTTGCCAGAGTAGCTCCCAGAACTCAGATAAATATTTTACTTGCTAGATCACTGATTTATTATAAAAGAATATAACTCAAGAACAGCCCAATGGAAGACATGCACAGGGCAAAGTATGGGGAAGGGACACAGAGCTTCCATGTCCTCTCAAGGTGTACCACTCTCCCAGCACCCCCATGTGTTCACCACCTCAGAAGCTCTCCAAATCAAGGTCTTTGGGGGTTCTTATGGGTGTTTCATTAACTAGACATGGCTTATTAAATCATTGGCCTTTGGTAATTAATTCAACCTCCAGCCCCTCACTCCTCCCTGCAAATCAGTGGGTAGGACTGAAAGTTCTAAACCTCTATTCATGGTTACTTCCCTTGGAGACCATCTTTCATTTGTAGGTGCTTTTAGAAAATCATCTTATTAGAGGACTTCCAGCCAAGAGAGAGGCGTAGGTAGACAAGTGTAGCACAGGAGCCTCCAGGAACCCTTTTGACTTCCATAGTGGGAAGTCACCTGATCACCTCTGAAACTTCAAAAAGCATTATTAAACTATTCCATCGACTGATCCATTTAACAACAAACAAATCTCTTGCCTTCCTACTTTGTAGCCTGAGAAGATGGAGCTGCACTTTCCCTTTGTCACCTCACCACCTTTCTCCAGCTTTCATCAGCTTGCTCCTTTACTTGTACTATTGTGAAGATGCATGCTCTGTTCTATAACCATGCTTGTTTTCCACGTTTTTTCTATACATTGATTTTTAATTTTAAAAATAGTTTAACATATATTATTTTATTTATTAATTATTTTGTTTACACACCAGTCTAGTTTACGTCTCTCTGATTATTTTGATTGTCTAAAGCTCATTTTCTAGCAGATTCTTCAGGATAGGCTCATGAAAATAATATCCCCTGATTACATGTTGATAACAATTTGTGACCAATCCTTTATACTTGAAAGTCAATTTTGCTGGAAATAAAGTTCTTGGCTCCCCCTTATCTTTCCTAGATGTTGTAAATATGTCATGACATTTTTTTTCTGACGTAAAGTCTGATGATAATCTAATTTTCTTTCCTTTATAAATAAAATGCTTTTTTTCTAAATGTCTAAAGAATTTTTCTTTTTCCTTAAAGTCCAGTAGTTTTACTAGAACTTGTCTTGGTATTTTTGGTTTGGGGGTCAATATCCTAAGACATGGAGCGTATACATAGTTTCAAGTTTTAGTTTTGTTTTGTTTTTTTTATTCAAGGCAGTTTTGTTCAATTGCAGATTTCAGTATTCTGCTCCTTTGGCCTTCTTCTTCAGGAACTCTGATTATCTATACATTTAATACCCCTTGCCTATAATTAAAATTTATGATTTTTTCCCTCAAAACAATTTTATGGACATTTCTCTCTAGAATATTAAAAATGTTTTTTATCTTCTATTTGAAAAGGCATTGTTGTGTTTTTTACTTCTTTATTCATTCTAGTTAGTCTTTGTTTTACAAATATTATTTATAATTCTTTCCTAAATACTGCCACCTTTCTGTGTGTTTTAAATTCTGATATTTGTTGGTCTTTCACATACTGTATCATTTTCCTATATTGTGTAGCTTGTTTGATATCATATGTTTGACTTTTGTCTGTTTTGTGGGCAGGTCTTTCTGGCATGCTTTTACAATCTATATGATGTTATGCCTCTTATTCTCCTTTTTCTTATAATAACTTTGTATGAGATCTGGCCTTGATAAACTTTATCCATTTTTAAGGGAAATTAATTTTATGTTGTTTGGTATAGTGTTCACAGATACAGTGGCCAGCTTTCTCAGATTCCTGGGCCTTCTCTTCTCTCTTATGTTGTTCTGGAACTTTGCTTTGCTTTGTCTCTGGTCCCTTTCCTGATCAATTTTGAGTCCATTACTATAAGGCTCAAAGGAAACCACACCAATTGATTTTGAGAGTCCATTGGGGCTAGACTGCTTCACTCTCTTTAATAGTCCTTTCTACTTTTCAGTTATGTGATTCATCTATGGAGGCCATTGTTTGTTTTTGCTTTTTTTTTTTTTTTTTGTCTCTTGAGAATGCTTTATTCACCCACTCTAACTCACAATTTAAACTGCTTGTATTTCAGGCCTACCATGATATCGTAGCAATTTCCTTCAATACTCTTCTAGGGTGAATTCAACATATTCTTTTATAATTTAGTCTCTTATTGTGCCAGATTATATCTGTAGGAAATGCTTTAAGAAAGGAAGTTTGGAAGATGACCTTTCTGAGTCTTTAACATCTGAAAATGTCTATTATACTATGAGGTTTGACTAATAGTGTCAGTGAGGTAAAATTTACTTTTTCTTATGACTTTGTGTATATTTCTTCATTATATCCTAGTTTTTAATGTGGTATATGGGAAGTCTGATGGCAATCTGATTTTTACTCCTTTATAGATGACCTTTTTTTTTTTTATTTCTGAAAGTCTTTAGAGTTTATTCTTGATCCTTGCTGTTCTGAAAATTTTCAGTAATGTATATGTGTGAGAGAGAAAGTAAGCCATTTTTCATTATACTTTTTAAAAAATATTTTATTTATATTTAGAGGGGAAGGGTGAGAGAAAGGGAAGGAGAGAAAAATCAATGTGTGGTTGCCTCTCCTGTACCCCCAATAGGGGACCTGGCCTACAACCAGGCATGTGTCCTGGGTGGGAATTGAACTGGCGACCCTTTGTTTCGCAGGTTGGTACTCAATCCACTGAGCCAGGATGAATACTTTGAGCATTAGATGGGCTCTTTTCATCTGAAGACTTGTGTTCTTGCACTTTGGGAAATTGTCATCTATTATTTTAAGGAACAATTTCCTTCCTTCCATTTCCTCTGTTCTCTTATTCTACAATTCTTATTAGTCAGCTGTTGGACCTTCTGGTATAAGTTTTAAAAAATCAGCTATCAAACTATTGTTTAAGTACCATAACATGCATTTATTTTAAGTGTACATATACCCATGTAACCACCACACTCCCAAGCTATAGCATAATTTCTTCATCACAATTGTTTTAATGCTTTAACTCCCCCTACCTTCAGCTGCAGTCAAAAACTGATCTGCTTTCCAACACTATAGATTACTTTGACCTGTTCTAAAATATTATATAAATAAGATGATGCATTGTGTACCTAGCTCTTCTGGATCTGGTTTTTATTGCTCAAAAAAATGATTTTGAGATTCATTCATAGCATTGCACTTAGTAGCTCATTATTATTGCTGAGTAATATTCTACTGTATGGACACATCACAATTTATTTATATGGAATTGATTTATTTATATCAGAGTTTAGCAGTTCAGATTATGTGCTCTGGAGCCTATGAATTGCCCTCTGGTCTCACACCTGTGGTTACACTATGTTACTTGGCAAATGGAACTTTGAAGATATATTGCTAGTCAGCTGACTTTAAGATAAAAAGAATATCTGTATTATGTGGTGGACTCAATATAATAACATGAAACCTTAAAATTATAAGAGGTCAGAATGATATTGCAGAGGAGGGGAGTCAGAAATATTTGAAGCAAGAGAAGGACTTGATGTGCCTTTGCTGGCTTTAAAGGTGGAGGGAACCATGGGCCAAGGAATGCAGACAGCCTCTTGCAGGTAACAATGATCTCAGGCTGACAGCTAACACGTAAAGGGAGAGTTCAGTAATACAATCTCAAGGAACTGGATTTTGTCAATAATCTGAATAACTCAGGAAACAGACTATTTCTAGAGCTTCCCAATAATAGCCCATCTGACCAACAATTTGCCCTTGTTCTTTTGACTATGAGAAAAGTGGTACTTGATGACTTTTCTTTTTGTTTTTTGTTTCCAAAGAGGATTTTTTTCCATTTTATTATTTTTTAATATGCTTTATTGATTATGCTGTTATAGTTGTCCCAATTTCTGTTCCCTTTGTTCCCCTCCACCCAGTGACCCCCTCCCTCCAGTTGTCCTCCCCCTTAGTCCATGCCCATTGGTTATGCATATAGTTCTTCTCAACATATTCCTATTTACTCCACTCCCTCCTACTATGCTTCTTAATTCCTGTACCATCTCCCTCCCTTTCCCTCCTTCCCCTTCCCTGCTGACCCTCTCCTATATTCCCCATACCTATAATTCTTTTCCCACTGTGTTGCCTACTTAGTTTGCCTTTGTTTTAGTTCCCTAGCTTCTATTGTTGGTTGTTGTGATACAGTTTTCATTTTAATGCTCATAGTTCTGATCCTCTTTCTCCTAAACAAGTCCCTTTAACATCTCATATAACAGTGGTTTGGATCTGATGAACTCCTTCAGTTTTACTTTGTCCTGGAAGCACTTTCTCTGCCCTTCTATTCTGAATGACAGCTTCACTGGATAGAGTAATAATCATGGTTGTAGATTTTTTGCTTTGCATTACTTTGAATATTTCTTGCCAGTCCCTTCTTGCCTGCAGAGTTTCTTTTGAGAAATCAGCTGAGAGTCTTATTGGGACCACTTTGTACGTAATTTTCTTCTCTCTTGCTTTTAGGATTCTCTCTCTATCCTTAATTTTTGACATTTTGATTATAATGTGTCTTGGTGTGGTTCTCCCTTGGCCCAATTTTTTTGGAAAGCTCTGTGTTTTCTGGACCTGTAAGTCTATTTCCTTTCCCAAGTTAGAGAAGTTCTGCTTCATTATTTTTTCACATAATTTTTCCATTTCTAGTTCTTCTTCTTCACCTTCTGGCAACCCTATGATTCGGATGTTGGCCCGTGTATAGCTGTCCCATAGGTTTCTGAGGCTGTCCTCATTTTCCTCACATTTTGTTTCCTCTTTCTGCACTGGTTGACTGTTTGTTCCTTCCCTATGTTCTGATTTGTGGATTTGATCCCTGGTTTTCTTTCCCTCACCACTAGTTTCATATGTGTATTTGTTCATTTCATCAGGATTAGCCTTCATTCCTTCCCTGTTTGCTTAAGATATGCTGTTAGGTCTGTAAGCATTTTTATAAACAAAGCTCTGAACTGTGCCTCAGAAAGTTTTCCTATCTGCTGCTTCGTTAGATTAGATATTTGCTCTCTGGTCAGCTGCATCACTGGGATCTCTATCATGATCTGTGCCATTCTGACAGTTTTGTGTTTACCTTTGCTTCCTGGGCAGGGCTGTCACACCTCCTATGGTATAGGGGGTAGAGCCCCATGCACTCATCACAGCCAGGCGACCTTTCTCACCATGCTGTGGTGTTCTCTGTGGGAGTGGGGGTCCAAGATGGATTCCTGGGACTCACTCTCCGCTGAGAAACTGGGAGCTTCCTTCTCCATCCCCACACCCTCCGGCCCTCACAGGCCAACGCAATGGGGGTCTTCTTTCTCTAGCATTCGAACCACAAGCTGATGGGTCTGGTCTGCAGCCAGGGGTGCTCCCCAGGTGCTTCCCGCCTCCCCCTAAACACAGTTGTCTAGGCCCACTGCCATCCTACTGCCGTCGCCGCTGCTGCTGCTGCCAGCACAGCTTGACCTCTCCGACCTGGCTTCACCCCTTCTATCCACCCGGACAAGCACCACTTCTTTATAACTTCATACATTGAACTCCATTTATTTTCTGGAACTTCTGGTTATTTCTGGTTTTGCGGTAGTTGTATTTCTTCTTAGTTGTGGAGGGAGATGGAGCATGTCAGTCTAGGCCTCCATCTTGGCTGGAAGTCCCTTAATGACTTTTCTTTAGCATGTATTCTTAGTAAGCAGACAAAAATAAGGTGTGGAAGAGAATGGAAACTTACTAAATGACACAAACTTCTTAACAGATCAATGTAAGCATTTCTGAGGGAACCTGCCCTCCCTTAATAGACTGTTTCAGTCTCTTGATTGTAATTTCAGGTCTTTGTGTCTACCAGGTAGAAAGACAGAAGAAAAATGGGTAAGGAGTGGCTTATGGCTTATTAGAGGTTAAAACACAAAAAGAAGTTGATTGTGTCTATGAGTCATGTGTCCATATATTGCTAGGTACAGTCAAGCACAAAGCTCACTGTCATGTTTTCCAAGGCAACTATTAAAAATATATATTAAAAATAAGAATCTTTCTCTATTCCAGTTTTGATATTCTATCTTATATCTGCAATTTCCTCACGTGGTTATAGCTCATTGCTAACTCTTTCTCACTCAATATTTGCAATTCTTTAAATTAGAAAAAATTAAGAAACAAGGGAAGAGAGTGCTTCAAAAAAGAGTAAGGGATCAATAGCATCCAACTATTCAGAGGCTGAGGAGAATGAAATTGAGAAAAGTAGTATCAAATGTGGTGACATGAGATCATTGGGAGATCTTGGTGATTTTTTTCCCTAGATGTTGCTTAGATCAGAAGTCCATAATGCAGGAGACTGGGGAGTAAATGATACATGGAGAGGCTGTGGAAGGGTGTAAAGGTGAAGAGGAAGGAAACAGAAGGAGGGGTCAAGAAGAATGTTACCTCAAAAAATAGGGATCATTGGAGCATGATTGTCAGCAGAGGATAAAAAGCCAGTAGAGAGAGGGATAGGATATGTGTGGAATAATAATTGAAAGACTGAGGAGGAGAAAAAGTCTCTGCTTTTAAACTTGATAGTTCCCACACATTTCTGTTCTAATTTTTTTTGTTCCTATACACACTCTCAATTATTTTAGCCATCCTCACAGTTTTAATCCCCATCTCTCTAATTAACAAACTCTATGTCTTCAGTTCCACCTCATACCTTGTTCATGAACTCAGTTCAACACTTTGGATTATTTGTTGGGTATGTCTTGCCAGCCCTCAAACTCAGTCTCAAAGTGCATTCAGGCATTCAGCCTGTTTTTTCCCTGACTTCTTTCTTTTTGTGAAATATTTATTTTCTTGGTGTCACTGAGAGAAATTCTGGTATCATTTTTGCCTCATTAATTTTTCTCATTTTTCATATTCAGTCATATACTAGACCATGCTATGTCTCCCTTCACAGTGATTCTTGAAAATATCCCATTCTTTTATCTTTATTCCCACTGTCCCTGCCCTAGAACAGCCTCTCATAATATTTCACATGGATTATTGGTGCTCTGCCTCTAATCTCAACCTTTTTAATTTTACTCTCCATACAAATGTGAGGGCTTTCTTATCTAAATTCCTCTCTCATCATGCCACTGCATTATTTAAAACCAACCAACTAACTAATTTACTGACCAACCCACATACCTACCAACCTACCTACTATAAACATCTTCTCTGGTTCCCCAAAGTCAGTTACTTATCATACCACTCAAAGTCCTCTATAATCTTGTGCATGTCTTTTAAAACTTTGTATTCTGTTTCTTTCCAAAGGAACCCCTTGATTCCAACCAAATGTTCCATTTGCCATCCCTCTATTGATGCTCTTTATTTGTCCTGAAATATAATTCTTTCACTTATTCTTACCATTTACTAATATTCTTTCCATCTCTTAAGGCCCAATTTTACTCTTACTTCTTCCATTCACCTTTCATCCCGGGAATGATTCTAGGCATACAATACTGAAATTAATAAGCTTTTTCATTCACATTTACCAAAATGATCTGTCTCATCTTATAGAATCCCATAATGCCAACACTGAGAATTGCCTCAAATATTATCAATCCAACTTTCTCATTGTTCACGAAAGTGGGGCCCAATGAGAAATATCCTGCAATGGACACACATTGAGTATCTCAAGCCAAGGCCTTGGCAACTGCCTCAGTTTATTACAGTATTCCCTCACTTATTATGGGTATTACGTTCCAGACACCCCCCTCACGAAGTAGAAACCTTACATTTATTCTACACTCTTAAACCTACATAACTTTAACAACATATGTATACAGTACCACAAAATCCCATGATATAGCGAAAAATCTGCAATAAATAATTAAATATAATATTTTTAAAAATCCTGCAATACAGTGAGGCCATGATAAGTAAACCACGATATAGCGAGGGACTACTGTACCTTATTATTTATCCTCTGATTGTTACATATTGCTGTCTTAGAATATATATATATATATATATATGCACTTTGTTCCCACATCCTTGAATTGTGCTGAGTTCCAGAAAGGCAGGTGACATTTCTCCTACTTCTCTGAATTCCCCATAGCATGTATTGCATTGCTTTGGACAGAACAGGCATTAAGCAAATAGGTATTGATTGAACAAGAAATGATACATCACAACTTGAATATAAATTATCAATTTTTATTGTCTCATTAGCATATTTTATTAATTAAAATTAGTAGTGGCCTTGGGTTCCTGAGTAGTTACAATGACAAAGCATGATATTACAACATAGTCAAGTAAATAGGAGGCCCTAATGTATATTTCATAAAGTCTTTGAAGGGGAGATCTAGAATTGCCCTTGAAAATTACTTCACAAAACAGTCCTCTCTCTTCCTCCAATATTATTGACAGAAATAGAGTAACTCAAGAGTTAAAGATTTTTAGCTTTAGTCATAGTTGATAGGCTTAAGTGATTAATGCATTTGGAAAGCTGTTATTCCAGGAACTGGAATGCATGATCTAACGTGACTCTAGGTGGACAAGCAATTCAATTTTTGTGCCCCAGGGGAACTGTAAGTATGGAGGTGGTATCTTGAGCCATTGTATTCCAGAGAGGGACCATCTGTGACACAGATAAAGAATTGTTGATCAATAGATTAACCATTTTTCTAAACCCATTACATACCCACTGTCTTCTCAGGTCACTGGCATTGAATAAAGTGCCCATAAAGATTCAATCCTTGTCTCTACTTATTGGTTTAGTGATAGGCAGCACAAATGCCAACTTTTCCAGTTTCAATAGGAAAACTGAGATTCACAGAGGAAAAGAAAGGAGTTGCCAAATGTACACATTAAATAAATGACATAGTCATGACCAGAGACTGAAACTCCATACTCTTGAGTCAAATTTTTCCATAATTCAAGAGAACAGGTTTTACACTATGACAGTTAAACCATTAAGCACCTGGGGCTTGAAGTCTTACTGACTGGGTTCTGGCACTTAAGCAAGTTTATTAACCCCATTGAACCTCAGTTTCTTTATGTGCAATAATAAGCCTGCTTGGGGAGCTCTGAGGTCAGACAAGGAGACAGTATTCTATACAGACTGTGGTGCCTCCTTCATTAGATTGCAAAGATCCAACCACCAACTTAGGCCGAAAGCTACTTAGGCCCCTGAAGACACTAAGGGAAGGCCATGGCCCAGGGCACACACAGATGTGCCTTAGATTTTGTTGATAGACCTGAGATAGAGCAGAGTGCTCCCATGCTTGCTTGATGTAGAGACAAACATGAGGAGCATTTGGAAGATTAACTAATTACATACTGTGAGGCACCAGGCAGAAGGTACTACAGCAATAGGACAGAATCCACAGGAGCTGTCACTTCACCATGACAGGCTCATTATGAAACTGTCAACAATGGCAGCTGAAAATCACTCTATGGAGGAGGAAATCTAGTCCCCAAGGCATTCAGTTGGAGCTGCTTAATGCAAAGAAAGCCAGAGGGACTCTGAGGTCTCACCTAATGTTGCCAACCAAAGTAAGAAGGAGGAAATATAGAAAGGAGACTTCTAAGGATAAGTAGCACCAGCTCCTTGAGTGGCTGTAGCTATGGGTACGGAGATGCCGGGGGAATGCTATGACCTCCAGGTAGAGTTCAGATGACATGGTTGGGGTTATGGACACCAGGGACATTTATGAAAAGTCATGGGACATCAGGTCTAATGGAAATTAGGGGAAGAAACCCATGATATGGTATCTAGGCCTAGTAAGTGTCAAGCACTCAGATATCCAAGTAAGGAGTAGAAGGGAATTGTCATTTACTAAGTACCTAAGGTGCATAACAAATTACCACTAATTTAGTGGCTTAAAAACAGTATTCATTTATTATATCACAGTTCTGTGTGTTGGGTCTGGGGATGGCTTAACTCTGTCCTTTGCTCAGAGTCTCACAAGCTAGTCAGTGACTCACAAAGGCTGTGGTCTCATCTGAGGTTTGGAATCCTCTTCCAAGCTTATATATGGTTGTTGATAGAATTCATTTCCATGTAGCTTGCTTCTTCAAGGCCAACAGGAGAGAGACTTCTGACTCTGATTTCTGTACTTTCCTATAAAAGTCTCCCCTGATTACATCAGATCTACCTAGTATAATCTCCCTTTAGATTAACTCAAAGTTACACTGATTAGGGATGTTAATTATATCTGCAAAACCCCTTCATGTTTACCACACAACGTAACCTTAGCACAGATATGACATCATCATATTCATAGATTTTGCCCACATTCAAAGAAAAGTATTATGCACTAGGGGATGAAAATATTGGAGGGTATTTTAGAATTTTGCTTACCACAACCTGCCCTCTGTTCTCCAATGACACATCTCTTCTAAGTGCAAAATACATTCACAGTGTTCCCAAGAGTCTCATCCCATTGTTACAACAGCTCATGTCCAAAGTCACACTACCTAAATCTGATAATTTGATCAGCGCAAAACACAAAAATCTCATTTAAATCTCATCAGCTAAAAGATCTAAATATCATCATCTAAATTAGCTACATATGTCAGGTAGAGCTAAGGTTTTCTCTCCATCTGTTAATTCTTTACATGTATTATTACATCTAATTCTGAAAACAATCCTGTGAATAAATTTTTATCATACCCATTTTATAGATAAGGAAACTGAGGCATTGAGAAGTTTAATTGCGGAGGGTCATCTAGAGACTTTCAGTTTAAACTTGAACTCAAGTATGCAGAAATTTGTGAGCTAGTCTCGTTGTCTCTAACAAAGCATGTTCTGAAGCCCTTTTGGCAAGTTGGGGTTCCTAAATGATCGTCCACATCCCCAGTAGCCAAGCTTTGTGGCTATTGATATTGTCAGACTGGAAAATATTTTAGTATAGATGAAATTCCCTGTTATGTTACCATCGTGGTGGTGAAAATTGGGTTGAGAGAAGAGTATGAATTAATGAGAGGAATGGAACAAATGTTAGTAACTCCTATTGTTTCAGATAGAGACAGGGTCTAGGCTCTTGGTGGTCACAAACAAAGAATTGAACAGCCACACAAAGATAAATGAAGCAAGCAAGGAAAAGTTTCTGGCATCATAAATGACAAATCCTCTAAGAAACAGAAGAAAGTCTAAAACCAGGAACACCCACCAGAGCCAACAATGATCATCAAAATATCCAGGGAAAAAAGTGGAAAACCTGGCAATTAGAATTCACTTGATTAGAGAGAGATCAAATACTAAAATAGCCTCATCCCATCCTGAAGCTGAAGTGGTCAGGCAAAAAGACAGGAAAAACTCAATCCAGTTAGAGAGAAATGCCATGATCTGTTGTATTTAAAGTTTTAACATAGCAAACCAAGGTGAATACTTGGCAGAAAGGACATCATTACAGTATGTTAGGCATCATTTCAAAAGTTCCAAGTTAATTCTTTCTTTGCTCCTAGTAGCTAACCCTTCCCTACTCCCAGCCCTTGGACTAATCATCAGGAGGTAAGAGAAAAAGAAAAAAAAAAGGTAAAAAAAGAGATAGGGACTCTAATCATACAGAAAATGTCAGGAATTGCATTTTACCAATTATGTGCAGAAATGCATTCATAAGAAAAGTTACACTAAAATATTTAATTCCAAAGTCAAAATCATCCTGACTCACAAAATCCTCATTTCTTCCAAGAATCAAAGGGATAGTAAGGTTCAGCCTTGGTTCTCTCAGCTTCATCATCCCAAGATATGTGAGCAGGTCATCTCTGTCTAGGGAATGGCTCTCTTCTATTGAATGGTTACAGGCTTTATAGTGTTTTTACTTAAGTTTCTACACATGCAAATTCCCAGAATCCTTCTTGATCATTCACTTAGGGGAGAAAACCACAATGCTAATTATTATCAGGTGTCACAAGGCAATTCTCAAAAATCAGGATGCTGACTGATGACAGCTTCACTGTCTCAGGATTTCCTATTATATCTCCTGCCTCACAATTACACAATACAGGAACCAAAAAAAGGAGGGGGGATATATGTGTACTAGCTCTAGTCCTGCCATAACTTGATATTTGACTTTGAGCAAATAGCTTTATATTTCCTTGATCTCTAGGCCATTTTCAAAGGCCTACAACTCTAACAAGAGGAGCAACCAACAATGTAGACAAAATGTCAAGATTTGGCATTTGGTGAAGAAAAGAGGCCTGTCTATTTGAATACCATGACATTGTTTTTGTTTGTTTGTTTGTTTGTTGTCTTTTTTTATTGTTGCACTTTTACAGTTGTCCCAATTTTTCCCCCATTGCTCTCCCTGTCCCCCTAACCCCTCACTCCCACAGTCAAGCCCCACCCTGTTGTCCATGTCCGTGGGTTATTTATACCTGTTCATTGAACAGAAAATGCTTAGGCATATGGATATAGTGTTTCCCTCAGAATGTGTGATGGAGCCTCATGAAATACTGCCAGGGAAAAGCCCAGGACCTTTGAGAAAGAAAGCTGATATTTAAACCATTGATGACCACAATTCAGGCCACTAAATTTCTAAAAAGCAGGGTCCTGAGGAGTATCAAAGTGAATGAAAGCTTATAAGAAGTGGCTATGTCTTGGAATGCCCCGGTTGGAGAGGACCAGAGGCCCTGAATGTCTGGGCTGAGGAAATGGAGTTGTATGCATGGAAATGAAAGCCAAACTGGAAAGAAATACTTTCCTTTCATCACTGTACCTATCCCAAGTAACCATTTACATCCTGTAGTGTCCTTCCATCCAGTCACAAAGCCCTACAATTTTTTTCATTCATTTAAAAAATACTGATTATACAAATATACCATGTGCCAGGTACTATGGGGGTTATAACAATGATGTAATATATAGTCTAGTCATCCCTCAATCTTCCACAAACTATCTGAGACTATTCATCCTTCAAGACTCAGGTCAACAACTATGTCATCCATGAAATTTTCTCTGGTGGTGGTGCTTGCTGCTTTTATTCTTTTCTCCTCTCTTTTCCTCTCAGTACAATGAAAAAATATAGTACAGTTCCTATGAGAAACCAGGTCTACCTGATTCTCAAACCTGTTAAAATACCATGCTAATTCACTCCCACTAATGCACTGCCATCCTTCTGTAGATCCTATAAATGTAGTTTTAGTTAGAAGCTATCTCTTTTCAGCTTTGTTTAGTTCAGGTCAATACCGAAGTAAATTTGCATTTCCTATGCCCACACCAACTGTTGGTCTGGATATGGAGAAAGAAAGCAGGAGGAAAGCAACCCGGAAGCTTACCAAGCCAGGGTAGATAATTCTCTCTAGTGTAATTGGGAAGGATATGATGAAAAATAATCTTGAGGTAAGAGATAGAAAGAAAACAAAGACAAAATGACAGCACTTGGCCTAGCCACCAGTTTAGGCTTGCCAAGTGCTTGCTTGGAGATTGTTTTTAAAGAGATCAGAAGACAGGAAAAAAAAAAAAAAAAACCTTCACCAATATTCCACTTCTTTGACCACAAAAGAAACGTCAGAGGTGCTTAGTTCCTTGAACCCACCCCCATACATCCCCATTACTTGTTGTTGGAGCCAACTGAAGCCAGTATTGGCTCCATCAGTCACCTCACTGCCCTGTGACAGACTCCATTTGACACTTGAAGGCTTTTGTCATGCCCTTGACACATAGATGAATTTCTGATTGAAAATATGAGAAAATAAACCCACCACTATTTGTTGACAAAAAGCACAAGACAGCTTTTTGAGGAAAGATCACAGTTACCCTTATATCTGAATACTCTCATTTTTACACAAGAAGATTAATTATTTCTCTATGTATTTATTGACAGCTGCAATAAACAATGGGCTTTACAAAATTCATTTATAAATAACATTTTAATGCTGCATATCATATACAAATTAGGTCCTCTCCCAGTTTTATTAATAGTTCATATTCCAACCAATTTTCTTCATTCATATTTTATATTAACAATTTTTAATTTGTCTCTAGGGTGGCTTATGAGAAATCACATGGTGGTACTCAGCTTGCATACTCCAGCATTCTCTGTGCTCACATACTCAGCTAGTTTGCAAGCCATTCAATATCATTGTTTACATATAAGCTCTTGGGAGACTTCAAATGCATTTTATCAGCTGCAAACAGGTAAGCCACTATATAATGCACTGTTGGTATGTAAAAATGTATGTGCACATACCTGTGCAAAAATATACATATGATATATGAATATATATGTGTGTGTATACATAAAACTGTTGGAGGCAAAGGGTAAACCTTGGGGAAAGCTTTGCTTTCATTTGTCAGAGATGCTGAAATATTGCAGGTGATGATGGACTTTTGGCTTTACCAAGGCCTTTAGAAATTCATATTCTGCAGGGTACAAATTAGAGCGCTGTTAAGAGGAAGAGGGGCTGTCCCTTCCAAGTAGGTTTGCTGACTTCCCAGAGGTAAGAACAAATTGAACTCCCCAGAGTGGCAAGAAGAGATGTCACTACAAGGAATGAGGATATCCAGCTGATACATACACAAACTTCACTTTTCTGAAAGAAGGCAAACTTCCTGAGAGATAGTCATATTCACCCCACTTCAAAGGGCAGGAAACCAGAAACCAGATACAGGAACTTCTCTGAAGCTGGAGCAAAAAAGCCGAAGCAGCTCATACAGGCGTGGAGCTCATGGCAAAGGAAACAGAAAGGAAAAGTGCAATGTGGAAGGGCAGACAGGAGGCAGAGATCCAGGGAGGCAGTAAGGTCAAGGTGTTTGCCAGCAGATCCCAGGTCTCACCTGAATCATGGGTTCTTGAATGGGACACAGGTAAGTGGTTAAAAATGTACAGTATTTGCAGTCATACACACCTAGGTTTAAATCCTTGTCTTGATACCTAGATTGTGGCTTTGAGCAAGTTATTTAACTCTTTTTCAGTTACAGCATCTGTTGAACAGGTATAATTATGGCAGTCACCTCCTAGTGTTGTGGTGAGGATTGAATTGTTAATATAAAGTGATTAGAACAGTGCTTAGCCCAGAGTGGGTGCTCAATAACTGGTGCCCATTATTAAAATTAGACTTCGAAGGAAGTGTTACAGAACAAAAGGGGGTGCTTTCATGTGGCACCTTGGTGTAAAACCCAACAATTAATATTGAGGAAAACAGGTCTTTATTTATAATATTCCAACCTGGGGAGGGCAATGAGCACTTCAGCTCAAAGCCCTGTTCTCCCACAGGACCCAGCACTTCCCTTGCTTCCCATAAGGCTAAAAGCCAAAAACACGCCCAGAAATTCCCCATCCCTTATCTGTCAGCTGTCTCCTTCAAGATCTGGGGTACTAGGTCATCAGCCTCCGTATAACAGTCCAGGAAACATGTGCCATGTTACACTGGGTCATGCATGGTTCTCTCTCTGCCCTTTCAAAGCCACATGGATCTCTTTCCTTCTAAAACTGCACGGTGCTCTCCTTCCTTCTAAAACCACATGGAGTTCCCTCTCGCTTTCAAAGCTGCATGGTTCTCCCTTTCTACTTCCTTGCAAACCATGTGGATCTCTCTCCCAAATGGCTGCTGCCTTATTTTTAAATCCCTGACCATGGCCTGTGATGCAGTGGGCAGGGTAATCAGTTCTGACCCTCCACAGAGCCTTGTGCAGGCCCTGTATGCTCTTTCCTCACCATTCTATGGTAAACACCCCTCCCATCTCCTTGAGGCCTTGGAAGAACCAGATTCATTTGCATAATTAAGACGCTAGCTACCAGCCATAGATATGCAAAGGCATCTTGAAAGCTGTCCCCTTCCCCCATCCCCCAACCATAGGCTCTAGGGAATTTAGGGGACCATGCTCTGTGACAGAAGGACAGAAGGTAAGGATGGACCTGGAGCTGGAGAAACTGGGTAAGCAGATACCAGGAAGACAAGTATTTCACTACAGAGCTTTAGTTTAATTTGGGTTGGGGGGCAAGGTCATAGGAAAAAGAACCTCAGTTTTCAAAATTTTGTCATTGCATTAGAGAAGGATTTTATACTGAGGTACCCAGAATGTTTTTTATCCTCACCTGAGGACATTTTTTTCATTGCTTTTAGAGAAAGGACGTGAGAGCAGAAGGGAGATAAACATCAATGTTAGAGAGAAGCATCGATAGTTTACCTCCCATACATGCACAGACCTGGGATTGTGCATGTCTGGATATGAACTGGGGATCAAATCCACAACCTAGGCACGTGCCCTGACTGGAAATTGAACACATGGCCTTTTCGCTATGGGATGATTCTCCAAACAACTGAGCCACACTGGCCGGGGCCCCAGAATGTTTAACCAAGACTCTCAAAATCCTCCCTTATTGGTTGGGAATGATCCTCTAAGCCTGCCAAGGGGGAAGGAGGGACAGTTGGTCGAGCTACAGAGAAATAAAGGCTGAAGGTACAGAGCACTAGATACTTTACTATCTTTGCAGCAGCTGCCAAAATGTTAGCAGGAACACTCAGAGCCACTAATTCTCCTCTCGTTCACAAATCACCCTAATCCAAGCTGTCACCAGCTTTTGCCTGGATTATTGCAATAGCTTTCTAAATGGTGTTCCTGCTTCCACATTTGCTCTCTCTGCTGAAAATCTGTTCTCAAAATACACGCATAGAAATCCTGCTATGCAATGATTCCCAGACCATTAATGCACATTAGAATTTCTTGAGGAAATTTTTTAAAGACTGTATTCCAAAAAAATAAACCAGAACATCAGGTGTCACATTTTGTTCCACTGCTTAAATGCTTTAGTGTCTTCTTATCACTCAAAGACAACTTCTTACTATATTCCATAGGATTAGGTGACTGCCTGTTATTTATTTTTTTACTTTTTATTTTTTATTAAAGTTTACATTCAATATTATTTTGTATTCATTTGAGGTGCATATCATGGTAGTTAGACAATCCTATACTTTAAAAAGTGATCCCCCTGATATTTCCAGTATCTACCTGGTGCCATACGTAGTTATTACAATATTATTAACTATATTGCCTAGACTGTACTTTACATCCCTGTGATTATTTTGTAACTACCGACTAATACTTCTTAATCCCTTTCCCTTTTTCAGCCAGTCCCCCAAGCTCCCTCCCCTCTGGCAACCGTCAATCTGATCTCTGTATCTATGAATCTGTTTTTACTTTGTTTATTTTGCTTTTTAGATTCTATGTATAAGTGAAATCATATGGTATTTGTCTTTCTCTGACTGTCTTATTTCACTGAGCATAATACCATCTAGATCCATCCATGCTGTTGCAAATGGTAAGATTTCTTTCTTTTTATGGCTGAGTAACATTCCATTGTATATATTGTATCACACCTTTTTTACCCATTAGTCTATTGATGGGCACTTGGGTTGCTTCCATATCTTGACTATTGTAAATAATACTGCAATAAACATAGGGGTGCATATATTATTTCAAAATAGTGTTTTAGGTTTCTTTGAATAAATACCCAAAAGTGGAATCACTTTATAATAAGGCAGTTCCATTTTTAATTACTTGAGGAAACTCCATACTGTTTTCCACAGTGGCTGCACCAGTCTGCATTCCCACCAACAGTGCACTAGGGTTTCCATTTCTCCACATCTTAACCAGCTCTTGTTGTTTGTTGATTTGTTAATGATGGCCATTCTGACTGGTGTGAGGTGATTATCTCATTGTGATTTTAATTTGAATTTCTCTGATAATAAGTGATGTGGAGCATCTTTTCATATGTCTACTGGCCACTGCATACATCCTCTTTGGAGACTTGACCTCCTACCACTTTCTTCTTTGCTTACTATGTTTCAGACACACTGTCCTCTTTGTTCTTTTTTGAACATGCTAGGCAAGCTTCTCCTTCAGGTACTTTTCACTTACTATCCCCTCTGCCTTGAGCACTCTTCTGCAGACATATGCATGGTTCACTCCCTCACTTTTTTCCAATCTCTGCTTAAATGTTACTTTATCAGAAAGGCCTTCTATGCCTAGTCAATCTGGAGTACTGCTCCAGTCACACTCTGTCCCCCAGTATTATTTTATTATTTTTCATGCACAATCACTACCTGACATATTTTACATCAATATGTTTCTATTTCTCCCACTAGGATGTAAGATCTGTGAAAAGAGTAATTTTTATTTGTCTTGTTCATATCTAACCTCTAGCTCTTAGAGCTGTGTCTGACATATAATAGATGCTTAATAAATATTTAGTGTTGGTTAACTGACTGACTGACTGAATGAATGAATGAGTGAATCTCTGTTTCGACATTGCTAGGCTCTGAGTGTATGGGAAAATCTAGAGGAAATTCTCAGGCTATGACACTGCATGATGGCTGGATAGAACTGATGTGCAAAGTCTAAGCTCAAAACTACATTGAACATCTATTATTAATCACTATGTCCAGATAGTTTTTGATTCAACATCATAGGATGGATTTCTAGCCATCATAAAAGCCTGTTGGTGGTACATAACCTGATAGATATTACAAGGCCTTACCTAGAGTCTTGGAGTGGAAATATTTTTGAGGTTAGCTCTGAAAATGTAGCAGATGGCTATGCAAATGTGGTAACTGATAGTAATACCACATTTGCATAAGTATGTCTTTTCAAAGAAATTTATTTCTTTACAAAAAGCTGGACTAGAAATGGTACATTATGTGTTTCCCATTAGCCCTTGAATGTGACTCCAGTTCATATAATAGGTGGGGTAGCTCTGGATTGCTCAAGTTTTCCTCACAGAGCTACCATGTAAATCCAGGTAGATCACGAAGTATGCTAAATCTTCCTAACCTGGACGTTCCCCACTTTTCATTATTGAGGAGTGTCAGAATTGGCCCTCATTGCTGCCATTTTACCCTACTTCTACTCAACCAACCCTGGCACAGCTGGAAAACTCACTGTCACAGGAGCAATCCTGCCTTGAACATTGTCATTTCTACAGCTATGCTTTTGGAATTTTTCCTTCCTGGAAAACTCTACTATCTTCTCTGACTGTTTGAATTCTAACCAGGCTCCAGAGACAGAATAAGTACCCCTGCTCAATAAGGTCTTCTCTGACCATCCCAGATCAAATCGATAGCCCCTTTGAATGCCAGTAGGAACTATAACTCATGCCAGTGACCCTTCAATAGCTTATCTATGGACATCATACTAATTAGGAATGCAGGCTCTTGTCAAGTCACACCTGGGCTTCAGTCTTGGCTCTGCATGCCCATAGGCAAGTGAATTCATCTCCAAAAGAATCACACGTTAGTGATAAAACTAAAATAGTGCTAGAATTAACTACTCTAGCCTTGCCCAGTATGACTCAGTTGGTTGGGCCTCATCCCGAAAAACAAAAGGTCACCAGGTTGATTCCCGGTAAGGACAACCGTCTGGGTTGCAGGTTCGGTCCCCAGTTGGGGCGCACATTAGAGAGAGCCAATCAATGTTTCTCTCTCACATCGATGTCTCTCTTCCTTTCTCCCTCCTTTCCCCTCTGTCTAAAATTAAATAAATAAATAAAATCTTTTAAAAATTTACTCTAGACCCCACCTAATCAAATTTTCTTTAAAACCATAAAATGATGATCAGTGAAAGACTTCCGGCCAACATGGAGGCGTAGACAGACATGACTGTATCTCCCTCCACAACTAAGAAGGAATACAAATACCTCAAAACTAGAGACAACCAGAAGTTCCAGAAAATTAAGCTGCATGGAAGTCCAACAAACAAAGATATAAAGAAGAAATACTCATCCAGACAGCTAGGAGGGGCAGAGCCAGGTGGAGAGGACCCGGTATGGTGGTAGCGACAGTGGCAGGCCAGCAGAAAGCACAGTTATATGTTTTCAAAAGTCAAGGGGAACACCTGGGGAGCATTCCCAGATCCTGACCAGACCGCAGTACTCACAGTCCCAGCGCTGGGGAAAATCAAGCCTCATTGCTTCTGACTGTGCAAACCAATGGGGGTTGGAGCTGAGGCAGAAAATGCTGGTCTTTCAGCAGAGTCTGCTTATTTAAAGGGCTCCCATGGTCTTCGAATGTCTGCAGACCCACCCGCTCTGGGAACAATGGCCAGGGCAGCAGCTAGAGAGGAAGCAGTCCAATACAGAAGTGTGAGAAGTGCCTGGAAAAGGGGAGAGTGCTGGGAAAGTGGCATTGTTCCCTCTTAGACCCCTTCCCAACACACAGCGCCACAAGGTGGTGAAACAGGTCACCCTGTACGGACAAAACCCTAAGGCTCGTCCCTTACAACATAACAGGAGCAACAGCTCTACCTAAGACACAGAGGCAAAAAAACACAGGAGCCTGTCAGAATGAGTAGACAGAGAAGTATGGCCCAAAATGGGAAATAGATCAAGGTTCCAGTGGGAGAACTAAGTGACAAGGAGATAGCCAACCTAACAGATGAAGAGATAGACAACCTAACATATGAAGAATTCAAAACACTGGTGATAAAGATGCTCACAGGCTTAACAGATATGCATGAGTACAGCAAATGCATAAGGAAAGAAGTGAAGGCTATGCTAAATGACATGAAGGAAAATCCACACAAAACCAATGGTGAAGAGAAGGAAACTGGGGTTCAAATCAATGATTTGGAACATAAGGAAGAAAAAAAAACAGTCAACCAGTACAGAATGAGGAAACAAGAACTGAAAACAATGAGGAGAAGCTTGGGAACCTCTGGGACAACTTTAAACATGCCAATATCTGAATCATGTGAGTGCCAGAAGGAGAAGAGGAAAAGCAAGAAATTGAAAACTTATGTGAAAAAACAATGGAGGAAAACTTCCCAAATTTGGTGAAGGAAATAGACATACATGTCCAGGAAGCATGGAGAGTCCCAGGCGAGCTGGACCCAGAGGGGATCACACCAAGACACATCATGATTAAAATGCCAAAGGTGAAAGATAAAGAGAGAACCCTAAAAGCAGCAAGAGAGAAGTGGAGAGTTGCCTACAAAGGGGTGCCTATAAGATTATCACCTGATTTCTCAGAGGACACTTTGCAGGCAGGAAGGGACTGGCAAGCAGTATTCAATGTGGTGAAAAGCAAGGACCTACAACCAAGATCACCCTATCCAGCAAAGCTGTCATTTAGAATGGAAGGGCAGATGAAGTGCTTTCCAGACAAGGTGAAGCTAAAGGAATTCATCATCACCAAGCCATTATTATATGAAATGTTAAAGGGATTTATTTAAGAAAAACAAGATCAAAACTATGAACACCAAAATGACAACAAACTCACAACTATCAACAACTGAATCTAAAAAATACAAACAAAATCCAACTAAGCAAACCAGAATAGGAACAGAATCATCAGTATGGGGATCATTTGGAGGGTTATCAGCTGGGAGAGAGAAAGGGAATAAATGGGGAAATGGTGCAGGGATTAAGAAGCATAATTGGTTGGTACAAAATAGACAGGGGTAAGTTAGGAATAATACGAATAGGAAAGGGTGAAGCCAAAGAACTTACATGCACAACCCATGGACATGAACTAAGGGAGGTGGGATTGCTGGAGGGAAGTGGGGTACTGGGAAGAGAGGAACAAAGGGGGAAAAACTGGAACTACTGTAACAACATAATCAATAAAATATGCTTAAAAGAAAACATCAGTGAAAAAATAAAAATAAAATAAAACCATAAAATGATCAAGCTGTTTCACAACCATAGTAACTACCTGTCAAAACAAGTTCTCATTAAGGAAAACAATAAAATATGGGCACTCAACAAGGTAACTTTACAATATCTATCAACCAATCAAAAATTAATAGACCTACAGTAATCAGGAAAATATAGTGCATAAGCAGGGGAAAAGTTAGTCAAAAAATTAGGCCCCACCGGGGACAGCCAACTGACCTGGAGTCTGCACGATCCTTCCCCATGTGGGAAGGCCACCCTCCCCTCCACACCCCCACTCTTATTAGGGATTTCTGGACCCAAGGGTCTTTGATTACTAAAGAAGACAGTCTTCTCCATCCTAAGAACCGAAGATGTGATAACCACATACTGACCCAGAGTTGCTGTCACAGGACCCCTGCTCTCTCAGTTTTGGTGAGCCGGTCATGTGATATTCATGGCAGGGACACTTAACTTCTGGAAAGTGCAACAGCTGAGAGATCATGAACATCTCTGGGAAAAAGAGAGCAAGAGAGAGAGACAGAGAGAGAATCATCAATTGGCTGCTTCTTGGTACACGCCCCGATTGTGGATAAAGACCATATCCTGTGTATGGACCCTGACAGGGCACAGGATAGTGCTCCAACCAACGTAACCACACAGGGCAGAGCCACGACCTCATTTTAGTTTCAATATCTAGACACAAAACATAATATATTATTTTTAACATCCTGGCTTTAAGGAGGCTATCATGTTCATTACATTTTAATAGGCTCTTCTTAGTTTATTTTTTTCATATCAGATGATTACCATGTTTGACATTTTCTCAGGAACCAGTGGTGAATACACCATTTAACAATTACTTTCAGTTTACTAAATGTTCTTTAGCAGACATCTCTGTGAATCAATTTGAAAAAGTCAAACCACGGACCTTTCTAATTTGTCATGTGATTGTCGTAAGCAGTATTTGTGAATCAGGTTACAAGAATAAAACACGATGATGTATCTTTAAAAAAAAATTAGGCCCCGAATATCATAGATGAAGTACCATAAAAAGATTTTTTAAACAGCTATTATAAATATGTTAAATAATCTAAAGAAAAGCATGTACATAATAAAAAGAGATTGAACCTCTAAAAAAGAGCTAAATGGAACTTCAGGAACTGGAAAACACAATAGCTGTAATGAAATACACACTGTAGAGTTTTTGGAACATTTAAACTCTATAGGAGAAAATACTATTGAACTTGAAGATGTGGCAGTAAGAACTATGTAAAATGAAGCACAAAAAATTATGGAAATGAACAGAACTTTGGTGATCTGTAGGACAATATCAAGAAATAAAGCAAATGTATAATCACAGTCCAGAAAAGGGAGCAGACTATAAAAAATATATGAAGAAATAATGAACAAATATTTTCAAAATTGGATGACAAATATAAACCTACAGGTATGAGAAATTCAAACACAGAACAAGCAAAAAAAAAAAATGAAACAACCATATCAAGGCACATCATAACCAAACTGCTGGAAAACAATAATAAAGGAAAATATTAAGGTAAGTTAAAAAATAAAAGGAATATATGTAAATACATATAAATGAATAAATAAATAAACACTGATTCTCCATCAGAAACAATGCTGAAAGAAAAAAAAACCTGTTACTCTGGAATTTTTTTTTTTTTTCAGACAAACACAAAGCTGACAGAATTCATCACCAAAAGTCCTGCACTGCAAGAAATGTTTTTCAGGATGAAAGAAAATAATACTCAGATGGTAACTCAGATCTATAGAAAAGAATGAAGAAAACTGGAAATTATAAAACTATTTCCCCTTAGTTAAAAATGAATGAGTATTTAAATAATTAAAAATAAGAATTATTTTGATGCGATAACATGTGTAGAAGTAAAATGTATGAAGACAATGACATAAAGTTGGGGGATTTATTACAAGGTTCTTACATAATACATGAAATGATATAATAATATCCAAAATAGACTGTGATAAGTTAAAAATGCATAAGGCAAACCCTAGAGTAACAATGAAAAAGAGAAACAATAAATAAAACCTAATAAGCCAACACAAGGGAAAACATATATCCTGAAAACAAAACAAAGCCAAACAACTACACTTAAAAAAAGCAAAAACCCTTTTCAATCCAAAAAAATCAGAGAAGGAGGGAGAATGGGGAAAACAAACAGGTGCGATAAATAGAAAAATATATTGAAGTGATAAATTTAAACCCAACCATACAGAAAATTACATCACATGTAAATAATCTAAGCACACCAATTAAAAACCAAACATTGCCAAACTAATAAAAAAGGCAGACTTGTGAGAGACACACTTTAAATATGCCCACATAGATTAAAAGTAAAACAATGAAAAAGAATTTATCACATAAACACTAATCTTAAGAAAGCCTGAATAGCCATATTAATATCAGACAAAGTAGACTTCAAAAGAAGGAATACTGCCAGTGATAAAGAGGGGCATTTTGTAATGATAAAATGATCAATTTATCAGGAAGACATAACAATCATAAATGTTTATGCATCTAATTAAATAGCAAACTTCACAGAACTGAAATGAGAATTAGACAAGAGCACAATCTTTGTTGGAGATTTCAACATTGTTTTCTCAGTAACTGGTTAAGCAAGTAGAAAGAAATCAATGAAGCCATAGAAAAATTAAACATCATTAAATGACTTGATTTTGCTGAAATTTATTGACTACTATACCCAGTAGCAACAGTATATACATTCCTTTCAGGGATACATGAAACATTCATTAATAGACCATAGTCTAGTTCGTGAAACAAGTCTAAATAATTTTTTAAATACTGAAAAAATACAGAATATGTTTTTGTTCAAAACAGGATTAAATTAGAAATTAATAAAAATATTTGTAAACAAACAACACACTTCAAAACAGCCATGTGTCAAAGAAGAAATCACACTGGAAATTAGAAAATATTTGAAGTGAATGAAAATTTAAAAACAACATATCACTATTGGTGGGATGGAACTAAAGCAGTTCTGGAAGGAAATTTATAACATGAATGCAATACATTAGAAAACAATAGTTTCCAAATGAATTATCTGAGCTTCTATCTTAAGAAGCTAGAGGGGAGATGGAAAAAGATGGTGGTGGAGTAGGTAGCAGTGCTGTCTGCTTGCTCCCATCACAGAAGGACTTGGAGTACAGACATGGAGAGGAGTAAGTGCAGATTTCAGATAGTGCGAACAGGGAAGGGAGTGTGAGAGTGGCGTGAAAGAGGACAGATAGTTCAGCCTGTGCTCTCCAAGCAGAGTCACTGGACCTCCCACCCCGGCACCTCTGCCGCACCGCACCCAAAAGGGGCAGCTGCTGACTGGCTCATTAGCTGTGATCTGCTTGGACACTTTCCCCTGCCATAGGTGCACTGACCAACAAAGTCCCAGAGGGAGTCAGCAAGAAGGTTTGATTGAAATAGGTGGAGGTGTGGGAAGACAGTGAAGAGCCCAGACTGAGAAACAATATAAACCGAGTCTAGCTGGGGAATCCCTTGGCTGGCAACCCTGGGCTGGTATCTCTGTGCCCCGGGCACTCGCACCAAGGCTCCACCAAACAAAAAAGCAGAACTGAGCCAGGGACAGGTTCCCATACGGGAAAGCTGTGGAGGAACTGCAGGCTTGGTAGGGACCCCAGGCAGGCAAGTGGCACATGCAGGTGTACAGGCAGGAACGCAGGCAGATGCTGCAGCTTGGAGGAAACACAGAGACTTTTTTGGAGGAGCGGAGACAGGACTTGAAGCTGGGCAGAGACTATTGGCATGTGCATGCTGGCCCACCAGCAGAACAGCATTGCTAGACAAGCCTGAGGAGAGCTGATGGTGCCGCAGGACCAGAGGGTGACGGGATTCAACTAAGTGCAGCTCACAGCGGAGTACCGGCAGGCCCACAAGTGAGAGACTAGCAACCCTAGAATCAAGCTGGATCTCCTCAGAGCCAGCCAGCCAGAAAAGATTTGAAACCCATGGAATTTTGACCAGCAGCAGATCCAGAAAAAGAAGACTGCGCCCAAAGTTTGTACTGGGTAAAACTTCTTTCTTTAATCTGTTTCCTACCTTCTCTCCTTCCTATTCTTCTTCTTTAATATTTGTTTGTTTGTTTGTCTGTTTTGTTTATCCTCCCTCTCACACTAAACACGTAGCATATAACTGCTATATAAACCTAATACTATACACTTCCCCTTTCTCACTTCATTCTGTGTTCTTCCCTCCCTTTTTAAACATACAATGTAAATATTAATTGTCTTTCATAGCCTTAACTGTACTTGCTACTATTATTATTCTATCATCTTTCCTCTCAAAAATCATTGTTCTTTCATTTAAAACAACTCTTATCTGTTTCTCCTATAGTAAAATAGTCTTAACCTCTTTACATTTATATTAATACTGGCTCACTTGCTGCTGTTAGTGTGACTGTGGGTGGAGAATATTTTGGAGGGTCTGGATTTCTTGCCTGGGTGTGTGTTTATGATTTAACAGCATGTCCACAAAAGAACTCAAGACAAGGTAGGCAGAGTGACTCTCAATCAACTAGCCAGAGGAAAGCGTCCACCAAAGAGTAAATGAAATATAACCAGACAGTTTAAACAAACAGCATAAAGGGTATCCAAAGAGCATCAGGCTCAGGAGATCAAAGAGACTGCATCACTGAATCCCCCAGGTCTCCTATACAGAATCTCATACTATGAAGGTGGGAAATCAAAGCAGACAAATCTAAGAAACAAAAACAAACAAGAAGCATCCAACATAGGGAGGCACAGAAACAACCTCCAAATGAAAGGAAAAGAGGAATCCCCAGAAAGAGAGATAGATGGAACAGACATAAGCCAACTATCAGACATAGAATTCAAAAGAATGGTTATAAGGAAGCTCAATAAACTTGACAAACTCAAAGAAAACTACAATGAACTCCAGGGGAATTACAAAGAACTCCAGGGAAACTACAAAGAATTCTAGGGAAGCTACAAGGAACTTACATAGAACTACAACAGCATAAAAAAAGGACATGGAAACTATCAATAAGAACCAGGAAGAAATGAAGAATACAATTTTGAAACTGAAGAACATAGTAGAATCAATCACAAGCAGGCTAAATGAAGCGGAGGATCACATCAATGAGTTAGAGGACAATGTAGAAAAAAATTCCCAGACAATACAACAAAATTAAAAAATACTTAAAAAGAATGAAGAGGGTTTAAGCGAACTGCTGAACAACATAAAATGAAAAAATATTCGAATCATAGGGATACAAGAAGGTGAAGAAGAGGAGCATGGGATAGAAAACGTGATTGAAAAAAGTAATGACAAAAAATTTTCCTAACTTGATGAGAGAAAAAGTCACGCAAGTCCAAGAAGCACAGAAGGTCCCAATGAAGATGAACCCAAAAAGAACCACTCCAAAGTACATCATAATTAAAATGGTAACATTCAAATACAAAAAGAGAATCCTAAAAGCAGCAAAAGAAAAACAGCAAATAACATACAAAGGAGCTCCAATAAGGCTATCAACTGATTTCTCAACATAAACATTACAAGCCAGACAGAAATGGCAAAAAAAAAAAAAAAAAAAAAAATCAAGTAATGAAAAATGAAGGCCTACAACTAAAAATACTCTACCCAGCAAGGTTCTCTTTCAAAATGGAAGGTGAAATAAGAAGTTTTCCAGACAAAGAAAGACTAAAAGAATACATCTCTACCAAACCAACATTGCAAGAGATGCTAAAGGGAATGCTTTAAGAAAAAGAAGGAAAAAAGAGAGGGAGAGTAACAGAGGTACAAAGGCAAATGAATAAATACATGTCGATAATAGCCTTAAATGTAAATGTATTAAATGATCCAATTAAAAAACATAGGATAGCAGAATGGATATAAAAACATTACCCATATATATGCTGTCTACAAGAGACACACCTCAGAACAAAAGATTTACACAGATTGAAAATGAAGGGATAGAAAAAAGTATTCCAACCAAATGGACAGGGAAAAAAAAGCTGGGGCAGCAATACTTATATCAGACAAAACGGATTTCACAGCAAAGGCCATAAAAAGAGACAAAGAAGGGCACTTCATAATACTTAAGGGAACAATTCATCAAGAAGATGTAACCTTGGTAAACATATATGCTCCCAACATAGGAGTATCCAAATACATAAGGAAAATACTACAAGACTACAATAATGGTACCAACAGCAACACGCTCATAGTATGAAATTTAACACCCCATTATCAACAATAGACAGATATTAGAAGCAAAGAAACGCCAAAAATATTAAGGCATTGAACAGCACACTAGATCAAATGGACTTAACTGATATACACAGAATTTTTCACCCCAAGGAAGAAAAATATACAGTCTTTTCAAGTGTACATGGGACATTTTCAAAGACAGACTACATAGTAGGACACAAAACAAGCCACAACAAATTCAAGAAAATTGAAATTATATCAAGCATCTTCTCAGACCATAATGCCTTGAAACTAGAAATCAACCTCAAGGAACAAAATCAAAGACATTCAAACTCATGGAGAATGAATAACATGATACTAAATAATGAATAGGTTAACAATGACATCAAGGAAGAAATTAAGAAGTTTCTGACAACTAATGATAATGAACACAAAACAACCAAAAAACCTATGGGACACAGCAAAAGCAGTCCTGAAAGGAAAGTTCATAGTAATACAGGCCTACCTGAAAAGGATAGAAGAATATCAAATAAAAAATCTAAACCTACCGCTACAAGAACTAGAAGAACAACAATAAACAAAGCCCTGAGAAAGTAGAAGAAAAGAAATAATCAAGATCAGAACAGAATTAAATAACACAGAGTCTAAACCAACAAGTCAAAAGATCAACAAAAGTAGGAGCTGGTCTTTGAAAAGATAAACAAAATTAACAAATCTTATTCAGGCACATTAAGAAAAAAAGATAGAGGACCCAAATTAACAAAATTAGAAACGAAAGATGAAAAATCACGACCAATATCACAGAAATACAAAGGATTTTAAGAAATTACTATGAACAACTGTATGGCAAGAAATTTGACAACCTAGAAGAAATGGACAAGTTTCTAGAAACATATAGTTTTCAAAAACTGAATCAAGAATAAGCAGAAAGCATGAACAGACTGATAACAAAGAGTGAAACTGAAACAGTAATCAAAAAATTCCTGGCACACAAAAGCCCTGGACCGGATGGCTTCACAGGCGAATTTTACAAAACAGTTAGGGAAGAACTAATGCCTACCCTCCTCAAACTATTCCAAAAAATCCAAGAAGAGAGAAAACTCCTAAACTCTTTCTATGAAGCCAGTATTATCCTAATTCCAAAACCAGGTCAAGACACAACAAAGAAAGAAAACTATAGGCCAATAGTGCTGATGAACATGGATACTAAAATTCTCAACAAAATATTGGCAAACAGGATCCAGCAACACATTAAAAAGATCATACACCACGATCAAGTGGGATTCATCCCAGGGATGCAAGGATGGTTTAATATTCACGAATCAATAAATGTAATACACTACCTAAAGAAAATGACCAGAATACAACAAGGATGCCAGCCTGTTAAGTCAAGCACGCTGTTGTCTGGGGACAGCCAAATGACTTGGAGTCTGCACGATTTTTCCCTATCTGGGGAGGCCACCCTCCCCTCTACACCACCACTCCTATTAGGGATTTCGGGAACCAAGTGTAGGTAGGACGACGACCATGCCCAGCTTGAAGCAGCTAGAGAAGCTTGAGATCTTCGCCCATTGTCCTTTATAAGATTATAAAGGGTCTTAAGTCTGAGAGGGAGGGGTTGTTATTTTTTATTGTTAAAGTAATTAATTAATTAATTAATTTTTAAAAAAGAAGAAAATATATGAAAAGGTGAAGCGGGAGAGCTTGTATGTACCACCTATGGGCATGGAATTGGGGGGGAATTGCTGGGGGTGGGGTGCTGGGCAGAGGGGAGCAAAAGGAAAAAAATTGGAACTATTATAACAATATATCAATAAAATATACTTTAAAAAAAGAAGTAATCAAAAAATTGTTTCACTAAAGGCTAAAAAAAATGAAAGACAAAAATTACATGATCATATCAATAGATGCTGAAAAGCATTTGATAAAGTACAACACCCATTTATGACGAAAACACTCAGCCAAATGGGAATAGAGGGAGCATACATCAACATAATTAAGGCTACATATGAGAAACATGAAGCCAACATCATACTCAATGGACAAAAATGGAAAGCATTCCCCCTGAGATCAGGAACAAGACAAGGCTGTCCACTCTCTCCACTCCTATTCAACACAGTGTTGGAAGTTCTAGCTCCAGCAATCAGACAAGAAAAGAAATAAAAGGCATCTAAATTGGAAAAGAGGAAGTAAAATTGTCATTATTTGCAGATGACATGATAGTGTACATAGAAAACCCTGTAGACTCCACTGAAAAACTACTCAACATAATAAGCAAATTTGGCAAAATAGCAGGATACAAAGTCAGTATACAGAAATTGAAGGCATTTCTTTACACCAACAATAAAATATCAGAGATAGAAACTTAAAAAAAAAATCCCATTTACCATAACAACAAGAAAAATAAAGTACCTAGGAATAAACTTAACTAAAGAGATAAAAGACCTGTACCCGGGAAACTACATAACACTGAAGAAAGAAATTAAGGAAGATATAAATAAATGGAAGCATATACCGTGTTCGTGGATGGGAAGAATCAACACCATTAAAATGCCCATACTACCCAAAGCAATTTACAGATTCAATGCAATCTTTATTAAAATACTAATGACATATTTCACAGACTTAGAACAAATACTTCAAAAATTTATATGGAACCAAAAAACAAGATTGCCAAAGCAATCTTGAGACAAAAGAACATAGCAGAAAGAATCACAATACCAGACATCAAACTATACTACAAAACCACTGTGATCAAAACATTCTGGTACTGGCATAAGAACAGACATATAGATCAGTGGAACAGAATAGAGAGTCCAGAAATACACCCAGGTCTATATGGTCAACTAATATTTGACAAAGGGGGAAGGAGCATAAAATGGAGTGAGAAGAGCCTCTTTAACAAATGGTGTTGGGAGAACTGGATATGGGTGTGCAAAAAAAAAAAAAAATGAATCTAGACCACCAACTTACACCACACACCAGAATAAATTCAAATGGATCAAAGACTTAAATGTAAGCTGTGACACAATAAAAACCCTAGAGGAAAACATAGGCTGGAAAATTTCAGATATCCCACGTAGCAATATTTTCACCAATACATGTCCTAAAGCAAGGGAAATAACGGAAAGAATAAGCAAATGCGACTACATCAAACTAAAGAGTTTCTTCTCAGCAAAAGAACACATTAGTAAGATGAAAAGGAAATCAACCATATGGAAAAACATATTTGCCATTGATACCTCAGAGAAGGGATTAATCTCCAAAATATATAAAGAACTTACACATCTCAACACAAAGAAAACAGACGGCTCAATTAAAAAATGGACCAAGGACCTAAATAAACACTTCAAGGAGGATCCACAGAGGGTCCATAGACACATGAAAGAATGCTCAATATCACTAGCCATCAGAGAGATTCAAATAAAAACCACAATGAGGTATCACTTTACACCTCTCAGAATGGCCGTCATCAAAAAATCAACAAACAACAAGTTCTGGTGAGGATGTGGAGAAATGGGAACCCTAGTGCACTGTTGGTGGGAATGCAGACTGGTGCAGTCACTATGGAAAACAGTATGGAATCTCCTCAAAAAAATGGGACTTCCTTTTGAACCCGTGATTCCACTACTAGGATTATACCCGAAGAATCCTGAAATCCCAATTCAAAAGAACCTATGCACCCCTATGTTCATAGCAGTGCTGTTTACAATAGCCATGTGCTAAAAACAGCCTAAGTGCCTATCTGTAGATGAGTGGATTAAAAAATTCTGATACATTTACACAATGAAATACTATGCAGCAGAAAGAAAGAAGGAACTCCTGCCATTTGTGACAACATGGATGGAACTAGAGAGAATTGTGCTTAGTGAAATAAGCCAGACAATGAAAGACAAATACCATATGATATCACCTTATACAGGAGACTCAGAGAAGGAAAACTCTGATTCCAAAAAACCTCCGCTGCCTTGCGGCATACCTCTTCAGGGGAAAGGCTAAGGGAGTAAACCCCGACAGAAAATCCGGAGCCAGAGTCCCTAAGGCGGTTTGACGTTGTAGTCAACACCGGCAACTCCTGCGGCGCACCTGAAGCCAAGCTGTATTGACTCCGTCTTTCCCTTGGATCCTTCAGCTGCGAAGAGAGGGGGGGTCTGCTGCATGGGCAACAGCAGACCCTCCATATCACCCTGCCCAGGCTCTGTAGCTTCAGCTTCACTTCAACACGGGAGGAGACAGATACCGTGTCACTCCCAAGTCGGACTGCACAACCATTCTCGGCGGTGCAGATGGACTCTTAAGAAGCTACACCATCGTCTCTCGAGACGGACGGCTGCCGACAACAATACAGGAGACTAATGAACAACACAAACCAATGAACAAAATTGAACAAGGAACAGAATAACAGTTACCAGGGGGGAGCGGGGAGAGAGAGAAGTAGGGGAGGGGTCTAGTCAAAGAACATATATAAATGACACATGGACATGAACAACCGGGCGGGGAATGACTGTGTGAGAAGGGGTGGGCTGGGTGTGGGGGAGCAATGGGGGAAAAAATGGGAAAACTGTAATTAAAAAACAATAAAAATAAATTAAAAAAAAAAAAGAATAAGAAGCTAGACACCCAAAGTGAGTAGCAGGAAGGCAAAGAGGAGAAGGCAATGAAAAAGAAAGACAAATGATTAAGAAAATTAATGAAACCAAGAGTTATTTTGCTAAAAAGATTAATAAAGTGATAAACTTCTAATTGAACTGATTAAAAAGGAGAAAGACCAAACCCGGGCTATAAGTTGGCTGAGTCACCAGAGTGGTTTGGTATTTCACAGAAAAACTCTACATGAGACATGATGCATGAGTTGGTGATTGTCATGATGAAGCTGCCGATCAGCAGTTGCCCGTAGCTGTGAATCATCCAAATAGTTTCCATGGAGGAATATTCGAGCTTAACGCAAAATCTAACACTGATTTGTTGCTCTACTCGCTTAGTAATTTTAAACGTGAGAGTCACACAGTACACATGCTCAGTCAAGGGCGTCTACCACCCCCACTGACTAGTACCATGAAGTTGTCATTGTTCATGCATACGCATTCCAGTGCACTCCCCTTGGCTGCCAGATTACATCAATGTCGCACAAAGCATTCTGTGTATTAACATTGGTTAGACTTTTTTTCCAGACAGACCTTGTATATACCAACAACTTTAACTTAGATGAAATAGACAAACTCCCTAAAAGATGCAAATGACCAAATACGACCCAAGAAGAAATAGGAAATACGATTATCACTATATTCATTAAATGAGTTTAATTTGTAATTTAAAACCTTCCAACAAAGAAACTGTAGCCCACTTGCTTCATTGGTGACTTACATCAATTGTTTAAGAAAGAAATTATTCCAATCACAAATTCTTTCAGGAAATAGAGAAGGAGAAAACAAACACTTTTCAACTCATTATATGTGGCCAGAATTAGCCTGATAATAACAAAACCAGATAAAGACATTACAGAAAAAGAAAAATAAACTACAGACTAATACTTACTCTATATAGATGGCACCATCTCTTTTCTTAAGGAGCTTTAATTCAGGTAAAGTGGTTTAAAATGTACCCAGTTGAGTATATCATAAACTAGGGTATAACTAGGATTTAGACGGCTCCCTGAGCAAGGCCAAGTTGTTTGATGGTGTTCAATTTATCTATATCTTCACAGATTTCAAACAGGCACTTAGAGGAGGAAGCTAAGAGATCTTCAACCCAAAATTTGGAGAATTGGGCAATTATTTATGTCCATATCTTCCCTTTCTGGTTATACTGTAACCTTTTTAAAAAAGAGAAAATGTCTTATTTATCTCTGTCTATCCAGTATCCATCTTAAGACTGACACATAGTAGGTATGCTAATTAATACTTTAGAGCAAGAATCAGCCAACCTGTTCAGTAAAAGGCAGACAGTAGATATTTTATGTTCTTACTGACCACATGTTTTCTGTTGCAATTACTCAACCCTGCCACTGCAGAGCAAAAACAGTCATAAATGATATGTAAATGAATGAACTTAGATGTGTTCCAATAAAACTTTACTTACAAAAACAGCTGGAGGGCCAGATTGGGCCCACAAGCCATAGTTTGCCAATCACTGATTTTAGATATGATACAGAATATGCCCAAGACTGATCCTGTGTGGTTAACCTAGTAGCACAAGTCAGAATACTATCTCCCAATTACTGATGTTCATCTATTATAATAGTGAACTATTGGATATAGTCCATATATCCAAACATAGAGTAACAATTGACTAACTGGTCTTCTTACTCTAAACCATCATACATCACCCAGAATTTGAATTGATACTTTAAAAATCAAAATCAAAATCTGTCACTCACTTTTTTCAAACCCTTCGATGGTCTTCTATCATATTAGCTTACAAAGCTTTATGTTATCCGCCCTTCACCTATCTCTTTGATCTCATATTACTACTGTTTTCATTACCACCCATACTCTAGCTAGTTTCATCAACTTCATTTATGTTCCTTGATACATCTTTCCAGCTCAAGAGATTTGTGTCTTCAATTTTATCTACCTAGAATATCTTCATTCTCATTCTTTAGATATCAGCTTTAATGCCACATTCATTTTATTATTTATTATTAAATTAGTAGACATACAATATTATATTAGTTTCAAGTGTACAATGTAGTGATTAGACATTTATATACCTTACGAAGTGATCACCATCTTATAGGCACCTTCCCTACCCATTCTTTCTCAAGTTAGCCTCCCTCAATTACTTGTTTATTTCCTTTGGAGTTTTTCTAATTTTTAAAAATTATCTTGTTTATTTATTAGGGTATAGAGCCCCACATGAAAATAACACAGATTTGAGAAGTGCTGCAACATGCAAATACTTCCAGACTCTTTTTCTTTCTCCTCTTCCGCCTCCATCTCCTTTTCTTCTTTTCTCTATGCCTCCCCCCGCGCCCCACTCTCTCTCGTATATGGCATACAGTAAACTTACATGTTAGTTAAAGCTTCAGCAAACTTGCATTTAATTTTTTAGTACTTAAAATTTATTTAAATGTAGGCTATATTTAAATGTACTGACTGCACTCCAAAAATATTCAAGATTTTTTAAGAATGTAGAGAGTGAGCCATCTATTTCCCCCCTCTTTTGACAAAAGATAAGTTATTTCCTACTGGGAAACAGTAATAACATGAGCTTTTCATTAAATTTTCAGAGTGCCCCCTTCCCCAATAAGAACTTCACAGAAAGTCTAGCTTGTGGTAGTTTAAATGGCTATTGTAATCCCAGTGTGTGTGTGTGTGTGTGGGTGGGTGTGTGTAAAATACACACACATATATACTATTCACATTATAATATATATCCTCCATGTAGCTAGAAATATCTCTTAAACTCAAGGCTTCTTTGAAACACATACCTTCACATACAAAATTCTATACATATTTATTTACCCAGGCACAGAATAAATCTTTTTCTCCAACCCAGAACCCATGCACACACAAGCAAACTACTATGCATAATAAGCCTAAATTGGCAGTTTCTCAAACTGGCCAAAATGTCATATATAAAACCTACAAAATTGCTTATGTCATTTAAGCTACTAATTTGCATGAATATTGTCTTAAGGTCAAATCATCATTTGTTGCTCAATTCCTCCTCCTATACAATAGGAATTGTCTAATTTTTGCTTTTGAGAAATTACAAAGTTTTCTAATATATTAAAAAGCCACTGGTTTGAACTTGTCCATTGGCCAGTCAGTCTGATCTGGGAAGCATTGTTCACTCTGATTGCTTTACCATGAGGGTGTGACAGCAGTTAATGTCAGACCATTCTCAGTTATGACTAAATTTGGCTTAAAATAACTCTTATTCAATTCAAAAGGTGGCCTGAATTTAATCACCTAACGAGTGTTAGCCTAGTGAAGTTTTAACAACAAGCTCTATAGGGGAAAAATGTATGCATGCTGGTCAATACTGAGATCACCCCAGGTTTTTAAAATATCTGGCTACCCTAATAGCAAGCCTAAAAACTTTTTGTCTATTTATAAACCTTTAGTGTTTGAAATGAATTAAAATATTTGAGTAGGTATCTGTTATTAACAGGAAAATTGCTCTTCAAGAAACTATGGAGTTTTGTCATAAAAGCATACAAGTTACTCATTAAAAGTAGAAAGTAATGAGACAGCGGTTTTATCTGTGGTCAGGAAATCAGCTTAGAGATAGGAAATGAAGGGTACAATTAAACAGACTAGTTTGTACACAGAAATGGAGAGATTTTCTCCACTGTCTTTTTTTTTCACATAATTAGTTTTTACTTGCCTTTAAGGTACAAGTTTAACGATCACTTTTTAGGAAGTCTTCCCTAACATTACTATGTCCTCCACTTATGAATTTGAACCATATGAAACAGTGGTTTATAAAAATGGTCAAACACTGGCAATATGTCCAACCTAATACTTCCCCCTTCATACATCTTATACTGCATTACAAAGGACCTTTTCACTTGTTAATATCCTGGTTTTGACTGAGATCTCTGTGACTCGTGTACTTCTAGTTAGTAATCTTACTAGTGATTTGTTAAATGGATGAATGAATGAAGTCTAGTGTTTACTAGAGTATCTTTAATTTTAAACCTTATTTCTATTAAAATATTAATTTGTAAATAAGACTACCCAAAAAATTTCCAAGTTTGCATTGATACCAAACAATGTCAGGTAACAAAATTCTAAGTCAATTGGGAGCAAGTGTAGGACTCTCACTTGATATCCTTGAATGGGCAGTATTGATTTCTACTAGATAAGAGAGAGGCAAAGAATTTAGATAGAAATCAGTCAAGCTTAGCAAAGGATGGCCTATAATGTAGTTACTCTTCAGAAAGGGGTTCTGGTACTCTTAGAATACTGTGGCAATTCTTAATTTATGTTTTCTTTCAATTGTCCTTAATTAAGTCTAGACTAATGCTTCTCACACTTTAATGTGTATACAAATCACCTGTAAAAATATTGAATGTTAAAATGCAGATTCTGATTTAATATTTCTGTTAAAATTCTGTATATTTAACAAGCTCCCAGATGATGCCCATGATGCTTGGTGCCTAGACCACACTTTGAGTAGTGAAAAGGTAGATAATATATGGAGTCCATACAGAAAAAGTCCAGACATTGTTAATATAATGAGAACAGTTTGTGTGACATCAATGTAACCTGGCAGCCAAGGAGAATAGACTGGAATGCACATGTGTGAACAATGATGACTTCATTGTACTAATCAGTGGGAGCAGTAGACACCCTTGAGTAAGCATGTGTACTGTGTGACTGTCACATTCAAAATGATTGAGCAAGTAGAGCAACAAATCTGCATCAAGTTGTGCGTTAAGCTTGAACATTCCTCTCTGTAAACTACTCAGATGATTCAGAAGGCTGCAGCTATGGGCAACTGGTGATTGACAGTTTCATCATGACAACACTCCGCTGCTCACTAAAGCCTTAATATATAATATATTTATTTAGTGTATGTATTTTGAGGCTTGCCATTTTCTTAATATTTTGATGGACAAAATATTTAAATTTTCATGAAGTCTACATTATCAAATTTTTTAAAAAGTTCATATTTTGTATTCAACACTGATGTACAATAGTATCCTTCCTGAACATAGGCAGTTCTCTCACTCAACTAGCAAATCAACTAATTTCCTCCTGTGAAGGCATATGACCCTTGCTATTCAGCATAACATGGAAACATGATAAAAATGCATAATTCAGGTTTCACCCCAGACTAACTTGATTTTAACAAGATCTCAGTGATTGGTAAACATTAACCTATGCAAAAATTCCAACATCTCACCATTAGCCTATAACCCCATTGTGAGTTTCTTCCCCATTGATGCCATAAAGAGCTTTAACTATATAACACAGTACTCAAGTAACTTTTTACCCTTTAACATTTTAAACATTAGGGGAAAAGAATTTATGTCAGTGTGTGGATGGGTGGATTTTCATGTTTATTTGTTCTTGGTCATCATATTTAGTTTAACTCCAGATACTCAACTGCAGCCAGGGAGCTTAAGTAGAACACCTGGATTAGTTTATATATTTTAGAAAACCTGTTTCCTTGTTTCTCTTAAGAGACCACTGTGTCAAGCAATGATTTTTTCCCACCATCTGGTTAGCTCCTATGCTAATTCATTTTGTTCCTGTCCTGAAAAAGCTTCATTTAAACTCATAATCTGGTCAAGCAATTGCTTTCTTTCCCTCTGTGTTCTTGGTTATTCTCAGAGAGACTTACTGAAAAAATAATCTCTTTTGTGCATTAATTTGTCCAACAGTCTTTAAAATACATAAGTGTAGGTGAACAACTAATTTATGCAACACTATGGTCTGTATAGAAAGGGACTATAATAACACCTTATTTGAACTACACTAACACCTGCATTTGAAGACATTCAGATGGATATAGCGCTATGGGAGGCAGCTATTCCTAGAGCATTTGTCGATCACTGCATGAGACCTGTACTTGCATTTGTTTGTTCCACTGTGCTACCAAAATGAGGAATGCAGATCTTTGATTAACTCACCAAATCTTAAACCGGGTTGCCCTATTTTCTGTAGACAGTGAGATCAGTAACTAAACAATGTGCACAGTGGATCAGGGAAACCTGGGCTTCAGGCAGTTCTTTTGCTTACTAGTTTTGTGAACTTGGGAAAATTACTTAGACTATCTGAGTCTCAATTTCCCTTATATATGAAATGATGATGAATAAAATGTGAAAATCAAATTCAATAATGTTATAAAGATGTTTTGACAGTTTTCTTGGCCTGTAGTATATGTTCAAGAAATGTTGCTCTGATTGTTATTTCATAGAGCACAACTAGCCTGCTTTGATGCTTAGATCCATACCCTTTTCAAGTCTGAAAGTAAAGTTTGACTTTTATATAGTATTGTATATGTGTATGTATGTATGCATGCATGCATATGTGCATGTGTGTATGCATTTGGAATCTGGGCTATCAAAGAGAGAATAAACTTTTTTCCATCTGACTTATTTCACTTAACACAATTCCCTCAAAGTCCGTTCATGTTGTCACAAATTAATTCATCACTGTTTATGGCTGAGTAGTATTCCATTGTGTGTGAACTTGGGCAAATTACTTGGACTACCATCTTCTTTACCCATTCATCTAGATTGTTTCCATATATTGGCTATTTTGAATAATGTTGCAATGAACATCGGAGCACAAATATCTACTACATTAAATTTATGGGGGTGGCATTGATTAATCAGATTATATAGACTTCAAGTGTTTATTTCTATGATATATAATTTGTATATTGCATTGTGTGCCCACCATCCATATATTTGTCCTCCTTTACCTTTGACTAGTTCCCCACCTCCCTTCCCTCTGGTAACCACCATATGGTTATCTGTGTCCATAAGTTTCAGTTTTATATCCCACATATGAATGAAATCATCTGTTCCTTAGCTTTTTCTGTCTGATTTATTTTGCTTAGGATAATATTATCAAGGTCCATTCATGTTGTTGCAAATGACAGTATTTCAACCTTTGTTAAGGCTGAGTATTACATTGTAAATATGTACCACATCTTCTTTATTCAATCAACTATTGAGGACACGTTGGTTATCTCCATGTCTTGGCCACCATGAAAATGCTGTAGTGAACATAAGGGTGCATATATATTTGTGAATAAATGTTTTTGAACTGTTCAGGTAGATACCCAAAAGAGGGATTGCTGGGTCATATGGTAACTTCATTTTTAATTTTTTAAGGAACTGCCAGACTGTTTTCAATACTGGCTGTACCAGTTTACAATCCTACCAACAGTGTATGAGGGTTTTCTTTTCTCCACATTGCTCTCTAACACCTGTTATTTCTTGCCTTTTTGATAATGCCATTCTGACAGGTATGAAGTGATATCTCACTGTGGTTTGATTTACTTTTCCCTAATAATTAGTGATGTTGAACATTATATGTGGAATATAAAACAAAAAATAAACAAACAGAAATAACTCATAGACACAGACAACAAGGTGGCGGTTACAGAGGGGCGGGGGAGCTGAGGGGAGCATAATGGGTAAAAGGTCAGTTGTATAGTGTTGAATGGAAACTAGACTTTTGGTGGTGACCACACCACAGTGTATAGATATCAAATTATAATGTTGCACACCTGAAACTTATATCATGTTATTAATCAAAGTTACCTCAATTTAAAAAAATTAAAGGAAGAGAGAGACATGAAAAACCATGAGTGACTGGTGAGGACTAGAATAGGTAAACAGATACTTGTTAATCAGTGCACATTCAAATTTTGTTTTAAGTATCTGAGCAGAGACTGTGGGCAAAAAATGCTCAGGGATAGGACAGTTGTTTCGAATTCTCCTGGTCATAAGGCCAGCTGAGGGACTAACGATGGTTCAGAATCTGCCATCTCTATTAAAAGAAAATGTCACATCATTTTTGGAATGTGCTGTATCAAAAATTCTCCGATGTCCCTGGACATAGCCTAGAAAGGTGATAATTAAGCATGAAGAGAAGTTTATCCTTGCCAGGCAAATATTTTTTAAAATGAGAGTGGCTGTTGGGTCAGATAGTATTCCACAAGAAGAATTGATTGATTAAAGCACAGAAAGAGTTTTCACTTTCTGATACCATCTCTCTGAGCAGGGCTTATTTGTAAGGTTCCTTAAGTTTAGCTGATTCCTGGTAGGGACTGAAAGGACTGTGGCAGACTGTGGGAGACTGCTTCATATGGAATAATAGGCAAGCATATAAATGCATAAAAACGGAAAGGCAACAGACTTCTTACTGTTGTTTACTATGACAGTGAAAAGTCAGATTCTGAAGTTCTTTATGGTATGCTTCTTGAGTTAAGAAGGCCACAAACCCTCCCTACTTATATCCCTGCCTTTTTCTTTTCTTGGCAGCCAGTTTAGGGCGATTTTTTAAAGTTTAAATGCATTTTATTTTTAGACAACCTACATGACATGTTTTTTCTTAAAAACAATGCCTCCACTCCAAATAAATCAAGGTCAAAATAAATGAAGAGCTCAAGATAACATCAGTCCCATTTGTCCAAGTCCCGGTGTGTGGATGAAAAGTAGCCAGTTATGATGACAGGTGATAGATCCAGATTGCCAATTTGTTAACATTTTTCCATTTCTAAACCATCCTTAAAGAAAATCATATATGGGGTCACACTGTCCTCACGGTAGTTCAGCAGAGCAACCATGCCATCTGGATTCATGTTTTCACCAATAAAGAACTGGTAGTTTTTGAAATTAGCAAGGATGTGCTTGATTTGTTCTGCAGCCCCTGTCATAAAAGGCTTTACTCTTTCTGGTCTCTGTTCTTCAAGTTTCCCTTTGATTAATTTCATGTAATCTTCGATGTACTTCTTGTAGGCTTTTTTTTTTTTTTTTTTTTTTTGAAGCTGGTTTCCTGAAAATGATGGTTCATAACAATATCAACACCAGTGATTACTGTGCTTTCTGTTCCTTCACCCTTGGGGCCTTCAGCAGAGGCATTCCCACCAATAAGCAAATCATCAATATTGCCCTCTGTCCTACTGACCGTCTTCCCCTCTATCTCCAAACACAGCCCGTTTGCGACTTCCTGGATCTTGTAGATATCGGAGAACATCTGATCATGGCTAATGAGGTTCCGGTAGATGATCATGATGGCGGCTGGAAGAATACAACAGCGGCGCTGGCTGAGCAGGAGCCTGGAGCGCTACAGAGTGCGGTGCAGCCTGAACGGCGCTCTAGGGGAGGGGGGAGTGGGCGGAAAAGCCAGTTTAGGGCGATATTACATGAAGTACCTACCTACTGGGATTTTATGTGAGCTTAAATTAGTGAGCTTCCATTGCAAAAGTTACAGCTTGATAGGTAATCAGCTTAATAGCTAAAGGTTATTCTTAAATATTACATTGCACATTTATTATTATGTCCACCTTGCAAAAGTGCTTATCAAGGTGTGTGCCAGAAAGTACTATTGATTTGAGAGCCCTTTGCTGCATTGTGGTATATACTCTCATTAGGTCATCTGAAATGTGAAGGACTCTATTCCTGCAGCAGGAATTATGTGAAAATGGCCGAGAAAATAGTGTGCTACTGACATCACACCCTTGCTCCTGCTTTCCAAGTATTAAATGCAAATTCCATTAGGCTTTGCCTGTGTTGTTCCTGTGAATTCTGAGGCCATTGGGAAGTAAAGGGACGCCTATCAGCTACCTGCCTCTATTATCCCACCCATCTCCTACTCTGCACATTTGCCTCTTGCACTCTCAGTAGTAACTATGGGACTCTGGATGGAGGTGTGCACACTTTAGCACCCTTAGCTCCCTTTTTAAAAAGGAGCTTATACAGTGAAAAGAATTATAAGACAAACTTGGATTTTACTCTGGACTTCGTCACTCACTAGCTATGTACCCTTGAGCTAAGGACTTCAATGTCTCCGAGCCTTATTCTTCTGATCTAGAAAATTAATATAAGAGCTCATTTAAAGATTTGACAGAATTTAAAAGAATGTGGCTAGAATTTGGCACAATGTCTGGTACATACTAGACACCTTGCAAATACTACACTTTACCTGATATTTCTGTAAACATGAAGCAGTCCCTGAGCCCCTGTAGGATCCCCAGGAAGCCCGGGTCCTCTCTGCTCCCTTGACCCACTCAGTGACTTCTCTGACCCTGCTCAAGGAATTCCAGCTAATATATCCTCTCTCAGTCATGACTCTCTCACTCCTCTTCTATCAGTATTCCCGGAGTTTACAGTAATTAAAATAATCCCTATTCTCACAATAGTTGAGGACCATTGGCCTGTAGAATCTGGAGATTAATCTCTTTTTTTACCTGGAGCCCTCTTTACTGGAACTGATGCTTTTGGTATCTTGGCAACATGTTTAGGCCCTAGCTCTTTCTTGTACCATCAGATCCCTGATTCTAGTGGAGCTGGTAAGGGTGTAATTTCCACCTTTCACCAAATCTCTGACCACATGTCACAAAGACTGGCCATGGTCAAGCCCAAGTTTCAAGGCAGGCAGAGGAATTGGGCTTTATTTCACTCACTCCACAGCTTTATAAGTTTGAAGTTGCCTAAGGCATGGCTAGGGTCAATGTCAGCCTATGGAGGGAAGAGTAGAGCTCCTAGTGGCATTCACCAGTTTTTTATGCCTAAACTCATGGGGTCCTCATGTTTAGACTGCAGTCTGAACTCCTTGTGTGTAAAAAATATGAAGGCCTCCAAGCTTCACAGAGCTAAGAGGGGGCAAAATCATCCATTTGAGTTTGCTGAAATCCCTGGCTGTGTCTACAGAAACCTAAAGCAAGGGCTAGAAAAAAAACCATTCAGTCAGGCTAGCTCTTTGGAAGTCAATCCAGATGGCTTAGGTAGAAACTAGAGGGACTTCCTTAGAGATGGTATTGAAAAAGCAACAGATGAAAGCAGAGTAGTGAACTGGAAGACACATGGAGGTGGAACTACCTACTAGATCATTCAATACCATGATGAGTTGCCGAACCCCTTTGTCCTCTTTCCTTACTATAATTACAGAACCTCTTCCTGTAATCATCTGATTTTTTTATTACTATAATATGTGATAGGGAGAATAATAGGACTCAGCTTATAGCAGTTTTGCAGAGAATAAATAAGAAAATGCATGCAGTTAGCACTGTTCCAGACAAATAGCAGCAAGGGTTTCAGTAAATGTTAGCTCCCTCCCTCTCCCCTGCTTCTTTTTCCTGACACACAAATAGCCCCACCACCTTCCAGGCAGCCCTCTTCATATTGCTGTAGAAAATATTTCATTTCAGGGTGTCTTCCCTCAGCACCTCTAGAGATTGCCTCCCACACAGCTGGTGTGCACATTCAGATGGCAAGTGACTCAGGCACAGTGTCAACAGGGTGATGAAAACCACAGAAAGAGAAGATGATAGTCTGAAGGCAGAAGTAACTACTGTGAGCCCAAGTACCCATTGATCAGTGTTCTCAGCAAGCTGGAACGTCTGCAGTTTGAGTGATTGAAGGTTTTGCTAAAACTGAATTTCTTAGAATATTTCAAGATTCTCGTTTAGGTACTTTGCCAAATTAGAGAAATCACAGCAGAAAGCAAACCTGATAATTTACGCACAGTACCAGAGGTTGTAAACTAGGTTTCAGACTTCCTTGAGAGCTAATACATGTTCAGCAATGTACTCAGAAAATAGGGAAGATGGAAAAAGCTGCTGCTGTCACTGAGGACACTCCTGGTTCACCCCATATCAATGAAATGTAACTCTATTTTTGGTCTGATCCTCCTGGTCTTAGTGGCTTCTGCATGGCATGATTCTTCCCCACATTTATCTATCCTCTTGACCCCTCTCGGTTTAAAATCTCATATTTCTGTCCTCTTCTGCCCTTTCCTTTTTGTGAACTCACTTCTTTCAGGGTTGTTGATTTTCCCCCTTCTACCACATTGTCTATTCTCCTGCGCCTACTGTGGCTTCCAGTTTGATCTGCCAGTTTACCCTAGTCATCCCATTCAATTTCCAGAGTTTTCAGGTAGAAAGAACATCACTTGAGGAAATAAGATTGCCGAAGAATTAGACTCACATGAAAACTAAGTGCCTTTCTAGATAGATTGTGCAATCCCCCTACAAAAGATGTACAACTGGCAGTTCAATGACCCATTGATGTAGACATTGGGGGAAGATTTTTATGTCTTATGGGGAAATATCAGGGGAAACACTTTGTCAAGTATATGGTTGTCTAACCACTATGCTGTACACCTGAAACTAATACAAAATAATATTGAATGTAAACTGTAATTGAAAAAAATAAACAAATTTAAAAAATAAAAATAAAAAAACTATGTAAGCCAAAGGAAAAGAAAAAGAATTCTGAGATCCTAGAAACCAGTCATTTCATTTTACAAATGAGAAAATTAACCTAGAGGTTTAAGGAGATGCATTCAGTACATAACAGGGATAAGAGCCCAAGTTTCCCGACTTGTGACCTAGGGCTGTTCTCACTCTATCATACTGGTGCCTCAATCCCACCTTCAATCTTACATCCTCTGGAAAGCTCTCCTAAATTAAATGCATTTCAGCCTCAGTTGTATTCTACCTCAAGCATAACACCTTATCTTCCAAAAAATTCTACTACTACCATGATTTCCACTCACACACCAAAAAGGGGGGAGACATTAAAATTTTTATTAAGAAGTTTTTGTGACAAGCTGCTGGAGGTATCATTGCCAGTGAAAATAATCAAACTTGGGAGGATGTATATGAGGACTTTGGCAAATACCCTCATCCTTTCAAGTGCTTTCCATGCCTCACTTCTTAATTACATGATTACTTAGGTAAGAAGCCCTAACAGAACTTCTGGGTTGACCTTGCCAATTCCAATATTATAAGAGATGAAGAAAAACAAAAGAAAGAGAGGCATGCTTGCTTTCAGGGAGCTGATATTCTTGTTAGGAAGATAGCATGGATGTGAGAAAATGACTTGAGAACAATGACAAGTATAGGATCATGGCAGCAAGGACATGACCCTATGCTTTAAATAGAAACTGTAGATAAGAGGTTAGGGAGCATAGAGGTTAACATTAGGGTTATTTCTCCATTAATTTTTTTCACAATTGCTCTACCATTATTATCAGCAAACACTGATGTATGCCTGCCCTGCTGGATGCGGAGAAAAGGAGGCATTCATGCCAGCATGGGGATTAAGGTCATGCATGCAGGCAGCAAGTACTCAGGGCCAAGAATGTTTGGGTACCTAAGTGTGCAGAAGAGGTGGTAAAAGCAGACATCCCAAGTACCTAAAGAGAAAGGAAGGTTTTCCTACAGAATGCTCATCACAGCTGCTCTTTGAAGAATATCTAGGAAACAGAGAAGCAGGTGTGTCAGGCATGAAGCAAGGACAATTAGTTTACTCTAAGGGAGTAGATGAAAACATTGAAAAAAGAGGAGCCCAACTGTAAAAGGCCATGGAAGACACATTAAGTAAGGAGTTTGTATTTTATCTTATAGCCACCTGGGTACAACTGAGGGTCTTTGAAAGGAAGAGTAGAGGGATAAACATTATATAAAGTTTTTTTAGAAGTATTCACTTGACTTCCAGGTGTGGATTTTTAGTGATAGTGATGGTGGGGAAATGATCATGTAGGTGTACATCTGGAGCCAAAGCCTGGAGATATGAATTTCAGGAAGAAGAAATAGGCAAAACTGCCATTTTGTTTTTGGTGTGGCTAATTATGGAAAACAATAAATTACATTTTAAAAGCAAAGATCAAGGATGCTGTTTACTTAAAATCAATAAGCAGGTCTTCAGTGATTTGGGGCATTTGAAGTCTTCTTCCAGTTACATGTTTTAAAAGAAATATAAGAACAAAGAAAATATTGATTTACTCTTGTAATTATGCATGAGTAAAAGTAAGTTATATTCCTGTGAATTTCTTTTCTTCTTTAAACCTAAATATGCCTAAAATACTATTTATTGCTAAATTAATAATTGTATAACATTAAATAAGCTCTTGTCCCTGATAGTACAACCCTTTTTATTTTCCATGTTCCCTTTAAGTTGATCCCAATATAGAATTTATTTTATAAGATTGTCATTAGTTACTTATAAAACTGTCATTAAAACCTATATGTTAAACGAACATGTTTTAACTGAAAACTCACCAAAATAAACAAAAATGTAAAATAGTTTAAAATAAAATGCATTGACACAATTTTGTATGACTCCATATACTCTCTAAATTACACCAAGAGTCATGAAAGCTGTTAAAAGGCCCAGTTATATTTTATAAGCCTGAGATTTGACATCCCAAGAACATAAAGTGTTGATATTTTTAAGATTGTTATACTTCTCATGAGAAGATAAAATGGGCTTTAAGATATGGCTCTAATAATGGCAATACTTATTTAGGTCTTCAATTAATAATATCAGTTTCATTTATTATATGCCTACCAATTGCTAAGCACCATGCTAAGCAATTTATATACATTAATGATCTCATTTATTCCTTACAATATCCTAGTGGGATAGGAATTATTCTCATTTTACATGGAAGGAAACTGATGCTGGAAATAATAGTGACATAGCAAAGATCACAAAGTTTAAAAGTAGCAGAGGAGGATTTCAAATTTAGGTTGGCCTCAATCCTGTGTCCGAACTCTTCTTTTAATATGCTTTATTGATTATGCTGTTACAGTTGTCCCAATTTCTTTCCCCTTTGTTCCCCTCCACTCAGTGACCCCCCTCCCTCCACTCAGTGACCCCCTCCCTCCAGTTGTCCTCCCCCCTTAGTCCATGCCCATTGGTTGTACATAGAGTTCTTCTCAACATCTTCCTATCTACTCCACTACCACCTACTATGCTTCTTAATTCCTGTACCATCTCCCTCCCTTACCCCCTTCCCCCTCCCTGCTGACCTCCCCGCATAATGTTCCCCATACCTATAATTCTTGTCCCACTCTCATTGCCTACTTAGTTTACCTTTGTTTCAGTTCCCTAGCTTCTGTTGTTGGTTGTTGTGATACAGCTTTCTTTTTTTTTTCTTTCTTTTATTCTTTGGTTTTTCAATTACAGTTGTCCCTTTTTTCCCCTATTGCTCCCCCCACCCAGCCCATCCCTTTTCCCACAATCATATCCCTCCCCGTTGTCCATGTCCATGAGTCATTTATACACGTTCGTTGATTAGACCCTTCCCTTACTTATCCCCCTTCTCTTCCTCCCCCCTCCCCCTTATGACTACTATTCTACTCTTTGTCCTATTTAGTTCGTTTGTTTGTGTTGTTCTTTAGTTTCCTGTATTGGGTGATATCATATGGTATTTTTCTTTCTTTCCCTGGCTTATTTTACTAAGCATAATTCTCTCTAGTTCCATCCATATTGTTGCAAATGGCAGGAGTTCCTTCTTTCTTTCTGCTACATAGTATTCCATTGTGTAAATGTACCACAGTTTTTGATCCACTCATCTATAGATGGGCACTTAGGCTGTTTCCAGCATTTAGCTATTGTAAACAGGGCTGCTATGAACATAGGGGTGCATAAGTTTTTTTGAACATAGTTTTGATCCTCTTTTTCCTAAACAAGTCCCTTTAACATTTCAAATAAGAGTGGTTTGGATCTGATGAACTCCTTCAGTTTTACTTTGTCCTAGGAGCACTTTCTTTGCCCTTCTATTCTGAATGACAGCTTCGCTGGATAGAGTAATCGTGGCTGTAGGTTTTTGCTTTTCATTACTTTGAATATTTGTTGCCAGTCCCTTCTTGCCTGCAGAGTTTCTTTTGAGAAATCAGCTGATAGTTTACCCCTTTGTACATAATCCTCTCCTACACTCTTGCTGCTTTTAAGATTTTCCCTTTATCATTAATTATTTGTGTGCTTCGTATGTGTTGCGTTTTATTTATTTATTTGTTTGTTTGTTTTTAAATTACAGTTGTCCCATTTTGTCCCCTTTGCTCCCCCCCCATCCAGCCCACCCATTCTCCCACAATCATATCCCTCCTCGTTGTCCATGTCCAAGAGATGCATAAGTTCTTTTGAATTAGGGTTTTAGGATTTTTCGGGTATAATCCTAGCAGTGGAATCACTGGTTCAAAAGGCAGTTCCATTTTTAGTTTTTTGAGGTAATTCCATACTGTTTTCCATAGTGGCTGCACCAGTCTGCATTCCCACCAACATTGCAGTAGGGTTCCCTTTTCTCCACATCCTCGCCAGCACTTATTGTTTGTTGATTTATTTATGATGGCCATTCTGACTGGTATAAAGTGATATCTCATTGAGGTTTTCATCTGCATCTTTCTGATGGCTGGTTATATTGAGCATTTTTTTCATGTGTCTATGGACCTTCTGTATGTCCTCTTTGGAGAAGTGTTTGTTCAGTTCCTTTGCCCATTTTTTAATTGGGTTGTCTGTTTTCTTGATGTTGAGTCATATAAGCTCTTTATATATTTTGGAGATCAGTCTCTAGTCTGAGGTATGATTGGTAAATATGTTTTTCCATGTGGTTGATTTCCTTTTCAACTTGGTGATGTTTTCTTTTGCTGAGCAGGAACTCTTTAATTTGATGTAGCCCCATTTGTTTATTTTTTCCTTTATTTCTCTTGCCTTAGGAGATGTATCCATGAAGAAATTGTTACGTGAGATATCTGAAATTTTCCTGCCTATGTTTTCCTCTAGGACTTTCATGGTTTCATGGCTTACATTTAAGTCTTTAATCCATCTTCAGTTTATTCTTGTGTGTGGTGTAAGTTGGTGGTCTAGTTTCATTTTTTTTGCACGTCCCTGTCCAGTTTTCCCAGCACCATTTGTTGAAGAGGCTCTTTTCACTTCATTTTATGCTCCTTCCCCCTTTAACAAATATTAATTGACCACATAGTCCTGGATTTATTTCTGGACTCTCTATTCTATTCCATTGATCTATATGTCTGTTCTTTTGCCAGTACCAGACTGTTTTGGTCACAGTGGCTTTGTAGTATAATTTGATGTCTGGTATTATGATTCCTCCTGCTGTGTTCTTCTGTCTCAAGATTGCTTTGAGTATTCGGGGTCTTTTTTGGTTCCATATGAATTTTTGAAGTATTTGTTTTAGGTCTGTGAAATATGTCATTGATATTTTAATAGGGATTGCATTGGATCTGTAGATTGCTTTGGATAGTATGGCTATTTTGATGATGTTGATTCTTCCCATCCAAGAACATGGCATTTGCTTCCATTTATTTGTATCTCAATTTCTTTCTTCAATGCTATGTAATTTTCAGAGTACAGGTCTTTTATCTCTTTGGTTTATTCCTAGGTACTTAATTTTTCTTGTTGCTATAGTAAATGGTATTTTCTTTTTTTTTTCTGTCTCTGATATTTTATTGTTGGTGTAAAGAAATGCCTTAGATTTCTGTATATTTATTTTGTACCCTGCTATTTTGCCAAATTTGCTTATTATATCTTATTATATCAAGTAGTTTTTTCGTGGAGTCTATAGGGTTTTCTATGTATACTATCATGTCATCTACATATAATGATAGTTTTATTTCTTCTTTCACAATTTGGATGCCTTTTATTTTTTTTTTCTTGTCTGATTGCTGTGGCTAGGGCTTCCAACACTATGTTGAATAGGAGTGGATAGAGTGGACAGCCTTGTCTTGTTCCTGATCTCTGGGCGAATGCTTTCAGTTTTTGTCTATTGAGTATGATGCTGGCTTCCGGTTTCTCATATATAGCCTTAATTATGTTAAGGCATGTACCCTCTATTCCCATTTTTCTGAGTGTTTTCATCATAAATGGGCGTTGTACTTTATCAAATGCTTTTTCTGCATCTATTGATATAATCATGTGATTTTTGTTTTTCATTTTCTTTAGGTGATGTATTATATTTATTGATTTATGAGTATTAAACCATCCTTGCATCCCTGGAATGAATCCCACTTGGTCGTGGTATATGATCATTTTATTGTGTTGCTGGATCCTGTCTGCCAATATTTTATTGAGGATTTTAACATCTATGTTCATCAGTGATATTGGCCTGTAGTTTTTTGTTGTTGTTGTTGTGTCTTGACCTGGTTTTCGAATTAGGGTAATACTGGCTTCATAGAAAGAGTTTGGCATTTTTCTCTCTTTGAATTTTTTGGAATAGTTTGATGAGGGTAGGAGTTAGTTCTTCCCTAAATGTTTTGTAAAATTCGCCTGTGAAGCCATCCGGTCCAGGGCTTTTATGTGCCAGGACATTATTGATTACTATTTCAATCTCATTCTTTGTTATTGGTCTGTTGAGACTTTCTACTTCTTCTTGATTCAGTTTTTGAAGACTATATGTTTCTAGAAATTTGTCCATTTCATCTGGGTTTTTGAATTTCTTGCCATAGAGTTGTTTGTAGTAATTTCTTACAATCGTTTGTATTTCTGTGGTATCAGTCGTGATTTCTCTGCTTTCATATTTCTGATTTTGTTTATTTGGGTCTTCTCTTTTTTTCTTGATGAACCTGGCTAAAGGTTTGTCAATTTTGTTTATCTTTTCAAAGAACAAGCTCCTACTTTTGTTGATCTTTTGATTTGTTTGTTTAGTCTCTATGTCATTTAATTCTGCTCTAATCTTGATGATTTCCGTTCTTCTATTTGCCCTAGGGTTTGTTTGCTGTTGTTGTTCCAGTTCTTGTAACTTTAGGGTTAGGTTTTTATTTGAGATTCCTCTATCCTTTTCAGATATGCCTGTATTGCTATGAACATCTCTCTCAAGATTGCTTTTGCTGTATCCCATAGGTTTTGGGCTGTTGTGTGTTCATCATCTTTAGTTTACAGAAACATCTTAATTTCTTCTTTGATGTCATTTTTAATCCATTCATTATTTGATAGCATATTATTTATTCTCCATGACTCTGGATGTCTTTGATTTTTTTCTCTGAGGTTGATTTCTAGTTTCAAGGCATTGTGGTCTGAAAAGATGCTTGATATGATTTCAATTTTCTTGAATTTGTTGAAGCTTGTTTTGTGTCCTATCATGTGGTCTATGTTTGAAAATGTGTCATGTGCATTTTAAAAGAATGTATATTTTGCTTCTTTGGGGTGAAAAGTTCTATATATATCAGTTAAGTTCATTTGGTTTAGTGTGTTGTTCAATGCCTGTATATCCTTGGTGTTTCTTTGCTTTGATGATCTGTCTATTGTTGATAATGGTGTGTTCAAGTCCCCTACTATGAATGTGTTGCTGTGAATATTTTTCTTGTCATCTTCTAGTATTTTCTTTATATATTTGTGTGCTCCTATGTTGGGTGCATATATGTTTATCAGTGTTATATCTTCTTGATGGATTGTTTCCTTAAGTATTATGAAATGTCTTCTTTGTCTCTTTTTATTGCCCTTGCTTTGAAATCTGTTTTGTCTGATATGAGGACTGCTACCCCAGCTTTTTTTTCAGGTCCGTTTGCTTGGAATATTTTCTTAAATCCCTTCACTTTCAGTCTGTATAAATCTTTTGTTTTGAGGTGTGTTTCTTGTAGACAGCATATAAGTAGGTCCTGTTTTCTTATCCATTCTGCTACCCTATCTTTTAATTGGATCATTTAATCCATTTACATTTAAGGTTATTATTGACATGTATTTATTCATTTCCCTTTGTACCTGTGTTCCTCTCCCTCTCTTTTTTTCTTCTTTTTCTCAAAGCATTCCCTTCAGCATCTCTTGCAGTGTTGGTTTGTTGGATATGTATTCTTTTAGTCTTCCTTTGTCTGAGAAACTCCTTATTTCACCTTCTATTTTGAATGAGAGCCTTGCTGGGTAGAGTATTCTTGGCTGTAGGCCTTTGTTTTTTATTGCTTGATATATTTTTAACCATTCCTTTCTGTTGAGAAATCAGTCAATAGCCTTACTGGAGCTCCCTTGTATGTTATTTGCTATTTTTCTCTTGCCGCTTTTAGGATTCTCTGTCTTTGAATGTTGCCATTTTAATTATGACATGCCTTGGAGTGAGCCTCTTGGGGTTTCTCTTCATTGGGACTCTCTGTGCTTCCTGGAGCTGCATAACCCTTCCTGTCATCAGGGTAGGAAAATTTTTTGTCACTATTCTTCCTATCAGGCCCTATATTTCTTATTCTTCCTCTTCCCCCTCTTGTATCCCAATGATTCAAATATTATTTTGCCTCATGCTGTCCTGTAATTCCCTTAGACATTCTTCACACTTTTTCAATGTTTTTTCATTTTGTTGTATTGTGTGGGAATTTTTTTCTACATTGTCCTCTCACTCACTGATCCAATCCTCAGCTTAATTTCGCCTGCTTTTGATTGATTCTACTGTGTTTTTCAGTTCAGAGATGGTATTCTTTATTTCCTCTTGGTTCTTATTAATAGTTTCTATGTCCTTTTTTACGCTGGTGTAGTTCTCCTGTAATTTTCTTGGAGCTGTTGGTAACTTCCTTGGAGGTTGTCATAGTTATTTTTGAGGTTTTCGAGTACATTGATCTTCTTCACCACCATTATTTTGAATTCCACGTGTGACATTTGGGTTATGTCTCTTCCATCTACCTCTCTTTCTGGAGATTCCTCTTTTCCTTTCATTGGGAGGTTATTTCTGCATCTTACCATGTTAGATTCTTCTTGTTTGTTTTTGTTTTTTGAATTTGTCCGCTTTGATTTCCCACCTTTGTGTATGAGATTCTTTATATTAGATCTGTGGGTTTCATTGGTGAAGCCTTTTTGATCTCTTGAGCCTGATGTTCTTGGGATACTTTTTATGTCATTTATTTATGCTGTCTGGTTATATTTCCATTACTCTTTGGTGAGACCCATCTGAGTAGTTGATTTAGAGTCACTCTGCCCACCTTGTCTTGAGTTTTTTTGTGGAGATGCTGTTAAAAATGAACATACATCCCAGGCAAAAAACCCACACCCTCAGAAATATCCCCCACCTTCTATCCCACTATCGGTAGCCAATGAGCCAGTATTAATATAAATGTAGAGAGGTTAGGACTATTATATTATAGGAGAAATAGGTAAGAGTTGTTTTAAATGAAGAAAGAGATAATTTTTGAGAGGGGGAATGACAGAGTAGTAATAGTAGCAGGTAGTGTCAAGACTATGCAAGACAGTAAGTAATATTTACATTGTATGTTAATAAAAATAAATAAAATTAAATAAAAATAAAAATAAAAAAAGAAAGAGAGGTAAGAATGCAGGATAAAGTAAGAAAGTAATAGTGTATAGTACTAGATTTATATAGTAGTTGTATGCTATATATTTAGTGTGAAAGGGAGGCTAAACAAAACTAACAAACAAACAACAATGAAAGATGAAGGATGGGAGGGAGAGATGGTATGAAACAGATTAAAGAGATAGTTTAAAGAGAAAAAAAATTTTTCCCCTTCCCCTCCTTTCTTTCTGCTTCTTTAAAAATTTTTTTCCTTCCTTCTTTAACTTAAATTTAAAATTAAAAAGAAAGTTTTTACTCAGTTCAGCCTTTGTGTGCAGTCTTCTTTTTCTGGATCCATACCTGGCCAAAATTCCATGAGTTTCAAAATTTTTCCTGGTTGGCTGGCTCTGAGGAGCTCTGGCTGGTTTCTGAGACTGCTTTTCTCTCACTCAGGGGCCTGCTGTAACTATCTTCTGTGAGCTGCAGCATTGGGTCTCTCCCCACTTGTCCTGCGGCATCCTCCAGCAGTCCTCAAGCTTCTCTAGTAACTCTGTTCTGTTGGCGCACCATTGTGCATGTTCCTGGTTCCCACCCTGCCTTGGATCCTGCCTTCGCTCCTCCTCCCAGGAAGTCTCTGTGTTCCAAGCCACAGCACCGAGCTGTGTCCGTCCCTGGCCAGCAGCATCTCTCCATTCGCTTGAGTGCTATGCCCACCCACTTTGGGCCCTGACCAAGACCGTGTTTCTGATACAGCTATCCTGGCCCAATTCCACTTTTTTTCTGATCAGTGGCGCCGCGAAGGATGCATGCGCCCAGTATGTGGTGCCGCCATTACCAGTCTCAGTTCACACAGCTTCCCAAAGTCTGGGTTGCTCACTGTCTCCCCATTTGCCTGCGCGCCCTGCCCACCGCTCTGGAGCTCTGACGGAGACCCTGTTTCTAACTCAGTTCTCTTGGCCCAGTTCTGCTTCTCTCTTTTAAGTGGCACCGCGATGCGTACACCTGGGGGTGTGGGGTCACCAGCCCAGATCTGCCTGTCCAGGGGATCTCCACCCAGATTCAGATCATACAGTTTTCCACAGTCTGGGCCACTTGCTGTCCTCCCACACCTCTGGCCGGTTCACAAAAACCTTTCTATTGTTTCCCTATGGGACTCCACTGTTTGCTGCACCCACAGTAGGCAGCAATCTCCAAGCAGATTCTGAGCGATAAGCTGGTCTGCAGCTGTCCCTCTGGGGTGCGGTTCAGTTTTATAGTTAACTTTTGACATTTTGATTATAATGTGTCTTGGTGTGGTTCTCCCTCTGTCCAGTTGTTTTGGAACTCTCTGTGCTTCCTGGACCTGTAAGTCTATTTCCTTCCCCAAGTTAGGGAAGTTCTGCTTCATTATTTTTTCACATAATTTTTCAATTTCTAGTTCTTCTTCACCTTCTGGCAACCCTGTGATTCGAATGATGGCCCACGTATATCTTTCCCAGAGGTTTCTGAGCCTCTCCTCATTTTCTCACTTTTTGTTTCCTCTTTCTACACTGGTTGACTGTTTGTTCTTTCCCTATATTTTGATTTGTTAATTTTATCCCTGATTTTCTTTCCCTAACCACTAGTTTCATATTTGTTTTTGTTCGTTTCAGCCGGACTAGCCTTCATTCTCCCCACCCCGCATCTTGTTTAAGATCTGCTGTTAGGTCTGTAAGCATTCTTATAACCAAAGCTCTGAACTGTGCCTCAGAAAGGTTTCCTATCTGCTGCTTCATTAGATTAGATATTTGCTGGCTGCCAGCTGCATCACCGGGATTTCTATCATGATTTGTGCCATTCTGACAGTTTTGTGTTTATGTTTGCTTCCTGGGCAGGGCTGTCACACCTCCTACGTCATAGGGGGCAGAGTCCTGTACACTTGTCACAACCAGGTGACCCTTCTCATGACACTGTGGCATTTTCTGTGGTGGTGGGGGTCCAAGATGGTTTCCTGCCATTCACTTTTCGCTGAGAGACCAGGAGCCTCCTCCTCCGTCCCCATCCCTCCAGCCCTCACAGTCCAAGGCAATGGGGGCCTGCCTTCTGCAACATTGGAATTGCAAGCTGATGGGTCTGGTCTGTAGCCGGGGGTGCTCCCCAGGCATTTCTCACCTCCCCTTAAATACAGGTGTCTGTGCTTACTGCCATCCTGCCACCATCGGCGCTGCCAGCACAGCTTGATCTCTCCATCCTACCTTCACCCCTCCTACCCATCCAGAGAGCACCACTTCTTTATAACTTTGTATGTTGGACTTCCATTTATTTTCTGGAACTTCTGGTTATTTCTGGTTTTGTGGTAGTTGTATTCCTTCTTAGTTGTGGAGGGAGACAGAGCATGTCAGTCTAGGCCTCCATCGTGTCTGGAAGTCTCCTGTGTGTGTTTGCTTCTGTGTCTTAGGTAGAGCTGTTTCTGTGTCTGAACTTTTAACTTATTTTCAAGATACTAGTTTCAATTTTAATAGTAAAGGAGCTGTTTTTGTTCTTGTTATTTAGTGCCTCGCTCCCAGGTCCCTTGTGACTTTTTGTTTCAATGGCAGCAAGCCTACAGAATCCTTAATAGGAGCTGTCAGTAGGGTGTGACTAACCCTGTGGCTGACACTAAATTCATGAATCCTGGGGGAAGTGGGCACCTTGAGAAAATGCCTTGGCTAAGCCTTTGGAGGGTTCTACCTAGCAAGAAATTGTGTGTTCCTCCAAAGAGATTGACCCCAAATTCTCAGCTGCTGGGAATCACTTACTTGCATAATCCATGTCTTCTCATATTTCCATATTATAATACCTATTGGTGTTAGGGGATGGGTATGGTTATGTGAGTAAGCACAGCTTTCATCTTGTTAGTGCTTTGACAAATATTCTTGTGAGTAACTCATATATGTCTCACATCATATTTGATCAAATCTTGTTACTCACATTTGTGTTTGCACAATTCTCTTCATTGGAACTTAAATTATTTTTTCCCCTTGCTTTTCTCTACTGTATATTTGGGGAAACAGAAACTTCCTCCACAGTTTCTCTTAGACACTCTGAGCTAGCCATGGCAGTCACTCTCTGGTCATTTTCCTGATAGAATAGTGCCTGAGAAGAAGTCTTCTAAACTCTTACAACCTGTGTTGTGGGTGGGGCCAGGGCCAGCTCCCTGGGCATATGAGGTGTGGTCATAAGGGTCTGTGCTTAGAAGGGCTCCAGACTTGATTGAATACTCTGCTGGAGCTGTCTTAAAATTCTTAATGATTTTTTAACAAGGAGGCCTGGATTTTCATTTTGCACTTGACCTCACAAGTTATATAGCTGGTTCTGGATGAGGCAATGGCCCACTGCGCCAGAGGGAGCTGTTCTCACACAAACTATTCTTCCCAGATTCACATAGAGTTCCCATATTGGATTGAAGGAGAGTGGGGAGATAAATGGTCAATTAACCTTACCCAGTAGAGGTCTGCTTTCCAAAAACCAGTGGTAGAGAGTTAAAGACCTGGTTTACATTTAGCTCTACCACTTACAAGATGATCTCAGCAAGTAACTTAATGTCTTGGACCTTTAATTTTCTATCTATAAAATGGAAATAACAGTGTCTGTCTTAAATACCTGAAAGGGTGTTTGTGAGACTCATATGAGATAATGTATTTGAATACCATTGATTGCCATTTAGGCTTTTGAAATCAGTATAATTGTTTAGTCTTTCCAAGGTTTATGTACAATAGCTTAACATTTTTCTTATTTAACAGAAAAATAAGTGGTGATTATTTTTTAACCATGAGAGTTATGAAATGCACAAAGGAATGAATCAAAAGGAACATAAAACTTTGCAGAGAATAGATATTTCTTGTGTTGAAAGCTATCAAAGTGCTTAACTAACCACCATGATATTTTCAAGTTTTTATTATTTTAAATAACAATTAGAATTACAGGAGCATCATTTCTCAGCTACAAATCTATTGTCTTTCTGAATATTATTAGCCTAACGATTCAAAAATAAAACTAAAAATATTGGGGAGGAATTTTGCACGTACTTGTCTAACTTCCAAATCCCTTGTACTCTTCTTCCTCCTGTCCTTCTATTTGTTGATAGCTGATATTAAATTCCTGTTATTGTTGTTTCTAAAGAAGAAATAAAGAAATGTTCAAAACTGTATTTCTCCTGTAGGTCAGAAGCCACTGTTAATCTCCCACCCACCCACCTCCTCCATTTCCAGTCAGCTATGGGTTGTTACCCTGGTTTATAATCAATTTTAAAATTAAACTTATTGCAGTTACTTACATTGGTTAATAAAATTATACATTTCAAGTGTACAACTCTTTGTTGTATTGTGTGTTTCCCAGCCAAATCAAATCTTCTTCTGTCACCCTTTATCTTTTTTTACCTCCTCCTTCCCCTCTGGTAACCACAATACTATGGCCTCTCTAAGAGTTTTTGTTTGTCTTGTGTGTTCATTTGTTGCTTCCAGTTAGTAAAATTTAAAAAGTCAAGAACCATATGGTATAACTTTTATTGAAAGGTTTTTTTGTGTGTGTTTTGTTTTTTTAACCAGAGGACCCTGCACCCACCACAACTGCCAATCTTCTGTCCTATTACCTGGTTTGAAGTGAGGAGTCTAACCATATTTGAAGGTTGTACTCTTAAATAAGTTTCCTTTTGTCCTGCACAGCTGTTCTGATTGTTTTCTGGAAAGTTAGTTCATCTACTGATTTATAGTGTGAGTTTATTTGGGGGCTTATTTGCCACATTTCCAGAGTAAAATGCATAATGTACATACCTGATTTACAAGTTGGGCTTTGTATCTATTTCTTCCAAGTCTAGAATTTGCTTCTTGGTTAAAACACCACATTTCCAAGTTAGTACACAACTGGATGGGCCATATGCTTCTCCAAAAATTTAGGGAGGAAATATCTGACAACCACTGCTAGCGCTCCTTCATCTCCAGGCAGCTCATTTTTGAGGTAGACAGCCTTGCCTGACGTATGCATAAATGATTCCAGCATTTAAGCAGCCCATACAATTTGGCAATTAAGGTGATCAAAAAAAATGATCAACAATTTGTGTTCCGAGAGGGAAGATGGCGGAGGAGTGAGGGGAGGCTGCACTTTCAGGCTCCCGAGACCAATCTGCGGTTTAGGCTAATTGCGGACAGAACATCTCAGTGAGCAGCTGGACACTGGCAGGAGTCGAGCCATGGCACTGCTGGATTACAGAAAAACTATCTGGGAACAACCTGTTCAGTGAGGATAGCGGAGGAAAAGGGGTCGAAACGGGATTCCTGATTGGGGTGGCTGCCTGAGCTGCAGTTGGAAGTACACAAAGGCTTTTTGGCGACCACAGGCTTCCTGAGAGAGGAATCAGGAGGAGAGCGGATCTCTGCCCACTGGCAGAGACGGGACTCGACCAAGTAGCATTGGCGCAGAAGGACAGGAGACAGCGTGCTGCCGGGCAAGTGAGAACATAATTCTCCTTTATATTTTTCTCTAGTGGATGGTGGAGAGGGGAGGAAAGTTTGGGGGTGGTAGGCCATTCTTGAGGAACGCAGGCGCAGAGGTGCGCTCATCCACTCCCCAACCCTACCCTTGGGTCGCAGGGGCATGCATAGGGAAGTGCTCTCATTCACTGGCCCAGGTGCGCGGGCCGTGAGTCCGGGTGCCCCTCAGACACTCCCCAACAGACATAAGATCAGTGACCCCAACGGACACAGGGAGGGCCCACTGAACACGCAGAGGACTGTGTGCAGACACCCCTAGCCAGCTCCAGTGGGTGCCAGGCCCCAGGCCGAAATGCAGACCGCTTGCTCAGGCTCTGCTAGTGCCGGCCCAGATGGGTGCGGGAAGGCTGGCGGCAGCGGCACGGGAACAGCAGGTGGCAGCGACTCACAGACACTCACTTCCACTGAGCACAAGTGTCCGCGGCCCTGTCCTAAGAGGAGAGAGACCAACTGCCAGAGCTCGGCTCAGTGGGACTAAGGGCATGGGCACGCGAGCCTGAAAACACCTCGGCCCGGCGACAATAGGCGCCAATTGCGGGACAAGCTCTCGGGCTGCACCAGGCATGCAGGGGCATGTGCACAAGGACACCTCAGCTGGCTCCAGCGGGCAGCAAGGGACCGTGCCATGCCAGCCACCGTGGGTGCACAACATTACTGCAAGGAACAAGAACCTCTGAACCGCAACATTAGACCAGCTGGGGAACGCAGAAAAAGAAGACGACACACCAAGGCTGAACTGAGTTAAAACATTCTCCCACCCCCTTTCCTTAAAAAAAAGGAAAAGGGAGGAGAGGAGAGGAGGGGACGGAGAAGGAAGGAAGAAGGAAGAGAAAAAAAAACCCACTATATCTCTAATGTGTTCTATATATCTCTCCTTTTCATCCTTCTATTTTAATCGTTGTTTATTTGTTTGTGTCTAGTTTAGCCCCCCTTTCACTCTAAATAAATAGAATATAATTACTATATAAATCCAATACAATACAACCCTACTTTCTTACTACATTCTGTATTGTTCCATCCTTTTCTTCTATTTTTATTAACATATAATGTAAATATTACCTACTGGCTTGCATAGTCTCAACTGTTATTAATCTATCATCCCCTCTATCAAAAAGCTTATTTTTCCTCCCTAAAAACAACTCTTATTTTTCTTATAGTATAAAAGCTCTAATATCTTTATATCTATATTAATATTGGCTCGTTGGCTGAAGATAGCGGGATAGAGTGTAGGGGATATTTTTGAGGGTGTGGATCTCCTGCCTGGGCTGTGTGTTCATGTTTTCAACAGCATCTCTACAAAAGAACTCAAGACAAAGTGGATAGAGTGACTCTCAATCAACTAGCCAGATGGAAAATCCTACCAAAGAACATTTGAAATATAACCAGACAACATAAACAAATGCCATAAAGGGTAAACCAAGAACATCAGGCTCAGGAGATCAAAGAGACTGCACCACTGAAACCCCCAGATATCCTATAAAGAATCTCACACCACAAAGGTGGGAAGTCAAAGCAGACAATCCAAAAATAAAAATAAAAACAAACAAAAAGAATCCAACACGGTAAGATGCAAAAATAACCCCTCAATGAAAAGAAAAGAGGAATCCTCAGAAAGAGAGGTAGATGAAACAGACATAGCCCAAATGTCAGACATGGAATTCAAAACAATGGTGGTGAAGAAGCTCAATATACTCGACAACCTTAAAAACAACTATGACAACCTCCAAGGAAGTTACCAACAGCTCCAAGAAAATTACAGGAAACTTGCAGAGAACTACACCAGCATAAAAAAAGACATAGAAACTATTAACAAGAACCAGGAAGAAATGAAGAATTCAATCTCTGAACTGAAAAACACAGCAGAATCAGTCAAAGGCAGACTAAACGAAGCAGAGGATCAGATTAGTGAGTTAGAAGATAACGTAGAGAAAAACTCCCAGAAAATACAGCAAAATGAAAAAAGATTGAAAAATATGAACAAGATGTAAGGGAATTGCAGGATACCATGAAAGGAAATAATATCAGGATCATCGGAATTAGAGAGGGAGAAGAAAAGGAGCATGGAATTGAGAAACTGATAGGAGAAATAGTGACAGAAAATTTTCCGAACCTGATGAGAGAAAAAGTTATACAAGTTCAGGAAGCACAGAGAGTTCCAATGAAGAGGAACCCCCAAAAACCCATTCCAAGGCACATCATAATTAAAATGGCAACATTCCAAGACAAAGAGAGAATCCTAAAAGCAGCAAGAGAAAAACAGCAAATAACATACAAGGGAGCTTCGATAAGGTTATCAACTGATTTCTCAACAGAAACTTACAAGCCAGAAGGGAATGGTCAAAAATATTTCAAGCAATGAAAAACAAAAGCCTACAACCAAGAATACTCTACCCAGCAAGGCTCTCATTCAAAATAGAAGGTAAAATAAGGAGTTTCTCAGACAAAGGAAGACTAAAAGAATACATCTCCACCAAACCAGCATTGCAAGAGATGCTAAAGGGAATGTTCTAAGAAAAAAGAAGAAGAAGAAAAAAAAAAAAAAGAGGAAAGACACAGAGGTACAAAGGGAAATGAATAAATACACGTCAGTAATAACCTTAAATGTAAATGGATTAAATGCTCCAATTAAAAGATATAGGGTAACAAAATGGATAAAAAAACAGGACCCACATATTTGCTGTCTACAAGAAACACACCTCAAAACCAAAGATTTACACAGACTGAAAGTAAAGGGATATAAAAAACTATTCCAAGCAAACGGACCTGAAAAAAAAAGCCAGGGTAGCAGTCCTCATATGAGACAAAACAAATTTCAAAGCAAGGGCAATAAAAAGAGCCAAAGAAGTGCATTTCATAATACTTAAATGAACAATCCATCAAGAAGATGTAACATTGATAAACATATATGCACCCAACATAGGAGCACCCAAATACATAAAGCAAATACTAGAAGACCACAAGAAGGATATCAACAACAACACACTCATAGTAGGGGACTTCAACACTCCATTATCAACAATAGACAGATCATCCAAGCAAAGAAACACCAAGGATATACAGGCATTGAACAACACACTAAACCACCCCAAAGAAGCAAAATATACATTCTTTTCAAGTGCACATGGGACATTTTCAAAGATAGACCACATGATAGGACACAAAACAAGCCTCAACAAATTCAAGAAAATTGAAATCATATCAAGCATCTTTTCAGACCACAATGCCTTGAAACTAAAAATCAACCTCAGAGAAAAAAATCAAAGACACCCAAACTCATGGAGAATGAATAATATGCTATTAAATAATGAATTGGTTAACAATGATATCAAAGAAGAAATCAATAAATTTCTAGAAACTAATGATAATGAGCACACAACAGCCCAAAACCTGTGGGACACAGCAAAAGCAGTCCTACGAGAGAAGTTCATAGCAATACAGGCATATCTGAAAAGGATAGAATAATCTTAAATAAAAAAACCTAACCATAAAGCTACAAGAACTAGAACAACAACAACAAACAAAGCCTAGGGCAAGAAGAAGGAAGGAAATCATCAAGATTAAAGCAGAACTAAATGACATAGAGACTAAACAAACAATCCAAAAGATCAACAAACCTAGGAGCTGGTCCTTCGAAAAAATAAACAAAATCGACAAGCCTCTAGCCAGTGTAATCAAGAAAAAATGCGAGAAGACCCAAATAAAAAAAATCAGAAATGAAAGAGGAGAAATCACGACTGATACCACAAAATATAAATGATAGTTAGAAATTATTACAGGCAACTGTATGGCAAGAAATTTGACAATCTAGAAGAAATGGACAAATTTCTAGAAACATACAACCTTCCAAAACTGAATCAAGAAGAAGCAGAAAGTCTCAACAGACCAATAACAAAGAAGGAAATTGAAACAGTAATCAATAATGTCCCTGCACACAAAAGCCCTGGACCGGATGGCTTCACAGGCAAATTCTACAAAACATTTAGGGAAGAACTAACTCCTATCCTCCTCAAACTATTCCGAAAAATTCAAGAAGAGGGGAAAATCCTAAACTTTTTCTATGAAGCCAGTATTATCCTAATCCCAAAACCAGGTCAATACACAACATAGAAAGAAAACTACAGGCTAATATCACTGATAAACATAGATGCTAAAATCCTCAATAAATATTGGCAAACAGGATCCAGCAATACATCAAAAAGACCATACATCACGATCAAGTGGGATTCATACCAGAGATGCAAGGATGGTTTAATATTCGCAAATCAATAAATATAATACATCACCTAAACAAAATGAAAGACAAAAATCACATGATCATATCAATAGATGGAGAAAAAGCATTTGATAAAGTACAACACCCATTTATGATGAAAACACTCAGCAAAATGGGAATAGAGGGAGCATAACTTAACATAATAAAGGCTATATATGAGAAGCCTGGAGCCAACGTCATACTCAATGGACAAAAACTAAAAGCATTCCCCCTGAATTCAGGAACTAGACAAGGTTGTCCACTCTCTCCACTCCTATTCAACATAGTGTTGGAAGTCCTAGCCACAGCAATCAGACAAGAAAAAGAAATAAAAGGCATGCAACTTGGGAAAGAAGAAGTAAAACTATCATTATATACAGATGACATGATAGTATACATAGAAAATTCTATAAACTCCACTAAAAGACTACTCAATATAATAAGTGAATTTGGCAAAATAGCACAGTAAAAAATAAATATACAGAAATCTAAGGCATTTCTGTACACCAGCAATAAAATATCAGAGACAGAGACAAAAAAGAAAATACCATTTACTATAGCGACAAGAAAAATAAAGTACCTAGGAGTAAACTTAAGCAAAGAGATAAAAGACCTGTACTCTGAAAATTACATAACATTGAAGAAAGAAATTAAGGAAGAAACAAATAAATGGAAGCAAATACCATGTTCTTGGATGGGAAGAATCAACATCATCAAAATGGCCATACTACCCAAAACAATTTACAGATTCAATGCAAACCCTATTAAAATACCAATGACATATTTCACAGACCTAGAACAAATACTCCATAAATTCATATGGAATGAGAAAAGACCCCGAATAGCAAAAGCAATCTTGAGACAGAAGAACACAGCAGGAGGAATCACACCAGATATCAAAGAATACTACAAAGCCACTGTGATCAAAACAGTCTGGTACTGTCATAAGAACAGACATATAGATCCGTGGAACAGAATAGAGAATCCAGAAATAAACCCAGGCCTCTATGGTCAACTAATATTTGATAAAGGAGGAAGGAACATAAAATGGAGTGAGAAGAGCCTCTTTAACAAATGGTGCTGGGAGAACTGGATAGGGACTTGCAAAAAAATGAAACTAGACCACCAACTTACACCACACACAAGAATAAACTCAAGATGGATCAAAGACTTAAATGTAAGCCATGACACCATAAAAGTCCTAGAGGAAAACATAGGCAAGAAAATTTCAGATATCTCATGTAACAATTTCTTCACGGATACATCTCCTAAAGCAAGAGAAATAAAGGAAAAAATAAAGAAATGGGGCTACATCAAACTAAAGAGATTCTGCTCAGCAAAAGAAAACATCAACAAGATGAAAAGGAAACCAACCATATGGGAAAATATATTTGCCAATGACATCACAGACAGGAGACTAATTTCCAAAATATATAAAGAGCTAATATGACTCAACATCAAGAAAACAAACAACCCAATTAAAAAATGGACAAAGGACCTGAACAAACACTTCTCTGAAGAGGACATGCAGAAGGTCCATAGACACATGAAAAAATGCTCAACATCATTAGCCATCAGGGAGATGCAAATAAAAATCACAATGAGATACCATTTTACACCAGTCAGAATGGCCATCATCAAAAAATCAACAAACAACAAATGCTGGCGAGGGTGTGGAGAAACGGGAACCCTACTGCACTGTTGTTGGGAACGTAGACTGGTACAGCCACTATGGAAAACAGTATGGAATTACCTCAAAAAAACTAAAAATGGAACTGCCTTTTGAACCAGCGATTCCACTACTAGGATTATACCCGAAGAATCTTGAAACACCAATTCAAAAGAACTTATGCACCCCTATGTTCATTGCAGCACTGTTTACAATAGCTAAGTGCTGGAAACAACCTAAGTGCCCATCTGTAGATGAGTGGATCAAAAAACTGTGGTACATTTACACAATGGAATACTATGTAGCAGAAAGAAAGAAGGAACTCCTGCCATTTGCAACAATATGGATGGAACTAGAGAGAATTATGCTTAGTGAAATAAGCCAGGCAAAGAAAGAAAAATACCATATGATATCACCAAATACAGGAAACTAAAAAACAACACAAACAAAAGAACTAAATAGAACAAAGAGCAGAATAGCAGTCAATAGGGGGGAGGGGGGAGGGAGAGAAGGGGGATAAGTAAGGGAAGGGTTTAGTCAAAGAACGTTATAAGTGACTCATGGATACGGACAACGGGGAGGAATATGATTGCGGAAGAGGGGGTGGGCTGGGGGGGAGAGAAATGGGGGAAAAATGGGACAACTGTTATTGAAAAACCAAAAATAAAAAAAATAAAAAATAAAATAAAATGAATTGTAGGCAAAAAAAAAGAAATTGTGTTCCTCTTTTGCTTATTATACACATGTGGCTACACAGTGTAAAATTTAAAATTAAAGAGCAATTTTGCAGTTCCTTATACTTATTTAATTTTGTCAAATCACCAAGATCCATTCTTAAGTGAATCTTCATATCCCTATAGCTTAGTCTCTGGTCTTATCACAGATTCTGCCTTAGTACTTTGACAACAAAAAAGGCAATAACCTTCCTGGATTAGGGTTCTCTGGGTGTTTCACTCGATTTGTCACATTCCCTTTCCCCCTAATACTCCAAGGCTGATAGATTGGAATACTTTGAAATGTGATTATGTGCACAGCCTTGAGCAAAATATACCCACATTCACAACATTAATGATGAACGGGAAACAACATGGAATTGTTCCATTTGCCTTCAAACAAGCAGGAAGACTCTGTTCCTAAACAACTATGATCAACTTTCTGCAATAAAGGCTATTGATGACATTAAGACCAGAATTGTGTATGGTTCTCATGAAGAAGGTGCTTCCCCCTGGGAAGCTAGCTGCCCCACATCAAAGAAAGAGCAGTGTGTGTGTGAACAAGAGGCTCTACCAATGGTCATTTGGGCCCAATGAAAGCTGCTTCTCCTCTTCTGGCTTCCATTTCCTCATTTGTAAAAGGACAGGGTTGGGATCCTCAGAATAAATGGATTTTGATAGGGAGGTGATAGATAAAAGACTATAGAGGATAGTGGCAAAAAAGCACGGGCTATGTAGCCAGGTAGTCTGGGTTCAAATTCTGACTCTACCATTTAGTAGTTGGGTGGCCTTAGGGAAGTTACTTAAACACCCTGTTCTTCATTTTCCTCATCCACAGAAACATGGCAATAATATTGCCTACCTCACAGCATTGTTATAAGGATAAAAAGAACTCATGACTTGGAAAGAGTTTAGCACAGTACCTGGTACATGGTAAATGATCAATAAATTATAACTATTATTATCAGTGGTCTGCAAGCTAATAGAGGTCCAGAATTTCTTATTAGGATGATGTCTAGTTCTAAAGTCCCAGAAAGCCCCAAATATCAGGCCCCTCAGTGTTCCTCAGCTATCTTGCTACTGAATACTGGATCACTATCCTCTTCACCTAGTAGAATTATTGGTAAATGGAATGTTCCCATCCCTGCCCCTCTCAACATACACATCACACACACCCTATGGTGCCCATTGACAAAGACATCCATAGACACACAGCACACACAGGCCCACAACATCACAGTTCCACACATCATTCAAAATATACTCCCACATATACCTTCCACACATACACACAGTCTCTCCCTTTCTCTCTTTCATTCAGTAATTAAATGCAATAATGGCATTTCTAACATGCAGGTTCAGAGTAGTGACCCAGCTCCCAAAGGCCATCTCCTCCATAGCACTATGTGCCTCACTTCTCTTAAGAGAAGCAATGTGCTCTGGCCAGCCTTCCATGGCCCCTGTCCAGCTGGTTGCCAAGGAGATGAGAATGACGCACATTAACTGACTGAGTGAGACCTTCATTACCTGAAGTTCCAAGCTCTTCCCTTTCCAACTCTGTATGACTGCCAAATAATAGAAAGAGCCCCTTCCTGCATCACAATCATTGCGATAATTGCTACTTCAAAAGCCCATACAAAATTGTAGAATGAAACACAAGTGATCTGTAGTCCCTTGCCTGAACCTCTTTGTTGCTTCTGTGGCCTGTGTAAACTGAGTTGTTCTAGCAAACATTATATTATTCCATAGTCTGGAGTCCAGGTACTAATTTTGAGACCAGAAAAATATAGCACAGTTGGATCTCTAACTTATTTAGAGATATCTTAAGTCCTCTGCAACACTTGTTCAGATCTCAGGCCAGTCAATGAAAATAGTGAGAAGCAGGGAAATCTGCTATTCGATGGAAATTCAATTTAAGAAAACCAGTAGCCCTTCTTCCAGCTTCCATTTACACAATGGCCATCGCTTTTGGATCAATGAAACTCTACAAAGCCCACTCTAATCTCAGATTTTCTTTCACTACATAAAAACTCTTCCTCCCAATTTCCTGTCAGTTAATGTACTAGAGTAATAATACAGGTATCAATGTGGTGCAGAAAAAAACCCACCAGTCACCACTGGACCACAATCCTGCTATGAGGTCTTAAGCAAGATACTTCACTTCTCTCTGGGTGGCAGTTTTTACATTAGCTATGTAAAGCTTATAGGCCTGTTTTTGAACTTCCTCTTTGGTGAACTGCGTGAGATTGTGATTTGAGGTGTACACACTTAATTCTAAAATCACGAGGTTATGCCCTGGATTTGAAAACTACCCCTGACCTAGGTGCTGCCCCTGTACTTATAATCATTTGCTATAAGCAACAGCATTCACTGATCAGGGCATTGATTAAGGGACTGTGGTTTAAAAGCCTTTACAACTTATAACTGGAAAGCTACTTTGAAGGAATTAGATCTCAACTGAAGACACATGAAGAAAACTTAAAGCAAGACTAAATATCCCAGAGGCAGTGGGGTAAGAGGACACTGGCCTTGTGGTTAGAAGACCAGTGTTTTGGTCTTGCTTTGCCACCCATTTGCTAGGCGAGCCATTCACATGTCCTCTCAGGGCCCTTGTTTCCCCATTTTAAAAACAGTTGGATTATATGGTCTCAAAGATCTCTTCTGGTTTTCACATTTGTTTTTTCTCCCTAAAACTTGAGTAGAATAGAATAGAACCTATTCTAGATTCACACATGCTGTCCCCAATTCTGGACCAGTGTTTGGTTGCCAGGGGAAACAGGCAAGCAGATATGTATGACAATCCTTACTGCCCTCATCAGTGACCAAGTGTGCATCCATTGGGCTGACAGTGTCAGCTGTCACCTTTGTGTCTGGACAATAGCATATTCGTGTTATTGCTTGACTTGAATAAGACCACCATCGACAACCTGACATACAAAGAGGCAGTGGATCCTTCGTGACTGCACTATGTGCTCCCACTGTCAAGAAAACTGACTTTGTGATCATGTGTGTTGATAAATATGGAAGGGCTGTGTAAAATATAAAGCATGGCATAAATGAGAGTTGTTATTAAAATAGTAAAACATTTATCCAAATGGCAGTACTGATATAACACTGTGGTTAGTTCTTTCCGTTTTTGTGGAAGTAAGTAATTGATCTTAGTATCCACCAAACCACAGGAATTTTACCCTGCATATTTTCTTTAGAAGCTCCTCCCTATCTCAGTGAAGAAAAAAAAATTAGTCATCTAGATTTTTTGTCCCTGGCACACTTAATTCAGTTTCAGTCAAGGTTTTAGACTTTGTTTAATAAGAAAATGCTAGCTTTTCTGGCTTGTAATCTGGTTATCTAATACCTTGCTAAAGTGATTAAAATTGATTAAAATGAGGATCAAATGCTTTTACTAAAAAAGAAAGAAAAAATAAAATAATTACATTTCTATGCTTTAGATTATACTTAAGCATATATTGGATTAACTTGATCTTGATTGAATAAAAGATACTCTAAACAATTCTAAACTTATTCCAAGTCTGAACATTGCTTTCTGGAATGCTGCAGTACAAAATGTCACTGTCATTTCATAAGCACAGATATATCTGAGAGGCTCTTAAGACATTTGCACGTGCATAGATATTTATTTACAACTGTTTTTGTTAAGCCAAAATATAAAAGAGTTAGTTGACTTGCATTTTTCAATTTGAATACAGAGAATTATGACTGCAAAGCACCTCATTTACATAACCAAGAGGTGGCAGTATAACATTCATTATGTATTCACTCCACCGTGTGTCATTTAACAATAAAAAATGAAATGTGTAAATAAAAATATGTAACTAATATTTCTGTCCTTTCTAAATAGCTGCATTAGTGATAGGCACTAAAAAAACATTCATTAAAGTGTGGTGTTTCCTTGTAAACAATAATCATCCCTGTCCCCCTACCCCCACCAAAAAAAAAAAAAAAAGAAAAGGCCAGGAACCACAATTTATTACCATCAGTGAGTTTATTGTAACTCTGTCAATCCATATGCATCCCCTTCACTAATCACTTGTTTTCTGGTAAAACATTCACCTCCTTCCTAAATATAGATGAAAAGCAATTTAAAAATAAATTATGAGACTCCTCAAAGAACCTCTGTTTCTATGTAAAAAACAGTTTAGAAAAAAATAGCTCGAAGTGTTGAATACAGATACACAGCATATTACAAACTGATTATTACTACTAAAAAACTATTTATAATCAAACCCTTTTGGTTTACCCCCGTGATTGTTTTGAGCATCTGCGACTTGCTACTTGGGTTATGATCCAATTAAATTTCACTTAAGCTACCTGTATCTGTTCAATTTTACTTTGGGTTTTCTATTTCTAACCAGTCTAAGAGATCAAAACCCAGTAACAGCAGGAACAAAATCATTTAAAGACTGGAATCTCTTGGGCCACTAATGTCCTATAAAACTATTCTTACTACAACTCAATATCATAAATACATCTGAGAAATCAAGAATGACTATTTGGTAGAGATATTCTTAGAAAAATAGTTTAAAGAGCAATTGAGTACTTTACATCTGGCTTTAGAGAAAGTTAGGCAGATCAAACTTTCTGTCACTCATAGGAAAATATGTTACTTAAAACCATTAATGACATTATACAAAATTTCTAAAGGTTCACCATCCATAGAACTAAGCCACTTGAGTATTTGAAAATATTTTTTTATGCTATTTAGATACTTAGGCTACTGATTAGAATCAGCACACAGTCTGTCTAGAGCATTTGTTGTACAGGTTCTAAAAATTATCTAAAAACAATTAAAGGGCATTTAGAGCATTAATATCTGTTACATACCAAAATATTACCAGATTTCAATTTCCAAAAATATATTTAATAGAACAGGCATGAGATTGGCAGTTCTGACTGATTGTGGGTATTTGAATATTTTAGATCTGACCATTTTATTTCTTCTTTATATCATTTTAAATCAGAAATTGTTGTAATGATGGAGACTACTGAATATTTTTTCATATATGGCACAAACAGCAAACACTTCCTTGATATGTCTAGAGAGAGTACCTAGTTTGCAGAAAATTGATCTATGAACAGAATTCAAAGAGTACACGTGAAGATTATGTAGTCAGATGATAGAGAATTGTGTTGTGCCAATGGCCACATGAGATCAAATACTCCCTTCCAGTAACTTCAAAGTGGGCAAGAGTTTTATTTCCCAAAAAGGGCCAGGGAATTAATTTAATTATTATAGTCTCCTCTAAGAAATCTTTCAGTTTCATCACTTTGTGGAATAATTTCTATCCTCAACTTCATTAAAAAAACAAAAACAAAAAAAAAAACAAAACTTCACCCGAGGCTATGCTCATTGATTTTAGAGAAAGAGGAAGAGGAAGAGGGGATAAGGGAGAGGGAGAGAGAGACAGAGAGACAGAAAGAGAGAGAGAGAGAGAGAGAGAGAGAGAGAGAGAGAGAGAGAGATCAGTGTGAGAGATAAACATCCATCGGGTGCCTCCTGTATGTGTCCCAACTGCGGATCAAACCCACGACCTAGGTATGTGCCCTGATAGGGGATTGAACCAGCAACTTTTGGTTTACAGGACGGTCCTCCAACCACTCAGCCACCCAGTCAGGGATCAATTTCATTCTTAATCATATTTGATGCATTATGTTGTCATTCACCACAACATGAAAATAAAAATGTATTTTAATGTTTTAATTGAATTTATATTAGTTTCCTATGTATTAATTGTGTAGTTATGTCATGGTTGCTTATGTTTCATGAATTCCTCCCCTTCCTCTGTACCTAGGTATTCCTGTAATGCAATCAGATTCTGCCCCCCATAATTCTATTTTCCCTCCTCGCTAAGAGATGTCTTACTCCAGGAGAAAGATGTGGGTTGGTCAAGAAGAGATGGAAGCAACAAGAATATTATCAACATTTATTTGTTTATTTACAACCGGTATTTTGCTATGAGTTTTATACTGATTATCCTATGTAATTATCACAACAACCATTTTAGGTAGACTGTTATTATCCCTATTTAAAAAATGAGGAAACTCATACTCAGAGATATGAACTGACCTACCTAAAGTCACACAGCTGGTAAGTGCCACAGATGCAACAAAATTCCACTTAAAGAAAGCAACACCACCTACAATAATAACTCCCATTTACTGAATTGCATTATGTGTCAGGCACCACACTAAGTATCTTACAAGCACCTGTTCATTTAATCTTCACAAACTCTATGAGGCAGGGGCTAATAATATCTCCATTTTACAGGCAAGCAAATGGAGACACAAAAGTTATTTAATCTGCATAAGGTCAAACAGTTAATAATCTGGGATTCAAACCCAGGTTTCTTTTGACTCCCAAACTATTAACTGTGCTGCTCTAAAACAGAAGACAGAACTGAAGGTGGGCTGCAAGAATGACCTATCTTGTGAAAGCATGTTCAAACAATCCAAAGATGTGAAATTTGACTTTATGCTTCTGGTTGGTGGCTCCCCTTTAAAAGTAGATCTCAAGGCTCTCTCCACACACAAATACACATGTTTTCCCTTAATTAAATATAGTGTTTAGCTCTGTCCTTAAAAATAGGGGTCAATCCAGGAGGAAACATACCATTGTCAACCTTCTGACTCAATAAAATTCAGTATTATCAAAAAAGTTGAAGATCTTGCCACATGGATACTGCTTACAGATACAAGTCATTCTTTGCCAATACTCATACCATTAAAACACCATGGAGAGAACAGATCCCTTTGGATTGCACAGATCCTTTAAAGAGTGGTGCTGCTTAAGGAGGAAGGGGATTATGGCCTTGCATATTTGCATTCAAAGGGACAAATCATTTGAAGACTAAGAGCTAAGAGATCTAAGGAAATGAATCAGACATGTTAGAACTTTATACACATTGGAAGACATTTTAAGGGGGGAAAGAAGGGGAAGGGTCTAGTAAAGGAACATGTATGAATGACCCCTGGACATGGAGAATAGGGTTGGGATTGACCGTGGGAGCAGGGGTGGGTGGGACAGTAGAAAGCAACAGGGGAAAATTGGGACAACTAATAGAACAACAATAGCAAAAAGACATTTTATGGACTAGAGTACAGACCTAGGACTACAGACAGAGCATTCTTCTCATTAATGCACCATGAAGCAGAGCTATCTACAAAAGACCACAATTAAAGAAAATTTTCTTGTACTTTGTACCAAGGAAATGATTTCTATCTTAGTCTCCAAAGTTTAAAAAAGCTCATGTCAAAGATAGAGATATCTATGCCTTCAATTATTAAAGTTGTCAGTCCCTATTTTTAAAAAGTCAGATTAATGTGCAGTCCTGGACATATGAGCCTAATTTCCATTTGCAGAAGGCAACAGCAAGGATGCTGGCTTAACCTCTCTTTCTTTGCTAAGTAATGAATAGTATTTAAAGATGAGTTATTTGTAATCAACTCATCTATTAAAAAAGGACACATCTAAGGAAAAATCAAATCATCATCAATTGAAGTTTGAGTTTAGTAGCAGGCTTATCTTTGGAAAGCTATGTATTAAATCTCATCTATGGGTGTATTAGAAATTTACTGCATGCTAGTCTGCAGGGCATTGCCTTGTGATATTAAGTATGTTGTTGCTATATATAATGAAAGAACTTTGTGATATGATCTTACCTCAGGTTTTCTGTTCAAGCATTGTGCAGGGTAATGGGTAATTTCATAGTAAATACTATGGAGATATGACTTCAAGTCAAAGCTCTGTCTCTGTGACCTTGGACAACTTACTTAACCTCTCATGCCTCAGTTTTCTCTTATGTAAAATAGGGTGTTTGATTCATTCATCCCACAGGTGTTTTAGGCTACCCATTATAAGGTCAACACTAAGGTTGTCATGGTGAACAAGACAAAGCCCTTGCCTTCATGTCACTTACAGTCTAAGTAGAGAGACAACCAATAAATACAAAAACAAAACTATAATGTATAATTCCAGAGAGTAGTATATTATGTGAAAAAAAAATAAAATAGAGCAAAGAGATAGGGAGGGAGGGATATGATGGATAAACTGTCTTTTTGATAGAATATTCTACAAAGTCTTCCTTGAGGTGGAGACTTCTGAGCAGAGCCCAAAATGAAATAAGGAATCCAGCCATTCAAAGACTTAGAGAAGCGCTTTCCATGCAGAAGAAAATAACACAATGACTCTAAGGTGAATTTGCTTAATATGTTGGAGGTACAGGTTAAAATATAGAGATGGCAGATTGACACATGAAAAGATGCTCAACATCACTAATCATCACATAAATGCAAATTAAAACCACAGTGAGATTTCACCTCACACCTGTCGCAATGGCTATCATTGATAAATCAACAAACAAGTGTTGGCAAGGACGTGAAACGAGGAAACTCTTGTGCACTATTGGTGGGAATGCAGATTGGTGTAACCACTATGGAAAACAGTATGAAGGGTGCTCAAAAAATTGAAATTGGAACTGCCTTATGTCTCAGCAGTTCCACTTCTGGGTATATATCTGAAGAAACCCCAAATCATAATTCATAAGAATATATGCACCCCTATGTTCATTGCAGCATTATCTACAACAACAAGATAGAGAAACAACTCAAGTGCCCATCAATAAACAAGTGGATAAAAAAGTGGTGATACATGTATACAATGGAATATTACTCTGCCATAAAAAAGAATAAAATGAAATCTTACCATTTGTGATAGCATGAATGAACCTAGATAGAGGGTATTATACTAAGTGAAATAAGTCTGTCAGAAAAAGACAAATAGCATATGATTTTACTTATATGTGGAATACAAAGAACAAAATAAAAAAAACTGAAACAGACTCACTGACAAAGAAAACAGACTGATAGTTTCCAGAGGGGAGGGTGTTTGGGGGATTGGGCAAAAGAGGTGAAGGGATTAAGGAGTACAAATTGGTAGTACAGCATAGGAAATATAGTCAATAATATTATAATAACTATGTATAGTGCCATATGAGTACTTAAAATATTGGGATCATTTTGTAAAGTATAATATATGATTGTTTAACCACTATATATACACCTGAAACTAATTTAGTAAAAAAGGTAATATTATGAGGGAAAAACAACATAGATATGTTCTAGGAAAATTAATGAAACTTACATGTTTTCATTTAGTCAAATAATATGGAAAAACAGATTAAACATTTATACCATTAAGAAAAAAGAAGAAAATCAAGAGCAGTGGGAGATATGGCAAAATCAAAGAGGACATTCTAGGTCGAAAAAACAGAGTAGGGACATATTGTGGAGGCAGCGCCAACACAATTTCTTGATAGATTAGGTATGGTATATGAGGGAAAGAGAGGTGAGGTGGCAAAGATGATTCTGAGGTTTTAGGCCTGATCAAGTGAAAGGTTCAAATTGACATTAACTGAGATAGGGAAGGCTGAGAAGACATAGTTTAGGGAGTGCGGATAATTGTAAGTACTTCCAGACATATAAAGTTTGACATTCTTATTAGCTATTGGAAATGTGTTGTCAGCAGTTGAAAAAAATGTGTCTGGAACTTAGTGCTTAGATATAGAAAGATGGATTTGGAAATTTTCAGTGTATAGATAGTTTTTGAAGCCACGGAAAAGGAAAATCACCTAAAGAGAAAGTCTAGTTGAAGAAGGGAAGAAGCCCAAGGATTGAATCTAGATCACTCCTCCATTAAGAGATTAAGTAGATTAGGTGGCATCAACACAAGAGTGAGAAGGAACAGCTATGAGCTAGGAGGAGAAGGAAGAGAAAGTAATGCTTCAGAAGTAAATGTTTCAAGGTTGGAGAGAATTACCAAAAACTTTACTGAGACAGTAAGTAAAATGAAAACTGAGAATTGGCCAACAGACATAGCCACATGGGAGTTACTGAGAAATATTAAATAGATATGGAGAAGGAGGAGTTGATGCCAACAAGTGGCTAACAGTATTAATTAGTTCTGGAGGTTCTGGTTATGGTCAATATTCTCTGTATTCTCAAATGATACTTAAAGTAAAAGAGAAACATAATTTTACCTAAGGCAAAGTAAATATTGACTGCCATCTGAAGGGTTTATCTACCAGACTTTGTGAAAGCAAAAAATCCCTAATGTGCTAAGGAAAGGAATCCCATCTTCAGGTGCAGAGTCTATAATCATCACCCACAGCTACATAGGTCAGGAAAGAGAATTCTCAGCTTGGAAAATAGCCCACAGTGTATATTTCAGCCAACACACACATACATGTACACAACATTTGTACCACCTAATAGCTAAAGACCAACTCTGGATAATGTTCTTCATGAGAAGAGCAGTCAGCAGATGCATAAACTGTTTGCTGACATATTTATTTACTTTATTAACTGATTATGTTAATTTACAAAAACTCTTTCCTTGACGAGAGCTATTGGGGAGGAAAAGGAAACAAACTTTGTGGCATTGGATGATTATATCCACATTTTAAAATTTCTTTTTGCTTATCATCAAGATGCAAGGTTCATCACATATCACTTTGCACTGACAGTTTTAATGGAAGAAAAAAATAAGACAAACAATTAGCCTTGGGGAAAAGATATAAACTAATGCACAATTCATGAATTTGCTGCTCATTTATACCTGCTGTGATTCTAACAGTTGATGAAATACAACAGTGAATGATTTTGAACAATTTGGGCTTAATCTTCTGAAAAAAACACTTGGTGTTGAGATTATTTAAAATATGACTCTTCTAATGGCTTGTATGCAGAATAGTCTTTCTCTGAAAGAGATTAAATTTAATCATAGACTTTGGTACAACCTTCCTAAGTAGGCCTGGGATGACAATTAGGGCAGCTTCATTATTGCCACAAAAGCAGCCCTTTATGGGATACAGTTTCAAAGATAATTTCCATCTGCAGTAGTCAGACTCTGACTAGAATCCAAGTCAAGCCAGCTTATGCAAAAATGAGAATTTATTGGTTTAAGTTACCAAGCAGAAAAGAAGGAGGTGTATAGCTGGTTGTCAGCAATGACTGGAACCAGGAATTTTACTGCCCTCTAATTATGCTCTTTTTCTCCATTGCCAATCAGTTTCTACATCAGTTGTAGTCTCTCAGATTAGCTTTTAAAATACTAAGGAAGAGATCTTATTGGTCCAGCTCGGGTAAGGTTACCACTCTTATACCAATGGACGGTCCCTTGAGAGGTGAAAGACTATCCATGCCCACACAAAGCTTGCAGAAGCCCTAGAAAAAGTGGATTCTGGGTTTACGCCAGCCATACTGTATTACCTGGACTAAGTCCAGGAGAAGTAGTACTACCTGCCTGGAGGTTGGAGCTACTCATAGCTCAAACAAGATTAATGGAAAACCAAATAAAAGAAAGGGAAAGAATTCAAAACATTATTTATACCTCCAATAAATGAAATGGGTTTAATTTTACTGGATTTTCCTTCTAGGACCACAGGATTCTGCTTTGGGGTTGAGGGGAGCTAATTACTCAACATTTTTCCCTTCTTTTTGAAAGCAGTCTAGGAATAGACCTAGGAACCAAGTGAAAATTATTTGTTTACAGTTTGTAAAGGTGGATTGGAAGAAGTACTTTAGACTGGTTGCCAAAATGGAGGTTTCATATTACTCCTTCTCTAGTTGGTATCATGGGACTTACATATTTGGAGAGTTGGGTTTGTGGACTAGGTCTTTACCCAGTTAGCTACATAGAAGATCATGGGTCAACATATACCCCAGACTAGCACAAGTCAGAGGGACAAAAAGAAAGAAGATTTCCAGTCTTGCCTGTAGAAGCAAGGTTCTGAGACCTGACCCAGCTGTTCTTACCATATATGGAAGCAGGGGTAGAGAGAAAAACAAGTGCCCCCATGAAAGCAAGCAATAAACATATGCATGCATGTACCCAGTGATCTTTTCCTTATCTTGTTAATCATATAAATCCTCCCTAGGACAGGGAAAAAAAGTGGAAGATAAAAAGAAGGCTTTAAAATGTCTCTCTGATACTACTTGCTCCTTGGGAATAGAGCAAAACTCTCATGGGAACACGAGGACAAGGAAATAGGGCCCACACCAACAGAATATTTTTTCATAACCATGATTAGCTTATATAAGTTCTTTTTACATTTTTGAGTCATTTGCATTGTCTTCCAAAATAATGTCTCATCATTTATGTGGTTACTGCTTCACCAGATAATTTACTTTATTAAATATTTAAGTGGTTTCTTACTTTTCTATCCTATATAATACTTAAACGGACATTTTTATAGCTATACTTTATTTTTTCCTTTTGGATTATATCCTGAGGTTGAATCCTCAGAAGTAAGGTTACCATGCTAAACACCATAAATACCCAAACCCAAAATATTTATCCCAATCTATACTGCCACCAGTGATATAAACATGTGCCAATTTTCCCACAACCTTGTGAACCTGATAGATGATCAATAACATTTTGGTTTTGCCTAATTTAATGACTATAAAACACCTCATTAATGTTCTCTTTTTTATTTATTTGATTGTTAGAGGGTTTAAATATTTTCCTATATGCTTGTTTGATAATATCACTTCATTTCATAAATTGTTCATCTTCATTGCCCACTTATCTATTGAGTGCCTTAATATTTTTCTTAGAAATTTATCTGAGCTTCTTAGATTATATAGATATTAAGCCTTTGTCACATTTACTGGTAATTTTTCTTGTCTGTTGTCTGCCTTATTATATTAACCAATTTATGTGCATGTAGTTTTATTTTCTATGAAGTCTAAATCATCCATTTCTCCCTTGCAAATTCTTCAATAGCTTCAAAGCTAGTAATATTTTCAATCTCTTGTTCTGATATCTTTTGGGTGGTTTGAGTTATTAAAACAAAGATGTGTTCCATTTCCAGAAAAGTTTCATAAGGATCAAAACAACCTTGAACTCAACCAGTTTGTAAGAGATTATTTAAGCTTCCAGTTGATTTTTCCTATTCATGCTGAAAAAGACTTTTTCTCTTTAAGCAACCAAATAAGGATCACAGCGGGAAGTATTAACTTCTAACACTTTCCGAAGAGCACAAACCTTCTGTTATTCCACTCACATAAAATACCAGTTGACAGATGGTATTTACCAGAAAATAGGGAAGAAAGGCATTTGAACCAAGACTTATAAATCAAAAATTCTCTTAAGAAAAGTACCTGTCTATTTGGTTGGATATTTAAGAGATAATAAGCCTAGGACTGGTGTAGAAAAATAGAAAGACAAGGAGAGAAGGAATTTTTATCCTAAAGCTGGTTCAATTTTTAACTATTTATGTGACTTTCATCAGTTACTTACCATGTCTGGGCCTGTTTTCTCATGAGTTTAATAAGGAAATTGGGCTGGATAATTTACTATATCCCTTTTGGTGCTAGCATTCTATGATTCTCCATTCATTTATTCATTACTTCATTCAATAAACACATAGTGAACCCATAACATGTGGCAGGCACTCTGCTACTTGCTGGGAATACAACATGAAATAAGTAACAGTCCTCATTTTCATCAACCATTCAGTAGGAAAGAGAGAGACATAAGGAGAACATTGACATTCCATGTAGTCAATTCCATAATGGTGGTGAAAAGGTAGAGCACTGCACTGGAGCTAAGGGAACACAGCAGAGCAGCACCACATCCTCATGCATTCCTCAACACAAGCTGGGTTGTTAAGGGGAATATTTCCGGAGGAGGTAACACCAAACTGAACCTTAAGATAAATAATATTTAATTAAACAAGAGAAGAGGTATGGACCTATGAGGCAGCCAATGCAGAGAAATAAGAAGGAACAAAGGATGAAAAGCATAAAACAGCAGGAAGCATGTGGAGAACTATAAGTTTTCATGTTACAAAAGCTTGGAGTGTGAGGCACAGAGACAAAGCTGGAGGATCAGGCTCAGATAATGGAAGACTACTTGCATTAAGCTAAGGAATCTAGAATTTATTTTCTATAAAATGGATAGTCATCATAAGATTTCAGACATGAGAGTAATATGGCCAAATTTGTGTTTTGGCAGAAGCATGCAGGGTGAGTTGAAAGGGGAGTACAAATGAAGGCAGGGTCAGGTAATACACTGAAAAGTTATTTTCATAATATAGATATAATCCCATGGGCTTAAATGAGCACAGTAAGGGTGGCTGTATATGGTTGTCAGGTTGTTCATTGTATGAGGGTACCTAACTGAGAGGGCAAATGGGAGCTAAAATTTAGTCTGCTCCAATCACCAAGTGTGTGCCTTGACAAGAAGCTTTTACCCTTTTGGAAAAACACTATTCTAATTCAGTGTCTTTCATTGTTGAGGCTCCACAATTCCTGGGACATCATCTGAAAGACTAGGAGACCAGAAGACTGCTGACTGGAATCATCTTAAGCCTTGCTCTCTCACACACACATCCGGTGGTTGATGCTGGCTGTAAATTGACAGCCAAGCTGGGGTGCTCAACCAGAATACAACTATGTAGCATGGCCATCCTCACAACATGGTGACTGAGGTCTTGAGAGTGAGAGTGAGATCTAGGACGGGAGAAGGGAAGGGAAAGGAAAGGAAGGGACGATTTTAAGAAATTGGCTCATAAAATTGTGGAGGCGGGCAATTCCAGGTTAGGCTAGCAGGTTAGGCCAGCAGGCTAAAGACCATGGAAGAGTTGGTGTTACAGTTAAAATCTGAAGGCAATCTGCTAGCAGAATTCTTTCTTGGTCAATGGATGTCAGTCTTTTCTATTAAGACCTTCAACTGATTGGGTAAAGCTCACCCACATGATGGGTAATTTGCATTACTCAAAGTCTACTGATTAAATGTTAATATTATCTTAAAAGTACCTTAAAAGAAACATCTAGAATAATCTTTGACCAAATATCTGTGTATCATAGCCTAGCCACTTAACACATAAAATTAACTATCACAGTTGTCAAACAGTTGAGTATGCCTAGAGAGCACAACTCTTGTGAAGAGGGAGATTTTGTGAGAGTTGAAACTACAGAGGCAAATAGGATCCAAATCCATGAGAATCTCACTGGGTTGGCCAAAAAATCTGTTTAGTTTTTTTCTGTAAAATAAGACACATTTTTAATTTTCACCAATAACTTTAATGATTTGGATATTTTGAGTATGCCAGCTATCTCCTGCTATTGGCTTCTAGTGGGTGCTGATAAACATCTTCCAATGAATAAGATAGCCTTGCAACAAAGAATTATTTGGCCAAAATGTCAATAGTACCAAGAAACTTTGCAAACCATTTTTGACATGCTCATCTTATCCATATACCGCACAAATCTTTTTTTTTTTCATTTCAGTTGCATTTTTACCTTTCTTGAAATAATAAAGCATAATATGCAAAAAAGTTGCCTATTTTATTCCATATTCAACATTAAAATGACTTCACAAAAAGTCACTGGTTTTTTTTTTAATGCACATTAATATGACAGCTGTCACAGTACAATTTAACAACATTGTTCTAAATGAAGTTAAAGACAGCTAAGCACTACTAGAGCCATCATAAGGAAAGAGCATAATGGACTTTTGGGTCAACCCAATGTAAGTCAAGCAAGGCACTGAGGACTTTATACAGAGGGCAATGAAGAGCTATGGAAGAGCCAGGCTTTTCATTTTAAAATAATTCTAACTGCAAATTAATTGAGAGGGTAGAGCATGGAAAACTAGCAACAACAACAACAACAACAACAACAACAACAAAAACCAGAGAGGAGAAAAACACAGTGGTTTAAATAAGAGATGATGGTAGCCTGGACTAAGAAGGTGGTGGTGGAGATGAGGATAAGTGGTTGTAATCTAGAGATAGTCTGAAGGCAGAAGTCTCAAGAATTGTTCGTGGATTTGATGTGTAATGGAGGGAGACAGAGCTTGGGATCACAGTCAATTTACTGGTTGAGGCCCTGGGGGATAGAGATTTAATTTGCTGAGATAAAGAAAAAAATAGAGGCTGAAGATTTGAAAGAAATGATGAAGGGTTCATTTTGTATATGTTGAATTTCAGATACTATGAGAATCTAGCTAGAGTGGCAATGGGACAGATAGACATATAACCCTATCTTTCTAAGGCAGTAAAAGGTGTTTTTCCCTTAACATGGCTGTTCTACTTTTTTCTCTTCATCAGGATGGTACATTTGTTGTGAATTCCTCCTCATGTTTATATGATCTAATGAATGTCAGTCCTCCTCCCTGGATTTATTATGAATGCAATCTAGAATGAAACGTTGGAGCTTCACACACTAGTAGCAACAAAAACTCCTGAATCTTCTTGAGATTTTTACATTAAAATAATAAAATGTGTAATTTTTGGCACTGGATTCCAAGTCATTCAAATTGTCTCCAGAGTCCTGGCAAATTATCTGACTTAGGTAATGCCAAGTGGATGTCCACAGTATGATCTTAAGTTGTTCCCCTACACTTTTATCCACACAGAAGCCAGTGGATCCTTTTAATTTGCTTATTTTAAATGTTTTTAAATATTTCAATTCCAGTTGACATTTAATATTATATTAGTTTCATGTGTACAGCATGGTGGCTAGACATTTATATAACTTATGAAGTACAGTGAATCCTTTTTAAATGTAAATAAAGTTCTGTTACTCCTCTGCTCAAAACCATCCATGGCTCTCCGTTTATTCTGAGCAAAAGCCAAAGCCCTAGTAATGAACCAGAAAGGCCTACAGGACCTGTCCCCTAGCTATTTCTCTCATCTTACTCCATTCTTAGCCTCACTTCTTCTACTCTAGCCACAGTTGTCTCTTTGCTGTTTCACAAATGCATTGAATATACTTTTATCTTTGGGCATTTGTACATGCTTTATCTCAGCCTGGAATGCTCTTCTGCCAAATGTCAAAATAAACACTTTCAATCTGTACTCCAATAGCACTCCTCTAAGAGGCCTTTCCTGATCACCCTAAATAAATCTTGCATTAGTGGGCCAAATTCAACACCTGTCTCTCTCCCCCACCCTACACACATGCAGGTTCCTTCACTTTCTCTGAAAGAAAATTTACTTGGCAGAAATAAATGTTATTTTGCAAAATGTCTCCTGGGATAAGGCAGTGTGGTAGGATGGGAATGGGGTAATCTACGAAAAGAGAATGAAGTCAGCCTTCTTTGGGAGCAGAGGTGGCCTGGTCTTACATAGATCTTATGCCCATTTTAATGACTTTCTCTTTTTTTTTTCCTAACACTGCATTGCCCTCTCCCACTGAAATGGCATGTCTTTAGGTCTGCCTCTTGCTCTGGGCTCCCTGTGCTGGTTATGTTCCTTGAGAAGAAAGGAGCCCTGACCTAGTTATATTAGTACAAGGCAGTGTCCTAGAGGTAGTCAGGGCCATGAAACCTCCAGCCGCTCTTTTCTCTACCTAAGATCTAGATTCCTATAATCTCCTTCCTCTGCACTGCAGTAATTATGGTTTTGTCCATTTATGGCTCTTCTTCACAGTAGGACATAAGCTACCCTTCAAGAAAGAAGCCTAAAATCTCCCTGCAATGATGAGTAGTTGTCTTGGCTCAGAAGCCATTTGGGAGCTGTAATGACAGAGGGTACCATCTGTGTGTGATCCAGCTCTGTCACTCACCATCTCAGGAGTCTATCTCTTAGTTCCAAATTGAGTCTCTGGAAGTAAATGTTCTACTCTCAGATCCTAGAAAATATGGCTCTGTTCTTTACCTGATATTTATGTTCCCTGCCAACAACTCATTAAATATTCTAGGGAAATAAAGCGTGGGTTGGTGGGTGCTGAGGGAAGTAGGCCAAAGAGACAGGATATCCTGGAACACTTCATTTACTTTAGGCTCTTTTTTTGTCATTTCACTGTGCCTCTAACCCCACTGTAGTCCCTGCACCATCAATCTAACAAAAACACCATTATAATTAAGGAGATTTTAACTATTGTTTGAAGGCACTAGGAGTTGGCTTAACAACTTGGCTATTATATTCAACAGAGACTATTCAAATTATAAAAAGCACTTCATCACTAGCCCTTTCCATTTTAATTTCTTACACATGTGCAGTATCTCTGCTTGCCAGAATGACACCTCACTATCAATGAGCAAACACAGGTAGAGGAAGAAAATACCCAGAAGAGAAAATGAAACTGAGATGTTCAACTTACATCCCCCTATGCTGAGTCTGAGCTTGGAAGAGAACACTTTCAATTGGAGGTGGAAATCCTGCAGCTAGTTTGTTTCTCTGAACTAGTTAGCTATCTTGTACTTCTGCTGCTTTCCCAGGGGGCTCACGGTACCTAGAATGCCCCCTCTGCAGTGGCCTCCCTTCCTTGTCTATAAAACAAATATCTACCTTTCTTTTCAGATGCAACTCAAGTCCTACCTCCTCTGGAAAACCCTCCAGTGATATCAAAGGCTGCTATTACTTTCATGCACCTGTGATACTTGTAAACTTTTGATTTTGAAGTATTTTTACATTTACATAAGAGTTGCAAAGATAGCACAGTTTCCATAAACCCTTCAACTCAGCTTCCTCTAATGTTAACATTTTATAAAATCACTGTGTGTTCATAAAAACAAAGAAATTAACATTTTTAAAATACTAGTAACTAAACTATAGAGCTTATTTCAATTTCACCAATTTCCCCACTAATATTCTTTTTCTGTTGAAGGATCTAACCCAACATCCCACATTGCATTTAGCTGTCTGTGATGTCCTTACTTTCTTCCTAGCAAGGACAGTTTCTCACTCTTCCTTTTTTATTCTAACTTTGACACTTCTGAAGAGTACTGGTCAGATCTTTCTTTTCAAAATGTCATGTTTTTCCACTGTAAAGTTACTATCTTTCCCTTTCTACACTGTATTTGTTAAAGTGAGTGACTAAGTTCAGCCCACACTTAAGAAGAAAGAAATGGAGTTCTACTTCATGAAAGAAGAAACATCAAAGAATTTGTGAATGTTTCTTAAAATTACCACAGTAACTAACAAATACTTAGGGGATACTTTGAGGCTATACAAATATCCCATTTCACCTTAAAGCTTCACCTATAATTTTAGCATTTATTATTTCTTGCCTACAGCACTTATCATTATAGTGTTCTAATAGTAATTTTACATTTCTCTCATTCTTTCCACATTTTTAATTGGAATTCTTCTATAAGGAAAATTTGTCTCTTCTCATTTATTAATTCAATCATTTATTTATATCCACATGGACTTATGTGTATTTTATACTTTGGGTTATAATCTGATACTATTACACTTTATTTTCTTGCTCAAGTTTTTGAGTGTTAGACATAGAAACTGTTTTTGTTTTGGTTCTTGTGTCATTTTAAAATTCCCTGTAACACTTTATTATACTTACCTGGGTGTGTCCGTCTTATCCAATTAGATTGTAAGTCCTAGAAGACAAAAATGTTGTCATATTTACCTTTGCCTTCCTAGAGCCATACACAGTGCCAAACACAGAATATTTCCATGGTAAAAGCCTGATAAATGAATTAAAAAAGTAGAGAAATGGGCGTAGAAGATTTTTCCTACCAATAAAAGCAGAATCCATCATTTTAGTTCCACACAAGCCCATATGAAAACAAAGGCAACTTGGATCCAGTATTGTTTATGAATAGTTCATCATTTGTATTTGGGTGTCACCTAACAGAGTTGTAGACCAATTTGTGAACAGGATTGCTGCAACCAAAGAAGAAGAGGTGTTGTTGAATTGGTGAGCAGATAGGATGTCTGATACATTGAGAATATTTTTAGAATTATGGCCTCCCAGGTTGGAAATGTGCTTTGGGAATAGCACATAGAAGCAGTCTGTACAGCTTTCCTGAATATGGGGCTCTCACAAGCTCCTTCTATCTTGAAAGTTGTCACTGACATCCGAAACAACCTCACTCCATACAAGATCAAGAGAGAGGTATAGATTTTAAGGTTTTTATTTTTATTTATTTTTAAAGAGAGAGAGAGAAGGGAGGGAGAAAGAGAGGGAGAAAAACATTGATGTGTGAGAGAAACATCAATGGGTTGCCTCTCACACTCCCCCAACTAGGGACCTGCCCCACAACCCAGGCATTTGTTCTGACCAGGAATCAAACCAGTGACCTTTCAACTCACAGGCTGGTACTCAGTCTGTTACAGAACCCCTGGGCTGCTCCAATTGAAAACAAACCCACGGGCTCTTTAGTTAGGGGCCCGATTGCCCGCCGCCAAAATTATAACTCTCAATACCAGAGTTTGGTGAAAAGAAAAAGAATTGTTTATTTAACAGTTATATAGATTTAGTTATTTGCGGATTTCTGTTGTTAAGTCTTATGCTCTTTAAAATACCCACAAACACATATCCTTGCCTCCCTCCCCTTCCAAACCAGGCTAGTTTTAGGGAAGTCAGAGAAACTGTTTCCCTACTTTCCAAACACAGTTCAGCTTTACCAGCAGCTGCCAATCATTCAATCTGATTGGGGAGGTCTTTTCTGTGCTGTGGTGCCCTCCAGCTCTCAATGCAGAACCACCTGGATTCTCAGCCTCCTTGCAAACTGCCTTCTTCCTGCAAACCGCGCAGATCTCCTCTCCTCCTCAAAACCGCATGGCGAGAGCCTCTTAAAGCAGCCTGGAGACCCCTTCTCCAAGCCACATGGAGAAGGCCCCTTCTCCAAGCCACATGGAGAAGGCCCCTTCACCAAGCCACGTGGAGGGAGCACACGAGAGAGCGAGAGAGCGAGAGCGAGCACGAGCGCGCGAGTGAGAGAGAGTCAGAGCGCCAGAGCCAGAGCGCGAGTGAGAGCCAGAGCCCGAACGAGAGCTTGAGAGAGTCCCAGTCTGAGTCAGAGAGAGTCTCAGAGTGCCAGTGAGAGCCAGAGCCCGAACGAGAGCTTGAGAGAGTCTCAGAGCGAGAGTCTCAGAGAGAGAGCCAGAGAGTCTCCCAGAGCGAGCGTCTGAGAGAGTCTCAGAGGGAGCATCTGAGAGAGTCCGAGCGCCAGAGAGAGTCCGAGCGCCAGAGCGCCAGTGAGAGCCAGAGCCCGAACGAGAGCTTGAGAGAGTCCGAGCTAAAATGTCTGCAGCTGCTTATATATCCCTGACTGCGTCATCTGACGCAGTGGGCGTTGCAAACAGTTCTGACCATTCACAGGTCCTTACGTAGGCTCTGTGTGCTTTCTCCATACTGTCCCCTGGTTCAAGACTCCTCCCATCTGCCTGAGGCTTTGGATGCATTAAAGCCATTTGCATAAGAAAGACACTAGCCACCAGCCTCAGGCATGTGGAAGCATTTGAAAAGCTGCTTACTTCTCCCCATCCCCCAGCAGCAAACTCTGGGGATTTTTGGACTCCCCTGTTTCTGTAACAAGTCCACTGAGCCACACCACCCAGGGCATGACAGAGGTATAGATTTAAAAGTAAGGCTATTCATCTAGTCAGAATGTTTCACCAAGCAATTTAATGCTTTAAGGTAATATTCTCATATATCTCAGTATTTTTGACATTTATTTTCATTATTGGCTTACATTTTTCTGGAAGGAAAAGCCAGTAGGTGGCAGAACTTTAGAAAATCTCCAATTCTCACACTTTTTTGTCTTCAGTGAGGACCACTTACTCCTGAAGGCAAAGCTGTATGACACCTGGCCAGGATGGTCTTGGTCTCTGCCCCAGTAGGTGTTAAAGAGATAGAAAGGGCTGCACTTAGGCCAATCCATAGCTACTCTGCTCTTCCAATGTCCAGAAAAGAAAAATAACCAATGATTTTTGGGGCCACATGAAAATCTTTCTAGAACAGTAGCACAGTACACTAAGGAGTCAGTCAGACATGAGTTGGAATCTTTTAGACTTCTTTCTTGCTCTGTGAGCTTGAACAAATTATTTACCTCTCCAAGCCTGTTTTTTCATCTTTAAAATGGTGTTGATAATAGTGCCAGCCAGGTAAGTGGTTATAAAGAGATTATGGATATAAAACCACTAATGGAATGCTTGAGTCATATTAGAGCTTGTTTTGTTGACAGCAAAATTATTCTCAGAGACTGAGATTGTTTTTGCCACTTTATTTCACACAGGTTCACTGCAGAAATTATAATTAATAATAATTTTACAAGGGGGGGGAGAGATCCAAGATGGCGGAGGAGTAAGTGGAAGCTACACTAACCTCCTCCCAGGACCAGTCTGGATTTACAACTTAGTTTTGGAGAAATCATCTGGAATAACCAACCGAACACCAGTTGGAAAGAAGTCTTATAACCACGGAGAGACAGAAAAGGCCGCTACATCACAACTTGACCGGTAGGGAGTGCGGAGACGCGGAAGGGCTGGCTGGGTTCACACGGGTGGCTGCTGAAGGGACTGAGAAACAGCTCAGCAGCCGGAGATTCCCCCTGAGAAGGGCAGGGTCTAAAACCCCAGCTGGGCTTCCCAGCCTACAGCAACAGAGTGGAAAGTAAAATAGTATCCAGCTGAGAAAAGTGAAAAGCCACAGGGTTTCTTGCTAGCCGGAGAGAAACAGCAGGAGAAAAAGAACTGTTAAGTGGATCACATACGAAAATATTTTGGCCACCACTTACCCTGGGCTCAAACAGAGGGAAGGCAGAGAGGACTGGAGACACTTGGGGAGAGTTTGGCACGGTGGCTTTGAGGGGAGAACTGGAGGAGCAGTCGACTGGATCCCAGTGATGACTCATCCCCAGTACTGCGGGTAGACGATTCCCCTCCAAGTGGCATCAGCCTGAGGGGAAGCAAAAGCCCTGCCTACAGGAATTAAGCTGCCACACCCACGGTCCTTAAGCCTGACAGCTAATCACAGATTGAATAGATTAACAATTAAAGAAGACAGACAACAGCAGTAGATCCCTGGAAGTCTCCAACAGGCTGCCTAGGGCCAGACTGGTACATGATCTGACGTCACCAGAGGCAGATCCAGGAAGTGCAGATCATTCTAAGAAGCACCAACAAACAATAGGAGTCACAAAAATGGGGAGACAGAGAAACAACCTCCCATCAAAAGGAAAGGTAGAATCCCCAGAAAGAGTGCTAAATGAAATAGAGGGGAGCGAACTATCAGATATGGAATTCAAAACATGGATTATGGAGAAGCTGAATGAGCTCAGCGGAAACTACAAAGAACTCCAGGGAAACTACAAGGAACTCCAGAAAAACTACAAGGAACTCACAGAGAATAACATGAGCATGAAAAAGGACATAGAAACTATCAATAAGAGCCAGGAGGAAATGAAGAATACGATCTCTGAATTGAAGAACACAGTAGAAGGAATTAAAAGCAGGCTAGAGGAAGCAGAAGATCGGATCAGCGAGCTGGAGGGCAACGTACACAGAAACTCCCAGACAATGCAACAAAATGAAAAAAGACTGAACAAGACTGAAGAGGTTCTAAGACAGCTGCAGGACAACATGAAACGTAATAATATCCGTATCATAGGAATTCCAGAAGGAGAAGAAGAAGAGCAAGGGATAGAAAACCTCTTTGAAAAACTAATGACAGAAAACTTCCCTCACATGAGGAGAGAAAGAGTCACGCAAGTCCAGGAAGCACAGAGGGTCCCAATGAAGATGAACCCCAACAGGCCCACCTCAAGACACATCATAATTAAAATGCCAACATTCAAAGACAAAGAGAGGATCCTAAAAGCAGCAAAAGAGAAACAACTAATAATATACAAGGGAGCTCCAATAAGGCTATCAGCAGAAACACTACAAGCCAGAAGGGAATGGCAAAAAATATTCCAAGCAATGAAAAACAAAGACCTAGAACCTAGAATACTATAACCAGCAAAGCTCTCACTCAAAATGGAGGGTGAAATAAGGAGCTTCCAAGACAAAAGAAGGCTAAAAGAATACATCTCCACCAAACCAGCAATGCAAGAGATGCTAAAGGGTCTGCTCTAAGAAGATAAAGAAACAGAGGGAGACAGAGAAGAACACGAGTACAAAGGGAAAAAATGACAATGAATAAGTACTTATCGGTAATAACCTTAAATGTAAATGGATTAAACGCTCCAATTAAAAGACATAGGGTAGCTGAATGGATTAGAAAGAATGACCCACATATATGCTGTCTACAAGAGACCCACCTTAGAACAAAAGATCTACACAGACTGAAAGTAAAGGGATGGAAAAAAGTATTTCAAGCAAATGGACATTAAAAAAAAAGCCGGGGTAGCAATACTTATATCAGACAAACCAGATTTCACAGCAAAGTCCATAAAAAGAGACAAAGAAGGGCATTTCATAATACTTAAGAGAAAAATCTATCAAGAAGATATAACCCTTATAAATATATATGCACCCAACTTAGGAGCACCCAAATATATAAGGAAATTTTTGAAAGACTCCAAGAAAGATATAGACAGAAACACACTGATAGTAGGGGATTTTAACACCCCATTGTCAACAATGGACAGATCTTCGAAGCAAAGAAACACCAAGATATTGAGGCACTGAACAATACTCTAGATCAAATGGACTTAGTCGATATATATAGAAGTTTTCATCCCAAAGAAGCAAAATATACATACTTCTCAAGTGCACATGAAACATTTTCAAAGATAGACCACATGGTAGGACAAAAAACAAGCCTTAAAAAATTCAAGAAAATTGAAATTATATCAAGCATCTTCTCAGATCACAATGGCTTAAAATTGGAAATCAACCTCAAGGAAAAAAACTCAAAAGCATTCAAACTCATGGAGAATGAATAACATGCTATTAAATAATGAATGGGTTAACAATGACATCAAGGAAGAAATCAAAAAGTTTCTGGAAACTAATGATAATGAACACACAACAACCCAAAACCTATGGGATACAGCGAAAGCAGTCCTAAGAGGAAAGTTCATAGCAATACAGGCCTACCTAAAAAAGCTAGAAGAATATCTAATAAAAATTTTAACCCTACAGCTACAAGAACTAGAGGAAGAACAACAAGCAAAGCCCAGATCAAGTAGAAGAAAGGAAATCATCAAGATCAGGGCAGAATTAAATGACATAGAGTCTAAACTAACAATTCAAAAGATCAACAAAAGTAGGAGCTGGTTCTTTGAAAAGATAAACAAAATTGACAAGGCTTTAACCAGGCTCATCAAGAAAAAAAGAGAGAGGACCCAAATAAATAAAATCAGAAACAAAAGAGGAGAAATCACAACTTATACCACAGAAATACAAAGGATTATAAGAAATTATTACGAACAACTGTATGGCAAGAAATTTGACAACCTAGAGGAAATGGACAGATTCCTGGAAACCTATAGTCTTCCCAAACTAAATCAAGAAGAAGCAGAAAGTCTGAATAGACCAATAACAGCTAGTGAAATTGAAGCAGTAATCAAAAAACTCCCAGCACACAAAAGCCCTGGACCGGATGGCTTCACAAGTGAATTCTACAAAACATTTAGGAAAGAACTAACTCCTATCCTCCTCAGACTATTCCAAAAGATACAAGAAGAGGGAAGACTGCCAAACTCATTCTATGAAGCCAGTATAACCCTAATTCCAAAACCAGGTCAAGACACAACAAAGAAAGGAAACTACGGGCCAATATCGCTGATGAATATAGATGCTAAAATCCCCAACAAAATATTGGCAAACCAGATCCAGCAACACATTAGAAAGATCATACACCACAATCAAGTAGGATTCATCCCAGGGATGCAAGGATGGTTTAATATTCGCAAATGAATAAACGTAATACACCACATAAACAAAATGAAAGACAAAAACCACATGATCAAATCAATAGATGCAGAAAAAGCATTTGATAAAGTACAACACCCATTTATGATAAAAACTCTCAGCGAAATGGGAATAGAGGGAGCATACCTCAACATAATAAAGGCCATATATGAGAAACCTGAAGCCAACAATATACTCAGTGGGCAAAAACTGAAAACATTCCCCCTGAGATCAGGAACAAGACAAGGATGTCCGCTCTCTCCACTCCTATTCAACATAGTCTTGGAAGTTCTAGCCACCGCAATCAGACAAGAAAGAGAAATAAAAGGCATCCAAATTGGAAAAGAGGAAGTAAAACTGTTGTTATTTGCAGATGACATGATAGTGTACATAGAAAACCCTATAGACTCCACAAAAAAACTACTCAACCTAATAAGTGAATTCGGCAAAATAGCAGGATACCAAGTCAATATTAAGAAATCAAAGGCATTTTTATACACCAACAATAAAAACTCAGATAAGAAACTGAAAGAAAAATTCAATTTACCATAGCAACAAGAAAAATAAAATACCTAGGAATAAACTTAACCAAGGAGGTAAAAGACCTGTACTCAGAAAACTACATAACACTGAAGAAAGAAATTAAAGAAGATACAAATAAATGGAAGCATATACCATGCTCATGGATGGGAAGAATCAACATCATTAAAATGTCCATACTACCCAAAGCAATTTATAGATTCAATGCAATCCCTATTAAAATACCAGCAACATATTTCACAGACCTAGAACAAATACTTCAAAAATTTATATGGAATCAAAAAAGAGCCCAAATAGCCACAACAATTTTGAGGAAGAACACAGTAGGAGGAATCACAATACCTGATATCAGACTATACTACAAGGTCACGGTAATCAAAACAGTCTGGTACTGGCATAAAAACAGACATATAGATCAATGGAACAGAATAGAGAGCCCAGAAATAAACCCAGGTTCATATGGTCAACTAATATTTGACAAAGGGGGAAAGAACATCAAATGGAGTGAAAAGAGCCTCTTCAACAAATGGTGTTGGGAGAACTGGACAGGGACATGCAAAAAAATGAAACTAGACCACCAACTTACACCATACACCAGAATAAACTCAAAATGGATCAAAGACTTAAATGTAAGCCGTGATACCATAAAAGTCCTAGAGGAAAAAATAGGCAGGAAATTTTCAGATATCCCACGTAGCAACTTTTTCACGGATATATCTCCTAAGGCAAGGGAAATAAAGGAAAGAATAAACAAATGGGACTACATCAAACTAAAAAGTCTCTGCTCAGCTAAAGAGAACATCAGCAAGAAGAAAAGAAAACCAACTATATGGGAAAATATATTTGCCAATGACATCTCAGACAAGGGATTGATCTCCAAAATATATAAAGAACTCATACGACTGAACACCAAGAAGACAGACAACCCAATTAAAAAATGGGCAAAGGACCTGAACAAACACTTCTCCAAAGAAGACATACAGAGGGTCCATAGACATATGAAAGTATGCTCAACATCACTAGCCATCAGAGAGATGCAAATAAAAACCACAATGAGATACCACCTCACACCAGTCACAATGGCCATCATCAACAAATCAACAAACAACTTGTGCTGGAGAGGATGTGGAGAAATGGGAACCCTGGTGCATTGCTGGTGGGAATGCAGACTGGTGCAGCCACTATGGAAAACAGTTTGGAATTTCCTCAAAAAACTAAAAATGGAACTGCCTTTTGAACCAGCAATTCCATTGCTAGGATTATATCCGAAAAATCCTGAAACACCAATTCAAAAGAACCTATGCACTCCAATGTTCATAGCAGCACTATTTACAATAGCCAAGTGCTAGAAACAACCTAAATGCCCATCTGTAGAAGAGTGGATCAAAAAACTGTGGTACATTTACACAATGGAGTTCTATGTAGCAGAAAGAAAGAAGGAACTTCTACCATTTGCAACAACATGGATGGGACTAGAGAGAATAATGCTTAGTGAAATAAGCCAGGCAATTAAAGAAAAATACCTTATGCTGTCACCTATTACAGGAAACTAATGAACAACACAAACAAATGAGCGAAGTTGAACCAGAGCTATGTAAACAACAAGTAGACTAACAGTAACAAGGGGGGAGGTGGGAGGGAGAGAAGGGGGTAAGAAGGGGAAGTGTTAAGTCAAAGAACATGTATAAATGACCCACGGACATGGGCAACTGAGTAGGGACTGAATGTGGGGGAAGGGAGGGGCAGGGTACAGGGAAGCAAGAGAGGGAAAAGAGTGAGACAACTGTAATGGAAAAACAAACAAAAAAATTTTTTTAGTGGGGGAAAAATGAAAATATAAAGAATAGAAATGCCAGTTCAGTGAATATTAGATCAACGATTTTCCTTCACGTTGTATATTTTTCTCCCTATTTGATTTCTCCAGAGTTTGGCATTCTAAACAAGTAAGTAATGACTTAAGTTTCTTTGCATAGACCTAATAAGACCAGTTGTTAATAGAGGTTCCTTTTTTTTGACCAAGTCTTTGACTGGAATGTCAAGCCTAAAGGAGATATACTTGGGCTCAAGTTGTTACCAAAAAGCCCTGAGGAACTTGAAATGACTTTCAAAGGTAATAAAAGCCCGCGAGATAAAAGGCCTGCTACCATGGTTGGTTGTGCGGTCCACAGCAATCTCTCCAGGGAAGGAACGAAGGTTGTTTTCCTGAAAGATGGCTAGAAGGGACCTTAAGGCACAATGGAAAACCGGAAAGACTTGGAAAGGACAGGTGTGTACAGGCAAGGATGAATGCCAGGTATGTGGCCCAGCTTCTGTGCCCTGAAGAGCAGACTGAGGGTCACCCTAAATGTTCCTTGGGTAAGTTCCAGCAAAGCAGAACTAAAGTTCATAAGTGATCATTTGCTGATCTTGTTATGTTTATGCAAATGAACAGGATAAATTAAAAATAGACTTAATGTAGTCCCTTTAAAGACAAGGAGGGTAATCTTAGGGAGAAAAATCATTATTCAAGGAAAATCACAATGATCAGTAGTAGACTGTAAAGTAGGTCAGCTAACTGTCTTAAAAGTTTCTTCTTATTTAAAATATGGTTTCACTTGAAAATTAAACCATGTCTGCGATATCACCAAAGAGATTCAAGTTGCAGGCAAGTAGAATGTCAAGTGCCTTGCAACTGGATGTCTTCCCAATAAGACAGTCTTACAGATTTAGAGACTTGTTTGTTGGTTATGTTACATAAATTAACATGTGTTTTCTGTTTTCAAATGGCATAAGCCTATGACTGCATTACCTGAGTGATTGTCTGTACGCATAAGCCTCACTTAATCCTCTCTGCATTGCTGCCTCCTGAGACTCAATGGTTTGGCTGAACTAAATGGCTGGGTTGGTGAAGAATGGGGTGGTCTGTGGGCTTCACTTTAAAACTGGTTTCTCTTTTCTATCCTAATGGCTTGGAGAGAAAGGGCCCAGAGGTCTGAGAGGGGGGAAACATAAACTATTTCCCTGAGCCCAAACTAAATATAATGGGCAAAAGGGTTTTGGACAGGCGAGATGTGCCTAGCAAACCTTCCTCCAAAGAAGCCCCCCCCCTTTTTTTTTAAATTTTCCCTAATGTGGAACATTGAAAAATTAATCCCTGCCTTTTGTCATCTAGTAGCTATGGATTGAATGATGCCTTTTAACCCTTTTCGCCAAATCTGTTGCCCCCAGAACACAACAAGGATGCCAGCCTGTTAAACCAAGCACGCCGTTGTCCGGAGACAGCCAACTGACCTGGAGTCTGCACGATCCTTCCCCATGTGGGAAGGCCACCCTCCCCTCCACACCCCCACTATTATTAGGGATTTCTGGACCCAATGGTAGGTAGGACGACGACCATGTCCAGCTTGAAGCAGCTAGAAGAGCTTGAGACCTTCGCCCATTGTCCTTTACAAGATTACAAAGGGTCTTAATATCTGAGAGGGAGGGATAGTTATTTTTTACCAACCATGGGTATGGACTTGGGGGGGGGAGGCTGGGGGAGGGAGATGATGGATGGAGGGGAGTAAAGGGGAGAAAATTGGAACTATTGTAACAATATAATCAATAAAGAAAAGCTGGGAAAAAATAATTTTACAAGGGGGACCCCAAAAAGCTATTTATAAAAAATTGTGTATTTATTCTTATATGTTTAAAGTTCAGTCACCTTCCAAGTACTATCCATTTGATACAATACACCTATCAATATATTTTTTCCACTGCTCAAAATAGTTTTTGAACTTGTTGATTTTGATGATTTTTAGTGCTTCTGCTATTTTTTGTTTCATCTCTTCCACATGGGCAAAATTTTTCCCTTTGAGAAATTTTTTCATCCAGGGAAACAAAAAAAAAAGCCGCTCGGTGTAAGGTCAGGTGAATAGGAAGGGTGGTGCACAGGCATCATGCCATTTTTCGTCAAAAAATGCTGAGCACTCAATGCAGTGTGGGTAGGTGTGCTCATAAATTTCCCATCATAAAATGGGCAAACGTGTCCAAAGAGTCTTCAAAAAAATTCACTGAAGCCAAATGCAGCCTCTCGCAACAACTCCAGCTGGTACTCTGATACAGGTGGGTTTCTAGAATATTCAACTAGTGGGGGAAGCCTGTACTGCAAGGGGCCCACCTTTCAGAAGATAATTCAGGTTTCTTGGGGCGAGTCCCTTCTCATACAAGTCAATAGCATATGAAATAAAGTCTCCTAAAAAGTCAATAAAAAATATCACACTCCAAACCAATAATAGACTAATTAATTACACTATTGTTTAGGGCAAAGAGAAGATGAAAGAAATAAAATCCAAATTTAGTTGAGGTGTCTCTTTCTAAACATTGGTTCTCAGAAGAGTCAGTTCTTCCAATGAAATCTGGATATCAGTTGCTGGCTTGGTTCCCTTGCCACTAGACATGTAGCTAGTGAGCAATGGAACAGCTGTTGGCAGGCAAGTGGGGTGCTCCAAAGGTTATTAGTCCAGAAATCATTATATAGCTTGTGTCACTGCCTATGAGGAGTAGCCTCACCAAGGCAGGAACACATGTCCATTCTCTTCCTGTGACTGCTTCACAGTTAAACACCACTGCTGACCAAGAGCCTGCATGGTAGGAACAATTGTCTCAAGATCTTCAGAGAGCTATTTAGATCAGCGAAGATTAGCCTTTCCCAGTCTGAACATTTAAGTCTTCATTGACTTTTGGCATTTAAATTTTAAATGTCCATTACATCATAGCCACTCTTCCATATGTTCTTATCCATAAGTCCCCAGTGGTGCCTGTCAACAGCTGAGCTACTGAGTGCTTCTCGACAACAGATGTCCATGACAACATCCTGGCACAGCTTCCTCGGTATAAACAAATTCACCCTTAGATCAAAACAACTTCACTTAAATCATAAACAAGTGGATTTGAAATCATAACAAACCAATACATAACAGAACTCAAGAATGACACCTGTCATGAATGTGTCCCAAAGGCTCCAAACACTGAATTCCCAAAGTTTTTCCTCTCATAGTTTTTAGTTCTTATCTAGTCTGCAGCAAATACCTGGTGCTGCTCTACTCCACCCCAAATGTGAAAACAATTAGCAAGCCTCTTTTCATATAGCCCTCATGCCCCTGGTCTGCAACCTTTCCTTCTAGCCTTTTACGATGTGTATAGCTCTCCTCAAAAATGGTTCCAAATATGTTTCAAATTGTTGCCAGCTGCAAAAGCCTCCAATATCAACCTCCTGCTTGTATTTATTGCCCTCTATTCAGACTATACTGTGGCTGTCTTAACAATACAGGTTCACACAGCTTGTTCTAATAAAATGGGATGAAATCTCTTGTGTGTATCCCTAGGTAGTCATGTTGTTTCCTGATCAAGTGTTACAAGCTTTTTGTCAATAAAAGGAGAAATGGGGGGGTGATTCACCTGTCATCTTCCAGTATCCCAAGACAATCCCCACACATGGGAATTTATCTTCACCTGGAAACCCTGATTACAATGCAGTGATTATTTTGGATTGTTGCTTAACTTCTGAGTAGCATTCATGTATAAAATACAGAGCTCTAGTAGGTTTTCCAGATTTTTCTGCCCTTGGTCTTCTACCCAGTTAGAGTGATAGAGCTGAATCTTTAAGAACAGGTCTGTAGGTCAGACTCTGGCTCGCACAGCACCAAACATCCTATAAGCTGATGATAAATAATACAAACATATCATAAGCACCTATAAAATGATATGGGATGACATCATGCAATGCAAGATATAACTCCTGTAATCAGGACCTAACTGGCCATTTTTAGGACACTTGGTCCCTGCCATCAATCTCCTGCCTCCAGGACTGCAATTTGATCTGTACAGCTGAGAAGAAAGTTAGTAAATGTGCAGGGTATTTGTCTCTAAATATCTGAGGAGAAACCATAAAGGGAAGAGGTGAAAATTACTCAGTGTGGTCAGTGGGGCAAGAAAGAGATTACAGAGCTTAAATTGTGTTTTCCACACATCAGGCTTAGCTACATCATTAATGAAAACAGCATGTAACAAAAGGTGAAACAGAGGGCATTCTGAAGACTCATCATTAAAATAATTTCACTACCTTATATTTGTAGGCAAGTTAATCAGGGGTAGGAGGATAGAAACCTCTTTATAGGATGAGTGTCCAGAATTGTGGGGACAAGGTCAGGCAGTGTCACTCTGATTGGGATAATAAGAATTGAAAACAAAATAGATGGGGTTAGCCATCTGTGGAAATCTTTTCAGAAGCAACCAACCCTAAGAGATTACTTGAAAATGTATTGCTAATGAAATGAAAGCAAGTCCCTAAAATTTCCTCAGGAAGATGCCAATCAAAATGTCATGTATTTAGGATCTCAGAATTGTTAATCATATTGGTAGCCAATAAGATCTGTAATCTTATTTTTTGAATAACATTGGGCAAATCTTTTGACCTCTTTGAGATCCACTGTCTTCATCTGAAACATGGTAAAGGCTCATAACTACCTGACAAAATTACTGGATTATATGAAAACATTCATTAGAAAGTGCTTTGTAGATTATTAGAACCCTAAAATATTAGGATGATGATAATGACAAAAATGCAAATGACCATGAGCTGTAGAGAAAGGAGAATTTCAGTGTACATTTTTTATGATGTGATTATACCTAGGCCAACCTGCCTTGCTTGGGAATATCTTAGGATGTTACTGTCCCCTGCCTATCTCTTTTAACCTTCTCAGCCACAATTACCAGTGATTTGTCATCAAAGTTACCATTCATCTCAGTCATTCTTTCCAGCTGGAGACAAGTATTATTCTCTTACTTTACCAAGCCCTCCCCTTTCCTACTTTCAAGCACCTCCCACTTCTTCTTGAATGGAAGGAGGAAAGACCATAGTTCATTTTCCCCAATATATTTCTCTTTTCCTATCACTTTCTTTTCCTTCTTATTCCCCAAAATACATATGTAAGTAAAATAAGTTGAGTCAAAAATATATACCTTTGATTAGTCTCCTTATCTCCAAGTGGGACTGGCCGCAAAAGCAAAAAGTATAAACATTCATAAATATTTTGAGGCTCATACTGTTATGGTCCTAAGAGATCACCAAGTCTTTATCCAGTGTTATGTTTTATCATGTGATTCTGCAACTGATTTCAAATATAGTATGTTCTCAATGATATTTGTTGGAAAAATGTGAATATGAATGAATAAGGTAATAATTGGGAAAGTGCACTGTAAATATAAACACTTGTTCAAATTCCAATATATTCTAGTGAGGTGAGTATTGTAAGTATCTGCATACCCATTTTACAGGTGGAGAAAAATACTTCGAGGGATAAAGTACAATACATTGTCCAAAGTGATACAATGAGTTGGTCAAAGAGAAAGGAAGAGAGTTCCCTGTCTCTTGACACTTTTGCCAGCTAATTTTCTACTGTAGCACACTGTCTCTAATTTTGTTTTCAGTATTGTTATTCTTATTGGTTGGAATTTTTAGATATCTTACGATGGACCATGTGGGATGAGGTTGTGGTAGTGCTCAGTTTGGCTTGAGCCTTTCAAAGACATTAAAAAGTGCAAAGAGAGGGGAAGATGGTGGAGGAGTGAGGGGAGGCTGCGCTTTCTGGCTCCCAAGACCCATCTGCAGTTTGGGCTAATTGCAGACAGAACATCTCAGTGAGCAGCTGGACACTGGCAGGAGTCAAGCCCTGGCACTGCTGGATTAGAGAAAACCATCTGGGAACAACCTGTTTGGAGAAGATAGTGGAGGAAAAAGGGACAAGATGAGATTTCTGACTGGGTTGGTTCCCTGAGCTGCAGCTGGAAGTACACAAAGGCTTTTTGGTGACCACAGGCTTCCCCAGAGAGGAATTGGGAGGAGAGAAGATCTCTGCCCACTGGCAGAGACAGGACTGGGCCAGGTGGCATCTGGCGCTGAAAGACAAGAAACAGTGTACTGCCGTGCATGTGAGAATGTGATTTTCCTTTATATTTTACTCTTGTGTACTGTGGAGGGGAGGAAAGGTCGGCAGTGATAGGACATTCTTGAGGAGTGCAGGCATAGAAGTGCACTCACTTACTCACCAACTCTCCCCTTGGGTCGCGCGGGCAAGCACAGGGAAGTGCCCTCATTCACAGGCCCAGGTGCATGGGGCCAAACGTGTGCAGGTGCCCCTCGGACACACCCCAACGGACACAAGATCAGTGCCCCAAAGGGTGCAGGGAGGGCCCGCTGGGCACGCAGAAAACTGTGCGCAGACACCCCTGGCCAGCCCCAGTGGGTGCCAGGCTGTAGCGTTGACCACTTGCGCTGGCTCTGCTCGTGCCTGCCCAGGCAGGTGCGGGAAGAGCGGGCAGCTGCAGCATGGGAACAGCAAGTGGCAGCCACTCACACTCTCATTTCCACCGTGCACAAGAGTCAGGGCCCTGCCCCAAAGGGCGAGAGACCAATTCCCGGGGCGCGCTTGGCAGGCCTGAGGCTAGCGCTAAGACCACTTTGCGCGCACGTGCGCTTGCACACAAACACCACGGCCAGTTCCAACAGGCACCAAATGAATGAATGCACTGGCTACCGGGGGTGCGCACCGCTGCTGCAAAAATCAGGAACCTCTGGCCCACCTCATTAGACCAGCTGTGGATGCAGAAAAAGAAGACGACACACAAAGGCTGAACTGAGTAAAAACTTTCCTCTTACATATTTTTTAAATTTTTATTTCTATTTTAGTTTTTTTATTTGTATGTTATTTAATTTTATTTTTTTTTAATTTCTTCTTTAATTTTTACTTTTATTTTTAAAAAAATATTAAACTATCTCTTTAATTTGTTTCATACCATCTCTCCTTCTCATCCTTCCTCTTTAATTTTTCTTTGTTTGTCTAGTTTAGCCTCCCTTTCACACTAAATAAATAGAATATAACTACTATATAAATCTAATACTATACAATTCCACACTCTTACTATATTCTGCATTCTTACCTCTTTTTCTTTTATTATTATTAACATACAATGTCAATATTACCTACAGTCTGCATAGTCTCAACACTACTCGCTACTATTATTAATCTGTCTTCACCTCTCTCAAAAATCATATTTTTCTTCTTTAAAAACAACTCTTATCTATTCTTTCTATAGTATAAAAGCCCTAATCTCTCTACATTTATATTAATACTGGCTCATTTGCTGATGATAGCAGGATAGAGGGTGGGGGATATTTTTGAGGGTGTGGGTTTCCTGTCTGGGCTGTGTGTTTATGTTTTTAACAGCATCTCCACAAAAGAACTCAAGACAAAGTGGACAGAGTGACACTCAATCAACTAGCAAGAGAGAAGATCCTACCAAAGAGCATCTGAAATGTAGCCAGACAGTATAAACGAACGACATAGAGGGTACCCCAAGAACCTCAGGCTCAGGAGATCAAAGAGACTGCACCATTGAAACCCCCAGATCTCCTATAAAGAATCTCATACCACAAAGGTGGGAAGTTAAAACAAACAAATCCAAAAAACAAAAACAAACAAGAAGAATCCAACACGGTAAGACACAGAAACAACCTCTCAATGAAAAGAAAAGAGAAATCTCCAGAAAGAGAGGTAGATGGAATAGACATAGCCCAAATGTCAGACATGGAATTCAAAACAATGGTGGTGAAGAAGCTCAATATACTCGACAACCTCTAAAAAAACTACGAAGACCCCCAAGGAAGTTACCAACAGCTCCAAGAAAATTAGAGGGAACTTACGGAGAACTACACCAGCATAAAAAAAGGACATAGAAACTATTAAAAAGCACCAAGAAGAAATGAAGAATACAATCTCTGAACTAAAAAACACAGTAGAATCAATCAAAAGCAGGCTAAACGAAGCAGAGGATTGGATCAGTGAGTTAGAGGACAATGTAAAAAAACATTCCCAGATAATACAACAAAATGAAAAGATATTGAAAAAATATGAACAAGATGTAAGGGAATTACAGGGTAGCATGAGAAAAAATAATATCAGGATCATTGGAATAAAAGAGGAAGAGGAAGAACGAGGAATAGAAAAGCTGATAGGAGAAGTATTGACAGAAAATTTTCCCAACCTGATGAGAGAAAATGTTATGCAGGTCCAGGACTCACAGAGAGTCCCAGTGAAGAGAAACCCCCAAAAACCCACTCCAAGGCACATCATAATTAAAATGGCAACATTCCAAGACAAAGAGAGAATCCTAAAAGCAGCAAAAGAAAAACAGCAAATAATATACAAGGGAGCTCCGATAAGGCTATCGACCGATTTCTCAACAGAAACACTACAAGCGAGAAGGGAATGGTCAAAAATATTTCAAGCAATAAAAAACAAAGGCCTACAACCAAGAATACTCTACCCAGCAAGGCTCTCATTCATATTGGAAGATGAAATAAGGAGCTTCCCAGACAAAGGAAGACTAAAAGAATACATCTCCACCAAACCAGAATTACAAGAGATGCAAAAGGGAATGTTTTAAGAAAAAGAAGAAAAAAATAGGAAAAGAACATAGGTACAAAGGGTAATGAATAAATACATGTCAATAATAACCTTAAATGTAAAGAGATTAAATGCTCCAATTAAAAGACATAGGGTAACGGAATGGATAAGAAAACAGGACCCACATAATTGCTGTCTACAAGAAACACACCTCAAAACCAAAGATTTACACAGACTGAAAGTAAAGGGATATAAAAAAGTATTCCAAGCAAACAAACATGAAAAAATAAAGCTGGAGTAGCAGTACTTATATCAGACAAAATGGATTTCAAATCAAGGGCCATAAAAAGAGACAAAGAAGGACATTTCATAATACTTAAGGGAACAATCCCTCAAGAAGATATAACACTGATAAACATATATGAAACCAAAACAGGAGCACCTAAATACATAAAGAAAATATTAGAAAACCACAAGAAGGATATTAACAGCAACACACTCATAGTAGGGGACTTTAACACTCCTTTATCAACAATAGACAGATCTTCGAAGCAAAGAAACACCAAGGATATACAGGCATTGAACAACACATTAAACCAAAGGGACTTAACTAATATATATAGAACTTCTCATCCCACAGAAGCAAAATATACATTTTTTTCAAATGCACATGGGACATTTTCAAAGATAGACCACATGATAGGTCACAAAACAAGCCTCAACAAATTCAAGAAAATTCAAATCATATCAAGCATTTTTTCAGACCACAATGCCTTGAAACTAAAAATCAAACTCAGAGAAAAAAAATCAAAGACATCCAAAGTCATGGAGAATGAATAAGATGCTATTAAATAATGAATGGGTTAACAATGACATCAAAGAAGAAATCAAGACATTTCTGGAAACTAATGATAATGAACACAACAGCCCGAAACCTATTGGACACAGCAAAAACAGCCCTAAGAGGGAAGTTCATAGGAATACAGGCACATCTGAAAAGGATAGAAGAATCTCAAATAAAAAATCTAACTGTAAAGCTACAAGAACTAGAGCAACAACAACAAACAAAGCCTAGGGCAAGAAGAAGGAAGGAAATCATCAAGATCAGAGAAGAACTAAATGACATAGAGACCAAACAAACAATTCAAAAAATCGATGAAACTAGGAGATGGTTCTTTGAAAAAATAAACAAAAATGACAAGCCTTTAGCCAGGCTCATCAGGAAAAAATGCGAGAAGACCCAAATAACAAAATCAGAAATGAAAGAGGAGAAATCACAACTGATACCACAGAAATACAAAGGATTGTAAGAAATTACTACAAAAAACTATATGGCAAGAAATTTGACAACCTAGAAGAAATGGACAAATTTCTAGAAACATATAACCTTCCAAAACTGAATCAAGAGGAAGTAGAAAGCCTCAAGAGACCAATAACAAAGAAGGAAATTGAAACAGTAATCCAAAATCTCCTGGCACACAAAAGCCCTGGACTGGATGGCTTCACAGGCGAATTTTACAAAACATTTAGGGAAGAACTAACTCCTACCCTCTTCAAACTATTCCAAAAAATCCAAAAAGAGAGAAAAATCCCAAACTCTTTCTATGAAGCCAGTGTTACTCTAATCCCAAAACCAGGTCAAGACACAACAAAGAAAGAAAACTAAAGGCCAATGTCACTGATGAACATAGATGCTAAAATCCTCAACAAAGTATTGGTAAACAGGATCCAGTAACACATTTGAAAGATCATACACCACGATCAAGTGGAATTCATCCCAGTGTTGCAAAGATTGTTTGATATTCATAAATCAATAAATATAATACATCACATAAACAAAATGAAAGACAAAAATTACATTATCGTATCAATAGATGCAGAAAAAGCATTTGATGAAGTACAATGCCCATTTATGATAAAAACACTCAGCAAAATGGGAATAGAGGGCGCATACCTTAACATAATTAAGGCTATATATGAGAAGCCTGAGGCCAACATCATACTCAATGGACAAAAACTCAAAGCATTCTCCCTGAATTCAGGAACTAGACAAGGCTCCCCACTCTCTCCACTCCTATTCAACATAGTGTTGGAATTCCTAGCCATAGCAATCAGACAAGAAAAAGAAATAAAAGGCATCCAAATTGGGAAAGAAGAAATAAAACTATCATTATATGCAGATGACATGATAGTATACCTAGAAAACCCTATAAACTCCACTAAAAGACTACTCAATATAATAAGTGAATTTGGCAAAATAGCAGGGTACAAAATAAATATACAGAAATCTAAGGCATTTCTGTACACCAACAATAAAATATCAGAGACAGAAACAGAAAAGAAAATACCATTTACTATAGCAACAAGAAAAATAAAGTACCTAGGAATAAACTTAACCAAAGAGATAAAAGACCTGTACTCTGAAAATTACTCAACATTGAAGAAAGAAATTAAGGAAGATACAAATAAATGGAAGCATATACCATGTTCTTGGATGGAAAGAATCAACCTCATCAAAATGACCATACTACCCAAAGCAATTTACAGATTCAATGCAATCTCTATTAAAATACTAATGACATATTTCACAGACCTAGAAAAAATACTCCAAAAATTCATGTGGAACCAAAAAAGGCCTCGAATAGCAAAAGCAATCTTGAGACAGAAGAACACAGCAGGAGGAATCACAATACCAGACATGAAACAATACTACAAAACCACTGTGATCAACACAGTCTGGTATTGGTGTAAGAACAGACATATAGATCAATGGAACAGAATAGAGACTCCAGAAATAAGTCCAGGACTAGATGGTCAACTAATATTTGACAAAAGAGGAAGAAACATCAAGTGGAGTGAAAAGAGCTCTTCAACAAATGGTGCTAGGAGAGCTGGACAGGGATGTGCAAAAAAATGAAAATTGACCACCAACTTACACCACACACAAGAATAAACTTGACATGGATCAAAGACTTAAATGTAAGCCGTGAAACCATAAAAGTCCTAGAGGAAAACATAGGCAGGAAAATTTCAGATATCCCACGTAACAATATTTTCATGGATACATCTCCTAAGGCAAGAGAAATAAAGGAAAAAATAAACAAATGGGGCTACATCAAACTAAAGAGTTCTGCTCAGCAAAAGAAAACATCAGCAAGATGAAAAGGAAACCAACCATATGGGAAAACATATTTGCCAATGATATCTCAGACAGAGGACTGATCTCCAAAATATATAAAGAGCTTATACAACTCAACATCAAGAAAACAGACAACCCAATTAAAAAATGGGCAAAGGACTTGAACAAACACTGCGCCAAAGAGGACATACAGAAGGTCCATAGACACACGAAAAAATGTTCAACATTACTAGCCACCAGAGAGATGCAAGTAAAAACCACAATGAGATACCACTTTACACCTGTCAGAATGGCCATCATCAAGAAATCAACAAACAAGTGCTGGCGAGGATGTGGTGAAATGGGAACTCCTAGTGCACTGTTTGTGGGAATGCAGAGTGGTGCAGTCACTGTGGAAAACAGTATGCAATTATCTCAAAAAAACTAAAAATGGAACTGCCTTTTGAACCAGCGATTCCACTCCTAGGATTATACCCAAAAAATCCTAAAGCTCTAATTCAAAAGAACTTATGCACTCCTATGTTCATTGCAGCACTGTTCACAATAGCTAAGTGCTGGAAACAGCCTAAGTGCCCATCTGTCGATGACTGGATCAAAAAACAGTGGTACCTTTACACAATGGAATACTATGCAGCTGAAAGAAAGAAGAAACTCCTGCCATTTGTGACAACATGGATGGAACTAGAGAGAAATATGCTTAGTGAAATAAGCCAGGCAAAGAAAGAAAAATACCATATGATGTCACCTAATACAGGAAACTAAAGAACAACATAAACAAATGAACTAAATAGGACAAGGAGCAGAATAACAGTCAATAGGGGAGAGGGGAGGGGGGGAGAGGAGGGGGTTAAGTAAGGGAAGGGTTTAGTCAAGGAACGTGTATAAATGACTCATGAACATGGGCAATGGGGGGGGATATGATTGTGGGAGAAGGGGTGGGCTGGGTGGGGCGAGCAATGGGGGAAAAAATGGGACAACTGTAATTGAAAAACCAAAAATTAAAATAAAAAAAAAGTGCAAAAAGTGACTGATTGTGCATGAGTCCTATTCTGTATCTTTTTAAATCAGTTTTATTGTAAAGTAATCCATTAGGCTAGTAAATTCATTGCAAAAGGACACAACTTTTTAGCAGAGTCTAGTTCAGTAAGAAACTGGTACCAAAGAACTGAAGTTAGAAGTGTTTGCTGGAGTGACTCTTTGCAGATAATCAGAAAATGACAGAAAGCCAATCTCTTCTAAAGCTCTTTAAACCACCTTTTCTCTCAGGAAACCAAGTAACTTGCCTTTATTTTATTAAGAAACTATTACCCTAAGATTTTTTTACAGCTAGAATGGATGATAAAGGAACAGTAATCATCTTTATGGAACAGGTGTAAGACAGCTTTCAGGAGCCCTGCATTTGCAATGTGGTGTCTCAATCAATTACACTGAAATAGCAGCAGCTGCAGAGACATTGTTACCATAGAAACACAATAAGGATAGCTTATAGAAGTGGACACCCAGGACCTAAGCACCCCACGCTCTTCTATGTGAAGATGGTTCAGAGCATAATTATGCAAACTTATGGCAGAAATACCCATTTTAATACACAGAGCACAATCCCTGAAATCTTTTCTAAAGTTCCCTTTGGGGACTGTATTTATAGCAAATACACTGAATAACCAAACCTAAGTGGGCCTCAATGATACCCTGTGTGAGATTCAGTTCCATGTGAGAACACATCATTCTTTCTGCTCTACTGTCACCCTCCTGCTTTAAGCAAGCCTCCATCTTTTCTCATCAGGACTCTTGTAATAACCCACTAGGTGGTCTTCTTGCCTATTTTTGGATCACATACAACTCTTCCTTTACATTGTTCCCAGAGTGATCTTTCTAAAAATTCAAATATATTATCATGTTACTACTTTATGAAAACCATATCCAGGGGTTTCCCATAACCTCAGCTGTATTTCCAAAAATGTATTCTGGGGTTCCATTGTCAAATAAGTTTGAGAAGTGCTTCTTACCATATTCCTACTTCTGAGTGGGAATTCATTCTGCATTTTAGTGTATTGAGCACTCTGAAAAAAAAAATACTATAATAAACCTGTTTGGCTTGTTTAAGCCCATGGCTTCCATATTTAAGTGACCACAGAACCCTTTTTCATACTACCTTTATCAACATTTTCGAAACCAGATATAGCAATTTATCAGTTTCTTCCAGAAAATTATTGGGTAAGATGTTAATAGGTTATTCATTTCTTAGACCCATGTTGTTCTTTAGTTAAAATTTACTGAGAAAAACAATATTTTTTTTAGCTCACTGACCTGAGTTTTTATTAATAAATTTTATTTTATAGAGTCGTTTACAGTTCAGAACTGAGTGGAAAGTACAAGCACAGCCTCCCCTACTACTGACATCATACACCAGCATGGTACATTTGTTATAATTGATGAACTTACATTGATAAGTCATTATCACCCAAAGTCCATGATTTACATTAGAGTTCACTCTTGGATATATCTCAAGTTTGCACCATAAATTGAAGTCCCTCATCAATTTTGAGACTCTATTGATATTGCTCTGTTATTTAAAATAGGAGCACCAGTAATCTATTTTTAAGAATCAGGTTTTCAAGACTCAGTAAAGTCCTTTATAAACAATTACTAGAGCATGAACTTAGTTATACTGGGTTGGCCAAAAAGTTCATTTAGTTTTTTCCATTAAAAAACAACAACATGTTTTTCATTTTCACCAATAACTTTATCGATTTGAATATTTTGAGTATGTCAGCTATCTCCCATGTGGTAGAAACTTGATTGTTTTCAACTAATGTCTCAGTTTGATTGCTATAAACTTCAATTGATCTACCCAACCATGGAGCATCATCCAGCAAGAAATCTCCAGCACAAATCTTCACAAGCCACTTTTGACACATTCAACCAGCCATAGCACTTTCTCCGTACACTGCACAAATCTTTTTATTTTTTTCACTTCAGTTCTTTTTACCTTTCTTGAAATAATAAAACATAATGTGACAAAAATGTGTATTTTCCTCTGCCTTCAATATTAAAATGGTTACACAAAAAATTCACCAATTTTGATGTTTTTTTAATGCATGCTGATATAACAGCTGTCACAATACAATCTAACAAAATTGTTTTTGAATGAAATTAAAGACAACTGAGTGCTCCTAGAGCCATCTTACAGGGGAAAAAAATGAACTTTTTGGCCAACCCAATACATCAACAGTATCAGTTGTTTTCATTAGCAATGTTTCTCACAAAGCTGAAGGCTAATCCTTTTCTACCATCATGGGAATGACACCAAGGAACAATATAGAAACAGAAGAGATGTATGCTGAATTTTAAAAGTAGTACAGAAGTTTATCAGGTGAAATGTGGAGAAAGAGCACTTGTTATGGATTGAATTGTGTTTCTCCCATATTCATATGTTGAAATCCTAACCCCATGTGACAGTATTAGAGATAGAGTCTTTAAGGAAATGATAAAGGTTAATAAGGCCATAAGAATGGAGCCCTAATCCCACTGAACTTGTACCCTTATAAGAAGAGGAAAGGTACCAGCACTTTCTTTCCCCCACATGAGAAGACAGCCATCTGCAATACATGAAAGGATTCCTTGCCAGAACCCAAACATGCTGAGACACTAATCTCAAACTCCCAGCCTTCAGAACTGTGAGAAATATATTTATGTATTTAAGTAACCCACTCTATGATATTTTATATGGCAGCCCAATCAGCCTAATACAGCATCTGAGCAGAGCATAGCCTATGAAAATGTAAAGCATCATAAGAGTTTGCAAAGAGTAGTTGGTATTGAGTTCAGATTGAGAAAGCCCTTTATATCATGCAAAGGGTTTTATTATTTTTTTATTTTTATTTTTAAGTATATTTTATTGATTATATTGTTACAATAGTTCCAATTTTTTCCCCTTTGCTCCCCTCCGCCCAGCACGCCCCTTCCCCAACAATCCCCTCCCCAAGTCCATGCCCATGGGTCGTACATACAAGCTCTCCTGCCTCACCCTTTCATATATTCTTCTTCTTTTTTTTAACTAATTAATTAATTAGTTAAATATTTTAACAATAAAAAATAACAATCCCTCCCTCTCAGACTTAAGACCCTTTACAATCTTATAAAGGACAATGGATGAAGGTCTCGAGCTCCTCTAGCTGCTTCAAGCTGGACATGGTCATCGTCCTACCTACCCTTGGGTCAAGAAATCCCTAATAAGAGTGGGGGTGTGGAGGGGAGGGTGGCCTTCCCACAAGGGGAAGGATCGTGGAGACTCTAGGTTGGTTGGCTGTCTCTGGACAATGGCATGCTTGGTTTAATAGGCTGGCATCCTTGTTGTATTCTGGGGGAAAAAGGGTTAAAGGACATCATTCAATCCGTAACCACTAGATGACAAAAGACAGGTATTAATTTTTCAATGTCCCACATTAGGGAAAATAAGGGCTTCTTTAGAGGAAGGTATGCCAGGTACATCTCACCTGTCTAAAACTCCTTTGCCAATTATACTTAGTTTGAACTGAGGGAAATATTTTAGGTTTCCCCCCTCTCAGGCCTCTGGGCTCTTTCTGTCCAAGCCATTAGGATAGAAAAGAGAAACCAGTTTTAAAGTGAAGCCCACAGACCACCCCATTCTTCACCAACCCAGCCACTTAGTTCAGCCAAACCATTGAGTCTCAGGAGGCAGCAATGCAGACAGGGTTAAATGAGGCCTATACGTACAGACAATCACTCAGGTAATGAGATCGTAGGCTTATGCCCTTTGAAAACAGAAAACACATGTTAATTTATGTAACATAACCCACATACAAGTCTCTAAATCTGTAGGACTGTCTTATCGGAAAGACATCCAGTTGCAAGGCATTTGACATTCTTCTTGTCTGTAAATTAAACATCTTTGATAATGCCACAGACATAGTTTAACTTTCAAATGAAAACAAATTTTAAATGAAAAGAAACTTTAAAGACGGTTAGCTGCACTACTTTATAGTCTACCACTGGGCATTGTGATCTTCCTTGAATCATGATTTTTCTCCCTAAGATTACCCTCCTTGTCATTAAAGGAAGTGCATTAAGTTCATTTTTAATTTATCCTGTTCATTTGCATAAACACAACAAGAGCAGAAAATGATCACTTATGATCTTTAGTTCTGCTTTGCTGGAACTTACGCAAGGAACATTTAGGGTGACCTTCAGTCTGCCCTTCAGGGCACAGAAGCTGAGCCACATACCTGGCATTCAGCCTTGCCTGTAAACACCTGTCTTTTCCAGGTCCTCCTGGTTTTCCATTGTGCCTTAAGGTCCCTTCTAGCCATCTTTCAGGAAAACAAACTTCATTCCTTCCCTGGAAAGATTGCTATGGACCGCTCATCCATCCAAGGTACCAGGCCTTTTCTCTCGTGGAGTTTTATTACCTTTGAAAGTCAGTCCCAGTTGCTCAGGGCTTTTTGATAACAACCAAAGCCCAAGCATGTCTCCTTTAGGCATGACATTCCAGTCAAAGTCTTAGTTAAAAAAAAAAAAAAAAACCTCTATTAACAACTGGTCTTATTAGTTTTATGCAAAGAAACTTAGGTCATTACTTACTTCTTTAGAATGCCAAACTCTGGAGGGATCAGATAGGGAGAAAATATATACAGTGTGAAGGAAAATCCTTGTCCTTGTAATATTCACTGAACTTGCATTTCTATTCTTTATATTTTTATTTCCCCCCCCACTAAAAATTTTTCTGTTTGTTTTTCCATTACAGTTGTCTCACTTTTTTCCCCCTCTTGCTTCCCTGCACCCTGCCCTCCTTCTTCCACATTCAGTCTCCACCCAGTTGTCCATGTTCATGGGTCATTTATACATGTTCTTTGACTAGACCCTTCCCCTTCTTACCACTTCTCTCCCTCCCATCTCCCCCTTTGTTACTGTTAGTTTACTCCTTGTTTACATACCTCTGGTTCAATTTTGCTCATTTGTTTGTGTTGTTCATTAGTTTCCTGTAACACGTGATAGCATAAGGTAATTTTCCTTTTGTTGCCTGGCTTATTTCGCTAAGCATAATTCTCTCTAGTTCCAATCATGTTGTTGCAAATGGTAGAAGTTCCTTCTTTCTTTCAGTACTTATTCATTGTCATTTTCCCCCTTTGTACTCGTGTTCTTCTCTGTCTCTCTCTGTTTCTTCATCTTCTTAAACCAGACCCTTTAGCATCTCTTGCAATGCTGGTTTGGTGGAGATGTATTCTTTTAGCCTTCTTTTGTCTTGGAAACTCCTTATTTCACCTTCCATTTTGAATGAGAGCCTTGCTGGGTAGAGTATTCTTGGTTGTAGGCCTTTGTTTTTCATTACTTGGAATATATTTTGCCATTCCCTTCTGGCTTGTAGTGTTTCTGCTGAGAAATCTGATGATAGCCTTATTGGAGCTCCCTTGTATGTTATTAGTTGTTTCTCTCTTGCTGCTTTTAGGATTCTCTCCTTGTCTTTGAATGTTGACATTTTAATTATGATGTGTCTTGAAGTGGGCCTGTTGGGGTTCATCTTCATTGGGACCCTCTGTGCTTCCTGGACTTGCATGATTCTTTCTCTCTTCATGTTAGGGAAGTTTTCTGTCATTAGTTTTTTAAAGAGGTTTTCTATTCCTTGCTCTTCGTCTTCTCCTTCTGGAATTCCTATGATACGGATATTATTACATTTCATGTTGTCCTGCAGCTGTCTTAGAGCCTCTTCAGTCTCGTTCAGTCTTTTTTCGTTTCGTTGCACTGTCTGTGAGTTTTTGTGTACATTGTCCTCCAGCTCGTTGATCCGATCTTCTGCTTCCTCTAGTCTGTCTTTAATTCCTTCTACTGTGTTCTTCAATTCAGAGATCGCATTTTTCATTTCCTCCTGGCTCTTATTGATACCTTCCATGTCCTTTTTGATGCTGGTATAATTCTCAGTAAGTTCCTTATAGTTCTTCTGGAGTTCACTGTAGTTTTTCTGAAGTTCTTTGTAGTTTCCGCTGAGCTCATTCAGCTTCTCCATAATCCATGCTCTCAATTCCATATCTGATAGTTGGCTCCCCTCTATTTCATTTAGCACTCTTTCTGGGGACTCTACCTTTCCTTTCGATGGGAGGTTGTTTCTCTGTCTCCTCATTTTTGTGACTCATATTGTTTGTTGGTGCTTCTCAGAATGATCTGCACTTCCTGGATCTGCCCCTGGTGGCATCAGATCATGTACCAGTCTGGCCCTAGGCAGCCTGTTGGAGACTTCCAGGGATCTACTGCCTTTGTCTGACTTCTTTAGTTATTAATCTATTCAATCTGTGATTAGCTGTCAGGCTTAAGGACCGTGGGTGTGGCAGCTTAATTCCTGTAGGCAGGGCCTTTGCTTCCCCTCAGGCTGATGCCACTTGGCCAGGAATGATCTGCCTGCAGTGTGGGGATGAGTCAGCACTGGGACCCGGCCGGCCGCTTCCCCAGCTCTCCCCTCAAGGCCACCACACCAAACTCTCCCCAAGCATTTCCTGTCCTCTCTGTCTTCCCTCTGCTTGTGCCCAGGGTAAGTGGGGGCAGAATATTTTCATATGTGATCCGCTTAAGAGCTCTTTTTCTCCAGCTGTTTCTCTCCAGCTAGCAGGAAACCCTGTGGCTTTTCACTTTTCTCGGGTGGATACTATTTTACTTTCCACTCTGTTGCTGTAGGCTGGGGAGCTCAGCTAGGAGTTTAGACCCTGCCCTTCTCAGGGGGAATCCCCGGCTGCTGATCTGTTTCTCAGTCCCTTCAGCTGCTACCTGTGTGACGCCAGCCAGTCCCTCCTTCCGCGTCTCCACACTCCCTACCGGTCAGTCACGTTGTGATGTAGCGGCCTTTTCTGTCTCTCCGTGGTTATAAGACTTCTCTCCAGCTGGTGTTCAGTTGGTTATTCCAGATGATTTCTCCAAAATTACGTTGTAAATCCAGACTAGTTCTGGGAGGAAGTTAGTGTAGCTTCCACTTACTCCTCTGCCATCTTGTTTCTCCATGCAAAGGGTTTTAAAAAACATTAGGCTTACAGGATTTAGTCCAATGTGTGTTCTTTTCAGCAGTTTTGATGTTTTAGGACAAAATTACAAGAAAAGAGAAATCAGTCAGGAAATAGGACTGGAACAGTGAAAGCTCCAGAAACCGATAAGAAAACTACAAGATTTATTAAGGATGATCTGATTTTCAGAGGTGGAATTTTTAGCACCCACATCATCTATGAACTGTATAATAGCTTCTTAAATATTCTCCCCACATCCAGCCTTGTCCTCTCCCACATCCAACATTTTTTTCTCTTGCAGCCAGAGCCCTAGATGAATGGTTCTCAAAACTGAGTGTGCATTAGAGTTGCCTGAAGGGCTTATTAAAACTCAGGTTATTGGGCCCCTTCCCAGAGGCTCCAAGTCAGCAGTATGGGGCAGGCCTGAGAATTTGCACTTCTAACAGTTCCCAAGTGATGCTTTTGCTGTCTGACTCTGGACCATACTTTGAATACCAGTAATATAAAGACAAATTAGATAGGTCTCCTGCTAAAAACTTCTCAGTATCTCCTTAGTGTCTCAGGATAAAACCCTTTACCTGGCTAACAAGGTTCTAAGTTATCTGGCCCTTGCTCTTTTCTTCACCCTCATATTTCATCCCTTCCTTCGTTGAACTGTTTGATGCACCCTATTGCTTTCTCTTTACTATTTCTATGACTTCACACATATTTTCCTATCTTTCTGGAACTCCCAATAGAACCCTTTCTCCATCCAACTACTTCTTATCTTCTTTAAAAACTCAACATACCTTTAATCTACATGAATCCTCCTCTCAACAACTAATCTGAATAAGATGGCCTTTATCTGTGCTGCTAAAGCATCCTGTACTAACACCCACTCTTGTACTTACCATGTAGTATCATGTCTATTTCCATGTTGGTTTTCTCCTTTACAACATTAGCCTGTTGAAGAACAGGATTCTGTCTTGTATTTCATTCATTTTTCTGTTTTCTCAGTGCCTAGAATAGTGCCTTCACATAGGGTAAGTTCAATTAGAGAATGATAAATAAGTAAATAAATGAGTACAAAAGTTCTGACTTTGGTAAAGACCACAAGCTACTGCTCCAATTTGTCACCTCAACGACCTGTGAGGCAGGCCCTATTAGAACACCCATTGTACAGATGAGAAAACTGAGTCTCAGATTTTAACTAGTCTGCCCACAGGTTAAACAAGTAGTGAGAGATGAACCTTCAGTGGAACCCACATACATCTGACTCCAAAGCTTGCTCTCTTAACCACTATCCTGTACTGTCCAAATGACTGGCCACACAGAAACCAAGTAACTATGAGCTACTCAACTTTCACACATGTAGGAGAAAAAAGTGTCATTCCAGAAGCCATATATGAGACATCACTTTACTAATAGACCCTTGCAGGACTGAGAAGTGCTCCTTTCCCTAATTCTTTAATATAGTGTTGGGAAATGTGTGCCCATCCATGAGACTCCATAGCAAATCAAAAGAAAAAGACTTCACTTAGCATTTAGGACTTCAAAATACACACACACACACACACACACACACACGCACGCACGCACGCACACGCGCACACACACACAGTGAAAAATTTCCTCATACTTCCTCTGGATCAGAAGTCAGAAGTGGAGGCTTGCTGATGATTACAGGTAATCCTTCTCCAGAGTATTAAGTATTACATTAAAATGAACTCAATTTGTGGGTGTACTACTGTTTATAGCTGCAAATACCAAATCTATAAAGTTGGGCAAGAATTTAATCAGTTAAGCTGTTAGGTTTGGGGTGGGAAATAAATCAGACCTTGGCTTGTTAAATAAATTAAAATATTACAACTGTAGCTTTTTATAGCCTCTGGATATGTATGTACATTTTCAACAATGCTGAAAACATAGCTATTTAGAAAACAAATTTTATAGCTAGTGTTAATGACTGACAATGAAAATTCAAGACCACATACCTAAGGAACCCACCAATTTCTTTTTTGGTAGCATGAACCATGCAATGAGAACTAGTGGAACAGCATGTCAAGTCCCCTTTTGCCACCCTCCCATTGCCACCCAACCAAGCTGTGCAGCCAAGTGAAAGATGAAGGTGAGGGTCTGAAGACCAGGGAGTCCAAATGTTTGATCTTTTCCATGTTATGTCTTTCAATATTGCCCATAATCAGTAAATATTATAGCAACAGCAATTCCAGAACATGTTGAATAGGAAGCAGGAAGCACTGAAATTTTCTATGATATAGCAAGTGCTGTATTATAGTGATTCCAATTGCCACTCCCCTACCTGGCATCACTGGTCTGTGAGAAAATATTTATCTTGACATTGGAAAAGGTAAAATATGTACACACACACACACACACACACACACACACACACACACTCTTAAGAGAGCTCTCCAGAAATATAATTCTGAGAAAACCATTGTGAGGGATGCCTAGGCTTAGCACTTTGGGGAGGAAAGGGGAAGATGTGGATTGTGCAGAGGGAAAAGCTGAACAGTAATGCAAGTCAGGCAAAGCCTCAGCCAACCCTATAGGGAGCCCTGGAGTGAATATTGCCTGATAGGGATATCACTGGTTGGGCTAGAATCTCCAAGCTCTTATGCTTTCACCTTTTTCAGTCATTGGATATGTGCCACAAAAGCAATGCATCACCATGGGTGAGGTGGCTTAGCAGAAGCAGGTCTAGAAGGAGCTGTCAATTTAAAGGCAGTCTGCTTACTGAACTCTGAACAGCTGAAAAGCAAGTCCTTACTTGAAGGGAGATTTATGCTAATCATCTCTGTGTCCACCATAGGCCACCCCTTCTTCCACTGGGACCCTCTTCATATCAGTGAGGAGGAGCTCTTGCAACTATTTGGTGTGTTTTTTTTTCCCTGAAGAGAAACTCAGAAAAAGGGAGTTAGTGCAGCCAACTGCCTCAGCAGTTAGTCTTGAAGTTGCAAGTGATACACATTTTCTTTTCTCCACTACCCAATCTACATTCCTATCATCTCCAGCTACCACACTTGCTGGTCTTGGTGGCTTCTCTGATGGTATAACCTTGACCCTCATCCTTGAATAATCTGAGTCCCTGGTCACCATGCCTTTCTCAAGCTGGAGATACTAAACTTGTACATTGAGGGTTATAATGGATAAGTGGGGTATCAAAAGATACCCAAGTTGATCATCTGTGTTCCATAAGTATCACCCTGTTACCATTTTGTAATGACATTCTTATCTTCCTGCTGATTAAAGTCAATGACTCCTGCCAAGATGTCGACTCCTTTTCTCTCTTGTTGTCCAAGAACACAAGGAGCGCCAAGTGCTATGATACTTGTAGCTTGTAATTCAGTGTTTCCTCCATTGTTTCCTGTGGTAAAAGTGTGCTACCTTTGATGATAAGTATCTCTACTCTAACTCTGTTGAGCCCATACTTCTGGGGACAAGAACTATGAAGTCTCCCCGGAAAGTGACAGGGAGTAATAGTAAGTGGGACCACTCCTGCTTTTATATCCATTGTTTCCTAAACCATGTATCCACCTTATTCAGTCATAGAGCCATATATGTCTTAGAGTCTATTCACACACTGTGTCCTAGAAAGGGAATCCCATACTTTCAGAGTATTGCCTTCCAGGTGGCACCTCAGCTGTGCCTTCAGTAGAACTACTGGCAATTTCTGCACAATATATGATATATGAAACAACCAGTGGAACTCATACTTTTGGGCCTATTCCCATACTCCTTTTCCTGTAAATTGGGTTCCTTTTTTTATTACAGTTAATATCGTTATCAGACATGTAAAGATAATCAGACAAAAGGGATTCCGAGTTTATCATTAATCCATAAGTACATAAGATAGCTGTCTACCTATGATAGGTGTCAGTGGCTTCTCATTCTGAAGGACTCTTTGATATCTGTAGACAGAAATAGATGTCTGTTCACAGTAAGGTGCCTGATAAGGTTTCTTCCAATGATGTTGGACAGTGTCTTTTATTTTATTTCATCTCCAATAAACAAAATCTCCAATTGGTAGTCAAACGATCTTTAAAGTTTTTATCTCTTGGGAGCTCACTGTGAAAAAAAGCAGTTACCAATTTTCTTGAAGTGACTCTATCAAACATTGGCAATAATAAATGATGTCTCCTTTCACTAATGTCAGCTCAATAAGTTTCTCCATCTAAATCCAGCTTAAATGCACTGTGATGCATGAAGGAATGCAGAAACCAAAAAGTGAGGTGCCAGGGAGCAAGGAAGAACCAATTAGGACTTCCGGTCAAGATGGAGGCATAGACAGACACGCTGCACCTCTCTCCACGACTAAGAAGGGATACAACTACATCAAAACTAGAAACAAGCAGAAGTTGCAGAAAATAAAACTGCATGGAAGTCCAGCAAACAAAGATGTAAAAAAGAAATACTCATCCAGACAGGTAGGAGGGGTGGAGCCAGGGCAGAGAGGATGCCGAGTGGTGGAGCAGCAGCGGTGGCAGCAGCGGCAGGCTGGCAGAAAGTGCAGCCACACATTTAAAAAAGTCAGGAAGGACACCTGGGAAGCTTTCCCAGCTCCTCACCGGACCTCGCAGCTCACAATCCCAGCACCAGGGAAAATCAAGCCTCAATGCTTCTGACTGTGCAAAGCAGTGGGGGTTGGGGTGAAAGCAGAAACTGCTGGTTTCTCAGCAGAGTATGCTTGTTTAAAGGGACCCCACAGTCCTAGAACATCTTCAGACCCACCCACTCTGGGAACAATGGCCAGGGCAGCAACTAGAGGGGTGCCATTCTGGTGTGGAAGTGAGAGAGGTGCCTGGAAAAGAAGCGAGTGCTGGGCAGGCGGCATTGTTCCCTCTCGGACCCCTCCCCCACATACAGCACCACAACGTGGTGAAACAGGTCATCCTGTGTGACGAATCCCTAAGGCTCCACTCCTTACAACGTAACAGAAGTGATAGCTCTACCTGGGATGTGGAGGCAAATAAACACAGGAGCCTGTCAGAATGAGGAGACAGAGAAGAATGGCCCAAAATAGGAAATAGATCAAGGTTCCAGTGGGAGAACTAAGCAGTGAGGAGATAGTCATCCTAACAGATGAGGAGATAGGCAACCTAATAGAGGCAGAATTCAGAACACTGTTGATAAAGATGCTCACAGGTTTGACAGATATGCTTGAGTACAGCAAACACATAAGAGAAGAAGTGAAGGCTATGCTAAGTGAAACAAAAGAAAATCCACACAAAACTGATGGTGAAGGGAAGAAAACTGGGGTTCAAATCAATGATTTGGAACATAAGGAAGAAAAATACAGTCAACCAGGGCAGAATGAGGAAGCAAGAATTGAAAAAAATGAGAAAAACTTCCAAAATTTTGTGAAGGAGATGGACATACAGGTCTGGGAAGCACAGAGGGTCCCAGGTGAGCTGGACCCAGGGGGGACCACATCAGGATGCATCATGATTGAGATGTCAAAGGTGAAAGATAAAGACAGAGTCCTGGGGGCAGCAAGAGAGAGGCGGAGAGTTGCCTACAGGGGGTGCCTATAGGACTATCAGCTAATTTCTCAGAGGACACTTTGCAGGCAGGAAGGGACTGCCAAGCAGTATTCAATGTGATGAAAGGCAACCTGCAACCAGGATACTCTATCCAGCAAGGCTATCATTTGGAATGGAAGGGCAGATGAAGTGCTTCCCAGACAAGGTAAAGCTAAAGGGGTTCATCATCATTAAGCCATTATTATATGAAATATCAAAGGGACTTAAGAAAAAAAAAGATCAAAACTATGAACACTAAAATGACAAACTCACAACTATCAACAACTGAATCTAAAAAATAAAAACAAAATCCAACTAAGTAAGCCAGAATAGGAACAGAATCATAGGTATGGGGATCAATTGGGGGGTTATCAGTGGGAGAGGGAAGGTGGAGAAATGGGGATATGGTGCAGGGATTAAGGAGCACTATCGGTTGGTACAAAATAGACAGGGCGAAGTTAAGAATAATATGGGAAAGGGTGAAGCCAAAGAACTTATATGCAGGACCCATGGACATGAACTAAGGTAGGTGGTATTGCTGGATGGAAAGGGGTTACTGGGTGGAGGGGAGCAAAGAGGAAATAACTGGAACCTCTGTAACAAGATAATCAATAAAATATACCTTAAAAAAAAAAAGAACCAAGTAGCTGTCTTGGATTCTTATAGCCCTGACTGCTTAATTTACACCCCTTGTTTACCCATACAATATGCCCTAGAAGTTTTTGTTACTTATTTTACATTGCTTCCCATGAAATTTCAAAATTTTTAAGATATTCCAGGGTCCCTTCTGAAAAACTGCCAAGTTATTCCTACATATATTGAGATTTTAACCCTTAAAACCTCAATGCCTAATAAAAACTAAGAAGTAATAAATTAGCACTCAGCTTGGACATTTTATAACCTCTAGAAACATTTTCATAGGCATAAATGTCAATTATTAACACAGGCTTACTTTTGTAAAACCCAGACAAAATAAAGACATGTCTGTTTTACTTAAACCAACAAACTTAGGCTAGCTTTTATTTTATAAGGATTAATGTTAGATTATGTGAACTAGAAAAGCATTTGAATTAGTTTCTATATTTCTGAGAATTTTAGAATATGCAATTCTTACAAGCACTTGCTTTTAATTAATTTTAACAGTACAATCTGGACATAGAAAATATCTATTTTATGTATATAGGTTTGTCTGGAAAAAGCCCAGTAATTGGTATATAATGAGAACAGTTTGCATGACATTGATGTAACCTGGCAGGCAAGGAGAGTGGACTGGAATGCACATGCATGAACAATGATGACTTCACTGTCTCGTCAGTGAGGGTGGTAGACACCAATGAGTGAGCATGTGTACTGTATGGCTGTCACGCTCAAAATGACTGAGCAAGTAGAGCAACAAATCTGCATCAAATTTTGCATTAAGCTTAAACATTCCTCCACAGAAACTATTGGGATGATTCAGAAGGTCACAGCTATGGACAACTGGTGATTGGCAGCTTCATCACAACAATGCATCCACTCATGCATCACGTCTCATGCAGAATTTTTTGGTGAAACATCAAATTACCTAGAAGACTCAGCCCACCTACAGCCCAGATTTGGCACCCTGTGACTTCTGGCTTTTCCCAAAACTAAAATCATCTTTGAAAGAGAAGAGATTTCAGACCATCAATGAGATTCTGGAAAATACGATGGGGCAGCTGAAGGTGAATGGGAGAACTATGTGAGGTCCCAAAGTGCCTACTTTGAAGGGGACTGAGGTGTCATTGTCTTATGTACAATGTTTCTTGTATCTTGTATCTTCTTCAGTAAATGTCTGTTTTTCATATTACATGGCTGGATACCTTCTGGGCAGGATATATACCTGGAGGTATTTACAATTTGTATCTGTCCTTGACAAGTCAAGTTCCAATGGTTTTCCCCTTTTAAAATAAGGACAACCATTTTTAATACCTCAAAGAATAGGGTTGATACCTAAATAACATCATAGGTTAGTCTATTTATCTAAATCCTCTTTTTGAAGTTTCAGGAGACCAATTAAACATGTGTTTCATTCATTCTACCTAATGTTATAGTCAGTTTTAAAAATTGTTCATGAAAAATTTAATTTAGAAATATCCAGGATCCTCATTTTTGCCATCTTGAGAGTCTGAATGCCTTGGAGCTTGTTGGCCTTAAAGGCATAATTTCCCATGTTAATTTTGAGATCTGTAGAGTCTGAACAAACTTCTAGGGAAAACCAACCCTTATATGTATGTCTCTGGATGTGCCAAATGCAGTGGATGTCCCTATAGAACTGCTTTATGCCCTAGAGGACATTTTTCCTTAGGCAACCCACAAAAATTCTTAGTCATCTAAGAATAGTTGAACAGGGGCCAGCAAGAGCTTACCTGATGCAGCCAGAATGGGAACAGGTTCCAAGTCATGGGCTCCTCTATCAGGCCTCTTTTTCTTGGAGTATTCAATCCCAGGATATCTTGCCCTACTCCCCAATGCTCCCACAGACTTCTCCAGGATCAGCTGTGTTACTGCACTGGATGACTCCCAGCACCTATTTCCATTATTCCAGATCTGAACAACTATTATGATCACATCAGCTATTTGGGGTTGGGGAAGCAAGGTTTTTTTTAATCTTTGGGAGCTAAGTTCACCAGGTGTGAAGTGAGGAGCCAGTGGGTCACAATGGGCCCTTGCTTGTACTTAGCCCTGGTCTGGGTCTGCAGGGTTGTCCTGGGTGGCCTTCTTTGGAATCCTGCCAACTACGCCAAGTAACTGTTTTTTTTTATTTTAAATCTTTTTTTTTTAATGTGTTTTATTGATTATAATGTTACATTTGGCCCAATTTCCCTTCCCTCTTCTCCCCTTCACCCGGTGGCCCCCCCTCCCTCCAGTTGTCCCCCCCTTTTAGACCATGTCCATTAGTTGTGCATATAGTTCTTCTCAACCTCTCTCTGCCTATTCTATTCCCTCCTACCATGCTCCTTAATTCCTATATCATTTCCCTCCCTCTCCCCCTTCCCCCTCCCTGCTGACCTCCCCCCAATATGCTCCCCATACCTATAGTTCTTTTTCCACTCTCGTTGCCTGTTTAGTTTGCCTTTGTTTCAATTCCCTAGCTTCTGTTGTTGTTTCTTGTGATGCAGTTTTCATTTTAGTGTTCATAGTTTTGATCCTCCTTTTTCTAAACCAGTCCCTTTAACATCTCATATAGAAGTGTCCAAACTTTTCTCTCCTGCATTCCTTCCCTATAACTATCCCCTTAAAAGGGGTACTGATACCAATTCCAATGTGTGGAGGCTCCCACACCCGCACCAACAAGCAATTCTCACATATCAGAGGGTGTCCAATTCAATTCTGACACTATCTATCTGGAGATAATGGCAAGAAGAAAATTCCGAGATCTTCTAAGTTAAAATTACAGCAGCTGGAAAGTGAGAAAAAGAGACAAAACAGCCTGTTAATAATTGTGGATCAGCTCTGACAAAAACTGCTCACATTCCTGTATATCTGTTGGAATTTAGGATTAATTTTTATGTGGCCGTTTCCACAATATTCCAAAAGAGAGACTTGCCAGGCACCAAAAAAACCACAGGAGCCTTAGGTTCTAATTTACACATAAACTTCCCAATATGCTATCCACAGCTAATCCACAGGAACAGACACTTCTTCCTTTCTAACTCTGCTGCCCTTGTCCTAGTACTAGCAGGGCTCCTTTTCTGGTGTATTTTGTAGGATCCATTTCCTAAAATTTCTAAATGTTTTTTTCAATCACAGTTGACATTCAATATTATATTAGTTTCAGGTGTACAGCATAGGGGTTAAACATGTGGGATCCCAATTTGATGGATCCCTTTATAAGTCTTCAGGTAGGATGCTGGCTGAGGCCCTGAAGGCAACAAAGCTAAACTCATGTCTTATATATGTATCTATTTCTGAAAACAAACCACTGGCTGTTCCAGGGTGAAAAGGGACCAATTTGCCACACTCATGGTCAATTGATATCCTCAAGTAATAGTTCCATATTGGAAGCTCAATATTGACCTCTATTGCTGGCTAGTTGGACATTTCACACCAGAATAAGCCAAATCAGCCTTCGTGAATGGGAGCCCATGCTGTTGCATCTGTGTATAATCTCAATTTCTGCCTCTATGTGTCCATCAGACCAGTTTTAGGGCTGCTGATGTCAAAGGCTAGTTAATATCTACTAATTCAGTTACTTTAATCAATTTGGTTGTTCAGTGCCTCTCCCATAATAGATGCTATGGTGAATGTTAAAATGTGAAATTAAGACCTTCACACATTGTGCAACTCAAATATGTCTATCCACATGGTTCTACTATAGAGTTCCTTATCCAAAACATCTCAGTCATTTTTCTTTCAGGTCCCTACCTACTAGAAAAGCTATTTGCCACTGTTTATGAGTCTGTGTATATATTCTAACATCTGACCACTTCTCCTTCCAAAAAGGGTGGACAGTCGGGTGCACTGCCTGAAACACTACCCATTGGAAGAATTTTTCCCTTCCTTGGTCACCCCTGAATGAGACTGTAATGCAGCTGCCATCCATTTTTGATTTATACTCATCTACCAAGCTGACCTATTTTTAAACCAAGCTCAAGCATTTTCAAGACTCCAGCATCAATTGATCATATGGAAATCACAATATGGCTATAGAGGCATTCTGAGGGAGAGATGATGGTGCAAATGTGGTGGATAACACTAGGATCTGGGCTACTATTTCATATAGCTTGCTGGTACCCTCTCATATTCCTTGCACTTGATCTTAAATGTAGCACTTCTGTGTTACTATGGTTGTTTCTGGGTTCACCAGACATTAGATCTGATAAAACCCAACTCATAAAGAGAAACTGAAGCTGTATTGTCAGTTAGTGTCTTAGGGTTAACCTGTCTATACCAGTGTCTAGTACAGTAACAAGTTTTTTATCAAAAAGCTTTTGATTTTCCAATGTATATGGCAAGGCCTTACTACAGAACTCCAGGGGCTCATGTTGTGATTCTCCCACTGAGTTTCCACCAACTCTACATAGCATCTTTCCCCTAATGATAAAACCATAGGGTATGCAGTCATACAGCTCAAGCAGCACTGCTACTTGCACCTTGACCTGCTGCAGAGATCTTTTCTGATCTGTGCCACACTCAAAGCTGACAGATTTACTTTTCATGTGGTACATAGGCTGGAGCAGTATTGCAAGATGTGAAATATGCTGCCTTTAGAACCTAAAGAGGTCTACCAGGCAGAATGCTTCTTTCTTTGAGGTAGGTGGAACAAGTGCAAAAATTTCTCTTTTCCTTTAATGAAAGGGTCCCAGCATACTTCTGACATCTGGACTACTAAAAACTATAATGATCTGGCAGATGTCTGAATCTTTTAGTATTTATCTCCTACCTCTTGGAGTAGACTGCATGCATCTTACCAAGTCTCTAGCATGTTAATGGTCTCTTGCTGCTATGTCCCAATTAGCATGAAGTCATAGATTTAAATAATCAATGTGATATTCTGCCCTATAGATAGGTTGTCCAGATATCTTCAGACTACCTTATAGCAAAGGGTCAGAAGGCAAAACTGTAAATGTATATTGATTTTCAACCTTGAGAATATGAACTTTTGGTCATATCTGGGACAGGAAAAAGAATTTGCCAAATCTATGGTCACATTTCATGTACCTGAGACCATATTAATCTCTCCTAACAAGCATATCTGGCACTGTGGCTGGGATTTAAACTACTACTTACTTGACTTTATGGCAGTCTCTGATCCCAATCTAGGAACTATTTCTTTTCTGCAGGGACCAGACTAGTGAATTAAATACAGATATAATGGAAACTACAATCTCTGCATCTTCCAGATCCTTAACGGCAGTACTGATTTTTGCCACCTCTAGGAGGTAATACTGGTTTGAATTTACTATCTTCATATAGGGTAGGGGTGGGTACAGTTCTTACTCTGCAGGCCAAGTTCCTGGTGTGTGGATTATTCCAATTGCCAAGTACACCAATTACTATATATTTGGGATTGGGGTTCATGGACCCCGGTGGGCCCACAGTAAGCCAAATCTGGGCCAGGACTTTATTATCTGGCCTTTGATATACCTACAATTTAACAGAGGAGCCATAAGTTTTGATTGCATCTCATTTTCCAGAACTGGGTCTAATAGAGACTCCTAGCTGCAAAAGAGACTGGGAAAATGAATATTTTTACTATTATGAATAGCTTGGCAAATTGTCAACCCAAACAAAATCTGAGTTCTGTAATTAGAAAGAAGTGGAAATGGAACATAGATATTGAGTGGATAACTATCTATGTATGCAAGAGCAATGCCTACTATTTCCAAGTTTAATTTTTTGATATGCAACATTATTTTTTTACTAGAGACTTGCATAAATCAATCTAGAAGAATTACAACAATGTTCACTATTTTTCCATTTAAGCTAGTGTTCATAAAACACTGGGACATCCTAGCTTCGTTGAGGCCATATCCTCTGAATAAGTGACCACATGACTGAATAATTTCTCTGTCTCCAGGTTTTCAATTTTCCAGAATCATATTTCCCCAAATAAATATATTTTTAATATTTTGGGTTTTGAGCTACCAATAACAGAGATAGAGGCCAGTTGTTAATTAGTCTAGGATTATGTCCTTCTGCTTTTATAGTGATAAAATTACCTCTTTTATGGAGTGAAGATGATAATATATGGTAATTGGATCATAATTACTTTACTTAACATCCTTATTTGAGAAAATAATTTTGTGAAATATATGTAAAATCAGAATTTAACCTGCAAGTGTAAAGAGAGCATGATGCAGAACTTGAACTTAACCAAATTGTCTTATTCTCAGATAATACACAAATGCCCAAATGAGCATAAAATCATCCTCTATTTTTGGTTTAACTCTATGTTTCAGATCATTTGAAGTTCACAGAATAAAACTGTCTCCTTTCTATCATTCAATTCATGCCAAATTTCCACATGAACATAGGGTTTTTATTCTACTCTTTCAGCTTCCCTCATTCAACCAACCTTTTCCCATAAGAGAGAAACTTCTTCCTTTTGCAACCACTCTGCCTCATTTATCCTTTATGTGTCCACTTAGACCTACTGATTTTTTTCTCTTGCCCTGTGAAAAGGTTTATCAAACATTCTGATCCTTGGACACTTGATGGATTCCTTGGTATATTAGAAAAAGGGAAGTTTTAGATTATAAGAGATAAAAAGGGAAAGTGTGAAAAAAGATGTTACCTTTGTATGCCTTCAAGGTAGAATATCTCCAAGATACTCATATATTTTACACACCCAAGATCAAATCGTTCTTAGTATTTTCACTCTGCACTATTTAGCTAAAAGAATTTCTAGTTCTTTCTTAGCATGGAGCTGTAGAAACAGAGAATAACTCTAGCTATTATGGTCTTTTATACCTATCCTACTTTGTATACCAATAAAGAAAGCAGAAACAAAGAAAAAATATCCCATTGCTTATATATCACCCCCTGCTTCTGACTGATTTTTGAAGTTTGAGAAATTTAATAAACTACAGATTTATGATAGTTAAATTATAGCAGACTTTTACTGTGTAGTTAAAATCATTTTATGCCTATATGTGACATTAAAGTTACATAAGACTTGTTATCCATTACCTCATTTGATTTTCCTTGGACTCCTATGATGGTACCTGAACATTGTATTCATTAGTACTGATCATGAATATTTAAGCTCTCTCTTTGCTTCTTGGAACATGGGAAAATTGTGTTATCCTGACATCTTGAAGTTAGGTGTTGTCATATAACTTGTTTTAGTCAACGAAATGTGCACAGATATGTCATTTCCAGGTGGAAGATTTTATAGCCTGTACAAGCTTTAACATACTCTTTTCCCTCTGTCAGAGCAACCAATCTTTATCTCTATCTCTAATTTGATCTCTATTCCTAGCTCACTCAGTCTCTTGCTCTTGGCCATAGCTGATTGATCCAGCTCACTTATCTATTTGCATATGGCCCAGCATTCCCTGCCTCCAGCAAATGGCAAGGATGTGGAGAAAAGGGAACCCTACTGCACTGTTGGTGGGAATAGATTGGTGCAGCCACTATGGAGAACATATGGAGTTTCCTCAAAAAATTAAAAATGGAACTGCTTTATGATCCAGCAATTTCACTTCTTGAATTATATCTGAAGAAACCTGAAACACTAACTTGGAAGCATATATACACCCCTATGTTCACTGCAGCCTTATTTACAATAGCTGAGATTTAGAATTAGCCCAAGTGCCCATCAGTAAATGAGTGGATAAAAAAAGCTGTGGTACATTTACACAGTGTAATACTACTCAGCTGTAAAAAATAAGGAAATCTTACTTTTTATGGTGGCATGGATGGATCTGGAGAGTTAATTATGCTAAGTGAAATAAGCCAGTCAGAGAAAGATGAATACCATATAATTTCACTTATATGTAAAATCTAATGAACAAAATAAACAAAGAAACAAAATAGAAACAGACTCATAGATATAGAAAACAGACCAACAGCTGTCAGAAGGGAGGTGTGTTGGAGGGTTGGTGAAAAAGGTAAGGGGACTAAGCAAAGGAATAAAACCTCATAGACACAGACAACAGTATACTGATTACCAAAATGAAGGGAGGGTGAGGAGAGGCAGAAGAGGGTAAAGGGAGAATAAATGGTGACAGAGGATACTTGACTTTGTTGACTTATGGATGATAGCCATTGTGGTTTTGATTTGCATTTCTATGACAATTACTGATGTTGAGCATTCTTTCATATGTGCATTAGCCATCTGTATGCCTTCTTTGGAGATGTGTCTATTCAGGTCCTCTGCCCATTTTTAATTTTTTAAAATCCTCACCTGAAGATATGTTCTTAAATTGATTTTTAGAGAGGGGGAGAGAGAGAGAGAGAGAGAGAGAGAGAGAGAGAGAGAGATTGAGAGAGAGAAACATTGAAACATTGATTGGTTGTCTCCTGTACATGCTCCAAGGCCAGGGACCAAACCCACAACCTAGGTATGTGCCCTGACCAGAGAGTAAACCTGCAACCTTTTTGGTGTATGAGATGATGCTCCAACCAGCTAAGCCAAGCAGGCAGAGCCTCTGCCCATTTTTAAATTGGATTGTTTCCTTATAATTGGCGAATATCTTCTTCCATTCAGTAGGCTGTCTTCTTCTCATTTTGTTGATGGTTTCCTTTCCTGTGCAAAGCTTTTCAGTTTGATGTAGTCCAATTTGTTTAATTTTCTTGTTTCCCTTGCCTGAAAAGATATATCAGAAAAAAATATTAGTGAGAGAAATGTCAGAGACTTTATTTTCTATGTTTTCTTCTAAGAGTTTTATGATATTGAGTCTTACATTTACTCTTTAATCCAACTTGAGTTTATTCTTATACTATATGGTGTAAGAAGGTGGTCTAATATCATTTTTTGCATATATCTGTCCATTTTTCCAACAACATTTATTGAATAGACTGTCTTTATCACATTGTATATTCTTTCCTTCCTTGTCATATATTAATCAGCCACATAGGCATGGGATTATTTATAGGCTCTTTATTCTGTTTTATTGATCTGTGTTTCTGTTTTTATGCCAGTACCATTCTGTTTTGATTACCGTAGACTTGTAGTATAGTTTGATATCAGTTAGCATAAAACCTCTGACCTTGTTCTATTTTCTCAAGGTTGCTGTAGCTATTTGGGGTCCTTTTTAGTTCTATATTAATTATTGGGTTATATGTTCTAGTTCTGTGAAAAAGTCATTGTTATTTTGATAGGGATTGCAGTGGATCTATAGATTGCTTTGGGTAGTATGTATATTTTAATATCAAAGTTTCTCTCTTAACAAACACTTCAAAATCAATATTCAAAGAGAAAACTTAATCTTAAACAGAAAGATACGCAATCCCTAATTTCGTGGCATCTGAGTGATAAATGATTCATATATGCACTTTGCCACAGTTATCCCAACTGTTGCTGTCAATGTAAAAATAATTGAAACTTTTAGATAGGCTGTAGGTTCACAAGTGGGAGGAGGAAGGATGCTGTTTAATAAAGAAATCACTTTAAAATGGATTCATAGTTACACCCTATAGCTGATGACACTATCAACACCAAGAGGCTTACTATGTAATGAAAAATCAGACATAAAATTGCATTACAATATGATAGGTACTATGTTGGGAAACATACAGGGATCTAAGAGAGATCAGGAAAGACTTTCTGGAGTACAAATTTTCAGATATGTGAGGAGGAAGTTGGAGGAGTGCTCCAGACCGAGGTAATAGAATGTGCAAAGGTCAGCATTGAGATAAGGCCTGAAGGCATGGGATATTTGAAGAAGGGCAAATAGTCCAGTGTGGGTAGAAGATTTAAGTGAGAAGTTGGGAGATTATAAACAGACAAGACTGTAGCATGGAGCTTTATAATTTTATTACCATATTATTGTGGTTTTCTAATTATGTGTGATGGGAATTTTGAGAGATACTGGAGTTGAACCAGGCCAATAAAGAATACCTCTTTACTCCATTTGAAATCAGAACCAACTGAGGGATGAAACAGGAGTCAGACAAATGGAGATAAAAATATCAACTTTATGTTGGAGAGCATGGTTTTACATCTGTTAGTCAAGTAGACATGTTAATACTGCATTCTTAAAGTGAATTTATGCCTCCAACCCCAGGTACTACTGGAAAGTCATAGGCTTCTCTTAAGAAGATAAGCCCCTATGAACTTTACAGCATGAGGAACAGAAAATGCAGGCTTCCTGAAGGCAAACTGACTCCTAAAGGAGAGTACAGGAACTAAAGGACATGGATTGTCAGATGCCCTACAATGAACAACCACCACCATAACAATAACAACAAAACTCATCCAGATGCATAATAGTAAAATACAAGAGCACAAACATAAAAGAATACAGGACTTCCAAAAGAAAAAGAAAAAAGTTATACTACAAAGAAATTGGAATCAAATTGGCATCAGACTTTTCACCAGCAATTTGTGTCTCTATGCATCTATCACTCAACAATGAACATCCATCCTGTAACTGAACATAATGAGCACTGGATGATGAATATATCATCATTGAATGCCATCTCACTATACTCTAGACTCTATATTCTTCGTTCTTAGGGTACTACCTTATATTGCTGGACCACACAAATAATTTCTTAAGGAAGAATGAGTGAAAGAATATTAAGGAACTTGGATATTTGAAAAGGTTTTTTTTCTGTCCTCAAGTATGATTGGTAATTTCTGTATAGAATTCTAGAGTGAAAATTCTTTTCCCTTATAATTTTAAAGGCATTACATTATTGTATCTTCTAGCACCCAGTGTTTTTTTCTCTATAACTTTTCAATACCATTTAAAAACTCCAAGTACATAGTCAAATAATAGATGTTTTGGATTAATTCTTCATGCTATTTCTTTCATATATTTGTTTACTTGTCTGCTTGCTCTAAATTGTATGAAATCTCTACAACTTTTTCTTCTAACATCTTCTAAGAAGTCTTTTTTAGTTCTTTGATTATTTTTTTCTTTTCCTGGTTCTCCTATTTCATGTTCTTGACTGTTCCCAAATATCCACTTACTACTTGCCCTCCATATTTTAAGATATAGAAATAGAAAATATGAACAGAATCTTTGCATGTGCAAGAAGCTTGTTCACCCACAGATTTTGCTTTAAGAAGAAACATTTGCTTTAAGGAATAACTTCTACAAAGTTACTCACAGAAGCCAAAATCATCCACCCTAGAGGTGCTAATTGCTACACTAGCTGCCCTAGTAACCTAAATACACATCATTAACTTCTTTTGGAAGGACCGTTAGGATTTTGTTTGCTTATTTGTTTCCCTAGGTGATAAATACTTGGTGGTTGATGGTTGAAATGTATATAAGCTTCTGTTTTTGGAGACCACATCTCTCTTCAGTGACTCCTTAGTACTGAAAGAGTTTGTCAATGATTGTACAAGTCAAATTCTTCTTCTCCACAGTTGTGGACTATAGCTACTTCTGTTTCATTTATCATTCACTATCTCCCATGCACTCTAGAACATCTCCTAGGAATTTGTTGAAATCTCTTTTTGCTAGTGGTTTCCTCTAGTTACTTCATGATTCTGGGTTAAATGGTGATTCAGGAAGAAGAGGGTTTAAAAGTGTATGTTCTTCATGTAGCTAAGAGCAGAAAGCCAAATAATCTTATTTAAAAAATGGGCAGAGGTCCTGAATAGACATTTCTTCAAAGAGAACATATAGATAGCCAACAGACATGTAAACTTGATCAACATCATTAATCATCAGAGAAATGCAAATTAAAACCACAATGAGATATCACCTCACACCTGTTAGAATGGTTATTATTAAAGACAAAAGATAAAAAATGCTGGTGAAGATGTGGAGAAATGTAAACCGTAGTATACTGTTGGTGAGAATGTAAAATGGCACAGCCACTATGGAAAACCGTATACAGATTTCTCACAAAATTAAAAGTATAACTACTATATGATCAAGCAATTCCACTTCTGTATATATATATATATCCAAAGAATATGAAATCATTATCTTGAGCAGATTTTGCACACTTATGTTCATTGGAGCATTATTTTAAATAGCCAAGACAAGGAAACATCCTAAGTGTCCATTGATGGATGAAATACGTTGAATGGAAAAGAAAAATTACAGAAGAAATTAGACATGGTCTGTCCAGAAAGTATCCATGTACTATGAAAACTAGAGACATTTATTGAAGATACAATATGCAAGAAACATTGTATAGAGGACAATGGCGCTTCAGTCCCCTTCAAAGTAGGCACCTTGTGACCTCACACAGTTCTCAAGTATCTCTTCCACTGTTCAAAACACTACAAAATCCTTTGTTGGAATCACCAACAGCTGCCATGTCATATTTTCCTGAATCTCATCAACAGTTTGAATCGCATCCCTTTCAAAGGGGATTTTAGTTTTTGAAAAAGCCAGAATCACAGGCTGCCAAATCTGGGCTGTAGGGGGGATGAGTCACCTGGGAAATTTGATGTTTTGCAAAAAAGCTCTGCATGAAACATGATGCATAGGCAGGCACACTGTCATGATGAAGCTGCCAATCACCAGTTGCCCATAGCTGTGGCCATTCTCATCATATCACATCTCTCAACTAATGAAGAACAATGAGGTAGTATTCTTTATTAATTGTCTGGCCTGGAGAGGTGTACTCATGATGGACAACACCTTCCCAATCAAAAAACACAGATAACATAAGGTCTTTGTCATACCTTCTTCAGGCATGGAGAACCAAGTAATTTCCATTGGGATAACTGGGCCTTTGACCCAGATCATAGCCATAGAGCCACAATTCACCTCCTGTTATAACCTTATTGAGGAAAAATCTGGTTCATTGGTTAGCTACCTGAATCAAGACATTAGTGACTGTGGCACAATGCTCCTTCTGCTCCAGTAGCAGAAGCCGTGGAACAAATTTTGCAACTATACATTTTATGCCAAAATCCTGCGTCAAAATCTCAGTCACAGTAGTTTTTGGAATCCCCAGATCAGCTTCTAGTTCTCTCACTGTCAGCCATTGATCTTTCTTTGTTTGTATTTTTAATATGCTTTATTGATTATGCTTTTCCCTTTGTTCCCCTCCAAGCAGTGACACACCCTTCCTCCAGTTGTTCTCCCCAACTTAGTCCATCCCCATTGGTTGTGCATATAGTTCTTCTCAACATCTTCCTATCTACTCCACTCCCTCCTACTATGCTTCTTAATTCATGTATCATCTCCCTCCCTTTCACCTTTCCCTCCTCCCAGCTGACCTCCCTACAATATGTTCCCCATACCTATAATTCTTTTCCCACTCTTGTTGCCTACTTTGTTTGCCTTTGTTTCAGTTCCCTAGATTCTGTTGTTGGTTGTTGTGATACACTTTTCATTTCAATGTTCATAGTTTTGATCCTCTTTCTGCTAAACAAGTCCCTTTAACATTTCATATAACAGTGGTTTGGATCTGAGGAACTCCTTCAGTTTTACTTTGTCCTGGAAGCATTTTCTCTGCCCTTCTATTCTGAATGACAGCTTCACTGGATAGAATAATTGTGGTTGTAGGTTTTTGCTTTTCATTACCTTGAATATTTATTGCCAGTCCCTTCTTGCCTGCAGTTTCTTTTGAGAAACCAGCTGATAGTCTTATTGGGACTCTTTTGTATGTAATTCTCTTCTCTCTTGCTGCTTTCTGAAGTTTTGACATTTTGATTATAATGTGTCTTTGTGTGGTTCTCCTTGGGTTCAGTTTTTTTGAACTCTGTGCTTCTTGGACCTGTAAGTCTATTTCCTTCCCCAAGTTAGGGAAGTTCTGCTTCATTATTTTTTCACATAATTTTTTAATTTCTAATTCTTCTTCTTTACCTTCTAGCAACCCTATGATTCAGATGTTGGCCCACTTGTAGCTGTCCCATAGGTTTCTGAGCCTCTCCTCATTTTCCTCACTCTTTGTTTCCTATTTCTGCACTGGTTGACTGTTTGTTCCTTCCCTATGTTCTGAGTTGTTGATTTGATCCCTGGTTTTCTTTCCCTCACCACTTTTTCATATGTGTTTTCATTCATTTCAGCAGGACTAGCCTTCATTCCTTCCCCATCTTGTTTAAGATCTGCTGTCAGGTCTGTAAGCATTCTTATACACAAAGCTCTGAACTATGCCTCAGAAAGGTTTCCTATCTGCTGAGCTGTCAGATTAGCTATTTGCTGTCTGGTCAGCTGCGTCACTTGGATCTCTATCATGATCCCTGCCATCCTGGCAGTTTTGTTTTTTCCTTTGCTTCCTGGGTGGGGCTGTCACACCTCCCAGGCTATAGGGGGCAGAGCTTCGTGCACTCGTCACTGCCAGGCAACCCTTCTCACCACACTGTGGTGTTTTGTGTGGGGGCAGGAGTCCAGGATGGAATCTTGTCATTTACTCTCTCCTGAGAGACCGGGAGCTTCTTCCTCTGTCTCCACCCCCTCTAGCCTTCACAGTCCAAGGCAATGTGGGTCTGCCATCCCCAGTGTTGGAATTGCAAGCTGACAGGTCTGGTCTGCAGCCTGGGGTGCTCCCCAGGCATTTCTCACCTTCCCTTAAATATGGGTGTCTCTGCTTACCACCATCCCATTGCCGTCGGTGCTGCCAGCACAGCTTGACTTCTCTGCCCCAGCTTCTCTCCTCCTACCTGTCTGGATGAGCACCCTTTTTTATAACTTCATACTTTGGACTTCCATTTATTTTCTGGAACTTCTGGTCATTTCTGGTTTTGCAGTAGATGTATTCCTTCTTAGTTGTGGAGGGAGATGGAGCGTGTCAGTCTAGGCTTCCATCTTGACCAGAAGTCTGATAATTGTTGATTGCAGCCCATACACATTCAACATTCTCAGGTGTTGTGCTTGTTGCAGGCTTTCCAGAACATGGATAATTTTCAAGAGATTCTCAGCCATCTCTGAAGCATCTGAACCACACTTTTCTTTGAACTGCATTCATTGCATCATCCCCAGAAGCTTTCTGAATCACCCAAATAGTTTCTGCAGACGAATGTTCAAGCTTAATGCAAAATTTGATGCAGATTCATTGCTCTACTCGCTCAGTCATTTTGAACGTGATGGGCACACAGAACACATGTTCAGTCAATGGCATTTACTGCCCTCACTAACTAGCACAGTGAAGTTGTCATTTTTCACACATGCTCATTCAAGTCCACTCTCCTGGGCTGCCAGGTTACATCTATGTTGCATAAACCACTCTCATTATATCAACAATGGCTGGACGTTTTCTGGACAGATCTCGTATGGATTACCTCAAATATATTAATTTCAAAACAGGTAAAACTATATAAAGTGTAAGAGATACATACCTGTGGGATAAACTGTAAAAAAAAACAACAGAGTACTCTAAACAAAATTCAGAAAAGCAAATCTGGAAAAATGAAGGTGTATGTCATAGAAGTGGAACACATTGGGGTAACTAAGGTATTAGTAATTTTCTTAGTAGTCTTTAAACTGTACTTATTATTATATTGGCTCTTTGGATATAATATACTTCATAATTTTAAAATGTAAAGGAATAAACTTTTTACTTTATCAAATATTTAGTAAATGCCTGCCATATTCTAGGTGCTGAGGAAATAGTTGAAAAGACAAAAATCTCTGTTCTATTGATGCTTACATTCTAGTGAGGGAAGACAATACTTAAGATTAATCTATAAAACAGTTTGTATTTTAGAGAGTTAGATAGTGCTAAGGATAAAACATAAATCAGGGGAAAGGTTATGACATGTTGTGGTGGTTGGGGGCAGGGCAGCTCTCACCACAAAGTGAAGATGTAGAAGACAAGGTCTGAGAAATGATCAGGGTTGGATCATGTAAAGCCTTATAAAAAGAACTTTGGTCTTTAAGTGAGAAGGAGCAGGAAAGTGAATAAGATTTAACATTTTAACATAATCATTGTTAATCAATGCCACATTATTTGAATAAAAATAAAGTAGATGTTATCATCGTTTCCTTACAGTGTTACCAAAGGGCTAGAGATTATGTATAAAATACAACAAAACCAAAGCCCTAAAACATGGTGACTCATTAGTTTTTAAAGAATATTTTATTGACTCTGCTTTTACAGTTGTCTCAATTTTTTTCCATTGCCCCCCGCTGCCTAATACCCCACTTACCTCCAGCAATTCCCCCATTTAGTTCATGACCATGGTTCAAGCATATAAGTTCTTTGGCTTCTCCATTTCCTATACTATCCTTTCTTTTTAATTTTATGTTTTTGGTTTCTCAATTACAGTTGTCCCATTTTTCCCCCATTGCTCACACCACCCAGCCCACCCCTTCTCCCACAATCATATCCTTCCCTGTTGTCCATATTCATAAGTCATTTATACACATTCCTTGACTAAACCCTTCCCTTACTTATACCCCTTCTATCCCTCCCCCTATTGACTGTTATTCTGCTCCTTGCCTATTTAGTTCATTTGTTTATGTTGTTCTTTAGTTTCCTATATTAGGTGATATCATATGGTTTTTTTCTTTCTTTGCCTGGCTTATTTCATTCACTAAGCATAATTCTCTCTAGTTCCATCCATGTTGTCGCAAATGGCAGGAGTTCCTTCTTTTCGAGTGGTCTTTTAGTGGAGTTTATAGGGTTTTCTTTGTATACTATCGTGTCATCTGCATATAATGATAGTTTTACTTCTTCTTTCCCAATTTGCATGCCTTTTATTTCTTTTTCTGGTCTGATTGCTGTCACTAGAACTTCCAACATTATGTTGAATAGGAGCAGAGAGTAGACAGCTTTGTCTTGTTCTTGATTTCAGGGGGAATGCTTTCAGTTTTTGTCCATTGAGTATGATGTTGGCTTCAGGTTTCTCATATGTAGCCTTAATTATGTTAAGGTATGCTCCCTCGATTCCCATTTTGCTGAGTGTTTTCATCATAAATGGGTGTTGTACTTTATCAAATGCTTTTTCTGCATCTATTGATATGATCATGTGATTGTTGTCTTTCATTTTCTTTAGGTGATGTATTATATTTATTGATTTATGAATATTAAACCATCTTAGCATCTCTGGGATGAATCCCACTTGATCATGGTGTATGATCTTTTGATGTATTGCTGGATCCTGTTTACCAATATTTTGTTGAGGATTTTAGCATCTATGTTCATCACTGATACTGGCCTGTAGTTTTCTTTCTTTGTTGTGTCTTGACCTGGTTTTGGTATTAGGGTAATAGTGGCTTCATAGAAAGAGTTTGGAATTTTTCCCTCTTCTTGGATTTTTTGGAATAGTTTGAGGAGGGTAGGAGTTACTTCTTCCCTAAATGTTTTGTAAAATTTGCCTGTGAAGCCATCTGGTCCAGGGCTTTTGTGTGCAGGGAGATTTTGGATTACTGTTTCAATTTCCTTCTTTGTTACTGGTCTGTTGAGACTTTCTACTTCTCTTGATTCAGTTTTGGAAGGTTATATGTTTCTAGAAATCTGTCCATTTCTTCTAGGTTGTCAAATTTCTTTCCATACAGTTGTTTGTAGTAATTTCTTACAATCGTTTGTATTTCTGTGGTATCAGTCCTGATTTCTTCTCTTTCATTTCTGATTTTGTTTATTTGGGTCTCCTCTCTTTTTTTTCTTGATGAGCCTGGCATAAAGCTTGTTGATTTTGCTTATTTTTTCAAAGAACTAGCTCCTAGTTTTGTTGATCTTTTGAATTAATTGTTTTGTCTCTATGTCATTTAATTCTGCTCTGATCTTAATGATTTCCTTCCTTCTTCTTGCCCTAGGCTTTGTTTGTTGTTGTTGCTCTAGTTCTTGTAGCTTTAGGGATAGATTTTTTATTTGAGATTCTTCTAGTCTTTTCAGATATGCCTGTATTGCTATGAACTTCCCTCTTAGGACTGCTTTTGCTGTGTCCCATAGGTTTCGGGCTGTTGTGTGTTCATTATCATTAGTTTCCAGAAATTTCTTGATTTCTTCTTTGATGTCATTAACCCATTCATTATTTAATAGCATGTTATTTATTCTCAATGGCTTTGGATGTCTTTGATTTTTTACTCTGAGGTTGAATTTTAGTTTCAAGGTATTGTGGTCTGAAAAGATGCTTGATATGATTTCAATTTTCTTGAATCTGTTGATGCTTGTTTTGTGTCCTATCATATGGTCTATCTTTGAAAATGTCCAATGTGCATTTGAAAAAAATGTATATTTTGCTTCTTTGGGGTGAAAAGTTCTATATATATCAGTTAAGTCCATGTGGTTTATTGTGTTGTTCAATGTATGTGTACCCTTGGGGTTTCTTTGCTTCGACGATCTGTCTATTGTTGATAAAGGAGTGTTAAAGTTCCCTACTATGGATGTGTTGCTGTTAATATGCTCTTGTGGTTTTCTAGTATTTGCTTTATGTATTTGTGTGCTCCTGTGTTGGGTGCATATATGTTTACCAGTGTTATATCTTCTTGAGGGATTGTTCCCTTAAGTATTATGGAATGTCCTTCTTTGTCTCTTTTTATGGCCCTTGATTTGAAATGCATTCTGTCCAATATGAGTACTGTTACCCCAGCTTTTTTTTTTTCATGTTTGTTTGCTTGGAATACTTTTTTATATCCCTTTACTTTCAGTCTGTGTAAATCTTTGGTTTTGAGGTGTGTTTCTTGTAGACAGCAAATATGTGGGTCCTGTTTTATTATTCATTCCATTACCCCATGTCTTTTAAATGGATCATTTAATCTATTTACATTTAAGGTTATTATTGACATGTATTTATTCATTTCCCTTTGTACCTGTGTTCCTCTCCTGTTTTCTTCTTCTTTTTTCTTAAAACATTCCCTTTAATATTTCTTGCAGTGCTGGTTTGGTGGAGATGTATTCTTTTAGTCTTCCTTTGTCTGGGAAACTCCTTATTTCACCTTCCATTTTGAATGAGATCCTTGCTGGGTAGAGTATTCTTGGTTGTAGGCCTTTGTTTTTCATTGCTTGAAATATTTTTGACCATTCCCTTCTGGCTTGTAGTGTTTCTGTTGAGAAATCGGTTGATAGCCTTATCGGAGCTCCCTTGTATGTTATTTGCTCTTTTTCTTTTGCTGCTTTTAGGATTCTCTCTTTGTCTTGGAATGTTGCCATTTTAATTATGATGTGCCTCGGAGTGGGTTTTTGGGGGTTTCTCTTCACTGGGACTCTCTGTGATTCCTGGACCTGCATAACATTTTCTCTCATCAGGTTGGGAAAATTTTCTGTCAATACTTCTCCTATCAGCTTTTCTATTCCTCGTTCTTCCTCTTCCTCTTTTATTCCAATGATCCTGATATTATTTTTTCTCATGCTACCCTGTAATTCCCTTACATCTTGTTCATATTTTTTCAATCTTTTTTCATTTTCTTGTATTGTCTGGGAATGTTTTTCTACATTGTGCTCTAACTCACTGATCCAATCCTCTGCTTCGTTTAGCCTGCTTTTTATTGATTCTACTGTGTTTTTCAGTTCAGAGATTGTATTCTTCATTTCTTCCTGGTTCTTGTTAGCAGTTTCTATGTCTTTTTTTATGCTGGTGTAGTTCTCTGCAAGTTCCCTTTAATTTTCTTGGAGCTGCTGGTAACTTCCTTGGAGGTTGTCATAGTTGTTTTTGAGGTTGTCGAGTATATTGAGCTTCTTCACCACCATTGTTTTGAATTCTGTGTCTGACATTTGGGCTATGTCTATTCCATCTACCTCTTTCTGGGGATTCCTCTTTTCTTTTCATTGGGAGGTTGTTTTTGCGTCTTACCATGTTGGATTCTTCTTGTTTTTGTTTTTTGGGTTTGTTTGCTTTGACTTCCCACCTTTGTGGTATGAGATTCTTTATAGGAGATCTGGGGGTTTTGGTGGTGCAGTCCCTTTGATCTCCTGAGCCTGATGTTCTTGGGTTACCCTTTATGTCATTTGTTTAAGCTGTCTGGTTATATTTCAGATGCTCTTTGGTAGGATATTCCCTCTGGCTAGTTGGTTGAGAGTCAGTCTGTCCACTTTGTCTTGAGTTCTTTTGTGGAGATGCTGTTATAAACATAAACACACAGCCCAGGCAGGAAATCCACACCCTCAAAAATATCCCCCACCCTCTCTCCCACTATCGTCAGCAAATGAACCAGTATTAATATAAATGTAGAGAGATTAGGGCTTTTATACTATAGAAAGAATAGATAAGAGTTGTTTTTAAAGAAGAAAAATATGATTTTTGAGAGAGGTGATGACAGATTAATAATAGTAGCAAGTTTGTTGGGACTACGCAAGACAGTAGGTAATATTTACATTGTATGTTAATAATAATAAAAGAAAAAGAGGGAAGAATGCAGAATATAGTAAGAGTGTGGAATTGTATAGTATTAGATTTATATAGTAGTTATATTCTATTTATTTAGTGTGAAAGGGAGGCTAAACTAGGGAAACAAAGAAAACTTAAAGCAGAAGGATGAGAAGGAGAGATGGTATGAAACAAATGAAAGAGATAGTTTTAAGAAAAAATTTTTTTAAGTAAAAAATAAAACTAAAATTAAAAATAAAAATTTTTTAAATTAAAATAAAATAAAATATAAACAAAAAGACTAAAATAGAAATAAAAATTTAAAAAATATGTAAAAAAAAAGTTTTTACTCAGTTCAGCCTTTGTGTGTCGTCTTCTTTTTCTGGATCCACAGTTGGTCTAATGAGGTGGGCCAGAAGTTCCTGTTTCTTGCAGTAGTGGTGTGTGCCCGCGGTGGCCGGCATTCATTTGTCACCTGTTGCAACTGGCTGGGGTGCTTGTGCCTGCGCAAGGTGGCCTTCATGCTAGCCTCAGGACTGCTGAGCCGCGCCCCAGGAGTTGGTCTCTTGCCCCTTGGGGCGTGGCCCCGGACACTTGTGCATGGTGGAAGTGAGCATCTGTGAGTTGCCGCTGCCCGCTTTTCTTGCGCCGTAGCTGCCCGTTGTTCCTGCACCCGCCTGGGAGGGCATGAGCAGAACCCGCACAAGTGGTCTGGTCTCCAGCCTGGCACCCACTGGGGCTGGCCAGGGGTTTATGCGCATGGTCTTCTGCGTGCCCAGCGGGCCCTCTCTGTGCCCATTGGGGCACTGATCTTATGTCTGTTGGGGTGTGTCCGAGGGGCACCTGGACACGCATCCCCACACACTGGGCCAGTGAATGAGGGCATTTCCCTGTGAGCACCCGTGCGACCCAAGGGGAGGGTTGGGGACTGGGTGAGCACACTTCTCCTCCTATACTATTCTTAACAACCCCTGTCTACAGTAGTCCCTCTCTATATCATGGTTCCCTTATCACAGCCTCACTGTATCGCAGGATTTTTAAAAATATTATATTTAATTATTTATCACGGATTTTTTGATATATCGCAGGATTTTGTGGTACTGTATATGTATGTTGTTAAAGTTATGTAGGTTTAAGAATGTAGAATAAATGTAAGGTTCCTACTTTGCAGTGGGGTCTGGAACATAATGCCCGCGATAAGTGAGGGAATACTGTATTTCATACCTACCAATTATGCTTAAGCCATGTACGTTTTCCCCCATTCTCTTCCTTCCCCCTCCCCATTAATAACCCTTCATATGATCTCCATATCTATGGCTCTGCTCCTGTTCTAGTTGTTTGCTTAGTCTGGTTTTGGTTTTGTTCTTTAGATTCACTTGTTGATAGATGTGAGTTAGTTTTCATTTTAATGTTCATGGTTTTGATCTTTTTCTTAAAGAAATCCTTTTAACATTTCATATAATAAGGGCTTGGTGATGATGAATTCCTTTAGCTTTACATAGTCTGAGAAGCACTTTTATCTGCCCTTCCATTCTAAATGATACCTTTGCTGGAAAGAGTAATATAGGTTGTAGGTCCTTTCTTTTCATCACATTGAATACTTCTTGCCAGTCCCCCTTTGCCTGCAAAGCTTCTTTTGAGAAATCAGTTGATAGTCTTATGGGAACTCCTTTATAAGTAACTCTCTTCTTTTCTCTTGCTGGTTTTAAGATTCTCTCTTTATCTCGAGCCTTTGGCATTTTCATTATGATGTGTCTTGGTGTGGTCCTCTTTGGGTCAAACTTTTTTGGGACTCTGTGCTCCCTAGACTATATGACTATTTCCTTCACCAAATCAGGGAAGTTTTCTTTCATTGTTTTTTCAAGTAAGTTTTCAATTTCTTGCTCTTCCTCTTCTCCTCCTGGCACACCTATGATTCAGATGTTGGTACATTTAAAGTTGTCCCAAAGGTTCCTAAGCCTATTCTTGTTTTTGTTTACTTGTTTTTTGCACTTGTTTCTTCTTTTTGTTCTTTTTGAGTATTTATTTCTTCACTTTGTTCCAAATCACTGATTTGAATCCCAGCTTCTTTGTCTTCACTGTTGGTTCCTTGTATATTTTTTCTTTATTTTATTTTGTTCAACCTTCATTTCTTCCTTTACTCTGTCATACTCTAGAGTGCTCTGAGCATCCTTATTACCAGTGTTCTGAACTCTTCATTTGATAGGTTGGCTATCTCCATTTTGTTTAGGTCTTTTTTTCTGGGGTTTTGTTCTCTTCTTTCATTTGGGCCATATTTCTTTGTCTCCACAATTCTGCAGCCTCCCTGTGTTTGTTTCTGTGTATTAGGTAGAGCTTCTTTTACTCCCTCTCATAATAGCATGGCCTATTAGCAAAGGCACCTATAAATTGTGTGGGGCAGAGCCTTAGGTAATTTCCAGGGCAGGGCCACCCACTTCACTTCTTTGTGGCTCTATTTGTGGTGGGGGACTTGGAAAGGGGACAATGCCTCTGCCTGGCTTCTGGCAATTTGACCAGCACTTGCCCTGTTTCCAGTCACTTTAGTCACTTCCTATATGCAATTGGCACCCTTCCTGTTGCTGCCCTGATGTTTGCATACATGCTAAGACCATGCAGGCCCTTTAAGCAGTGAAAATCCATCAGTTTCTTCTGCCACACCAACCCCCACTGGTCTTTACAGCCAGAAGTAATGGGGATTTATCTTCCTAGTTCTGGAACCCTGGGCTATGCAGTCTGGCCTGGAGCTGGTATTGCTCATTCCCAGAGTATCCCTCTGATTTTTATCCACCACACATGAATGTGACAGCATCCATTCCACTGCTGCCTCCACTGCTTATCTGAGCCACACCACCTCTCCACCCTGTCTCCACGACTCCATTCCTCCTACCCATCTGGATAAATGTAGTTCCTTTAAATCCTTGATTGTTGGACTTCCATATAGCTCGATCTTCTGATGGTTCTGGTTGTTATTTGTTTTTGAGATCTGGTTGTAATTTTTTCCATGGTTGTGTAAGGAGGCGAAACATGTCTACCTATGCCTCCATCTTGGCCAGAAGTTCTTATTACTTTCAAAAGTTTTTGAGCACAGCGGTAATATAAGAAAAACAATCAAATATTTAAGAAAGACATATTGGTGTGGGGTTAAAGCCAAGGGTATCAGTTTGGCAGCCATTATAATAATCCTCATGTGAAGTGATGCTAACCCTGTGATAAGTATTACAGCCAGGCTTCAGGGCATTTGCTGTATGAGCTTATCTTCAAGTTTGCATCAGGTTTTGTGGTAAGCCTTCCCTGTAAAGGTTCCCTTTCACCTCACAATAATTCCTAAAAGAAATGACTGTCAGGAATCCATGTATGAGCTACATGTTGTCATGTAGAAATCATTGTTTCTAAAGTGACATTGTCTGACAAACCACACAGTGATTCATTACTCAGAGCATGAGAATTCTTTCTATAGCTGAAACACTAAAAAAAAGAACATCCTTGAAATGTACAAACCAAGGGCGTCCTTGCTGAGAAATTTGAAAAATAAGTGCAAAAATAATGGTATGATTGTCTGCTCATATTTTAGCCATTGTGCTTTAACACTTTCACAGGTCCATTGAGGGAGCGAGTCCACAAGCAGACACTATCTATGTTGAACTACTTGTTTACCTCCGTTTTACAAGGTATGAATACGTGAAATTTTATTTGGGGAAAATAAAAATTAAAATATTAGAAGTATAAATTTACAAATTATAGTAACCCATATTAACAAGCATATATTTTGCTATGCATAATAGTCATACCAGCCCTGGCTGGTTTAGCTCAATGGATTGAGCGTCGGCCTGCGAGCTAAGTGTCGCTGGTTCGATCTTCCAGTCAGGGCACATCAGAGAAGGAAAACTCTGATTCCAAAAAACCTCCGCTGCCTTGCGGCATACCTCTTCAGGGGAAAGGCTAAGGGAGTAAACCCCGACAGAAAATCCGGAGCCGGAGTCCCTAAGGCGGTTCGACGTTGTAGTCAACACCGGCAACTCCTGCGGCGCACCTGAAGCCAAGCTGTATTGACTCCGTCTTTCCCTTGGATCCTTCAGCTGCGAAGAGAGGGGGGGTCTGCTGCATGGGCAACAGCTGGCCCTCCATATCACCCTGCCCAGGCTCTGTAGCTTCAGCTCCACTGGAGAGGACACTCCAGCGTCATCGCAAGATGTCGATTCAACACGGGAGGAGACAGATACCGTGTCACTCCCGAGTCGGACTGCACAGCCATTCTCGGCGGTGCAGATAGACTCTTAAGAAGCTACACCATCGTCTCTCGAGACGGACGGCTGCCGACGAATAGTCATACCAATCAACTCTATTTTTCTTTAGAAAGTTTTATACACTATGTCATTAGACAGAGACAACACAGTCATGTAACATTTTCAAAATCTAGTCTGATTCACAAAAGGATAAGATGCAAAGAAATGACATACCAGGAACATTAAATATGTAAAGGGAAATTTAGAGTCATTTTTCATTGATTTGTTTTCCTCAATCAGGTTGTAGATTTAGAAAGCATGAGAAAGATACTGATATTTACTTGACACTGAGATGATAGGGTAAAATAAATATAAATAAGGCATCTATTCATGCTACTGGAAATGCTACCTGTATAAAGGATCCATTTGTCTCTGGACAATTGGTTAATATCAAGCTGGTGCTAGTTAGTGCTGATACAATGCCCTCTAAGAAACTGGCCACACCCTTTCTTGTACGACAATTTGAATGCACTCAATATTGCATAGAATATATGAGCCATAATCTGTGCTTGACAGTCTTTGTTACACAGAGGTTTGTATTGGGTGGGGGTGTGGGAGGTGAAGGTGAGTGATAAAAAATAAAAACCGAGTGTTCTATGTTTAACATTGTGATATGGATTAATTGGGTTGGATATATTTCAATATAGCCTGACTTTTTCTTCAGTAAAGAATTCTACACTCAGAACTGTATCAGTAAAAAGCACTTTATGACAGACAGCCCATTCAGTATATAAAAATAGCAAAAGAGCCAGGAAAAAATGGACTAATATTGGGTCTGTGTAAGGGCCAATCCTCTACTTCAAGGAAGACTACAACCCAGAGACCTGGAGCTGTAGTTCTTCCAGTAATAGGAAAGTGTCAGGGGAAATAAGAGCAAAAGGAGGCTCTCGGTAAATGAATGAGCAATGAAATAAAGTAAGTGCGACATTAAACCCTGCTGAGACTTAGAGTGCTTAAATTAACCAAGAATTGGCTGAGCGAGAAGTTTAAGGCCACCTATGTCAAGTAAGTTAGAAAAGAAATGACCATTCCTTTTTTGTATTTCTTTTGGTTCTTGAGTTGGCTGCTTGATTATTTTAAACACATAGCACTGTAATAAACATTTTGCTTTTTCATTCTACACAAATTTATCAAGCAAGTATTATGCAGCAAATATTTTGTTCAGTGCACATATAAAGAGATGGACAAAATAGATATGGCTCCTATCCTCATCCATTTAACAGTCTAGTAGAAAAGACAAATATTAAACAAATTAATCTATAAATATATGAATAAATATATACAAATTGAGATAAGTGCTCTAAGGGAAAATAATTGAGTACAATGAGGGAAGATAACAGGGAAGCTTACAGTTGATTGTGTGTTAGAGAAAGCTTCTCAGCAAAAGTGACTCATTTCATTTAAATCTCAAAAAAAACTGAAAGTGAAAGGCATTATTATTATCCCTATTTTATAACCAAGAAAAGGGAAATTTATAGTAAGGAAAGTGCCAGCAGGTGATTTAGCTAGTAATCAGAAAAAAGAGAATCACACCAGGTCTGTGCTATACTATATCACATGCTCTTAACTACTAGCCTGCACTGAGCACCAGATTTAGGAGCAGGTGTCTGTGAGTTTCCGTGAGCTGCTTATTTAGGTTTATGTGTGTTCTTTCCATGCCACCTAACCACTAGCACTGCTTTACTTTCTGACACTGGGCAGGAAACATGGTGTTTGCAAACAACAAAGACATAACAAGACCTACCTAGAAAGCACAGTTGTCATGGATTCACATGTTGCATTGTAACAGCATGTGATTGGTATAAACAGTCACTCCATATTTTGGATTTAATTGTTGTACTCTTTATTAATCTGTTTTTAAATTGAAGTTCAACTATAGTTGTATGGTCATGGAGCTCTCTACACCTTTTCCAGAAAATTGGTTAAGTGTAGTGTCAGATTAGGCAACTTAGAGAACTGTTCTTACTAATAAGGCACATGATTTTACACAGATCAGGTATTTGATCCAAATAATAAGAAAAATAAAATAAAATGACAGAAAAATTTATAGGAGGACTAAAGCAAAAGTGAATAAACTAACAAAAATTATAGAGCATATTAACAAAAGCAAAAGCTGATTCTTTGCAGGGGGTAAACAAGATAGAAAAACAGCCAGCAAAAGCTAGCGTCAGGTCCAGGAGATATTTCTTATATCCTTCATTGTCATATGTGCTGTCTTAGGCTAATTTCATTTCTCCCATTAGAAGCAAAAGGTAGCAACAGTTATTTTGCATAATGCTGGGGATTTTTTTATTTGAATTGAAATAATATATATGAGGTCTGTCCAGAAAAACTCCATTCATTAATATAACAAGAATGATTTGTACCACATCGATGTAAACTTGCAGTCAAGGAGAGTGGATTGCAATGCTCATGCGTGAATGACAACTTCACTGTACTAGTCCGTGGGGTCAGTAGACACTGTTCAGTGAGCATGTGTACCATGTGGCCAACGCATTCAAAATGAATGAGCAAGTAGAGCAACAAATCTGCATCAAATTTTGCATTAAGCTTGAACATTTCTCTGTGGAAACTATTGGGATGATTCAGAAGGCTGCAGCTTTGGGCAGCTGGTGAATGGCAGCTTCATCACAACAACGCATCCACTCATGCATCATGTCTCATGCAGAGATTTTTGGTGAAACATCAGATTACCCAGGTGACTCAGCTCCTCTACAGCCCAGATTTGGCACCCTGCGACTTCTGGCTTTTCCCAAAACTAAAATCACCTTTGAAAGGGAAGAGATTTCAGACCGTCAATGAGATTCAGGAAAATACGATGGGGCAGCTGATGGCAAATGGGAGAAGTGTGTGAGGCCCCAAGGTGCCTACTTTCAAGGGGACTGAGGTGTCATTGTCCTATGTACAATGTTTTTTGTATTTTTTTCAGTGAATTCACTTTGGTTTTTTGAGGTGTGATCACTATGTCAATATTTTCTAATTTGGGAAATTTTTAAACATCAGTTTTCATTTTTAATATTTTTCAATTACAGTTTATATTCAATATTATTTTGTATTTCAGGTGTGCAGCATAGTGGTTGGTCAATCATATAATTTGCATAATGATTCCCCCAACATATCAAGTACCCACCTGACGCCACACATAGTTATCACAATATTATTGACTACATTCTCTATGCTGTACTTAACATCTTGGTGACTGTTTTGTAACTATCAGTTTGTACTTCTTAATTTCTCCAACTTTTTCAATCAGTTTCTAAACCCCTCTCTTTCTGGCAACCATCAGTCTGTTGTCTTATCTATGAGTCTGTTTCTTTTTTATTTGGTTATTTTGTTCTTTTAAATTCCATATATAAGTGAAAGCATATGGTATTTGTCTTTCTATGACTGACTTATTTCACCTAGCATAATACACTCTAGGTCCATTCATGATTTTGGAAATGGTACAATTCCATTTTTTAATAGTTGAGTAATATTGCATTGTATATATGTGTTGTAACACTTCTTTATCCACTTGTCTATTGATGGGCACTTAGTTTGCTTCCATACCTTTGGCTATTGTAAACAGTGCTGCAATGAACATAGGGGTTCATATAGTCTTTTGAATTAGTGTTTTGGGTTTCTTCATATATATTCTCAGAAGTGGAATTGCTGGGGCATAAGGCAATTCCATTTTTAATTTTTTGAGGAATCTCAATACTGTTTTCCATAGTGGCTGCACCAATCTGCATTCCCGCCAACAGTGCAGTAGGGTTCCATTTTCCCCACATCCTCACCAAAACTTGTTATTTATTTTATTGATTTTTAGAGAGAGAGAGAAACATTGATTTGTGTTCCACTTATTTATGCATTCATTGGTTGATTTTTGTATGTGCCCTGACTGGGGATTAAAACCACAACATTGGCATATTGGGATGATGCTCTAACCAACTGAGATACCTGACCAGGGACTATTGACTTATTGATGATAGTCGTTGTGATAGGTGTGAGGGGATACTGTGGTTTTAATTTGCATTTCTTTGATAATGAGTGATGTTGAGCGTCTTTTCATATGTCTATTGGCCATCTGTATGTCCTTTTTGGAGAAGTGTCTATTCAGACCCTCTCTTCATTTTTTAATTAGATTTTTTTTTTTGGTGTCGAGTTGTAAGAATTCTTTATAAATTTTGTATATTAATCCCTCCATTCAGCGGGTTGTCTTTTCATTTTGTTCATTGTTTCCTTTGCTGTGCAAAAGCTTTTCAGGTTAATGTAGTACAATTTGTTTATTTTTTTCTTTTGTTTCCCTTGCCTGAGAAGATATATCTGAATAAGATATTGCTAAGAGGAATGTCAGAGATTTTACTGCCTATGTTTTCTTCTGGGTGTTTTATGGTTTCAAGCCTTACATTTAAGTCTTTAATCCATTTTTGGTTTATTCTTGTATATGTTATCAGAAGGTGGTCTAGTTTCATTTTTTGCATATATGTGTCTAATTTTTAATACCATGTATTGAATACTGTTTTTACACCATCATATGTTCTTGCCTCTCTTGTCAGATATTAATTGACCATATAGGTGTGGGTTTATATCTGGGCTATTCTGTTGCATTGATCTGTGAACCACTGACTATTAGTTTGCCTTCTTCTATGGCAATCTGATATTAAACTCATTTAGTAAGTTACAGTATTCCTATCAGTTATTGTACTTTTCTAGAAATTATATTTTCATATTTTCACTTTATCTGCTAGGACTCCTTATTTTTCACTTGTTAAGGTCATGATTTAATCTAAATCTTTAAACACATGTTTTAGTTCTTTTATCATTTTCATGATAGCTGCTTTAAGCTGTTTATCTGTTGAATATGAAGTCTGAACCATAGGTAGATCAGTTTCTGTAGATTTCTGTCATTGACTATGAATCACATTTTCTTATTTCTTTGCATGTCTCCCAAGTTTTAAAAAATTCTGTTAAATATTGTTGATGACACATTTTAAATACATTGGGTTCTTTTATCTTCATTTGGAGTGTTGGTGTTTTTTAATTACTGGCCTATATCATCTTAAACTTGTGTTAGCTTAGGTTTACACTTTGGTAGGTAGATATACAGAAGTTAATGTTTCCCAAGATCTTCTAACTTGGTGGAATTCAACTTCCAAACTTTGTACACCCCACAATTTTTGTCAAGGTTTGATCGAGTCTTTGCTGGGTAGATCTAGAATCAGCCATAATATAGTTTTGTTGTTGTTGTTGTTGTTGTTTGAATGAAAAGTAATTCTTGGTTTTAATATTTTTTGATACAGTTTACATTCATTATTATCTTTTTATTAGTTTCATGTGTAGTTCTTAATCTTAAGGCAGTCATTCTGGTATCTCAGCTCATGATGTTATTGAAGTGTTAATGATGAATTTCTACTCTGGCTTGGTCAGACTCCTGTTTCCCAGAATCATTTGAGCTCTAGTATTTCTGGTCTCTTCTCAACCTCAAAGCAGCTGCTTTGTAGTAAGCATCAGACACTCTTACCCAGCACTTTCACAGGTCTGTCAAGAACTCATGGGATATGCATGACTCAGACTACTGGGTGCCCTCCCTCTGTGCAGTTCCTTTCTCTTCAATGTCCTGCAGTGTGGATTCCAGTCACTCGAGCTTCCTTGAACTCTCATTTTTCCCTTCTCAATTCACTGGGACCTCTGTACTCTGTTTGTATTCCAGTCCTCTTCACCATGTTTGGGAACTTGTCTTCAGGCAGAAAGCCATCTGTTTTCAAAAGCCTAAAAACTATTGATTTATATATTTTATCCCGCTTTTTGGTTGCTTATGGTGGGGAGGTTAATCTGGTACCAGTTTCTCGAGCATGGTTGGAAACCTTGATATTTTTTAGTAAATTATTTTCCTCCTGGTAGTTGTTTACATGCTTCTTGTCAGACATATGGGATATAATTCTGAATCTTTAAGTGGTCTACTTTTAATACACTTATTGTAACTTTATAAAATTACTTTAATAAGGCCAGAATTGGTGAACTGATGGTAAAGAAGTAGTGTTAGTTATACTTAATATAGCACCATGAAAGTCCATCCTTTGTGCTACTGATTTTTTAAAAATATTTTTTTATTTATTTTTAGAGAGAGGGGAAGGGAGGGAGAAAGAGAGGGAAAGAAACATTGATATGAGAAACATTGACTGGCTGCCTCATGTATGCGCCCCAACCAGGGACCAAACTGGCAACCTGGGCATGAGCCCTGACAAGGAATCAAACTGATGATCTTTGGCTTTGCAGGATGACGCCCAACCAACTAAGCCACACTAGTCAGGGCTGTGCTACTGTTTAATACTTCATTAATTAGCAGTTCTTTTTAATATTGGTTACTTGTTTTCATTATGCCTATCATTTCCCTTCACATTAATGAGCTTTCTTATTTTTAATACAATTAATATTTATTGAACCTTTACTATGTAATGCACTCACATACATACTATACTGTTACTGTGGATACAGAGATTAATGCAATCCTTCAAAAACAATCACTTTCTAGTGAGGAAGACAGACAAGTACATAGTTTATTAACACAATGCCCAAGCTGTTGTAATATTTAGTATAATATCTGAAAACTAACAAATAAGGATGTATTGATACCTTTCTCACTTACATTATAAATGACCCATTGATCTAATTATTACTTGACATCTTATTTTTCTATCAGCCCATGCTCAAATTGTGTGTCTTTCAAAAGCCTTCCTGGGCCCTAGCTGGTGTGGCTCAGTGGATTGAGTGCTGGGCCATGAACCTAAAGGTCGCTGGTTTGATTCCTGTTCAGGGCACATGCCTGGGTTGCTGGCCAGGTCCCCAGCTGGGGACTTGGGAGAAGCAACTGATAAATGTTTCTCTCCCTCTCTTGCTCCCTCCCTTCCCCCCTCTAAAAATGAATAAATAAAATCTTTTTATAAAGCCTTCCTGAGTATTTGTTTAGCATTTACAAAGTAATCCCTTTCATTCTTGCTACATTGAATAACACAATATACATTTTTTCAGAAATAACATTTTAGACACAAACATAAATTAAGTTTAAAATTTTTGACCAAACCCTATAAATATATAATCACTTTAGTAGGAAAAATGAAATACAATTTTATTGCTCCTTTCCTTGTGTAAGAAGAATAATAAAGCCATTCATTCAATACACAGTACTTTTTATGATTAATCCACAATTGAGGACACCATAGTTGGCTTCCCAAAATGTATGGTGAAATAAAAGGGATTGAGAGAAATCACATAAAACATCTAGTCCCTCTTTATTGAAGGTTAAGGGTTGGAATAGTTCTATTTGATGGGTTAAATGCTGACCTATAAAAGTAGAGAAAATAGGCCAGGGAAGAAGAGGTAAGCCTGGCGAAAGAAATTGAAGTGCAGTTGCTATAGTTATAAAACTGCTAGACCTGATCAAAGAGAGAAAAACCAAAAGGTTCTTTCATGTGCTGGAATAGGAAGTTTCAAAACATTTTTATGAAAAATAAGCAATGATCTTGCTTAAGTGCTAACTGGGTTTCCTGGTGAATTTTTCTGTCCTTTTATTCCAAAATCAGCAGTTTAATCAGGTTCATGAAGAGAGAAGAGCTTGTTAAAACTCCTGCTTTGACTTTTCCTTTTTCCTCTCTTTCCTGCACACTATTCCAAATCAACCAATAAATGAAAAAAACCCACACGGTAATGTCTCAGCTGATTAATGTGAAGGGAAATGGAAGGCATATTGAATAACAAATAAGTAACCAATCTTAAAAATAGCTGCTAATTGATGAAGTGCAAATGATGGACCTTTCATGGTGCTATATTTAGTGCAATTGAGATTCATCTAAAAACTTCATTTTAGAGATGTAAAAATTGAGCTTTAGAATAACAAAAAGTGGGTTTTTAAAAATGAAGAGGAAATGAATGCTGAATATCCAAATGCTTGGGAAGATGCTAGGACTATATTCTCAGCTATCATCTATTTCTCTTGTTTCTCTGAATTTTTATCTTAGGGCAATCAGGTTTTCAATACATTAAACATAAAAGTTGCACTAGATCAGTAGCTAATATTTAGCATCAGTGAAAGAAAAAAATGACTTATTGTTTCTTTGTCGTTGGAGCATGGTGTAACAGAAGAAGGAAGGAAATGAACTCCTTTTCTATTCTGACTGCTAAATTTCAAAGCAAACAAGACTAGTACATATCTTTGTGGACAGAAATGCTGTGAGTGACTGCTTAATCAAAAGATCAAAGTGAACTTTTAAGATATAGGCTTCTGTATGGTCTTTGTTTTAAGATTAATTCTGTATAAAATTTTGTGATCTGTGGAGCCAAACTACTTTGGTTTACCTCACATCACTCCCGTGTGTTAATTTTATTTCTCTGTACCTCAGTTTATTTAGTTTATTTTTTTAATGGGCAGGGAATAATATCTTCTTTTAGCATGGTAATAATTTAATGAAATTATGTATTTAAAATGACTAACATAATGTACACCTGAAACTAATACAAAATAATATTAAATAAAACTGTAATTGAAAATAGTTAAAAACAAAATAAAATGATTAAATTTTGGCATAGAAGTAGGTGGTAAATAAATGTAAGTTATGTTATTCACCAAAATAAAAATTCCATGAGGGTATAAACTGTACATTATCCATAACTGTGTCCTCAATACTTTCATAAGTATCAGGCACCTAATAAACCCAAATGAATGTTAAATGAATTAATAAACCGCAATCCTCCACTGCATGAAATCATATTAAAATTGCTAATATCAGTAATGGTGTTTGCTGTTACTAATACATTCTCAACCAAAGCAAACAGTGTAATCAACAAAAGTCCCATGTAGGAAAAGTTTACTCAGGCACTACTCCCGTGTAATGCAGGGGCTTTAAGTAAAATACCTGACCACGAGAGGGCAGAGAGCTAGCTGCTGGTTCTGACAACATACTAGCTGGAAGAAATAAAGGGCATCTATGGTTTGGGTTTTAACTTTTGGGTGTTTCTTCTTTAAATTATTTCATCTTATCAGTGATACATAATAATGTATCCAATAGGTAGTATGTCTCTGGAAATGTTTTTCTTGGATACTATGTTGGTTTAAAACTATTTGGATATACAGTAGCAGAAATATTCACTGAAAGCATTAAATTTCTTTTTTTTCCCTTTTGTTAAAGTGTTAGCATGTCCATTTGATCTTCACTGAGTTGATTAAAAAGTATCCATAAATATAATGATGCTGCCCTAATCCCTTGTGCTTTTTAATCCCTTTCTTAGTTGAAACAAATATTCTTGAAGTATACAAACATAAATTAAAATTTTATAATTCATCAATAGTCAAGGAAACAACACAATGAAAGGAAAAAGAGCAAGCATAAGCTCACAGTAAATAGTAATTGTAAAAAAGTACAGCAGAGACCTTATTTAAACAGGAGCAGAGATAATTAGCAACCCTCCAATATGTACACATTGTATGGGCAAGTGAACTCTGGTCTTTGTAATAGCAAGAGAGAGCCAGCTGAGCCTTTGAAGATTACCATGGTGATAACATTTGGATTTTATCTGAAATTCATGTCATTCTTACCAGAGTTATAAAGGGTTTCCTCTTTTCCTAGGCTTTTAAACCCAGTGGCAAAATAAATGTTTCAGTCTTTCCATTATATAGGTATATCTCTAACTTATTGATAAAAATATATGGTTAGCTTTCTTATTATGAAATTCACTTAATTAGGAGGCTTAATTGTACTCCAACTGCAGTGGATAAAAACAGACATTGGAATTAGGGAGACCTAGAATCAGAATCCATATCTGTCATTAAAGAACTTCAAGAAATTCCTTTGTCAATAGAAACAGACTCATACATATAGAGAACTAACTGATGGTTGTCAGTTATGAGGGGGTTTGGGGAGTGGGTGAAAGTTGAGGGGACTGAGAATTAATAATTAGTAGTTACAGAATAGTCACTGGGATGTAAAGTACAACATAGGGAATATAGTCAATAATATTGTAATAAGTCTGTATGGTACCTGGTGGGTACTAGAAATATCAGGTAGAATACTTTGTAAAATAACTGACTGTCCAACTATTATGCTGTACACCTAAAACCAATACAAAATAATATTGAATATAAACTGTAATTGAAAAATAAAATTAAAAATGAAATCACTGTCTTTCTGTGCCTCAGTTTCTTCATCTGCAAAATAGGAAGAGTAATAAATACCCAGATAATAAAAGTTTAAAGTATTATCTTAAGTGTTAAATCCTCTTTTCATCCATTCTAATCCTATTACATAAACAGAGAGAAATTAAGGTTATAAATATTTTTTAGTTTTAGATATGTGAATTTTTAGATTTTTTTGTTAGTAACTAGTATAGTTCACTATATTTCACCACATGCATGGGAATTTTCCAAATAGTAGAGAAAGTATTGGGCATTGTCACTGCATTTCAGGAGAAAAGCAACACACTTACTATAAAAATATATTTGCCAAAATGATGAAATGTTATTTTTGATTGCAATATAAGTAATATACTCAAGTAACTTTCAGTGAGTAAAAAATCTAGCTATGTCACTTGGTTTAAAGAATTATACTTATCTTACTTTAGATGGAAGTGTGGCGGCTAGGGCCTTATCCTGTCTTTCAAAACTATGTGCCTATGTGTAAGGGAAATGGGAATGACTAAGCTCATTTAGATAGGCACAAAGTTGCCTGTCAGTCAGTGACCCAAGTTTTCCATCAGTAGCAACGTAATTGGAGAACCTGACCTCTTTCATTTTAGGCTATATTAAGAACCAGAAGAAGATATGGAACTATTAAATGTACAAATGATTTTGTGTGGGGAGGACAAACACTGAATGTTGAAACAAAACTGACTAGAAAATTGCTATTCCTTATAGAAGCAAGACTAACAAAATAATTTAATTTAAAATAGTTTTATTGAAGTATATTCTTGCCATAAAATTTACCAATATAGAAAATTCAATGAATTTTAGTATATTCACAGTGTTGTACAACTATCATCAGTGTTCAATCTTAGAATCATTTCATCAACCTAAAGAGAAAGCCTGTAATCACTAATTTGTCAATCCCCATTCTCCCCTCACCACCTTCACCCCATGAAAACCACTATTCTACTTTCTGTCTCTAAAATTTGCCATTTTGGACATTTCACAAAAGTGAAATCATACAATATGTAGCCTTTTGTATCTGGCTCGTTTCATTAGCACGTTTTCAAGGTTCATCCATATTGAAGCATAAATAAATACACTATTCCATTTTATCACCTAATAATATATAATTATATAGCTATACCGAGTTTTATTTATCATTCATCATGTGAGGGACATTTGAGTTGTTTCTACTTTTATATTTTATTTTTTTAATTCTCACCCAAGGACATTTTTCTCATGGCTTTTAGAGAAAGAGTAACGGAGAGAGAAAAAACATCAATGTGAGAGAGAAGTATTAACTGGTTACCTCCCGTACTGACTGGGACTGGGGCACATACATGCCCTGACTGGGAATCGAAACCACAACCTTTTGGTTGCAGGATGATGCTCCAACCAACTGAGCTGTGCCGAACAAGGCTGTTTCTACTTTTAGGATCTTATTAATAATGCTGCTATGAACATACATGTACAAGGTGGGTTTTTTGGACTATATTTTTTCATTTCACTTAGATGTAAACCTAGAATTGGAATTCCTGGGTCATACAATACCCATATGTTTTACCTTTTGAGCAAACTGTCAGACTGTGTTTCTAAAGCAGCTGCACCATTTCACCATTGCACCATTTTACATTCCCATGAGAAGTGCAAGAGGTTTTAAATTTCTCCACATTCTCACCACTTACTATTATGTCTGTTTTATTATAGGTATCCTAATGAGTGTGAAGGGGTGCCTCCTGTTTTTGACTTGTATTTCCCTGAAGGATGGTGATATTGAGCATCTTTTCATGTGCTCATTGGCCATTTGTATATCTTCTTTGGAAAAATTTGTTAGACACTTCAACAAATTTATAATTGGGTTGTCATTGTATTGTTGTTATGAGTTCTTTATAGATTCTGAAAATAAACCTCTTATCACATGCATGATTTGCAAATATATTATTCCAGTCTGTGGACTATTTTTCACTTTATTGATGATAGTTATTGACACACAATTTTTAAATTTTTGATGAAGTTCAATTTATCAATTTTTAAAATTTTGTTGCCTGTGTTTTTGGTGTCTTTACTAAGAAACTGTTGCTTAATCCAAGGTCAAGTGTTCTATAGCTTTAGCTATTATATTTAGGTTGTTGATCCATTTGAGTTTATTTCTGTATCTGGTATGAGATATCTGTCAAACTAGATTCTCTCACATGTAGGTATCCAGTTGTCCCAGAACCATTTATTTAAAAGACTATTCTTTCCCCGTTAAATGATTTTGGCACCACTGTCAAAAATCAATTACTCTAGATATATGAGTTTATTTATAAATTCTCAATTATATTTCATTGATTTATGTGTCTAACTTTAGGCCAGTACCATACTATCTTGATTTGTATATTTGTACTAAGTATTCCAAGATTGTTTTGCTTATTCTGGGTCCCTTAAATTTCCATATGAATTTTAAGGTTAACTTGTTAATCTCTGAAAAAATTAAAAGCAGCTGGGACTTGGACAGGGATTGTATTGAATCTGTAGATCAACTTGTGGATTATTGTCAAATTAACAATATTAAGTCTTCCAATCCGTGAACACAAAATACCTTTCCACTTATTTAGCTCTTCTTAAATTTATTTCAACTTTTTAATCTTCAGTAACCTAATATTGTAGGAGGAAGATTTTTATGGGGTGGTTCTTGACAGTCATCCATCTCTTATCATACTGTGATGCCTCTTTCTGGCATTCAAATTGTCCCATGCTTTAGGGTTTCTTTAATGTAATAATTCGATATTCAAATGGACCTGGATTTAAAACCAGCTCTGTCAGTTAAGAACTGTGTGACCACAGGAAAGTTACATCACTTTTATGTATCCCAATATCATATTTCTTAAAATGGAGAACATGCTTGCTTCAGGATTACTGTAAGGAATCAATAAGTATTAGAAAATGTCTGCATGGCTTCTGGCACATGGCAGTCACTCAATAAATGCTACTCTTCTTTTAACTCCTCACTCACAAACAAAATAAATATTTCCTTTAGATGAGTGCCAAGGGATAATGGAAAAACCAAACACTTATTCTGTGTTACTTTAGTAGGTAACAGTCACTTTCTTAAAAAGGTAGTCACTTAAATAATTATTTGGGGGATATTTTAGGAATATACTTTTCAAATCATACACTACAGACCATTCCTTCCCGCAAATGAATTCAATGTTTACAACACACATAATTCTGCTGTGAATTACAGACATGTAAGGTATAAATAGCTCTTTACCAAAAGATAATGATAGTTGAGGTGGGGAGACAAGAAATAGAAAGTAAATAATTTATAGCTCTCACAAAGATAGTAGTTGTATTTTTCAGCAGAATTATCCAAAATAAGTGGTATGAGGTTTCAGAGGACTACAGACTGGCATAATCTACAAGGCTTCAAGTAAATAAGGTAAACTTAGCCTTGGAATTGGGTAGCCTTAGATAGGAAGAGAAATGTGGAAAGAAAGAAAGGCACAAGTTTAAAAAAACTTCCTGTGTTTTTCAGGCCCAGCCTTAGGCAATTAGAAAGGCTTTACTTGGTGGGCATCATGGGGAAAAGCTGCCACCCCCACACTAGATTAAGTGCATAGTCAGAGCAATAGAGTCTGTGAGGGGAGTTTCAGTCAAGGACTCAGATCCCTCTGGCCAGTCACCATCTTCACATAGTTGAATCACTAGCCCCTGTGCCTTCATTCCTAAGTATCTTTATCTGAAACCCTGGACAGAGGTATCTTTTAGGGGTCTCTACCAAGGCCTCCTTATTGGGAGACTAGTGGGAAACCTTAAAGACACTTCCCTACTTTGACTTACTACCCAGTACTTTTCCTCTCTGAGCCCTCCTCCCTCATCCCTGTCTCTTTCACCTGAGGTTTCTTAAAAATGTCAGTGCCTTTTGTTCTAGACTTTTTCATCAGTGAGATAACCCTTACATCTGTGCTGATTACCTGACCCTCAACTGGTGCACAGTTCCATGGAGGAAAATGAAACAGAGTCAGCCCTTGCTTCAGTTTTAGCCTCTTCCTTATACTATCACAGAGAGTGACTAAAAGCTTAACTCTTTCCTAGTCCAGGACTTTCATATTATGCTAGCTATGAAAAGGGGTCATGATTTTTGAAGAAATTGAGAATGCATATAAAGAACCTAGCTGAGTGAGTGCTACAGTAGAGGACCAAAATATAAGCATTTATGTCTTGAAAATCAGACCTGCTAGCTTCCTTTCCCAAAATCAGAATGTGAATTAAATAGAAGATGTATCTCCTGTGAAATGATTTCTGTGGGCTAGTTTCAATAATTTACCTTCTATTTTACTTCTTCCTAACACAACTACATGATTCAATGAAATTAAGCACCTTTCAAGTTGGGCACTTAAAAAGAAAATTATCTGTTGAAAGGATTGACCAAAAAAATGTTAAAATAGAAATAAAACAAACCACTCAGTGTTTCCACCCCTCATGGGTTGGACATGCTCCATCTGAAGGACAGATGTTGCTTATGGTGGGTAATGTTATGTCTCCTATTAGACCACTGCTCAGCTGTAAGAACACCCTGATAAATCCCACTCCTCATTTTTTCCATCTCAGTGAGTGCTAGCAATTAGTAGATTTGGATCTCAGTGCGTCATGCTAAGAGGCCTGGATGTTTGTAATTTACAATTCCTGCCTATCATAGTAGAATCAGCTTCCCACTGGACCATCCTCCCCCAAGTCCGAAACTTTAGAAGTGAAGAGAGATGCTTATGACTCATTAGTTTACCGTTCCTTAAAATGCAGGTAAAGGAGAGGGAGGCCTAACAGTAGGTTCAGCTCCACTATCTTCTTTAAAGAGAAAACTTTTCAAAGTTATCTTTCAAACATTGAGGTCTTTTAAAAGGACATAAAAAAACATAATAGTTAAAATCTAAACATCCGTTTGGCCTTTATTTGACTTTATTTGTTACAAAAAATAGGAAAACGCACAGTCTAAAATCTGCTTCACCATTCTTAAGCCCAACCCCTAACATCAGAAAACCACAAACAGAACATTCAGAAATGTCCTCTGCTGTCCATCAGTCCATCTACCTCATTGAGGCAAAGGCATCACAATCATCCCTGAGCCACTGCTTTTATCTTTAAACCTTACAAATTCAGGCTAAGAAAAAGGCCAACATAACAAACTAGGTTTTGCAAAATACTGATGATGCATGTGTTTAGCATTAAATTCTCTGTCTTTGTGGGTGGGGGGTAGAATTAAGTCAATAGATATAATTTGTTTTGATTTTAATTATATCTTCCCATAAATATTTTTTTTTTCTTAAACCTGTGACTCTTGCTACAGTATGTCTGCTAGTGAATAGTCATAGATGAATCAGCAAATGGAAAACAGGTATCAACAGGAAAAAAGCTAATAGAAAAACTGTTAAAAGAGTTTAACTTTAAAGTATTTGCTTAAATTTTTCAAGATAATTTCCCAGACAAGTTTTCCCCTAACATATACATTTATGATCACTCTCAGCTTGGAACACTTTTGAGGATTTCCATCTAAGTAAGTAATTTTCAAATGGTGTGCAGCAAGAATTTTTAGAACATGCAATACCTGACTATATTGTTGGGGCACTGAACTCTTCTCCCTTAGATTGTCATACAAAAAAATGACAACAGCCAACACAACTATAGCCATCCAGTGTGAATGAATCAAAAGTATACCAGATTGGCAAAATATATTTTTTGGTGTGTTACAGAATTTTAGTAACTATTTTATGTGTGCCATGAGATGAAAAAGGTTAAAAATTGCTGATCTAAATCAATGTGTATGTTCTGCTAAAATTTAGTCCTGAAAGAAAATAGTATCTTGTCCAAAATATTAGCAGTTTGAATCTAATAAACTAATTTGAGGAATAGAAATGACACTTCTGTTAAGCTAGGCCTCTGAATTTCTTTTTGTATTATATCTACATTTATTCCAAGAACTTGAAGTCCAATTAACTGAGCTCACACAAAGTGCCAGGCACTTTGCCAGTTGATGAAGATAGAAACTCAGATAGGACATGACCCTTATATTCAAGACCCTCAAGGTATATTTGGAAATACAAATAGAAACAAATAATTCTAATACAATGCACAGTGATACCTGTGATAATAGGTATGTTCCAAGCACTATATGTAACAAACAGAGAAGGTATAAATCTACTTAAGTTGGAGAAAGATGGGGGGCTTTCCTGAGGAAGGGATATTTACTTTAGGTCTTGAAATATGATTAGGAGCTCTTCAGACAAAGGGCAATGTAAAAACTGATATGAAGTTAGGATGACTTGTACAGCCAAATATATGAAGCAAAATAAAAATTTCAAAAAAGCCCATTGGCTCTATTGCTTTACAGCTTAACCACACGAGCACAATGAATATTTAGAGACAGTATGATATAAAAAGAACAATCAGAATAAGCTATTATGTCTTCCTGAATCTCATTTAAAACTTAATTAGGACTAGTGGGAAGCTGGCAGAGTCTGTCTGGGTGAAAAGAGATAGATCTGTCACTGTAAAAAAATTTTTTTTGAAAAGTCAGCTTATTTCTCTACAAGCACAGCATATATCTTTAAACCCCACTTTGCAGTGATGGAAGAGTAGATACTTGTGTTAGAAGAGACATTTGGAGGGGGTGGAATTGGGACAACTGTAATAGAACAACAATAAAAAAAAGAAATTTAAAAAAAAGAAGAGACATTTGGTTTATAAAGTGTTTTTTTTTATATATTTTCATTTGATCTATATAACCACCTTTGAGATATGAACAAATAGAACATGTATTAATTTCCATTTTACCCATATATAAACTAAGCTCAGAGAAGTAAAGTAACTTGCTCAAAGTCACAAAGCATGTCAGTTTGCAGAGCCAGAACCAAAGTCCAGATCTTCTGATATTAAATCATTTGTTCTCTACTATACCACACACTTTGTTTACCAAAATCTGCAACACATTTACAGAACAAATTATGCCATGAAATTGTAATTGTATTTCAATTGTTCTATGGTAATCTTCAATTACATCAACTAATTAAAATGAATTAATTCACTTCCTCACAATAAACTTATTTCCATTTATATCCACCTTCAGAGACATGTAGGCATGAGGTAACTTTTTTTCCTTACAGTGGAAATCCTTACAGTGGAAAACTCTGCTCTCTTCTGTTTCTTACTCATTGCCCTGGGATGTTGACTTCTGTAGACTTAAGTCAAGCTCCCTTGCCTACAGCTTCCTGCTGGTTTTGGCCAGTGGGAGGCACTGGTAGTCAAGATACATAAGTGAAAGTGAGACTGGAGTATGTATTTCCCTGTCTCTCTCCCTGCTGGCCTACAGTGAATGGCAATGGCTCACTGCTAATGGCCACAGCTCCTGTCAGGATGTCCTCTCCATATAACTATCTTCTTTGGGTTCTAATGATCATTTCCCTTGTTGTTCCTTCAATACCAGGGTTGGCAACAGGTCTTGTTGTTATCCCTGGGGTACTTCACAATTCCTTGTGGCTTTTCCTAACCCCTACCCAAACTTTTGTAAATAGCCGCTGTCTTAATTTCTATTCAAATTATCCAAGATGTGTGGGCCATCTGTTTCCTGCTTGGAGCCTGATTGATAAAGCCCCTAACTTTTCTTTGGTTCCTTGTATCCATTCCTGATAAACTTCTCATGCAAGCTCCTGGTTTTCCAATAACCAACGTATATTCATTGAGGCATCCTCACTCTCACTGTCCCCCAAGTCCTTGTTTACCTATCACAGAGTCATTCGCATGAATAGTCAGGAGTGCTTAATGACTAAGGATGTAACTTAGTCTGAAAAGAGCTATGGAGTTGTTGGTACTTAAAATGAAATTGCACTGGTTTAATGGCAAGACTACAGCACATTTCACAAATATGGGATATATTTATCAGCTGGGTCTAGGTTTGTTTAAAATTTTCAGCTTTAAGCAGTTGACAGTGTGCTACTAAGTTCACTCTACTAAATTAGGATGATCATGAATCCTCGAAAATGTTTTTGTCATTTGAACACAGTGTCTTTCTCTACACTATTTATTTTGTCGAAAGAAAAAAAAAGTAAGAAAACTGACAATGAATTCTAATGCCAAGAATATTTGTTAATGGGAAGAGAGCTGTTATTTTAAGAACTAGCTTTACCATGGACTCTTAACATAAACTGACTTCTCTGCGATTATGTATTTTCCCCTACATTTAAAATGACAACCTTCTGCCCTGGTTGGGTGGCTCAGTTGACTTGAGCATTGTCCCATACAGCGAAAGGTTGTGGGTCTGATTCCCAGTTAGGGCACATACTTAGGTTGTGGGTTCAATCCCAGTAGGGGCACATACAGGAAGTAACCAATCATTTCTCTCTCTCTCTCTCTCTCTCTCTCTCTCTCTCTCTCTCTCTCTCTCTCTCATTGGGTGAGGATTAGAATAAAATAAAATAAATAAATAAAATTAGAACCTTTTGAGAATAGGTTACTCTGTTGCAAGTTAGCACCTACAGCTCAGGCAGAAGAGTTTAAAAATATTAGAGAACTACTGGCAACAATTATCCATATATCAGAGCAAAGCATATATATATATATATATATATATATATATATATATATATGCCATAGAAGAGCTCAAATGAGCATGAATATTTGAAGAGTGAGATTCTGTAAAGTTGTCTTAACATTGAGTAGTATTTCTGAAGTCCTGCCTCCAAATACTATAATACAGAGAAAACACAAGCAAATATGTCAACAAACATGTTTGTTCGGTGTTAGAAAACTGCATGGTTTATTTTATTTATTTTTTAATTTTATTTTTTGGTTTTTCAATTACAGTTGTCCCATTTTTCCCCCATTGCTCTCCCCTCCCAGCCCACCCCTTCTCCCACAGTCATATCCCTCCCCGTTGTCCATGTCCATGAGTTATTCATACACGTTCCTTGACTAGACCCTTCCCTTACTTATCCCCCTTCCCTCCCTCCCCCGTCCCCCCTACTGACTACTATTCTAGTCTTTGCCTATTTAGTTCATTTGTTTGTGTTGCTCTTTAGTTTCCTGTATTAGGTGATATCATATGGTATTTTGCTTTCTTTGCCTGGCTTATTTCATTAAGCATAATTCTCTCTAGTTCCATCCATGTTGTCGCTAATGGCAGGACTTCCTTCTTTCTGCTACATAGTATTCCATTGTGTAGATGTACCACCGTTTTTTGATCCACTCATCTACAGATGGGCACTTAGGTTGTTTCCAGCACTTAGCTATTGTAAACAGGGCTGCTATGAACATAGGCATGCATAGGTTTTTTGAATTAGGGTTTTAGGATTTTTCGGGTATAAAACTAGCAGTGGAATCACTGGTTCAAAAGGCAGTTCCATTTTTAGTTTTTTGAGGTAATTCCATACTGTTTTCCATAGTGGCTGCACCAGTCTGCATTCCCACCAAGAGTGCAGTAGGGTTCCTGTCTCTCCACATACTCGCCAGCATTTGTGGTTTGTTGATTTGTTGATGATGGCCATTCTGACAGGTGTAAGGTGGTATCTCATTGTGGTTTTTATTTGCATCTCTCTGATGGCCAGTGATGTTGAGCATTTTTTCATGTGCCTATGGACCTTCTGTATGTCCTCTTCAGAGAAGTGTTTGTTCAGGTCCTTTGCCCATTTTTTAATTGGGTTGTTTGTTTTCTTGATGTTGAGTCGTATAAGCTCTTTATATATTTTGGAGATCAGTCCCCTGTCTGTGATATCATTGGCAAATATGTTTTCCCATATGGTTGGTTTCCTTTTCATCTTGCTGATGTTTTCTTTTGCTGAGCAGAAACGTTTTACTTTGATGCAGTCCCATTTGTTTATTTTTTTTTCCTTTATTTCTCTTGCCTTAGGAGATGTATCCGTGAAGATATTGTTACGTGTGATATCTGAAATTTTCCTGCCTATGTTTTCCTCTAGGACTGTTATGGTTTCATGGCTTACATTTAAGTCTTTAATCCATCTTGAGTTTATTCTCGTGTGTGGTGTAAGTTGGTGGTCTAGTTTCATTTTTTTGCACATCCCTGTCCAGTTCTCCCAGCACCATTTGTTAAAGAGGCTCTTTTCACTCCATTTTATGTTTTTTCCCCCTTTGTCAAAGATTAGTTGACCATAGAGGCCTGGGTTTATTTCTGGGCTTTCAATTCTGTTCCACGGATCTATATGTCTGTTCTTATGCCAGTACCAGACTGTTTTGATCACAGTGGCTTTGTAGTATTATTTGATGTCTGGTATCATGATTCCTCCTGCTGTGTTCTTCTGTTTCAAGATTGCTTTTGCTATTCGGGGTCTTTTTTGGGTCCATATGAATTTTTGGAGGATTTGTTCTAGGTCAGTGAAATATGTCATTGGTATTTTATTAGGGATTGAATTGAATTTGTAAATGGCTTTGGGTAGTATATCCATTTTGATGATGTTGATTCTTACCATCCAAGAACATGGTATTTGCCTCCATTTATTTGTATCTTCCTTAATTTCTTTCTTCAGTGTTGCATAATTTTCAGTGTACAGGTCTTTTATCTCTTTGGTTAAGTTTATTCCTAGGTACTTTATTTTTCATGTTGCTATAGTAAATGGTATTTTCTTTTTTACCTCTGTCTCTGATATTTTATTGTTGGTGTACAGAAATGCCTTCGATTTCTGTATATTTATTTTGTACCCTACTATTTTGCCAAATTCACTTATTATATCAAGTAGTCTTTTAGTGGAGTTTATAGGGTTTTCTAGGTATACTATCATGTCGTCTGCAAATAGTGATAGTTTTACTTCTTCTTTCCCAATTTGGATGCCTTTTATTTCTTTGTCTTGTCTGATTGCTGTGGCTAGGACTTCCAACACTATGTTGAATAGAAGTGGGGAGAGTGGACAGCCTTGTCTAGTTCCTGATTTCAGGGGGAATGCTTTCAGTTTTTGTCCATTGAGTATGATGTTGGCTTCAGGTTTCTCATATATAGCCTTAATAATGTTAAGGTATGCTCCCTCTATTCCCATTTTGCTAAGTTTTTTCAACATAAATGGGTGTTGTACTTTATCAAATGCTTTTTCTGCATCTATAGATATGATCATGTGATTTTTGTCTTTCATTTTGTTTAGGTCATGTATTATATTTATTGATTTGCGAATATTAAACCATCCTTGCATCCCTGGGATGAATCCCACTTGATCATGGTGTATGATCTTTTTGATGTATTGTTGGATCCTGTTTGCCAAAATTTTATTGAGGATTTTAGCATCTATGTTCATCAGTGATATTGGCCTGTAGTTTTCTTTCTTTGCTGTGTCTTGACCTGGTTTTGGGATTAGGGTAATAGTGGCTTCATAGAAATAGTTTGGGATTTTTCCCTCTTCTTGGATTTTCTGGAATAGTTTGAGGAGGGTAGGAGTTAGTTCTTCCCTAAATGTTTTGTAAAATTCACCTGTGAAGCCATCCGGTCCAGGGCTTTTGTGTGCAGGGAGATTTTGGATTACTGTTTCAATTTCCTTCTTTGTTATTGGTCTGTTGAGACTTTCTACTTCTTCTTGATTCAGTTTTGGAAGGTTATATATTTCTAGAAATCTGTCCATTTCTACTAAGTTGTCAAATTTCTTGCCATATAGTTGTTTGTAGTAATTTCTTATAATTCTTTGTATTTCTGAGGTATCAGTCGTGATTTCTCCTCTTTCATTTCTGATTTTGTTTATTTGGGTCTTCTCTCTTTTTTTCATAATGAGCCTGGCTAGAGACTTGTCAATTTTGTTTATTTTTTCAAAGAACCAGCTCCTAGATTTGTTGATTTTTTGGATTGTTCGTTTAGTTTCTATGTCATTTAATTCTGCTTTGATCTTGATGATTTCCTTTCTTCTTTTTGCCCTAGGCTTTGTTTGTTGTTGTTGTTCTTGTTCTTGTAGCTTCATGGTTAGGTTTTTTATTTGAGATTCTTCTAGTCTTTTCAGATATGCCTGTATTGCTATGAACTTCCCTCTTAGGACTGCTTTTGCTGTGTCCCATAGGTTTTGGGCTGTTGTGTGTTCATTGTCATTAGTTTCTAGAAATTTCTTGATTTCCTCTTTGATGTCATTGTTAACCCATTCGTTATTTAATAGCGTTTTATGCATTCTCCCTGAGTTTGGGTGTCTTTGATTTTTTTCCCTGAGGTTGATTTTTAGTTTCAAGGCATTGTGGTCTGAAAAGATGCTTGATATGATTTCAATTTTCTTGAATTTGTTGAGGCTTGTTTTGTGTCCTATTATGTGGTCTATCTTTGAAAATGTCCCATGTGCCTTTGAAAAGAATATATATTTTGCTTCTTTGGGGTGAAAAGTTCTATATATATATCAGTTAAGTCCATGTGGTTTAGTGTGTTGTTCAATGCCTGTATATCCTTGGTGTTTCTTTGCTTCAATGATCTGTCTATTGTTGATAATGGAGTGTTGAAGTCCCCTACTATGAGTGTGTTGTTGTTAATATCCTTCTTGTGGTCTTCTAGTATTTGCTTTATGTATTTGGGTGCTCCTATGTTGGGTGCATATATGTTTATCAGTGTTATAGTTTCTTGATGGACTGTTCCTTTAAGTATTATGAAATGTCCTTCTTTGTCTCTTTTTATTGCCCTTGCTTTGAAATCCGTTTTGTCTGATATAAGGACTGCTACCCCAGCTTTTTTTACCGGTCCATTTGCTTGGAATATTTTTTTATATCCCTTTACTTTCAGTCTATGTAAATCTTTTGTTTTGAGGTGTGTTTCTTGTAGACAGCAAATATGTGGGTCCTGTTTTCTTATCCATTCCGTTACCCTATGTCTTTTAATGGGAGCATTTAATCCATTTACATTTAAGGTTATTATTGACATGTATTTATTCATTTCCCTTTTGTATCTCTGTTCCTCTACTCTTTTTTTGTTTTTTCTCTTCCTTTTTCTTAGAATATTCCCTTTAGCGTCTCTTGCAATGCTGGTTTGGTGGAGATGTATTCTTTTAGTCTTCCTTTGTCTGAGAAACTCCTTATTTCACCTTCTATTTTGAATGAGAGCCTTGCTTGGTAGAGTATTCTTGATTGTAGGCCTTTGTTTTTCATTGCTTGAAATATTTTTGACCATTCCCTTCTGGCTTGTAATGGTTCTGTTGAGAAATCGGTCGATAGCCTTATTGGAGCTCCCTTGTAAGTTATTTGCTGTTTTTCTCTTGCTGCTTTTAGGATTCTTTCTTTGTCTTGGAATGTTGCCATTTTAACTATGATGTGCCTTGGAGTGAGTTTTTGGGGGTTCCTCTTGATTGGAACTCTCAGTGCTTCTTGGACTTGCATAACTTTTTCTCTCATCAGGTTCAGAAAATTTTCTGTCACTATTTCTCCTATCAGTTTTTCAATTCCATGCTCCTTTTCTTCTCCCTCTCTTATTCCTATGATCCTGATATTATTTTTTTAATGCTTTCCTGTAATTCCCTTACATCTTGTCATATTTTTTCAATCTTTTTTTTCATTTTGCTGTATCATTTGAGAATTATTACCTACATTATCCTCTAACTCACTAATCTGATCCTCTGCTTCGTTTAATCTGCTTTTGACTGAATCTACAGTGTTTTTCAGTTCAGAGATTGCATTCTTCATTTCTTCCTGGTTCTTGTTGATAGTTTCTCTGTCCTTTTTTTATGCTGGTATAGTTCTCTGCAAGTTCCCTGTAATTTTCTTGGAGTTGTTGGTAACTTCCTTGGAGGTTGTCATAGTTGTTTTTGAGGTTTTTGAGCATATTGAGCTTCTTCACCACCATAGTTTTGAATTCCATGTCTGACATTTGGGCTATGTCTATTCCATCTACCTCTCTTTCTGGGGATTCCTCTTTTCTTTTCATTGAGAGGTTGTTTCTGCATCTTACCATGTTGGATTCTTCTTGTTTGTTTTTGTTATTTGGATTTGTCTGCTTTGCCTTCCCACCTTTGTGGTATGAGATTTTTTATGGTAGATCTGGGGGTTTCAGTGGTGCAGTCTCTTTGATCTCCTGAGCCTGATGTTCTTGGGGTACCTTTTATATCGTTTGTTTATGCTGTCTGGTTATATTTCAGATTTTTTTGTTACGATCTTCCTTCTGGCTTGTTGATTGAGAGTCACTCTACCCACTTTATCTCGAATTCTTTTGTGGAGATCCTGTTAGAAACATAAACACACAGCCCCAGCAGGAGACCCGCACCCTCAAAAATATCCCCCACCCTCTATCCTGCTATTGTCAGCCAACAAGCCAGGATTAATATAAATGTAGAGAGATTAGAGCTCTTACACTATAGGAAGAATAGATAAGAGTTGTTTTAGTGAAGGAAAAATATGATTTTTGAGAGAGGGGATAATAGGTTAATAATAGTTGAGACTGTGCAAGACAGTAGGTAATATTTACATTGTATATTAATAACTATAGAAGAAAAAAGGGGGGAAGAGTGCAGAATATAGTAGGAAAGTGGAATTATATAGTATTGGATTTATATAGTAGTTATATTCTACTTATTTAGAGTGAAAGGGAGGCTAAACTAGGCCCACAAACAAATAAACAACAATTGAAGAAGAGGGATAAGAAGGAAAGATTATATAAAACAGATTAGATATATAGTTTGTTTTTTCCTCCTTCCTTCCCCTCCTCCCTCCTCCCTCCTCTTTCAGGAAGAAAAGAAAAAGGAAAAAGGGAAAAAGAAAAAAAAAAAAAAGGAATGTTTTTACTCAGTTCAGCCTTCTTGTGTCTTCCTCTTTTTCTGTGCCCACAGCTGGTCTAATGTGGTGGGTCAGAGATTCCTATTCCTTGCAGCAGTGGTGTGCGCAAGGTGGTCGGCAGGGCGCAATGCAAGGCAGCCAAGAGCCCACCTCAGGCCTGCCACGCCGCGCTCCGGGAAAGCAGGGCACGTTGCGCTCTGGGGAAGCTGGCGAGGTATTTTTTTCACTCAAGTATCAGTGCGCGCCCAAGGCGGCTGGGGAACTAAGCTCAGGCCTGCCGCGCCCCGCTCTGAGAAAGCCGCAGCACCGTGCTCCGGGAAAGCCAGCAAGGTGTTTTTTTATTTGTTCATTTGTTTTTTTTTCGCTCAAGCGCCAGTGTGCACCCAAGTGACTGGGGAGCTAGCCTCAGGCCTGCAGTGCCGTGTTCCGGAGTTGGTCTTTCACCTCTTAGGGCACAGCCGCAGACACTTGTGCTCAGTAGACGTGAGAGTCTGTGAGTGGCTGCTGCTCGCTGTTCCCGCACCTCCTGAGCGGGCACGCGCAGAGCCTGGGCAAGTGATCTGCGCTTTGGATTCCGGCCTGGTACTTCAGCCTGGCGCCCACTGGGCTGGCCAGGGGCAACTGCGCACAGACTTCTGCGTGTCCAGTGGGCCCTCCCTGCGCCCGTTGGGTCACTGATTTTATATCTGTTGGCGTGTGTCCGAGGGGCACCTGGACACGCAGCCCCGCGCACCTGGGCCAGTGAATGAGGGCACTTCCCTATGCGCGCCCCCGTGACCCAAGGGGAGGGTTTGGGAGTGGGGAAGCACACTTCTGCGCCTGCGCTCCTTAAAAATGTCCTATCACCCCCAAACTTTTCCCCCCTCTCTGCAGTTCACAAGAGAAAAATACAGAGGAAAAATTACGTTTTCACTTGTACAGTAGCACGCTGTCCCCCGTCTTCCAGCGTCAATGCCACCTGGTCGAGTCCTGTCTCTGCCAGCAGGCAGAGATCCGCTCTCCTCCTGACTCCCGCCTGGGGAAGCCTGTGGTCACCAAAAAGCCTTTGTGTCCTTCCAGCCGCAGCTCGGGCAGCCGCCCCAGTCAGGAGTCCCGTTTCGTCCCTTTTTCTTCCGCTATCCTCACCAAACAGGTCACTCCCAGATGGTTTTTCTCTAATCCAGCAGTGCCAAGGCTCGACTCCTGCCAGTGTCCAGCCGCTTACTGAGATGATCTGTCTGCAATTAGTCCAAACCACAGATAGGTTTCGGGAGCCCAAGAGTGCAGCCTCCCCTCACTCTTCCGCCATCTTCTTCCAGCTTAAGTCTGCATGGTTTATTTTTGATGTATCTACTGATTAGCTCCATGCAACAAACTCTCAACTGGATCAAATAACTCATGTATTTTGTTGTTACTGTCTAATAAAATGACACTTTTGACCAAATTACTAGTTGATATGGTTTTCTGTGCAGAGGTAAGTTTTGACAAACTCTAATGGATGGATGAAAGTAATGTAGTTAACTTTGTAATGAACATCCACAAATGGTCACCAGAAACAAAGCATCTAGTATGGAATGGCAAAAAGATTTCTAAAATATCATTACAACCTGATTCTTTAAAAACATCACATCAGATTCCACATATGAGTGAAATCATACAGTACTTGTCTTTCTCTGACTGGCTTATTTCACTTAGCATCATACTCTCTAGGTTTACTCATGCTGTCACAAAGGGTAAGAGTTCCTTCTTTTTATGGGCAAGTCGTATTCCATTGTGTAAATGTAACACAGTTTAATGAACAAAATGACCTAACAAGAAAAATAGAAACAGACTCACAGATAGAGAGCAGGCTGACAACTGTCAGAGGTGGGGTTGAGGGGCTGGGCAGAGGATGTGGGGGGATTGAGCAAAACAAAAAAAAACTCATGGACACGGTCAACAGTGTGGTGATTGCTGGGGGAGGGGGAGTGGAGGGAGATGGAGGAGGGCAAAGTAGGGATAAATGGTGATTGACAGAGACTTGGGGTGGTGAACACCTAATACAGTGTACAGATGATGTGTTGTACAATTACGCACCAGACTCCTGTATAATTTTGTTAGCCTGTATCACACAAAAAAATTCAGTAAAAAGGAAAAAAATAAAAATGACAGTTTTATCTAACAAAAAATAAATCAACTACAATTAGCACAATAATACAAATAATGTGGTAACAACTTCTAAAATTGTATTTGAACTAGGACAACAACTACTCACAGAAATAGAACTTATTGCCAGGTTATTTCTCATGTCTGTGGGTTTAAAAAATAAGTCCCTGTTTTACTTTTGATCTGGAACACCTCAATATCATCATCAAAAGGAATATTAGGACTTCTGGCCAAGATGGAGATGTAGACAGACACACTGCGTCTCCCTCCACAACTAAGAAGGAATACAACTACCTCAAAACTAGAAACAACCAGAAGTTCCAGAAAATCAAACTGCATGCAAGTCCAGCAAACAAAGATATAAAGAAGAAATACTCATCCAGATAGGTAGGAGGGGTGGAGCCAGGGCACAGAGGATACGGTGTGGTGGTGGCAGGAGTGGCAGCAGCAGAAGGCTGGCAGAAAATGCAGTCACACATTTTAAAAAGTCAAGAGGGACACCTGGGGAACTTTCCCAGCTCCTCAGCAGACCTCTCAGCTCATGGTCCCAGCACCAGGGAAAATCAAGCCTCATTGCTTCTGACTGTGCAGACCAGTGGGGGTTGGAGTGGAGGAAGAAACTACTGGTCTCTCAGCAGAGTCCGCTTGTTTAAAGGGCCCCTACGGTCCTAGTACATCCGCAGACCTACCGACTCTGGGAACGAAGGCAGGGCAACAGCTAGAGAGGCGCCAGTCACATACAGAAGTGGGGGAAGTGCCTGGAAAAGGGGGAAGTGCTGGACAGGTGTCATTGTTTCCTCTCAGACCCCTCCCCCACATACAGCGCCACAACCTGGTGAAACAGGTCGCTCTGTACTGACAAATCCCTAAGGCTCCACCCATTACAACACAACAGGAGCGACAGCTCTACCTGGGATGTGGAGGCCAACAAACACAGGAACCTGTCTGAATGAGGAGACAGAGAAGTATGGCCCAAAAATGGGAAAGGATCAAGGTTCCAGTGGGAGAACTAAGCAATGAGGAGATAGCCAACCTGACAGATGAGGAGACAGACAACCTAACAGATGCAGAATTCAAAACACTGGTGATAAAGATGGTCACAGGCTTGACAGATATACTTGAGTATGGCAAATGTATAAGGAAAGAAGTGAAGGCTATGCTAAGTGAAACAAAGGAAAATCCACACAAAACCAATAGTGAAGGGAAGGAAACCGGGGTTCAAATCAATGATTTGGAACATAAGGAAGAAAAAAACAGTCAACTAGTGCAGAATGAGGAAGCAAGAATTGAGAAAAATAAGAAAAACTTCCCAAATTTTGTGAAGGAGATGGACATACAGAACTGAGAAGCACAGAGGATCTCAGGTGTGCTGGAGCCAGAGAGGACCACACTAGGATGCATCATGATTGAGATGCCAAAGGTGAAAGATAAAGAGAGAGTCCTGGGGGCAGCAAGAGAGAGGCGGAGAGTTGCCTACAGGGGGGTGCCTATAGGACTATCAGCTAATTTCTCAGAGGACACTTTGCAGGCAGGAAGGGACTGGCAAGCAGTATTCAATGCAATGAAAAGCAACCTGCAATGAGGATTACTCTATCCAGCAAAACTATCATTTAGAATGGAAGGACAGATGAAGTGCTTCCCAGACAAGGTAAAGCTAAAGGATTTCATCATCACTAAGCCATTATTATATGAAATGTCAAAGGGACTTACTTAAGAACAAGATCAAAACTATGAACACTAAAATGACAACAAATTCATAACTATCAACAACTGAATCTAAAAAATAAAAACAAAGTCCAACTAAGCAAACCAGAATGGTTGGAACAGAATCATTGGTATGGGGATCATTTGGAGGGTTATCTGCTGGGAGGGGGGAGGGGGAGAAATGGGGATATGGTGCAGGGACTAAGAAGCATAATCAGTTGGTACAAAATAGACAGGGGGAAGTTAAGAATAATATGGGAAAGGGTGAAGCCAAAGAACTTATATGCACGATCCATGGACATGAACTAAGGGAGAGGAGATTGCTGGAGGGAAGGGGGGTACTGGGTGGAGGGGAGCAAAGGGGAAATAATTGGAACTACTGTAACAACATAATCAATAAAATATACTTTAAAGAAAGAAATATTTGGTTCTGATGTCTTACATATATACTATCTTTAAAATATAGGCAGGGGATTGTAGTCCTTGACATTTACATTTATCTAATTTATTGTTCATAAGCTTAGAATTGCTTATTTAATTTAAATTAATGCACCATGTTCAAATCAAAGAAAGCTAAACTAATTAAAGCAGAATAGTCTATCCTGGCACTTTGAACTCTAAGATTTATTGCAGACATCCAAGATTTGAATTTGATTGCATTTATTGAACCAAACCAGGAAGCTATTTTACTCTAATGATTGGGCTAGGTTAACCTATAATTAAGTCCAACCTAAGATTAGAGGTAGGTGTTCAATTCAGTTCAACAGTTGAGCACTGTGTGCCATACAGGTGCTGGGTACTGGGGAGAGACAGATGGCTAGGCCTATTATCTATGTTCAAGGAGACCATAGTCTATTGAGGAATCAAAGGGGAGAGATAATATTCATAAGGGATGAATCTTTCTATCTCTTCTCAGTCTGAAACCCACCCTTCTGAAAAGGATATAATTTCCAAAGATACATTTGGTTCAAAAAACTTTTTCTGAGTACCTATTACTGTGTGTCAGAAACTGTGCTAGTAACTGGGAATACATAGATCAAGTTTTTTGTTTTGGTAATTGAGACCTACCTAGAGAAGACAGAGAAAAAAAACAAATGTTTACAACAGAGTAGGTGTAATGTAAGAAATGAGCACTGTGAAAAGAAGCACAACTTGTTCTGGAAGAGTTGGGCATCATGAGATGTTGCTAACTAATACATTCAATAAACATTTAATAAGTGCCCACTATGTGCCAAGCCATGGGGGTGAAAAGATGAATACAACATGGTTCCTTGCCTGGGGAAGCTCATGATTCAGTGGAGCTGTGCATTGCAAGTTTTAAAGATGTTAGCATCAGATAACAAAAAATTAAAAAACAGGAATCCTCAACCTTCTGAAAGACATATTACTGGTTTAAGGTTAAAAAAATTGAATAGAAAATTCTGTGGACAGAATAATGAACAATGTACATATATAGATTCAGAACTGTCAGTTAGATGAAGGTTAAACAATTGATTGTACTGAGATGTATTGTGTGTAAAAAATAATTTAAGAGCTGAAGTTCAAAAATGGCTCACAATACAATTATGATTGCTGTAAATTAAGTTGCCTTAAATATTTTCCTTGGCTTAAATTCCAATTTATGACATTAGATTGTTTGTACAATATTAAAATCACTGGTTAAAAATGTAAGACTTGATCAAGCTAGTTTTATGTACTTAATGCTATATGATTTAAATATAAATATAACAATGTTCAAACACTGATTCACAAAATAATTTCCTTAGTACATTTTTGTACCATTGGGAGATGAATTGGTTAGGTACAGAAGTTTTTACAGCTATATAAAGTAGTTTGCTTGCATTTACACAGGACATATTCTTTTCAAGTTCCAAAATTCACAAGTAATCTCCCCCCTCAATTTACATGCATTACCAGTAGCTGAGTTTCTTGTGGGAGTTATTTCTCCCCACATAAGGTTTTGTCACTTAAAATTACGTGGGGCTACTAGGGAACAATCATGTCACTTGCAGAGGACGTGCTAACCAGTCTACTGGCTTCACTTGCCATCTAAGTGAATCCTGAAGGCTGTGGGAGAGAGACAAATTATTACATTATCAATGTGAAGGGTCACTTAAAATGAAATTAAATTTTCAATATGAAATCTAAGCCTACTGTACTACAGTATATTTAAAAATTATATAAAATTTTAACATGCATACCTGGCAATATTTAACTCTTTCCAAGCAATACGAGTATCTTAGAAATAACTCCAATCAGCCTCCATCTTCTATTTTCTTTTCTAGTATCACAATCCCACCTTATTTTTTATCACATCACCCCAAAATTAGTCATTAATGTGATTAGTTATTAATATGGAGTTAGAAAACTTGTTCTGTAAAGATGAGAGAGTAAATATTTTTGGCTTTGCAGGCTTCACAGTCTCTGTCACAACTGCTTAATTCTGCTAATGTAGCCTGAATATGGCCACAGACAATAGGTAAATAAATGAGTGTGGCTATATTCAGTAAAACTATATGTATAAAATAGGCAGTGGGCAGCATTTGTCCCATAAGACATAGTTTTCTAAGTCCTGGTTTATACACTCAGAGCTTTTGGTCAACTTTGTTCACAGTCCCCCCTTTCCTTTTTTCAACTATTGCATCCCACTCCTCATATGTTCGATTTCCTTCTTTCTGAAATCCATTCTTTTGTAGGTCTTTCAGAAAGGGTCTTTAAAACTGTTCTCTAAAGAAAACATACAGATAGCCAATAGACATATGAAAAGATGCTCAATGTCACTAATCATCACAGAAATGCAAATTAAAACCACAACAAGCTATCACCTCATACCTGCCAGAATGGCTATCATCAATAAATCAACAAACAACAAGTGCTGGTGTGGATGTGGAAAAAAGGGAACCCTCATTAACTGTTGGTGGGAATGCAGACTGGTGCAGCCATAATGGTAAACAATATAAAGTTTCCTCAAAAAATTAAAAACTGGAACTGCCTTATGACCCAGTGATTCCAGCATGTATTTAACTTGTCCATAAAAAAGAATGAAATCTAATAATTTGTTACAACATGGATGGACCTAGAGGGTATTATGCTCAGTGAAATGAGTCAGTCAGAGAAAGACAAATGTCATATCATTTCGCTTATATGTGAAATCTAAAGAACAAAAGAAATGAAATTTAACAGACTCATAGACACAAAGAGTGGGCTATTGGTTACTAGAGGGGAAGTAGGGTTGGGGAACTGTATGAAAGAGGTGAAGATATTAAGAAGTACAAATTGAGACTTCCAGCCAAGATGGAGGCCTAAATGGACATGCTGTGAACCTTCCACAACTAAGAAGTAATACAACTACCTCAAAACTGAAGACAACCAGAAGTTCCAGAAAATCATACTGCATTGAAGTCCAACAAACAAAGATATAAAGAAAAAATACTCATTCAGACAGGTAGGAGGGACGGAGCCAGGGTGGAGAGGATGTGGTGTGGTGGTGGCGGCAGCAGTGACAGCAACAGGCTGGCAGAAAGTGCAGTCACACATTTTAAAAAGTTGGGAGGGACTCCCGGGGAGTGCTCCCAGCACCAGACCAGACTTCACAGCTCAGAGTCCCAGTGCCAGGGAAAATTAAGCCTCATTGCTTTTGACTGTGCAAACCAGTGGGCGTTGGGGTGGAGGAAGAAACGGCCAATCTTTCAGCAGAGTCCGCTTGTTAAAGGGTCCACATGGTCCTAGAACATCTGCACACCCACCAACTCTGGGAACGATGGCCAGGGCAACAGCTAGAGAGGCACTAATCCCATACGGAAGTGGGAGAAATGTCTGGAAAAGGGGCGAGTGCTGAGCAGGCAGCATTGTTCCCTCTCTGACCCCTCCCCCACATACAGTGCCACAACGTGGTGAAATGAGTCGACCTCTACTGATGAATACCTAAGGCTCCTCCTTTTACAACAGGAGCAACAATTTTACCTAAGACACAGAGGCAAACAAACACAGGATCTTGTCAACATGAGGAGACAGAGAAGTATGGCCCAAATGAGGAACAGATCAAGGTTCCAGTGGGAGAACTAAGCGACAAGGAGATAGTCAACCTAACAAACAAGGAGATAGCCAACCTAAGAGGTGCAGAGTTCAAAACACTGGTGATAAAGATGTTCACAGGCTTGACAGATATGCTTAAGTATGGCAAACACATAAAGGAAGAAGTGGAGGATATGCTAAATGAAGTGAAGGAAAATCCACACAAAACCAATGCTGAAGGGAAGGAAACTGGAATTCAAATCAATGATTTGGAACATAAGAAAGAAAAAAAGACAGTCAATCAGTAGAGAATAGGAAACAAGAGTTGAAAAAAAATGAGGAGAGGCTTAGGAACCTCTGGGACAACTTTAAACGTGCCAACATCCGAACCATAGCGGTGTGAGAAGGAGAAGAGAAAGAGCAAGAAATTGAAAACTTATATGAGAAAATAATGAAGAAAAACTTCCCAAATTTGGCAAAGGAAATAGACATACAAGTCCAGGAAATACAGATACCAAACAAGCTAGACCCAAAAAGGACCACACCAAGACACATCATAATTAAAATGCCAAAGTTTCAAGATAAAGAGAGAATCTTAAAAGCAACCAGAGAGAAGCAGAGAGCTACCTACAAAGGGGTGCCTATAAGACTGTCAGCTGATTTCTCAAAAGAAACTTTGCAGGCAGGAAGGGACTGGCAAGGAGTATTCAAAGTGATGAATAGCAAGGACCTATAGCCAAGATTACTCTATCCAGCAAAGCTGTCATTTAGAAGGGAAGGGCAGATGAAGTGCTTCCCAGATAAGGTAAAGCTAAAGGAGCTCATCATCAATGAGCTATTATTATATGAAATGTCAAAGGGACTTGCTTAAGAAAAAGAGAATAAAAATTATGAACATTAAAATGACAACAAACTCACAACTGTCAACAACTGAATCTAAAAAATAAAAACAAAATCCAACTAAACAAACCAGAATAGGAACAGAATCATAGGTATGAGGATCATTTGGAGGGTTATCATCTGGGAGGGGGAAGGGGGAGAAATGGTGCAGGGATTAAGAAGAATAACTGGTTAGTACAAAATATACAAGGGGAAGTTAAGAATAACATAGGAAAGGGTGAAGCCAAAGAACTTATATGCATGACCCATGGACATGAACTAAGGGGGATGGGATTGCTGGAGGGAAGGGGGGTAATGGGTGGAGTGGAGCAAAGGGGAAAAAATTGGAACTACTGTAACACCATAATCAATAAAATAACTTTTAAGAAAACTACAAATTGGTAGTTACAAAATAGTCACAAAGATGTAAAGTACAGCACAGGATGTATAGTAAATAATGTGATAACTATATATGGTGCCAGGTGGGTACTGGAAATATTGGAAGAACATTTTGTAAAGTATGTGATTTTCTAACCACTAAGCTCACACCTGAAAACAATATTGAAAGTATACTATAATTGAAAAAAAAGTTTAAGAAAATAATGTATTGAAAACAAAGAACAACAACAACAAAAATAAAACAGAAAAATAAAGGTTTCTAAAGTATAGCCACTCTGACAGCAAGGAATTCCTGAAGCCCTTCCATTTAGAGCTCCAAATTTCATTTGATTGGTAAAGATTTCAGGGGTTATGTAAAAAAAGAAAATTGAAGTTCTGATTATTTTCTTCAAAATATCCTAATCTAATTCAAAATGTTATCTGCCCTACATTTAAAGCTATTTAATCATGATATAAATATTGACAGGGGCTAAAGAGAAATGTGAGATAATAAAACAGTTCAATAAATAAATCTTTAGAAGTTCTTGTTTCAACTGAGTCAACTTTCTTTTCTTTAGAGAAAAATGCTATTTCTAGCTTTCAAGAAAATTGGTAAAATGCCAATATCTAATTAGAATGCCATTGGTTCTCTCTTATAAATTCCAAGTTTCTCAAACAATACCTTAGGAAAGTTCTTGACAACTCTCTGTAGTTATGCTGTCAGATGACACAAATGCTTTGAACACTGATTCTTCTAAGTGTACACTAGTTTGCTCCCAAGAGGCTTGTGTGCCCACCTCCTGTGCTTGGCAATTGGTGTCTTCTTGGCATAGGAGTTGTACTACATTCTCACAACCCAGCATCCATCCGTATGATCTGTCTTGCTGATTTAATCTCAAATATATGTTGATTTTAATGCCCTTGGCAATGGCTGTCTGATGCTGGAAATCAAGACTTCTGATTTGAGGTATGTTTACGTGACTCTCAGTCCAGGTGTTTAATGATCCAAGCAGTGAGCTGGACTCACTGGTGCCGACAGTCTCTGACTGCTCAGGCCTCAGGATCTTAAAGACATCCTGTGACTTAAAAAGAATCTTGCCGAGTACTCCATCTTCCCTGATGTTGATAAGGAAATCAAACAAAACTAAGTACAAATGGTGTTTAACCTTAATTGCTTTCTGAACAGTGCATCCCTTCCTTAGCCTTAAAGGGATAAGTGATTGGATTTCTGTTTTCCTGTTTTTCGGTCTATGAATGCTATAGACTTGTTTGTCAGGAAGCGTTCTCTTCAGTTGACCTTTTGAACTTCCTCTGTTGTAAGTTTCAAGTACATTGTGATCATTCCCGGGATGTGCCTGTGAACTCATTCCTGGACCCTCCCTGTTAATTAGCATATATGCAAAATCCAATAAAAGGAAGGTGCTTGCTCTGCTCAGTGCTGATCCTGCCTGATCGAGCAGCAGCCCTCTGACAGTCTCTCATTCTATCTGCTGGAATTACTTCTGCGCCTTGACCACAAAGTACTACAACAGCTGTCTGAAAAAAAAATTGTTACTACACTATAACTAGAATCACCTTACTCTTATACTCATGGCCTTTGATGAGTAGAGTCATAATGTAATATTCTGTATCAGTTATCTATCACTACATAATAAACTGAATCAAAATGTAATGGCTTACGTGGCACCATAAAAGTCCTAGAGGAAAACATAGGCAGGAAAATTTCAGATATCCCACATAGTAACATTTTCACTGATATATCTCCTAAGGCAAGGGAAATAAAGGAAAGAATAAACAAATGTGACTACTCAAACTAAAGAGTTTCTGCTCAGCAAAAGAAAATATCAGCAAGATAAAAAGGGAACCAATCATATGGGAAAATATATTTGCCAATGATACCTCAGACAAGGGATTGATCTCCAAAATATACAAAGAAGTTATACAACTCAACACCAAGACAAACAATCCAATTGAAAAATGGGCAAAGGGCCTGAACAGACACTTCTCCGATGAGAACATACAGAGGGTCCATAGACATATGAAAGAATGCTCAACATCACTAGCCATCAGAGAGATGCAAATGAAAACCACAATGAGATACCACCTCACACCAGTCAGAATGGCCATCATCAACAAATCAACAAACAACATGTGCTGGCAAGGATGTGGAGAAAAGGGAACCCTGTGCACTGCAGGTGGGAATGCAGACTGGTGCAGCCACTATGGAAAACAGTATGGAATTTCCTCAAAAAACTAAAAATGGAACTGCCCTTTGAACCAGCAATTCCACTGCTAGGATTATATCCAAAGAATCCTGAAATACCAGCACTATTTACAAGAGCCAACTGCTGGAAACAACCTAAGTGCCCATCTGTAGATGAGTGGATCAAAAAACTGTGGTACATGCACACAATGGAATACTATGTAGCAGAAAGAAAGAAGGAACTTCTACCATTTGCAACAACATGGATGGAACTAGAGAGAATTATACTTACCAAAATAAGCCAGGCAATGAAAGAAAAACACCTTATGCTATCACCTATTACAGGAAACTAATGAACAACACAAACAAATGAGCAAAATTGAACCAGAGGTATGTAAATAAGGAGTAGACTAATAGTGACAAGGGGTGGGGATGGAGAGAATAGAGTAAGAAGGAGAAGGGTCTAGTCAAAGAACATGTATGAATGACCCATGGACATGGACAACTGGGTGGGGACTGACTGTGGAAGAAGGGGTGGGCAGGGTGCGGGGAAGCAATAGGGAAAAAAGTGGGACAATTCTAATAGAAGAACAAACAAAAATTTTTAGTGGGGAGAAAAAAAGAAAATATAAAGAGTGGAAATGCAATTTTAGTGAATATTAGGACAAGGATTTTCCTTCACATTGTATATTTTTTTCCTTACCTGATCCCTCCAGAATTTGGCTTTCTGAAGAAGTAATGACATAATGTTCTTTGCATAAAACTAGTAAGACTGCCCTTCAGTTTAAGGTATTGTAGAAAAAAAAGACTATGCATTCTGAAGTATTCATAAAGATTGTACAACAAAATTTATAAAAGTTATATACAACAGGTTCTCTTAGGTATCATTTAATGGACATGTCTATTGAATCAGGATAGTCTCAAAGCTGAAATAGATGTATAGGCAATGATGATCTTGTGCCTAATAAACAGTTTTGGGAGGACTGAAAAAAATAGTAAGACCAGTTGTTCATAGAGGTTTTGTTGACCAAGACTTTGACTGGAATGTCATGTCTAAAGGAGACATGCTTGGGCTCTGGTTGTTACTAAAAATCCCTGAGGAACTAGGATTGACTTTCAAAGGTAATAAAAGCCCATGAGACAAAAGGCCTTATACCTGCGGTCCATGCCAATCTCTCCAGGGAAAGGATGAAGGTTGCTTTCCTGAAAGATGGCTAGAAGGGACATTGTGGCACAATGGAAAACCTGAAGAACTTGGAAAAGACAGGTGTTTACAGGCAAGGCTGAATGGCAGGTATGTGGCTCAGCTCCTATGCCATGAATGGCAGACTGAAAGTCACCCTAAAGGTTCCTAATATAAGTTCCAGCAAAGCAGACATAAAAATCATATGTGATCATTTGCTGCTCTTGTAGTGTTTATGCAAATTAACAGGATAAATTAAAAATGGACTTAATGCAGTCCCTTTAATGACAAGGAGGGTAATCTTAAGGAGAAACATCGTGATTCAAGGAAAGTAAACAAAAAAATATATATAATGACTTAAATAAGCAACTATCTCTTATCTCTCAAGATTCTGCGAGTCTCCTAGGATATTTTTCTAGCCTGGGTTGGTTTGATTTATCTATGCTGGGCTCAATGATGTGTCTGTGGTCAGCCAGTGGCAACTGGCTAGTACAGTATGGCCTCACATATCTGGTACTTCGTAAGCCATTGAATGGAAAACCTAGGTTTACCTTTATAGTGAATACAGTATTCACTCACTTATTGCAGGTATTACATTCTAGACACACATGCCCCCCGCTGCGATAGGTGAAAATCCACGAAGTAGGAACCTTACATTTATTTTAGTATTTCTATATATTTTGAAGCTTTAGAAACCATTCCCAGTCCCTTATTAACCTTTCCAACTCCCTTATTAACCTTTTCTACACTTTATAAACACTATTTATGTTCTTAAACATATTCTACAATCTTAAACCTATGTAACTTTAACAACATACATATACAGTACCGCAAAATCCCGCAATATAGCAAAAAATTCACGATAAATAAATATAATATTTTTTAAAATCTCACAATACAGTGAGGCCGCGATAAGTGAACCATGATATAGAGAGGGACTACTGTACTATAGCATCCAATCCAGGTCCTCCTTTTGAGAACCAAAACATTTTGCCCACAGTGTCTAGAAGTGTTGCCTGCTAACAACTTACCCCAATAATTGCCAAAATAAGCTGCCTAGCCCAAGGTCATACCCTCTCAAGAGCAGCCTTCATCCAATGACTGACTGATGCAAACATTAAAATTTCTAGCCCCTTTGCCTCAACTTGAACAAACTTTGAAGGGCCACCTCAGCTCCAGAGCTCCCCACGGAATCAGCTGAGACCTCTGTTTCAACTGTGTTGCAGCCTAACTTTCCCTTATGACCAATCCTACATTCATTACTGCCTCTCAGTTGTTGCCTACAGCACTCCCCAATAAACTTCCTGCTTGAAAATCTCCATCCCAGAATATGTCTTTTGGGGAGCAGGATCTAAGACATACTCCAAGTAGCCTCTCTTCCTCCAGCAGATTTTCTTAGGCTTACTCACCCGAAGGTGGTTATGAGCTTCCCAAGAACATGAAAGTAAACCACAAAATCGTTTAAGGCCTGAGCTCAATTTCTCCTCTGTAACATTATTTTGGTCAAATGTACCACTTACAAGAATAATTCTGAATGGCTTAAATAATACTAATAGCAGTGATGATGACAATGAGTTTTCCATGCTTAATTTGTTTATGGCAGTGTTCTAAACACTATATGTATAACTTATTTAATACTATAACCATGTGAGATAGGCACTGTTATCTTTTTGTACAAAAAAGTTGAAGAAACAGTAGAGACTTATCAGATATTTGCCTAAACAAGGTAAATCTACTACATGAAATCTATGAAATGCCTTTGATCCTAAAGTGGACATGAGTAACACAGTGCTGTGATGTAGAGAATAGTCGTTCCAATTGGCTGATTCCAGTTTGGGGCATTAAATCATTGAACAATGCTGCTGCTAATAAGGTTTCATTAATTTTATAATTTTATCAGATGATTTTGACTTAGACTTTATTTGAACTCTAAAAATGTTGTGGCATTCAGTGCACCTGTGCTTATGGACCTTTACCATATTTTCTTCACTAAGGGGTTCTTATACCAAAAGAATTTCCATTGAAAGAGTAATATGGTGCAATCAAACTCCATTTTGTGCAACAGAGCAGAAATTATAAGTATCAAGTCAGCTCATATTTGGGTAGGAGTGGATTTAGTTACAGAAATGTCTGCCTTTTACTTTAATGACTGTTTTTTTTTCCAGCTTCCCTTGATAACTACGTATGGCTACCCAGGTACTACAGAAACAGCATGAACTTAGCATGGAACTTTATACAGATAAAAACAAACTAACTAGCAGTCCCCTCTAACACAGCCATTTCTGAAAGAATGTGAGAGCAATGTTGTTGCAAAATTTTTACCCTACTAATTGGCAGGATGGATGTTTGGTCTGCCTGGGTGAGTGGGTATTCCCTTTTTCCCTCACTATTCAGCTCTTATTTGAAAAAGAGGCTGATATGGTCATGGGAATGCAAGTTGCTATTCTTTCATACTAGGATTTCCAAACAAGCATCTAGAAAACAAAAGGATGGCATAAATACCCTATAATTACAGCATATGCACTTTTCACCATTGTGGGCTACAATTGTCTTCATGGATTCTTCTTTTTAATTTCTAACACTTTCCTGTCAATTGTATTGTAGCTAGGACACTACAAATATGATTCATGATATAAACATATGTTCCTTTTTCACTTAATAAAGTAAAATATAAAAGTCACTTTCCAAAGTAGGATAATACTTAGTTGAATTATTTAAAAACTGATATCAATGCATTATCAGAAAATTTTGGCTGAGAAGGGAGGATGCAATCTAATTCTTCTGAAATGTAGCATTGACTTAAAAAAATCATCACCATGCTCCTGGTAAAGGTGACTGAACACTAATAAAGTTTGAAGGTTTCTCCAATTAACAGCACCTAGCCAAACTGGAATATTAATTTTGATTTTATTGTATTTATCACTTGTTGAGCTAATATTAATCATAGCTCAATGTTAACTTTCTTGACGTCAGTAATATTATTGATATTACTTGTTGTGGAGTAAGATTTTCACCCAGAGAAATTATTTTAATTTCTCAGTGGACTAAGGAAAGATTCTGTCTCATTTCTGATTCATAACGTTCCTATTTCATTCACTTTACTTGGCAATGGAAAAGATAATTCTTTGAAATTACCATCCACTCATGCCCTCTTCTGGATTATATTTGGGTTTGTACCTTCCATAAGTAGTACAGGACAATAACATTAATGGCAGAGTTCTTGGAATCCCTGACTACTCCTTACCACAGCCTGCTAGGTATTGTGTGCACCTGACTCAGAGAAAGTCCCACCTCACTAAATACAGCCAAACTTATAAAATTAAAAACACCAACATTTTCATTAATAGAGCAATGTGCTAAAAATGCTTTCAGCAAATTATTTGTTATAACTGAATTAAAAATGTGTAGAACTCTGTGGTTTTTCAGCTGAGTCTTCTATTTGTTTTTACCATATGTGACTGAGATGTCAAAAAAGAAGTAGAGAAATAATTTTTTAAATTGCCTCAAGTAAGAACAAACAAAAGCCTTAAGGCAGTTTGTTTTCTCTTCTTCCCAATTCCACAGATGATACCCTGTTCCAAGAGAATTAAAATCAAACCATCAGTTAATTGTACCTATATACACAGATATTTTCTTCGGTATTCAAATCCCATTGAAATTGTCTTCCTTTTAGCTCTTAATTTCTTATTAAGTGTCATTTTGGTACAAGCCTGAAATCATCATTAAATTGCCACAGATGGTTCTGCCTTGACCACATTTTTCCTGAGTCTTTCCCTTGATGTAGCTAGGACCTAGCTTTCTGCTTTGATTTGCTTGAAATTTTGAAAACTAGAAATGCTCATGTCAGTTTACACCATAAACTGGACATAATTTCTTTGCCTCCTCAGAATTCCTTGAAGGATCTTTATTAATATTGATTTAAGTTGTGTGGCTATTTGTGATGATGTGAAGGAGTTTATCAAAATCAATTAGGTTGTTTGATATTTTTTTTAACCTCATCTGGGGACATTCTTCCACTGTCTTTAGAGAGAAAGGAAGGGAGAGAGAGAAACATTAATGCAAGAGACACCTCAATTGGTGACCTCTCAGATGCACCCACACTGAACCTGGGACCATATGCACCCTGACCAAAACAGAACCCACAACCCAGGTATGTATCCTGATGGGAATCAAACCCTCAACCCTTCAGCTATGGGATGATGCTCCAACCTCTCGAGCTACACCAGCCAGGGCAGGTTCTTTGTAGTTTTAGTTTAGATTTGAGGAGTTCCTTGTATATTCTCTTTTCAAGTCCTCTCTCAGTGGCTTTTCCTTCCTTCCTTCCTTCCTTCCTTCCTTCCTTCCTTCCTTCCTTCCTTCCTTCCTTCCTTCCTTTCCTTCCTTCCTTCCTTTTTTCCTTCCTTCCTTCCTTCCTTCCTTCCTTCCTTCCTTCCTTCCTTCCTTCCTTCCTTCCTTCCCTCCTTTTCTTCTTCCCCTCATTCCTTCCTTCTTTCCGTAATAGATTTTATTTTTTTTAGAGCAGATTAGGTTTGGAGAAAAATTAGGGGGAGGATACAAACATTTCCCATATGCTCTGAGTCCCCACACAGGCATAGCCTCCCCCATTATCAACGTCTCCCACCAAAGTGGTATATTTGTTACAACTGATAAACCTACACTGACACATTATCATTATGCAAAGCCCATAGTTTACATTAGGTATACTTTTGGTGTTGTACAGTCTATCAGTTTGTACAAATTTATAATAACATGTATGCACCATTTTAGTATCAGCATAGTAGTTTTAATACCTTAAAAATCCTTTGGGCTCCGCCTTTTCATCCCTCCTTCCCCTCTAACCCTTGGTAACTACTGATCTTTTTATTGCTTCTTACAGCTTAGTACTAGAAGTCACACAGGGATACTTCTGCCACATCTATTGGTCAACAGAAGCTTCAGTGCCAGCCTAAATTCAAGGAGAGAGAAAACAGGCCCTACCATCTTTGGAAGGAGTGGCATGTATTTAAATGGACATGAAAAATTATAATTGGCCATCTTTGCAGAAAGTCTGCCACAGCAGATACAGGATTTCTGGAAGATGTCATTTATCTGAGAGGGATATTCCCTTGGATACCTAGTTTGCTGAGATTTTATTATATTATGATGAGAGAATTTTGAGTTTTATCAAATGATACCACATTATTGAAATAGTCATATAATTCTTCTCCTTTATTTTCTTAATGTCCAGGATTGTAATGGTTGATTTTCAAATGCTACAGCAACCTTAATAGCTGCCACTTATTAAGAACCTTTATATTAATTAAGAATTTTATATGCACTATTAACTTATTTTCCCTGAGAAGCAGGCATTATTTTCCCACCCTTTAGATAAGAACTTTGAGTTTCAGTGTTGAAGTAACTTGCCCAGGGTCACTCAGCTAATAAGTGGCAAATCCCAGTGCTTAAATATAAGCCAGCTGATTCCAAAATCAACATTTTTCTTCTACAACCTGATAGTAGAGTACTTAGAAAGGAGATGAAAAACTTCCAGAGGCCAATTTTTCTAGTTTTATACTTTTGAACTCCTTGAGAGTTCTTGCCCACTTTAGCATTCTATAGTCCACATTTTTTAAATTAAATACTGAACTCAAAATATTGAGAAAAATTGAGCATGACTATTTCAGACTTAGGGTTGCTAAGTGCATAAATGTGTAAACAAAAATTACATACACAGAACATTCAACCCCAAATTCTATTGCTACTGACTCCCAAATGTGGTTAGATACCATAAGAACATGCAAAATAATGTATTATATTTCCATCAAATACAACAAATGATCTTAGCTATAACAAAAATGCCAAACTATGGTGAACCTATGACTCAAAAATTGCAGCTTTTCCTACACTACTACTCTACTTGAAGATATGTTCATGAAAATTGTTCTTTGTAATAGAGCACCACAGGGAATGACACTGGTTTTAGTCATATTAAGTGAATGCAGTCATATTGAGCCATATTGAGAAGCTATCTGTAGTCAATCAGAGTTTCATCACAGTAAAAGATATCACACATTTTTCTGAGTCACAATATAGTAATCTTTTCTGTTATAATAGTTATAAAGCTCTGTCCCTATCACCATGTCAGTCTGTGTCTATAAATAATAGACCCATGAATATAAGCCTTTACCATGAATCATACTTAAAAAACAATGCTAAGATACCTAAAACTGAGGTTCATGTCCAATGGTCTTTCATGAAACAATAGCTATCTCTCAAAGAAATAAACTATGCCAATATCAAGAAGCAGCCTTATATAATACAGATATCACTGGTGTCATAATATGAGGAAACCTAGGTATTTTTTCTGCTTATAATTCATCCATTTGGATTGATAAACTTTTGAAAAATGTAAACAACTTAAAGGTTAATAAATTAATCCAATGATAAACCCAAGTAACAATTTCTGAGTTATGCATAGTGCTCTATATTTTGTAAAGAATAATTATATTCTGGAAATTATAGTTGGAAAAGTATTTCCATCTCCTTCAAATTACTTGATTTTTATCACAACCATATGACTTATATGGTTAAGTAGCAATAGTAGTAGTAGCACCAGCAGCAGCAATACTAATAGTGATAATAATGATAAAACCCTTATATACCATGTATTATGTATCAGACACTGCTATAAGCACTTTACATATATTAATTCATTTGATCATCACATCAGTCTTACATGGTAGCTTTCATTTATATTACTACTTTTAAAGATGATAAAGCCAATTCACAGAAAAGTTAAGCACCTTGCCCAAGTGAAACAGGGTGCAAAGCCAGGGTCGCCAGTATATAGGAGAAATTCCCCACAGCGCATGGTTGGGGGGAGGGGGAGCAGACGACATGGCATTTAAGATACTTTTCATCAAAATGGCAAATTGATATCTGTGTCTTTCCTGAAGGGAAGAAGACTGCCACCCAGGGAAAAGGACTACATGACTTTCAGAGCAGATAGTGACTCGTGACATAGGTGGGGGAGCTTATACAACACCTGCATGAGAGGCAGGGAGGCAAAGGCCCCTGTGTCATGGGGAGCTTTTGCCCTGACTAAAGATGGCAGCCAAAAGAAGGTAAAAGATATGGGGCAACTGGCAAAAGTAGCACGTTGTAGGAAGGGCTGGATATGAGGTCATATGAGGTCTGGTGTGTAAGAAGCCATGCAGTTTTGGACTAAAAGCTAGAGTAAGAAAGGGGAGACCTACTGGGAAACATGCCTGGAGAACTCGGTGGCAGAGCTGATGGAGCTGTGTGAGGACCTGCCTAACCAAGCACAGATTACTGAGAGATGCCTGGAATGCTTAACAGTGACTGGGAATGATAAGTCACAGACTGCTGTATTTTTTGAAATGTTACCTCTGACTGGCGTGTTCTGAAATTGGCCTGGTTTGGCAAAGGGAGGCAAGATTATGTGTTTTGGGGTGTTTTAAACAGAGTGGGACTTAACAGCAGAAATCCACCATGATTCTAAATCTGTATAACCTTTAAATAAACAACCCCTTTACTTTTTCACCAAACTCTTTCTTGGGAGCCACGCTTCTTGGTGGCAGGCAATCAAATCCCACAGCTGTTCCACAACAGCATAAACTGGGGTTCTGTAACACAAGGGCACGGGATTGGTAATCAGTGAGTTAGAACTCAAATCCTGGTAATCTGGTCCTAAGGGCCTGTGCTCTAAAGCACTCTCCCATCATCTCTTTGATCATTTACTCAAGAATTATTTACTGAGTGCATACTCTATACCAGATACTCTTCAAGACCTTGGAAATACAGCAATGAAAAAACAGATTTGGTTTCTCCTCACAAGGAGCCTTCGTTCTAGAAGGAAGAGACACTATAAATAGAGAGGGAAATTTCCTTAGTGATAAGATATATAAGAAAAATAAAGAAGAATGTGTGGAAGATAGTGATGGGGTGAAGCTGCCTTTGGTTGGGACCTATGAAGACCATTCTGAGAAAACACCAGAACTGAGGTATGAAGAAGAGAAAAGAAGCAGCCATGTATAAGATTTTGGGACAAAGTTCATCAGGAAGTAGAAAAAGCCAACAGGTCTAAGGAGGGAATGACTTTGAAAAAAGAGGGAATGAGTGTGGCTATAATGGGGGTGGGAATATCAGGACCTGAGATCAGAGATATCAAAGGAGCTTGATTATGTAGAAGGATTTTGTATTTTGTTCTCAGTGAAATGGGAAGTCATGGGAGGCTTTTGGCAGGCAAGTGTCATGATCTGATTTTAATTTAAAATAGGTATTTCTGGCTGTTTTGTGGAGAATAAACTATAGGGTCAAAAATGGAAGTCAGAAAGACTAGTTAGGAGAATATGGCAGTAATGGATATAAAAAATAATGAAGACATGGTCTAGAGTGTTTGCAGGATGGATGGTGAGAAGTATATGCATTTGAGAATGTTTTTAACTCACAGCTAATAAGGAGAAAACCTGAAAATTCTGGTTGTTTTCATTCTAAATTTATGCACTTATTTTCTGCTCCTAAAAAGCTAGTTTCAATTCTTGCAATAAGGAAGTGAATATTTTAATTGTGGGAAGGGTGAAGAAAGTTGAAGTAGACAGGGAGGGAATGAGAAAGTGGAGGAGGAAGGAAAGGAAGGGCAACGGGAGAGGGAAGGACAAGGACACAGGAAGAGTATGAAATATGGAGCTTTGATGAGTATCCTCCAAGTGGCTAGCCACTGTTAAGGGCTTTAGGTGGTAGAAGGTCTGTGGATTTGGGGGAGCAGATATTCATTATTATATAATAGTAGGAGGCCAATTTAACTCATTGTAGAAAAAGACCAGATAGACTTTATGTGGCTACTAGGGTGAGAAACAGACTATCAGTGTTTATGCTCATAAACATGGATTCCCCTTTATACTCCCACCTGACACACTCCCCTCAAATTGACAAGCTTTATGGAATTCAGTCAAGTGAATATAATTTTTCTTTTGCTTCTTTCATAGAGTAACTTAGCAGAGTTCTGACATTTCCCATCCAAATAGGGCTATGTATAAAGCAAATCATATGTCTTCTGTGCATCCTAGCCAGTCTAACGTGCTGTGAAAGCTCGAGAAATGTTCAATCACTCTAATGATCTAAGACTTGGCCCTAGATATCCTTATGCTTTTTTCTGGGGGTGTAAAGACTATGTTATTCTGAGAAGCAGTAACAGTAATGGTTTGGTCAATTAGTATAAGTAATAGCTATGACTAGGCCCAAATGATGAAATTGTAGTTTTAAGCATTCTGGATATTAAGCACAATATATAAAAAACCTCTTTCATAGATTAAATCAAGTTGCAGCCAGTAATTCATCAAACTCCATTTAACAAAGCTTGCCAAGACTTGGAGGATCACTTTCTTACAGACTTGTTTTTCCTTTACTTTACTTTTTTTTTCAAAACCTGTTCTGAGGAAAAGCTTTGAAAGTCATTTGCAGAAGTATAAAAGGATTCAGGTATTTGCTCCTCTAGACATTCTCATTTTATCAGGAAAACAAGAAATCTTGAGCCAAAAGAATGAAACTCCAGTTATGAAATTGGGCCATCAATGAAATGGGCAAAACAAATAAATTAAATGGCCACTATATTAGTCAGGGTTCTCTAGAGAAATAGGAACAATAAGATTGTGTGTGCATGCATGTGCATATGTGTGTGCATGTGTGTGTGTGTGTGTGTAAAGAAATTTATTTTCAGGAATTGGCTTCTGGGACTATGGAGGTATGGAGGTTGGCAAGTCTAAATCTGTAGTGTAGGCTGGTAATTGGAAGACCAGGAAAGCCAATGCTCCAGTTCCAGTCCAAAGCAGTCTGTTGGAGAAATGCTTGCTCAAGGAAGCTTATCTTTTTGTAGTATTCAGAACTCCAAATGATCAGAGGCCAATCTGATTTACCTAAAGTTCACAGATCTTAATGTTAATCTCACACACAAACATCCTCCAAACTGACACATAAAATTAACCATCACACAGACCTTTGATAAGAACTGTTAAAAATATGGTTCTATTTGTTTACTTCTCACATTATTTGTGTCCCCCATTATATTGAATCCCCTTTTGTTTGCAGTTCTGTTTAAACTAAAGATAGTCACATACATATACTCATATTTAAAATGTCATTTTATCTTCTATTGGTATATAGATATAAAAAAGAACTTATTGGAAATGAGTGATGATGTCCAAGTTCACAAATGTATATATTGAACCCTTTCTATATTGTAGGGATTGCACAAGAAATCAAAAGTCAGTAAGAGCCCTGGCTGCTGTGGCTCAGTGGATTGAGCGTCAGCCTGCGAACCAAGTGTCACTGGTTCGATTCCCAGTCAGGGCACATTATTAGGTTGCACGTCAGGTCCCCAATTGGGGGCATGTGAGAAGCAACCACACAGTGATGTTTCTCTCTCTCTCTTTCTCCTTTCTCATCTCTCTAAAAATAAATAAACAAACAAACAAATAAATAAATAAATATAAAATTGTGAAGAAAAAAAAAAGCAAACCCTAGAAGGGTAGAAAAAAAATTTTTTTTTAAAAAGTCAGTAAGACATGGTCTTTATTGTCACATGCAAGGAAGAATATTAATATTCTTATATAAGAAGTATAAGCCCCCTCCACACCCCCACTCTTATTAGGGATTTCTGGACCCAAGGGTAGGTAGGACGACGACCATGTCCAGCTTGAAGCAGCTAGAGGAGCTTGAGACCTTCGCCCATTGTCCTTTACAAGATTACAAAGGGTCTTAATATCTGAGAGGGAGGGATAGTTATTTTTTACGAACCATGGGTATGGACTTGGGGGGGGATGCTGGGGGAGGGAGATACTGGGTGGAGGGGAGTAAAGGGGAAAAAAATTGGAACTACTGTAACAGCATAATCAATAAAATATATTTAAAAAAAAAAAGAAGTATAAGCACAATGAAAGGGGATTCAGAGAAGGGCAACATCACAACCTGTTGAAAGAATATATCCATTCTTCTTTCCTTCAACAAATATTTATGAAGTTCTACTATTTAAGTTTCTAGAGATACAGCAGTAAAAATAAATAAATAAATAAATAAATAAATAAATAAATAAATAACTCCCTGCACTCATGGAATTTGGTAGAAAACAAGTAATAGGATGTTTTCAGGTTCTGATAGTATTTCACATACTGATAAGTTAAATTAAAAAATAAATAAAATGGGGCAATGAGAGAGAAGGTTATTGGCACTGTTATTTAAGTTAGGGTGGTCAGGCCTTTCCTTCTACAGAGTGGCATTTGAGCTAATACTTGAATGAAGAAAAAGAGTTTTCTATACCTATTATCTAATGGAAAAACATTCCAGTTAGAGAGAATAGAAAATGTAAAGCCTCTGTGGAAAAAATGAGATTACAATGTTCAGGATAATCTTCATGAGAGGTAGCATTTGTGAAGGAACATAACGAAGAGGTCATATTTCTACAAGTAAAGATTGGAAAAGAGATAAAGAAATGCTGATTTAGAAGTACAAAACTATCTGTGGAGTACTAGTTATATATTATTATGGCCTTATAATATTAATTTGAGTCACATGAGTATAAATATATTATAATATTTAATGTCCAAGGTAGGTGCTTTTACTTGCTTTTTACTTTTACAAATAATGAGCAATTAAACACATTTTAAAATATCTGTGAAATATCTATCTAAAACCATGAAGAATACAGGGGTGAAGTCATCGGGGGGGCTATCCAGAGCGCATACAAAGCAATGAAAAGTCCTCTTTCCTCAAAGACCTTTGCTCTCTAATTTCAAAATGGAATTAATATGAAGTAAATTGTTCTGTTTATACACCTCAGTAGAGGGTTAAATCTATCTTCCATTCATATCAATGTGAGAATAATTTTGATCAGGTGAAGGAATACTTTCAATATATACCAATACAATCTCAGGTAATTGGAAGAAAACTTAAAAATTGTCTTATTGAAATACCTACTGATGCATTTGTCCCCACCAGGTGATTGCTCATATTATAATTGAGCATAGTTAATGATCTTTCTGAGGCATCCCTTTCCATCATTGATCCACTTTGATGAAATCACTATCCTTGCAGCACCTATCCCTTGGTCTGAGACCTATACCTGTATGAGTCAGAGTTCTTAGTTATAGATAATGGAATCCACTCTCTATCTTAAACAGGAAGGGATTATTTATAGGTTGCAAGATAATTTACAGAATGTCTGGGTGGGTGAGGTACCCAGCCTTAGATATTGCACAGCCAGTAACAATACAGCCAAGTGGAATATTCAACCTACTTTTACTCACCCCTGTAATTTCCCTAGAAGATTCTATTTCTTTATTCACAGCCACGAGCTCCCTCTCAAATTTAACAGGCATCTGACTGGTGAAGCCTAGATCATGTGCACAAACTTAGATGCAAGGGAATTGGGGAAATGCAGTTTCATGGCTTCAAGATTCTTTGTAGAGGAAAATATGGTAGAAGAGAATTGGAAGGGACACTGAGTGAACCAATTTGCAATATTTTTCACATTTCCTTTCTGAGCTTTCTTGAGATTAAACATCTCTAGCTCCTTTAAATGTTGGAGGATATTGATGTTTAGAGTCTGTTCACCACCCTGGTCATTCTCCTCTGAGCACATCCCAATATGGGTCCTTTAAAATGTCAAACCAAGAACAGGGTAAAATTATCAGATATATATATATATATATATATATATATATATATATATATATATATATTACTAGTAGAAAGAATACTAGTATAATATTTATTTACCCAAATTAATAAATTTTAACATATCACATTTGTTTTATCATTCTTTCTCCTACACACACACACACGCACACACACACACTTTTCTAAATGATTTGAGAGTAAATTGATGCATCATGTCTATATTACTTAACACTTCAGTGTGTATTTCTTCTTTTGCCTTTTTTTTTATTGTTGTTTTTTTACAGTTGTCCCAATTTTCCTGTTGCCCTCCCCCACCCCGCCCACTCATCACTGAATATTTTGGCCTTTGCAAAATGAATTAGGCTTATCACCTCTTTTAGATACTGAACATCTATTAATGTAGCCTCGTAATGCTCATGGAATCTACTGAATAAGACAGCAAGAATTTTTCACATGTCCCTCATTTTTAAGGAACATCACCACAAAACTATACTACTGTATTTACAGAGCTTGTTTTATAAGCAAAAGCAGAATGTTGAAATATGTCACTATTAAATTTCATGTTAAAATCAAAATCCAAAATCTGATATCAACAAGCTAAAAAATGGGAAAATCTATTTTCCAATATACATAATTATCTTTCCTAGCTTTCTATCTCCTAATAGTTGGCTAAGCATGTCTACTATGTTCACACTCAATTCATTAATATAAATGATTAATACAACAGGGCATAATATAGAGACCCATTAAAGATGAGTTAACATTGATCTACTAATTAGGATGAAGATAAATTACCCGTATGTATCAACACAATTGCCTGGTCCCAATTTATCCATCTTATGTATAGGATACTTGAAAAGGCTTTGTAAAATACCATATAGAAATCCAATTACATCATTTTCACAGAATACTCTTTATCTGTTGGTCTGACAAAATTCAACATAATTCATCACAACACCTTACCCTCAGAATAGATCTGTCTCTAGACTTTCCTATTTCTGACAAAGAGGCCCTTTCAGAATTGAAAGTTAAACATCTCTGATACCTTCAACTCCTTCTCCCCATCATCAATTAACGACTAAGCCAGTAGCCCTGGCTGGTGTGGCTCACTGGATGGAGCACTGGCCTGTGAACCAGTGACTAAGCCAGTCTCTATTATAATGCTCTAGAACTTTTATGTCTCCATTTCCCATTTTTACCACCCCAGTCTAGGTCCTTATCACTTCAGACATGGACTACTGCAAAAGCTTAACTGATTTCCCTCTTTCTTTTATGTGGTGACAGTGTGAAGAATGGTTCCCTGTTGTTCCTGTCACTCTCATGTAAAATGGACTCTCCCATTCCCTTTGTACACATATAAGACATTTGGGGGCTGGACTTTTTTTTCTATCTTTCAACCCCCTTTGAAAGCAACTGGAAGACAAAGATTATAGTATCAACCCCCATTATTCTTCATGCAAATATTACAAAGATACTGGTTAAGAGCTATACAATACATGAACACACTAACTGATTGCTAATTAGAGATCAAATCCATTGACTCGAGTCACTTATTAAAGGTAGGTGTGGGTTATTCTTATAGTACTATAGTTATATGAAGATAATTAGATGAAACTTTTTAGAACCAAGACCACCACATTGAACTCATCTGAGTGGTCTTATGGTAAAGTATTAGGAATTTGTCATTTTAGAATTTTCCAAATATATAGGATGCTATTCCAAGCAGAAATCTATTGGCAGACAAAACACCCTGGGTTCAATGCTTCACTTGCAGTGCTAGGCTAAATCATATTTGGCAGAAAAATCCACCCAGAGACCTCTAGAGACTCATTAAAACCATATAACACTGAAGCATAGCAAAATGGTTTCCATTTGGACCATGGTGCCAGCTTAATAGATGTATGAAAAATAAAATGATGAAGTAGTTCCTTGTAAGGACATTCATCTAAGATGGCAGCTCCTAAAAACTGTCAATATGTGTATGCTTATTAGGTCAATGAAGTTGACCTAAATTCTTTGAACTGTATGACCTAAACACAAGTGACAAGAGAGATTGCTTGACACCACACCATGTATGTGCTAGAAGAGTAAAAAATAAATTATATAACTTTAAAGCTGAAGTATTAGTACATAAATATGACTCATTTGTATGACATAAAAAATTAGAATAGTCACTTTATAGGAAAACCACTTACTGATGGGCACATAGCTTAGTGGCTCCCAGTCTCATATCTGATATATATTTATCTCAAGTCTCAAAGCAATTACAAACATTTTTCTAGTCACTAGAATAATTAATTGTCATTATAGGACATTTGGGAAATACATAAGCACAAAAGGAAAATAAAATTCACTCGAAATCCTACTACTCAGATATTACTGTTGTTACCATTTGGTGAAACTATATAATTTTATTAAGGATTTTATGGTGCATAGTGCCAAAGTAAATATTTCCTACAATTAAAAAAAATTGTTCTCAGCCCTAGCTGGGTAGGTCAGTTGGTTAGAGCATCTTCCCGATACACCAAAGTTGAGGGTTCAATCCCTGGTCAGGGCACATACAAGAATCAACCAACGTAATAAGGCAATCAGAGAAAAACAAATACTATATGATTCCACATATGTGGAATCTAATGAACAAACTGAACTAACAAGCAAAATAGAGACCGACTCACAGAGAGCAGGCTGACAGCTCTGGATCAGGGTGGTTAGGGGGTCAAAGGATTGAGCAAAAAGGAAAAAGGATCCATGGATGTGAACAACGGTGTGGTGATTTCTGGGCGGAAAGGGTATAAGAGGGATAAATGGCAATGGAAAAAATACAATAACAATTTTTAATTAAAAAAGAGAATCATATTATCAACAAATCGACAAACAAGTCCTGGCGAGGATGTGGAGAAAAGGGAACCCAAGTGCACTGTTGGTGGGAATGCAGACTGGTACGGCCATTATGGAAAACAGTATGGAATTTCCTCAAAAAACTAAAAATTGAACTGCCTTTTGAACCAGCAGTTCCATTGCCAGGATTAGAGCCAAAGAAATCTGAAACACCAATTCAAAAAACTTATGCACCTCTATGTTCATAGCAGCACTATTTACAATAGCCAATTGCTAGAAACAGCCTGAGTGCCCATCTGTAGATGAGTGGATCAAAAAACGGTGGTACATTTACACAATGGAATTCTATGTAGCAGAAAGAAAGAAGGAACTCCTGCCATTTGCAACAACATGGATGGAACTAGAGAGAATTATGCTTAGTGAAATAAGCCAGGCAACAAAAGACAAATACCATATGATATCACCTAATACAGGAAACTAATGGACAACAGAAACAAATGAGCAAAATTGAACCAAAGGCATGTAAACAAAAAGCAGACAGTGACTAGGGGAGGAGGGGGGAGGTGAAAAAGGGGAGCAAGAAGGAGAAGGTTCTAGTTAAGGAACTAGTATAAATGACCCATTGACATGGACAGTGGGGTGGGGGTTGACTGTGGGAGAAGGGGTGCAGTGGGTGGAAGCAATGGAAGAAAAATGGGACAACTGTAATAGAAAAACAATAAAAAATTAATTAATAAATAAATAAATAAAGAGAATTAATCAATGAATACATAAATCAGTGGAACAACAAATTGATGTTTCTCTCTCTTCCTCTCTCTCTCTAAAATCAATTAAAAAATTGCTCTCCATTTTCTTATGTCACTAATGTTGCTTAACAGCCATAAATATATTCTTATCAATTTTAATCTTTCTGTTGTTTTCTATTAGTGCTCTAAAAGGGAAGTTCAAGAGCATATGGGAAGTTCAAGAACATATGCATTGTCAAATAACTGTATGTTTGTTTTAGCAACTATGCCAGTTATTGTTAGCTCCTTTTAAAAGACCTCACTGAAAACACAGTAACCTCCAGTAAAATATGGAACACTTTGATAGCTGTCAAGAAATGTCAAACAGATCCCTTGTAGGGAAGACTGAATGTTTATATTACTTCTTGGAGACCCTATGTTAAGGAACATTGCACACTGGGGAGACTACTTGTCTGGGAATCTGGAGATTTGAACTCTAATTTTGACTCTTCCACTGGGCCACCATTAACTTCATTTTCTTACCTAGATATAGAATTAGAGAGGCAGAATATTTGAAATTATATGCATACTCATTGAAAACCAATTATTATCTAGACAGAAGGTATAAGCAATCAATGTATTACACTGGATGTTGAATTACTGCACAACATATCCAGTTCAAAAAAAGTATGATACAGCCCTGGCCAGTGTGTCTCAGTTGGTTGCATAATTGTCCACTAAACTGAAGGGTTGCTGGTTCAGTTGCTGGTCAGGGCACATACCTATGTTGCAGGTTTGGTCCCCAGTTGGCGCACATGCAAGGAGCAGCTGATTAATGTTTCTCTCTCACATCAATATTTCTCTCCCTCTTTGTCCCTCTCTTTCTCTCTCTCTAAAATTAAAATTAGTAAAGAATATCCTCATGTGAGGGAAAATAAATAAATAAATAAATAAATTTTAAAGGTTATGATACAAAGCACTTATAGCTACAATATTAAATTAACTGAACATGTGGAAATGGATAAAGGAAAAATTGTCTGCCCTTTTAAAAATGTTTTTCAATTAAAAACACACACAAAAAGGTCTTCTTTACATCTTTCAATATTTGTAAACAGTTATTAGATAATGTTAGGTCACTGATTTGCTGAAGTTGGAGTCTTGACCTACTATAGGACCTTTCTTATAATAATATTTCTTTTACTTTGACTATGTTTATTCATTTTAATTCCATAGCAATGAGCAATATAGGTAAACATGAAAAGAAGTCTAAAGCTGGGTAGTTCATTATATTAAAGTTTTGAATTATAATATCATGTGCCCCACTCATATTCTTATTAAAGTAGTTATGGTTAATCTTTCCTGAACTACATCTGCTATTAATTCCTTTTAAATGGATTAGGAGAACAAATGTATGTATGTATTAATAATGTTTACTAATGAGGCAGCCTATTTTTGTTTTGGGGGCTCAATTTCAGTGACTCAAGTTTGGAGAATGACATTAACTGTGTGGCTCTTCAAAGACCTTACAGCTAACAGAGCAGATTATGAATGATACAAAAGAGCAGAGTTCTGACAAGGCCTCACAGTGATAAAGCACTGGGGCCAGAGACAAGCAAAAACCTAGGAACCTTAAATCACTGTCACAGAAATCTCTTAAGTTTTCAATACTAATCACAGCCACTGTTCCAGAATAAGAGAGAGAAGCCCCACTTTTCTGGCCTCCTTCCCTTTTCCCCTGCACTGCTCCTGTGTTTGCCTTCATTAGACCTGGTTTCTCTTCTTCTCATTTAAATTGTTCCTTGGTTTGCTTTGATTACTGAGATCAAAAAGTCAGCAAGAAGTCTCTGAGGGGTGGGGAGACATGAGAAAACTCTAGGGAAATCAGAGATTTTGCCTGTGAAGTGCATTGCCCTACAATTCCCTGTTACTAGCCATAGGAAACATCGTATTGACATACTGAGTCAGATAAAGGGAGGAAAGGATAGGAAGCATCAAGTATCTTTTTTTTTCTTCTCAAGGATCTATGGGGGCCTCACTCTGAAAGATATGGGGAAATATGAGGAGAAATGACAAAGCACTGCCACATGTAATTTAAAGTGTGACAGCAGGAGAACAGACTGAAAGACATGTAAACCTTCCCACTAGTTCCTAGCAGCACAGCCACAAACACCAGCTGAGGACTTTATGGAAAAGAACCAGGGACCAAGAACTTTGAATGAAATCAGTGGCCAGTTTACAGCATCTTGAGAGAATAAGGGAGTGATAAGGTAGAAAGCATTTAGAGAAGCAACCAAAAGCTCCATCTTCTTTTGGTAAATGTTCTACTCGTATTCATGAAAAGTTTCTCCAAGACAGCTCTTGGCAGAGCCTTGGGAGAAATGAATATTCGAGTTTCTGCCTAATAATGGAATGCAAAGAATTAACTAGATGAGTGCTAAAGTATGTCTCCAACCTTTTTTGGTCACACATCCCTAACAGCAAAATAATAATTACTCCCAAGATGGCAGACATTCAGCTAGTACATTCCTGTGCAGCCTTACCTATTGTTTGCATCTGTTCTAATTGGCCAGTGCTCAGTTAGGCAATAGTACTTCTTAAAGGGAATTCTGAAACAGAATTTCCTTTCCTAATTTCACCCGCTCATGCATAGGAAGGTATGTTCCAGAGAGTACTGGAGAAAGGTCTGGAGAGTTCACATGAAGCAAACTTCCCTGTTTAACATTTGACACCCCAATGCTACCAGCTATTTAAGGGCTGATTAAGTTAAAAAGCTAAGGAAGACGTGGGAAAGGGGTACATACAAATTAAAATAACTAATAAATACCAGACGGTTTAGGAGTCCCAAGAGGAGCCTATTAATCCTCCCCTCATCACCTCTGTCTTCCTATATCGTTGGAAGAAGGAAGTTCTCATGGCTGCTCATCTCCACCCAAACCAGGAGACCCCAGGAGCTCTAGATACTTCAAAAGCCATACAGCCAAAAGAAGTCTATGATACTTCAATTAGCAGCAGGGGCATTCTCTAGGTGGGTTTCCCCAAATAGCACCTGTAGTAGGTGGAGCAGTGGAAGCAACAATAGGACAAAATGGTTAGGATTGGCATCACTAAGGTTTACAAACTCCAGGGTAATACCCACATTCTACCTGGTTCCTTGATATCTGAAAAAAGTTAGTGTCTCTGGTCACATGGCTATAACTAGTATCCTGCTGTCTTTTCAGTCCAGCTTGTGATTTTTGGGTATGGAGGAGAAGCACCACAGAACAATGCCAGTATCAGTCATTCACCTGCTCATTGTGAGGGATGTGAAAGAGGTTGTGAATATGACAAAAATAGCATAAATGCAAACATTCTGATTCTAAAATAGCAGATTAAGTCCATTCCTATAAGCAAGTACAGGAAGATCTTTGAAGTTCATGATTCCTGCACATCACCTCATAATGTAGGTATAGTCCTACCAAGAGGCAGAGACATGAGCTGTAAAAGCCAAACATCCTGAAAAGTTTAATATAATGCTGCCACAGATGCCCTCTAGCCATGCAAACCTGGCTCAAAATGTCCAGGAAACTCAAAGAGATGGGTACCTTACAAAGTGGGTCATATCATGGTATGATAAAAATTGCACAGATTATGGAGCCAGATAAATCTGGGTTTAGAACCCAGATCTGCTATTGAAATGTGTATCCTGTGACTCCAATCCACATTGTCACAGTTTTCTCTTTTGTCGAATGGGACTAATAATAGCACCTATTTACTAATGTTTAGTGAGAATTAACTAAAGTACTCTGTATAAAACCCCTTATACAAATATCTGGCATATAATAGATGCTCAATAAATGGTTATTCACTTCCCCTTCACTTTGCCCTCTTTTTTTTTTTTTTTTTTTGGCTTCTTAGATTACAAGGGCTTAAGTCACAGATACCAACATGGGTCTATGAAGGCCAGAAAATGAAGGGTGGCTAAGCATGATACTTTTCTCCAGACTATAGCCAAAGACAAACCAATCCCTGCCTTGTAGACTCAGAAAAGCTCTTCTATAACAATCTGGGTCATGTAAAAGAGATGTTAAAATAAGCAATTCATTGAACCAGAACATTTAATACACTACTACAAGAGGCAAGAAGGAAAACGTAATGATATCTCAAGGCTCCTTGGTCTGCCATGCACATCTTTTCTCTGAAGACTTCAACCAGATGGGCTTCATAGGATTTGGGCTTGTCAAGGTAGGGTGTGCTGTGGGAGACTCATCAGTCCTCCAGCTTTGCCCCAAATGCTTGATAATAATCCCCACTTGTGAACATCTCATATTGATTTATCAGAGAAGTCTAGGAATTGAACAGGATAGCTAAAATCTTTCTGGGCAGCCTTTTTTGAGAATAGAGAAGAGGAAGACCAAGAAAGAAGGATACAAGCAGCAGTGCTGCCAAGCAGGCTGCCCTACTTACCTTGTGTAGGATTCGCCACAAAATTTTCTTAGACAAACCTAATGGAGTAGCGGCCTAAAGCCCAGACATTACAAGGAATTTAGTTCAGGAAATAGATGAGAGTTACAAATGCTTATTAAAGTCAAGTTGTTTTCTTAGCTAGACTCTTTAGGTAAGGGGAAAGACTCTTCTGGGGAAAAGAAAAAATGTCACAAATACACTATACATGAATATGTGAAATTGGAATTTCCTATGTTGAATCTGCTTGAAGATAACTTAGAAACAATTTCCTTATGAAAAGACTAACACCAGGATTTCTTTCAACATTACATTTTAGAATTGCCTTTCTCCATATGCAGCTCTTCATGAATATAGCTATTAGGTGAAAGTCCTGTACAAAGATGAAAAGAAGTGATGATTTATGAACAGCCAAGGAAAGCAAGCAGGAACTAGACACAACTCTATCTACTTGTTCAACTGCCTTCTCATTAGTCATCCTGCATTAACAACCAACCACCAGGAGCAGCTAAAAAAAGTTACCCAAGGGACTGAAATTATAAGTATGGCTCCTTAATTTCCTGGAATCAAACACTGCCAAAAATTTGCTATGTGCAACAGAATCTCTTGTAATAAGTATTATGTTCTTTACCTATATACTAATGTTAAACTTATTAAAAACTGATTCTAGAGACTCAGGCAGTCCACATGTGTCGGCTATAGCTCTTTGATAATAGAGAAGAAACTATCATTTAGAAAGGAAGAAGGAAATCAAATTAGTTTCTATTAAAATTAAAGGAAAGCATTAGCCGACTTCATTAAGACAAGTCAAAGCCATTAAGAAATCAAATTACATGTCTAAAATCATGAAGCCCACAGATAGAGCAATAAGTATGAAATCTATTTCTTTTCTAAATTTATCCAATATTACCTAAAAACCCAGCTAGAAACATAACTCATTTCCTCATGGTTAGAGTTATAAAACCTTACATAAGAGGCTAAAATTGTCTTATAGTAATATGCATACAAGGTTTTTATTCTGTCTTTCCACCTAGATTTGTATCCTGGCCATAAACAGTCTATACGATCAAAATCAATTTCAAAATAAGCCAAATATTTATTTATGTTTCTTAAACATTGTTATGACAGACAGAGTCCCAGCAGAACATAGATGGCATACTCAAGTGGTGTAAGTGAGGAAGGTATACTATAGGGGCCATTTTTACAAGGTGATAGGCAGGGTAAGAGAAATCAGCAAAGATGGTAAAGTGTCTGGGGACGAAGAAGAGAGGGAAGCTGCTACCAGGCTCAGGACTGAAGGAGCCAGAGGAGAAGGGTGGTGTTACTAGAACTCAGTGAGAACTATAGCCATGTGGGAAGGGCTCCTCAACACAAGTTATGGCTGCTAGTAAAGGACTTCAACCATTTCCAAAAGCATAGCCAGGTTGAGTGTGGGGTAGGGAATCAATACCTTACCCAATTTTTCTTTCTTCTCATCCTTTGATCTTATGCTGGGGCCTCCTGTTTACTGAATCTGACCATAGACCCAGCTACAGGCACAGGAGATGCAGTATCTAGAGACTTCAAGGGCACAAAGCAAGAGCAGAAAATGGTAGAGAATGACTGCAGGAATAGAGAATAGCCAGTGCAACTGTGAATAGGGACTTATAAACCACATTAACACTTCCTTAAAAATTTCCCCTTTCATCATAAGTGATCATTTGCTGCTCTTGTTATGTTTATGCAAACGAACAGGATAAATTAAAAATGGACTTAATGTAGTCCCTTTAAAGACAAGGAGGGTAACCTTAGGGAGAAAAATTATTATTCAAGGAAAATCATAATGATCAGTAGTAGAGTATAAAACAGGGCAACTAACCGTCTTAAAAGTTTCTTCTCCAGATTTAGAGACTTGTTTGCGGGTTATGTTACATAAATTAACACGTGTTTTTTGTTTTCAAAGGACATAAGCCTATGATCGCATTACCTGAGTGATTATCTGTACGCATAAGCCTCACTTAATCCTCTCTGCAGCGCTGCCTCCTGAGACTCAACGTTTGGTTGAACTAAATGGCTGGGTTGGGGAAGAATGGGGTGGTCTGTGGGCTTCACTTTAAAACGGGTTTCTATTTTCAATCCTAATGGCTTGGACAGAAAAGGCCCAGAGCTCTGAGAGGGGGAAAACCTAAACTATTTACCTCAGCCCAAACTAAGTATAATGGGCAAAAGGGTTTTGGACAGGTGAGATGTGCCTAGCACGCCTTCCTCCAAAGAAGCCCCCCCCTTTTTTTTCCCTAATGTGGAACATTGAAAAATTAATCCCTGCCTTTTGTCATCTAGTAGTTATGAACTGAATGATGTCTTTTAACCCTTTTCGCCAAATCTGTTGCCCCCAGAACACAACAAGGACACCAGCCTGTTAAACCAAGCACGCCGTTGACCGGAGACAGCCAACTGACCTGGAGTCTGCACGATCCTTCCCCATGTGGGAAGGCCACCCTCCCCTCCACACCCCCACTCTTATTAGGGTTTTCTGGACCCAAGGGTAGGTAGGACGACGACCATGTCCAGCTTGAAGCCGCTAGAGGAGCTTGAGACCTTCGCCCATTGTCCTTTACAAGATTACAAAGGGTCCTAATATTTGAGAGGGGGGGGATAGTTAATTTTTACGAACCAGGGGTATGGACTTGGGGGGGATTGCTGGGGGAGGGGGGTGCTGGGTGGAGGGGAGCAAGGGGGAGAAAATTGGAACTGTTGTAACAATATAATCAATAAAAAACATTAAAAAAAATTTCCCCTTTCTTTTTCATCCACTTCCTTCATAAATCACAGCTTTCTCATTATAACCCATAAAAATGTCCTCCAGCTCTCCACTCTGTATCTCTCTTAATAATGTCTTATGCTCCTGCTCTTCCTCTTTACTGTTGATTCATTCTATGTCACAAAACTTCAAGAGTGAGTCTGTAGGGCAGAAGTCTCTTTCCAGAGTCCAGGAAAAGAGTCTAGCACCTAACAAGTGAGAATTCTTGTTAGCAAGTAGGAGCAGGAGAAAAACTAGAAGTCTATATTTCTTAATCATTTTCATGCATCTATAACAAGATTTTCAAAAATTCTAACTTCACCACCCATTCCTTATCAACAGCATCACCACAACTATTGCCCCATTCAACTGTCACTCTGCTAAAGCCATACCTGTTAATCCTCAAGATTTTCAGTCTTGTATCTTAACTCTTCCAAGAGGTAATGCCACCATAGTTTCTGTAACTTTTTGCCTTCTTTCTCCAGGAGTTAACAGTGTTCTGGAAAAAAAAAAAAAAGTGGAATTTTTTTTAATTTAAAAAAATTAGTAGGGCTTATCATTATCTACAGGTAGTCAGGGAAAGAAACAGTAACAGAGAACACTACTAAAACCACTGTCATCCCAGAGTGACTGTGCATACCCAGGCTGTATGCTCTAATGAGTAACATCAGAGGCCTCACAGTACAGAAAAAAATAGAATGTACTGAAGTAATTCAACAACAATATGCCCAGGGGGTGGGATTGGGGCTAATACCCAGAGTTGCTACAATGTATTATCTAAAATGTCCAGTTTCCAAAATAACTTATGAGAGATGTGAAGAAAGAGGAAAAACTAACACACATAAGGCGGAAAAATTAGACAACAGGACACAACCTGTAAAATGGAACAAATGTCAGATTTAACAAAAACTTCGAAGTAGTCAACAAAAATGTGTTCAAATAAGTAAATAAAGATACTTAAAGAAGTAAAGGAAGTTGTGATGACAATGTCTCGTCAAATAGAAACTATAAGGAGGTAGAAATTATAAAAAAGGGCCAAATGGAAATTCTAGTGCTGAAAAGTACAATAACTGAAATGAAAGTTTCACTAGGCAGCTAAACAGTACATTTAAACTGGCAAAATAATTAGTGAAACTGAAAACAGGTCAATAGGGGTTATAAAATCTGAAAATGAGAAGAAAGAAAAATGAAGACAGTCTCGGGAAAATGTGGGATACAATTAAGGGCACCAAAATATACACAATGAGAGTCACAGAAGGAGAGAAGAGAGAGAAAGCAGAAGAAAATGTATTTAAAGAAACAATGGCTCAAAGCTTTCAAAATTTCTCCAAAAACATTAATCTACACATCCAAGAATCTCAATGAACTCCAACTAGGATAAAAACCAACACCTAAAAATAGACACATGATAGTAAAAGCACTAAAAGATAAAGAAAAAATGAAAATCTTAAAGCATTAAGAGGAAAAAAATGTCATTTATGAGGGAGCTACAATAACATCAACAACTGACTTCTCATCAGAAACATCGGAAGCTAGAAAACAATCTCATAATATATTCAAAGAAAAATTGTCAACCAAGAGTCCCATATCTAATAAAAACTATAATTTAAGAAATGAATAAGAAATAAAGGCATTCCACGTAAACAAAAACTTAGAGAACTTACTGCTACCAGACCTGCATTAAAAGGAATACTACAGGAAGTTCTTCAGGCTGAAAGTAACACCACATAGCAATTTGAGTACACACACACACACACACACACACACATATGAGTAATTATGTGATTATAAATAATAGTATTGATGAGCGATATCAGCAAAATGATGGAGTAGGCAACTTTAAGCTTCTGTCTACCCTCATCCCCAAAGAAATATAAAAAAACAAACAGAAATTGCCACAATCAAATTTGTCGGAACTCTGCCCTAGCTGGTGTGGCTCAGTGGGTTGAAGCATCGCCCCATGGACCAAAAGGTTGTGGGTTCAATTCCCGGTCCGGGCACAAGCCCAAGTTGTGGGTTTGGCCCCTGGCCTCGATGTTTCTCTTGCATCAATGTTTCTTTCTCTCTCTCTCTCTCTCTCTCTCTCTCTCTCTCTCTCTCTCTCTCTCTCTCCAATGAAAAAAATGTCCTTGGGTGAAGATAAAAATAAATTTGTTAAAACTCTGGGAAATGGCCCTGGCTGCTGTTGCTCAGTGGATTGAGCGTTGGCCTGCGAGCCTAGTGTCGCTGGTTCGATTCCCAGTCAGGGCACATGACTCGGTTGCATGTCAGGTCCCCAGTTGGGGGCGCAAGTGGGAGGCAACCACACATTGATGTTTCTCTCCCTCTCTTTCTCCTTTCCCCTCTCTCTAAAAATAAATAAACAGAGCAACAAACAAATAAATAAATTATTTTAAAAAAACCCTCTGGGAAACAGTCAAAAGTTTACAGCTTTCACCTTGGGCTTGTACCTAGGCTCAAACTAAATGTTGAAGTAGTGTTCCGGTACAGAACTAATCTACAAAGACTAAGAGAGGTGTCATTTCTTTGATTGCTTGCTTGTTTTAGCTTCTGGAGGTGAAGGAAAACTCTAAAAACACTACTTGGACACAAGTCAAGAACAGAGGTTTCAGTGACCATACATGACAAGGAATACAATCTTTGCAAAAAATAGTTTGAGTTAGTCACTAAACAATAGTATAGTTTTAAACAATCAAAAAACGGGAAAACCACAGAAGAGAGACAACTTCAGGGATGTTAGTAGTTTAGGTGGGCCTTAAGTAACGGAAAGACTTAGCTTCAATAATAGAATAATGATTAAGTAGAGGAAATATTTACCATGGAGGAAAACAGGAAGGCCATACTAGGAAAATAACAATACCTGATCACAGACTTAGGACAAATCAGCCTCCAAGATACAAGGCCCTGATTTTCCTTTGGGGAAAAAGGGAATGGAAAAAATTATACCACTCAATATTTTCTAATGAAGCTGCAGGAAAATTAAGAATTTCTCCAATTGGAAAGTTACCATTTCCATTAGGTTGGCAAGCATTGAAACTAGTTCAGGAATTTTTGTTGAGTGGATTAATAGACATGTTGGACCTTCAAAGGTAGTTACTACCTGATTGTAGAAATAAGAAGGTTTAATACCCTAGATTACAGATGGAGAAAACCAGGCAAAGGAATAGAATGCGAGTTTGCCATCAACATATTGAGGATTGAAAATTTGAACCAGGTTTTAAGGAATAAGCCTTGCATTCTCGCTTTTTAAATTATTATTATATCTGCATATCTGTATTAGTAACAAGGGAAACAAGTTAAATGATACTGAAAATATTTCACCAGTGTCTCCTTTTAGATGCCCTCACATACCACAGAAAACAGATAGAGATATCTTTTTTGGCATATGCATCTGTAAATATCTATCAGTATTCCCTTAAAATATAGTACTTTTGAAGAAGTAAATAATGTCTAACTTTGATGTAGTGTTTTAGAATTGACAAAGCATTGTTATATATTCAATTTAATCCACATAACCTTATATGGTAGGCATTATTATCCTTAATATTGCAAATAGTGAAACAAAACCAAAGACTATGTAAATAAATTTCCAAGTGGTCCAAATCACACAACTAAAAACTCACTAAAATTCAAACCTAAATTTCCTCAATTCAAATTAATTCTAGGAATTATTTTTGACTTCATCTTCCTACCAAACAAATCCTGCAGATTTTGCCACTGAGCAGGTCTCATATTTGTCTCCTCTTCTCCATGCCTACTATCACTGGCCTACCTAATCCTGGCTCTTGTTGAGTCTTCCTTCCATTGTTGCAATATCTTAATGTTTCTCTATCTCCCTTAAATTTAGCCTTCATGCAACAGCCAAGGTATAATCTAAATACAAACCTCAGCACACGTTTAAGATGCAGGAAATGAAAATGGAAGAACAAATCAAATATTGGCAGTATTTTAGTCCAAATATATTAATGGATTGTTATAGGGAATTCAACCATTTGGGGCCATGTAGTATCTCTCTGTGTATATGCCTTCACTAGGTTTATGCCTTCATTAGGTTTACAACTTTACCAAGAAGACAAAATTCACATTCTCAAAACAATAACCCAAAAGAAAATGGAGTATATAAAAAAGTGCTAAACTGCATATAATTAAGAGCCAGAATATCATAGGATTTATTGTCTCAGTTTGAGAAGTTGCTTTAAGAATTGTTTTTTCAGCTTCTGGTCAAGATGGTGGTGTAAGGTAAATGTGGTACTCACAGTCTCCCACAAACACATCAAATTTACAACTAAACTACAGAACAGCCAGCATTCAGAACCACCTGAAATCCAGCTGAACAGAAATCCTACACCTAAGGATTATAAAGAAGATACAAACGGCGTGGCTCCACTCTGTGTGACACATGCTTTCCCTTCCCTTCACAGTGCCCAGGCCTCTGCTTTACCCTACTCTGAAGCACAGGGGCAGCTGCCACTCTTCCCTGGACTCCTGAGTATAGCCATTACTTCTGGTGAAGACTGAGGCAACGTGAACACTGCTCACCTCCTCACACTACCACCACAAAAATTAAAATTAAACTACAAAACAACTGTCACACAGAATCATCAAAGAATGGAGCTGTATGGAAGCCCAACAACAAAGGAATTAAATAAAGTCATGGTCATCCAGATGGGTCGGAGGATCAGATATGCAAAGAGGTGCAGAGACATGGAGGTGCAGAATGGGCAATCCCACACCCATGTGTGGTGGATAAAAATTGGGACAGGTACCTCAGGAGTGAGGGATCCCAGCCCCACACCAGACAACCCAGCCCTACACCAGACAACCTAGCCCAGTGTTCCAGTGCCAGGAAGATAAGTCCCCATAACTTCTAGCTGTAAAAACCAGTGGGGGTTGGGGCAATAGAAGAAGCTCCAGGATTCTCAGGAGTCTTCTCTTAAAGGGCCCACAACAGACTTAGAACTTATACAGACTCACTCCCTCTGGACTCCAGCACTGGGACAGCAGCTAGAGGGTCCCAGTGGCATATGAGGAGAAACTGAAATGTCTGGCATCAGGGCAAGTGCCAGGGGACAGCTCCCTCCTAGACAAAACTCCAGAGGCCAGGCAGTAGCATTGTCTCTGTTGTCAGCCCTCCCCAACATAGAGCCACAGAGCAGCAACATCATTTCAAGAGATTCCATTAACCTGGTTCACAAGGGTTGCCTTGCCATGGTGATTGCCTAAGGCTCCACCCCACTCAACTTAATGGTGCACTTTTCTGCAATAGGCCACACTACTAAGATGAACAGTCAAAGCAGCTCTACCTAATACATAGAAGAAAAAAAAAACACAAGGAGGCTGCAAAAATGAGGAAACAAAGAAGCATGGCTCAAATGAAAGAACAGACCAAAAGTCCAAAAAAGAAAGAACTAGACAAAATAGAGGTAAGCAATCTATCAGATGCAGAGTTCAAAACAATGGTTATTAGAATGCTCCAGGAACTCATTGGCTTTTCAACAGCATAAAAATGGCCCAGGCAGAGGCCACAGTTCTTTTGATGAGCCTTCCCCCCATAAACCTAGCAGCCTGGAGCCATATCTGAGTCTCCATCAACCTGGCTATCACTGTTAGCCCTGTCCTTGGGATTCTCTTAGATCTTGCCCCACCAAATTATCAGACCCACCCAAGCTGTTTCCAGTGGATTTTCCATAGGAATGGCCTATCTTGGCTCACACTTCAGACTTTCCTAATCTCTCAAAAACAGAGTATCTGACCTCAGTGTGCTATACCTCTTGCTATGTGGCCTGAGACCTGGCACTAACAGCAGCTGGCACTGGTTCATGGCTCAGCCTCTCCTGGTTACCTCCAACCCCAGAACGAGTAATAGCCATCTGCAGATCACTTTGTAGCTCATGCAAAACAGTCCAGGCAGGGCACAGGCAGCTGCTGACCTTGTCCTGCACCTCTTGGGAAGCCCCAGAGCCAGTGCACCAGGTGGACAGTTTCAGACCACATTGACACTCCCTCCAACCAGCTCCACAATTGGCAAACTCAAAGAGTAAACTCAGTGTGCATCAGAGTCCTGCTGAAGTAAGTCCTGCTTTGTAGGGTGGGCCCCTCTGCACAGCTGATCCTTCACAATGGTCACAGTGAGTCCTTACAGCAGATTGGCTTGGGGGTAAATTCCTCTCATTGATATGCAAAGAGCAGTCAAGGCTCAACTACAACTGGAGGGTGCATACAATCCACACTGGGGGTGGGGGATATATCTGAAGTGTCCAACTTGAGTGAAAAGGGAGGTTGTGCCACTGGACCCTACAGAACACCTACTACATCAATCACTGTACAAAGCCAGGGAGACATAGAAACTCTACCTAATACACAGAAACAAACACAGGGAGGCTACCAAAATGAGAAGACAAATAAACATGGCCCAAATGAAAGAACAGAACAAAATTCTAGAAAAAAGAACAAAACAAAAAGGAAGCAAGCAATTTAATAGATACAGAGTTCAAACCACTGATTATAAGGATGATCAATGAACTTATGGGAAAAGTAGAACTTACTGAAAACTTAGCACAAAAAAAGGACATGGAAACCACAAAAAGAGGATGCTCAATGAACTTAGTGATGACCTCAAGAGCATAAAAAGATCCAGTCAGAAATGAAGGATACACTAATTGAAATAAAGAACAATTTACAGGAAAATAACAGTAGATTGGATGAAGCTGAGAATGAAATCAATGATTTGGAACATAAAGAAGCAAAAAACAAGCGATCAAAACAACAAGAAGAAAAAAGAATCCAAAAACACTAAGGACAGTGTAAAGCAGCCTGTGGGACAACTTCAAGCATTCCAACATTCACATCATAGGGGTTCCAGAAGGAGAAACAAAAGAGCAAAAAATGAGAAATCTATTTTAAAAGATAATAGAAGAAAAATCCCCTAATTTGGTGAAGGAAATAAACATGCAAATCCAGGAAGCACAGAGATTCCCAAATAAGATGGACCCAAGGAGAACCACACTAAGACATATGATAATTAAAATGCCAAATATTAAAGATAAAAAGAGAATCTTAGATAAAGCAAGAGAAAAGCAGTTAGTTGCCTACAGGGGAGTTCCTGTAAGACTGTCAGTTGATTTCTCAAAAGAAATTTTGCAGGCTGGAAGGGATTAGCAAGAAATATTCAAAGTCATGAAAATCAGTGACCTAAAACCAAGATTGCTCTACCCAGCAAAGCTATTATTTAAAATTGAAAGGCATATTTCCAGAAAAGAAAAAAACTAAAGGAGTTCATCATCACTAAACCATTAGTATATGAAATGTCAAAGGGACTTAGTTAAGACAAAGAAGATCAGAACTATGAACAATAAAATGACAATAAATACATATCTATCAACAATTGAGTCTAAAAAACAAACTAAGCAAACAAGAACTGAGGCAGGGTGGGGAGTGACTGTGGGAGACAGGTGGGGGTGGGAAGGGCACAGGAGAGCAACAGGGGGAAATGGGACAACTGTTATAGAACAATAAAATTTTTTGAAAAAAAAAGAGAATCATGGATATGGAGAGCACTTTGATGGTTGCCAGATGGAAGGGAGTTTGGGGGAATGGATGAAGAGGTGAGGGGATTAAGAAGTGCAAATAGGTAGTTACAGAAGAGCCATGGGGATATAAAGTACAGTATAGGAAATGGAGTAGCCAAAGAACTCATACACATGACCCATGGACATAAACAATGGTGTGGGGATTGCCTGAGGGATGGGGGGTGCTGGGTAGAGGGGGCAAAGGGAGAAAAATTGGGACAATTGTAATAGCATAATCAATAAAATATAATTATATATATATATATCTATATATATATATAGATATATATATATACACACACACACACATATATAAAACACATGCTGAAAATATATCTGTAGAAACCTGAAAAGCTAATTCAAAGGAATATATGCACCCCTATGTTCACTACAACGTTATTTACAATAGCCAAGATTTTGAAACAGCCAAAGTGCCCAGAAGTAGATGAGTGGATCAAAAGGCTGTGGTTCATTTACACAATGGGATATTACTTGGCCATAAAGAGAAGGAAATCTTACCCTTTGCAATAGCATGGATAGAACTGGAGAGTAGTACGCTAAGTTAAGTAAGTCAGTCAAAGAAAGACATATAATTTAACTTATATGTGGAATCTAATGAACAAAATAAACTAACAAACAAAACAGATGCATACTCATAGGGAGAGAGAACAGACTGACAGCTCTCAGAAGGGAAAGGGTTTGGGGGACTGGGTGAAAAGGTGAAGGGATGAAACAAACAAACAAAAAAACAGAAAAAAAACCCTCACGGACCCAGACAACAGTAAGGTGATTACTAGAGGGAAAAGGGGGTGGAGGGAGACAGAAAAGGGTAAAAGGGAAATAAATGGTGAAGAGAGAAGATTTGACTTGGGATAGCGAACACACATTACAATATACAGATAAAGTACTTTAAAATTGTACACCTGAAACCTATATAATTTTATTAACCAATGTCACCCCAATAGATGCAGAAAATTAAATTAAATTAAATTAAAAAACACATGCACACACTCAAACACATATAATGCAGTATGATTCCATTAGGATTTCAAACTCATTAATGAGAATGATACCTCTAATGAAAACCGTAATTACTTTTCACTAATACTTTCACCCCGAGTGGTACCATCTCTATCCACAGTCCAAATGGTTTTTCAGGCTGCTGAAGGGAGTTTTTCCTCATCAACTAAGTGAAATGCCAAGCTTTTAATAACCACTGCCTGGAGACAGGAGCTAACAACCTATTACAATAAACCCTGAGAATCAATTAAACAACTTTATTGAATCAATGAGTCAAATTTTCATCAAGAATCCTCCCTAAAGCAATGAAGTGCAACCACACTTTCTTTGGATATTCATTTATATCAGTGTTTTTCCTCCTTTTTTATTTTTATGTTTTACATATCTGTTCATTTTCTATTTTGGCAAAGATGCATGGTATATTTATCTGGTAAGCCAGGGAAGTGGGTTTTAGCATAGACCACTAAATAAAATTTTTAGTGAAGAGAACCATACGGTGAGGGTAGGAGGGGGAAGAAATAAAACACCAAACAACTTTATTAATTCTAAGAATTAATTATTAAGAAATACTGAAAATGCACCAAAAAATCACAAGGCCTTTTTTAAAGAAACAATGGAACAAGAATAAATGAACTCTCATGCCATGTTACTGAACATGAAGACTCAATACTATAAAAATAATCATTTTTCCCTATTCTATACATTAAACGCAGTTTTTTAAAAACAATGAAATTTACTGTGGAACTTAAGATTAATCTTGTGCTTATCAGGGAGAATAAACATATAATGCAGTAAGAAAATTGTACAAAAGAAATAAATTAGGGACTTCCGGCCAAGATGGAGGCATAGATAGACACACTGCATCTCCCTCCACAACTAAGAAGGAATACAACTACCTCAAAACTAGAAACAACCAGAAGTTGCAGAAAATCAAACTACATGGAAGTCCAGCAAACAAAGATTAAAAGAAGAAATACTCATCCAGACGGGTAGGAGGGGTGGAGCTGGGGCAGAGAGGACGTGGTGTGGTGGTGGCACTGGCAGCTGCAGCAGTAAGCGGGCAGAAAATGCAGTTGCACATTTTAAAAAGTAAGGAGGAACACCTAGGGAACTTTCCCAGCTCCTTACCGGACAGCTCTACCTGGGACATGGAGGCAAACAAACACAGGAGCATGTCAGAATGAGGAGACAGAGAAGTATGGCCCAAAAGGGGAAATGGATAAAGGTTTCAGTCGGAAAACTAAGCAACGAGGAGATAGCCAATCTAACAGATGAGGAGATAGACAACTTAACAGATGCAGAATTCAAAACACTGGTGATAAAGATGCTCACAAGCTTGACAGATATGCTTGAGTACGGCAAATGCATAAGAGAAGAAGTGAAGGCTATGCTAAGTGAAACAAACAAAAATCCACACAAAACCAATGGTGAAAAGAAGGAAACTGGGGTTCAAATCAATGATTTGGAACATAAGGAAGGGAAAAACAGTCAACCACTGCAGAATCAGGAAGCAAGAATTGAGAAAAATGAGGAAAATTTTTCAAATTTTGCAAAGGAGGTGGGCATACAGGTTCGGGAAGCACGGAGGGTACCAGGCAAGCTGGACCCAGAGGGGACCACACCAGGATGCATCATGATTGAGATGCCAAAGGTGAAAGATAAAGAGAGAGTCCTGGTGGCAGCAAGAGAGAGATGGAGAGTTGCCCACAGAGGGGTGCCTATATGTCTATCAGCTGATTTCTCAGAGGACACTTTGCAGGCAGGAAGGGACTAGCAAGCAGTATTCAATGTGATGAAAAGCAAAGATCTACAACCAAGATCACTCTATCCAGCAAAGCTATCATTTAGAATGGAAGAGCAGATGAAGTGTTTCCCAGAGAAGATGAAGCTAAAGCAGTTCATCATCACCAAGCCATTATTATATGAAATGTTAAAGGGACTCACTTAAGAAAAAGAAGATACAAACTATGAACACTAAAATGACAACAAAATCACAACTATCAACAAGTGAATCTAAAAAAAAAAAAAATCCAACTAAGCACACGAGAATAGGAACAGAATCATAGATATGGGGATCATTTGGAGGGTTATCAGGTGGGAGGTGGGAGGGGGAGAAATGGGGAAATGGTGCAGGGACTAAGAAGCATAATTGGTTGGTACAAAATAGACAGGAGGAAGTTAAGAATAATATAGGAAAGAATGAAGCCAAGAATTTATATGCATGACCCATGGACATGAACTAAAGGGAATGGGATTGCTGTAAGGAAGGGAGGTACTGGGCAGAGGGGAGCAAAGGGGAAAATAATTGCAACTACTGTAACACCATAATCAATAAAATACACTTTTTAAAAAAGTACAAATTGGAAGTTACAAAATAGTCACTTTGCCCCGAGTCAATTAATTCTTGATAATCTAATCTTATATTTCAGGTTTCTTCTAGAAACAGCCTCAAAATCCAATCCCAGGAAGAACTATGGCTTCTACATGACATGCTAGCAAAGTCTTACACTCCAGGGTGTAACCTCTTTCCACCTTACCAGATCCATCATATCCTGAGGTAAATTATGCTGGAATTTAACCCAGGCTATTGTCCTGGAAACCAGGAGAGGAGGTAAGGCATCTGTGAGGGCTGAGGAGTACCTGATATCTTGCATTGGAGGAACTTCTGCACTTCTTCCCTTAAAGGAGAAGTACTAGGTTTTTCTCCAGAATGGTGGGCCAACTCTGCAAATCCTTATGAGTTTAGGAAGAACCTACAGAGCCAAAATCCTTGAGTATCCTCCCTGATGTCCCCATTCCATTGTTCAGGGACCCTCCCAACAACAGACTTGACTTTGGCTAACATCTTAAACATCTCTGGAGCTCTAGGATTCTAACAATCACATTCTGAATTTACTCTTCAGTTGCGCCCATTGTCCCTGGTGAACTGGAAGAGATAGGCATCCTTGTAAGGTATCAAGAAGACTGGCTCTCACACTTGGCCTTTAGCTGTGTGTTTACTACCCTTAGTTTCTCATTATCTCTCTGCAGGACATCAGGGCAACTTAGTAACAATAAGCAAACCTACTGAACTACATCAAAATTTAAAACTTCCAAAAGACATTTTTTAAAAAAGTACACAAGTGGTATTCACAAAGATATATTCTGGAGCATAAAACAAAGCCTAACACATTAAAATAGTACAAAGTATACAGACCACATTCTCTGAATGTAACAGAATTAAAGTAAAATCAGAAAATAAAATAGTCTCAGAAATTTCCATAGTAAAAAGTGGATATCACAAGAGAAATGAGAAAATATTTTGAGTTGAAGTATAAGGACAAGACAACATACCAAAATTTGTGTGATACAACTAAAGCAGTACTGAAAGGAAAACATATAACACGTCATGCTTATATTATAAAAGAAGAAAAATCTCACATGAATAATATAAGATTTCACCAAGAGAAACTAGATAGCCCTGAAAAGTGTGGCTCAGTTGGTTGGGCATTATCCTGCAAAGCAAAAGATCACCAGTTCAATTCCTAGTCAGGGCACATGCCTGGGTTTCAGGTTGGATCATCAGTCAAGGCTCATACAAGAGGCAGCCAATAGATGTTTCTCTCTTGCATCTATTTCTGCCTCCCTTCTCCTCTCTGTAAAAATAAATAAATAAAAATCATTAAATGAAAAAAAGAAACTAACTAAAGAAGAGTAAATTTAAGAAAGAGCAAGATGAAGGAAAGAATATGAGTAGCAATAAAATTGAGAAAAAAAAAAAAAACAGTAATCAATGGAACCAAAGGCAACTTTCTTGAGTCAATAAAATTGTAAACTAGACAAACATACCAAGAAAAAAAATGCCAATTACAAATATAAGGAATGGAAGAGGAGAAATCACTATAGACAATACAGTTATTAAGAGGACAATAAGGGGTGTGAAAGCTTCTGGCCAGGATGGAGGCATGCGTAGACATGCTTCACCTCCTTGCATAACCATAAGGACTAAAACTACCTCAAAAAAAAAAAAAAAAAAAAGAACACAGAACTGTCAGAAAATTAAACTATATGAAATTTCAACAAAGATTTAAAGAAGTAATATTCATCCAGATGGGTAGGAGGGGCAGAGACAGAAAGCCAAGGCAGAGAGAATTCAGGGTTGGGTGGCAGTGGCAAGGCAATGGCTGTGGCTGGGCAACAGAATGAGTGATCACACATTATAAAAGTCAGCAGGGACACCCGGGGAGTGATCCCAACCCCAGGACAGACCAAACAACCTAGGATTCCAACACCAGAAAAGTAAAGCCTCATTTCTTCTGGCTGTGAAAACCAGTAGGGGTTAGGGTGGGGGAAGAAACTGCCCATCTCTCAGGAGAGTCCACTTAGAGGGCCCCCACAGTCCTAGAATGTACACAAACCCACCCACACAGGGAACCACTATCAAGGCAACAGCTAGAGGTATGCCAGTTGCATATAGGAAGTGGGTGAAGTGACTGGAAAAAGGGCGAGTGCCGAGCAAGAGGCATTGTTCCCTCTCTGACCCCTGCCCCACATACAGCACCACAAGGGGATGAAATAGGTCACCCACACTGATGAATACCTAAGGCTCCACCCCTTACAATGTAACATGTGTGGCAGCTCTACCTAACACACAGAGCCAAACACAGGAGTCTGTCAAGTTGAGGAGACAGAGAAGTATGGCCCAAAGAGGGAGCAGATCAAGGCTCCAGAGGGAGAACTAAGTGAGGAGGAGATAGGCAACTTATTAGACACAGAGTTCAAAACAGTGGTGATCAGGATGCTCAGAAAAATGACTGAGTAAGGCAAACGCATGAGGGAAGAATTAAAGACTACACTAAGTGAAATGAAGAAAACACCAAATGAAACAAACAGTGTAGGAAAGGAAGCTGGGATTCAAATAAATGTATTGGAACATAGGAAGAAATAAAGTCAACCCGTACAGAATGAAGAAACAAGAATTGAAAAAAAAAAAATGAGGAGAGGCTCAGAAATCTCTAGGATAACTTTAAAAGTACCAACATCCAAATCACAGAGATGTCAGAAGAAGAGGAAGAGCAAGAGACTGAAAACTTATTTGAAAAATAATGAATGAAAATTTCCCTAATTTAGAGAAGGAAATAGACATACAAATCCAGGGAGCACAGAGTCCCAAAAAGTTGGACCCAGAGAGGACCACACCAGGACACATCATCATTAAAATGCCAAAGGTTAAAGATAAAGAGAGAATCTTAAAAGCAGCAAGAGAAAAGAAGATAGTTACCTTCAGGGCAGTTCCCATAAGACTATCAGCTGATTTCTAAAAAAAAAAACTTTGCAGGCTAGAAGGGACTGACAATAAGTTTTCAAAGTGATAAAAAGCAAGGACCAACAACCAAGATTACTCTATCCAACAAAGCTATCAACTAGAATGGAAGAGCAGATCAAGTGCTTCCCAGACGAGGTAAAGCTAAAGGAGTTCATCATCACCAAGCCCTTATTATATGAAATGTTAAAGGGGCACATTTAAGAAAAAGATCAAAACTATGAATAGTAAAATGACAATAAACTCACAATTATCAACAAATGAATCTAAAAAACAATAACAAACTAAGCAAACAACTAGAACAGAAACAGAACCATAGATATGGAAATCATATGTAGGGGTATCAGTGGGGAGGGGGGAGGGGGGAAGAATGGAGAATAAGGTGCTGGAATCAAGAAGCATAACTGGTAAGTACAAAATAGACAGGGAGAGGTTAAGAACAGCAAAGGAAACTGAGAAGCCAAAGAACTCATATGTATGACCCATGGACATGAACTAAGGGGAGGGATTGCTGGAAGGAATGGGGGTACCAGGTGGAGGGGGCAAAGGAGGAAAATTGGGACAACTGTAATAGCATAATCAATAAAATAGTTTTTAAAAAAGGAATTCTTCAAACAACACTATGGCAATCAATTTTACAACTAAAATGAAGTAAATAAATTCCTCAAAATATGTGAACTTCCCAAGCTAACTGAAGGAAACATAGATATCTGTACAGTGCTAAGTTATTCAAAGAAATTGAATTTGTAGTTTAAAACCTTCCAACAACAACAAAAAATCGTGGTCCAGATGGATTCTCTAGCAGATTTTATCACATGTTTGAAGAAAGAGTAATAACAATTCCACACAAGTTCTTCCAGAATATAGCAGAGATATAAATACTTCCTAACTTAATTTGTGAGACCAGCATTACACTGTTAAGCAAACCGGACAAAGACATTAAAACAAAATAAAATTATACAATATCTCTCATAAGTGTAAGTGCAAAAATCCTCAAAACACAAAAAATAGACACAAAGCACAAAAATAGAATCCAACAATATTTCAAAAGGATAATGCATCATGACCCAGTAGGATTTATATCAGGAATACAAGGCTAGCTCAACATTCAAATTCAATTAGAGAAATTCACCGTATCAACTGACAAAAGAAGAAAAACATATTATCATCTCAGATATCTAGTAGTAGAAAGAAACTTTCTCAGCCTGGCATAAGCTATCTCCAATTTTTTTTTAATTTTATTAATTTATTTTTAGAGAGGGGAAGGGAGGGAGAAAGAGAGGGAGAAAAATATCAATGTGCGAGAGAAACATGGATCGGTTGCCGCTCTCATTTCACAACCCAGTCATGTACCCTAACAGGGAATTGAACCAGTGACCTTTGGTTTGCGAGATAATGCCCAGCCCAGAGCCACACCAGTCAGGGCTCCAACAATATTTTTTAATTTCTCCATTGATGATATATATTCACTATTTTTTTTTTAATTTTTATTGAATTTATTGGGGTGACATTGGTTAATAAAATTATATCAATTTCAGGTGTACAACTCCATAATACATCATCTGTATACTGTATTGTGTGTTCACCACCCCAAGTCAAGTCTCCTTCTGTCACCATTTATTCCCCCCAACCCCTTTCCTGCTGGTAATCACTGTAGGGTTTTCTGTGTCCATGAGTTCTTTTTTTCCTTAATCCCTTCATCTTTTTCACCCAGACCTCCAATCCCAATCCCCTCTGAAAGCTATAAATCTGTTTTCTGTATGTATAAGTTTGTTTCTATTTTTGTTATTTTATTTATTAGATTCCACATATAAGTGAAATTATATGGTATTTGTCTTTCTCTGACTGGCTTATTTTACTTAACATAATACTCTTCAGGTCCATCCATGCTGTCCCAAATGGTAAGATTTCTTTCTTTTTTATGGCTGAGTAGTATTCCACTATGCAAATATACCACAGCATTTTTTATCCACTCATCTACCGACGGATACTTGGGCTGTTTCCAAATTTTGGATATTGTAAATAACACTACAATAAACATAGGATTGCATATATTACTTCAAATCAGTGTTTTGGGTTTCTTCAAATATATTCCAGTTTAATTTTTTGAGGAAATTCCATACTGTTTTCCACAGTGGCTTAAGCAATCTGCATTCCCACCAACAGTGCATGAGGGTTCCCTTTTCTTCACACCCTCACCAACACTTGTTTGTTGATTTGATAGTCATTATTTTTCTACTCACAGAAAAGTTTTTTTTTCAATTTATACTGAACAGTAAATTTTAATCACATCCTAAAAAATTAACCATAAGTTTTTGAGACATTGGGTTAATGGTGAATATTCTAAGTTTGTGAAAGATTAAATAAACATCACAACAGAACTCTTTAGTAGATATCATTTCTCCAGCAAATAAACCTCATACCTTTCAATTTGTTAGGACAAACCTGAGGCTACATGAGTTGGTACTGGAGACCAGGGAGTCTAACATTTTATTGAGGTTTTAAACCATTCCTTATGCTTTCATTATTTCCTCAAGTTCACGCATGCTTTTCTGTGGTATTTGGGGCCTCCAAGCAAGAATTTTTCAAGTTTCACAAAAAAGTTTAGTTTACTTCTTGTCATTTTTCCCCTCTGTTGCTACTTAGACTTTAGTTCTTTATGTTCTGATAAGTCATTTAGCAATCTTCCATCCACTGCATAGCTTTCACATTTTCATATTTTGTGCTATAGTCTTTTTTCATGTTTTCTTTGTGGTTATGATTTATTTTGTCTTATTTATTTGTTGTTGTTTTAATGGGATTTGGTGTGACAGCATAGATAACCACATGTTTTCATGTGTCATTTTTAATAGCTTTTGTTGTGGATAATTTAACTGCTCTCAGTATAGATTTCAATGATTTTTAGGAAATTTACAAAGTTGTTCAACTGCCCCACCATTCAGTTTTAGAACATTTCTATCAGTCCAACAAGTTCCCTCGTGTCTATGTGTAGTCAATACCCACTCCTAGACTCAGCCCCAGACAACCAGTGAACTCTTTTCTGACTCTATAAATTTATCTTTCTTGGAAATTGCATATAAATAGTCATACCATATATAGTCTCTTGCATTAGGCTTTTATCACTTATCATTGTTCTTGAGGTTCATATATGTTGTAGAATGTATCAGCAATCTATTTTTTTATTGATGCATAGTATTGCATTGTACAAATAAACCATATTTTGTTTATCCTTTCACCAGCTAATAGATATTTGGATTGATTCCAGTTTATAAATGTTATTTAAAAACAATTATATAAACATTCCCCCAAAAGTCTTTGTGGGAACAGGCTTTCATATCTCTTGGATATATAGTAGAATTGTTGTACTATGTGGTATGTTTCTGATGAACTACCTAAGAAACTTTCAGATTGTTTTTAAAAGTGGCTGCAACAGTTTACATTCTCACCAGCAATGTATGGCCATTTAAGTGGTATGTTGTTGTGTTTTTAATTTGTATTTGCATAATGAGTAATGGTGTCATGCATTTTCTCACATACTTATTTACCATCCATATATATTTTGTTGCTGAGTTGTCTATTTGAATCTTTTTCCCATATCTCAATTGAATTACCTTCTTATTTCTTAGTATTAAGAGTTCTTTAGTTAGTTAGATATATGTCTTGCAAATATTTTTGTCTCAGTTTTTGGATTGTCTTTTCATTTTCTTAATGCTGTCTATAAAGCATAAAGGCTTTTATTTATATAAAGTCCATTTTGTGAACATAGTCTTTAATGGATCATGCATTTGTTATCATATTCAAGAACTTGCTTAATTCAAGGTTGCAAAGATTTTCTTCTACAATTTTTGTAGTTTTGCCTCTTACATTTTGGTATGATAGATTTTTAATTACTTTTGGGAATTGTGTGAGGTAATGGTATAAATTCATTTCTTCTGTATATGCCATCCAATTGTCCTAGGACCATTTGGTTCTCTATCAAATTGAGTTGTCTTATTTCACTGAGCATAATACTCTCAAGTTTCATCCATGCTGTCATGAAGGGTAGGACTTCCTTCTTTCTTTCTGCTGCATAGTATTACATTGTGCAAATGTACCACAGTTTTTTGATCCACTCATTTACTGATGGGGACTTAGGCTGTCTCCAGCACTTGGCTCTTGTAAATAGTGTTGTTATGAACATAGGAGTGCACAGGTTCTTTTGAATTGGTGTGTCAGAATTCTTAGGGTATAATCCCAGCAGTGGGATCCCTGGATCAAAAGGCAGTTCCATTTTTAGTTGAGGAAATTCCATACTGTTTTCTACGTGGCTGCACCAGTCTGCATTCCCACCAACAGTGCACTAGGGTTCCCTTTTCTCCACATCCTCGCCAGCACTTGTTGTTTGTTGATTTGTTGATGATGGCCATTCTGACTGGTGTGAGGTGGTATCTCATTGTGGTTTTAATTTGCATCTCTCTCCTGGCTAGTAATGTTGAGTTTCCTTTCATATGCCTATGAGCCCTCTGTATGTCCTCTTTGGAGAAGTGTCTGTTCAGGTCCTTTGCCCATTTTTTAATTGGATTGTTTGTCTTCCTGGTGTTGAATTGTGAGAGTTCTTTTTATACTTTGGATATCAAACCCTTGTCCAAGGTATCATTGGCAAATACGTTTTCCCATATGGTTGGTTCCCTTTTCATTTTGCTGATGTTTTCTTTAGCTATGAAGAAGCTTTTTAATTGGATGTAGTCCCATTTGTTTATTCTTTCCTTTATATTCCTACCCCTAAGCGATATATCAGTGAAAATATTGCTGTATAGGATATCTGAAATTTTGCTGCCTCTGTTTTCCTCTAGGATTTTTATGGTGGCATGACTTATATTTAAGTCTTTTATCCATCTTCACTTGTCAACTTTGCCAAGCATCCATTCACTGGAAATGTAAGAATATTCCAAGAATTTCAGTTTCATTCCATTAACTAATATGCCTGTTTGTACATTACTACCACACTGTCTTTACTAGCATAATCTTATAGTGACTCTTGAATTGGGAAGTGTGAGCCTTCAAACTTTGTTCTTTTTCAATATTATTTTGGTTATTCTGGGTCCCCTGCATTTCCATATAGATTTTAGGAATAGCTTGTCAATTTCTGCAAAAAAATTCAACTGAGAATTTGATTGTAATGAATCTATAGATCAATTTGACACCTTAATAATATTGATTTCATGAACATGAACTGTCTCTCCACTTATTTAAATCTTCATTAATTTCTCTAAACGTTTTATAGTTTTCAATGTACATGATTTGCACTTCTATTGTCAAATTTGTTCCTAAGAATTTGTTTTCTTTTGGTGTTATTGTGAATGAAATTGTTTTCATAATTTTATTTTCAAACTATTCATTGCCTTACATAAAATACTCTATGATGGTCATTCCCAGCCCTTTCGTGTGAAATACTAATTACATGTTAGTGTGTAAAAATGTACATAACTATGGTTAAGAGGATAATTTGCAATAATTCCATGCATCCCTAGAAACCCAAGGCCCAATGTTTAAGAATAACTTTCATATAAACATAAACAGCTGGGTACCTAAAAGTGTGATTTTATAAAATGTAAATATTGCTTTCTGAATTTAGATTCAGATTTTCTGAATTTAGACTTTGTTGGTTTAATTCCTGACAATCTACTCTTATTAGAGAATATAGTTATGTTTCAGAGTTATGATAAGTGGACAGGCTAAGAAATGGAAATAAAATCATTTTAATTGGATACATTGTGTAAGATTCCATAAATCTGGTTTTCACTCATGATAACAGAGTTCTTGTTACTACATAATATTACAAAACATATCTGCATACAACTTATCAGTTAACTATGGCCACAGAAACAGTTAGGTAGCAAACAACCACAAAATCTCAGTGGCATAAATACAAAGCATTCTTTTTTTAGCTCAAGACACTGTGGATCAACTAATCTAAGCTGGACTCTGCTGGACAGGTATGTTAATATCGGTTTTGCTTTTCATACATCTAGGGGTTGGTTTATCTGGGTTGAGCTCAGCTGCATAGCTCTTCTTATCTCAGATGTACAGTACTTGCTTGCATATTTGAGGGTTGGTTGATCTAGTCTGGGATACACTAGGCAGCTCTGCTATTCTCAGATATGCTTGCTCACACATCTGAGAGTTGGCTGAACGAGGCTGGATTTTGCTGTGGTAGCAAATCTGCTCTAATTTTCTTAATCTTCCTTCGGGGTTCAGTGGGCTATTCTCAGCTCACCATGTTCTGACAATAGCAGGGGTCTAAGAGCTAATGGAAACATGAAAGCCTCTTAAGGCTTAAGTTTGGAACTGACTCATAGTTACTTCCATATGATTCTACTATCCAAGGGAAATCATGCAGTCCTACTCAAATTTGAATTTGAAAGGACACTGCTACAACATAAATATCAAGAAGGAATCTGAAGCAAATATAATCTACAACAAAACTTTAGAAATAACTGATTAAAATTATGAAATCAATATGAATCAGGCATGATTTTTCAAACTCATATTTGAGAGTCTCATGCTTAGACCATTTCAAAATAACCTTCCAGAATTCCACCTCACAGTATTATAATAATGATGTATGATGTCAGTTGGGTACTGGAAATATCAGGTGGACCACTTTGTAAAGTATATGATTGTCTAACCACTATGCTGTATACTTGAAACTAATATAAAATAATATTGAATGTAAACTGTAATTGAAAATTAAAATTTTTTAAATGCCACCTCAGTGTCAGAGCCAGTCTACTGAAAATATCTTAATATCTCTGCCTTTGTTCTGCTTTCTGCAATTTAAGTGAAAACTTGAATTTCTAATACAGTGCTATATTGAGGTGCTGATCTAAACAGTATGCCCTGAACTACAGATATTTATCTAAATAATGCTTCAGAATATCACTACTATATTTAAAACAAATGACTTTGTTCTTTTGAAACTGTGCTCTAAGCATCTGCTAGCCATTTTTACATTGCTCCCTCTGATTGTTATCCAGATCTAATGGATATGTGTTTCAATGCTCCCTAAGCCTCTTGTGTTGAGGAGACTCTGAGTGGGATGTTCAGCAGTTGGTATGATTCCTAGTTGGCAATGTTCCAAATAACCACTAAATGGTAGAAAAATATCTGTGTATTACAAAAAGAGAAAAAAAAAAGTTGACATGTAATTAGACTGTACTTATTTAGTAAATGATAATGGGAGCAGAGGGAAATTGCATTTCGAACAAATATATCAAGAAGCTAGTATTTTATTCTAATCTGTAGTTTAACTATGGGTTTCCATTCAACTGTGACTAAGATATTATTTCACTCAGTGAACTCTAAATATAGAAAAAAATGACAAAACAAGAACAAACTTATGGAAATTTGAAATTTCCTATAAATATTCTCTTAGTCTAAACCTATATTTCATAATCTGAAACCACAAAAGTCACATGACACCCAGATAAAATCATGTCTGCAGAATGCAATGAAACCTAAGATAATCATAAGTTTGGGTTATACTTAGATATATGTTTAGATAAGAATAAGTCCTTGTCTATTCACAAATCTGTTGATCCACTAGGGAACTGACCCTAACTCCTTTTGAATCAACTCATTTTAACAACTGTTTATTGGGTCCTCATTATTTACAAGGCTGGTGAGAAGAGCTGTTTACATCCAGACATGATTGTGTAAGATCCAAGTCTAAGAATGGAGAGACAACTACAGAAATACTAGTAAAGGAACTAACATCCATCGAGTACTTACTATGTGCCAGGCACTATGTTAAATATTTTATGATAATTATGTCATTTAATTCTCACCACAAATCTATGACAACAGTATTATCATTATTACCATTTTAAAGATGAGAGAAGAGAGGCTTAAAATGGTTAACAGGCTCATGGTTTCACAGCTAGCAAAAATGGCAGACCTTCAATTTGAACACAGTTCTGTTGAACTCAGTTCTAATCAACATTGCCCAATAGGCAATAAGTGCCCCTACTATAAATAAGCTCAATCGGCTCAAAGAGAGGTGATATATAAAATATTAAGGAAGGGAGCCATAACATAGTAGGGTGCAGTGTGGAAGGGAACTCCAGGTAAAGGAATAGATGCATGAGCAAGGCTAAAACTCCACAGATCATATTTAGGCTATGGTAAGGAATTCTGACATGGCTGGTGCACTCAAAGTGTGGAGGATGAAAAATGCAGGGTACGGAGCCAGAAACAGAAGTTTGGGGTAAGTTTGCCCATGTTTTAAATTCTTTTTATACAAAATTAAATTTTATTTCTGAAGGCAGTGGGCTGCCATAGAAAGTGTTTTAGAAGAGGGGAGATGAGTTTAAAATTATGAAACCTCTATGCTTACCTAAGTGGTGCTCCCAAGTGCTATTACTCAGAAAGCTGCAAGTTTCTACTTTATGGCATGCTGCCCCCAGTGTGGGTGGGTAAGAGAGTCAGTTTGAAAAGCCCAAAGTTGGACCGATTTCAGTACTAATATATAATGCTATATTAACCCTCATATATAAATGTGTAAAATCTAGACCATTTGAAATTAATTTTTCAAAGAGATAAAATTGAGAGTAAATATTCAGGAATCACAAATGCTTCAGGGAAATATATGAATTACAAAGTGAAAGAAATATGCCACTTATACAGTGGTGACTTCTGAAATGAAATGTTTAATGAGCTGATGAGATATCATATTAGGATTAAAGGTTAACTTTTCTATCCCACTGAAGTTCTTGTTTGTGTTGTTACTTCCATAATTTCCATCCCAACTCTCTCCTAGACTTAGCTCACTGTTTTGCACATACTGAGCTCTCTGTCTGAAATGCCTTTACCCTTTTTGCTTCATTTACTCTTAATGGTCATGTTGACTTGGCTTGGACATCATCACCTTCTCCATTAGCTGCATACCCTTGTACATTTTCTCCTACTCCATTCTAAATTAGGTGTACATATTGTGGGCAACCAAAGCCTCTTGCTCTCACTTCAAACTTCTCTCATAGTCCCTTTTATACTGGACTGTAGTATTTTGTTTACTTTACCAGGCCCCCAATGACAGTGAGCTCCATGAATGCAAGGACCGTCTTATTGACCTTTGGTCCAATGATACAACTTCTGGATCATTTTTCCGATGTAACTACATATGCAATAAAAGGTATGTTAAATGTGACTTCAAATTATATTATAAAGTGAGCCCTGGCTGCTGTGGCTCAGTAGATTGAGTGTCGGCCTACAAACCAAGTGTTGTTGGTTCGATTCCCAGTCAGGGCATATGACTAGGTTGCACACCAGATCCCCAGTTGGGGGCATGTGAGAGGCAACCACACGTTGATGTTTTTCTCCCTCTCTTTCTCCTTTCCCCTCTCTCTAAAAACAGATAAACAAGACTTCTGGCCAAGATGGAGGCGTAGACAGACATGTTGCATGTCCCTCCACAACTTACAAGGAATACAACTACCTTAAAAGTAGAAACAATCAGAAGTTCCAGAAAATCAAACTGCATGGAAGTCCAGGGAACAAAGATATAAAGAAGAAATACTCATCCAGACAGGTAGGAGGGGCGGAAGCGGGGCAGAGAGTACGTGGTTTGGTGGCAGTAAGAGCAGTGGCAGCAGCAGGCCAGCCAAAAAGTGCTGTCACACATTTTAAAAAGTCAGGAGGGACACCTGGAGAGTGTTCCAAGCTCCTCATCAGATCTCACAGCTCACGATGCCAGCACCAGAGAAAATCGAGCCTCATTGCTTCTGACTGTACAGACCAGTGGGGGTTGGGGTGAAGGCAGAAACTGCTGGTCTCTCAGCAGAGTCCACTTATTTAAAGGGCTCCCATGGTCCTAGAATGTCCGCAGACTGACCCACTCTGGGAACGATGGCCAGGGCAGCAACTAGAGGGACGCCAGTCCGGTGCGGAAGTGGGGAGAGGTGCCTGGAAAAGAGGTGAGTGCTGGGCAGGCGGCATTGTTCCCTCTCAGACCCCTCCCCCACATAGAGTGCCACAAAGTGGTGAAACAGGTCACCCTGTACTGACTAATCCCTAAGGCTCCACCCCTTACAATGTAACAGAAGCGACAGCTCTACCTGGGACGCATAGGAAAACAAACACAGGATCCTGTCAGAATGAGGAGACAGAGAAGTATGGCCCAAAAGGGGAAACGGATCAAGGTTCCAGTGGGAGAACTAAGCAACGAGGAGACAGCCAACCTAACATATGAGGAGATAGGCAAGCTAACAGATGCAGAATTCAAAACACTGGCAATAAAGGTGCTCACAGGCTTGACAGATATGCTTGAGTATGGCAACGCATAAGAGAAGAAGTGAAGGCTTTGCTAACTAAAACAAAGGAAAATCCACACTAAACCAATGGTGAAGGTAAGGAAACCGGCATTCAAATCAATGACTTGGAATATAAGGAAGGAAAAAACAGTCAACCAGTGAAGAATGAGGAAGAAAAATTGAAAAAAATGAGGAAAACTTCCCAAATTTTGCAAAGGAGATGGACATACAGGTCCGGGAAGCATGGAGGGTCCCGGGCAAGCTGAACCCAGAGGAGACCACACCAGGATGCATCGTGACTGAGATGCCAAAGGAAGGTGAAAGATAAAGACAGAGTCCTGGTGGCAGCAAGAAAAAGGCGGAGAGTTGACTACAGGAAGGTGCCTATAGGACTATCAGCAGATTTCTCAGAGGACACTTTGCAGGCAGGAAGGGACTAGCAAGAAGTATTCAATGTGATGAAAGGCAACCTGCAACCAGGATTACTCTATCCAGCAAAGCTATCATTTGAAATGGAAGGGCAGATAAAGTGCTTCCCAGACAAGGTGAAGCTAAAGGAGTTCATCATCACCACACTATTATTATATGGAATGTCAAAGGGACTTACTTAAAAAGAAGATCAAAAGTATGAACATTAAAATGACAACAAACTCACAACTATCAACAACTGAATCTAAAAATTAAAAACAAAATCCAACCAAGCAAATCAGAATATGAACAGAATCATAGGTATGGGGATCATTTGGAGGGTTATCAGCTGGGAGGGAGAAGGCAGAGAAATGGGGAAATGGTGCAGGGACTAAGAAGCATAATCAGTTGGTACAAAATAGACAGGGGGAGTTAAGAATAATATGGGAAAGGGTGAAGCCAAAGAACTTATATGCACAACCCATGGACATGAACTAAGAGGTGTGTGATTGCTGTAAGGAAGTGGGGTACTGGGCAGAGGGGAGCAAAGGGGAAAAAATTGAAACTACTGTAACAACATAATCAATAAAATATTTAAAATTAAAAAGAATAAAAACAGATAAATAAAATAAAGTACCCTCGTTAAAAAATAAATTAATTAATATTATAAAAAATAAATAAATATAAATTATATTATAAAGTAATTGTAATCAAATGAGTGTGGTACTGTCATAAAAACAGACCTACATAGATCAATGGAACAGAATAGAAAGCCCAGAAATAAAACCATGCATTTACAGTCAAATGATATTCAAAAAGGATGACAAAAACACACAATGGGAAGAGAATAAATAGTCTATTCAACAAATGCTGTTGGGAAAACTGGATGTCTATATCAAAAAGAATGAAATTGGATTCCTGTCTTAAACAATACACAAAAATTAACACAAAATGAATTGAGGACTTAAACAAAAGGAAAAATAGGGATACTGATACTGGTCTTTGCAAAAATTATTTGGATATAACACCAAAAGCACAGGCAACAAAAGCAAAAATAAACAAATGTGATTTCACCAAATTGATAAGCTTCTGCACAGCAAAGAAAACAATCAACAAAAGGAAAGGGCAACTTCTGAAATGGAAAAAGATATTTGGAAACCATATATCCAATGATGAATTAATATCAACAATATATAAGGAACTTATATTACTCAGTACCAAAAATATGAAATACCTGATTCAAAATAGGCAAAGGGCCCACACTGACATCCCTTAAAAGAAGAAATTTGATTGGCCAATGGGTGTATGATAGGTGCTCAACATCTCTAAACATCAAGGAAATAAAAATCTAAACCTCAATGAGTGCTGGCCATTTGGCTCAGTTGGATTGAGTGTCATCCCATACACCAAAAGGTTGAAGGTGAGTCAGGGTACAAACCGAGGTTGTTGGTTTGATCCCCAGTTGGGGCATGTTTGGAAGGCAACCAATCAATGTTTCTCTCTCACATTGGTGTTTCTCTCTCTCTCTCTCTCTTTTTCTCTCTCTCATTCTCTTTCTCTCCCTCTCTCTCTCTCCTCCCCTTCCTCTCTCTAAAATCAATAAACATATCCTCCAGTGAGGATTTTTAAAGTTTTTGAAAAACCATAATGAGATATCACCTCACATCTATGAGACCAAATATTGTCAACAAAGACAAAAAATAAATATTGATGAGGATGTGGAGAAAAATGAACCTGTTGGTTGTAACGTAAATTCATACAGCCCTTATGGAAAACAGTATGGAGTTTCCTCAAAAAAATTAAAATAGAACTACCATATGATACAGCATTCCCACTCTGGGTATATTTCTAAAAGGATTGAAAACAACATTATTTCAAACAAATGTCTGAACTCCCATGTTCATTATAGCATTAACTATAATAGCCAAGATATGAAAACAACCTAAATGTCCCTTGACAGATTAATTGATAAAAAAATTGATATAGAGAGACTTCTGGCCAAGATGGAGGCCTAGACTGACATGCTCCATCTCCCTCCACAACTAAGAAGGAATACAACTATCACAAAATCAGAAATAACCAGAAGTTCCAGAAAATAAAGCTACATGAAAGTCCAACGTATGAAGTTATAAACAAGTGGTGCTTGTCCAGACGGATAGCAGGGGCGAAGTCAGGGTGGAGAGGTCAAGCAATGCTGGTGGCAGCAGCTGCGGTGATGGCAGCAGGACAACAGTAAGCACAGACACCCGTATTTAAGGGGAGGCAAGAATTGCCTGAGGAGCACCCATGGCTGCAGACCAAACCCATCAGCTCACAATTCCAACGCCAGGGAAAGTAGACCCCCATTGCCTCAGACAGTGAGGACCAGAAGGGATGGGGATGGAGGAGGAGGCTCCCGGTCTCTCAGCAGAGAGTGAACAGCAGGAATCCATCTTGGACCCCCTATACGCACATGAAGTGCCACAGTGTGGTGAGAAGGGTCACCTGGTAGTGAAGAGTACATAGGGCTCCGCACTCTAGAGCCTGGGAGGTGTGACAGCCCCGCCCAGGAAGCAAAGGTAAACACAAAACTGTCAGGATGGCACAGCTCATGATATGAGATCCTGGTGATGCAGCTGACCAGAAAGCAAATATCTAATCTAACAAAGAAGCAAGTAGGAAATCTTTCTGAGGCACAGTTCAGAGCTTTGGTTATAAAAATGCTTACAGACCTAACAGCAGATCTTAAACAAGACAGGGAAGGAATGAAGGCTAGTCCTGCTGAAATGAATGAAAACACACACAAAACAAGTGGCGAGGGAAAGAAAACCAGGGATCAAATCAACAAATCAAAACATAGGGAAGGAACAAACAGTCAACCAGTGCAAAAAGAGGAAACGAGAAGTGTGGAAAATGAGGAGAGGCTCAGAAACCTATGGGATAGCTATAAGCGGGCCAGCATCCAAATCATAGGGTTGCCAGAAGGTGAAGAAGAAGAATTAGAAATTGAAAAATTACGTGAAAAAATAATGAAGCAGAACTTCCCGAACTTGGGGAAGGAAATAGACTTATAGGTCCAGGAAGCACAGAGAGTTCCAAAACAACAGGACCCAGGGAGAACCACACCAAGACACATTATAATCAAAATGTCAAAAATTAAGGATAAAAAGAGAATCTTAAAAGCAGCAAGAGAGAAGAAGAGAATTACGTACAAAGGGGTCCCAATAAGATTATCAGCTGATTTATCAAAAGAAACTCTGCAGGCAAGAAGGGACTGGCAAGAAATATTCAAAGTACTGAAAAGCAAAAACCTACAATCACGATTACTCTATCCAGTGAAGCTGTCATTCAGAATAGAAGGGCAGAGGAAGTGCTTCCAGGACAAAGTAAAATTGAAGGAGCTCATCAAAACCAAACCACTGTTATATGAAATGTTAAAGGGACTTGTTTAGGAGAAAGAGGATCAAAACTATGAACACTAAAATGAAAACTGTATCACAACAACCAACAACAGAAGCTAGGGAATCGAAGCAAAGGCAATCTATGTAGGCAATGAGAGTGTGGGGGGAATTATAGGTGTGGGGAACATTTTGGGGGGAGGTCAGCAGGGACAGGAGAGGGGGGAAAGGGAGGGAGATGATGCAGGAATTGAGAAGCATGGTAGGAAAGAGTGGAGTAGATAGGAAGATGTTGAGAAGAACTATATGCACAGCCAATGGTCATGGGCTAGGGTGGGGTACAATTGGAGGTGGGGGTCACTGGGTGGAGGGGAACAGAGGGAAAGGAAATTGGGACAATTGTAAAGCATAATCAATGAAGCATATTAAAAAAAGAAATTGACATATATATATATATATATTTATATTATATATATACATACACGCACAAATACATAATGGGATATTATTCATCCTTTAAAAATAATGAAATCTTGCCATTTGCAACAACACGGATGAACCTGAAGGGCATTATGCTAAGCAAAGTAAGCCAAACACAAAAAGACAAATGCTGCGTGATCTCACTAATCTGTGGAATCTAAAACAATCAAACTCATAGAAGCAGAGAATAGGATGGTGGTTGCCCAGGCTTGGTGGGAAGGAGAAATGGAGTGATGCTGGTCAAAGCATACTAACTTTAAATTGTGCAAGATGAAAAAGTTCTGGAGATATAATGTACAACATGGCAACTCTAGTTAATACTTTATTGTATACTTAAAATTTGCTAAGAGGATTTATTTTACATCTTCTACACACATGGTAACTATGTAAAGATGATAGATATGTTAACCAACTGGATTTTGGAGATAATTTCACAATGCATATCAACACTTTGTTATACTCTTCCATACCTTAAGTATATACAATTTTATATGTCAATAATATTTCAGTGAAGCTATTAAAATTTTTGCTGAATGCCTATATAACTGCACAGCTAATTCCTCTGGAGAAGCAATTTGACTGCTTAAGAGCCATCATTTTAATCTCAAATGCTGTAAAATGAGGTGAGGTCCTATATTTATTTCTTTTTAATTAATGTTTACTTTTATTTAATGACTACATATTTACAAAGGGGAACCAATGTTGACCCTAAAAATTGGATGAAACCGAACTAGGTACAGCCCTTACTCTGAGAATGACTATAAAGATATTCAGAGGATACACTAGAAATGATTAACTACAAGACCACTTTGTGGTATTATATTTCCTCATTGCATCAAACCCACAGCAATGTTGACTCCACTTATGGGCTTTTTGCATTTGTTCTTTAGTTCTTATTTCCTTTACTATTAGATTTTGGACATCCTTGTGTTTCGATGAAGGCATAGATTCATTTTCTACTTTCAAGATATTGAAAGAAATCTTTCAGTAGGTATATGAGCTACTGGTTTCATGTTCATGTTAAATGTACTGTAGGAATATCAGAAAAAACCTCTTATAAAGTTGAAAAATTGGTACCCAATTGTTTCCCTCACTTGTCCGCTTAAGTCTGCTGAATTTGAATATTATGAAATTCAAAACTAATCTCAATTCTTTCTTCTTCCACAGTATTCATAAGATAAAAGTAGCTTCAAGTCCTTTTCCTGAATGCCATAAACAAATATCCAGAAACTGACTGGTTTTTTCATTTGCATATGGACCTCCTGTACTACAGAAAGCATACGTTCAATATACAATTCTTGAATATGTCATATATTTCTCTTCTGTAACATGTGTTCCTTATTATATAAAACTTCAGAGGAATTTTTCATCCTCTTGCAGAAATTTAGGACTCAACACTCCTCTCTTGGCAGGGGTGAAGCTCTTATCTACAGTGACAGCTTAGATCATAGTTGTAACATGCAGATCCTAGAGGCCCATGCTATGCTGGTAGTCATGCCGTGAGCATGCTAAACTAGTTGCTGAGATGAGACCAGCCTAAAACCTAGAACTCTGCAATGTAGAAATTCTGAGCCAGATCTGGTGAAGATGGCAGCATAGGCAGATGTGACTCACCTCTTCCCACAACCTTATCAAAATTACAATTAAAATATAGAACAATCATCAGAAATTGAGTTGAATGGAAGTCTGACAACTACAGAATTAAAGAAACCACATCTATCAAGATAGGTAGGACAGGCACAGACACACAATAGGCTGGTTTTCACCCATGTGTGGTGGATAAAAATTCAGGAGGTATATATCAGTAGTGAGAGGTCCCAACCCCACACCAGGCTGCCCAGCCCAGGGTTCCAATGCCAGGAAGACAAGTCCCCATACCTTCTGGCTGAAAAAACCAGCAGGGATTGAGTTGGTAGAAGAATCTGCTGGAGCCCAAAGCAGTTCCTCTTAAAGAACCCACACAGACTCACCTACTCAGATTCAATCCCTCTAAGCTCTGGCACTGGAGTAGCAGCTTGAAAGGCACCAGTGGTATAAAGGGAGGAACTGAAGTGTCTGGTATCAAGGCCAGCAGAAGCCATTGTCTCTTTTCTAAACCCTGCCCGTACAAAGCTGTCAAGCTGGTATCGTTTCTGAGACTCCATCAACCAGGATAACACTATTTGACCCACCTTGGAGAGCCTCAGACACTCCACCCCACCCAAGTTATGGGCCCACCCAAGCTGCTTTTCCATATGAATGGCTGGGGTTGGCTCATGCTTCACAACTTCCTAAATCCTCCCAAACAAGCAACAGCTGGCCTCAGTGAGCTCCAGGCCAGGCACTATGAGCAGACAGCTTAGATTCACAGCTTGGTTTCACCTGGGGATCTCGAAGCCCAGCACAAGTAGCAACAGCAACCAAGGCTCAACTACAAGAGGAGGGTGTACTCAGCCTACGCAAAGGGTGCACCTCAAGTACCCAGCTTAGGGGATAGTGGAGGCTGTGCTACTGGACTCTACAGGACACCTACTACATTAGGCCATCCTACCAAGACACGGAGTCAAAGCAGCTGTACCCGATACATAGAAACAAACACAGGGAGGCTGCAAAATTGAGGAGACAAAGAAATGTGGTCCAAATGAAAGAACAAAACAAAACCCCAGAAGAAGAACTAAATGAAACAGAGATAGCCAACTTATCAGATGCAGAGTTTAAAAGCACTGGTGATCAGGATGCTCAGAGAAATGATTGAATATAGCCACAAAATAAAGAAAGAAGTGAAGGTTATACAAAATGAAATAAAGAAAAATAGAGAGGGAATCAACAGTGATGGGAAGGAAGATGGGATTCAAATCAATGATTTGGAACAAAAGGAAGAAATAAACATTCACCCAGAACAGAAAGAAAAAACAAAAATTGAAAAAAACAAGGAGAGGATTAGGAACCTCTGGGACAACTTTAAATATTCCAACATCCAAATTATAGGAGTGCCAGAAGTAGAAGAGGAAAGAGCAAGAAATTGAAAACTTATTTGAAAAAATAATGAAGAAAAACTTTGCTAATTTGGCGAAAGTAATAGACATACAAGTCCAGAAAGCACAGAGAGTCCCGAACAAGTTGGACCCAAGCAGGACCACACTGAGACACATCATACTTAAAATGTGGCAAGAGAAAAGAAGAGTTACCTACAAAAAAGTTCTTATAAGATTGCCAGCTGATTTCTCAAAAGAAACTTTGCAGGCAAGAAGGGACTGGCAAGAATTATTCAAAGTGATGAAAAGCAAGAACCTACAACCACAATTACTCTATCCAGCAAAGCTATCATTTAAAATGGAAGGGCAGATAAAGTACTTCCTAGACAAGGTAAAGCTAAAGGAGTTTATCATCACCAAGCCCTTATTATATGAAATGTTAAAGGGACATATTTAAGAAAAAGAAGATCAAAACTATGAACAATAAATGATAAACTCACAACTATCAACAACAGAATCAAAAAAATAAAACAAGAACAAAAACAAACTTAGCAACCCTGGCTGGCGTGCCTCAGTAGATTGAGTGCTGGCCTGGGAACAAAGGGTCTTCAGTTCGATTCCCAGTCAGGGCACATCCCTGGTTGCAGGCCAGGTCCCCACTGGGGGACATGCAAGAGGCAACCACACATTGATGTTTCTCTCCCTCCCTTCCCCTCTCTCTAAAACAAAATAAATAAAATCTTAAAACAAACAAACAAACAAACAAACAAAAAAAAACTAAGCAAACAACCAGAACAGGAACAGAATCATAGATATGGAGATCATTTGGAGGGTTATCATCTGAGAGGGGTAAGGGGGAGAAAGGGGGAAATGGTGAAGGGATCAAGAAGCATACCTGGTAGGGACAAAATAAGACACAGGGTTGTTAAGAATAGTATAGGAAAGGATGAAGCCAAAGAACTTACATTCATGACTCAAAGACATGAACTAAGTAGGGAGGGATTTCTGGAGGGAAGGGGTAAACTGGGAGGAGGTGGGCAAATGGAAAAATAATTGGGACAACTGTAACAGCATAATCAATAAAATATATTAAAAAAAAAAAAAAAAAAACTCTGGACCTGGTCCAGCATGCTTCCTGCCTCTACAATCTAGTAATGATTGTACATAGTAGGAGCTTAATATATATTTGTTAAATTAGAAAGTCCATCTTCCTGACCATTTTTAGTGCTTATTTGCTTCTTGCATGCCCAATGATATCAATCATTAAGTGATTTATTTGACTACTCCTGCTTCAATTTCATTTTATTTTCCAAATGTATTATATATTCATAATTTCCTTTCTTCACTTGGAAACTAGAATTTAGATGTCCATCCACACTTTATTGAAATCATTGCCTGCCTCTAATCAGGTCAGCTCTCAACACAGTGCAGAACTGTCATGTGTGTGTATAACATCATGGTGTGCACCTATATGTTTGTCCCTATTCATAATTCTGACTTCATCCATACCTTTCTTAGAGGAAGAAATTTTAATTAAAATAGCTATAAGCATGCTCAGTGTTGTTAAACGTATGCTTTCAAAATAGTGAAGATGCAAGAGGGAACTTTCAACCTTTCAGCAGCCTGAACAGGAAAGGAGAACTGAGTTCTCTGTGATACCCAGAACATTTGTGTGTGTGTGTGTGTGTGTGTGTTGTTGTTGTTGTTGTATATGACAACATGAATCAAGAAATTAAGTATCTTTTCTTACCAACAAGAACACTAAGAAACAAGATACTATATTTTTATATGGTGTACTGAGTTGATATACTTTACGTAATATTTTTTAAGTTTCTTGCATTAAATATCTCTTAAGGAAGACATTATCAACACAGCTTTCTTTCATACTGTATTAGTGTTCTCTTAAAATCCAAGCATTTCTTTTTAAGACATACTCAAGGATGAACATGGTTTAATTACAAGGAGAGAAGCCAACAGAAATACTTTTGGCACAGAAAGTTTGTACTCTGCCAGAGCATAATTTATTCCTGGTTTTACAATATTCTCCTTTCAGAGCATATTGTTTACTACACCTCCATAAAGATAAAGGGAAGAAAGGTTAGATAACCCATAAAGTCCATGATTTTCACATTCAGCAGCGAAATAATGAGTGTTCATTCGTACATTCATTCATTCATGCATTTGACTAACCTTTTGACTACCTACTAAATGCTACAACTGTGGGTTGGATTCCCTAGGACTTCAATGTGTAGGATATTTGCTAAGGCCCTTGAGATAAAGATCTATGGAAGAGAGAAGACAGGAAAGAGGACTGGGCAGTGGGAGAAGTTATGATGTAGCCCTATGATAGCCTTGTACAATCCCAGAGGGATCTTTGAAGCTATGGTTGCCCTTTAGAGTTTCCCCCTGCCAAGGTGGATATTACCAAGCCTGTATACTTCTAAATCAACTCTCACTGTGTCCAAGTCACATTGGGAAGGGATATTACCTTGAGCAAGGCAGCTCTGTGTAGCTGAGGTGATCCCTGAAGTGGCTGACAAATTAAGGTTCCCTGCTGACAGTATTCCCAACAGCTTGGGCAGCAAGTACTTCACTGAAGAGGGATCTGGGTGTCACACCATCTGGTCCACCATAGTTATACATTAGGCTAGGATTCTGAAACACAAAAATAGGCACAATTCTTGCCCTTGGAAAGGTCAAAATCTGGTAGTGTAGATTGTCTTGGAAACACACAAAAAAAGTACTGTTATCTGTTTTGTGCTTATGGTATTTAAGGCACTGTTACAATTATTTTGCATACATTGTCACTTTTAATCCCCACCAGGACCCAATGTGAGTGGCACTATTAATATCCCCATAAGACAGAAGAGGAAAAAGAATCAATGGTAAATGACTTGCCCAAGGTCCAATGGTAAATGGCCGATAGATCCAGGATTCAAACCGTTTCAGTCTGACTCGTGTGATGAGTGATACAACAGTAGGTACTGTAAACACAGACAAAAAAGCATGATCGACTTTGTTTGCAGAATTGTTTCAAATAGCAAGATCTTCTCTAAAACACAATGCAGACCATGTCAAGTCTCTATTTTAAAACCTTCAACTCATCACCTCTTAAGGCAAGGCCAAATTCATCAGCACAGGGTTTTCCAAAGCACTTTATGAGCTAGCCATTCTAGCTCTTCACCTTTAACTTTTATTAATTGCTGTCATATCTCTCTCCCTCACCTCTTCTTTCACCCACACTGATTAGGTTGAACAACTTGAAGTTTCATTACCCAAATAAGGTTATGTGTTTTAAACTTATGAGCCTTTTCACACACAGCTCCCTCTTCCAGGAATGATTTTACCAAGATGATCTATGATCATCCAACCAGCTCCTATGTGTTCTTGATGACTCAACCAAAGGGTTACCTCATAACCCACTGAAGCCTTCCTCAAAATTTCCCAGGTAGTATAATTGACTTCCTCTCTTTATTCTTCACTGCAGCTTGTATATAATTTAATTATAGTCCCATCATGCTGTCTTTTAATTATTCATATGCATTTCTACTTCTTTTACCTGAAGACAGGAATTGTGTTTACTTAGTTTTGGATTTCTGGGCTCTAGCAGTTGGTGACACAAAGTAGAAGATTAATATATTTTTGGAATAAATGGATGAACAAATCTTTCTGGATTCATCCCTCATCCAATCAGTCCCCAGGTCTTGTGGCATCTCTCTTAAAAAATATTCTGAATCTCTGATATCCTCTTCATTCCTGCAAGCACTGACTAGGTCAGTACCTCATCAAACCTAGACTATGTCAACAGCCTCCTAAGTGGTTTTCTTGTCTTTAATTATACTCCCTCCTCTCCCTGCTCAAGCTATTTTCTGCATGGATAGAGAGTGATTTGTCTGAAAACGTAAATGGGATTACACCAATCCCTTGATAAATCCTTTCTGTGAATTCCAATGACACATAGGATAAATTTCATATTTTATGAAGCTTCTGTGGCCTGCTGTTATTTGTCCCCTCCTGACCTCTGTAGCCTCATCTCTCATTATTGCCCTATATTCAGAACCAGAATGACAAAAAGTGGTACTCTCAGTATATCTAATAATTTGGCACCCAATCGAGCCAATATCCTTTAAATACTTCTTCAGCCATTTATAAAAGTGAGAATAGGAAGAAATAAATTTCATAATAAAATTCTATTCTTATCTTTAAGGTAAAGGATTAATGACATTATCATTATCCATACAATTTCCAAATCCTGACAACTTCTTGGGAGGGAGACATAGTGAACCACTTACAATGTAGCTACTAGATTAAATTTCTTACTCAAAAAAAAAAAATAGTCCTATACTTTGCTGCTGAATATAAGTGACTATCCTGTGACTAGTCTTGGGTTTAGTTATATATCTGTATTTGGAGCCTTCAACTTGCATGTGTGTGTTGCAAAAACCATTCAGTAATGAAAAGTTAGAACCATTAGGATCATTTTTATTTCTACTTGAGATATTGAATATATCAATCAAAAGTGATCCAATTTGTTTTTGCACCAGTTATATAATAAACTGTAGGCAGAAAAATGAACTAACCAGTTTCGTTTACTCTTTGACACTTCAATGTTTTAGCACCCATAATAGGGTGACACTCTGTGCAGTTACCTGCCTGTCCTCCTCCTGAATGTCATTCTGCCCCTACCTTCTTAACTTAATGTATACCATACCATATAACTGCTGCAAGTCTTCAACACACCAGTTTCTTAAGTGCATGTATTTTGAATACATTGTTGTCTCTCCTTTCAACACCCTTCACTTTCTTTGTTATTCACTAGGTCTCTTTTCACCATCATTTCCTCTATGAAGCTTTCCCTAATGCTCACCCTCAAGCTACCACAGGCAGAATTAGGGTATTCCCTCTTTGTTTCTATAAGGTTCCATATGTGATTCTTAGGTTCGTATTCCATCATTGAGTAAGAAGTGAACATTACCAGAATAGATTATGCAAATAGTTGGGGGGGTATAATTCAACATGTTTAATTTGAGGTTTCTTTTAGAACACCCAGGTGAAAATGTCCAGTACTTAGTTGATGTATATGAGTCTACAGTTCAGATGACAAATGTTGGGAGACAGTTGTCTGTGATTCCTGGATGTCTTGAGAGCAATATATTTTATGTAGAAGTTCTGGATATAGGGGAATTTATTTATTTACCATCGGTAGAAAGTACAGTGAAATAAGCCAAGAAAAAAGTTAGTAGTAGAAGGATGATTTAATGCTGAACACTAAGAGTTGAAAGCAACCATAGCTTTGACTTAAAAAATAATCTGTGCTTAAGGACCCTTGCCTGCCTAGTAAACTCCTATTCATCTTTTTATTCTCAAGCCAAAAAGCCATCACCTCTATGAAGTTTTCCCATATTTCCCAGAAGAGTTAGGTTTCCCTTTTCTATTATATATTTATATCATTATCTACATTAGTCTATCACTTAACACACAGTATTGTTACTGCTGGCTTATATTTGTCCTTTTTGCTAGGTCAAAAATATCTTAAAATATAAAGAACACCCATCTTTTTTAAAGGTGTATTTATTGTAATTTGTTTGATGAAAAAAGAGGAGAGGGATATCTGAAATTGGTCTGATATAGGACAACTCTAAGAATCGATATCCAGAATACTTTTACATAGAGCAGAAGTATAATTGAGTTGTGGGATAGGGTAGAGAGGCTAAATTAATTTGATTATGGAATTCCTGTTTCATAGACCACCCATTGCCATCTCTCATAATTAGCATTGAATTAGTTTGGAAAGTGCTACACTTCACCACGATAGCAAATGCCACCTATGTAAAAATCTTATTTGTGTTTACAGAAGAAATGTAATCAGAACAAAACTTGTCACTTGTAAGTCATAAATAAGTGCAACATATGGCTCAGAGATCCTACGAACCAGTTCACATTGTTAGTTGTCAACATATCATTCCATTACAGAGGTACCAAAATGCAAAATGGACTGGCATTTCACTTCTGATAGGCTCTGGATAGGCAAATGCTCCTCTGTACTTTAGACATACTATCCAAGTACAATTATACATGAACAAAAAGATCTCCCAGTGACCTCACATCAATTTTTAAAACACCAGTGTGATTCCTCTTAAACTAACCAGACTATGTATGTAAAAGTCCTGATTACAATCTCTTTCAAGAAAATTACACTATGTATTTACTATTACACACAACCAAGCAGTCTATTCACTATTCTCTGATCATTGCTCTACTTTAGATGGCCACTTAGTATTTAATTGATCATCTTATTGAAGAACCCATCCTACATTGTCTGCATGTGATTAAATAGGCAAAGGAAGGTGGAAAAATTAACTAATGTAGGGGGACCTCTTTTCGTGTTTTCATATAGGTATGATTTAAAATGGTTTATATATCTCATAACCTCAAAATAAATGTAATCTATACTGTCATTTTATTATAGACAAGTGACATTACCATTCCATCTACTATTTAAAGTAGATACATTAGAAAATTTTTAATTCAGTTTGGCATTGTAGTACACCATGTGGACTTTGTCCTTTATGGGCCATGTGACATGAAAGAAGTAACGTATTTTCCCTGTGCCTTAGGTCCCTCAACTATAGAATAGATGACACTAGTTCCTGCCTCACAGAATTTTAGGCAGATTTAATGAGCTAACATATATAAAACATTTAGAATAGTACATAGTAATGCTACATAACTGGTAGATTTATTAACTGCAGACTTCATACTTTTAATATGCTTATGTTCACTGTGAATCTATATGAGCCTAGCTGTTAAGGAATGGACTAGTATCCTACCTATTCACACTGTACTAGAGTTCCTAGCACTGTGAGACAAGAAAAAGAAACAAAAATATGTTAAGTCTGGAAAGGAGGAAAATAGAACATATTAATCACAGACAAATAAAACCAAGAGAACACAGAGACACATCTTTTGGAACTAATGGGCAGGTTCAGCTACACTCCTGAAACTGATATCCATATACAAAAATCAATTTCATTTCTATACATTAGCAACAAAGAGTTAGAAATTGCAATTAAATATTTAAAGTATTTATATTAGCAACAAACTACCAGCTACCTAGAAAAATCCAATTAAAGATGTGCAAGACCATTATATACAGAATTAGAAATTTTTAATTGAAAGCTACTTTAAAATTTTAAATAAATGGAAAGCCACAGGAAGACTTAATAAAGATGTCAATTCTTACTGCTCTAACAACAATAGCATACAATATAAAATTAGAATTTTTCAAGAAGAGCTCTTACACCAGAACTTATAGCCTTTCCCTTGTCCTTCCTTCAGCAATTTTGTATCCAGAGCCATTAATAATGTGGGTTTTTTAATCCAGAAGGTGTACAGAAACCTGTTCAGACTTTTTATCAGATTTGTTCATGCAGATAGATGTAGTTCTATAAAATCTTATTTTACCTTAAGATATTTGTAGCATAGACACTGTTGTATTTAGAAATTTCTATTTTAGTTCATTGAAAACTACAAAATCATATGTACCAAAGTGATTTAAAATAAGTCTACATGTTTATTGAATTTTAAAAAGATATTAATTCTTACCAAATTAATCTATAACTTCAATGTAATTCCAATTAGGAAAGTAAGCTGTGGCTACAAACTCCCAGGGTTCAAATTCCTATGCAGCTACTTACTATATGACCTTGGGTAAGTTTCTTCACCTTACCATACTTCAGTTTTGTTATCAGATAAATAGAGATAATGTATTATTTTCCCCTTTGGGTTCTATGAAGAATAAATAAAATAATAAATATAAAGTGCTTAAAATATTCCTGGAACATAGTTAGGTGCTCTAAAAATGTCACATACCATTGTTATATTAAGAACTACAGGTCCATAAAGAAACAGCCTAATAGAAAATAGGTGCGCAAACAAAAAGGAATTCAAAACAAAAATTAAACTGTCCAGTACGTATTTAAAACAATCTTTATAAATAGTTGTAAAACACAAATTAAAGACCTAATTTTTCATGTATCCAGTAATATTGTCAAAGATTAAAATATATTGGCAAGGCTCTGCCTGGCATGGCTCAGTGGGTTGGGTGGTGTCTACAAACCAAAAGGTCACTGGTTCTATTCCTGGTCAGGGCACATGGCTGGGTTGTGGGAGCGCAAGAGGCAACCAATCAATGTTTCTCTCCCTCCCTTTGTCCCTCCCTTCACCTCTCTCGAAAATAAATAAAATCGTTCTTATAATGTATTGGCAAGAATGTAAGAGAAACAAGTGCAACTGGGAGAAAAGCAGATAGTTACCTACAAAGGAGTTCCCAAAAGACTGTCAGCTGATTTCTAAAAAGAAAATTTGCAGGATAGGAGGAACTGGCAAGAAGTATTCAAAGTGATGAAAATCAAGGACCTACAACCTAGATTATTCTATCCAGCAAAGCTATCATTTAGAATGGAAGGGCAGATAAAGTCCTTCCTTGACAAGGTAAAACTAAAGAAGTTCATCATTGCGAATCCATTTTGTATGAAATGTTAAAAGGACTTAATATAAGAAAGATTATTGTATGAAATTTTAAAGGGACATATAAGAAAAAGATCAAAACTATGTTCGTTAAAATAACAATAAATTCACAACTATCAACAACTGAATCTAAAAAAAAAAAAAAAAAAAAAAACACCCCAAACAAACAAAAAAAACCTAAGCAAACAACCAGAACAGGAACAAGATCACAGATTTGGAGATCATATAGAGGCTTATGAGCCTGACAGTGACCAGAGGCAGGAGGAGGGGGATAAGGGGGGAAATAAGGGGAAGGGCCTAGTCAAAAAACAAGTATGAATGACCCATGGACAAGGACAACAGGGTGGGGACTGACTGTAGGAGCGGGGAGTGGGTGGGGCAGGGGAGAGCAACAGGGGAAAATTGGGACAACTATAATAGAAGAACAATAAAAAAGAAAAAACAAAATGTCAGAATATGTAAAGCAAAATCTCATAGAGATAAAAAAAGAAATAGAGAAATACATTATTATAGTGGTATTGGAGACTTCAGTACCACTCTGTCAGTAATTGATAGATGAAATGGGAAAAAAACCAGTAGAGATACAGGTGACCTGAATAGCACTATTGATCAACTTGACCTACTTGACATTTATAAAACACTCCATCCAATAACAGAATGCATATTATTCTGAGGTGACATGAAACATTTATCAAAATAGAACAAATTCACAGCCATTAAACACACCTTAACAAATTTAAGAGAACAGAAATCATACAAACTATGTTCACAAACCACAAAGAAATTACACTGAAAATAAATAACAAAAGAGTAGAGTATCCCCCAAATATTTGGAAATTATATAACATACTTCTAAATAATTCATGGGTTAAAAAATATCCAAAGAGGTTAAAAATATTTTTTGGCCTAAGTGAAAATGAAAGTACAAATTAACAAAATTTTAAGAAAAAATAATTAGAGTAAAAATCAATGAAATTGAAAACAAGAAAACAACCCAAAGTTGGTTCTTTGGAATGATCAATAAATTAATAAACTTCTAGTCAGACTAACCAAGAATAAAGAAGACAGAATTACCAATATCACAATGAAATAGGGATCATCACTACATATTCTATAGGCATTAAAAGAATAATAACAAAATACATGAACATGAATACTATACCTAGCAAACCTGTCCTTCAGAAATAAAGGCACAATAAAGACTTTCTCAGACAAACAAAAGTTGAGGGAGTTCATCATCACTAGGCCTCATCATACTAGGCCTTACGAGAAATGTTAAAGGGAGTTCTTTGAGATGAAATGACATATTCACATATATAGAAACCCCTAGACACTCAACAGAAAAACCTGTTAGAAATAATAGGTAAATTCAGTAAAGTTACAGGATACGAAATCAACATACAAAAGCCAGTGGTATTTCTATACACAATGAATGATCAAAAAAGAAATTAAGAAAACAATCCCATTATACAATAGCAACAAAATGAATAAAATGCTTAAGAGTAAATGTAACCAAAGATGTGAAAGACTTGTATACTAAAAACTATAAAGCATCAAAGAAGGAAATTTTAAAACACACAGATAAATGGAAAGACTTCTGTGTGCATAGATGGGAAGAATTAATGTTGTTAAAATGTCCCTACTACCCAGAGTAATCTATAGGTACCTGCAATCAAAATTCCAATTCACTACAGAAATAGAAATAAAAACAGTCCTAAAGTTCACATAGAATCAAAAAAGACCTTCAATAGACAATGCAAAGTTGAGCAAGGTGAAAAACGGTGGAGGTACCATCCTTCATGATTTCAAAATATATTAGAAAGCTATGGTAATCAAACAGTGTGGTACTGGCATAAAAACAGATACATGGACCAATGAAACAGAATAAAGAACTCAGAACTAAGTCCATACGTCTACAGTCGACTGATCTTGAACAAGAGTGGCAAAGGCACACAACAGGGAAAACGTAATCTCTTCAATAAATGGTTGGGAATGAAAAAACCAGATATCCACATGCAGAAGACTGAAATTAGACCTGTATCTCACACAATATAAAAAATCAAATTCAAACAGATTAAAGACTTAAATGTAAGACCTAGAACTTTAAAACTACTAAAAGAAAACACAGACCTTGGTCTTGGCAATGATTTTTTAAATATGACATCAAAAGCACAGGCAACTGCCCTGACCAGTGTGGCTCAGTTGGTTGGGTGTCATCTCACAAAGTGAAAAGTTGCCAGTTCAATTCCCATTCAGGGCACATTATCTAGGTTGTGGTTTTGGTCCCTGGTTGAGGAGTGTACGAGAGGCAACTGATCAATGTTTCTCTCCCTTTATTTCTCCCTCCCTTCTCCTCTCTCTAAAAATAAATAAATAAATAAATAAATAAATAATTTTAAAAGCACAGGCAGCCCTGGCTGGTTTGGCTCAGGGGACTGAGTGAACCAAAGGGGTGCTGGTTTGATTCCCTGTCAGGGCACATGCATGGGTTGCAGGCCAGGTCCCGAGTTGGGGGTGTGGGAGAGGCAACCACACATTGATGCTTCCCTCCTCTCTTTCTGCCTCTCTTCCCCTCTCTCTAAAAATAAGTAAATAAAATCTTTTTTTTTAAATAAAACAAAATAAAATAAAAAAGCACAGGCAACTAAAGCAAAAATAGAAAGTGGGGTTGCATCGAACTAAAAAGCTTCTGCATAGCAAAAGAAACAATCCATAGAGTGAAAAAGACAACTTATGGAATGAGAAAAATATTTACAATTCATATATATATATATATATATATGATTTGCAGTTAATATTCCAAATGTATAAGGAACTCAGACAACTCAATAGCAAAAATAAATAAATAAATCACATGAATAAGAAATGAGCTAAGGACCAGAATAGATATTTCTAAAAAGACATATAGGCATATATACCAACAAGTATATGAAAAGGGGCTCAGCATCACCAATGAGAGAAACGAAAATCAAAACCATAATGAGATATCACTTTGTTCATGTGAGAATGGCCATTATTAAAAAGACAACAGATAACAGCCCTGACTGATGTGGCTCAGTGGGTTGGGTGTCATCCTGCAAACCAAAAGGTCAGAGGTTCAATCTCTAGTCAGGGAACATGCCTGGGTTGTGAGCCAGGTCCCCAGTTGGGGGCATGCGAGAGGCAAAAGATCAATGTCTCTCTCCATCTCTTTTTCCTTCCCTTCCCCTTTCTCTAAAAATAAATAAATTAAAATATTTTTTAAAAGACAAGAGATAATAAATGTTGACAAGAATGTAAATTGGTACAGCCAATGTGCAAGACGGTATGTAGGTTTCTCAAAAAATTAAAAACACAGCTACCATATGATTCAGCATTTCCACCTCTGGGTATATAGCCAAAGGAAATAAAATTACTATCTGAAAGAGTTATCTTGCACTCCCATGTTCATTGAAGCATTATTTACAATAGCCAAGATATAAAAATCACTTCAGTGGCAGTTGATGGATGAATCAAAAGAAAATATTTATATACAAGTATATACACACACATACATACACACACAGGGTGGAGCAAAAGTAGGTTCACAGTTGTATGTGAAACACAGAGTTTACTCTTCTATTGTTATTTATTAATTATTTTCCTTATGAACAACTGTAAACCTAAGTTTGCCCCACCCTGGGGTGGTGGGGAGAGAGAGAGCAAGAGAGAATATATTAGTTTTTAAAAAGAAAGAAGGAATACTATTTGTGACAACACTGATGAGCCTGGAAGCCATTATTCTGTGAAATAAATCAGACAGAAAGGGACAAATACTGCATGATCTCATATATGCAAAATCTAAAATTGTCTAACTCATAAAAGCAAAGTGGGATGGCGATTACCAAGAGCTGAGGTGTGGAAAAAATAAGGAGATGGTGGGCAAAGGGTAAAACGGTTCAGTAATGGGGGAATGAATAAATTCTGGGGATCTAATGTACAGCATGGTGACTATAGTTAATCATACTCTATTATATACGAGGGGGGGCAAAAAGAAATTTATTTATTAAAAAATTGTGTATTTATTCTTACATATTTAAACTTCAGTCACCTTCAAAGTACTCTCCATTTGATGCAATACAACTAAAAAGATTTTTTCCACTGCTCAAAACAGTTTTTGAACTCATCAGTTTTTATGCCTTTTGGTGTTTCTGCCTTTTTTTGTTTTACCTGTTCCAAATTGTCCAAACATTTCCCTTTGAGAACTTTTTTCATCCAGGGAAACAAAAAAAAAGGTCCCTATAAAAAGGTCTCTCAGGCAGGGTGAGACTTGGTTAATAGGGAGGTTGGAACACAGGGGTCGTGCTGTTTGGGGGTCAAAAACTGCTGAACACTCAGTGCAGTGTGGGCAGGTGTGCTCATAAATCACCTATCATGAAATGGGCAAATGCAATGAAAGTTTTCAAAAAAATTAACTGAAGCCAAACACAGGCTATCACAGTAACGCCAGCTAATAATACACTGATACAGAGGGGCTCCTAGAACACTCACCTAGGGAAGGAAGCCTGTACTACAAGGGGCCAGCCTTCCAGAAGATAATTCCGGGTTTTTTAGCCCCACCCCAACTGTGTACTTGAAATTTGCTCAGAGTTAACCTTATGTGTTCTCACCGCATACAAAAAATGGTAAGCATGTGAGTTAATGGATATGCTAATTAGCTACTACTTATAATTATTTCACAATGTGTATGCATATTTAACATCACATTGTGCACTTTAAACCCTATTTTTTTTGTCAAGTATAGTTCAATAAAGCTGGAAAAAATAAAATAAAATTTTATAAAAAGACACTGCCCTTTCTGTCATTGACATTGTAAACTTTCACTTATTTGTCTGTAGGAAAATGGACAAAGTATAGGATAATAAATGCATTATGAATTTTTTAAATACCCCATTCACAACAGCATGGAAATGTAAAAATTACCTAAGAAGTTTCACAAAAATGTCCAAGATCTTTATGGACGCAACTATAAAATTTTTCTGATAGATTGAGATTATTGGAAATAGGTCGATTGTCCTCAAATAATTTACAGATTTACTGCCTTATCTGCCTGTGCCCAGATGACAAGCTCTTGGTTTGAGGTGAATGGACTCTGGTCTGCAGAGGCAGATGGACAACCCAGTGCCAGGAATCAAGACAAGGTAATGATTCTAAGGGAGGACTAGGAACTCCCACTAGAGAAGAGACTTCTCCCCAGGCCCATCCTACCCTACCTGTTAGGCATAGGAGACCTTGAGTCATGATGGCAACATGTGGTAGACCTTCACTTCCACCAGGAGAGTACATTTTCAGGGAGATGATGGCTTTGATATGATGGGGCAAGACTCAGATCAGCAGAGGAAGTAATTCCAGGCTCTGCCAAATATCAAATTGAGACCTTTTTTATAGAGGGCTGAATTAGCCACCTACCCCAGATGGAGGGACCCCATAGAAGTACAGTCCTGCTTTCAGCCTTGGGAGGCCCCAGGCAGGACTGTCAGAAACAGGAGCCATCACTCACACTCTGCATTTTTGTGATATGCATCTCAGGGAGATAAGGGTTTAAGGAAGAAGGTGCAAGCCCTGTCAGGAGAAACTATGAATACCTTTGGGAGGAGAGGGTAACCCCCAACCTGGAACACAGAGGGAGCCACACAGAAACCTACCTTGTCTTTGCTGTCTGTCTGGTAGACTGCATGCAGACCAGTCAGGCTGAGGCCTTGACTCTGCTCTATGTTGGTGGTCTTTGTAAGGTGAAGGTTTTGATGAGAGGGGTTGAGGCCTCAGGTTGACAGAGGTTAGAGGGGAGAACTAAGTAGTAGAAGTCCAGGCAAGGACTGAAGGATTTCCCCATCCCACGTAGAGCGGAATCCCACCTCCTCTGCACCTAGGAGCCCTGGGAAATGCAAAGCAAGATCACCCAGATGTGGTGTAGCCTGACTTTCACCTTGGGAATCTGTGGGCGGCAAGGCTTCCTCTAAGGGGGCTGGACTCAGGTCAGCAGAGGGAGGAGTTTCAGGCCCTGCAGACTTCAAGGAGGAGCTCCAGAGGGAGGAGTGATGTAACCTCCTACCATAGATAGAAGGGGCGTCAGTCCGAGGCTCTGCCCCTGCTCTCATTACTACAGGCCCCAGGCAGGATTCCTGGAAGGGACGGAAGTGACGTATATGAACTTCTGGCCTCAGGAGGCTGAGAGAGGAGAAGCTTCAGGCTGGATCCAGATCTGCAGACGGAGGGAGTACGTGGAGCTGCTAAGCCTTAAGGTAAGGACTCTGAGAAAGGACTAAAGGGAGTTCTTATCTGTAAGAGAAGGTGCCCCAGTCCCCACTCTGCGCTTGTTGTTTTTGCTGCTAATTGTTACTCGGACTGCCATCTTGGGAGTGTGAGGGGCTTCCATGTTGGCAGCCTAAGGGATCTTTATCCTGGGAGGCTGAGGGACCGCCATCTTGGCCGTCTGAGGGACGTGAGGCTTTCTCTGAGACGTGAGTACTCAAGTCCTTAGAGGGAGGGGTCGTAGCCTTTGCGAAATATTAAAGAGGATCCTTATGCAGGGCTGAGGGGCCCTCCTATCATACAGAAAAGAAGCTCAGAGACAGTTCCCCGAGGCCCTTGGCAGTTAGGTAGAGGTGCCTACCGCAATGCTGTGTACTTCCTTCTGTGTGGTTTACGGGTGATAGGAGTCTTGCCTGAGGGCCACATTCTTGGGTCTGCAGAAGGCAGAGGGTACAGGCCCTATCAGAAGTAAATATGAATTCCTTGGGAAGGAGGGTGGGTATACCATAAAAGCCAGCAGAAGCTTCACAGAAATTAACCCTGATTCCTCCGTCAGCCCTGGGGACCTCAGGAAATGTCAGCTGAACCTCTTTCTCTTTCCATTTACAAACTGGGGGCCCCAGGAAGTTGTGGGCCTTTGTCTAAATGGTCTAATCTGTGAGGATCGGAGGGAAGAGTATAGGGTCCTTTAAGTAGGGCTGAGAGGATAGAGAAGGCCCCACAGAAACCTGCCCTTTCTCACAGTTCTCAGAGGTCCCAGGCAGGGCTGACAAGGTTGTGTCTCATACGCTTCATCTCTCCCTCAGGCCATTGGCCCCATCACCCACTTCCTGCTCACATTCCTGCTGCTGCTCAATACAAGTCATTATGCCTCCCAAAAAGAAGAGGCAGCGCCGCCATCAAAATCAAAGCCCTCAGGCCCAAAGAGAGGCTCCAGGCCTGGTGGCTGCACAGGCTTCTGTAAACAAGGAGGAAGCCGCTGCCTCCTCTCTTTGTCCTAAGATCCAGGACACCCCAGAGATGGTGCCTGCTGCTGGAACATCCTGCTCCTCCCCCATGGCCACTGCAGCCATTCCATCGAGCAAATCAAATGAGGGCTCCAGCACCCAAGAAGAGGGTCCGGGCACCTCACAGGCTCCACCAAATCGTGAGTCCTTGTTCACTGAAGGGCTACAAAAGGTGTTGGCTGAATTGGTGCAATACCTGAGTATGAAGTATGTAACAAAGGAGCCCACCACAATGGCAGAAATGCTGGAGTGTGTTGTCAGAGAGTACAAGGGTCACTTCCCTGTGATCTTCAGTAAAGTCCGTGAGTGCATGGCGCTCGTCTTTGGCATTGAAGTGAAGGAAGTTGAACCCAACAGCCAGATCTATGTGCTCGACAAAATCCTAGACCTCACCTATGATGGCATGAGTGGTGACGAGGGCATGCCCAAGACTGGCCTCCTGGTATTAATCTTGGGCATAATCTTCATGGAGGGTAACCTTGTCTCAGAGGAGAGAGTCTGGGAAGTGCTGAATATGATTGGGGTGTATGCTGGGAGGAAGGATTTCATCTATGGGGAACCCAGGAAGCTCATTACCCAAGATTTAGTTCAGGAAGGATACCTGAAGTACCAGCAGGTGCCCAACAGTGATCCTCCATGCTACGAGTTCCTGTGGGGTCCAAGAGCCTATGCTGAAACCACCAAGATGAAAGTCCTGACGTTCTTCACCAGGGTCACTGATTCTGACCCCGCCGCCTTCCCACGCTGGTATGAGGATGCTTTGAGAGATGAGAGAGAGAGAGCAGAGGCCAGAGCTGCCACCGGTGATGGCACTACTACCGCGGCTAGTGAAAGTTCCAGTGTCACGCCCAGCAGCTTCTGTGATGAGTGAAGTCTGAGGAAGTTTCTCCACTCTGTGTTTCAAGAGGGGAATTGGGGTTCTAAGTAGTCTAGTGTTGAATTGCAGATTTTGCCTTTTTATTTCTTTTTGCTATGTTTCAAATATTCTTTCTCCTAAAAGATTAGCTTCAGAGTTTAGGTTCACAAATGACATTGGTCATGTATTTAGTGCTGTTTAACAAGTTTAAGGATAAGAATTTTGCTGTTCTTTAAAAAGCTGGGGAACCTTCCATTTCATTTTGTGATCCAGACCAGGATAATATGGAATTGGAATAGGAATTAGGAATGTAAAAGTGCTCAGCAATAAAATAGATATCAAGAAAGAGGAAAATGTACAAGGTTATCCTAGGATTCTTGTAGCCTATTTAGTCTGCTGCTTTGTAAAATTACAGATGTATTACCTGGCTTTGCTTGGCTAATTAATGTATGCAAAATTATATCTTAATAAATGAGAGCTTCAGTTCAATGGCTCGTTTATTATTATAGGTGTCTTATATGTTTGAAAAGAGCATGCAAAACTGCTCTTAGAAGTTCCTTTGGGATCATGAATAAACCAGAGAGAAATCCCCACCTGACGCAGATATGGAAAGTATCCTGTGCTCTTGGTCCCATGCCACTGAACACAGTGCACAAGGGCTCTATACACTTTGCCTGCAAGGATTTTGTGGTGCCCAGAGGCTGGCACTTTTTCCCTGGCCTAGGACAGCCAGAGCCTGCTCCATTTAAAGGACATTTTAGGCTATCTTGAGTGTAATTTGGCTAGCTCTCAGCAAGGGCAAGATTTTGGGTGGGGGTGAAGTGAACCAAAATAGTCATTTGTATAAAGAGCAGCTGGAGCGAGGAAAGGAGTTAGTCCTTGACTCAAATTCTAGCTTTCAGTTGCATTCTGCTGGGAAAGACTCTTATATCCAGATTAGATAATATAGCTACTAAAGGCACATTTACTGAGTTTTATGTATAAAGTTGCATTTTTGGGTCACTGGGTATCTTATGTCCTAGAGTGCTAAATATTCTCTGAAATATCACACACAGAGAAGTGATAGAGGCTGGGGTCAAAATCATATTAGAAAATACTGCTTTTCATTAGAGATCCAATCAATGTCAGGCACTATCCATATGCTTCACTTACATTATATACATTCCAGCAGTCTTACAACACATGGCTTACCAAACCAACATTACAGATGAAGAACCAAAGACTCTTAGTACTTGGCAATTAACTCCAGGATCACAGTGCCTAATGGAGTGCCGGGACTAGGCCTAGATCCCAGTCCTGAATTCATCTAGGCCTGGTGTTTCTACTCCTCCCAGCCTGAGGCAGATCTTTTGTTTCTTTGTTCATTTAGCTTTTCAGTATTCCATGTTTTTCAGGCAACAAAAAGAAGGGCCCTGCAGCCAAGGTACTAAAAGCAAGTTTAAAGAAGGAAGGTGAGAATGAAGGGGAAGGGTCTAGTCAAGGAATTAGTATAAAGGACCAATAGACATGGACAAGAGGGTGGGGATTGACTGTTGGGGAGAGGGGTCTGGGCAGGACAGGGGTGAGCGCTGTGGGGGAAATGGGACAATTGTAATAGAAAAGCAAAAAACTTTTTGTTCAAAAAGGTGACAAGGAAAAGCAAACACCATTTGAGGATTATCTGTAGGTTTTATTTACCCAGGGTCCTCCTGCCTGAGCCCCAGGGCACCTTGAGGGTAGACTGCCTAGGTGCTTGTCCTTTTTGTCCAGTCCCAATACTTTCCTGCATTACAACACCATTCCCCTGGTCTTCCTCAATGTGTCCTCCTGTCCAGTTTTGGAACCTGACCTGCTAACCAGCTTGTCACTTCCTCTTCTGAAGATTGTGCCCTGCTCCCAAAGAAACAGCCCAAAATTACCTGCCTTACTCCTAACATTGAGCATTCCCACTCCCTGCAGAAGCCTCTTTCTGGAGCCACAATAAAAAGTGCACTTTAGAAGATGCTTATATGCCTGGGCATCCCTCCTGGCATCAATAGATTCTCAAGTTGTTTTTCAAATGAGTAAAGTCTGGTTTGCACATAATCTACTGGCATTTGGCACATGACCCTGAAATTAATAAAGGTTTTTGAAACCAGGTATTTGCAGTAGGATTCTAATAAGATGTATTATTTGAAATGGGCCACTGATCACATCAACAGATGATGGAAATCACCGTGTAAGCAAACATCTATAGGGGCTGTATTTCTAATGCCCTGGAGTCCTAGGAGACGAACAATGGTTCCCTGGTGGACATATTAGCTCGGATTTAAAAATAAAAAAATAGTTAACTATCCTTCCATTGTCTCTTGTGTGTATATCTGCCCCACAGGAATATCCTTTTTTGCTGTATGCCTGATGACATCTATACAGATAATTTGGGAATGTTCAGTCATGTGGAGTATAGCAGAGACTCACAAATTAACATTTTAACTTTGTATCATAAGGAAGGAAAAACTTCTCATGCTGCTGAGATTATTGCAAAGGGCAGTGCACGACTCCCTGCTAAGATTTATAGGATCCTTTGAAAACAAGATGTGGTCCTGTATTTGAAAGCTCCTGTTACATAGTAGGTACTTGAAAAACTTGGTGAATTTCAAAGAAAAAATTATTTCCTCAGAAACTCCTCCAAGAAATGAAGAGGATTGTTGTCATAACAAATTATAATAGTTGCTTTTTATTGAGCACCTACTATATGACAGCTTATGGGAGATACTACAAGTGCTTATTCACATCTTGTCTTTTCTCTCCTTCCTGGAACATCCCTTTGTAGTTAGGAGCCAGTATGCCATTTCCATGCTTCCTTTGCCATTCAGCGGCAAACATGGAGACCCCATGTTGAGATAGTGGAGCTACAAGGTAGAAGCAGCCACGATCCCCGAGTTGCCTGAGAGCAGAAGGTCCTTGCCAACAAAAATCAGAATTCACATAAAAAACAAAAAATGTGTTGTGTTAAGCCATTTAAATTTCAGGATTTGTCTGTTGCATAAGTGAACAGTTTCTTAAACAAATTAATGCCCCACACTTATTTCTGTTCTTAGGCTTATTTAAGTATTTTAATTACAAAAGTAAATGTGCATATATACTTATTGAAAAAATTCTAAAAATAGAAATCAATCACAATTTTCCTGTTTCCAGTTATCCCCCCACCAATTCAGAGTTATCCTCAGAGGTAACTACAAGCAACAATCTGATGTGTACTATTTTAAAGCTGACTTTAGGCATTTCCATAGATGTGCCATGAAATATATATTGTATTTTTTACATGTAATGAAATACATATCCATCTGGCACTTACCTTTGTCACTTAGTAAAATGGATCTGGGGTCTTTCCATGACAGCACATATAGGTCTACCTCACTTTAATAGACTACTCACTAGAATTCTGAAGAATATATATACCATAATTAAATAAACAGTTCTCCTGATAAATACATGTTTCCCATTTTAATCTGATTAATAGAACTTAAATCAAAATCTTTGAACATGAAACCTTAGGCAAATGCATTTTCTCATAAGACATTTTAATGTAGGATGTTGGCTTATTTGAAACAGACCACTGATCACCACTGAAAGGGTGTATTTTAAATTTTTGTAAATATTGCTGAAACTATTCTGTAAATGCTATAACAATTTTCTCATAAACTAGTGTATTTTAACAACCTATGTAGTCAGAACCATTTTATATCATCCATATTTCAAATTTTGGGGGAAATTATGGGTAAAAATATAGTTTCACTATTGTTTTAATTTGTATCTACCATTTCCTCATTCAGTTAAGCAAAAACTAACTTAATTTCTCACCCATATAAAGCTGGATTCGGGTCTTTTTTCTATAGAAGCAGAAGGTCCAAACATGTGGTAGGCTCCAGATTTTGAATCAGCAAGTATGAGTCTCTGATACTTAGTTTCATTTCATTCATTCATTCATTCATCAAGTAAACATTTATTGAACATGTGTTAAAAAAAACAAAAGAAAATGACAAAGCATGTAATTCGGTCTAGAGATTGCATCAATAGAAATCATTTGAAATTGAGATTTGTATATATAGCAGACATCTCCTCTCCTGCAAATCAAAATCATACAAAAACTTGATTAATCCAAGGGAAAAAATTAAAAGGAGAATTTAGTCACCAAAAAAATCCACCAAAGAAAAATTTCTATCTCCATTTATATGTACACACATGTACACAGACACATATACATGCACACACATATGGCTGTGAGCACCTGGGTATTTTATAGCTCATACATAACTTATATATTGTGAGTATCTCAGCTCCCTTTTAAGAAGCTACTCTTGGCATCCTTTGTCCAGCTCTGAGCTTACACCCACCAATACCCAGACACATCTTCCCTAACCTAGAGTGTCTGCTTTAGGCAACACAAACAGAACAAGAGGCTGGTGGTCTCAGGTAACTGGAGGCTAAGATTCCATAATGCCTCCTATATTTAACTGGTCGGAAGTGATTGCCAACATTTTAGATGTGGGACACTGTTTCAACTGAAGCTTTCAGAGAAATTGAATCCACAAATATGAACAATTTGGTTGAAGCGAGGATTGTAATCTGAGCCCTGCTCACTCAGTACCCTTTCTTCTCGCTCAGGGACAGTGGCCCTGGCATGTGACCACAGAACTCTAGGGTTCCCTCTGAGCACTGGTGGGAAAGCTCTATGCCAGACGACCTTTCCTCAGCCATGGACTTTATCAGGCATCTGATTCCTAAATTTGCTGCCTAGCTTTCTAGCACTGCCAACAATTTGGAGCCTCCAACCTTTGCATCCCCAACATACCTTACCATCTTGTTTCTTGTTCCCCAACTCAGTACCCCACACTTGACTTAGACACAATCACACACACAGTCCTACCCACTTATGTAGTTTCTATTCTTGAAATGGAACTGGCTACCTTCCTTGCTACCCACCATTGCCCTGAATATTTTTAGATTTTTCACAGGTGTGTTCTTCTGGCTTACTATAACCCCCATCTCTTCCTTCCTTCCTACCCTTGCCTTGAACTCTTCTGCAAAGAGGCTATGCTAGTGCTTTACCTGGTATTGGTCGGCTAAAAAGTTCATTTGGTTTCCCCCCTACAATGGCTTTAGTAGTGCTGTGTCTAACTTCATTCGAAACAATTTTGTTGAGATTGTATTGTGACAGCTGTCATATCAGTATGCATTAAAAAAAGCATCAAAAGTGGTGAATTTTTTGTTGGTTAGAACATCATCCTGATACACTAAGTTGTAGGTTTAATCCCTGGTCAGGGCACATACAAGAATCAACCAATGAATACATGAATAAGTGCAACAACAAATCGATGTTTCTTTCTCTCTCTCCCTTCCTCTATCTAAAATCAATCAATAAATAAAAATTTTAAGTAGTGAATTTTTGCAAAGCCATTTTAATATTGAAGATGGAAGAAAATATGCAACATTTTTGGCATATTATGCTTTACTGTTTCAAGAAAGGTAAAAACACAACCAAAACACAAAATAAGATTTGTGCAGTGTATGGAGAAAGTGCTGTAACTGATCGAACATGTGAAAAGTGGTTTGTGAAGTTTCTTGGTACTATTGATATATTGGCCAAATTCTTTGCTGTGGGGCTGTCTTATGTGTTGGAAAATGTTTAGCACCACTTCTGGCCTCCACCCACTAGAAACCAATAGTTGGAGACAGCTGACATACTCAAAATATCCAAATCAATAGTTACTGGTAAAAATTTTTAAATCTGTCTTTTAAAAAACATTTTATTTATTTATTTAGAGAGGAAGGGAGGGAGAAAGAGGAGGAGAGAAGCATCAATGTATGAGAGAAACATTGATTGGTTGCCTCTGCCGGGCCCCCAAGTGGGGACCTGGCCCTCAACCTGCAACCCAGGCATGTACCCTGACCAGAAATCAAATTGGTGACCTTTTGGTTCACAGGTCAGTGCTCAATCCACTGAGCCACACCAGGGCAAAAAACGTGTCTTTTATTTTACAGAAAAAAAAATATGGACTTTTGGGCCAACCCAATAGATTCTAAGCAGCAAATAAAATGGAGGACTTTCTGACCTTTCACACATGTTTCACTACAAAGGTAAAAACCTTTCGAGCACTGTTATGACTCATGAATCATGAGAATTTCCACCGTGACTATGGGAACAGGAAGTATTCCCAGACACATGGGAGTTCCAGAATTCTCTTTCTGTGTAGCAATTTTCTCTCTAGTATTCTGCCTTACAAATTCTAGCCTTCCTGGACTCCCAGCTCCATCTCCTCAATTCAAGGAGACTGTCCAGGCTCCGCCTCTGTGCACTGTAGCCTGCATTATCTTCTTAAGTAATAAACTGCAGTATCATAGGACTTATCTCATTTTTTTACATTTCTTAGAGATCACTGTCCTTTGTGACCTGATGTTCAATAAATTGGAAGTTGTTGTTTTATATATTTCATCTGGACTTTTTGGTATATCAGGTAGGAGTTTAGTTCCTTTTTCACCATCTTGCAGAAGCAGAAGTCCTATAATCCAAATTAAAAATCTTAATTATTTAGAAATGACACATGTCCCCAAAATTTTAATCTTACTTAAATTATTCAGCATTGAAAAGCTGTGGGACTCATTTATAGTAATATAGACATACTTACACACAACTGAAAATATATACAGCAAAATACCAACAATTTTGTCTACCAGTGGAAATATAAGTAATTTATTTTCTTATTTATGGCTTTAAAATTTTCCAACATTTCTGAAACACATATGAATGATCTTTATAATTATAAAATATAAACTCTTTAAAATGCGATTTTGACTACCAAAAATAAATACGTTCTCTAGATGGTTTATTTGTCAGATTCTACCCAGCCCCTGGTGTGACTGCTGCTGGTTTGACTAGAAAGAAAATTGCAATCTAGTTGGTAAGCTGTATGTAGTAATCCAACTTCGCTAACACTTTCAAGGACAATGCTACATAGATAATAATCTATCTTCTTTTTAAAGCCTTCTCTCCAGAAAAAGTATTAACATATTTTAAAAGGGAGAGTTATATTTATATCTAAATTGTATTCTCTATGATACGATTAGATCCAGTATTTATATGAAAGACAGTATGCAGGCAATTTGGAGAGAAGGAATTATAATTATCACATTCATTATTATGAGTGTTATTTATATGTCTATTGTCAAAGCTCATACTAAATAAGTCATGTTATTTTTAAAATGTTCTTTATTCATTACTGCATTAATTCCAAGATGTGCCTGAAAACGCACCTTTCCTTTTCTATTGTGCAACATTTTCATAAGAATGTTTGTCATTTTCTTTCAGAGATTATCAACAGTTTAATCCACAATTATCTTTAACAAATCAAATGTCTAAAAAGTGCTGATTCATAATTTTGATGTTTCTCTACTCTGTTATGTGCTTTGTTGTTCACTAAATCTCACATACTCACTTTCTGCACTTAACAATTTCACCATTTTAATGGTTTTGTTCACATACTGTCCTAACAAAACCATTAATGTTCATTGATATGATTCCATATTATTTATGTGCCTTAGGGTTTTCTCATCACTGTTATTTTACCTTTTTTCTATTCTTTTCTCTCTCTCTTTTTTAGAGCAACCACAAAGACTCTTTCTTCATGTGAGCATTTTGTCTTTACTTTTTAGACCATTGCCCTATTTCTGAAACTAATCAATCCCTGAATTTTACCCAATGATTTTCATCCAAAGGTGTTTCTACAGATTTTCGGTTGTAAAATACATACACGTTATGTCTTTGCAATGAAATCATCTTACAATTCTTTTATTTTTCCCTATATAAAATATGCATTTACATTCTCCAAAACAATATACAAGTGAATTAATAAGCACCAGTATCTTTGCCAATACCATTTTTTACCAAACCATGTAATATTTAACGTGTTTTCTTCTTACAAAATTATAACTGTTCTTTATTTCCCCACATTATCATCTTGTATCCTTTATATGCATTTGTTGTATATCTACATAATTTGTTAACTACTCCACACTATTAAACAGTTACAAATTACTACTAGATAAGACATTTATTCATTTATATGCTTATTAATTGTCTATCATTTTTGCCTTTCCTGCAAACTCCTTTTCTCCACATGAACAGTTTCACATACTCTAAACTATAAATGCAGTGGACTAAATGGACTAAATATCTGCTCTTGTCTGTATTACTACTATCTTTCTGTTTGCCTTGGGCTTAATTTACTTTCCTTTTTCCAGTTTCTTAACGTAAAGCTGTTATTACTGTGTTAAGTTTCCTCTTCCTTTCTAATATAAGAATTTAATGACAAATTTCCCATTTAACAATGCTTTAGCTGAGTCCCACTAAATTCTGATATGTTGTGTTTAGATTTTCATTCAGTTAAAAATATGTTCTAATTTCCTTCAAGAATTTCTTTTGACACATGAGTTAGTAAAAATATATTGTTTAATTTCCAAATATCTGTTAGGGTTTTAAATGCCATAATGAGAAGTTTGGACCTAATGTGTTGAGCAATGAGGGTCCATTGATTATTTTTGTCAAGCACAGTGATGAGCAGAGCTATGTTTGAGAAAAGACAGTCTTGAGGGACTGAATGGATCGGAAGCAGGAAGTAGGCAGGTAGCTATGATTCAACTACTTATTCTAGCCAAATATGCCATATATACTTACATTTATTGAATTTGTCTCTGTTTCCAAAAGACCATTTATTTAAGTATTCGGGTCACTTTGAATTTAAACATACCAGCAAATTCACTAGTTAGTATCACCTGCAAACCTAATTAGCACACACTTTAACTATGTACACTAATGACTGGTTTAACCATTATTATGGCCAAGCCAGTTAAATTGCTCAAATTGAGCAAAAATTGTTAAGTAGAATAGGTATTTTCATTTAACATGTGTTTTAAACTATAAGTAATTGCTACTTAGCTAACTTAGAATCTAAAATATAATTGTTGAGACATAATTAGCATGAGATCAGAATCTTACAAATCTGTCTAATTATTATGAATCAAATACCTACAAGTCTGGTTGCTAATTTATTTTTACAATGTTTCATACCTTTTTAAAATCAAAACATTTATTTCAACAAATCTCTTGGAACTTACAAATACTGTGGAAGTAGCACAATTGTCACCCAATGTTTATGACCTAAAATGTAAGCAAGATTAAGTTGAGCTGAGCTCTTATATTAAAAAAAAAACAAAACAAAACAAAACAAAAAAACCCTGGCTGGTATAGTTCAGTGGATTGAGCACAAGCCTGGGATGCAGGCCAGGTCCCCAGTTGAGGGCATGGGAGATGCAACCAATCGATGTTCCTCTCCCTCTCTTTCTTTCTCCCCTTCCCTCTCTCTAAAAATAAGTAAATATAATCTTTTAAAAAATATAGAAATTGGACTGATGCATCTATAACCCACAGAACGCCAGAGACTGAGATCTGTCACCAGAAGCTAAAACATAGGCATGGAACAGAGTCTCTGTCTAGCACTCAGATGGAACGAACCAATAATGCTGAAACTTTGATTTTAGACTTCTGGTCTTCAGAATTGTGAAGCAATAAATTTGTTGTTTTAAACTGCCCAATTTATACAACTTTGTTTTAGCAGCTTCAATGAACTAATATATTTACCCTCAGATTTTGTGTGTGTGTGTGTGTGATTTTTTGTTTCTTTTGGGGTTTTATTTTGTTCTTTTATTTTTAGAAATCTATAAAACCCAGGATCCTTCCATTTTCAAGTATTTGTTTAGCAGTCAGACCTAGTGGCGAGATGTCTTCAGTATAGTACACAGCAAGTTTTGCTGCAATTCTATGACTAAGACTAGATAATATTATGTTTTAAGAATTAATGTGTAATTTAATGAACTACTGAAGAGTGTGCTTTGAAAACAGGACAGACAGCAGAAATTTAATTCCCATGTTCAAATTCTCCACATGACTAACCTTTGTTCACTCACTGATTAATGTGTTTACCCATCTTCTGGTTGAGCAGAGTTGAATATCAAATTTGCAGCCGACTCAATTTTTAATGGATATTCAAATACACTCTTTTTCAAGTGTAAGTAAAAACTTATCCTTAGTAAAATAAAATGTAGGCAATGAGCAAATAAATTTGTACCCAGTAAATGGTTAGTGTGAGTTCCTTTTAAGGTTGTTAACTGGGATATCAGTTTTTCTTACTCATATAGGTCTTTGAAATTCAGAACAATATATGAATTAGATGTATCCTGCATAAGTCAAAAATAAAACAATGTGAGCCAGTAGATCATAGCATTTGGAGGGCAAAGAAGCTGCTGAAAATTTATGAAATAAGAGTAGGATTCATGAGGCAAAAAAATAAAGAAGAAAATTCTTTCTATTAAACTTATTTTAATTTTCCAATCTCTAGGGGAAAATATACTGTCCTATAAACTTTGAGTTTGGAGTTCTATTTTAGGGAAGGTTTTCTTCTCATTTTATGTTGTGTAGTGGTAAGATATTCTTTGCATTGGGTTTAAAGAGAAAATATAAACATTTGTATCAGGCACTATACTAGACAATGGAAATACAGAGAAAAATAAAATATAATCCCTGCCCAAGGAATATTGCTGAAAGAAGACACAAAAAGTAACAATTACAGTGTGTGATGACTGGTGGGAGGGAATGTGGAGGATGGGTGCCCTCCAAGAGATAGTAAATGAGTTAAATTTAAAAGTGGCTAGTACATTCCCAGGAGATGTGATAGTGTATACTAAAGCAAAGATAAGAAACAATGTGTTACATAGGACATACTTACAATGAAAAGTATTCATTGTTTATCTGAAATTCATATTTAACTAGGTGTCCTATGTATTTTTTTGTAAATCTGGCAACTCTTTATGTGAAGAACTAAACACAATTCTGTGTTGTTGGAATGTGAAGTGCAAGTCAGAAGTTGTGAATTATGGGACTAGAAGGGCCAGCAAATTATTTGTTAGATCATGAAAAACTAGGTTGCCAAGTCAGGCAAGTTTGTACTTAGTATTGAGAACAGCAGTGAGCATTGAAAAGTTTTTAACAGAAGAGTAATAAAATGAAATTTCCTTTCTTAAATGGGTTATTCTGATGACACATGAAGCATATATGGAAATAAATAAGACCACAGACAGGGAAATTATTAAAATACACTAATGTCAGGTTAACCCAGGAGAGATGATGGTAGCTTAAACTAGTGCAGTAGTTGAGAGACATGGATATAAGGTAATGGAAGAAACTTTTAGGAGTAAAATCCAGAAGCTTGTGTTATTTATTAAATGGTGATGAGAGAGAAAGGGAGTCCAGGATGACTCCAAAGATCCTGTCCTAGTGTTTGGATATATGGCATGGGAAATATAGGAGAACAGGTGAGATTTTTAGGGAAGATAACAAATTATATTTGGGGCATACTGACCAAATAGAAATGTCCAAAGGTATCAGGGGAGCATTCAATGCTGACAATATAGATTTTGGAATCATCAGCATAGAGGTAAAATTATAAAAGCCAGAGAACCAATTAAGAGCACTCATTCTTACAATTCATGGAATTTAAAATCTTCTTGAAGGAAAATTGCCATTCAGTGTAGATCTAATCCTGGCTCATCAATATACCATAAAAATATCAAACACAATATAAAATTATGGCAGGGCACCTCATTTATTGAAAACCATGTGGTAGAGTTCCTGTTTATTTCATTTGTGGAACTATTTCATATTTAATATACCTCAATATAATGTGAGAAACTGAAGCTAGGAATAGGTCAACTTGGAGAAAAAGCTAATATTTTTGTAGAACACATATATCATTGTCATCACAAGGTATGACCTAGCATGAACAAACAAGATGACTTACCTGGGCCAATGTGGGCACTATAAAAGGGAATTTCTGGCCTTTTAATTAACTTTAAATCTTCTACTCTCTAATATTAGCCATAACTTTATGTAGCAAAGGAGCTTGTCCAATTAGAATCCCAATGCTTGAAAAGGTGAGATTCATATGAAGAAGTTTAACTTGGAGAGAAAACATATATATGTTAAATAAAACTGAGTCCTTCATTGCCTGTCAACATATGTACACCAACAATCATATAGGTGGATATTATTGATAGCATATAATTAAAAAATTTACATTTACCTCATAATTTTCAAATAATCCTGTGAACTAGGTATATGGTCATTCCCATTCTATTATTGAAGAAATTGAAACTCAGAAGTTGGTTAACATTTATAGTCTGTAATTTCCAAAGCCTACATTAAATATACACATAGATATTTATAAAAATGTATAGCCTAGTTACTTTTTTATCACTGTCAAAGTAACCATTTCTAATTTTTTGCTTGGCTCACAGTTCACATCATAAAATCTTCAAATGGATTCCTCTCTCTCTCTCTCTCTCTCTCTGAACAGTAATGAAATTAAATAACCAAAATACTGCGTTGAAATAACCAAAATATTGCTTTGACATACCTTCCTAATCTAAATGCCCTTACTGTGTAGGACTGTCTTTTCGACTTCTTTGATATATTGGTTTTTGTTGTTGTTGTTGTTTATTTTATTTTTATTTATTTATTTATACTTTTTTTTACAAAAAATTAATTTTCTTTTCAATTACAGTTGTCCCATTTTTCCCCTATTGCTCCCCACCGCCCCCACCCAGCCTAACATATTGTTTTTAGTCTCTCTCAAATACCTACAGTGACTAGGACAAAAGGTCACAGTTCCAATGACTGGAAGCTGTGGTAGGACCTAAATATGTCTTTAAAAGATTAACAGGTCCATCAAAGCTGTTGCAAATGGCCAGATTTTCTTTTTTATGGCTGAATAATATTCCTCTGTATGTGTGTGTGTGTGTGTCTGTGTGTGTCCCCCATTTTCTTTTCTCATTCATCAAGAGACAACTAGGTTTTTTCTATGTCTTGGCAATTGTGAATAATGCAACAATGAACATGAGGGTACATATATCTTTTCAAATAGTGCTTTCATTTTCTTTGGATAAATGCCCAGAACTGGAATCGCTAAATTTATTTTCTTTGGATAAATGCCCAGAATTGGAATTGCTAAATTATATGGCAGTTCTATTTTTAATTTTTTGAGGAACCTCCATACTGTTTTTCATGATGATTGCACCAATTTACATTCCCACCAACAGTACACAAGAGTTCCCTCTTCTCCACACCCTTACCAACATTTGTGATTTGTCTTTTTAATAACACCATTACAACAAGTGTGAGGTGATGTCTCATTGCAGTTTTGATTTGCACTTCCCTCATTATTAGTAATGTTGAGCATATTTTCCTAAACCTGTGGGCCATCAATATGTCTTCTTTGGAAAAGTGTCTATTCAGATCACTTTATATATTTTTTCTTCTGACTCCTCTATAATATTAACTCTTGTTTGACCCCACTTTTTACTGAGCTTACGTTTTAGGAAACTAGAATTATTTTTAAGGACTTATAACTTTAAAGAGTACCATAAGGTGGAAAACCACTTCCTTTTATGATATTTGTTTTTCACTAATGCAACAGGAAAAAATGCTTTACTGTTAATGGTGGGGGTGGAGGATAGAACAAATTGTAATGATCTGTGCTGGTTTCAATCATAATGTAATTTATCTTTTAAATTAAACTGCTAATGCACTGAACCTAACTTTCACACTAGAAAATCCAGGGAAGAAAAAAAAAAAACCTCTCAGGAATGACAGGCAAAAGTAAGCCAATTTGCTCATAGCTAGAGAACAGACAGATGGTTGTCAGATTGGATGGATGATTGGGGGATGGGTGAAAAATGCAAAGGGATTAAGAAGTACAAATTGGTAGTTACAGAATAGTCATGGGGATGTAAAGTACAGCACAGGGAATATTTTCAATAATATTGTCATAACTATGTATGGTGACAGTTGGGTACTGGAAATATTGGGGGAACACTTTGTAAAGTATATGATTGTCTAACCACTATGCTGTACACTTGAAACTAACACAAAATAATGTTGAAAGTTAAAAAAAGGAAGTCAATCTGTCTTTGTAAATAATATATTTTATATGGGAAATCCTAAGGAATCTATGCACACAAAATGAATGTTATTAAAAGAAATTCAGCAAATTTGCAGAATATAAGATCAACAAACAAAATTCAGTTGCAATTTTCTACAATAGTAATGAACAATCATATCTGTGTACATTTCTATCAGGTGTGACACCATTTACCTATCCTTTCATCTAATCATTTCTCTAGTTTGTACGGCCATAGTGAAGTTCTTTCCTGAATTTAATCAATCAGTTAACTGTGTTAGTATTGCTGCTGTAACAAATTGCTGCAAATTTAAGAAGCTTAAAATAACATAAATTTATTATCTTACAATTTGGAAGGCTTGAAGTGGATTTGGTTAAAATCAAGATATTTTCAAGGCTGAATTCTTCTGAGACTCCAGAGAAAATATATCCTTGCCTTTTTCGGCTTTCAGAGTGCCAGTGTTCTTTGCTTAGTAATCCCTTCATCAACCCTGAAAGCATCATTCCAACCTCTGCTTCTACCATCACAGGCCCTCTCAGCCTGACACTAACTCTACTACTTCCTTTTTATAAAATTGATTACATTGGGCCCACCTGGATATTTCACATTACTCTCCCCACCTCAGGACATTAATTTAATCACCTCTGCAAAGCACCTTTTGCTATGTAAATTAATTTTCACATATTCCAGGGTTTAGGATGTAAACATACTTGATGGGTCATTATTCAGCCTACCAGACTTTTTTCTGAGTTCCACACATACTGGTTCAACAGCATTCCCAGATTTACCAGCCTTGATAGCCTTTCAAGGATTACCAGCTGAATCAATTAATTTAACTGCAATGCATTGAACAAATTAATTGGCATATCCCACAATTAGCTGGACATGCCAATTATCCTGCACCAAGATTTGGAGACACACAGTGACTTCTCTAGTTATAACTTTTATTAAAAGTACAAGCCTTGCTAATTGCTATTCCAATCTTGCCTGTTTGATAGCAATGCTTAAGATATTTCACAGACTCCATATGCATTCATTGATTCTTTCTACATTTTTCCACCAAAATAATATTTTGATGGTATGTATTATTTACATTTTCCTGCAATAAAATCAGTGATAATTTTGATTGGTAAATAGAATTGATGTTTAAAAATTCATCTGAGCTATATTACAACCTGTATTTTCAAAGGCACAGACAGGAGACAACATAAACATTTTTCTAAATTAATGCAATATACAAAAGATATATATATATAGATATATCTATATATAGATATATAGATATATCTATATATATATAAAATTCCTGGATCCAAGCCAAACATGGGGGCAGGAAGTTCCTTCACAGCAGAAGTGTGTCCGAGAATTCAACTCAATTTTGACACTACATCAACCCAGAAAAAGCATCAGATTCCACAGGTAAAGGGTTCAATCCTACAACTATACTCTCTTGATAAACACACACACTTCAGACACCAGATGCAAGCCCAGGTTGTTACCTGCATTTCCGACCTACTGGCTATAAGTCAGGTTTCCAAAATCCTCTTCTTGGGTTCGATTGATTTGCTAGAACAGCTCACAGAACTCAGAGACCACTAGTTACTGTAAAAGAAACAGCCGGATGGAAGATATGTATACGGAGCCCTCTCTAAGGGAGGCTCTCTCACTGAATCGCCACATATTCACAAACCCAGAAGCTCTCCAAACCTAGTTCTCAAGGGTTTTTATGGAGGCTTCATTATATATACTCATAATCGATTAGATCACTGGGCATTGGCAGATGAATTAAAACTCCAACCCTTCTCTCCTCTCTGGAGGTCTGGGGCTGGGAATAAAAGTTCCAACCCTCTAATCACTTGGCTGGGTTTCCTGGCAACCAGCCCCACCTTTAGGTGCTTCCCAAAAGTCACCTTATTAACATAACAAGAAACACTTTTAACATTCTCTACATTTAGGAAATTCCAAGAGTTCCAGGAGCTGTGAGCCAGGAATTGTGAAGGAAACCAAATATATAGGAAATATATTTTTATCATCTGAATTGCAAAATATATATTTCTTACAAATTACAATATCTATATCTATCCAGATCTATACGTATCTATCTATCTACATTTCCTGCATTGAAATGCGAAGACATATCCACGTGTAGAAGAAAAGGGGACACATACTAAACCTGACAAGCTCAGGGGAGGTCTGTGTGGTAGCCTTACAAACTCAAAGACCGAAGTAACCATGTAGGATGGTCTGAAATTAATTTAAATCTTTCTAACTAAAAGCAGTTCATGGCCGGTAGTCCGGTAGTTCTCTTAACAAAGGTCAATCTTTACCTTAACTGAGCCAGTCTGTTGTCTTTTTGCATCTATGATAACATACCTTTGGAATGTCAAATTTCCTTTTTCCCCCAACCTCTCAAGCACAGGCACTGCACCTGGGGGTAGACCACAAATCCCCTCATTGTTATTGTTATCCTGTTAATCGTTGACTATTAACTATCCTGTACTCACCTGTGTAACAGTAAGCGTCATTTTACTTTTTACCGAATTCCAGAGGTTTCCCCGCTTTGCTTTCTCCAAACCTCAATAATCTATCACCAGTGGATTTCATGTAACCCACTTGGTTTTCTCTTTTGATTGCAGTGTATAAAGAAGGGTGCTAAACTTCCATTCTCCAAAGCATTTCTCAATCAATTGATATTTGGCTTTCCAGCAACTGTCGTCAGTTTGGCTCAAAAGGACTCACCAAAAATTCTCTACGAGTTTGAATGTTTCTTACATTGACACAGGCATATTAAAAAAAAAAAAAAAGATTTTTTCCTAATCCCTACCATACTGGGTCTTCAAAAGGAAGTTTCTCACGACCAAAGTGAAGTCAAACAAGGTGCAACATACTAAATCTGACAAGCTCAGGAGATGCCTGAATGGCACCTTAAAAACTAAGGTCTCCAGTAACCTTGGAAGTTGGTATGAAATTAAAACTTTCTAACTACAAGTAGTTCATGGCAGGCGGTCATGTCCTAGTATAGCACTTTTTCCTAAACTCAGTCTTCATCTTAACTGAGTCTGTCTTTTTGCCTCTAGACATATCTGATAACATGCCTTTGGAATAAAGAAGTACGTAATTTGGTCTCCGCGCCCCCCCCTCCAATTCCTCAAAGCACAACCACCAGCCCAGAGGGGAAAACACAAATACCCTCATTATTGTTATCATGTTAATTGTTCATTGTTAAGTATCCTACACTGAACTTTGTAAAAGAAGTGTGTGTCTATTCATTCCCAGAGGTTTCCCCCGCGCCCCGCTTTGCTTTCTTCCGCCTCCCTAATTTATCACCAATGGATTTCATGTAACCCCCTCACATCTTCCCCTTTGATTTTGATGTATAAAATAAGTGGTAAAAATGCCATTTTTTTGGAGCATCTTCTCAATCCGTTGAGGTTTTACTTCCCAGCAAGTGTCATCAGTTTGGCTCACATAAAGTCATAAAAATCATTACAGTTTTGTACGTTTATTACGTTGACAAAACTAAAGTTGATTCTCAATATATAGAAGTAAATCACTTTTTCAGGAGTTCAGATTCAAGGTTTCCTTAATACCTGTGACACTAGTTGTAAATGTAAAAAATATATATACAATATCCCACCAATATCCTGGGCCAGCTGACAACAATGAAGAGTGCTGGGGAATTTACTTCCTGTCTGAGGTTGTGAAGGAATGTTACAGGTCTTCTGGCCTAAACCCTAGCTACTATATTTGTGGTATCTGCCCATGTAATAAACATGCCAAAGTACATTCATTGAATATGCTCTGTTAATAGAGCCAAAGACAAAGACTAAAGCAGGAAGGTCCTTTTAGGACATTTCTTGGCAGAGCTTTGTTTGGACATTTCCTAAGAGTGCTTTGGGGTATTCTAAATTACATCTACCCCTCCCCCTTCTCTTTCTCCACTCCCAGCCATTGCTGCTTTGCTAGCCAGGCTCTTTGCCTGCATTTACATATGTGTCTGCTTGAACTGTTTTGATACAAGGGAGTTACTGAGGTTCTTCCATTAAGTTTCAGTTTTATTCTGTGTCACTAAGTCCAGAGGACAGAAATCTCTTTTTATAGACTTTGGACTCCACATTTCTATGCTATTTTCACCGCAGTCTTCAGCAACTGGGGATTTGCATTACCTTACCTTTTCCCTACATATCAAGACATATAATTTATTAACAGTTTAGTGAAGTGATATATATTGCAATTTCATTGTTTCTATGTTTTTCTTTGTTTCCATTTGTCTCTCTAAACTGTGAGCTGAGGGGTTTCAGAGCCAGACTTTAAAATGAGTCAGCTGTTTAGGAGCTCAGACACTGAAAGAGGTTTCCGTAGCAACGGGAGATGTGTGGGAAAGCCTTATGAACACTTAGCTTAAGAAGCAGGATTTACTGGCTGAGGCACAAAGCTTCCCCTCCGTCTTGGAGTTATTTTCTTAGCACAAGGATACTTGGTTTCTGTTAGTTTTAAGCTAACATTCAAACATGGTAAATTTTCTTCTGAGTGTAAACTTTGCATTTTGTGGAAATAAATTAAATACTTATACTAAGCACATACTGTTTCAAAAATAACCATAAAATCAATAAAGCACTCTTAATTAAAGGAGCTAGGCTTTAGTCAATAGTAAATAGCATAAGTTTCTTATTGACCTCATCACAAACACATTAACTGGTACAGTAAATTCAATCTGGGAAATGTCTTGCCTCCATCTTTATCTGTAAAGGAATTATTAAATACATAGAAAATACCTGACACATAGCAGGTTTCCTAGAAGAGATTTCTTCTTTCAACCAATCCATATTTGATCTATGGCCAGCTGATTTGATTGGTTAAAATTGTACTAAACAAGCCAAGACTTCTGATCTAATTAAATATTCCACTTAACCTGAGGTAGTTGCACTGTGATACAGCTATTGGGTAGAAGTGAAATAATCAGTGTATTTCCACACACACTGTTGAAGAAGCAACTCTAATGGCACTCCACTCCAGGAAACTCATTTTTCTGTAATACAGAAGCCACATATTGCCTGGAATTTTGAAAACCATTAACAAAAGAATCAGCGTATTTCCCCATTGAAAGCCACTCCAGGAAACTCATCTTTCTGTAATATGGAACTCACATATTGCCTGAAGTTTTGAAAACCAAGAACAAAAGGACTTTTGATCTAAGAAATATTGCAGTTGGACCATGAAGGTACTTGTAAACAAATTCTGCAATGGAAAATTCTGCAAAATACTCTATCTCAACCTAGAGCTAAATAAACATGGTAATTTGTGAGCCCAGGCTTATCCTCCTATAATCTTTAGGTGTATGGTGAGAAGCTGGTTTATGAGGAATCATTCTTTTCTCTTTATTTCTATTGTTATTCTCTACATTCTTCTGTCCTCTATAGTCTGTTATCATCCTATGGCAGGTAAAACTTTATCTCCTATACAGAGTCATTTTGTTGATTTCTAAAATAAATTCATAGCCCTGATGGGTGTGGCACAGTCAGTTGGGCATTGTTTCTCAAAGCAAAAGATCCCCTAGTTTGATTCCCAGTCAGGGTACATGTCTGGGTTGTGGGTCCGGCCCCTGCTTGGGGTGTATGCAAGAGGCAACCAATAAATGTTTCTCTCTCACATCAATGTTTCTCTCCCTCTCTGTCTCCCTCCCTTTCCCTCTCTCTAAAAAATACATAAAATCTTTTAAATAACTTCAGAATTTTAAGCTAAAACCTGATGCAAATTTGTGGTCATGATAATTAAAATATTAAATGGTCTTTTTAAAGTGACCATCACTAAAAGTTCTGTGGCACACTTTTATTTCTGCATTAATATAATAATATCAAAAGCATAGCTACAAACTCAGCAAGCTACTTCATTCAAGACAAATTGTCTCATGGTTCAAATGAAAGAATATTTGCATTTGTTTTCTTTTATTAGGTAGGCTCTAAACAGAATGAATGCCTATAAAACAACTTTTCAAATATATGTGTCATTTTTACTATTATGCCTGCTTTTCATCTTGGAAACGCTGAGATAGTAAAATTAACCCAAATTCCAATTACCCATCTGTTGAGTAATTAATATGTTTTTTAAAATTCTCACCAGAGGATATGTTTAATGACTTTAGAAAGAGAGGAAGGGAGAGGGAGAGAGAGACAGACAGAGAGCAAAACATTAATGTGAGAATCATTGATTGGTTGCCTCCCACACGAGTTTCTAACAGAAATTGACCCGCAACATTTTGTTGTATGGGACAACGCTCCAACCAACTGAACCACTTGGCCAGGGCAAGTAATTAATTTTTTAACAAATATATGATACATATTTTGTGCTGAGTAAATGCTTGTTGAATGAATGAATGAATGAATGAATGAACATCCTCACTTGGTTTTTACCAGTCTCTCATGGACTCATCCTCCATCCAATCCTCCCAAGTTGGGAATATTAACCAATCCATCATACTCTGGTTTCACATATCATACACACTTCCAATTTGATTTTTTCATTTGGGTCCCAGTGCTAGTGGATCTGCCTGGATAGTAGACATGTGAGTTCCTCTCCCCCAAACACTTTTATCCATAAACAAACTCCCTTTTCCATAACTACCTCCTCCAATCAAACTCCACTCAATTTCAAATAAATTTTCCCTGTTAATAACACTTTTATTTTCTTAAGCTATTCAGGCTTAAAACTTTCAATCATCTTTGGTGATTTCTTCTCACATAACTCTCATTCCATTAGTCACAAACTCTCCATTTTCTTTCAAAAAGACTGTCATTTTCATCCACATTATTTCTCTCCTCTATGCTCATTTCCAAATATTTATCCCCTCACCTTTGGATTACTGAAACAGCCTCCTAGCCAGGACCCCAGGTTCCAAATTCTTCCTCATCCAATTAATCTCCATTGCTTTTCCTGTCTGCTATCTCCTCCAGCAATTATAATTGGTCTCTCAGTTTAGCACTGAATTACTTAGTTTTACCCCTGGCTGGTTTGGCTCAGTGGATTGAGCGTCGGCCTGCGAGCTAAGTGTCGCTGGTTCGATCTTCCAGTCAGGGCACAGCAGAGAAGGAAAACTCTGACTCCAAAACCTCCGCTGCCTTGCGGCATACCTCTTCAGGGGAAAGGCTAAGGGAGTAAACCCCGACAGAAAATCCGGAGCCGGAGTCCCTAAGGCGGTTTGACGTTGTAGTCAACACCGGCAACTCCTGCGGCGCACCTGAAGCCAAGCTGTATTGACTCCGTCTTTCCCTTGGATCCTTCAGCTGCGAAGAGAGGGGGGGTCTGCTGCATGGGCAACAGCAGACCCTCCATATCACCCTGCCCAGGCTCTGTAGCTTCAGCTTCACTGGAGAGGACACCCCAGCGTCATCGCAAGATGTCGATTCAACACGGGAGGAGACAGATACCGTGTCACTCCCGAGTCGGACTGCACAGCCATTCTCGGGGGTGCAGATGGACTCTTAAGAAGCTACACCATCGTCTCTCGAGACGGACGGCTGCCGACGACGACTTAGTTTTACAATGTAGTCTGTCCTCTTTGCTGTGTGTAAAGCTTGTTTCCACAATGTATTTAAGGCATGCATAATACCTTAAACTGTTCTGTATTTCTTACAGCCCTGAGCACAGAGGTGGCCATGCAAATAATTAAGAAAGGCATATGAGTAAAAAATAAATAGAAGGTAGAGTAATAGGAAGCATACAAGAAAAGAAAATAATCAAAGGAAATAAAAGGGTTTTCTTAATGCAAAAATAACCTTATAGGAGTGGTATTTCCCAATCTTGTCCCACCCTACCCCTATTCTACTGGCTCTAGTGGAACATTTACCAGGCCTCTATTCTTAATCTTGTCTGAATAATCTGAAAGGCAGGAAGCAATGGCATAGGTGAGCTCTTAGCCTTAGCATCAAAGTAAGATCCATAGCAGAGCTGATACCTTGGCTGGAATACTAAATTTTGAGGTGGTTTGGAAAGACATTGCAAAAGAAACATCTTTGCTAAAGAAACCATAAGCCTCTAACTTCTCTTGCTGGGACCACCACCAAAAGCTTTTTAAAGTTTCATATCTCTAGTTTCCCACAGACTTCCACAGAACATCTCAAATAACAATGCCTTGTGCTTGTAACACTGGGTTAACCAGTAGAGTTTTAAATATGTTTCAGAAACATATAGTGCCAAAATCTCAGAGCCACAAAAATGTATTTCTCACTCAAGCAAAGTCAACTGAAGGTCATTTGGGAGGTGGGATTTCCCTCCATTTAGTGGCTCAAAGATAGATTCTCCTTCTATTTTATGCCACTATCTCAATGTATTGTCTCCATGGCTACTAAAAAAGAGCAGTAGAAGGCTTAGAGATGGCATATGAACTTTTAATGGTTTGACTTAGCAGTGACACATGTCACACCTACTCATAGCCCATTAGCCAAAGTATTCATATAGTCTTAACATAACTAAGAAGATATGGGCCTCTACAGGGGAGCACACATAAAATTGCAAGAGCACTAGTGTCTTTCACAAGCACCTTTATGTTATCCAAACAATTTTGCATCTATTTCTCCTTGATTTCCACAACAATTCTGTGAGGTCTCTGGAGCTGACAGCAGCTTCTTTGTAAAGGCCCAGAGGGCAAAGGTGACTTTTCTAAGGTTCCAAATTTAACTAGGTACAGAGGACAGAGGTAGAATTAGAAACCAGGAGTTCGTTGTGCTTTAAACTATTTTTCTCTTGAAAGGAAAAAGAAAAATCAAGGGCCAGGAGCATACCAATAAAATAAAGATGGTCAACTCACTTCATACTCAGCCACTTTGTCACTTTCAGATTTAAAATAAAAATATTTCTCTTCAGAATTTGTTAATACTAACTTTTAAAAAAATTATGTGGAATATATTTTATTTTATTTTTTAAAGAATTTATTCATTTAATTTTTTAGAGAGAGGGGAAAAGAGGGAGAAAGAGAGGGAGGAGTTAAGGTTTTTGGATAAAAATAACAGAACAAACTCTGGGTAACTTAAGGGGGAAATGCTTGTTGAAATGATATTGGATAGATGACAGAACCAGCAGAAAGTCTCGCAAAGTCAGTTCAAAAACAGTCAAAAACCAAAGGAAACTAGGCAGTGAGAAATACAGGAGCAGCTGCTGTTGGCAACACTATCACTGGCCACTTGTTTCTACCACCTCAGTGAACAAGCTCTAATTTTCCCTGTCTCTTTGCATGACTCTCTCAGAATTCAAAGTCCCTGTAAGGAGTATTCAATTGATAAAGCCTAGGTTATATACATACATGACCAGGTGCCAGAAAAAAAATGGTACTTCAGTACCTGAACACTTCAAAATCCAGGATGGAGATAGAGCCCTAATTCCCACCAAGGTGGCAGATTCTCTCAGAGTAGAATGGTTGTTTAGATATTAGGCAGCCAAAAAATGATACTGTAAATGAATATAATCAAGCTTATAATCCTTATCCAGAAACCTTAGAAACAGATAGTTTCAGAATTTATAAATTTTCATACTTAGAACAGTAATAAGGTCTATATATTGCATTTTAAATAACACACTGAGTCAGATTTGGGGCAATAGTTCAGTTATCAAACACATTTATATTTCTGAACTGAAATACATAAATATTAACACTAAACTGAGATAAATACAGTAGTCCAGAAATATTAAATGAAAAATTCCAGAAATAAACAATTCATACATTTTAGATTGCATACCCTTGTCCTTTGGCCACATCCCACCTGGAACATGAATAATCCTTCTGTCCAGTGTATCCAGGCCATACACACTATGTTCCTGTTAGTCACTTAGTAGCCATCTAGGTTATCAAATCAACTATTGCAGTATCTTTTTTTTTCTTGTTGTTGTTGTTGCAGTATCTTAGTGCTTGTGTTCAAGTAACCCTTATTTTACAGGCATATCTCAGAGATATTGCAGGTTTGGTTCCAGACCACTGCTATAAGGCAAATATTCCAATAAACTGAGTCACGCAGTTTTTTTTTTTTTTTTTTTGGTTTCTTAGTGCAGATAAAAGTCATTAAGTGTACAATAACATCATGTCCAAAAAAAAAAAAAAAAAAAAGGATGTACATACTTTAATTTTAAAATACTTTATTGCTAAAAAATGCTAACCATCATTTAATTCTTCAGTGAGTCATAATCTTTTTGCTGGTGGAGGGTCTTGCCTCAGTGTTGATGGAAGCACAGTATCTGTGAAGTACAATAAAGCAAAGTGCAATAAAATGAGGTATGCCTATACTTAATAATGGTACCAAAGCACAAGAATGGTGATGTTTTGGATATGTGAAAGAGAAGCTCTAAAATCCTTCCTTTAAGTGAGAGGTGAGTATAGTACAATAAGGTATTTTGAGAGAGACCACGTTCAGATGACTTTTATATTATAGTATATTGTTAGAATTGTTCTATTTTATTATTAATTATTGTTAATCTTTTACCATGCCTAATTGATAAGCTAAACTTTATCATAGGTATACATGTAGAAGAAAAATATAGTATATATAGGATTTGGTATTATTTGCAGATTCAGGCATCCATTTAGGGGTCTTGGAACATATTGCCCACAGATAAGGGGGGACTACTATAAAGACTAGAGAAAATCTCAAATCACATCAGGTTAGATTTTACTATTAAATAAAATCAGATGAGTTCTGGTTTTTTAAATAAATTTTGAAAATTTTTCTATTATAGTGTTGGGGATTTGAGAATATCAAGACAGAGATGATTGCCCTGTGTTAGTACCATAAAAAAACTAATGAACGTTTTTGGAGAAAGGAAAATTGATTATTCTGAGGGGATCAAAGATAAATTACTGAATAATGAACCCAATCTAATATAAAGAACAGATGAAATTTGAATAAACCTGAATGTGGGGAAGGATCTACACTTCAGAAGACATAGAATGCAGAAAAAAACCCTGAGTGGAAAAACAAGGAAATGTGAAGAATAGCTTAGGTTAAGTTTTAGGGTCTGTGAAGGGAAAGAACATGACACAACCTTGAAAGGTAGAGCAAATCATAGAGAGCCAGATTAAGTGGTTAATTTTATTCTTCTGACAATGGGGAGTCATTGAAAGTTTTTGAATATGGAATTGTAAGATCAGAGCTATGCTTCTAGAAGTCTAATCTGACTGTACTGTGTCATTTTCAAATAATTTATATAGATAAATTTTATCTGATGTCACAGGAGGTATTTAATTTGTACAATTGAAATCCATTTTATCTTGTCCTTGTCTCAGTAAAGATAAACAGCTGCTTAACACCACCAGGTCAATATTTCCATACTTGCGGAACATTTTTATTCAGTTGTCTACTAAGTATTATTGAACAAATTGTCAGAATACTTGTGAGGAACTAGGTTATTAGTGTAATATAAACCACAAATAAACATGTAATGCAGGATACTGGACTTTAAGTGTTAATATTTAACCATGTCTTCGGTTGTTGCTTATTTTGTTTAATGATCTAATATCAGTATGCCAGATGATGATCAAAATAAGTTAAATAATTATTCCATGTGAGAAAAATAGTTAAAAATCAACTCCAACAAATATTTGTTAAGCATTCAATGGGAGCCAGACATTATTCTGACATATTCTGTACATGATACTGAAGTTAAGAGTGAACTCTTTTGGAATTCCAGCCAAGATGAAGGCGTAGGTAGGCACACTTCACTCCCTTGCACAACTAACCTCAAAACAAAACAAAACCAGAACTGCCAAAAAAATCAAACTGAATGGAAGTCCAATAACCAAGGATTTAAAGAAGAAATATTCACCCAGACAATCAGGAGGGGTGGATTCGGGGAGCCAGGGTGGAGAGGACACTATGTGGCAGCAGTAAGGTGGCAGCTGGCCAGTCAGCAGAATGGGTCATTTCACATTCAGTAAAAGCCAAGAGGGACACCTGGGGAGTGATCCCAGCCCCAGGCAAGACCACATAACTTATGATTCCAGTGCTGGGAAAATAAAGCCTCATTGCTTCTGGCTATGAAACCAGTGAGGGTTGGGGCAGAGGAGGAAACTGCCAGTCTCTCAGGAGAGTTGATTTTGAGGGCCCCTGTAGTCCTAGAATGCACACAAACCCACTCACTCTGGGAACCACCACCAGAGCAACAGATAGAGGGACACCAGTCACATAAGGGAAGTGGGTGAAATGACTGGAAATGGGACAAGTGCCAAGCAAGCAGCATTGTCCCTCTTGACCCCTTCACATACAGCTTCACAAAGTGGTGAAATGGGTTGCCCCACCCTGATGAATACCTAAGGCTCTGCCCATTATAAAGTAACAGGTGCACTAAGACAGAGAGTCAAAACAGCTCTACCTAATACACAGAAACAAACACAGGAAGGCTTACAACTTAAGGAGACAAAGAAATATGGCCCAAATGAAAGAACAAAACAAAACCCCAGAAAAAGAGCTAAGCGAAATGGAGATAGCCAACCTATCAGATGTAGAGTTCAAAACACTGGAAATAAGGATAGTCAGAGAACTCATTGAGTATGACAAACACATAGGGAAGAAATTTAGGCTACACTAAGTGAAATAAAGAAAAATCCACAGGGAACCAGTAGTGAAGGGAAGGAAGCCAGGGTTCAAATCAATGATTTGGAACAAAAGGAAGAAATAAACATTCACCCGGAACAGAAAGAAGAAACAAGAATTGAAAAAAGTGAGGAGAGAATTAGGAAGCTCTGGAACAGCTTTAAACATACCAATACCCAAATCATAGGGATGCCAGAGGGAGAAGAGGAAGAGCAAGAAATAGAAAATTTATTTGCGAAAATAATGAAGAAAAACTTCCCTAATTTGGCAAAGAAAATAGACATACAGGTCCAGGAAGCACAGAGTCCCAAACAAGTTGAACCCAGAGAGGACCACACTAAGACACACCATAATTAAAATACCAAAGACTAAAGATAAAGAGAGAATCTTAAAAGCAGCAAAAGAAAAATAAAGAGTTACCTACAAAGGCATTCCCGTAAGACCATCAGCTGATTTCTCAAAAGAAACGTTGCAGGTGAGAAGGGACCAGCAAGAAGTTTTCAAAGTGATGAAAAGCAAGGACCCACAACCGAGATTACTCGGTCCAGAAACGCTATCATTTAGAATGGAAGGGCAGATAAAGTGCTTCTCAACAAAGGTAAAGGAGTTCATAATCATCAAGCCCTCATTATATGAAATGTTAAAGGGACTTATTTAAGAAAAAGAACATCAAAAATATGAACATTAAAATTACAACTGCCCTGCCTGGTGTGGCTCAGTGGATTGAGTGCCAGCCTGTGAACCAAAGGGTTTATGGTTCAATCCCCAGCGAGGGCACATGCTTGGGTTGCAGGCCAGGTCTTCAGTTGGGGGCTTGCAAACCACACATTGATATTTCTCTCCCTCTCTTTCTATTTCCCTTCCCCTCTCTCTAAAAATAAATAAATAAAATATTTTAAAATAATGACAACTAGCTCACAACTATCAACAACTGAATCTAAAAAACAAAGACAAACTAAGCAAACAACTAGAACAGGAACAGAATCATAGACATGGAGGGTTATCAGCAGGGAGGGGGAGGGGGAAATGGGTAAAAAGGTATAGGGATTAAGAAGCATAATTTGTAGGCACAAGATAGAGAGGGGGATATCAAGAATAGTAAAGAAAATGGTGAAGCCAAAGAATTTATATCCATGACCCATGGACATGAACTAAGAGGGGGGTTGCTGGAAGGAAGTGGGATACCGGGCAGAAGGCGGCAAAAGGAAAACATTGGGACAACTTTAATAGCACAATCAATAAAATATACTTTAAAAACAGTGAACCATTTCTTTGTCATGCATCAGGAAACCAATCTCTCTCTCTTCCGTCTTCACCCCAAATTACCCACTCCTTTCTTGGACAGAAAAAAAAACTTCCATTTTTGACACTATTTTGTCCTTAGCAGCAAGAACTGGTAGCTTTCATTTCAAAGTATCTCTAGTCACAGTTATTACAGAAATCAGAGTGGCTATATATCAAAGACCATTGGCTGCCCCCAGCAGATTAGTAGCCAAAAGCACAAAGAAATGCATCCTCAGCAATTTTTATGATATTATCTCATTATTTCCCACTAAGCATGAGCTATAAAAGTACCTTCATGACCTCCACCCTCACTATTGCATTTGGCTTCATAGTACTGTCCTCCTTATAAGCTGCTACCTGCAGATTCTGCCATGATACGTATTGGCCAGTTATAGTTGAGATTAAACTGCAGAATATTTTTCTCTGTGGGCTAGAACATTACCAGGAATTAAGAGGCTTTTTTTGGGGTGGGATGGGGTAGGCGGGGCAGGGGAGAGCAATGGGAGAAAGATGGGACAACTGTAATAGAACAACAATAAAAATAATGAAAAAAAAAGTTTTGGTCCTTGGCCAGGTAGCTCAGATAGTTGGAGCATCATCCTGATGGGCCAAGGTTTCAGGTTCAATATCTGGTCAGGGCACATACAAGAGTTAACCAATGGAGTCCTGACCGCTGTGGCTCAGTGGATTAAGCATCAGCCTACGAACCAAGTGTCTCTAGTTCGATTCCCAGTCAGGACCCATGACTAGGTTGCACGTCAGGTCCACAGTTGGGGGTGCAAGTGAGAGGCAACCACACAGTGATGTTTCTCTCCCTCTCTTTCTCCTTTCCCCTCTCTCTAAAAATAAAATGAATAAGTAAATACATAAATAAGTAAAATTGTTTAAAAAAAAGAATCAACCAATGAATGCATAAATAAGTGGAACAGCAAATTAATGTTTCTGTCTGTCTGTCTGTCTGTCTCTCTCTCAAATCAATCAATAAAAGTTTTAAGAATAAGTTGTTTTTAAAATAATTTATATTTCACCAATATCATTAAAATTCTATATAATTCATCCCTTTAAATCCCATAATCCCTCCATCACCAACTAATTCTCCAAAGTCACTACACTTTAACTTGGGAAATATTTTTTGTCTCAATATTCTTAAATTTTCTGAATGTAATTTTAAAAAATTTTAAGACTTCACATTTATCCACCTCCTATAACTGGAAAGATAGCATGACTCAGTGCAGCAATTCTCAACTTGATTCCCTCGCGGCACATGGAATGGAGAGCATGAATATGCCTACCCACTCCTCTGAGAAAGTCCAGTGCACTAGTCATAACTACACCCCTTTTTCTATCATTGAAGAAGGAGAATTGGAAGGTAAGAGACTGAGAATGACCACATAATCTCTTGATTTGCCTTCCATCCCAGTAAATTGTTGGCCCTTCCTCCACAACCTGACTTGAAAATACTCAAGCACTTTAGAATTCAGTTATAGGGACACCTCTTCTTTTTCTACATTTTTAAAAGATTTTATTTATTTATTTTTAAAGAGAGGGGAAGGGAGGGAAAAAGAGAGGGAGAGACACATCGATCAGTTGCCCTTTGCATGCCCCCAACACAGGACCCAGCCCACAACCCAGGCATGTGCCCTGACTAGGAATGGAACCAGCGACCTTTCAGTCTTCAGAATGACACCCAATCCACTGAGCCATACCAGTCAGGGCTGTACATTCTTTTTTAGGAACTTCCCTTGATATCCAAGATCCATTTAATATCTATATGCTGATGAATTCAAAATTTTATATTTTCAAAGCAAATCTTTCCTCTGATCTCCAAAAACCCTTCAGTCCCTCTATCTACTTGATATTCAACTTTTCAAAGGTATTTCAAACTCAATTTTTCTTCATAATCTTCCCCCACTAGCTGGGTGCTCTTCTAGTATGCTATGCCTCAGTGAACATTTCCACTTTCCATTTAGTTTGGTAAGTCAAAAACTTAGGAGTCTTTTCCCTCAACATTTGTATTTAATCTACCCCAAATTTTTGTCAATACCACCAGCTAAATATTTCTCAAATCTGTCTATATTTCTCCCATTCTACATATTGCTCTCTGGTCTAAACCATCAACCTATTTCACCTGGATTACTGTAACTGACATTGCACATAGCAGACATATTATAATGGTAATGGTGCCCTAAGGAGTTGCTCAGCTGAGCAGTTCTCAAGCTCCTGGATGAGAGTAAAATCAGGAGATCATGACCAGAAGTCAGTTAGTGACACTTGTAGAAGAGAGACACTCATCTTCAAGCTCACTATTGTGAATGACACACATCTCTCTGTGGAACAGTCTAAGATCACAATTGATAGTAAAATACTAGGACAGACTAAAGGAAGTAAGACTCAGCAGCTGAGAAGCCTGGATTCATTTTCTTGAGATAAGTTAACTTACACCTATAACTCTTAGAACAATTTTGAACTTGCCTTTAAGAATGTAATTTGGCCATCTTAGAAGCTCATACTCAGAACTGACGTTTGTTTTCCACAAAGGTCTGCTTCGTCTCCTGGATTTATTGAGCTATTTCTGTTAAATTCAGTTCTCTAGGAGAAAAAAAAAAAAAAAAAAAGGATGAACAGAGAGATGTAGATGAAGACAGGGATAAAGAAAACAGAAGTTCAGTACTGGAAAAGAAATGGGCACATAAGATGACATAAACATTGAGAAAAAGTTTTACCCAAAGCTACCTCTGTCCTCTTACAAAATCACAAAATCAAACTCATCATACATTTCTAACTAGACATGAGTCTATGGTAATAGTAGTGTTCATCTCTTACCACTCTCCCCTCCCTTATTCCCTTTTAGCCACATTGTCTCTTTGCTTTCCTGGAATACACTAGACTTGCCCCAGCCTTAGAGATTTATACTTTGTGTTGCTGCTGCTTGCACCCATCTTCCTCTAGGTATCATCATCACTTTTTCTTTCACTTCCTTCATGTCTTTGCTCAGACAATATTTTATCAGAAAGGATGTTCCTAACATCCCCCACCTGTACTTACTAATTAATCCTCCTTGTTGTCTATATGCCCCCAGTGAGGGAGTTAACTTGAGAAGAGAAATCTCTCTCTCTCTCTCTCTCTCTCTCTCTCTCTGTCTCTCTCAAAATCTCTCTCTCTCTCTCTCTCTCTCTCTCTCTCTCTCTCTCTCTCTCTCTCTCTCTCTCTCTTCCATTTGGTAGCTACAGCATTATTAAATTGAGGTATAATTGACATATAGCATTATGTTAATTTCAAGCATACAACATAATGATCTGATATTTGCATATATTGCAAGATAATCACCACAATAAGTCTAGTTAAAATTCATCACCACATAGTTACAGAATTTTTTCTCATGATGAAAACTTTTAATATCTACTCTCTTAGCAACTTTCAAATATACAGTACAGTAATATTAGCTATCATCACCATGTTGTACATGACATCCCCATGACTTATTTATTTTGTAACAGAAAATTTGTACCTTTTGATGCCATTCATTCATTTTGCCCACCCTCCACACTCTGCCTCTGGAAATCACCAATCTGTATCTATGAGTTTGGGTCTTTTTTTAGATTCCACATATAAGTGAGATAACATGGTATTTCTATTTCTCACTACAGCATTTGATAACAGTAGCAGACTGATAGTAGGTACTTAATGTTATATGAAAATGTGAGTAATCTAATGCAACCTAGTGATAAAATATCCTACTGAAAATACTTCCTATTAATTACTAACAAATGCTAACCAAAAAAGTCTTATATATTTAAGCAATATCAATCTGTTTGCCTAGAATCCAGGAATTATGAGAGTCTCTGCCAACACCCACTCAGAACCCCTTTGCCCTATCCATCTGCTAAATGTATCTATCTATTCATGTATTTGCCTTGTGGCTTTGTTTTCAGCCCCATCTAAACTTTTTTTTTGTCCAAAAGAAGCATAATCGCAGTGTCTAGTACATATTTAGCTTTTTCCTGTTCAAGGCTTTGTGTTATTTCTTTTCCCAGACATTCTGAACAACAGCCTCATCTCCTCAGTGGTTATCCTACAGCCAGGCCACCTGTCTGCTCACCATATTGCTCAGCTCAAACAGGTTCAGATCTTGAATAGGCTGAGTTAAGCCCCTATCTCATACTGGAAATGTATGAACAAGCTGAGTTGTGTGTGGGCACTACAACTGTGAGAACTAGTTTTCAAGCTGCTTTAGGAGCTGTTTGAGTAGTTATGCTTATGACAGTAAGCAGCATAATATTGTATTTGTGCTCTCTGAAATCTGGAAGAAAATACTAAGAACTGAGTTTTTCAGAATTTAAAAATAGAAATGTACACATATTTATACAGAACCAAAATAAAGCACTAATGATTCTACTGAGATTATAGTGGGCCTTTTTCCTGTGAAGGTTTTGCATAGAGCATCTTATAAACATGGTGAAATCAGTCTAGTAGAGAGAATAACAAGAAATGCAATTCTCATACATGGTTAAATGGTTACAGAAGGTCCATGAAATTTATACTAGGATCCTATTCAGGACCTTCACCTCCTAACTTATTCAGGGTGATCTTTCCAAAAGATGACATTAAATTAGGACATGAGAAATAAAAATATCTCCTAGTTTATCCTATGTTTTATTTATAGTTAGAATAGTTTCATGACCAATCTCAGACAGAGCATGGTACAGTTAAAAGAGAACTGAAATGAGAACCAGGGTTTAGTCACAAGTTTAAAAAAAAAAAGGTAAGCCCTGGCTGCTGTGGCTTGGTGGATTGAGCATCGGCCTGCGAACCAAGTGTCGCTGGTTCGATTCCCAGTCAGGGCACATGACCAGGTTGCATGTCAGGTCCCCAGTTGGGGGCACGAGTGAGAAGCAACCACACAGTGATGTTTCTCTTTCCCTGTCTTTCTCCTTTCCCCTATTTCTGAAAATAAACAAACAAATAAATAAATTATTAAAAAAAAATGGTGCTCCAATTTAAGCAAATTACCCAATCTCTCTGAATTTCAGGTTCTTAATCTGGACAATGATTTAGTGACAATGATTCTTAATGGAGGGCTGTACAATAGTTCCAGGTGGGACTTTGGAAATGGATGCTAGCATTTTTGGAATTTAGCAGGTGGGTGCCAGTGATACTAAAAGCCCTACAATGGGTGTCATAATCCTGCACAATCAAGAATAATCTCCCTGAAAATGGCAATAGTGTTCCTCTAGGGAAACACTTGGCTGGATGAGTTTTAATATCTCTTCCAGCTCTCACATTCTATGATCTTGGGATACTGACTCTCAGAGAGTCGCTATGTTAATATGTAAACTATTAACACTTGGAACCAATAAAATCACCTTTCAAATAATTTTTCTTTGAGATGTGATATGAATTTTCAATTTTTCTTACAATCAATTGTCTTGGGGAGAAATATAAACTGAATATGACAAAAATAGCATAAAAGATGAGAAAAGGAGAAAATGGACCTATATATGTTTTTCAAGGTTTCTACATATATCTGTGAAGCAATAAAATACTAACTCTAGCCCTGGCTGGTGTGGCTCAATGTATTAAGCACCAGCCTGTGAACAGAAGGGTCACTGGTTCAATTCCCAGTCAGGGCACATTCCTGGGTTGCCGTCCAGGTCCCCAGTTGGGTTGCATGAGAGGCAACCACGCATTGATGTTTCTCTTCCTCTCTTCCTCCCTTCCCCTCTCTCTAAAAATAAAGAAATAAAATCTTAAAAAAATACTAACTCTAAGTACACTATAAAAAATCAAGGAAGTATACTGTAAACTCTAGAGTAAATACTAAAATAAAAACAGAAAAGAAACATGACTACAAAGCCAAGTGATAAAATAAAATGAATTTCTAAAAACTTATATGCAATTAATCCAACAGAGGAAAGACAAGGAGGATTAGAAGTTAAATAACAAAGGAGATATCAGAAAATAAACAGTAAAATGGTAGATTTAAATCTAACTATATAAAAATTTACATTAAATGTTGGTGGTAAATAAACACTGTAATTAAAATGCAGAAGTTGTCAGAATGGATAGAAATCAACATCCAAGTATGTGCTACAGACTAGAGATCCACTTTAAATGTATGTACAGATACAAATTAAAAGACTATGCATGGGAAAAATGTATGTGATGTAAAAGTATGCATAGAAAGGCAGAGGGCACTATTTTAATACCAGATAAGGTAGACTTCAACAGAACAGTATTACCAGAGATTGAAGAGGGGCTTTTACAATAAAAGAGGGAAGGTCAATTCTTTAGGAAGGTATAACAATAATAAATCTTTATGCACCTTTAAACAGATTCAAAATAATGAACAAATTTGACGAAGTAAAAAGAGAAAACTTGACACTTCCATGATCATATTTATAAATTTAATATTCCTTTTCCAGTAAGAGAAGAACAAAACAAAAACCAGTAAAGATACAGATTTTCTTTCTTTTGTGGGTGGTGGCGAACGCGGAGTGAAGGCCTGGCGCTGTGATAGTACAAGGTAGTGGTGGCGCTGCCTGCCTACCCCTAAGTGTTGCATGCTGCCCCTCGAACGCATGTGCGTCTTTGCACCTAACCATGTCATTGCCAAGTCCTGCTTCTGGTACTTTGTGTCTCAGCTGAAGAAGGTGAAGAAATCTTCAGAGGAAATTGTCTACTGTAGGCAAGTGTTTGAAAAATCCCCCCTTCGGGTGAACTTTGGTATTTGGCTGCGCTACAACTTGTGCAGTGGGACCCACCCACAGCATGTACCGGGAGGACCGGGACCTGACCACTGCAGGAGCCGTCACCCAGTGCTACCAAGACATGGGGGCCCGGCACCGTGTCCACACCCACTCAATCCAGATCATGAAGGTGGAGGAGACGGCGGCCATGAAGTGCCATCGACTGGCAGGCAAGCAGTTCCACGACTCCCAGATCAAGTTCCCACTGCTCCACAGGCTCCTTTGTCGTCAACACAAGCCACACTTCACCACCAAGAGGCCCAACACCTTGTTTTAGATGCAGGGCCTCCCTACCGCCTGGTCTGCCCAAATAAACTCCTCGGGAAAGCCGAGGTGCTCAGGAAAAAAAAAAAAAAAAAAAAAAAAAAAAAATATATATATATATATATATATATATATATATAAAACTTCTGTTCACCACTTTGAGTTGATAGTTATAGAACCCTGCACCTTACAATTGTAGAGTACACACACCTTTCAAGTGTAGATAGACCAATGTCTCGGCCAAAAGAAAAAATACAATGCATTTAACAGGACTTCAGTCTTTCAGAGTATGTTCTTTGATCACAAGGGAGTTAAATTACAAATCAACACTAATGATGTATCTAAAAAAAGAAATAAATACTTGGGAATTAAACAACTTACTACTAAATGACCAAGAGAAGAAAAAATAAATCATAAGGAAAATTAAAAAATATTTTGAACTGAATAATAACATCAATAATAACAGTAAAATTATGTCATATAAACTGTGGAGTGTAGATAAAGTAATGCTCAGAGGAAAATTTAGTTTTAAATACTTAAAAGAAAAAAGTTTCATTCCGAAAAGCTAGATAAAAAAAGCAAAGATAATATTTCATTTTAAATAAGTGGAAGGAAGTAAATAATGCAGAGCATATATCTATGAAAATAGAAAACAGACAATCATTAGAGAAATGAATAAAGCCAAAATGTTTCCTTGAAAAGTTCAGTAAAAGTGATACACTCTTAGTTAGGCTGATGAAGGAAAAAAGAGGGAGAACACAAAATACCAAAATAATGAATGAAAGAGCAGTTATCACTAGAAATCTTAGATGTTAAAAATATTGCCCTGGCCGGGTGGCTCACTTGATTGGAGTGTCCTCCTGTGCACTAAAAAGGTTGTGGGTTCAATCCTCGGTTGGGGCACATACCTAAGTTCCGGGTTCAATCCCTGGTCAGGATGTGTACTGGAGGCAGCTGATGGATGGTTTTCTCTCACATCAATGTTTCTTTCTCTCCATGTCTCTCTGTCTCTCTGTCTCTCTCTCTCCCCATCCCTTTCTCTCTCTCTCTCTCTCTCTCAAATTAATGGACATATCCTCAGGTGAGGGTTAAAATAATAATAATAAAATATATATTATAGAGATATATTATAAATAACTTATAACAAAGTAGATAACTTAGATGAAATGGGCTAATCCCTCAAAAATACAACTCTCCAAAAGTGATAAAAAATAAAACAAAAAATCTAAATCACACAATAAATCTAAAAGAAATTAAATTTAAGGAGAGAAAAACATGAACCTTAAACAAACTCTTTCAGAAAATAGAAGAGGGATCAATTCACAACTCATTTTATAAGGCAAAACAAAAATTTAATTTTAAAAGCTGAGAAAACTATTTCAAAAATAGAAACTAAGATACAGTATCCCTCATGAATATAGGCACAAAACTCTTAACACAACTGAAGTGAATAAAATTCAGAAACAGAAAGATATAATATAACATAACAATATAACATTTACCCCAGGATTGGTTTAATTCAAAAAATGAATCATTGTAATTTTCCATATTTATTGAATAAAGGAAAACCTTCATATGGTAAAGTTGAACACTCATTCATCATAAGAAACTTCAGCAAACTAAGGATAGAAAGGAACTTCTTTAACCAGGTAAAATTCATCTACAAAGCAACTTACAGTCAACATCATGTTTAATGGTAAAGTATGGAATGCTTTCCCCTTAGAACAAGGGATGAATAATCACTTTCACCATATATATCCAGCACTTTACTGGAGGCACTAGCTATTACAATAAGGCAAAAAAAAAAAAAAAAAAAAAAAGGCATAAAGATCATTAAAGAAGAAATAAAAATCTTTTTATGTTTAGATCTCATGAAGGTATATATGTAGAACATCACATGTAATCTACAAGTAGAATTATTACAACTATATCATTTTAGTAAGACTGAAGGATACAAACTTAACATAAAATCAATTATATTTCATATAAAACAGCTCCAATTGAAAATTAAAATTCAAGCAATAAAATTTACAACGACAGTGAAAAACATAATAGTCCTGGGGGTAAATATAACAACAGATGTTGCAGACCTCTACACTGAAAACTACAAGCAATGGCTGATAGGAATTAACACTTAATAAATGGAGACATTTGCTATGTTCATGAATTGGAAGGCTTACTCTTTGTAAGATGACAGTTACCCTACATTGATCTGCAGGTCCAATACAATATCAAACATAATCCTATGATGCTGACAACCTAATTTCTTAAATATATATAGCATTAAAAAAGGATCTAGAACAGTGAAACCAGTTAGAAAAAATTACAACAAATTTGGAGAAATATACTATTTTATTTCAAGAATTACTGTAAAGTTATGTCACTCAAGACAGCATAGTGCTGGTCTAAAGATTAATGGATCGCTGGCTAGGTAGCTCAGTTGGTTAAAACATTGTCCTGATAGGCCAGGGTTGCAGGTTAGATCTCATACAGAGCACATACAGGAATCAACCAATGAATGCATAAACAAGTGAAACAATAAATCTATGTTTCGCACCCTCTCCCTCTCTCAAAATAATCAATAAATAAAATTGTTTTAATTCTTAACAAAAAAGATAAATGGAACAGGGTCCAGAAAAATACCTACACTTATAACTGTCACTTGGTTTTTGGAAAAGTAACTATAGCAATGCAACATTGAAGAGAACAAATGACAGAGGAAAAACTGGCTGTCCATATGGAAAAAAAATGAAACTCAACCCCTACCTCACATCATAAACAAAGATTAGTTTGAGATGGATGATTGACATTTAAGTGAAATCACATATATTGCATATTTATAAAATGAAAAAAAACAAAAAGGAACAAACTAATGATACATACTAAAATATCAGTGAATTTCAAAAATGTTATGCTGAATGAAAGTGGCCTCCTTACACAAGACAGTACATAATGTATGATTCTACTTACAAGAAGTTCTAGAACAAGCAAAACTAATCTGCCTCTGGTTAGTGTGTGGGCGGGATGTGACAGGGAATGAGGCATTAGGGAAATTTCTGGAGTGATGGTAAAGTTCTATATTTTGATAGAGTTTTAAGTTACATGTTGTATTCCTTTATCAACACTCATTGAATATTAACACTTAAGACTTCTATATTTCATTTTATATAAACTTTTCCTTAAGGGAAGTATTGTAAAGACACATTTTACTCTGGTTGATGATATGCATTCTGTAGTATTTTCTGATGAAGTGAACTGATGTCTGCTACTTATTTTGAAATGCATTAAAGAAGATAAGTTGAATTAATTGGTGGATAGGTATGGGATAAAATAGGTATTGTAAACGGTTAATTCTAAAACCTGCTTGATGTGTACTCACTGTATCATTCCTTCCATTTTTTGTGTGTGCTTCAAAGATTTAATTGTAAAATGTTGGTAAAAAATCACCCAAACAGAAAAATATATGTTTATAATGATAAGGAATTGCCTCTAAGATATATCATTAAGTGAAAAAATCAAGGTACAGATGCTTCCATTTGTGTAATATATATATATATATATATATATATATATATATATATATATATATATATATACTTGTGTGTGTGTGTAGTTTCTTGTAGTCTATGAATATTTTGGAAAGATAAACAAGAGACCATTAATGGTGGTTGGGTTGTGGTTGCCTCAAGGGGGAAGGACTGAGATTAGAGACATTTCATTGTATATCATTCTACACTGTATGAAATTTTATCATGATAATGTATAACTGTTTTTTCCTCAAAAAAGAACTACGTAAAATCTTAAAATAAGGAAGATAATACAAATAAAATTAATCTAGACATCTTCTCGTTTCTAGTTAATGAGCTAGCAATGGGCAAATCTTAGGACGCTAGGACTTGGAGTTCAACAAAGTCTTGCCTGTACTATTTATCTGGGAATGCAAATAATCAATGTAAGAAAGGTCAGTATAAACATACACACATATGTGGACTTTAGGCAAGTTATTTAAATTCTCTGGGCCTTTGTTGCTCATCTGTAAAATAGAGGAAATAATATAAGGCTGCAACTTTCAATTAAATGGCATATGCAAATATATGGGTGCAGCAAGATCTACTCACAGGTCATAGCCCGCCAAAAAAATGGTAAAAGAAAGTGATGGAAAATCATTTGAATTTCTGTATTTCAAGGAAACAGGTACATTTCTTGGAAAGAGCCACAATAGAAGCCCAAATGTTCTGGAAAACATCAATAAACTACCAGAATAAATGGATTGATGCAAGTGACTGCTGCATCCTACACATGCTGGTCACATGGTTTTGGTTCATCCTTAACAAACTCTTAATGTCTGAATGCCTGGGAATCTTTGCTCAGGCGAACCCACGTCATATGCTGAGTTTCCTGCCCTTACTACATTTTATTAAGGCCAAGAAGTACTCTTGGTATTCTGAGAATCAATTTCCTGTGGTCAGGGGAGTTCTCCCCACATGAACAAACAATTCTTGGACACCAGGAGGTGTCAGCTCAATTTTTTTTTCAAAGATTTTATTTATTTATTTTTAGAGAGAGGAAGGGAGAGAGAAAGAGAGGAAGAGAAACATCAATGTGCAAGACACATCAATTTGTTGCCTCTCCCATACCCCCTACTAGAAACCCGGCCCACAACCCAAGTATGTGCCAACTGGGAATCAAACCAGTGACCTTTTGGTTCACAGGCTGGCACTCAATCTGTTGAGCCACACCAGCCAGGGCTCAACTCAATTCTCATACTCTGTGTCCAGACATAGTATCCAATTCCACAGGTTAAGGGCTCCATCCTACAAGACTGCCCCATCTGCCCCTACTGTCTCATAGTTGTTACCTATACTTTTGACTGTCTGGCTATAAATCAGAGGTTCCCAGTACCCACACCCTGGGTTTGATTAATTTGCTATAGTGGCAAACAGAACTCAAAATAAATTGTACTTACTGGATCACCAGTTTATAATAAAAGGATATAACTCAGGAACAGCCAAATGGAAGAAATGCACAGGTCAAGGTATGATGTAAGAGCACGTAGCTTTCATGCTTAACCCAATGCTCCATACTTCCCAAACCTCTAAGTGTTCACTAACCCAGAAGCTCTGCAAATCCAGTCCTTATTGGTTTCTATGGCTTCATTACATGGGCATGATTGATTAAATCATTGGCCAATAGATATTGAACTCAATCTCTAGCCCCTCACCAGAGGTCTGGGGGTGGGACTGAAAGTTCCAACCCTCTAATTACACGGTTGGCAAGCAGCCCCCATTCTTTTTTTTTTTTTTTTTAAAGTATATTTTATTGATTATATTGTTACAATAGTTCCAATTTTTTTCCCCTTTGCTCCCCTCCGCCCAGCACCCCCCCCCCAACAATCCCCTCTCCAAGTCCATGCCCATGGGTCGTACATACAAGCCCTCCCGCCTCACCCTTTCATATATTCTTCTTCTTCTTTTTTTAAAATTAATTAATTAATTAGTTAAATATTTTAACAATAAAAAATAACAATTCCTCCCTCTCAGACTTAAGACCCTTTACAATCTTATAAAGGACAATGGATGAAGGTCTCGAGCTCCTCTAGCTGCTTCAAGCTGGACATGGTCGTCGTCCTACCTACCCGTGGGTCAAGAAATCCCTAATAAGAGTGGGGATGTGGAGGGGAGGGTGGCCTTCCCACAAGGGGAAGGATCGTGCAGACTCCAGGTTGGTTGGCTGTCTCTGGACAACAGCATGCTTGGTTTGACAGGCTGGCATCCTTGTTGTATTCTGGGGGCAACAGGGTTAAAGGACATCATTTAATCCGTAACCACTAGATGACAAAAGACAGGTATTAATTTTTCAATGTCCCACATTAGGGAAAAGAAGGGCTTCTTTGGAGGAAGGTGTGCCAGGTACATCTCACCTGTCCAAAACCCTTTTGCCCATTATACTTATTTTGGACTGAGGGAAATATTTTAGGTTTCCCCCATCTCAGGCCTCTGGGCTTTTTCTGTCCAAGCCATTAGGATAGAAAAGAGAAACCAGTTTTAAAGTGAAGCCCACAGACCACCCCGTTCTTCACCAACCCAGCCACTTAGTTCAGCCAAACCATTGAGTCTCAGGAGGCAGCAATGCAGACAGGATTAAGTGAGGCCTATGCATACAGATAATCACTCAGGTAATGAGATTGTAGGCTTATGCCCTTTGAAAACAGAAAACACATGTTAATTTATGTAACATAACCCACATACAAGTCTCTAAATCTGTAGGACTGTCTTATCGGAAGGAAAATCCTTGTCCTTCTAATATTCACTGAACTTGCATTTCTATTCTTTATATTTTTATTCCCCCCCCACTAAAAAATTTTCTGTTTGTTTGTTTTTCCACTACAGTTGTCTCACTTTTTTTTCCCCCTCTTGCTTCCCTGCACCCTGCCCCCCCCCACAGTCAGTCCCCACCCAGTTGTCCATGTCCATGGGTCATTCATACATGTTCTTTGACTAGACCCTTCCCCTTCTTACCCCTTCTCTCCCTCCCATCTCCCCCTTTGTTACTGTTAGTTTATTCCTTGTTTACATACCTCTGGTTCAATTTTGCTCATTTGTTTGTGTTGTTCATTAGTTTCCTGTAACAGGTGACAGCATAAGGTAATTTTCTTTTGTTGCCTGGCTTATTTCGCTAAGCATAATTCTCTCTAGTTCCAATCATGTTGTTGCAAATGGTAGAAGTTCCTTCTTTCTTTCAGTACTTATTCATTGTCATTTTCCCCCTTTGTACTCGTGTTCCTCTCTGTCTCTCTGTTTCTTCATCTTCTTAAAGCAGACCCTTTAGCATCTCTTGCAATGCTGGTTTGGTGGAGATGTATTCTTTTAGCCTTCTTTTGTCTTGGAAACTCCTTATTTCACCTTCCATTTTGAATGAAAGCCTTGCTGGGTAGAGTATTCTTGGTTGTAGGCCTTTGTTTTTCATTGCTTGGAATATTTTTTGCCATTCCCTTCTGGCTTGTAGTGTTTCTGCTGAGAAATCTGATGATAGCCTTATTGGAGCTCCCTTGTATGTTATTAGTTGTTTCTCTCTTGCTGCTTTTAGGATTCTCTCTTTGTCTTTGAATGTTGGCATTTTAATTATGATGTGTCTTGAAGTGGGCCTGTTGGGGTTCATCTTCATTGGGACCCTCTGTGCTTCCTGGACTTGCGTGACTCTTTCTCTCGTCATGTTAGGGAAGTTTTCTGTCATTAGTTTTTCAAAGAGGTTTTCTATCCCTTGCTCTTCTTCTTCTCCTTCTGGAATTCCTATGATACGGATATTATTACGTTTCATGTTGTCCTGCAGCTGTCTTAGAACCTCTTCAGTCTTGTTCAGTCTTTTTTCATTTTGTTGCATTGTCTGGGAGTTTTTGTGTAGGTTGTCCTCCATCTCGCTGATCCGATCTTCTGCTTCCTCTAGCCTGCTTTTAATTCCTTCTACTGTGTTCTTCAATTCAGAGATCGTATTTTTCATTTCCCCCTGGCTCTTATTGATAGCTTCTATGTCCTTTTTCATGCTCACGTAATTTTCTGTGAGTTCCTTGTAGTTTTTCTGGAGTTCTTTGAAGTTTCCGCTGAGCTCATTCAGCTTCTCCATAATCCATGTTTTGAATTCCATATCTGATAGTTCGCTCCCCTCTATTTCATTTAGCACTCTTTCTGGGGATTCTACCTTTCCTTTTGATGGGAGGTTGTTTCTCTGTCTCCCCATTTTTTTGACTCCTATTGTTTGTTGGTGCTTCTTGGAATGATCTGCACTTCCTGGATCTGCCTCTGGTGGCGTCAGATCATGTACCAGTCTGGCCCTAGGCAGCCTGTTGGAGACTTCCAGGGATCTACTGCTGTTGTCTGTCTTCTTTGATTGTTAATCTATTCAATCTGTGATTAGCTGTCAGGCTTAAGGACTGTGGGTGTGGCAGCTTAATTCCTGTAGGCAGGGCTTTTGCTTCCCCTCAGGCTGACGCCACTTGGAGGGGAATGGTCTACCCGCAGTACTGGGGATGAGTCAGCACTGGGACCCAGTCAGCTGCTCCTCCAGTTCTCCCCTCAAAGCCACCGTGCCAAATTCTCCCCAAGTGTCTCCAGTCCTCTCTGCCTTCCCTCTGCTTGAGCCCAGGGTAAGTGGTGGCCAAAATATTTTTGTATGTGATCCACTTAAGAGCTCTTTTTCTCCTGCTGTTTCTCTCCGGCTAGCAAGAAAGCCTGTGGCTTTTCGCTTTTCACAGCTGATACTATTTTACTTTCCACTCTGTTGCTGTAGGCTGGGAAGCCCAGCTGGGGGTTTAGACCCTGCCCTTCTCAGGGGGAATCCCCGGCTGCTGAGCTGTTTCTCAGCCCCTTCAGCTGCCACCCGTGGGAGCCCAGCCAGCCCTTCCACGTCTCCGCACTCCCTACCGGTCACGTTGTGATGTAGCGGCCTTTTCTGTCTCTCCGTGGTTATAAGACTTCTCTCCAGCTGGTGTTCGGTTCGTTATTCCAGATGATTTCTCCAAAATTACATTGTAAATCCAGACTAGTTCTAGGAGGAAGTTAGTGTAGCTTCCACTTACTCCTCCGCCATCTTGTTTCTCCAGCCCCCATTCTTAAGTGGCTTCCAAAAGTCACCTGATTACCATAACAAAAGACAACTTTAAGCTCTCATATTTAGGAAATTCCAGGGATTTTGGAAGCTGTGAACAAGGACCATGGAGGAAGATCAAATACATATGAGAAATATATTTTAGTCATCTGCTATAAATCATAATATTGTGAGTACTTAAAAATCTTAGAAAGAATTCCATTAAACTAATAATACTTTTCTGGCACTTAATGGTTAATCTAAATTTATGTAGAAAAGTTATCTGTCCAAACAACTACTTCTCCAAAAATTTAAATTTAATAAGGTTTATTCAACTGCTAGAAGGTTGTAATTATATGACACAATCCTAGTAGCATATTCAAAATACACATACATATCTGGTTCAAATTTAATTTACATATTTACACATTTGACTTTATACAAAGGAGAAAGGAAGGTCATTAGTAGGTAAAAGAAGGCAAATAGCTTTTTAAAAAAATATTATTTATTTATTTATTTTTAGAAAGATGGGGAAGGGAGAAAGAAAGGAAGAGAAGCATCAGTGTGTGGGAGATACGTCAAACAGCTGCCTTTTGCACGTCCCCAACCGGGGACCTAACTGGAATTGAACTAGCAAGCTGAGCCACACCAGTCAGGGTGCAAATAGCTTTTCTATATTATTTTTTTCTTTTTAAGATTTTATTTATTTAGTTTTAGTGAGAGTGGAAGGGAGGGAAAAAGAGAGAAACATCAGTGTGTGAGAGATACATCTATCAGTTGCCTTGCCCCCAACTAGGGACCTGGCCCCCAAACCCAGTATGTGCCCTGCCTGGGAACAGATCAGGGTGACCTTTCCATTCACAAGCCAGGGCTCAATCTGCTGAGCCTCACCAGCCAGGGCACTTTTTCATGTTCTCACTGGCCTAATACACAGCGATGCTCCTAGGAACCTGGGTGTTTTCATTATATCAGTGTTGGATTAATTCAGCACATATTTATTGAGAACCTATCTATTATGTGTCAGACACTATCACAGGCACATTGAAGAAAGAGCTGTTAAAGAAAGATAGGTTCTTGCTTCTGTGCAGTTTGCATTCTCACTGAAGAAGATAGGCATGCACAGGTAAACATCTACATAATAAGAACTTTAGATAGTGTTAACTACTATGAAGAAAATAAAAGTGGATAATGTGATAATGACTTTCAGTGCGGGCAGGGCGTCTTTCTCTGGAGTGGCCTGGGAAAGCCTCTGTGAGGGGTGACATTAGCTGAGACCTGAATTTTGAGAAAAAGTAAGCTATATGTGGATTTGTGGGAAGACACTTTGCGAGAAACAAGAATTTGGGGCCTGCTTCCTGGTGTGTAGGATAGATTTTCATACTGAAGCCCAAAATGCATTGAGGAATTCTGAGCTGTGGGCCTGGAGAAAGGATCCATAGATTATTACAAGCCTGGAGGCATGAGTGATAATGGAACAGGCAGACTAGAGGGAGTCACATAGGTTTGTTAATCAAGGCTTGAGAGTGGGTGGAGGCAGGAAGATCAGTAGGCAGAGTGGTATAAGTCATAGGCCTAGTCAGGCGATGTTCCTATTAGCAGAAATCTGTACATCAGTGAGATCTGCAAGAGTTGAAGCCTGTTCCTAAGGCAGGCTGCTGTCTGCCTTGCTTTATACATCTCACTGTATGTGGGTGGCCCTCAGCTCATAGGTGTTGATTGAGAGCAGGACATCAGAAGCCTGCAGGTACACTCTGTTTCTAAGGGGGGAAAATATGGAGATGCTATGTTTCACCTCTGGTGAAACCAAGGGTTTTTATGACTTTGATTAAATTTAGCTTTAAAATTCTAGCTTTAGAAATCATATCTTTCTCCATGTATATACCCCTTAGAGACCTAGCCTTTTCTCATAATAAGCAACCTCTGAGGCAGCAGAAGACAATAGCCCAGACCTGACTAATGGTCACAAGGTCCTGGACCTCTGGCAGGCTAAAGATAACATCTTGCTCTAAGGTATGTTTCAGCTCCTGAATCTTAAGGTGGAATGACCCCTCTGTCCCCTCCCCTACTTTCCCGTGAAACCATACAGAAGGACTCCAGAACACACATCTCAGAGACCTCAGAGCTGTCCTCAAGACCTGAATAAATAACTTACTACCTTTATCTCACCTCCAACTAGTGAGCTCCCAGCACGACCCCAGACCCCTAACCAACACTGTCTTGAACTTTTGCCCTATATAATCTGTAACCTAAACACCATCAGGGAGTTTAGGCTTTTGAGCATTAGCTTCCTGTTTTTCTGGATAGTGCCATTCATAATAAAATAGCCAGTCTTTCTCTACTGCAATTCTCAGTGTTTAGTGTTTGGCTCTGTTAGCACCAGGTGGACGAACTCTTTTCTGTTCAATCACATTCATATAGCTTTATCTCACCAGTAGAATTATCTAAATGTTGTTGACTGAGAGAAACTTGAGTAGGGAGGAGATGAAATCTACTTTTTATTTCCAACCCAGATGATGATAATGAGCTTCACCGCATTCTAATTACTGATTTCTGCCTGGAGGAACATCTTGGCTTTTCCAATTAACAATAATTTAATATGTTATTGCTTATGCTTTGTTCTTTTTCTTTGAGCTCATCCAATTACTGCATAGTGCTTTTGTTTCTTAGCCCTAAACACTAGTTTTATTGTTTTTTATGAGATTTTTCCTAATGATAAAGTATCTCCAGTTGTATTTAAAATCATGGTTAAATGCTTCATATTTTTTGGCATGTGTTAAAATATTGGATAAAGTATTATTTTTTGTTACTCAGGGTATAATACAAGTTACAAAATATTGTTTTGAAATTTTTAAAACTAATGGTTTTTATCTGTTTAAACTATTATCAGTCCAAGGTATATGCAATTTAAAATAAATTGCATCTTCTTTGCAAATCAATGGCTTTGTTGATTGAATAATCAGTCCAGGAGCCATTCTGCAGTTTTCTGCCTTTCACACAGTGTGGGACTCAAACCATACAAGAAACACATGGATTCACCATATTCCTAAAATATTTCAGAAAGAAACCAACGTCTGGCACAAAATTTCCCAAGATGCCAATTTACCTATTTTTACTGAGTAATAACAATATGAGATCATGCATTGTCCCCCTCTGTGGGCTCTTAGATAGGTTTACTAATCTGCTGATGGGAGGGGAAAAAATAAGTATAGATTAAACACATTTCTAACAGTTTTTTCAGTCTACATTAAGAATAAATTATACATCATAGAGGCCAAAGCACAATTTTCATGACTACTCTATTAACAGAACTCATCAGCTTTATTTCATTGATTTTATTTATAGAATTTATGGTCTAATAGAAGAAATGGAACCTCTGAACCATTTGTCACTAAAAGATTACACTTTTAATCAGGTTGTGCACTTTGAAAAAGGTTTTACATACTGGAACATAACAATTTCTTAGCAACCCACCCTTCCCAAGGGATTGGGCAGTTCACCCCACTGCAATAAATCATCATGACCTTATACAAATAAATTTTTAGCAACAGGTCTGTGAGCACTCTCATTCCATTCCAATTTGCTAAAAAGCTCTTCAGTCGATTTGTGCTTATGTAAGAGAATGTGTTCTACATATTGATCTAACTTCACCTTTAGAAATGTGGACTAGGCTAGTAAATTTTGAACTTGCAATTGGAAGGACTGGTTAGTCAGGTAACCCTGGGCAAGTCACTGTAGCTCTCTTAAGCTTTGATTTGTCCCCTATAAAATGGTGACTGTGCTGCCTGCCTTCCCACCTCTCTAGGCTGTGAGGATTTACAAGTTTTGCAAGGAGCAGAGCATAATACATATTAAAGGGATGATAGTTATACCATAACCAAACAAATCCCCCCACCTTGAGCTGCTCTTTGTGGATTGAGCATAATTTCCTGGGGGAGATTCTAGTTTCTAAATGAATGAAACTTAAAGCCTTACTGGCTAAAACTTGTTTCTTGCATGGAAACATTGTCCAGCTCTCCCTAGAAATGTGCCCGTGCCCCTGTCTCTCTGACTTAGCTGCTTTATTTCCAACTACTCCTCTCTTCTTGCAGTTCATCCCCATTCTTTCAGACACATTTAAAGTCTAGTTTCTCAATGATGTATCCACAACACACTGATTTTTTCCCTATACTGAAGTCCCAGGGTTTTTATGATGGCCTAAACCATTTGATTAACTCTAGCTCATCTTGCCATCCTTCCCTGACCACCTCCACCAGGTCTAGGTTATGGGACCCTTGTCTGTGCTCCTGCAGGCCCTTGGGCATACCTCTTTTCTAGCACCTATTACACTTCATGTTTTAAAAAGCATTATGAGATATATATGATGTAAGTTTAAATAAAATGACATTTTGATCACTTATTTACTCACCACCAAATTAAGAAATAATAATATCAGTATATTGAAACCTCCTGGGCACCTGCCTCCCTAACCCTGAATTAATGTCCATTATTCCATGTAATTCTATATCATTTAACTACACATACATGTAAAACTATATACCACATAGTACTATTTGCTATGTTTTATAAACCTTAGATAGAATTATACTGGAAGTATTCTTCTTTGATACACACTTTTATTCAATGTTTTCTGTGAGATTCCTCCATGTTGGATCCTTGAGTATATTACAATGTAGCAACCAATCTGTCTAATTGATGAATTATTTTTCAAAAAATGTTTTAATATAATTAATTATGCTATGAACTTTTTTATTCTTGTCTTTTGCTGCACATATATTACATATTTATGTAGAGCATATACATAGAAGTGGAATTGTTGGGTCATAAAGCATGTATGAGCTAAGCTTTAATAAATATTAACAAATTGTTCTCTAAAGCAATTGCAGTCCCGTCATAATTGTATGGGATTTGCCCTTGGTCTACATACTTCCTAACACATAGTACAGTTAGGCTTTTAAAATCTTGCGGGTCTTGTGTAAGTCCAAGTCCACACTTCATTCTTCCCTATCCTGCTATGTGGTCCTGAAGGCAGGATAGTGGGGGTGTTCCCCTATTACCAGGAGGTCCATGCTCTGCATCCCATTACAGAGTCACCACATCATAAGTTAGAATCATACCTTCATCATTTCTATTGGAGCGACCTTTTCTTTACTGATTTATAGGATATTACATATTTTGGTTACTAATCCTGTTTTGTCTTGTTTTTTTTTTCTCATGTGCATTGCAAATATTTTCTCCCAATGTGTGGTGTGTCTTTTTACTTAAAAATATTTTTGTATGAATGTTTTAAACCACAGTGGCTCTATTTGTCAAGATGTTCCTTTTACAATGTATGCTTCATTTGTCTTCTTTAACTATTTTTCTATTCTAAAGTCATAGATACTTTTGTAAGTTTTTTCTTAATAAAACTTTTGTTTTTCACATTTGACTTTTAAGCCTTCTAGAGCCAATTTTTATATATAGTGTGAAATAGAAATCCACATTTACTTGATTGTCATATGGGTATAGCCAACTTTTCTAGAATAAATTATCGAACTGTTATCCTTTCCTCACTATGAAGCATGTTATGTTTCTGTTTCATGCTACTCTTCTTTTTATCATTTCAGGTTTAGTGTATATGCTGACAAAGTGAACACTCACACTTCATTTTATTGTCTGGTTATGTGAGTACTTCCCTGCAATAATTTCCTATTGCTGTTATAACAAATTACCACAAACTTGAGGGTTTAAAACAACACAAATGTGTTCTCGGAACTGTACATTCTGGAGGCCAGAAGTCTAAAATCAGTTCCACTGCCTGAAACCCAGGTGTCAGCAGGTCCAAGCTCCCTCTGAAAACTTTAGGAGAGAATCTGTTTCCTTTCCTTTTCCAACTTCTATAGGCCTTCTGAATTTCTTGCATTCATTGCCTCATGATTTCTTCTTCCATGTTCAAGGTCTTAGCAATTTCAGATCTCTCTCTGCTGAGGTTGTCACATAGTCTTCTCTCTTGTGTAGTAGAATCTGCCTTTGTCTCCCTATTATGAGGGCACTTGTAATTACATGTAGAGACTATCTAGATTATCCAGGATAATCTCCCCATTTTGAAATTTTTAATTTAATCACATCAAGCAAAGCTCCTGTTACTATATAAAGTAACATTCACAGGTTCCAAGGATTAGGACCACACACTCTATTAGTCCTCTGAACGTCTTAAGGACTTGTGGTCTTATTAGCCTTTAAATTCGTAGTGCATTAAAAGTAGCAAATGTTTAGAAAAAATTCTCTGAATAAATGCAATTTTGTTTCATTTCCATGCTACAATTGTTAACTCCTTTAAGGAAGACTTTGTATTTTTAACTTCTTTTTTACTTTCCAATGAATATACAACAGCATAGATCCTAGTAAATTCAATACTCTTGAGTAAATATGGTAGAGTAGAAAGAGATTTAGAATCTAGTCTTAGCTATATCATTTATTAACCATGAATTATAGGGAAAATTCATTTTTTAACTTCTCTGGAATTCTCTTTCATTATTGATATGATGGAGAGGAGGAAAGTGCAAGCCTAACTAGTAAGAACCCAAGCCCCACACTTCTGATGCATACAGAATATTTCTGTTGTGATCTGTTTTATATAACCACTAAGCTTTTTAATATCCAGTTTTGTTCAAAAAACAAAAGATTCTGCTTCTTTAAAAATTTTTAAAAATTACTGTTCTTATCACAATCCACCATGGGGATACTGAAACTCAGAGAGGTGGACGGCTTTGCCTCCTGAACTTAATTTCTGAAACCACTGCCTTGAAACCATTTAGTTGAAAAGGCCACTAGAACCACTTGCATCCTTATCTTGAGGGTTGCTAACATTCTCTCTTGTCTTAATACACAAAGGACAACTGTGTAAACCATAAGATACCATATGAATATATGATCAGTGGCATATGTCCTATAGGCGGACAAAGATTGAAATCTGCAGTAAAGTCCCATCAAATTGCAAACCACAGCAATTGTTTGGTAAGAAGGAATAGAGGAACACCAGACTGATCAATAACCTAGAATGCTTACTACATTCAGTGTGGTGAGGGGTACAAAATATTCCTTGAAAGCAAGAACAGTATCTTATTCCTATTCTCATGCACACATTGAATAGATGACATGGTATCTGATCCCAAAGAACTTGTACTTGTGTTAGTATATAACATTGTATGCACAACTTTAATCTATTTCTATCAATAAGACAGCCAAGATGATTAGATTCACTGCAGGCCAATATTTGCAGTTACTCAGATATGACTTCCATTGTCTCTCTCTAAACTTCATCTTAAAGCTTGTAGAGATTACTCTCATATTTCCCAGAGATAGTAATAAAATTAGTAATAAGGAAGATATTAGCTTTTTCCATGTATTTCCTTAGGTTTTCTGAAAAATAAAATAAAATCTAAACCTCATTTTGTTTTATGAGGAGAAATGTTTATATACTCTGCTCACTTACTGTTTGTGTGACCTTAAACAGTCCCTTTCTATTTTTGTGCATCATTTTCCCCATTTTTAAAATGACGAAATTGAGGCTAAATGACCTCTGAATTCCTCTTCAGATTCAAGGCTCTATACTATATTATTACATGAGTAAATATATCACTTTAACTAACTGAATTGGCTTTCTTAGCTGACTGCACCATTCAATAACTATTTAATGCTTACTAGGTACAAGAATTTAACTCAGAAAAAACAAACAGCAGTAAAGTGTTTGTTCTGTTAGTGATAGATAATCTTGTTTGGTGGTACTGATTGTGACTTCTGGATATTTTTTTCAAGTTGACCAAGAATAACTATGGCAACAACAGTTAAGTGGATATTTGCCCTATTGTAAAGTGCCATAGTCTTAAATTCCTCCTCTGTAGCAATGATAAGGGAGGAAGATACATGTCACTCATTTCTGAAGCTCTATTAGTTTAAATTAATGCCATAAGTTGGGTGATTTTAATGGACTTTTCAGAAATTCTGTGACAGATCATTTAAGGGTAGAAAAGCAATTTAACCTACTACCAACAAAATTAGTTTAACATTTTTAATGCTTCATTCCATCCATATAACTTAAATCAATAGCTGGGTTCTTGAGGAATGTGGTAATCAAAAAAAGATTAACATTGCGAGCTTTTGTTATAAAAATGAAGTGTAGTCTTTTTGTTTTTAATGATTAAAATCAGGAAAATTTATTTATTATTATTTATTTTTTTGAGATTTTATTTATTTATTTTTAGAGAGAGGCAAAGGGAGGGAGAAATAGAGGGAGAGAAATACCAAAGTGTGATTGTCTCTTGCATGCCCCCAGCGCCCCCAGCTGGGGACTTGGCCCACAACCCAGGCATGTGATCTGACTGAAAACCAAAGCAGCGTCCCTTTGGTTCACAGGCTGGCACTCAATCCACTGAGCCACATCAGCTAGGGCAGAATTTATTTTTTTTAAATTGCATTATAAATAGTATAAGAAAAGGTGGATGGAAAAATCACATGATATGTGAAAAAATTAAACTAGGCTTCATAAAAAAGAATTTTTCAAAAGGTGGAAAATTTAGAAAAAACACAAAGAAATCACTTGAGATGTAAATGAAATTAATTACATTTGAATTGGTTATATTATTAATTTCTTTGTTGCATTGTAGTGACTAACTATAGTGCCTAGAGTTAACAAACAGACAGTATTTGTTAACAAGTTGAACTGCTTACCAGATAAAGATATATGAATATTTCTCGTCAGTTCCTTAGTATGACTTGGTAGGAGTGATGCCTCTCAACATGCCTTTCACACAAAGACACTTCTGAATATTTCCCACACATGTCAATTCCCTAATCCTTCCTTAACTCCTCTTACTCTTGTTTCAAATTTTACAAAGAAGACCCAAGAAGATCAAAGTCATCTGTTTTTAATTAAAATTTTTTTATTGTTTATGCTATTACAGTTGTCCCAATTTTCCCCCTTTTCCCCATTCCCCCTTTTCTCCCTTCCCTACAGTCAATCCCCACATTGTTGTCCATATCCATAGGTGGTAGATGTGGTATTTGTCTAGTCCCTTTACCTTCTTTCAACTGGTCTAAACCCCCCTTTTAAATTTTTTTAATTTATTTATTTTTGGGGGGCCACCCCTGCTCCATGACAATTCTCCCCTCTCAGACTTAAGACCTTTTACAATCTTATAAAGGACAATGGGCGAAGGTCTCATGCTCCTCTAACTGCTTCAAGCTGGACATGGTCGTCGTCCTACCTACCCTTGGGTCCAGAAAACCCTAATAAGAGTGGGGGTGTGGAGGGGAGGGAGGACTTCCCACATGGGGAAGGATCTTGCAGACTCCAGGTCAGTTTGAAGCTATCTTTTGTGTGTTCCTTCAAAGCCCTTCCCTTTCACTTTCAAAGTCCTCTCTGTTCACTCACACTTTCATTTTGTTTTTGTTTTAGAAAAAAAAAGTATCCTTCCACTACTTTGATTTCATTACTCTTCTCTGTCTCTCTCTCCCCAGCATATTTATTTCTCCTTTTCTGTGTTTACTTCCTATACTTCCATCTCTAGCACTCATCTTTCATCTATGCTCCAGATCAAACCATCCTAATTTCTGGGTGGATATTTTCAGGTAAATGTTCCTTAGACTCCTTAAACTCAGTGTTTTTTAAATGAGACTCACCATTGCCTTATAAACTCCTTATGCAACATGCTCCACTCCTGATTTCCTCACTTTGTTTAATGACATTACATAGTTACTTGGTGTCATCTTGAATCACTCCTGCCTCTCACCATCCCTTACATCTATGTAGTCACCAAGTCTTATTGATTGTAGACTATAATATTGATGGCATTTGACCTGTGCTTTGTGGTCAAGTTAATGTAATTCAAGCCCTCATTCTTTCCTAATATCACTAAAAATGCCTCCCAAGTCATCTTTCTGTCTCTATTTTCATTTCCCTTTATTCCATTCTTCATACTACTCCCAGGGTGCTTTCTTACTATACAGCTCTAATCATTTCATGCACCTGCTCAAACATTTTTGCTGAATCCACAGAATAAAACCTAAATGAATAATCATTGTTATTCTATGTTCAGCAGCATGGCTTGATCTTCTTAGGAACTTTGCTTCTTAGACCTACTTAACAGCCCTCTGTTCTAGAAATGATCCCAATACATCCCTATCTTTGTAGACCTTATCCCCTCTATTTGCAATCTTGTTCTCATGTTGCTTTATCAAAACTCAAGGACAATTCAACTTTCAAGACTTTTCTCTATGTTTGAAGTCTCTCTTTCCTGCTTTGTGTTCCCTTCATTCTGTTTTTTTTTAATTTTACTTATTTATTTTTAGAGAGAGGGCAAGGGAAGAAAAAGAGAGGGAGAGAAACATCAATGTGTGGTTGCTTCTCTCATGTCTCCAACTAGGGACCAGGCCTGCAACTCAGGCATGTGCCCTGACTGGGAATTGAACCAGAGACCCTTTGGTTCGCAGGCTGGTACTCAACCCAATGAGCCACACCAGCCAGGGCTCCCTTCATTCTTATGAGGTTTGCTTTATAGTTGCTATGTTTCTACAAATCCTGGCACAATGTAGTGCCTATATGTTTGAAGTGAATTGAATCAATACATAAGTGATACAATACACTAACCTATGGATTATTACAATATGTTGTACCATGAGAAATCACTGTTTCTTTTGCAAAAAAAAAAAAAAAAAAAAAAAGATTATCAGTTGGTTATTTCATATGGTTTCACCTAATACTTAGTTCTTTCATTAGATTTTCTATTATTTCTTTTTTTCTGGGAGGGAATTTTCACAATATAATTGGGTCATAATATAGGTATAGTGCCATGGCCTTCATAGTTAGAATAGAGAATGTTTACTAGACATTCTTATTTGTATTTCTACCTTTTCAGCATTCTCATTATATTCCCTAGACCAGGTCACATAAATCACTACACTGAGGTCATGAATACTCAAGGCTAATGACCAAACTGAAAAAAAAAAAAAAGGCACATGCACTTAATAGAAAACAGTCACTTTGGTCCAAAACAGTATGGCCAAGCATCCTAATTCAATGAAAAAAATTAATTTTGGTTCAGCTGGTCTGGTTCAATTGAGAAGATATTAACACATTCTTGCTGCATTTTACAAATGAACTGAATTCTAATTCCCTTCTTTAAATTCATGATAGTCTATTTATAGGAATTACTAAGGAGTTTTCACAAATGAAATTGAATACACTTATAACCTCTCTTTAATGCAGTGCATTCCATTGAGCCCAGAGAGGTAAATGATTTCTTGAAAATGGATGTCCTACAGGATGCCAATCAGTATATTTGAATTACACTTTGCATTTCTCCAATTATCAAATATGTACTTTGGAAGTCAATAATAATTGGAAAGTATATGGTTTGATTGTTCTATAATTAAAATGTTATTTTTTTATTATCCTGGTCAATTAATCTTCTTAATGGATTTATCCATTTTCAACCGTGTCTCAGATATTATATTTTTCTGTTAATTTTACATATTAGCATATTATGGGAAGGATAACATGATTCTTTAAACTTGACTGGCTAACATACAATTAATTCTTTACAAATGTTCCATAAGTTATAATTTGGAAATATATCAAGTTTTTTTAAGTCATATATCCTTAAATAAAATAAGGCACATATTCATCTCCCCTTTGGATTTTGAAAGGAAAGAAATAGGTGCCTTGCCAGCTTGAATTCTGAAATAATTTTATGCTTAACCTATGCATCTAAGCCAGTGGGACACCTTTAAAAACTCTTCCCACTTATTGCCAAAGCTGCAGCTGCACTAAAAAGAGGCTCAGTAAATTTCTCTAAGCTCCACCTCAACTCTCTATCATCCATTTCACTCTGGTGCTATATATCTATCCCACTTTATCATTCCTAGATTCTGCCCATCTGCCTCATTCTCTTGTTCGTAATCCTATGTTGGGGTTGTATTATCTAACTTCAGATTTGAATTTCTCCCTAGATACTATCACTCGACACTCTGCAGTCCAAGGACCAGAGCCCTACACCCGTAGGATTATAGCCTGGGAACAATACCCAAGGCTTCAGCTTGTCCAAGAACAGAGTTCAGACACTTTGCCTGATTTAATATTGACCATTTTGTAACCACAAAGTCAAACCCACATACCAGATGCTTTTGAAAGTTTTCATAACCTAGGATTCACGGCAAATGCATTTTTGATAATTAGATTACAGATGTTTGAAAAGAAGGAGGATCTTTTTGTATGTCTATTGGCTATCTGTATGTCCTCCTTGGGGAAGTGTCTATTCAGGTCATTTGCCCGTTTTTAATTGGGTTGTTTGTTTTTTGGTGTTGAATTTTGTAATTTCTTTATAAATTTTTGATATCAACCCCTTATCAGATGTACCGGCAAATATGGTGATTGCTTGGGGGAGGGGGTGTAAGGGGAGTAAATAGTAATGGAAAAAATAGAATAAAAAGTAAATAAAAAATAAAAAGGCGGGTGAGTGAAGCAGTTCAACAAAATTATTTGGAATTAGTGGATGTTAAGTTTGAATCCCTGCTCAATCACATATTAGCTGATGATACTGGAAAAATTCAGAATTTCTAAGGGTTTCTATTTTTAACACCTTTCCTGTCAATTTCTTAGGGCTGTTGTGAGAACTAAACAAGATAACCAAAACAAAAACACTTTTCAAGAAAAGGAAAATTATCCTTATTGAAACAATGAAGACAAGTAAATAATATTTTGAAAGGAACAAATCCTTTGATACTTTACAAAGAGGCTAAAAAAATAAGTTTCTAAAACTTAAAGGCAACCTAGAAAATCTTAGTTTCCTGGGGTTCCTGGAGCCTTATAGAAAAGGTAATTATTTATATTAACTGGCTGTTGCCATTTTCTACTTACAATTTCTCTCATTATACCTTCACTCTGATTCCTTACATGCAGAAATGGCTGCCTTTGTATTTCATGTCTTCTTTCCAATATTGAGAGTAACTGAGCACAGTGACGTGAATAATAGCCAATCTGCCACAGCACACACTACACCTCATAACATGATTCATCAATGCAGTTTTTGGTAGTACAATGTTCTTTGACTTGAAGTTCTGGAAGTTTATGGTTTCCCTCTATATTAACTTTGAACATATCATGTCAACATTCTAAAGTACAGTGGCTTTGGACTGAAGATATGCTGTATTTTGAGGGAGGACTCAAAATATAGAATTGTGGTTTGTAGACTAAATCAATCCTAAATTTTCATGCCCATGTTTACATAAAAAATAACTGTCACACTACAATTTGTCCAATTATTGGCTTCACCAAGTATTTCATTGCCTTTCCTTAGTTGTCTATTTGTAAAGAGCAAGTCTGAGTAGAGCGACTACCAAAAGCTTTTCAATCAAATGAGCAGTGTATAAAGTAAGCAATGGTCATGCTGAAGGCAATCCCATTTATGTCCTGTCTGCTTACTTGTAGATTTTTAAAAAATCCCCAAACACTTTCTGGGAGACTCTTTTTTTCAAGTCTGTGGGATACTCTCTTTGTTCCAGGACATCAACCATTTTCATATCCCTATACCTCTAAAGTCATATATCTATAGAAGAGTCAATTCTCTATTTTTAGCCTCACTAATGACCAATTTTCACACAGTGGAGCAACCTGGCCAAACAGTGACCTGAAACAGCATGTAAGACAGAGAATGTGTAGACTTGCCATTACAATCCAAAAGACTGGTTCTTAAAAGCTGCATGTGGCAATAGTTAACTCTGGGGCTGTTTAAAAATGGCACCCACAGAACAACTTTGGGAGTTATTTTCAGCACAGTTTCAGATAGAAGTTGAATTCATGTTCTAGGACAATAGAGCAAGCCCTTTCATGGGCTGAGCTTGACATTTTAACTGATAGATACATATTTCTTGAGCCCTTGCCATGTATCCAAGGCTGTCAAAGTGACTGAATTGTTTGATTGAGCTAGAAGGCAAAAGTCAAGTTTTAAAGCACAGATCACATTTATGAAGTGAAAAACTAAAATGAAAATGGTTGCATAAAAGAGCCTGAGACACCTTAAAAATTCCCACCAACAGTGTGCCTGAAGAGCAAGCTGGGGAACAGGACACAACAAGGGACAGCAAGAGCCATGGTGCATATGGCCACAGAAAGGGATGGGGCAAATAAGGACAGATCAGCAGTTCTCCTGACTGTTTCTTCTAATAGTCACTAGCTGTCTTAGGAGGAAACACTCCATGTGTCTGTTCTCTTTGGCAGGCAGGCAAATTAGTCAACTGGAAAATATGAACCGCCTACTATGTATATTTTTCTCCAGGTACTACAAGATGGGAATATAAATAAATAGATAATACGGTCTCCAGACTCTAGCTGCTTATACTCTAGTTAAAAAGTGAAGATCTATGCATAACAATCCTACACTAAAAGTGTTTGCCATATGCTAAGTGAAAGCTATAGGTTATAAAGGTTATAAAAGTTCAGAATTTCTCATCTAGGTCTGGCTGGTGTGGCTCAGTGGATTGAGTGCCAGCTTGCAAACTGAAGGTCACTGGTTCGATTCCCAGTCAGGGCATAAGCCTGAGTTGCAGGCCAGCTCCTCAGTTGGGGGCATGTGAGAGGCAACCCACACATTGACATTTCTCTCTCTCTTTCTCCCTCCTTTCCCCTCTCTCTAAAAATAAATAAATAAATCTTAAAAAAGAGAATTCCCCATCCGTTTCAACCACTTTTCACCTTCCTTCCCTGACTTCACAGCGAGGGCCAGCCTTTCCAGCATAGGCATTCCGAGAACCTCCATTTTACTTCCTATTTCCTTTTTTGATCCTGTAACTTTCTGTGATTATTTTATTTGTAGCTACCTCCCAGATATAAACCTGTAATCAATATGAAAGGCCAAGAACTTTTTCTTACCCACAACCATATCTCCACCATGAGGCAGAGTGCTTATTTTCTTTTTCATGTACCTAATTTAGTATATTTTTCTAGTATTTATTTTTAGGTAACTTTAATTCAATATAATTTAAATACACAAACAGAATTTATTTAAATGTTCAAGTTTTGATACATGTATAAAGCCATGGAACCACTAATACAATCAAGATACAGACCATTTCCATTACCTCAAAAAGTTCTCTAGAATCCCTTTGCAATCCATCCTTACCTCTGACCCTGGATCCAAGAAACCACTAATGTTTTTGACAACATTTTCTAGGATTTCACATACATAGAATTATACAGCATTTACCCTTGTATCTAGTTTCTATCATTCAACATAATGATTTTAAGAATCTTCATGTTACTGTGTTGTCACAATAATTTTTGTGCATCCTACAAGAATGCTTTTTGACAAAGAATGGATTTCAGTCTTTTAAAGTTTTATTTTATTTTATTTATTTGAAAGAGAAAGGAAGGGAGGGAGAGAGAGAGAGAGGAAGGGAGGGGGAAAGAGAGGGAGAAAAACAGCAATCTGTCATTGCCTGTATTGCACAACCCCAGCTTGGGGCCTGGCCCACAACTCAGGCATCTGCCCTGACTGGGAATTGAACCAATGACCCTTTGGTTTGCAGGCCAGTGCTCAAGTCACTGAGTCACATCAGCCATGGCTCTTGGTAAATTTTTTATTGAATTTATTGTGGTTACATTGATTAATAAAGTTATGTAAGTTGTAGGTGTACAATTCTATAATGCATCATCTATATATTGTATTGTGTGTTCATCACCCCAAGTCAAGTCTCCTTCCATCACCATTTATCCCCACTTTACCCTTTACTACCTCCTACCACCCCCCTTTCCCTCTGGTAATCATTGTACTGTTGTTTGTGTCTCTGAGGTTTTTATTATTAATCCTATCACCCTTTTCTCCCAGCCTCCTAACCCCCTCCCCTCTGACAGCTGTCAAGACTATTCTCTGTATCTATTAGTCTGTTTCTATTTTGTTAGTTTATTTTGTTCATTAGACTCCACATATAAGTGAAATCATATGGTACTTATCTTTCTCTGATTGGCATACTTCACTTAGTATAATACTCTCCAGGTTTATCCATGCTGTCATAAAAGGTAAGATTTTCTTCTTTTTTTACACTCAAGTAGTATTTCATTGTGCAAATGCACCACTGCGGGGCCCTGGCTGGGTAGCTCAATTGGTTAGAGCTCCATCCTTATTCACCAAACATTGCGGGTAAGATTCCTTGTCAGGGCACATACAAGAATTAACTATAACTAAGTGGAACAACAAACTGATGTTTCTCTTTTTCTTGTGTGCTCCCTTTCTCCTTTTCTCTCTCTCTCAATCGATACAAAAACAATTTTAAAACTGTTCCACTGCTTTTTTATTTACTCATCTATTGATTTTAAATATTTTATTTATTTTCAGAGATAGGGGAAGGGAGGGAGAACGAGAGGGAGAGAAACATCCATGTGCAAGAGATACGTCAATTGGTTGCCTCTCACACAGCCCCAACAGGGGACCTGGCCCACACCCAGGCATGAGTCCTGACTGGGAATTGAACTGGCTACCTTTCAGTTTGCAGGCCGGCACTCAATCCACTGAGTTACACCAGCCAGGGCTTATCTACTCATCTACTGATGGGCACTTGGGCTGTTTTCAAATCTTGGCTATTGTAAATAATGCTGCAATGAACATGGAAGTGCATATATTCTTTCAAATTAGGATTTGGGGTTTCTTCAGATACATTCCCAGAAGTGGAATTGCTGGGACATAAGGCAGTTCCACTTTTAATTTTTGAGATAAGTTTATAGTTTTCCATAGTGACTTCACCAATCTACATTCCCACCAACAGTGTACAAGGGTTCCCTTTTCTCCACATCCTTGCCAGCACTTGCTGTTTGTTGATTTATTATTGATAGCCATTCTGACAGGTGTAAGATGGTACCTCATTGTGGTTGTATTTTGCATTTTTCTGATGATTAGTGATGTTGAGCATCTTTTCATATCCCTATTGGCCATCTGTATATTCTCTTTGGAGAGGTGTCTCTACAGGTCCTTTGCTCATTTTTTAATTGGATTGTTTGCTTTTTTGCTGTTGAGTTTTTAAATTCTTTATAACCCATTATCAGATGTTTCATTAGCAAGTATGTTCTCTCATTCAGTGGGTTGTCTTTTCATTTTTTTGATGGTTTCTTTGCTGTCCAAAAAACTTTTAGCTTTATGTAGCTTCATTTTTTCTTTTGTTTCCTTGCCTGAGGAGATATAGCAGAAAAAAATATTTCTATGAGAAATGTCCAAGATTTTACTGTCTATGTTTTCTTCTAGGATTTTTATGACTTTGAGTCTAACATTTAAATATGTCTTTAACCCATTTGTGTTTATTCTTTAAAAAAAATTTGTTTATTTATTTTTAGAGAAAGGGGAAAGGAGAAAAAGGAGAGAAACATCACTGTGTGGTTGCCTCTCACTTGCGCCCCCAACTGGGGACCTGACGTGCAACCTAGTTATGTGCCCTGACTGGGAATCGAGTGTTTATTCTTATATATGGTGTAAGAAGGAGGTCTCTTCTCATTGTTTGCACATTATCTGTCCAATTTTTCCACCATTTATTGAATAGACTATTTTTATTTCATTGTATATTCTTCCCTCCTTTGTCAAATATTGACCATAAAGACATGGGTTTATTTCTGGGCTCTCTGTTCTGTTCCATTGAGCTATATGTTTATTTTTATGCCAGTACCATGTTGTTTTGATTCTTATGACCTTGCACTATAGGTTTGATATTGTAGCTTGATTCTTCCAACTTTGTTCTTCTTTCTCAAGAAGCTGTGGCTATTCTGGGTCTTTTGTGGTACCATATAAATTTTTGGAATATTTGTTCTACTTCTGTGAAATATGCCAGTGGCATCTTAATAGGAATTTCCTTGAATTTATAGATTACTTTGGGTAGTATGAACCTTTTAATGATATTAATTCTCCCTATCCATAAACATGGTATATGCTTCCACTTATTTGTATCTTCTTTGATTTCTTTCTTCAGTGTCTTTTTTTTATAAAGATTTTATTTATTTCCTTTTAGAGAGAGGGGAAGGTAAGGAGAAAGAGCAGAAGAGAAGCAGCAATGTGAGAGAGATACATGGATCAGTTGCCTCTTGAACAACCCTAACTGGGGACCTGGCCTGAAACTCAGGCATGTGCCCTGACTGGGAATTGAACCAGCCACCCCTTGGTTCACAGGTTGGCATTCAATCCACTGAGCCACACCAGCCAGGGCTCTTCAGTGTCTTATAATGTGTCCAGTAAAGGTCTTTTACCCCCTTGGTTAAATATATTCCTAGGTATTTTATTTTATTTTTTATGCAGTTGTGAATGGTATTGTTTTTTAAATTTCCCCCTTCTGATAGTTCATTATTGGTGTATAAAAATGCAACTTATTTCTGGTTATTTATTTTGTATCCTGCTACTTCAGTGAATTCATTTATCAGTTCCAGTAGTTTTTTGATGGAATCTTTAGGATTCTCTACATACAATATCATGTCGTCTGTGCATTTTTGTTTTATTCTCATATTTTCCATATATTATTTCATTAAGTTCCTCAGGACAAATGAACATGTTTGTTTCAAGGAGAGTGAAATTTTGTAGTTTTTTAGCAAGTGAGACTCCTTACCAGAGGCTTCAAGTTTTCCTCACTGTTAAATGAACTTGGGTAATGTATTGAAATGAGTATCAACTGATTTTATACATTTGAAACTCTGGAGTTAACCTTCTTCTTCTTCTTCTCCTCCTTTTCCTTCTTTTTGTCCTTTTTCCTCTTTGTCAGATATACTAGTCATTGATTTTTACTTGTAATGCAGTTGACTAAGAGCTTGTACCAGGAGTAGGAAATCTGTCGGATCTGCCATTCACTTTTCATTAATTTGTGTTTATGTTATTTGTATTAGCCTGAAAGCTGAGTTTCTTTGCAGGAATATTTTTAAGTTACTTATCAATTTTTAAAAGGTTTCGTCTTTTTTTCATTTTATTTTTTTCCTTTTTTTTTTATCTTTTCCCCTTTTTATTGAAGTTATTGGGTGACACTGGTTAACAAAATTATACAGATTTCAGGTACACAATTCTGCAACACGTCATCTGTATTGTGTGTTCACCACCCCAAGTCTCCGACCATTACCATTTATGCCCCTTTTTTCCTCCTCCACCTCCCCCAACCACTTATAATTATGAACACCTGACCTCACCCACACATAATTCTACTATTTTAGCACAATCTCTCAGTGGCTTTTCCTTGCAACACCACCAAGCACACTAATTTAATAATTACTGTTGACAATGGATTTATGTTGTCTAACTTTATGTACTTATTTTTTAGCTGATAATGTAAAGATATTTTGTTGCATATAATTCTCACTTTTTTATTCCAAACAAGCATTCACTTGATTTTTTTTTTTTAACTTGGAAATTCCTCCAAGATTTTTATTTTGGTAGTCTTTACACAGAAAACAAAATAGATAAAGAAAAACAAAAAGTAAGTACTGTGTCAAGCCTCAGTCTTTTAATACTTTAAATGCATTGTTTCTAATCCTGCAACACCTGGTTGTGGGCATGCAAAAGGCAATCAATCGATGTTTCTCTCACACAGGTATTACAATAATAAATCAATACCTCCGTGGACATTGGATAATGACAGTACATGCTCAAGTCTGCCAAAATTCCTACCTAGTGGGCTCCCTCTAGGAGCCAGCACAGAACTGCTTTTACTGGCTCGGATGTACAGGCCAAAGGCTATAACCAGAAAAACCCACAAACCCTGAGAACATAAACAAAACTGGTAGCCATGACTCCATTATTCCAAAGAGTAATCACCAGCAATTACTCTGCCAACCAATCTCACAAGCCGTGGTCCTCACCCCTACCTTGTTTCACAGCCCCTCCCCAGACTCATTTCCTTTCCACCTGCCAGATGTGTTTAGGCAGCGGGCACCTTGAGCGGGCATGCAGAGGAACTCTAGGTGACTGGGAAACTCCACAATTCCACAGGCAGTTAGAATCTCACCAGAGTCGCCACTCCTGTTACTGAACAGCAAGTGGGGTCCTGCTGCCCACCACCACCCTCTAGGCAAAATTCCAGAGGCAAAGGTTTGGTGATAAAGGAAAGGAGTCTTTATTCAAAAGCTACACAATTTTGGAATAAGTTTTCCACTTGCATTAGTCACTTAAGCCTGTCATTCAAAGCTAAAACTTTTAACTCTTTAGTTACAGCTTTAATCACTTAAGCCTGTCAATTAAGGCTAAACTCTTTAACTCCTGAGTTCCCCTAACATTCCAGATTAGTTTTTAATGATTCCTATAGGATTAGTTTACAAACTAAAACAACATAAGATACAAAACTACACAATTTTGGAAGAATGACAGACTTCTGCCTCAAGGCCCACCCTCTCTAGAATACCCAAAGAATAATAATCTTGCAACCCCTCTGCTAGGCCAGCCCAATCCTAGACTGCACCCAGAGTTCCTTCTGTCCAAAATACCATCTGCAGGCAGCTGTAGCACAATCATCCAGGCACCCTCAAGGAAAAAAGTCAGAGAGCCAGTCTCTGCCCTCCTTTTATTTTAAATCTTCCAGTCCATCCATGTCCACCAGAGGCGTTCAGCTTTTCAGCCAGTCCAGTCCTAGTCTGTTTACCATTGCCTTGGGCAACCTCCTTCTTCGGCCCCTCCCTACTCTCTTCAGTGATCTGATCAGATCTCTCTCTATCAAAGTGACCTGTGCCAGGTTTGCTCACAGCAATGACAATTATGTGGCTTCTCAATTATGAGTTCTCAGATGGCAAGTAAGATTTTTCCCTTTGGCTTAAGACGGTTCTTCGTAGTTACATTCAGCATCTCTCCTCAGTAAGTTCTCTGATGCTGACAGAGGGAGACCCCCTGGTACCCACCTTCTTTCCTTTCTCTCCCATCGTGATGAGGGAGGGCTTAGCTGCGGCTCAAGGTACATTCACTGCATTCCCAGGGCTCCTCGCCAAGGCGACTACGACTCTGTGTTTCAGAGCTGACAAAACACCTTCTCCAACATTCTTTGCGCTGAAGGGTGTTTTCCTCCCATGTCGATCCCCTCTTAACAGACCAGAACGGGCAGTGGGTGAGGTCTTTCTCTGGCCCCTGTGCTGGCAGGGCTTGGCTCAGGTGTGGACCCTGTGGTGCTGCAGGAGGTGGGACCTGCGCTTGAAGGCCTTCCCGCACAGGCCACATTTGTAGGGCTTCTCCCCCGTGTGGATGATGGAGTGCTGCAGCAGGTACGTGCTGCGGTGGAAGGCCTTCCTGCACTGCGTGCACACGTAGGGCCGCTCTCCTGTGTGCACTCGCCGGTCCTGCAGCAGCTCCTAGCGGCAGCAGAAGGCCTTCCCGCACGAGGCACACTCGAACCGTTCGGTGCACAAAGTAGTGCTGGACTAGGTGCTCTCTGTTGCTGAACACCTTCTCGCAGTCCTTGCACGCGAAGGGCCTTTCTCTGCTGTGGGTCCTTTTGTGCTGAATGAAGGCGGAGCAGCGGCTGAAGGCCTTCCTTCACTTGGCACACTTGTAGGGCTTCTCCTCGGTGTGGATCCAGTGGTGCTGCACTAGGTAAGAGCTGAGCTTGAAGGCCTTCGCGCACTTCAGGCACGTGTAGGGCTTCTCCCCAGTATGGATGAGGTAGTGCCGGATGAGGGTGGAGCTCTGGCTGAAGGCTTTCCCACACACGTTGCACTCGTAGGGCTTCATCCCCATGTGAAACCGCTGGTGGCAAGCAAGATACCACTTCCTGTTGAAACCTTTCCCGCACTGCTTGCATTCGTAGAGGTCTCCCCACCTGGTTCCTGGGGCCTTTCTCTGGTCCCTGTGGTCCCGTTCATGGTGAACATCTCTCTGGGAGACTCTCTCCTCTGACACCCTAGAGTGCAGACTGTCATCTGTCCCCAAACCGATATCTTGTTCAAGGCTCCTTTTCCCAGGATGGGTCTCCTTGTGGGGTCCGTCTTGGGCCATACTTCCAAAAGCCCTTCCCGGTCCCTGGCTTGCTCCAATTTGGAGTCCCTTGACGATTCTGGAGTCTGGCTTCCCTGGAACAAGGCTTCCTCACACAAAACTGGCTGAGTGGTGCTTGGTTCTCTGGTCTAAAGTTTTTCTCTGTCGCCTGGACAGGTGCTCCATGTGAGGCTTCTCACCGTGCATAGCCTGTGCCTGTGCTCCAGCAGGTGAACCAGCTCTGGCCTGGGAACCGGGCGCCCCAGGGAGACCAGGAGCCTGTAGGTCTCCAGCATCACTTCCTGGTACGGGGTCCTCTGAGGTGGGTCCAGCAACTCCCACTCCTCTGGGGTGAAGGTCACAGACACATCCTTGAAGGTCACTGGTGCCCAGAGAGGTTATAAGTTCCAAGATCTCCAGCGTCATATAGAGGTACAGGCGTCTCTGAGTCTCATCAAGGAACTCCCACTCCTCTTGTGAGAAGAAAATGTCCATGTCCTCAAAGGTTACACAGCCCTATGTACAGTCCATAAGAACGTCTGTAGTCATGAGAATCCTGCCGTTCCAGGTGCGGATGCTTCTGGCTCAGTCGCCACTCTATACTTCACACAGCGACCCCTCAGCCTGTCACTGTCTCCCACTCCGTCACACTGTGTGTCCCCGTGAGTGCCTCACGGTCGCAGCCATTGGGGCCTGGGCTGCAGGACGTGATAGGTGCTCCACCCGAGCTGCAGGGCTCCGTGGGATGAGGGGGGAGAGCCTGAGGACACGCACTCACCTCAGCCGGGCACCTTAGCGCGGCCACTGCTGTCAGACTCTGGATGAGCCCTTCCTGGAAAGGTTTCTTTATTTTAAGGTAGATTTTTGAAAATCTTTAGGTCAATGTAACCAGGCTCATAGAAAGGGTAATTAGTTGTAATCAGGAGAAAGTAAAAGGATGAGCTAGGCCACCACCATACACCCTTCTGTATCATGGGACTCCAGCTCTTTCCTTCGACACCATGCCCCCTTATGTAATAGGTGGTCACATTAATATCAATTAAGAACGCCAGTGTATATCCATGTATTCAATATTAATAGAACTTTTCTTTCTATCTTACTATTTGAGGTGAAATATATAAATAGAACCTACCTCACTTTGAAGACCATTTCTAAGCAGTGGAGGGTTATTGAGACTTCATGAGTAGAAGAGCGACATCATAAAAAAAGAGTGTTATATCAATGTGGGGATACCATATAGAAGGATTACCAATGGAAGCAGAGGGAATAGAAGTTGTGTTTGGTGTTCTTTTTTTCATTTATTTCTAAATTAGCATACTTAAGTAGTTAATACTCAAAGTAAAATATTTTAAAGGAATAAAGGATATAAAGTTTTCTTTCTCCTCTCAACTTTCAGCCCAACTCCTCAGCTAACTACTTTTAATAGTTTCTTGTGCATCCTTTTGAATAGTTTCTACGTATACATGTATGGCCATACTTGTCTGTTTACATAAATGTGATTAACTATTCATACTGTTCTGAAATTGTAAATAGAGAACCACCTGATTCTTTTTAAGTGCTACTGAGTATTCCATTCCATGTGTATGCCATAATTTTTTAACTAGTCCTCTTTATTTTGTATCTTGACCCTTATTAGAAACAATGTAGTGGCCATGTGTACATATGTCTTCATAAGGTTATTTTTTAAAGCAACTTTGCTGAATAAAAGCACATATTGGTTTTTATTGTTGAACAACTAATTGCCTTGGAAAACAGCAACCATTTCTTTGTTCATGATTTTGTGGGTTGGCAGTTTGGGCAGGACTTGGATGGCATATGGTTCATCTCTGCTCCATGTGACAGCAGTTGGATTCACTTATGAATTTAAATCTGTAGGTGGATTGGCTGAGAAGTTGGCTGGTCTTGGATGTCCTCTCTCTCCTATCAGGGCTCCAGCTCTAAGGGCTGCTACAGCTAGCATGACCAGGCTTCTCTTTCTCACCATAAGATCTCTCTCTCCCTGTGCTGTCTGATTCTCAAGGAGGTTAGCCCAGGCTTATTCACAGGGTTGTAGTGATACAAGCGAGTGAGAACAGAAGCTGAAAAGCTTCTTAAGGCATAGACTAGGAAGTCACACAATGTTAATTCTGCCACATTCTATCCATCAAAGAAACCCACAGCATCCCAGATTAAGGAGTGAGAAGATAAGCCACCAAGTTACATTGCAAAGACGTGTGTAAACAGAGATGGAATAAAATGTTTAACCATCTTTGTAAACAACATTCCGCAAGATGTGCCGATATTTATTTTGACAAATCTTTTATTCCCAAAGATTTTATTTATTTACCTTAGAGAGAGAGGAAGGGAGGGAGAGAGAGAAGGAGAGAAATAGTAATGTATGAGAGATACATTGATCGGTTGCCTCTCACGTGCCCCCATCCAGAGACCTGGCCTGCAACGAGGAGCATGTGCTCTGACAGAGTATTGAACCAGCGACCATTTGGTTCACAGGGCGACGCCCAACCCACTGAGCCACATTAGTCAGGGCAATTTTGACAAATCTTCTCAACTAGGGGAATATTGTAATTTACCCATTGTAAAGAAAGAGCCAAGTAGACTTGTTAACTGACTAGATATGGGGTTATAAGTAAGAATAGAAAAACATTTTGATGTTCAAAGCTAGGCTTCTATGTCATTACCCAAGTTTACAAAATTAGGGCTGGAAGAGCCCATAGGAATTATCTGCTCCAACTCCAACTTTTGCTCAGATTCCTTCTTCAAAGACATTCCCGAGGCACTTGAGCACCTTCAGTAACAGGGGAATACATCTTTGTCTCTTAGGATAGTCCATTCCAGTTTTGACGAGTTTCGCTATATGAGTTTCTCCTGAATCCAGCCAAAGTTTGCCTCCCTGAAGCTTTAGCTCTTCAGTCCTACTTTTTAAAATTGTTTTTCTATTACAGTTGTCCTATTTTTCCCCTTTTGCTCTCCCCTGCTCCACTCATCTCCCCCTTCTCACACAGTCAATCCCCATTTAGTTGTCTATGTCCATGTGTCATTTACACTAGTTCCCTGACTAGACCCTTCCTCTTCTTCCCCCCGCCCTTTCCCCCTCCCCCTCCGTTCTGGTCACTGTCTGTCTGTTCCTTGTTTACATGCCTCTGGTTCTGTTTTGCTCATTTGTTTGTTTCGTTTATTAGTTTCCTGTACCAGGTGAGATCACATAATATTTGTCTTTTGCTGCCTGGCTTATTTCACTTAGCATAATACTCTGAAGTTCTAGCCATACTGTAGCAAAAGGTAGGAGTTCCTTCTTTCTTTCTCCTGTGTAAATGTAGCACAGTTTTTTGACCCACTCATCCACTGATGGGCACTTAGGCTGTTTCCAGCACTGGGCTATTGTAAATAATGCTACTATGAACATGGGGGTGCATAGGTTCTTTTTAATTGGTGTTTCAGAATACTTTGGGTATAATCCTAGCAATGGAATTGCTGAATCAAAAGGCATTTCCATTTTTAGTTTTTTGATGAAATTCCATATCGTTTTCCATAGTGGGTACACCAGGATGCGTTCCCACAAACAGTGCACTAGGGTTCCCTTTTCTCCATATCCTTTCCAGCGCTTGCTGTTTGTTGACTTGTTAATGATGGCCATTCTGACTAATGTGAGGTGGTATCTCATTGTGGTTTTAATTTGCATCTCTTTGATGGTTAGTGGTGTTGATCATTCTTTCATATGCCAATGGGCCCTCTGTATATCCTCCTTACAGAAGTGTCTGTTCAGTGCCTTTGCCCATTTTCTACTTGGATTGTCTGTCTTCTTGGTGTTGAGTGGTATAAGTTCTGTATATATTTTGGAGATCAAACCCTTGTCTGAAGTCATTGGCAAATATGTTCTTTCATACAGTTGGTTTCCTTTTCATCTTGTTGATGTTTTCTTTTGCTGAGCAGGATCTCTTCAGTTCGATGTAATCCCTTTTTTTAATCCTTTTGTTACAGAACCCCTGGGCTACTCCAGTTGAAAACAAGCCCACGGGCTCTTTAGTTAGGGGCCCGATTGCCCGCCGCCAAAATGATAACTCTCAATACCAGAGTTTGGTGAAAAGAAAAAGAATTGTTTATTTAACAGTTATATAGATTTAGTTATTTGCGGATTTCTGCTGTTAAGTCTTATGCTCTTTAAAACACCCACAAACACATATCCTTGCTTCCCCCCCTTCCAAACCAGGCTAATTTTAGGAAAGTCAGAGAAACCATTTCCCTACTTTCCAAACACAGTTCAGCTTTACCAGCAGCTGCCAATCATTCAATCTGATTGGGGAGGTCCTTTCTGTGCTGTGGTGCCCTCCAGCTCTCAATGCACAGCCGCCTGGATTCTCAGCCTTCTTGCAAACTGCCTTCTTCCTGCAAACCTCGCGGATCTCCTCTCCTCAAAACCGCATGGCGAGAGCCTCTTAAAGCAGCCTGGAGACCCCTTCTCCAAGCCACATGGAGAAGGCCCCTTCACCAAGCCACGTGGAGGGAGCACGCAAGAGAGCGAGAGCCTGAGAGTGAGCGTGCGAGAGAGAGAGAGAGAGAGAGAGAGAGAGAGAGAGAGAGAGAGAAATTTCCGCAGCTGTTTATACATCCCAGTGGGTGCGGTAACCAGTTCTGACCATTCACAGAACCTCACGCAGGCTTTGTGTGCTTTCTCCATACCATCCCCTGGTTCCAAGTCTCCTCCCATCTACCTGAGACTTTGGATGCATTAAAGCCATTTTGCGTATAAAAGACACTAGCCACCAGCCTCAGGCATGTGGAGGCACTCTGAAAAGATGCTTCTTCTCCCCATCCCCCAGCCAAAAACTCTGGGGATTTTTGGACTCCCCTGTTTCTGTAATACTTTCCTTTATTTCCCTTGCCCTAGGAACTATATCAGCAAAAATATTGCTATGTGGGATATCTGAAATTTTACTGCCTGTTTTCCTCTAGGACTTTTATGGTGTCGTGACTTACATTTAAGTCTTTTGTCCATCTTGAGTTTATTCTGGTGTATCTTCAGTCCTACTTTTGATCTGAAGAATTCAGAAAATGATTCTATTCCTCTTCTGCTATTAAGGCTTTCAATAACTGAAGATTGCTACCATGTCCTTCCTTAGTCTTTTCTTCTCTCTCTCTTTTTTTTTTTTTTTAACTTTTTTAGAGAGAGGGACAAAGAGGGACAGAAACATCGATGTGAGATAGAAACATCAATCAGTTGCCTCTAGTACATTCCCTGACAGGGGACCAAACATGCAACCTAGGCATGTGGCCCCACCGGGAATTGAACAAGTGACCTTTTCTTTATGGGATGATGCCTAACTAACTGAGGCACACCAGCCAGAGAAGTCTTTTTTCTTCTCTTGATTAAATATCTCCAGGTCCTTTACCTGTTCACCACATTACACATTTTCCAGAATAGCCAAATACTCTATGGATAACTGTATTTGAATATGCTCCTCTTTGGCAATGTCTCTCAAAATATAGTGTCCAGAACAGATCACAGTATATATACAAGGATGGTCTGACGATTTAGTGTAAGGCAAAGCAGAGCCATTACTTTTTTCTTTGGACATTTCATATTGGTTAATAAAACCAACACTAGCTATCTTGGAAGCTGAATTTTATACTTTACTCATTTCTATTTTCAGTAAGTGAAAAGCTTATGCGTTCTTTTTCCAAAGTATGCTCTTTTTAGTAATGTGCCAGAAGACTCTAAAAATCCTGTCTTTCACCCTGGCTGCTGTGGCTCAGTGGATTGAGCGTCGGCCTGCAAGCCAAGCGTCGCTGGTTCGATTCCCAGTCAGAGCACATGACTAGGTTGCATGTCAATCCCCAGTTGGGGGCACGAGTGAGAGGCAACCACACAGTGATGTTTCTCTCCCTCTCTTTCTCCTTTCCCCTCTCTCTAAAAATAAAAGTAAATAAACAAATAAATAAAATTATTTTTAAAAAAATTCTGTATTTCCAAACCAGGACCTTCCTGCCATTTTTCAAGTGACAATCTTTTATTAAAAAAAAAATTGGCTTAATAAACGTTTTTTATATTCCTAGAGAGTGGTAGTACCAGTACTTGGCCATTTTATTTGTCAGTGATAATCTATGAATTGCATGCTTATGAGGGAAGGGAACAACATGAGATGGTCTGCAAAAATGTTATTGTTTGTTTTCTGTCCTGAAACAGTCTGTATATTGTTTACTTTGCAATTTTTTAAGTACAAGGGAAGCCTACTTCTCTGAGTTCAAAATGGGAAAATAAAGCTTACAATTAGAAATTAAAACTATCTTGGTTACAGGAGTGAGGTGTATTCTCTCCTAAGACACAAAAAACAGGTGATGTTCAAAGAGCTTGATTCTCCTGAGAAAGCCAAGAGGGGTAAGGTTTACACTTTTCATACTTTTAAATTAAATTAATTTAGTGTTTTTAATTCTTCAAATGAGGACAGTCTTATTGATTTTAGAGAGAGGGAAAGGGAGGGAGAGAAACATTGATGTGAGAGAGAAGCATCTATCGGTTGCCTCTTGTATGCATTCCAACCAGAGACAGAACCCACAATCCAGGAATGTGCCCTGACTGGGGATTGAACCTGTGACCTTTCAGTTTGTGGTATGATTCCCAATTAACTGAACCACACCATCCAGGGCATTTTTTTTTAATAAGGAAGGAATGTTACCAGCAAAGGATTGAAGAGCATTACAGGTAAAAACTAATTCTTCTTTAATATCTTCATTGTTGAAAAATTCTTCACTTCCTTCTGAGTTCAGAATCTTTCACTTGCTGTCTTATGAAAATAATCAATTAATCAATTTATGGCCTGGAAAGGAGAAGTGTCCCCTGATCTTTGAACAAGAATTTCCCTAAAATAAGAACTGGCTGTTTTCAACATAGATATAAAACTTTATATTTCTTTGTATCAATCAAAGTTCATCTTTTAGATTCAGACAAAGAATCTAACTTGGAGAGATCTTTAAGACTCCTGATTATAATGTAACAATACATTCACTTACCCTACCAAATTCTTGTGATAAATAGATTTTATATATATATGTTATGAATGTCCTTCTCTGAGTCATTAAAATATTGCTGAACAGGACAAGCCCAAATTTCCAGCTCTGCAATATGACATTAGAACGTTCTCTGCAGGATTGCAGTGAGCCATAATCAGCACCTTTCAGCTGTAATAAATTGACCAGGGCTGAATTCATCAAGCTCCACTGGGCACTCAGCCCATGCTTCTCTAGCTCATTGAACAGGACATCATGGAAAACACTACTCTCTTCTTTACGATGCCCTCATTTTCTTCCTCCCTGAATTCCTAGTTTTAAACTCAACAAGTTTAAAGTTGTTCCACAGACTGGTGTTTATTTAATCTTCATAAGAAAACACATTTCTAATGCAGAGATATTTTTAAATGTCCATAAAGTTCTTTAATTTAAAAATGCCAAATTCATGTATATACCAAATAAAGTGAAATAGCCCAATGCACACTATTCTTAGCTCAATCTGCCAGAGCATATTTGCATAATATCACAATGTACTGATTTCAGCTGTTTGTAATATCAGGACCAGACGGAGCAAGGCCAGGAAACAGAGTGGAAGTGGTAATAGATGCTACAATACTGTTTTTCATTAATGAGAAGCTTAAAGAATGGCCTCTAAAAAATAACACTTGTCAGAACCGTAAATGGGTACTGTCTAAGGAGTATTGATTGATCTTGACTAGCCAGGAAATTAGAAAGAGGAGAGTCGCAGTGGAACAATTCATCTTTGTCAATAAAAGGAATCTGTTTCTGTTAGAAGCCTTCTCTCTCCTGGTTCATAGGATGTAGTCTTCAAGGAATGTATATTCTGTAGCAATTTTCATGTGCTATCTTGAAAAGTCCTCCAATCACAATAATTATGTGTGCTTATACTTGTTGCTTTAAACTACTTTTAATCACATTCACCTACCAACACAAAGTACCATAGAAATGAAATGTTGACTCAACGCACCCAGGGGTTGTTTAATACTGTAACAATGAAAAGGTGGAAAGTTTTTCATTTGTGTCAAAACTGAAAATTGTAGTATTCTATTAAGTTGACCAAATGGTAATTTTTTTCATTGGAGTGTAAGTATCACAGGAACAGAGGTGTTACTTTGCTCAGTGCTATGTCCCCAGAACCTAGAGCATGCATGACACATAGCGAACACTCACTAATATTAATGGGGTGCATAAATGGATTAATTAATAACTACTTCAATACATATCTGCTAGAGTTTTACTATGGGCAAGGTACCAGGTAGCATACTAATAGAAATACTCACTCATTTATTCAACAAATACTGTGTCTCCTTTGTCTCAGGCATTGAACTAGGTTCTAAGGTTTTAAAGAAGGGGAAGATAGAATGTGCTCTCTTAGAAGTTATAGCCTAATGACAAGTAGCCAGAAGTAAGAGACAGACTCTAGACTTTGGAGCTAGCTATTTAAGAATAGAGGTGGGGAGGCAAGACATAAACACAAGAAAGTTAAATGAAGAGAGTTTAACATGCATAATATAAAGGCTACCATTCCCTTTTATGTATAGATCTAAAGCTTACAGACTCCAAGTGAAATTAAGTTTATGTCCACTTTTTTTTTTTTTTTTTTTTTTGGTTTGTTTTATGAGGGCTGAGATATCCTTACCTCAAACACTTAAACTTATCCTTTCCTTTCTTCTTAACTTTATTTATTTTCATTTATCATTTTTCTTTTCTGTATACTATAACCTGAACCCTCAACCAAACAGGAAACAAAATGGAGTGTGATATAAAACATTCAACCTTTCTGCCTACACCAAGAAAAGCAATTATACTTCATAATCTGTTGGCTGTATTATCTCAGCACTTTAATTTAGATGTAGTTACATTTGCATAACAGTTTGGCAGAAAATTTCTGAAGAGTTATTTTGGTTCTACAGATAGTGTGCCCAATGTCTAATAAGCAGATCTCCTGTGCAGTATTGCATTTTTATCTTTACAGAAAAATGGACCCTGGAGGTTCATACATTGGCAAAAGCTTTTTTTGTGAAGAAATAATATGATTAGCAGCATTGCTTTCCCTGAGAATGATAATGTGGTGAAGCCTGTTGAATTTTTGCAACCATAGTAACAATACAGGAGAAACTCAATGAAAATGGTATTTTAAAAATTTTGTATGTTTTACCTTTCTAATTATAAAAGAAATACATATTCATATTTATACATTTGGAAGATGTAGAAAAATATAGAGAGGATAAAAATCACTCATAATTCTGCCACCTGAAAATAAGCACTTTAATATATTGGAGAAAATCATTCTAGTTATTCTGTGTGTGTGTGTGTGTGTGTGTGTGTGTGTGTGTGTGTGTGAGAGAGAGAGAGAGAGAGAGATTTTAACAAACTCAGGAGTATATGCTACAGGTCCAGGATGGAAAATAGTTGTTATCACACATATCTTTCTAATTGATTGTTGAAGACTACTGATGAACTGAAGAGGATTCTCAGACAAAGATATAGTAATGGATTAGTAATGACTACCTTCTTTCTCTTATTCTTTTATCCTTTCTTCTTTTTACTTTTTATTATAGAACATTTAAAACATAAAATAAAATAAGCAAAATGTTATAATGAAACTCCATGTACCTATCACCTACTTCAACAGCTATCAACATTCTCTCATTCTTATTTCATCTATATCTCTCCACCTTCCCAAGCTACTTGATTATTACCTTTGTACACTTATAGGCAAAATGGCATATATTAAAATGTATACATTTCAACCACAGAATTTTAACAAATAGATACATCCATGTAATTCACTCCCATATCTAGAAAGTTCCCTTTGCAATCAGTCCTGCTCCTCCCCCACTTTGGAAGCAGTCAGAATTCTGAGTCTTTTAGAACTTCATACACATATACACATACACATACTTATAGAGTATGTACTCTTTTGTGTCTAGCTTCTTTACTGAGTGTAGTACCTGTGAGATTCATCCATATAATTGAATACATCAGTAGTTTTTTTTATTTATCGTCAAATGAATGAATAAATCATGGTTTGTTTATCCATTTTTTTCTGTTGATGAACACCTGATCTATTTCCAGTTTTGTCTATTATGAATAAAAATGATATAAAGATATAAACATTCTTGTGGACATTGTATGTAGATATATTTTTATTTTTATTGAATAAATATCTAGAAGAAGAATGACTAGGTCATAGGGAGGTGTATGTTTAGACTCTGTCAGACTTTTTCCAAAATGATTGTAACCTTTTCCCACTCTATCAACAATGTATGGGAGTTCTAGTTGCTCTACATCCTCACCCTCATTAGATGTTATCAACCATTCTAATGGGTATATTGGTTTCACATTCTGGTCCAGTCAATAGGATGACCAAGTTCCTAACATACATATATGTTTTTTCTTTTTTTAAACATCAACATGTGGTTGCCTCTCACATGCCTCCAACTGGGGACCCAGCCCGCAACCCAGGCATGTGCCCTGACTGGGAATCGAACCTCAACCCTTTGGTTTGCAGGCTGGCACTCAATCCACTGAGCCACACCAGCCAGGGCTTAACACACATATTTTAAGGCTGAGACCTAGTGGACACCAGTGACATCCCAGTATCTATGATGTCACAAAGGCTGCTCCCTGGGCAACTAGTGGCTAGAGTATAAGGACAGAGTGGGTGGGGATAAGCACTGATGCCTGGTGTCTTCCAAGGCTCAGGTTAGCTGGACAATCAAGCTAGGCCAATTAGGATCAAACATCATGTCTGGAAAAAGCTGTCCTAACTCCTATAAGCTGAAGAAGGAGACATTCTCCAGCACCACAAAAACCAAGCTGCAGTTTCAGATGAGCCACATGGACCGCCACCTGCAGGCAAACTGCTCTGCCCAGCACCTGAACTTTTCCACCCAAGATGTCTCCTCTGCCATTGTCAGACGCATAACCACCAACATTCTCAAGCTGGTGAGCAACAAGGACCACAACAACTACAGAGTTCAGAGGGCCCTGGACGACAAGCCACAGCTCAGCTGCCACCTGAAGGATGACACCAATTCTCAGGTGGATGAAATGTTCCAGTCCAGCAAGAACTGCTGATACCTTTATCCCAGAGACTGGAGGGAGTCTACACAGCCACATCCATTGTGAAAATCTCTCACAGAAAGAGCCTGTGCTGCTAACACCTGCACATGCTAATAAAGAATTTAAACCTATGGGGCTGCTTCTGATTCCTCTCAGTTTTAGTCATATTATGTTGAGGTTGTCTGTGAGACATTCAAGAGAAAAATTCCATAGAGATTTGAAGGGACAGAGGGAGTGGTCAGTGTGGGCTACTTGAATCTGTTATTTCAGAGGAACATAGGTAATAGTGTGGGGAGTGGCCCTGGAGGGAGTGCCTGGTTGAGGGGAGGGGACTCCTTCATTGGCTCTGAAAATGTAAGGCCTTGTAAGTTCAGAAAGTTGGCTGGGGGCCTCCTAGATATGTTGAATTACCATAATGATGGTGGTTGTTGGCTGGAGCTGCAGAAAATGAATGAGGTGTAGAGGCTTTATTCGAGATAGGGAATGCCCAAAGGTCAGAAGGTGACAGCAATGGGGCTGGGCTGGAGTGGGTTGCATAGTGATTGGCATGGATTTAATGGGGCAGAAGCTTTTACATGAAGGTTGAAAAGTAATGGGTGAAATATTAAACAATCATACAAAAGAGGAATTATTGTTATGTCCATTTCATTTATTATTGATTTATACCCTCATTCCAAAAAAAAAAGAACTTGAAGTAAGAATTATTAGATAGATGGTGCTGTAATTCTTCCTGTGTAATATGCCCTTCTGTCCTCTTTTGTGGACAAATAAATAGGGATGTTATATATAAGCTACTCTCTGTCCTAAGGCATGCAATTCAAGCAGCTCTTAGTGGTTATTAAATATTAGTGAATGGACCTATTTGTTAATTTATTCCATTGTAAATATAATTATCAATTTCATTCTCAGGTGAAACACCAATAAGTGTAATAATCATTTATTTGATAGGGCACCATAGAGTTATAAGTGATTGAATAAGAATTTTAAAAGCTATAAGTATATTCTATGTAAATTCTGTTCCAAGTGATGGACTCAAAAGAAAGTGTTACCAAGCAAACCGGGCTTGTTCATGTGGAGCTTTGGTGTATGACCTAACAATTAGTATTGAGAAAAACAGGTCTTCGTTTTCAATATTTCAACCTTGGGGGGTGGGGCAGGGGAGCACTCTTGCTCGGAGCTCTGTTCTCTCACAAAACCCAGCACTTCCCTTGTTCCCTGAAAGGTTATAAACCAAAGCCAAGCCCAATAGTTCCCCATCCCTTACCTGTCAGCTCTCTCCTTCAGGATCTGGGGTACATTGTCCTCAGTCTCCATATAATAGTACAGGAAAGCATCTGCCATGTTACACTGGATCAGAGTCGTCGTCGGCAGCCGTCCGTCTCGAGAGACGATGGCGTAGCTTCTTGAGAGTCTATCTGCACCGCCGAGAATGGCTGTGCAGTCCGACTCGGGAGTGACAATCCCTGCCACACTTGTTACAGGTGAAGGCAGATGGCTGTTGTTGCTGCTGCTGACGCTGCTTCCGCCTCGATCTTTTCTGGACCGCCTCCTCGTTGCGCGCAGCCTCCGCGCGTGACGTACCTTGCCTGACCGCGAGCCTCCAGGCTAGGCGGTCGTCTGCTTGAACTTCCCATGTGTTGAGATTGATGGAGCATTGTGTCATGTCCTTTTTGCAGATGTCTTTGAACCGTAGTTTTGGGCGCCCTGTCATCCTCTTGCCTTCTGCTAGCTCGCCGTAGAGGAGGTCTTTGGGGATACGGCCTGCATCCATTCTTTTGACATGGCCGAGCCACCTGAGGCGTCTCTCGCTAAGAACTGCATGCAAACTGCTCATATTGGCTCGCTTCAGCACCTCGGTGTTGGGGACCTTATCCTGCCAGGCGACATGCAGGACGCGTCGCAGGCACCTCATGTGGAAGCTGTTGAGTTTCCTTTCGTGCCTTGCGTAGGTGGTCCACGTCTCGCTGCCATAGAGGAGAGTGCTGAGTACGCAGGCTTGGTAGATGCGCAGTCTGGTTTTCTCAGTGAGGCTGGAATTGTTCCACACTCGCCGGTTCAGTCTGGCCATAACTGTGGCTGCCCTGGCGATTCTCCGGTTGACCTCCAAGTCGACTGACAGAGAGCTCGAGATGGTGGACCCGAGGTAAGTGAAGTCGTTGACAACCTCCAGGGTGTATCCGTCGATGGTGATGCATGGGGGAGTCCCCGTGCCTTGAGCCATAACATTCGTCTTCGTCAGGCTGATGGCTAGTCCGAACTCCTTGCATGCGTGGGAAAGGCAAGTGACTAGCTGCTGGAGTCCCTCTTCGGAGTGTGATGTCAAAGCTGCGTCGTCGGCGAAGAGCATCTCACGGATGAGCACCTCTTTGACTTTGGTCTTGGCTCGTAGACGGGCCAGGTTGTAGAGCTTGCCATCGGATCTGGTGTGAATGAAGACACCCTCGCTGCAGTCCTTAAAGGCGTATTGGAGGAGCATGGAGAAGAAGATTCCGAACAGCGTAGGCGCGAGGACGCAGCCCTGCTTTACTCCGCTGCTGACTGGGAAGGCCTCAGAGGTTGCGCCGTTGTAGGACACCGTGCTGTGCATGTTGTCGTGAAAGGACATGACCACAGCAAGCAGATGTGGTGGACAGCCAATCTTCCGTAGCAAGCTGAAGAGTCCGCTTCGACTGACCAGATCAAACGCCTTCGTGAGGTCAATAAAGGCGAGGTAGAGTGGTTTATGCTGCTCGTGACACTTCTCCTGCAGCTGGCGTAGGGAGAAGATCATGTCCACTGTTGATCGGCCAGCTCTGAAGCCACACTGGGACTCTGGGTAGACGCGGGAAGCAAGGGTCTGCAGGCGGGCAAGAGCGACCTGGGCGAATACTTTGCCGACGACGCTGAGGAGAGAGATGCCCCGGTAGTTGTTGCAGTCGCTGCGGTCTCCTTTGTTCTTGTACATGGTGATAATGTTGGCGTCTCTCATATCCTGGGGGATGTAACCCTCCTTCCAGCAGCGACAGAGTAGATGGTGGAGCGGCTGTAGCAGGACTGGTTTCCCGCTCTTTAGGATTTCTGGAGGGATTCCGTCGCTTCCTGGTGCTTTCCCGCAAGCAAGGCGGTCGATGGCTTTGCTGAGCTCTGCCGCAGTAGGTGGGGTGTCTAGCTCCTCCATGACTGGTAGGTCTGGGATGGCTTTAAGAGCAGTGTCTGTTACGGTGTTCTTCGTCGCGTACAGCTCGAGGTAGTGCTCGGTCCACCGCCGCATTTGCTGTTCCTGGTCAGTGATGACCTCACCTGTCTTGGACTTAAGGGGGGCGATCTTGGAGGGGATTGGGCCTGTTGCCTTCTTGATACCCTCATACATTCCTCGTGCGTTGCCTATATCGGCGGCTTCCTGAATGCTTCTGCACAGGTTTAGCCAATAGGTGTTGGCACAGTGGCGGGCGGTCTTCTGGACTTTGTTCCTGGCAGCCCGTAGAGCTTGAAGTGTACTGGGAGTGGGTGTGACCTTGTAAGCCAGTAGGGCCTTCCTCTTAGCCTCGATCACGGGTTCCATTTCTTCCCAGTGAGCCTCGTACCAGTCAGCGTTCTTCCGCTCTTTCTTCCCGTAAGCAATAATGGCGGAGTTGTATATGGCGTCGCGGAGACGTGGCCAATTGGATTCGATAATGTCATCTGCCGCCACTCCCTCGCCGAGTGCATCTTCCATCTTGTTGATGAATTGCTGGGTCTTAACTGGGTTGCTGGCACAACTGGTGTTGATGCGTGGGCGACCCTTCATCTTGGAGTGGTGCAACCTCTTCGGCATTATGCGCACCTTGCTTACCACGAGGGCATGGTCCGTGTCGCAGTCTGCACTGTGGTAGCTGCGGGTGAGGAGGGTGCTGCCAATATCCGTTCTTCTGGTGATGACGAGGTCAAGCTGGTGCCAATGACGGGAGCGGGGGTGCCTCTATGACACCTGGTGGATCTCTTTGCACTTGAAGAATGTGTTTGTCACGCACAGGCCGTGGTGACACGAAAGCTCAAGCAGTCGCTGACCATTCTCATTGATCTTTCCTCTCCCAAAGTTTCCAAGGCAGGTGGGCCAGGCCATGTGGTCGGCTCCTACTCTTGCGTTGAAGTCTCCAAGGAGATAGAGAGCGTTACTTCTGGGAATCTTGGATAACGCTTCGTCCAGTGCATGGTAGAACTGTTCTTTCTCTTCGGTGGTGGCGCAGAGGGTTGGGGCATATGCGCTAAGAATGCTGACTGGGCCGAAAGTTGTTGACAATCGGAGGGTAAGTAATCTCTCTGTGCCTCCTGTGGGTGGCTCTATGGAGTTAACAAGCGTGTTCTTCACAGCGAACCCAACACCGTGCTGTCTTGATTGGTCCGGAGACTTCCCTTGCCAGTAGAAGGTGTAGTTGGTTTCTCTGATAGTTCCGTTGTCGGCCAACCGGGTCTCCTGTAGAGCCGCAATGTCGATGTTTAGTCGTGCCAGTTCCCTATCGATGACAGCGGTTTTCCTGGCACCCTTGATCCACGGAAGGTCTGCAGTAAGTCCGGGGCACATGGTCCTGATGTTTTGCCTAGAGGGTGGCGGCAGGCAGCAGGACCCCAAATTGCTTTTCGGTAGCATAACTACTATTGAATCAAGATTAAAGCATTTCCATCTCCCTAAAAATTATCCTGTGTCTTGTTGTATCATCCTTTCCTCTAGCCCCATAGCCCAAGGCAACCAGTGATCTACTTTCTGTCTCTATAATTTTGCATTTTCTAGAACTTCATGTAGACTTTTATGCTTTGCTTCTTTCACTTAGCGTAATGCTTTTTGAGATTCATTTGTGTTGTTTTGTGTATCAGTATTTTGATCTTTTTTATTGCTGTGGATGTCTGTGACGCGATATTCTAGCGTCCGCATCGTTTAGAGCTGCGACTCAGAACATGGCGCGTTCCTAGAAGCCGCTTTCGGCATCAGTGGGCGGCGGCGCGTGGACTTGCAAGCGTGGGGCGCGGGACCAACCGACGCCACTTCGTGTTGGACAGTGGAAGCTGGAGAGCCGGGCTATTCGGACTGAGCCAATTGGTTTCCATGGATCTCAATAGTGCCAGCACTGTTGTTCTTCAAGTCTTAACTCAGGCCACCAGTCAGGATACTGCTGTGTTAAAGCCAGCTGAGGAGCAGTTGAAACAGTGGGAAACACAGCCAGGTTTTTATTCAGTGTTGCTGGTAAGTTGCTTAAAAATAGTTATTATTTTTAATAAAATGAGACACTATTCTATTGTTTTAAAAACCTACTTGTGTTGGTGGTTTACTTAGTGAAACTGATCCAAATGTTTGGCTGCCATTGCACTGCCATTTACTAATTCGAGGCATGGCACTTGGAGGACATTGAAGAGATGTTTATTGTTGGGTGAGTATACCCAAGCAGGGTATTGGTAGTATCTGCTTAGAAGGTTACACTGCCAGTTTTCTATTTTAGCCTGTAAATGCTGCCCTCAAGACTGTAAAGGAGGAAAGAGGAAGGACATCTCTAAAATCAGAGAAGGAAAACTCTGACTCCAAAAAACCTCCGCTGCCTTGCGGCATACCTCTTCAGGGGAAAGGCTAAGGGAGTAAACCCCGACAGAAAATCCGGAGCCGGAGTCCCTAAGGCGGTTTGACGTTGTAGTCAACACCGGCAACTCCTGCGGCGCACCTGAAGCCAAGCTGTATTGACTTTGTCTTTCCCTTGGACCCTTCAGCTGCGAAGAGAGGGGGGGTCTGCTGCATGGGCAACAGCAGACCCTCCATATCACCCTGCCCAGGCTCTGTAGCTTCAGTTTCACTTGAGAGGACACTCCAGCGTCATCGCAAGATGTCGACTCAACACGGGAGGAGACAGATACCGGTTATAAGCTCATCCGATTGGCGAAGGAAACGAGCGCCAGGGCTCTCCTCTGACGGTGGGAGAGGTCATCGCACCTCACTGGACAGCTACCGTCTCGCCATGGCTCGCCTGCCCCACTGGGTGCGTGGGGATCAGAGAGGCGCCTCTCGAAAAGTGGGCCACAAAACACCCGCACCAGTTAATTCCAAGCAAACAACAAGAAAGAAGCCTCCGGCTCTTCGCCTGGATCAGAGTGAAGTCCAGGAAAGGCACAAATCCTAAGGAGTGTTCTCACCATATGTCCCAAGTTCCAAGAGTCCATATAGAATCCAGATCTGCAAGGCAGAGTCTTTGGTGGCTTAGGGGTCAGCTAACGTGGGCACAACCAATGCAACAGCATGCCTGCTTTCTTACTAGCCCAGGCCACATGGCTGAATTGTCACTACAAACTGCATAACTGCTTGCTGCTTCCCACATGGCTGCTACAACCTGCTCCTACATCATGGCCCCCTCCATCATGCTTCTCCAACATGTTTCCTCTCTCAAGGCTGCCCACACTTTTTTTTAATCCTGAAAGTCAGGTATACCTTTTGCCCTTGGTGGGTAACACAGCTATTATTTAGCTACCAGCTTGCTATATATATGCAAAGTACCGTAAAAGCTGTATTATCTCCTTCCCCCATACCTCAAACCATGGGCTGTGGGGACTTTGGGGATCCCTCTCCTGCTCTGTTTCAAAAGTACAATTCTTATAAACTCTTCCATGCACTGCATTAAGTTAAAAATAGGTGACATATTACACGTAAAAAGCTGAGATTAATTTTTATGAACAGTAATTATTCACCCTCCTTTGTGAATGTTGATATCTGAGGTTTTCATTTGTTCACCAGATGCTCAAATGCCACACTTTGCTGCCTCATGGCCTTTTCATTGAGAGCTGGTAAGAGGCTGTTCAGATAACCTGAGCAACAAAATTTGATGGACTGGTTTGAAAATAGCAACTCACCACTCACTGCCATGTGATCTTAAACATTCATTTATTACCTCCGAGCATCAGTTTCCTTATGTAAAATGGGAGTAAGAGTTCCTCCAACTTTGGGTTTTCACAAGGATTAATTCAATTTATGCCTGTAAACTGCAGTTTAGCACAATGCCTAGCATAGAGTACTCTTCATAAGTAGCTGCTTATATATCTTCTTTCATAAATACCAGATGTTTAGGTATGCTTCCTCAAGGTGCAGCTGGATCTGGTTCTTATGTGATTGCTGGATGATTGGGCCATGAGCTCTGGAAACTATACCTCAGTGAAACTCATGGAGAGACAAGAGTGCTACAAAGATAAGATGTCAGAGTTAGAACAGGGAACTAGACAGTCCATACACTGGTTTCCTCTTGACTTCTCACTGACTGGTGACCTACTTTATCTTCGCTTTCTACTATTTGTCAAAGCAGAAGGACCCAGCTAAGCCCTTGCCTGCTATTGAGTGCTCTGAGAATGAAAGTAGTAATATTGAGATTGGGTGTACAAGTCTTTGGAATATGTGCTTGTATAAATGCAAGAAAACTTTCTGTACTATCTTTTACTCAAAATCTAATATATCTCCTCTGCTATGGTGCTATCATTCTGACAAATCTACCCTGTGCTCTGTGTTCTATAAAGTTTTTCTCACTTTGGCTGTTGAGAATACAAATATTCTCAGCCCTAAGGGACCTTTGGAAACTGTTTAGCCTAGTGCTTTATAGTGATTCTATTTCCTGTGCCTGGTAGTTTCTTCTCATGCATGCACAAGAGTAACACACCAAAGACTCAAAGGAACACATTTGCATTCTCTAGAGTTTTCTCTCTGCCATTTTCTCCTCACAGGTACTCTGTGCCATGATTGATTACTAGCTGCACTGGCCTCCTTGAATTTTGATTTTTGACTCTTCAGTTCAGTAATACCACCAGGCTGTGCTTGGGTTCACACCTCCCTCTGCATTTGGAGAGATCACCTAATTTATTTCTTTTCCCTATGTGATAATAGTCCTGTTCTACCTGTTATCCAGCCTGAAAACAATTGATTCATGGATTGTATCCAGTTTTCTAGTTGCTTAAGCCAGGAGAGTAAATCTGATCCCTATTACTCTATTGTGGATGATTGCAGAAATCTGTTACAAATTTCATGGTTTCTTATTTCCTGCTGATCTTTTACCGCTTTCTTTTATTTCTTTAAGCATAATAAGCATAGCTATATTACAGTTGATTACAGATTGTTATAATCTCTCAAGTCTATTATTTTTCTATTGTTGCATAACAAATTGCTACAAATTTAGTCACTTAAATCAACAACCAATTATTAGCTCACAGTTCTGTCAGAAATTCAGGTGGAATTCTTTGCTTGGGGTTTTCACAAAGCTAAAATCAAGTTTCTTGGGGTGTTACATCTCAAAGAATTTAAAAATGAGCATTCCTGTGTTGTTGAACTGCTTGATGTGCTGGGTTCTTGGGAAGCAGGTGGGGGTTGGTCCAAGGGGGTGTGGGATGCTGGAAGCATGCATCTCTGAGGCCGGTATGGGGCCCCAGGGACCTGAGGTGAGGGTCCCAGCTGACAAAGGCAGGGTGCTTGTGCCAGGACTCTGAGTGGGCTTTCAACCACCTTTAACCTTGTTGAGAGTGCCCCTGGGGAGTCCAAGGACCCCATGGCCAAGGCATTGCCCTTGGGGTGTGCAAGACCAAAAGTATTGTTGATTGAGTTAGCCATCATGTCGACACTTTACCTGGATTATCACATTTAACCCTCACAATTGCACAAAGTGGGTACCACTAGTACCCTGGTCCATGCTGAATGTCACGTTTGAAAATCGACAAGTGATAACAAATTTGCACAGACTAAAATGAAAACAACAAAGATAACAGAAGAAATAGGAGTAAAAAGGAAACAACTCCAACATTTAGAAGATGCTTGTGATGACATCATGCTGCAGATGACTGACTGCTTAATGATACCTTATCAAACTAGTGATGCTTTCATTAGCCATTCTCACAAAGAAACACAATAAAAGCATAGAAATATTTGCAAGGGGAAGCAGACACCCTAGAATTCACAGTGGAATTAATTCAGCAAGTGATAGCATATTTGTAAGTTCAGTTATATGTAAAAATTAGGAGCAACAGAGACCTTAAAGTCAATGAACATTAAACATTTTATAATAGTTTTTAAAAATCCTTACCTGAGGATGTGTTTATTGATTTTAGAAAGGGAGGAAGGGGGGAGAGAGAGAGAGAGAGAGAGAGAGAGAGAGAGAGAGAGAGAGAGAGACACACATTGACATAAAAGAGAAACATTGGTTGTCTCCCAAACCCATAACCTAGGTATGTGCCCCAATTGGGAACCACACTCACAACCTGATTTCAGAGAGAGAAATGTCATTGGTTGTCTTTTGTACATGCCCTGACTGGGATTGAGCCCACAATCTAGGTATGTGCCCTGACCAGAGATCAAACCTGTAACATTTTTGGTGTACTGGATGACACTAATCAACTGAGCCTCCCGGCCAGGACTCTAATACTTAAAAAATTTTGTTTAATATGTTTTAATATTGTTTATAATTAAAAAATTAAACATTTCTTTTGACCTACTAATTCCACTTCTAAAAATTTATCTTAAGAAAACAAACATGAGCCCTGACTGGTGTGGCGCAGTGGCTTGGGCATCATCCTGCAATCCGAAAGGTTGCTGGTTCGATTCTGGGTCAGAGAACATGTCTGGATTTGGGGCCAGGTCCCTGGTTGGGGGCATCCAAGAGGCAATCAATCTATGTTTCTCTCCCTTTCTCTCTCCCTTCCCCTCTAAAAATAAATAAATAAAATCTTTTAAAAAATAAACATGAATATATATTAAAACTACACATATGTTCAACAGAATATTATTGACAATAGAGAAAGACAGTAAATAACCTTAACACCCAGCAATAGGAAACTGGTTACAAATATATATATGGTACATGCATACAATGGAATATAATATATTATATAATAATAAAATATATATTCATTGTATATATATATACTTATTAACATTCATGTTCCAAACATATTTGATGACACAAATTATGTCATTTTCAATTTAAAAACAAGTTATAAAATTTTACATATAACATGCTCTTATTTTTGTAAAAAATAGAATAATGATAAAAACAAATGGATATATATTCTCAAGTTAATAGTTAGTATCTCTGGGTAGTGGAATTGGAAGTAATTTCATTCTTTTTCTTTGTATTTTTCTAATTTTTCAAAAATTGCAGTGAATGTATATCCATTTTATAAATACGAAAAAACAAATAAACTATTTAATTTATTACAAAGGTCTGGTATTATAGAACAATTCATTGGTTGCTTCAAATCTTAGGACTCTCCCAATAGACTAGTGCTGGCCCGATTTTCAGATCTGTACAGACTCTGGGATATCTGTGCTAAAGGGCAGGTAGTAAATGAGAGACATTATAACTTCTTGTCCTTTTGCAGGCAGACCAGGTTGTTCTGTTGCATGAGAGGGAGCCTTCATGGGGTACTGATAATTTTTTTCAGTGCTCAAGTAGTCTTATAACAAGCAGAAATTCCTTTGAGAGTCTGCTAGAAGGTTGTCTCTCAGTCTTACTTTTCACTGGTGCTGAATTTTCATTTTATAATTGCCTTTCTTAGTGTTTTAGGGGAAAGTTGTATGAGGCTGTAGTAGAGATCCTTGCCTGAAGTCCTTTTAAAATTGAATGTAGAGAAAAAATTATTTCTCTTGATCTATTATTCTGTTGTGTTGTATCTGATGGTATCTTGAGTAGGCATTTTTTTTTTTTTCTTATACAGTATGACTTCACAGAGATCAGTAATTCTTCCCACTTCATGGTCACTCTTGAAAGCTGGACATGGATTCCTGACATATTGGGGAAATTTGTTTTGTTTCTTGTATTTATCCCAGATCTGTGAAACAGAGGACATGTAACCCACCCCCAGATGCAGAAGGAAGGAATGTTACAGGCAGATCCTGGGTTCTGGCAGCAACAAGTTTTTTTCATTTCCAAAAGACCATCTTTAGAGGCAGAGACCATTTTGGCTCTGGTTTTCTGAACTGTAACTCAGAGGTCTTTTCTAAAAAAGGAACATTATTAGGAGCTCAAGTAGAAGGTCCTAGAATCATTTCTGCCTTCTTCATTTGTAGGAGCTTCACATACATTGGAGTTGTTAATGTGTTTGGGGTAAAATCCCCCTGACAGTTTGATTACATCTATGTAGGAGTTAAGGTCAACGCAAGAAAAAATGACTGTATATAGAGATCCCACTTCTAACATATTATGTGTTAATAAAACCAACGTAAATTTTTCTGCTAAAGAGGTATTAACATGGATGAATAGGTACATCTTGTTACGTGTATCTATAGAGATTGGGAAGTGAGGTTCTTTTAAAAGGTCGCTGCAACTTTCTCCTAATATAATGTGCTTTGACACACCTCAAAATAAATCTTCTCTTGAATTCTGTGTTTGCTTTTTCTTTTTAAAAGATTTTATTTAGTTATTTTTAGAGAGAGGGGAGGGGAGGAAGAAAGAAAGGGAGAGAAACACCAATGTGTGTTTGTCTCTCACATGCCCCCAACTGGGGACCTAGCCTGCAACCCAGCCATGTGCCCTGACTGGGAATTGAACCAGCGACACTTGTGTTTGCGGGCTGGCACTCAATCCACTGAACCACACCAGCCAGGGTCCATATTTGCTTTTAATTCTAATATTTTATATGTGTTACTCTGCAGATACATTATTAAGTTGTACAGTTTTATGTTTAAGTGGAGCAAGTTTTAAAATATGAAAATTATCATTCAAAAATAATGATGTAGTTTTAAAGAGGGGTTATAATTCAGTTTGGTGTGTGTCCTTGTATTATTCTTGCCCAAATTAACAAACCTGAAAACCAGTGTCATATTTACTTTTAGCTTGAAGAAAACTTCGAGATCTTCTGAACCTAATTCCTTATTTTATAGAGAGAAAATTAAGATCCATTAAGATTAAATATATAACCTAGGATCATACAAGACAGTCTTAAAATCACTCTTTACAGTGCTTTTATGAAATAATTAAATGTACAACATATAATCTGTAGAGGACACCATTGTGGTTGTCCTATAATAACAAAATCCTGTACTCATTTGTGGAGCAAGTATTTTCTTTCTGGGAAAAGAGAATCAGAGCACTGACTACTTCTGCAATCCCTTAGCTAAACATTAGGCTTGAATTTTTTTCAAAAGCCTATTTGGTAAGTGTATAAAATCACAACCATTGAGGATGAGTCATTCTATACTGAAGCAAATTTTTATTGAGATTCATTTATGCTAATCAAGGAAAATAGCCTGACCATGAGCAATGATATCAGTTAGTGTAAATACATGATGGAGTTTGAAGAGTAATGTTGCTTTTACTAATAAGCTGGTTTGTAATGAAACAAACCCCCTCAACCCCTAGGCTACCTATATAGACCTGTCAATCATTGAAACTCTCTAGGCCTACACTTCCTAAGCTCTGACTGTAGCTAGCAGAAACTAAAAAAAGATTTCGTAATTCTTTCAAAAAAATCCTTCTGGCATGTAGTGTCTTGTTAGGCATCTAAGCAGCAGATAAACTACAGCTTCATGGAATCTGCTTTGCTCTGCCTCTAATGGAGTTGAAATTAAAGAAAAAAAGACTATTGATTTCTGACACCATCATGGTTTCCTACAAAATTATGTGAATATATTATGGTCATTCTGATATGAACTCTGCCAGCTGTTTCTTTTTGTGCTTTTAGAGAATAGTTACTAATAGACTTCCCCAGGAAAGAATTGGTTGTCTGATGATGACTCATTTTTTTCATATAATCTCTTCTTTTCAGAATGCATTTATTGTCCCCAATTCTACAAGCACTGTCACTCCTATCTCTCCCCTATCTTTCAACCTAAAAATGCAATAATGACTTCAATATATATTTCCATTTGATTTAATGGTGAATATATATATGCAGACTAGAAATAGCTAAGAGGCCAGTTTGGATTAATAAAAATTTGATATTTCTGAATGTTTTAGATGAAAAGTAACAAAAGATTTTGTGCATGAGTGCCTTTCTGTTTCCATAAGAATTTCAAATTCATTGTTTTATTCGATCCTCAAAACAGCACGGTACATAGCGCAGGTATTAGTACCCTTATTACATGTGAGAAAACTGAGGCCCAGTGAGGTTGACTGATTTTTCCTTGCTTACTCATGGAGTAAGTCTTGTAGTAGAGAATGGCACCTGTGTGTACCTTGACTCCTACCTAAAGGACTTCCTCTACATGCAGCTGAAATGTTTCAGTTTTTAGGCAAACTGTCGTCATTGTAATTGGTATTAGGCAATTAGAGCTAATGAATTTAACAATATTGTAATGAACTTTACCATGACATAACTAAAAGAGCATTTCTAAAATGTTAGAAAAGAGTTAATGAAAATCGTGTTATTACAAAATTATTGCTGAGGTATTTGAAATTCTGAAAAGAATAGGCAAGAAGTCAGAGGATCCTAGGAAATATATAAAATGGTAGACAGATCTGATCAAGATGGCAGTGTAGAAAGACATGGCTCACATTCTCGCACAACTACATCAAAATTACAACTAAAATATAAAACAACCATCAGCCAGAACTGTCAGAAATCGAGTTGAATGGAAGTCTGACAACTACAGAATTAAAGAAACCACATCTATAGAGATGGGTAGGAGGGGCACAGACATGCAATAGGCTGGTCTCACCCATGTGTGATGGATAAAAATTCAGGAGGTATACCTCAGGAGTGAGGGGGCCCAGCCCAACACCAGGCCCCCCAGTACAGAGTTCCAGTGCTAGGAAGATAAGTCCCCATACCTTCTGGCTGAAAAAACCAGCAGGGATTGAGTTGGTGGAAAAAACTGCTGGAGCCCCAAGCAGTTCCTCTTAAAAAAAAATCCATACACAGATTCACCTACTCAGACTCACTCCCTCTGAACTCCAGCACCAGGATAGCAGCTTGAAAGGCACCAGTGGTGTACAGGGAGGAACTGAAGCGTCTGGCATCAAGGCAAGCAGAGGACATTGTCTCTTTTCTAAACCCTCCCCCCACAGAGTTGGCAAACTAGTGCCATATCTGAGACTCTATCAGCCTGGCTAACTCAGTTTGACCCACCTTGGAGATCTCCGGAGACTCCGCCCCACCCAATTTATGGGCCCACCAAAGCTGCTTTTCCATATGAATGGCTGGTGTTAGCTCATACTTCACAATTTCCTAAATCCTATCAAAGAAACAACAGCTGGCCTTGGTGAGCTCCAGGCCAGGCACTACGAGCAGACAGCTTAGATTCACAGCTTGGCTTCACCTGAGGATCTCGAAGCCCAGCACAAGTAGCAACAGCAACCAAGTCTCAACTATAAGAGGAGGGTGTACTCAGCCTACACAAAGGGCGCACCTCAAGTACCCAGCTTGGGTGATACGGGAGGCTGTGCCACTGGACTCTACAGGACACCTACTACTAAGACACGGAATCAAAGCAACGCTACCTGATACATAGAAACAAACAAAGGGAGGCTGCAAAATTGAGGAGACAAAGAAATATGGCCCAAATGAAAGAACAAAACAAAACCCCAGAAGAAGAACTAAATGAAACAGAGATAGCCAACTTATCAAATGCAGAGTTCAAAAACACTGGTGATCAGGATGCTCAGAGAAATGATTGAATATAGCCACAAAATAAAGAAAGAAGTGAAGGTTATACAAAATGAAATAAAGAGGGAATCAACAGTGATGGGAAGGAAGCTGGAATTCAAATCAATTATTTGGAACAAAAGGAAGAAATAAACATTCACCCAGAACAGAAAGAAAAAAAAATTGAAAAAAATGAGGAGAGGGTTAGGAACCTCTGGGACAACTTTAAATACACCAACATCCAAATTATAGGGGTGCCAGAAGGAGAAGAGGAAGAGCAAGAAATTGAAAACTTATTTGAAAAAATAATGAAGAAAAACTTCGCTAATTTGGAGAAAGTAATAGACATACAAGTCCAGAAAGCACAGAGAGTCCCAAAGAAGTTGGACCCAAGCAGGACCACACTGAGACACATCATAATTAAAATGCCAAAGGCTAAAGATAAAGAAAAAATCTTAAAAGCGGCAAGAGAAAAGAAGAGTTACCTACAAAGGAGTTCTCTTAAAACTGCCAGCTGATTTCTCAAAAGAAACTTTGCAGGAAAGAAGGGACTGGCAAGAATTATTCAAAGTGATGAAAAGCAAGAACCTACAACCACAATTACTCTATCCAGCAAACCTATCATTTAAAATGGAAGGGCAGATAAAGTATTTCCTAGACAAGGTAAAGCTAAAAGAGTTTATCATCACCAAGCCCTTATTATATGAAATGTTAAAGGGACATATTTAAGAAAAAGAAGATCATACTGTGAACAATAAATAATAAACTCACAACTATCAGCAACTGAATCTAAAAAATAAAAACATGAACAAAAATAAACTAAGCAAACAACCAGAACAGGAACAGAATCACAGGCATGGGGATCATTTGAAGGGTTATCAGCTTGGAGGGGGAATGGAGGAAAGGTGCAGGGGTTAAGAAGCATAATTGGTAGAAACAAAATAGACAGGGGGTGTTAAGAATAATATAGGAAAGGGTGAAGCCAAAGAATTTATATGCATGACACATGGACATGAAATAAGTGGGGAGGGATTGCTGGAGAGAAGGGGGTACCAGGAGGAGCAGGGCTAAGAGGAAAAATTGGGACAACTAACAGCATAAGCAACAAAATATACTTAAAAAGTAAAAAAAGGAAAGAAAATGGTAGAAAATAGACCATTATTTTCTGATCAAAAGTTCACCTTTTAAAAGTGATCAAAGAAATGACAGCCTGAGTTAACAGGATTAGCATTCCAATTTAGCATACTCAAGCTGGTGTTTCTAGTGATTAGTACAAGTCCATGCAAGTTGAAGAACAAGACATTTTCACTCTTTCATAAGACATATGTTCCCTCTTTGCTTCTACCTCACTTAATTGTAAGTCTTGTCCCTAGCAAGTTGGCTCTGTTTGGAAGCTTTTTTATACCTTTAACTCCAGGGGAATACATCCTACCCATTGCTGCTGGTACTGAGCTTGTAACCTTGGCATTTTCACTTACATATTAGTCATACTTCTCATATTTAGCATGCTATCTTTCAATACAGGGAAGCATTATAGGGTACGTGTTAAAAATAGGAATTTAGGAGACATATTGTATAAGGTTTGATCTTATCAATTACTTCCCTCACCCTTTTTTAGCCATGTGACCTTGGATCCTTACTAAGGGTCATTGATTTCTCACCTGTAAAATGGTGGTGATAGCTCTGATTGGTATGGCTCAGTTGGTTGGGTGTTGTCCAGCAAACCAAAACATCACAGGTTTGATTTCTGGTTGGTGCATATATCTAGGTTGAAGGTTTGGTCCCTGGTCAGGGCACACATGAAAGGCAACCAATCAATGTTTCTCTCTCACATCGATATTTCTCTATTCTTCTTCCCACCCTTCCCCTCTCTCTGAAATCAATGGGCATGTCCTTGGATGAAGATATTTAAAAAAGACTCTAAAAAATAATAAAATGGCAGTCATATATTCATTGGCAGGTGGCTGAAGATTGTACATAGCTGGTGTGTGGGTGAGACAGTGTAGAGATTAACACCACTTTAAGTAGTTCAACTGATGGTTAAACCAGATGTCTAGATTGAGGAGGACAGGCCACTTAACTTCATTGCTATAGCTAATGAACTATGGATAGATATGTAGATAGATGATAGATAGATAGATAGATAGATAAAGAAAAAGAGAAAGAAAGAAAATAGATAGATAGCCTTGGCTGGTGTGGCTCAGTGGATTGAGCACTGGCCTGCAAACCAGAGGGTCACTGGTTTGATTCCTGGTCAGGGCACATTCCTGGGATGCAGGCCGGGTCCCTAATTGGGGGCACGCCGAGGCAACCACAGATTGATGTTTCTCACCTGTAAAATGATGGTCATGGCTCTGGTTTCTCTCTCCCTTCCCCTCTCTCTAAAACTAAATAAATAAAATATTTTTTAAAAGTCTGTGAAAAAAAATAGATAGACAAAAACTAGATTCTTCTATAGCTAATTAATTATATACTGTCCAAGTACAGAAGTATCTCCTGTATATGTATTTGTCACATAGTTTCTGCAGTTCACTCAACCTGAATTACTTTTCTGGGACCCTATTTACTAGTATATTAGGGTGTTAAGTAACAGAATACCTGGGGTTATTATGTTTAGTTTAGATTGTAGAGAGGAACCCACCTTCCTTGAGCATGTTGCTGCCTATTCTGAACAAAAGCAGGATTCTCTTAGCAACATAGCAGAAAAACATGGCTCTTGGATAGGTAATAACTAGCAGAGCCTGACATGAGGACACAGAGGCTGGTATCTGGCAATAGATTTCTATCTGATGCAACTGAATACAAAAATCAACCTTCCATTTGACCTAATACTGAAAAGGAAAGCCCAAGAGATTTACCAAAAAGTAATGTTAATTATGGAACACTTCTTTGTGTTTTTTCTATCTTTTTTTGTTATAGAAGTGAAATTTGATATATAAAACCACATTGGCTAAAGCTGAAGTTGGGAATAAGGGTAATTTGGGCTACTGATGAGTCACAGAACTTTTCAAGGTCAGAAGGAAAATTAGAAAATATCTTTATTTATAACTCAGAATTCTCCATCCAGTGTTTATGTTTTAAATAGTGTATCCATGTCAAATAATTGTTTCTCTCTCCTTGAACACTTTCAATGATGGGCACCTCACTACCTCAGGATGGAGGCCAGTGTTTCTCTGAAGAGTTCTATTGGGAATTTCAATTTTATGCTGATCCAAAATCTATCTTCCTTAATCATTCATCCTAACAGTTGAATCTAGGGCCACAGAGAACTGACCTAATCTCTCTTCTAAGTTCTAGACATACAGAAATTGCTCTGTCCTTCTTCCATGTAACAACCCTGTAAATAATTGAAAAAGTTTTTGTGTATATGCATGTCACAACTTCTTGAAATTATTTATTTCAGATATTGTATGGTTTCATGCCTCATTACCATCCTGATCCCTTGCTTGTAGCCTCTGCTCATCTTAAAGGTGGCACCCAGAGAAGAATGAAGCCCTCTGGAGTGGTCTGACAAGTGCAGAGTAGAGGAGACTCATCTTCCTTATTCAAGATACTAAATATCTATTGTGGCAGCCCAAGTGGTCACTACCTTCATAATATTTAAACTGTGGACATACACTGGGATAGGTTTTTAGTATACTTAAGTCTTTTATCATAAAGAGAGCCTCCTTTGGTTTGTTAAAGTGGAAAATTACATTGACAGATTTTTCTGGCATTAAACTATTCTCTTGTAGGCTAGGCTTAGGGTAGACCCTGTTTGGTCATGATGTGTTATTTTTTCTTGTACACTTGAGTTCAGCTAGCTAATATTGTGTTGAGAATTTTAATATCCATATTTAAAAAAATATCTTTTATAAAATACTTAACTGCTTTTGGTATCAGACGATGAGAGCCATGTAACATGAATTACTCTGCAAGCAATTTATATAAGATAAGGGTTACCTAGTCTTTGAAAGTTGACATAACATGGCTATAAAACCATTTGGTCCTGATGTTCATTTGAAAAGAAGCTTTTTTATTACCATTTCATTTCTTTAATATGATTTTCTTAAGTTTTATAGCTTTTAATGTTAATTTTTGCATTTTATATTTTTCCAGAAATTGATTCAACTTGTGTAGAATTTTTAATGTTATTTGTTAGTAAATGTTTTCCCTAGTATGTATCCAATAGATAGATCCAATTTTCTCCATGCATTTTTTTCCACTGGTAGTTTCAAGGTTATACATTTTATTTTTATTGGTTTCAGATGTCTCTAAATTTATATACATATAAGCCTAGACTGTTTGATAAGGGGAAGTGTTTAAGAGCTGTATTTCTCTATAGTGAAGGGATTGAAAATTCATGGGCTCTGTGAATGTTGGGAATATGTAGCATTTTTATATACAAAGTTAAGAGTTGTCAGGCTTTTTTCCCCACAGGATTACTTGTGTGGATCTAAGTGACTGATCTCTAAGCATCACTGCTTTCCAAGGGGCAGTGGGTATCCTGGTGACCAAATTCGTGTCAGGAGTGTAGGCTGTGAGCAGAACTGACTGCATTTGAATGTATTAAATGATTTATTTTCTTAATTACTTAATTGGATTAACAGCCAGGCAGCCTTCCCCCAATTTCTTGGATTATGTGAGATTCAGCAATTTTATGCAAACAAAATGATTGTGTGGAACCTCATAATAATGCCTGAGATTTAATTTCTCACTAATCTTGGTGGTAAGGGCTAAACTAAGTTTAATTAGATTTTTTTAAATAAGGAAATGTACTATTAGTTTCATCTGAGTGCCATGGAATAAATTTATATGATGTTATTAATGTGTGTGTGTGTGTATATATATATATATATACACACACACACATATAATAAGATAGACAGATAGATGTTAGCTAGATAGTCTATCAGTTTATTAATAATTTATTCTCTTATAATCTTCTCTTAGTGCCTACTAGGCTGTAAGTATCCTAGTTACAAACACTCCTTTTTCTGCTACTGATTACAGGCTTCAGCCTTTCCTTTTCTGATCATGTGTCATCTGCATAATGATTATTTTCATGGTCATCTATATGATGGAGGAGGTGTGTAGAAGCTCCCTGTAGTACCTTCTGAATCTAATGTCTTAGGGTTTTTTGGCTATACTGGTGAAGAGGAGGTATTAAAAAATCATGTTAATTGTTGATTAGTGGCAGGGTAAGCTGGGTGAGAAAGATCATTAGCATCCTCTTCATGTAAATATGTTCCTTACAGTAAGCTGGGAAAGAAATACAAAATAGGACAAAAATAGGTTTACAGTTATTCATATGGAAGATAATAGAATAAATAATAAATAATAATACAAGAATAAACTGTGTTTTCATACTCACAAGTACTATAAACCTGCTTTACCCAACCCTGTATGTAGGCTTCCACAGTGACAGCAGTCCATGCCACTGAGCTGAAAAACTTCCCAGAGAATGAAACTAACCCTCAGATCTGAAAGTCTCTTAGTGATTGAACAGTATCTACAAAGCACTGTGTTCAGTGCTGGGAGCTGTACAATGCATTAGGCAGAATAGGCTTACTTATGTTGTACCAACTACTTCAAAATACGAGAATATTAAGACAACAAAAATGTAGTTTCCATTCATGCTACATGTCCATCACATGTTGGCTGGGGGAAATTTTACGCATATCATTTTCACTCACAGGTGTGTATTGAGGGAAGCTCCACCTCTGTGCTTCCATAATTGCTGAGTCACTAAAAGATAATGTGGTGGATCATATCCTAGTTCTAAAGCTTCCACTTGGAAGCAACAAGCATTCTTTCCACTCATAGTTTAATTAACCAACAAGTGAGGAGGTAAACTTAACTTTGAAGGGACAGGGATGTATCACCCACTTCTTAATCAATTGTGGTTGGAGAAGCAAAAATGTTCAGTGAATTGCTAAAGTGACTACCATATTTGGTGATGAATCTGAGATAATATATACCTTCAAGGAGCTCTCAGTTTCTGACTCATACCCACAAATAACTACAAAACAGGAAGAACATAATAAATGCCAAAAACAGAAATGAAGTAAAGTATTCTGGGGATTTAGAGGAGGAAGAGGTTTATTTGGCCATGGTGGTCCAGCAGCACATGATTTCTTCTCATAATGGTACCCTTTTACTTCCCAGTTGTGGGACCAAATTAATCTTTATATGGTCATGTACATTATCTAGATATGGACTTTAGATACTTCACACTATATATAAGCCCCCAAAATATTGCAGGTGCATTGCATAGAAAAGGTACATATAACTGTGGGATGGAGTTAGAAGATCCAGTAGTCATTGGGCTTGATCTATGATTTAGCTTAGGAGAGAGAATAAATGTTTGAGTCATGTATGCAAGTAGTCTCAACTGCTGTTATTGTGATTATTCTGAAGCTTCCATCTATTCCAAACTTTCTTCCAAATATGCAGATTCATATCTGAAATGAGTTCCACCAACACTATCAAAGTGAAAATGAATTTTATACTCAACTTTTCAAGGGTGGTAGTTAGACATTGGACATTATAACTGATTGCCCTTTGAAACTTTTCTTTAAAAAAGATTTTATTTATTTGTTTTTAGAGAGAGGGAGAAGGGAGGGAGAAAAGAGAGGGAGAGACACATCGATATGAGAAACATTGATTGGTTCCCTCTCCCTCTCGTTTGCAACCCAACCAGGGACCAAACCCCAAACCCAGGCACGTGCCCTGATGAGAAATTGAACTTGAACTTTTCATTTTCTGGGACAAGGCCCACCAACTGAGCCACACTAGTTAGGGTACACTTTGAAGGTTTTTATTTGCAGTACTAGTTCTCTGAATTACCATTCAATTTCTTTTAATTATGCTCTGAGAACTTCTCAGTGGATTTGAATTAAGATATGTTTTATTTATTCATTTATCAATGATGGGATTATTAGAATGTCAATTCCAAACCTCATATGTGTAACTTTTTAGATGGTTTTGCTTTTGTATTTGTGGATTTCTAATTCTTTCATTAGTTAGTAACCCCTGATAATTCTTGACTGAGCACTCAGCCAACTCCTGTTCTCCAGTTCTGATTGAGGCCAGTTTACTTAGTTCAAATTATGCTGATTAGACATGAGTGGACCTGACTTTGTAGCTCATGGAATCCCAGTCCAAGACACAGTATTTGCCTGTGTAGTGCGAGCTCTAAATGCCCAAATTCTTTTATGCCATTCTGAAATGCACATTCTTCTTGGCACTATATGACTGTATATGGTCCTCACAGATAGATGTGACAAAAGAACTTTCTAGGAATTTCTATAGCTATTCTGTTTGGCTGTGGTAAAGTTTATACTCATTAGACATTTATGTAATTTAAGGAGAGGGATGGGAGATCTGAAAGCTTAAAGGAGCATTTTGACAACAGCTGAGCAAAGTCATAGTTACTCTGTTCTGGATACAGTTTTATTTTCCTTAAATTCTGTGGGTTGTCTTTATACTGTAGGTTAATTTTTATGAAAAATATGCATCACAAATTTAGTTTGTCTCTCTGTCTCTCCTAATTATAAGGTGGTGACCTCCCTTCTTTTACTGAGAAAACCCAAGCAATCAGAAGAGAATTTATACATCTTCGCACCACCAAAGCTACAAACTCAATTTCATTTTACACAAACACATCTCTCATCCTCTTTATCCCTATCTGAAAGCAACCTTTACACCTTAGTCCAGGATCCCTGCACAAGGATTATAATCAATACCCCTCTCCACTGCTTCATTGTATGTTTATAAGAATGATCTATGAGAAACAAAACACAAACATGCTATAAAATCTCCCCATTAAAAAAGAAATTCTTCCTAGACTGTATAACCATCCTCCTCACTCCTCCACTCCTTATTAGTTATCTATTGATGTGTAACCAATACCCCCAAACTTAACATCTGAAAACAGTATGGATTCTCACAGTTCATGTGGATCAGGAAGTCAGGAGCAACTCAGTTGGTGGCTCTAGCTCAGGTTCTCTCAGTGGGCACTGCAGTCCCACCTCTCCTGGAGCTGAAGGATTCACTTCCATGCTCACTCACCAAGTTGTTGGTAGGCCTTGGTTTCTCATGGGTTATTAGACTGAGGTCCTTAGTTGTTTCCCATACACCTTGGTCCTCTTCACGAGTTGGAATGGCAGCTTGCTTCCACAAGTACCAGTGTTCAGAGAGACAGAGAAAGAAAAAGAGAGAAGCCAAAAAGGAAGCTATAGTCTTTATGTAAATTAATCTCCCAGAAGCAACACCTTATCACTTCTGCTGCATTCTATTCTTAGGAGTAAGTCACTAAATTCAGCCAGAACTAAAGGGGAGAGGTTTAAACAGGGTTGTGAATACCAGGAGTAAGGGAATCAGGGGAGAGTAGTTGAGAGACTGAGTACCATACTCTCCTAAATACTGCCATAGCACTCTGCTTCCTTTTCTAGCTAACCTACTTAAAAGAGTAGTCTCTACTTACTATATTTATTTTCTCATCTCTCACACCTATAATGTTTTTACCCCCTCCACTCCATTGAAACAACTTTCACATTGCCAAACAATGATCCATTCTCAGTCCTTATATTGAGGATTTAACAACATCTGATACAGTTTCATGATCTCTCATTTTAAAATTTTTATTTATTTATTTTTAGAGAGAGAGGAAGTGAAAGAGAGAGAGAAAAAAACATCAATGTGAGATCTGCAACTCAGGCGTGTGCCCTAACTGGGAATCGAAACTGTGACCTTTTGCTTTACAGGATGACACCCAACCATGCCACACTAAGGGCTTATGGTATCCTTGAAACAATTTCTACACTTGGCTTTTAGGATCCCACAGCCCCTTGCTTCTCTTAATATTCCACTGGCTTTTACTTTTCAACCTCCTTTGTTGCTTTTTCTCTCCTCTTTTACCCAGTCTCTAAATATTGGAGTCTATAAAATTTACTACAAGACCTTCATATGTTGACTAGGTTATATCATGCAGATTCACATCTAATAAGCACCTAAATTTTTAAATGACTCAAACAAGACCTTTGATTTCTACTCACACAATTCATTTCTCCAGTGCTCCCCATTACATCGAACAGCAAGCACCATTATAAACCAGATTGCTTAGGTAAAGATACTAAGTGTCTTTGTGACTTATCTCTTTCTCTTCATAGCCAGAGTCAGTGTTTAAGTATACTACATTTAAAAATATATCCCAAAGTCAACCTTACTCATCAATTGTACCCACTAAGCATTGTGGTGCAACATACCAAAACTTATGAGATGAAACTAAAGCAGTGCTTACAGGGAAATTTATACTTGTAAATGACTAATTTCTATATCTTTATTATCACTTTCCGTTAGATCTTGAGCAAATTTAAAATAGTTGATTTAAAGTCTACTAAAGTACAACATCTATACTTCTTCAGAGACAGTTTCTACTGACTTCTTTTCTTCCTGTTTGTGTTCATACCCTTTTGTTTCTTTGCATGTCTCATAACTTTTTGTTGAAAACTGGGGTATGTTATTTTTGCTGTTTGGTGTTGTTTGCTTGTTTAGTCACTTTCCTGAACTATCTAAAGTCTGTGTATATTATAAGTAAATTCCTTGTTGTGTGCAGCCACTGAAGTCTCTGTCCAGTTTGATTACTGGTCAACTAATGTGTGGCCAAAAATTTTCTAAATGCTTGGAACTAAAATCTCCCAGTGTTAGCCAAGGGCCTCTGCCTTCATGTCCATGCCATCCACACTCAAGCAAATAGTTTACTACTCTTCCTTAGTCTTTATATCCTGCTTGTGAAAAGCTTTAAATTCAACCCAAGAGAAAAACTTAGGACTCTCTCAGCTCTTTCCTGAGCCCCTCAAAGTCTGTAGTTACCCCATTCTGACCTAAATAAATAAATAAATAAATAAATAAATAAATAAATAAATGAAAAATAAAGCTCGCATTCTTATCTTGCAAAAATAAGGTAACTATATTCTCTCACTAGTACTTTGCCCAATACAGTTACTTTCCTTTCTAATATTACATCACTATTACTGTTCTATTTTTTCTACCTCATTCCTCTTCATGTTTTCATTAACTGTCACTTATTTCAAATTCTCCCTCATTTTTTCTGTTACTCATACAATAGATTCACTTTTATTTTTAATTTATTTTTTAGTTTATTCTCTTTTATTTCCTTATTTATTATAATGCTACTTGAAAATAATAATTGTTATTTCTTCATTTAACACATATTTATTCAGCACCTACTCTGTGTCAGACATTGTTTCTCACCATGGGGATATGTCCCCAGCTATAGTTCAAGAAAGATGATGACTCTACCCTCATAGCAGAAAAAAAGATAATGATCAAACAAAACCTTCTACAATATATCAGGTGTCAATAAGTGTTATGAAGAAAAGCCGAGCTGAGAGAAGAGGATATTGAGTGATGGTGGCAGAGATAGGTTACAACTTTAATTACGGTGGCTCAGGAAGGATATTCTGATAAAGTGATATTTCAGAAGAGGCTTGGAAGAAGTTAGGGAGCAAGCCATGCACGGATCTTGATCTGCATAAACAATGTTCCAGATAGAGAGAAAAGCACATGAAAAGTGCTGCCCTAAATCAGAAATATGTCTGATATTTTTAAGGAAAAGTAAGGAGGCCAGTGTAGTTTGTGTGGAATGAACAAGAGAGGGAGGGAATCAGGACATGAGGTCAGAGAAGCAGTGAGGGTGGTAGAATGTGTTAAACTTTGTAGAATTTCAACTTTTATTCTGAGATAGGAAGCCATTAAATAATTTAAATAGAAAAAGGTGACATGATCTGACTTAAATTTTATAATAATTACTCTGGTTATTAGGTAAAGAATAGACTGACGAATAAGGATGGAAGCTTGGTACTAGTAGAGAAAAGGCTATAGTCTAAACAAGAGGTCATAATGTTGGCTATGACTGGGGTGGTAGTGGTAGAGGTGCAAGGAAGATTGGGGGTGTATTTTGAAGGTAGAACTGATAATATTTACTCACAGTTGCATATAAATTACTAGAGAAAGAGGATCAAGAGTATAGTGAAGTATAATTCTCTGTTTTTGGTCCCATTTGCCCCGAGAATACTCACTTGGTAGCACTTGTGGCTGCAGTGTTTACCCCAAGATAACCAACCTCATCCCAAAACATTGCCACAAAATATCTTGCTTTTATTATTATTTTTACATTGCTCTAGTACGGTAGTCCCTCTCTATATCGCGGTTCACTTATCACAGCCTTACTGTATCACAGGATTTTAAAAAAAATATTATATTTAATTATTTATCATAGATTTTTCTCTGTATTGTGGGATTTTGTGGTACTATATACGTATGTTGTTAAAGTTATATAGGTTTAAGAATGTAGAAAATGTTTAAGAACATAAGTAGTGTTTATAAAAGTGTGGAAAGTTTAATAAGGGAGTGGGAAAGGTTAATAAGGGACTGGGAACGGTTTATAAGTGTGTGGAAAGGGTTTATAAAGCCTTAAAAAATACATACATACTAAAATGTAAGGTTCCTACTTTGCGGATTTTCACCTATTGTGGGGAGGTCTAGAATGTAATACCTGTGATATGTGAGGGAATACTGTATATTGGTTATCTTTGGAAGCAAATGATATCATTCTATTTATAGCGTTCTGTTTTTAGTAGTGGTATTTTCATTTACTTTCTTTTCTGAAGAGAAAATGGGTTAGGCAAATAGGGAAGTCTGGGGAAGGATCAGGTATGGGGTAGGGAAGGAATCAAAAATCCTGCCTTGTACACATTAAATCTGAGTTTCCAAGTAAACATCCAAGTGGAGATGTCATATAGGCAGGTCAAAATACCAATAAATTCAGAGACAAGTCTTGGATAGAGATGTAAATTTGGGATTCATGTATCTGTAGATATAATTAAAAGCCATTGGTTTGGATGAGATCATCATACAATTTTGTGTATGAAATCAAGGCCTCTTCAAAGTCTGAACTCTGGGGCACTCTAATGTGAATATGTAAGGAAAATGAGGAAGACCCAGCAATGAAGACTGAAAGGAATGGCCCATGAGGTAGAAAGACTAGCAAGAGCAAGTGGTATCACAGGAGCCAACACAGAAGAGAATTTCAAGAAGGAGGGATCAGCTTTTATTTTTTAAAATTTATATCACTTATTTATTTTGCATTGTCTAGAGATTCCAATAGTGATAAAAATTAAGTTAAAATCCATTAATTACTTAGTATATATTAGGCATGTGCTAAACACTTTACATGAATTATACGACTTAGTATTTATATTAATCTTAGGCATAAGTAAAAATTATCATCCCCATTTTTCAGATGAAAATCTGAGGGCCAGATAAATTATATTGCCTCATTAAGATTTCACAGCTTGTAAGCCTTGGATCTCAGAAGTCAAAAGTCATGTTCTTAAACACTATGCCATTTTGCCAAAGTAGTGTTAATTATTAGTGATGGTAGTAGCTGTCATTATTGGTTTGAAATATTAATACACCTTACATTTATGCATTGAGTATGATACTGGCTATGACACATAAATAGAAATATGTGATAGAAAGACAAATAGATAGAATCACACTACGGAAATGTAAGAAAATGACCAAAACTAATTTAGTAAGACTTTTATTAGGAATAAATACCAAAATTATTTTAAAAACCAATTTTGGGCTTTTTAGACTAAATATTGACATGATTATTTAAAAATCTATAATGAAATTCAAATAATCTAGAATATCTAAAATGATTTTGAATAAGAACAGTTAGAGAACCTACTTGGTCCGATTTTAAGACTGAACCTAAAGCTATAGTAATCAAGACAGCGTGGTATTGACATAAGGATATAGACATATAGACCAATGTAACAAAGTAGAGACTCCAGAAATAGACACATACATATATGAATTTTGAAAAGGTGTAAAGACAATGCAGAGGAGAAAGGATCACCTTTTAAAGAGATTGTACTGAAATAATGGATGAAACATAATCTGATACTTTTCTCATACCATATCAAAAAATCACTTGAAATACATTATAGACTTAAATTTAAGATCTAATATGACAAAATTTCCAGAAGAAGACATAGTAGAAAATACCATGACCTTGGGCTAGGCAAAGGTTTCTTAAATAGAATACAAAACACATGAATCACAAAAGAATATTTGGAGACTTGGACTTCATAAAAATTAAAAAGTATTGTTCTTCATAATGCATGGATAAGAAAATGAAGAAGTAAGCCTCGGATTTGAAGAAATAGTTGTAAAACATACTGATAAAACTCCTGTATACATAATATATAAACACTTTTAACTCTACAATAAGATAAATGACCAAATAAAAATGGTCAAAAGATTTGATCAGACACTTCATGAAAGAAGGTATATAAATTGTCAGTAAACACATGAAAAGATGTTGAGCAGCATTAGTCATCAAAAAAATGCCAGTTAAAACCACAAAAATAGAATATCATTAGAATAGCTAAAATTTTATTTTTATTTTATTTTATTTTAGAATGGTTAAAATTTTTGAAAGATGATAAATAACAACTGTAACAGTCACGCATTGATGGTGGGAATATAAAATAGTATAACCATTTTGGAAAAAAAACTGAGCCTATGAATTATATAAGAATGTAGATTAAGTAAATTTAAACTGAAAGTAAATATCATTTTTTTCTCTGCTAAGCAACAGGTATCTGATAAAAAATGATATCACCTAATACAGGAAACTAAAGAACAACATAAACAAATGAACTAAATAGGACAAGGAGCAGAATAACAGTCAATGGGTGGAGGGGGTGGAAGTGAAGGGGGATAAGAAAGGGAAGGGTTTAGTCAAGGAATGTGTATAAATGACTCATGGACATGGACAACGGGGAGATATATGATTGTGGGAGAAGGGGTGGGCTGGGTGGGGGGGAGCAAAGGGGTAAAAATGGGACAACTGTAATTGAAAAACCAAAAAAATAAAATAAAAAAAAAGAATAAAATCATAAAAATCTTTGAAGAAAATTTAGAAACTTCTTATTAAGCAAAACATGTACTTACCATGACTCAGCAATCTCACACCTACATTTTTATCCAAGATAAATAAAACCATATAGCTTTGTTGGTAACAGCCAAAAATTATATAAACAGTACAAATACCATCAACATATCAATATATGGAATAAAAAATAATAAAAAGAAATGACCTACTGATACATGATACATATGGATGAACCTTATAAATATTAGGCTGAGCAAAAGAAGCCAGACACAAAGAGTATGCACTGTATTGTTATTGTTCCATTTATGTAAAACTATAGAAAAGACAACATAATCTATGGTGAAAGAAAGCACATCAGAAGTTGCCTGGAGCTGGTGCTTTGTGTATTGTGGTGGCGGGGAGCAGGGATTGACAGCGATGGGACCATGATGGGACTTTGATGGCACAAAAACAACTTTTGGGGATAAAAGAAAAAAATTATATTTTGATCGTGGTGGTAGTTATGTAAGTGTATAAATTTGTTAAAACTCAACAAATTGTACACTTAAAGTTATATTTTACTATAGATGAGTAATACTTCAGACAACCTATTTTGGCATCCATGTAGGTAATCATATGATTTTCCTGCAAATTATTAATGTAAGAAAGATATTAAGAAATTTTCTAATATTAAATTCCTTGAATTCCTAAAGTAAAGCACACTTTGTTATGAGATTCTATACATTTATTAACTTGCTAAATTTCTGTTTTTAGGGTTTTATTCAAGACTTCTGCATATATTTTCATAAAATTAATCAATGATTTTATTTTCTTATTACCTTTGTCATATTTAATGTCATGATCATTGTAAATAAACTTGGAAGCATTTTTAGAACAGCTTAATATCAGGAGCATGCATTTATTGCTTTATATAACTGGAAAGTCCAATGACACTAGTTTTAGGCAACACTTTGTAGTCAGAGAAACTCATGATGTCATCAGTCTTCTGTTGTTCTCTCTTAATTGTACTTTCCTCTTGGTTGGCTTTATTTCAGGCTGATTCTATTCATTTAGTGACTAAAATGGTTCTCAGAACTTTTAGACTTATATCATCCTCATGCTTATTGATCCCAGAGAATAAGAGCACTTATTTCCATATGAGTTCAGGAAAAGTCCTATGGAAGATTGAGGCTGGTTCATCTTGGGACATGTGTCCATCCCTTAACCAATTATATTGGGTCAGAAGTCATTTTTCAAGGACAGGCCTGGGCCATGTGTTTCCTCACATAGTGGTCCAAGGAAAACTCATCTCTATTAGAAAGGCATCAAGTGGTTTCCCACACATAACAAATGCTTTTGTCACCAGAAAACGTGGGGATTGGAAATGTAGTAGGAACTCAAAACACTGTATAAATCATATACTACAAGTGCACTTGCATTTCTTTCCCCTTTCTCTCTTTTATTCCCTGGTGGTTTTCCATAGACTAGTATTTAAAATCAAGGTGGTTGCTATTGAGTTAGAATTTTTTCTTTTGCACTTTTTATGAGAATTGTTTATGACTTTAAAATAATGTTTTATAAGTTTACATAACCTGTTTATTGAATGACCTGGGCTCAGTTGGGACTGGAGGAGCTCTTTGACAGTTCCTTACCACTTCCTATTAAACTTGCTCTATTGTTGCAGCTGCATAGGTGAGATTGAACACCCTGAAGCAGTGTATAAAGTAAGCAAAGTTTATTGCTGGTGGTTGGACTGAGACCTGAGCAGGTCTATTAACAAAGCTCCAACCATGAATGGGGTTCAGGGCAAGGCTTATATAGGGTTATGCTCTTTCTCCGGTGGGAAGCAGCCTTGGGAAGTTGGTGGTGGGGAGCAGGATAGGGCTTCAGGGGTGTCAAGCAGTAACAGGAACAGAGGTTCGCAGGGCCAAAAGTTTGCAGGGCCATAAAGTTATCTTCGGTTGCAGCAGCGCAGCTCTCCAGTCAGGGTCGAATTTTCTGTAAAGCAATTTATCTTCAAAAGGTTAGATATCCTGTAAAATATAACATCACAAGAGTTATAAACAAGTCACAAGCAAATGGAAGGAGATAGGGGCTATAAGAAGGAGCTGAGCTGGGGGTCTCTTAGCTTGTAAATCACCGAGTGGCTGTAACATTCCTCCCTTCTAGTCCCCTGACAATACTTTTTATCAGACCCTTGCAACTTCTTAGCAGACCTTTGCAACTTTTTACAGGGAATAGCTGATGCGCCCACACTATCACTGTATTCCTCCTGTTTCCTTAAAGAAAATATCTCTTCTGGTCATTCTCAGGCAACAAAAGTCCTCCAGTAACTTTCAGGTAATGAAGAGTCCAGTTCAGTGTAATACCAATGTCTGAAACATCATTCAACTTAAAATGTCTCCACTACTCAAATTTCAGGGTACCACAGTCAGGGAAATCTCCCATGGAGAAGGGGAAGTTGGAGCTTTCTATAAGTTTTTTTCTCTTTTGTTCCAACTCACTAACTTGTCATGTGCCCCTTCCATGGTCAATCACAAAGGTGAGGTAGAAAAGTAAAGAACATAGAAAAGATTTTACTTGAGCAGTATACATGTGACGTAAGAATGCTCTAGATGTGGTGGATTTCAAGCATCATCTTCACTCAAGGAATAATTCTGGTGAGTTCTGAGAAACTCATTATTGGAGACTTCTCACCTGTAATTCCTTTCACATGGGTGATAGCTTGAGCTGGTCACTTATGACTTCCTCTCTAGTCCCTGGATTCAGTGGCTCACTCATTGTAGGGTCACCTGCCCCTCTCAGTGATATTCTTGGGCAGAGTCCTCATACCTACTGCATCCAGTTCCCTTCCCGAAACTTTATCCAGCCAATGGAGGATTCATTTATCTTTGCTCCAATAAACTTTAAACTGCAGCCACATCTCTTCACACTTCAAACAGAGCAGCTAGTCCCTCATCTTTTGACTTTTGAAGAAGTAAATAACAGTCTTTGTATTCCGTAAACTTCAGGGGACACATGTCAATTTCTCCAAAAAATTTCTTAAAGTGGCCCTCACCTGGCTTCATATGGGGAGAAATAGTTTCCTCTCCACCCCTATGAGCAGCTGGAAGGGATTATTTATGAGTATATCACACTAAATCTCTACTTTTTTCATACTCTTTAAACTCTCAAAAAATTCTTAGCCTTCCCTTATATTATTTAGAGATAGATGATGGACAGATGGCAGCATATCTAGTTTCGGTACACACCCTTTGCAAGTTCAAATAGATGGCTTAACTTCTCACTTTAGAATAAAAAAGTTTCATGACATTTATTTATCTCAGCCTTAGGAGTTTTAGCAAACACCTTGGTACAGCAAGAAATATCTCATTAAATGATAAGGTACATGCAATTTCAGTTACTTAAAGTTAAATCTGTATTGAGTTGGTTTCAGAAGTCACACCTTTTATTTGTAGGTTATTCATTTTGATGTATATTACTTTGGCTGATGAGTGTCACCAAACACACACACACACACACACACACACACACACACACACACACACAATCAGAAAGGATATAAGGATACATTTTGGTCTCTTCTCAGTTGTGCAAAGGCTCAGAAAATAAACCTGTAGTGATAACTTACCTAAGTAGATGATATTTGGCTTAAGACATTTTCCTAAATACTATGTCCAACATTCCCTAAAACCCATTCTTTGAATGTCAAATAACAATCATTATTACATGAAAAAAGAGGTTCTGTGCTCAAATAAACTTATTTTGGGTTCTTATGGATTTAAAAATCAAATTTGTGTGGTTTCTTTGCCACACAAATTCTCAGGATTTTAATAAAATATGTTTTATCAAACTACCAAAAAGGGTCATACATGCAACATTTCATAACTTTTTAAATATCCACACCCAAGGATATGTTTATTGATTTTAGAGACAGGAAGGAAGAGAGAGAAACATCAATTGGTTGCCTCCCATATGTGCCCCGACTAGGAATTGAACCCTCAACCTTTTGGTGCATGAGACAATGCCCTGACCAACTGAGCAACCTGGCCAGGGCATGAACTTTCTTTTCTTTCTTTTTTTTTTATTATCATAGAGAAACCAGAAACATTTTCTGATGGAGAATTTCATGGAACTTACTGAAGCAAAAAAATCACATTGGAAAGTTTTATTGCAATGATGCTCCATTATTTTCTGTAAGTCTCAAATATCTGAGGCAAATATAATTTTTCCTTCTTTTCAAATTCACTTTGTTTTCCTGCTTGCTTGCTTTTTTAAAAAATATGCTTTATTGATTGTGCTGTTACAGTTGTCCCAATTTTTTTCCCTTTGTTCCCCTCCACCCAGTGACCCCCCCTCCCTCCAGTTGTCTACCCCTGTAGTCCATGCCCATTGGTTGTGCATATAATTCTTCTTAACATCTTCCTGTCTACTCCATTCCCTCCTACTATGCTTCTTAATTCCTGTACCATCTCCCTCCATTTCCCCCCTTCCCACTCCCCGCTGACCTCCCCCCATTATGTTCCCCATATTTATTTTCTTTTCCCACTCTCATTGCCTAATAGTTTGCCTTTGTTTCGGTTCCCTAGCTTCTGTTGTTGGTTGTTGTGAAACAGTTTTCATTTTAATGTTCGTAGTTTTGATCCTTTTCCTCCTAAACAAGTCCCTTTAACATCTCATATAACAGTGGTTTGGATCTGATGAACTCCTTCAGTTTTACTTTGTCCTGGAAGCACTTTCTCTGCCCTTCTATTCTGAATAACAGTTTCACTGGATAGAGTAATTGTGGTTATAGGTTATTGCTTCTCATTACTTTGAATAGTTCTTGCCAATCCCTTCTTGCCTGCAGAGTTTATTTTGAGAAATCAGCTAATAGTCTTATTGAGACCTCCTCTTCTCTCTTACTGCTTTTAAGATTCTCTCTCTATCCTTAATTTTTAACATTTTGATTATAATGTGTCTTGATGTGGTTCTCCCTGGGTCCAGTTTTTTTTTGGAACTCTCTGTGCTTCCTGGACCTGTAAGTCTATTTCCTTCCCCAAGTTAGGGAAGTTCTCCTTCATTATTTTTTCACATAATTTTTCAATTTCTAATTCTTCTTCTTCACCTTCTGACAACTCTATGATTCAGATGTTGGCCCGCTTAGAGCTGTCCAATAAATTTCTGAACCTCTCCTCATTTTCCTCACTTTTCGTTTCCTCTTTCTGCACTGGTTGACTGTTTGTTCCTTCCTTATGTTCCTATTTGTTGATTTGATCCCTGGTTTTCTTTCCATCACCACTAGTTTCATATGTGTTTTTGTTCATTTCAGCAGGATTAGCCTTCATTCCTTTCCTGTCTTGTTTAAGATCTGCTGTTATGTCTGTAGGCATTCTTATAACAAATGCTCTGAACTGTGCCTCAGAAAGATTTCCTATCTGCTGAGCCATTAGATTAGATATTTGCTGGCTGGCCAGCTCTGTCACTAGGATCTCTATAATGATCTGTGCCATCCTGACAGTTTTGTGTTTACCTTTGCTTCCTGAGTGGAGCTGTCACACCTCCTATGCTATAGGGGGCGGAGCCCTGTGTACTCGTCACAACTGGGTGAGACTTCTCACCATGCTGTGGTGTTTTGTGTGGGGACAGCGGTCCAAGATGGATTCCTGCCGTTCACTCTCCGCTGAGAGACTGGGAGCCTCCTCCTCCATCCCCACACCCTTGGCCCTCACAGTCTGTGGCAATGTGGGTCTGCCTTCCCTGGCATTGGAATCATGAGCTGACAGGTTTGGTCTGTAGCTGGGTATGTTCCCCAGGCTATTCTTGCCTCCCCTTAAATACGAGTGTCTGTGATTACTGCCGTCCCACCACAGTTGCTCTGCTTCCTTGTCCAAGCATATGAATTGTCTGCATTTGCCTGATCCCTCACACCTACCATTCCTGCCATTATAGTCATCTTTTTAACTTCTTCATCAAAATCCTGGGACAACCTTGATATCAGTATAGTGTAGATTCTGATCTTTGTCGCTTATTGTAAAGATCCTAATTCTATGGGTGAAAGATAGTTTTCCTTATATGTTTTCATTTTTTCATCCAACTCCTTTGGATTTTTTCTTTTTCTTAGTCAAAGATTTTTTCATGTTTCTGTTTATGTACTCTCATGCTTCATCTTTTTTTTAAATTTTGTCCATTTTAAGTAATACCTCTTAAAACACATTACCACTTTGTTGAGTGTAACTTCCAGTCAAGATGAAGGCATAGGTAAACACACTTCACCTCCTCGCAGCACGACAGAAAATATTGCAACCAGATCTCAAAACAATTAACACCCAAAACTGTCAGAAAATCTGGCTGTATGGAAGTCCAACAACCAAGGATTTAGAGAAGCCACATTCATCCAGATGGGTAAGATGGGAGGAGACAGAGAGACATGAGGTGAGACATAGAGATGTGGTGTGGCACAGAGAGGTGGCATCAGGAGAATGGGCAGTCCCACCTTCACATATGGTAGATAAGAGTTGGGATGGACACTTTGGGAGTGAGCAATCCCAGCCCCAGGTCAAACCACACTGCCCAGGGTGCTAGTGCCAGAAAGATAAATCCCCATAACTTCTGACTGTAGAAACCAGTGGTGGTTGGGGCAGCAGAAGAAACTGCCCGATTTTCAGAAGAGTCCACTTAAAGGGCCCACATGGACTTAGAATGTATGCAGACCCAACCTACCCCCTCTGGGATACAGCACCAGGGCAATAGGTGGAAGGGCACCAGTTGCATACAGGGAGTAAGTGAAGTGATTGGAAACAGGGCAAGTACTGGGCAAAACTTCAAAATCCAGGCAGTGGACTTATCCCCTCTCAGATACCTCCCCCTACACAGAGCCACAGAGCAGTGAAGCGGGTTGTCCTGCACTGGTGATTCCCTAAGGCTCCACCCCACACAATTTACAGGTGCCTTTTCTATAATAGGTCACTTTACTAAGACAGGGAGTTAAAGCAGCTCTACCTAATTCACAGAAACAAACACAGGGAGTCTGCCAAACTGAGGAGACAAAGAAACATGGCCAAAAAGAAAGAACAGAGCAAAACCCCAGAAAAAGAACTAAACAAAATGGAGATAACCAATCTATCAGATGCAGAGTTCAAAACACTGGTGATTGGGATGTTCCAAGAACTCATTGAGTGTGGCAACAAAATAAAGGAAGAAATGAAGGTTACACTAAGTGAAATAAGGAAAAACCTACAGGAAATGATCAATGGAAGAGAGAAAGCCAGGATTCAAATAAACAATTTGGAACATAAGGAAGAAATAAGCATTAAACCAGAGCAGCAAGAAGAAAAAAGAATTTAAAAAAACTAAAACTAGTATAAGGAAACTTTGGTACATCTCCAATGGTACCAACATCTGAATCATAGGGGTGTCAGATGGAGAAGAGGAAGAGCAAGACATTGAAAACTTATTAAAAATGAGCCCTGACTGGTTGTAGCTCAGTGGATTGAGCACTGGTCTGTGAACTGAAAGGTCTCTGGTTCGATTCCTGGTCAGGGCATATGCTTGGGTTGCAGGTCAGGTCCCTAATTGATGTGTCTCTTATACATCAATGTTTCTCTTCCTCTCCTTCACCTTCCCTTCCCCTCTCTCTTAAAATAAATAAATAAAATCTTTAAAAACTAATGAAAAAAATTTTCCTAACGTGGCAAAAGAGTCATACAAGTCCAGGAAGCACAGAGAGTCCCAAACAAGTTGAACCCAAATAGGACCACACCAAGACAAAACACTATAATTTAATTAAAACACCAAAGGCTAAAGATAAAGAGAGAATCTGAAAAGCAGCCAGAGAAAAGCAGAGCATTACCTACAAAGGAGTTCCCATAAGACTATCAGCTGATTTCTCAAAAGAAACTTTGCAGGCAGGAAGGGACTGGCAAGAATTATTCAAAGTGATGAAAAGCAAGGACCTACAACCTAGATTACTCTATCCAGGAAAGGTAACATTTAGAATGGAAGGGCAGATCAAGTGCTTCCCAGACAAGTTAAAGCTAAAGGAGTTCATTATCACCAAGCCATTATTATATGAAATGCTAAAGGGACTTCTTAAAAAAAAAAAAGAAGATCATAACTATGAACATTAAAATGACAATGAACACAGCTATCAACAACTGAATGTAAAAAAACAAACTAAGAAAACTAGAACAGGAACAGATTCATAGATATGGAGATCATATGGAGGATTAACAGCTGGGAAGGGGACGGGAAAGAATTTTGGGAAAAGATACAGGGATTAAGAAGCATAATTGGCAGGTACAAAATAGACAGGGGGAAGTTAAGAATAGTATAGGAAATTAAGAAGCCAGAGAATTTATATGCACAACCCATGGGCATGAACCAAGGGGGGGATTGCTGGAAGAAAGTGGGAACTGGGTGGAGGGGGGCAAAGGGGAAAAACTGGGACAACTGTAATAGCATGATCAATAAAATATATTTAAAAATATTACCTAATATTTTTATTGCTTCTGTAAATCATTTTTTAAAGTTGCCCTTTGTCTTGAAAGAAGAGAGATCATCCAGAATTGTTATGTCTTCCTTTGCAGTCTGTAGTGGACATTGTCAATCTGACATCCCAAAGACATTTATACTACCCTTTAGCTTGCCTTCCTTCATGATAAAGACAGGATATATATTATAAAATACCTTCCCATATACTTCCTTGCAGTTGACACAGTCTCTAGCAAATGAAATACAAGTAAATGTTGCAAGGTTGTGCTTACTGTAAAGTTTTTATATGGAGCATAATAAGTTGGCGTGTCCCATTGACACCTTGTCTATTTCTGCCTAAAATTCAGATGTAAAGCCTGGAGATAAAATAGCTACCTTGCAACCATGAGAGGAAAAGCCACATACTAAGGCTAGCAGAGCAAGAAAATAGAAAAAGTTTAGATTTTTTTCAATAACATCCCTGAGTAGCTGCTGTACCAGCCTTGGATTGCCTACCTTCAACATTTCCATCACTGAAATGAAGGCTCATCTTTGTAGACAGTGTTAATGAGTTTTCCTCATATACAGAGACAAATATGAGGGTATTTTCATTTTATATATTCACTATTTACCACTTTGCTTTTCAAGAGAATGGGCTGATTCTCTTGAAGTGTGATAGAGCAGAGAATGGAGAAGGGATTGGTGCTTTGCGAAGTCCCAGAAAGAGATGTTTGTTGCTCTGTTTGGTAAACCCATTGAGTAATGAGACAACTTTATGTATTCAGATCTTATTTATTTATTTATTTATATTTTTCTTTTTCTTTTCAGATGTCTTTTAGCTTAGTTTCTATTCCAGTTATTTAATGGCTCTGTCTGGACTTCTCCCCAGTGCTGTTGTCAGAAATGCAGGCATTGGTACAGCTGGCTACCTGCTCCTGGTAGCTCTTTCCATCCTGGAGTTTTCCAGGGTTGCTGCTTGTTGCTATTATGGCTCTTTATTGGCAAAGGGACTTGAGAAGGTTTATTTCACAGCCACCGTAAGGTCCATCCTTGCCCTCAGCCCTTGCCCTTCTAAATGAAGTGGTAATGCTTGCCCATTTCCATGATGGCCTCTACACTGTGGCCAGAATTCTTCAATACTTTTCAGAAGAGAGGTGAGACTGGCATTTGCATCTTCAATATGCTGATGATCATAATATTTAGAAGACATTCCTTGAAATTTATAGTCCAACAGGCCCTTGAATAATGTCATTTTGTTATAACATTGATGAGATGTCATAGGAACTTAATCCTTGCTTATAGGAATTAGCCTGTGGCAAAACTGGTTTCATTAAATGTTGTTTCACATAAAGTTGCAGAACTTACTGATGACATTAAACAAAAACTTACTGTGTGTGAATAGCACCCTTACTTGCTTTCCGGAGTGAAGAAAGAGTTCTCCTTCCATTCTTTTAATTTCTATGCTTATTCCATATATCGGGGGTCCCCAACTCCTGGACCATGGACCGGTGCATGGCCTGTTAGGATCTGAGCCTCACAGCAGGAGATGAACAGTGGGTGAGCAAGTGAAACTTCATCTGTATTTACAGCTCTACTGCCTGAGCTTTGCTCAGTGGATTGAGCGTCGGCCTGCGAGCTAAGTGTCGCTGGTTCGATCTTCCAGTCAGGGCACATCAGAGAAGGAAAACTCTGACTCCAAAAAACCTCCGCTGCCTTGCGGCATACCTCTTCAGGGGAAAGGCTAAGGGAGTAAACCCCGACAGAAAATCCGGAGCCGGAGTCCCTAAGGCGGTTTGACGTTGTAGTCAACACTGGCAACTCCTGCGGCGCACCTGAAGCCAAGCTGTATTGACTCCGTCTTTCCCTTGGACCCTTCAGCTGCGAAGAGAGGGGGGGTCTGCTGCATGGGCAACAGCAGACCCTCCATATCACCCTGCCCAGGCTCTGTAGCTTCAGCTTCACTGGAGAGGACACTCCAGCGACATCGCAAGATGTCGATTCAACACGGGAGGAGACAGATAACGTGTCACTCCCGAGTCGGACTGCACAGCCATTCTCGGCGGTGCAGATAGACTCTTAAGAAGCTACACCATCGTCTCTCGAGACGGACGGCTGCCGACGACGACTGCCTGAGCTTTGCCTCCTGTCAAATCAGCAGTGGCATTAGATTCTCATAGGAGCACAAACCCTGCTGTGAACTGTGCATGCGAGGGATCTAGATTACACCCTCCCTATGAGAATCTAATGCCTGATGATTTGAGGTGGAGCTGAGGTGGTGATGTTAGCACTGGGGAGTGGCTGCAAATACAGACTATCGTTAGCACAGAGAGATTTATTATGGTCTCTATGCAAAGGTTTGACTGCACAGAGACTATAATAAATCAAATGCTTGCAGACTCATATCAAAACCCTATCAGTGAGTGGCAAGAGATAATTAAGCTGCATTAGTGCCAGGCTATAAAGCCACTCCTCCCCCACCAGTCCGTGGAAAAATTGTGTTCTATTAAACTGGTCCTGGTGCCAAAAAGTTTGGGGACCACTGCCATAGATGTATATTTGGGAAGAGGTAGACACTTTTATTGAAGTTCCGTCTTATGCAGAGTTCATGAATTTCACTTTAAACTTATGATGACACATAAACATTCAGAAGAAAAATTAATGTCTCACTTCTAAATGCAAATGTGCTGCTAAATGACACTTGACATAGAATCTGATGCATCCCAGTTCAATCAGTGATGTGAAGTTTAAAGTGCATTGGGCTGTGACTGAGAAGCTTACTTACAAGGTTTGTGACCAGAACAAGGGATTTACATTTTCAATTTCTCCATTTTCTCATCTGTAAAAAAAGTGTTTGGATTAGAGTATAGTCCTCAACCAAAACCATGCAGAAGAATAGTGAACTATTCAATATCTGTACTATAAACCTCACGGATAAGCAAATAGAAGAAATGGACAGAAGAAGGCATGTTTTCAAGGCATGACATAGCAGAATATAAAGATTCTTTCTAGCTCTGATATTGCATGATAGCATTTGTTTCAGTAGCCCTTACTGGGTAGCTCACTTGGTTGGAGCATTGTCTTGTACACCAAAAGGTTGCGAGTTCGATTCCCAGTCAGGACACATACCTAAGTTATGGGTTGGATCCCCTGTTGGGGCACGGGAGGTAACCAATTGATGTTTCTCTCTCACATTAATATTTCTCTCTCTCTCTCTCTTTTTCTCTCTAAAAACAACAAACATATTCTCAGATGAGGATTAGAAAAAATGGGCTTCCACATTTCCAGGAAATATATATTCACATACACTCATTCATACAGACTGGTTATTTTTAATTTGGTAATTTAAATTCCTTTAAAAAGTTTATGCCTTTGGTATTTTAAAAATATTCTACAGAGCCACATGTTAAATATTTAATAATAAAAATAAAAATTATCATTATTTCCCCATAATGACATATGTACTCATTTGCATAGGGGGTTGTCTAACAAAGACTAACGGGTTGCATCATATGACCCTGTCAGTTTCCAAACATATGATACAATAGCAATAGGATAATCAGCCATATTGATGATTAAAAAAAAACAAAACACCAAGCACCAATTTGAGCTCCGTGTTTTGTTTCATACCTGTATTTTTTTGTGTGTGTTATATAATATAGTGAATATTTCTTGTTGACAATGTGCCAGGCCCCATTCTAAACTCTTTAATTATATATACATAAAAACTTATAAGAAAGGTCCTGTTATTATCCCTACTTAATATATAAAGAAATGTAGAAATATGGAGTTCTATATCATTAGAATGAAGAGGACCACATCAGCCCAAAGAACTCTGAAAAGGTGAAATCTATTTCTCTGGCAGAAGAACATTTAGAAAGCGCTTTCCCTCTTTGTTTCCTAGAGCAGTGGGTGAAAATTGTGTTGACTTGACACATAAGTTTTGAAAGATGTCAGACATATTTGGTTACGAATAGTTTTAAAGCTTGTACTTTTTAAAGTTTTAAAAATAATTTTAAGGTGTACAATATAGTGCTTTTTAAAATTTATTTTTATTTTTTTAATATGTTTTATTGATTATGCTGTTACAGTTGTCCCAATTTCTTTTCCTTCTGCTCCCCTCCACCCAGTGACCCCCTCCCTCCAGTTGTCCCCCCCTTTTAATCCATGTCCATTAGTTGTGCATATAGTTCTTTTCAACCTCTTCTTGTCTACTCCATTCCCTTCTACTATGCTTCTTAATTCCTGTACCATCTCCCTCCCTTTCCCCCTTCCCCCTCCCTGCTGACCTCCTCCCAGTATGTTCCCCATACCTATAATTCTTTTTCCACTCTCGTTGCCTACTTAGTTTGTCTTTGTTTCAGTTCCCTAGCTTCTGTTGTTGGTTGTTGTGATGCAGTTTTCATTTTAATGTTCATAATTTTGATCCTCTTTCTTCTAAACCAGTCTCTTTAACATCTCATATAATAGTGGTTTGGATCTAATGAACTCCTTCATTTTACTTTGTCCTGGAAGCACTTTCTATGCCCTTCTATTCTGAATGACAGTTTCACTGGATAGAGTACTTGTGGCTGTAGGTTTTTGCTTTTCATTACTTTAAATATTTCTTGCCAGTCCCTTCTTGCCTGTAGGGTCTCCTTTGAGAAATCAGCTGATAGTCTAATTGGGATCCCTTTGTACATGATTTTTTTCTTCTCTCTTGCTGCTTTTAAGATTCTCTCTTTAATTTTTGACAATTTGATTATAATGTGTCTTGATGTGGTTCTCCCTGGGTCTAGTTTTTCTGGAACTCTCTGTGCTTCCTGGACCTGTAAGTCTATTTCCTTCCCCAAGTTTGGGAAGTTCTGCTTTATTATTTTTTCACATAATTTTTCAATTTTTAGTTCTTCTTCTTTGCCCTCTGGCAATCCTATAATTCGAATGTTCATTCGCTTATAGCTGTCCCAGAGGTTTCTGAGCCTCTCCTCATATTCCTCCCTTTTTGATTCCTCTTTCTGCACTGGTTGACTGTTTGTTCCTTACCTATGTTCCAATTTTTAAATTTGATCTCTCGTTTTCATTTCCTCACCACTTGTCTCGTATGTGTTTTTGTTTGTTGCGGTATGACTAGCTTTCATTCCTTCCCCGTCTTGTTCCAGATCTTTTGTTAATTCTGTAAGCCACCTTATGACTATAGCTCTGAACTGAGCCTCAGAAAGATTTCCTATTTGCTCATCGGTTAGGTCCCTCATCTGCTGCCTGGTGAGCTGCGTTACCGGGATTGCAATCATGGTCTCTTTCATCCTGACAGTTTTCTGTTTACCTTTGTTTCCTGGGTGGGCTGTAGGGGGTGGAGCCCCATGCACTCATCACTACCCAGTGACCTGCGACCTTTTTCACCACTCTGTTATGCTTTGTGTGGGGGCAGGGGTCCAAGATGGATTTCTGCCGTTACTCTCTACTGAGAGACCAGCTCACAGTCCGAGGCAATGGGGGATCTGCCTTCCCCAGCGTTGGAATCACGAGCTTCCAGGTATCGACTGCAGCCAGGATTGCTCCCCTGGCATGTCTCACAGTCCCACCACTGTTCCCACTGCTACCACAGACAGCACAGCCTGATGTTTCTGTCCCAATTCCAATTTCGCCCCTCCTACCCATCCAGATGAGCACGGCAGGTTTACAACTTCATACGTTGGGCTTCCATGCAGTTTTATTTTCTGGTGTTTCTGGTTATCTTTGGTTTTGAGATAGTTGTATTTCTACTTAGTTGTGGAGGGAGACAGAGCATGTCAGTCTAAGCCTCCATCTTTGACGGAAGTCCTATAGTGCTTTTTATTACAGTCACAAAGTTGCACAAACAACACCACATCTAATTCCAGAATATTTCATCACCCCAAAAGGAAACCCCACACACTAGAAAGTCACTCTCCAAGCTACTCTTTCCTCCCAGCCAATGGCACAATTAGTATAGTTTCTGTCTCTATCAATTTGCCCATCTGGAAATTTGATATAAGTGGAATCACAAAATATGTCATCTCTTACATCTGGCTTCTTGCACTTAGCATAATTTCTTCAAGGTTCATGCATGTTATATAGATATGTCAGTACTTCACTAATTTCTGTGGGTGAATAATATTCCATTGTATAGGTATACCATATTTTATTTACCATTTCATTAGTTGGTGGACATTTGGGTTGTTTCTACATTTTTGTTATTGTGAATAATGCTACTGTGAATATTCATGTACAAGTTTTTGTGAGAACATGTTTTCATTTCTCCTGACTATATACCCAAGAATGGAATTACTGTGTCATATGGTAATTCTATGTTTAAGTTTTTGAGGAACAGACAGATTTTGTTCCAAAGTGGTGGCATCCTTTTATATTTCCAGCACCAATGTATGAGGATTCCAATTTCTTCACATTCTCACCAATATATTTTACTGTCTTTAAAAAAAATTAGCCATTTTAGTGGGTGTTCATTGCAATTTTATTGTTGTGATTTGCATTATCCAAATGACTAACAATGTTGGACTTTTTTTCATGTATTTATCGGCCATTTTTATGTAGTTTTTTTTTTTTTAACAAAATGTCTATTCAAATTATGTGAGCATTTTGAAGTTTGTTATTGTCTTTTTTATTAAGTTGTAAGAGTTACTTGTACATTCTGGTTAATTTCCAGAATATTCAAAAAGTTGATTTAGAATTTTTGCCAGGGTTATCATTGCTTCTATGGAGGAAGATATTTTCATAGGTCCTTACTCTACAGTTCTCAGAGGTTTCCCTTAATTATATATTTTTAAAATCAATCACTGTAAGAAAAATTGAAAACTCTATATCTACCAAAAGAATCATACATAGAATATATATTTTATGTCTTAAAACTATACATATTTTTTCTCAATGGTAAATGTTTATTTATCTATATTTATTAATTATTACCACCCCAAGTCAAGTCTCCTTCCATCATCATTTATACCTCCTTTATCTCCTTCTACCATCCCACACCTTCATTTCCCTCTGGTAATCACCACAATGTTGTCTGTGTCCATGAGTTTTATTTGTCTGTTTGTCTGTTTGTTTTCTTTTGCTTAATCCCATCATGTTTGTCACTCAGCCTTGCAACCTCCCTCTTCTCTGACCGCAGCCAGTTTGTTCTCTGTATCTATGAATCTGTTTCTATATTGTCATTTTATTTTGTTCATTAAATTCCACATACAGGTGAGATTATATGGTACTATGATTTCTGAATGACTTGTTTCTCTTAGCATAATATTCTCCAGGTCCATCCATAATATCCAAAAGGTAAGATTTTCTTCTTTTTTAAGGTTCAGTAGTATTCCATTATATAAAGATACCACTGCTTTTTGATTCACTAATTTACTGATGGGCACTTAGAAAAGCAGGACTTCCAGCCAAGATGGAGGCATAAGTAAACAAGATTCGCCTCCTTGCACAACCACAAGAAGGATTACATCTACCTCAAAACAAAAAGCAAGAACTACTAGAAAATCACCCTGCATGGAAGTCCAACAAACAAAGATACAAAGAAGTAATACTCACCCAGACAGTGCCACAATGTGATGAAACAGGATACCTCACACTGATGAATACCTAGGGCTCTGCACCTTACAACATAACAGGTGCGACAGCTCTACCTAAGACACAGAGGCAAACACATGAGGCTATTAAGATGAGGAGACAGAGAAGTATGGCCCAAAAGAGGGAGCAGATCAGTGCTCCAGAGGGAGAACTAAGTGAGGAGGAGATTCAGTCTACCTAACAGATGCAGAGTTCAAAACACTGGTCATAATGATGCTCACAGAAATTATTGAGTATGGCAAATGCATAAGGGAAGAAATGAAGGCTATACAAGTGAAATGAAGAAAAATCCACATGAAACCAATAGTGAAGGGAAGGAAGGTGGGGTACTGATGGGCACCTGGGCTGCTTCCACATCTTGGCTATTGTAAATAATGCTGCTATGAACATAGGGGTGCATATATTATTTCAAATTAGTGTTTTGGAGTTTTTCAGATATATTCCAAGAAGTGGAATTCCTGGGTCATAAGGCAGTGTCATTTTAAATTTTTTGAGGTAACTACATACTGCTTTTCATAGCGGCTGCACCATTCTGCATTCTCACCAACAGTGCACGGAAGTTCCCTTTTCTCCACATCCTTGTCAATACTTGTTGTATATTGATTTATTGATGATAGCCCTTCTGACAGGTGTGAGGTGATATCTCATTGTGGTTTTAATTGCATTTCTCTGATGATTAGTAATGTTGAGAATCTTTTCATATGTCTGTTGGCCATGTGTATGTCTTCTTTGGGGAAGTGTATATTCAGGTTGTTTGCACAGAAAGCAGTTTCATTTATATACACCAATAATGAACTAACAGAAAAGGAAACTAAGAAAACAATTCCATTTACAATTGCATCAGGAAAAACTAAAATACCTAGGAATAAATTTAACCAAAGGTGTAAAAGACCTGTACTTGGAAAATTATAAGACAACAAGCAAAGAAATTGAAGAAGATACAAACAGGTGGAGGCATATATCATAATCATGAATTGAAAGAATTAACATCGTAAAAAGGTCCATACTACCCAAATCCATCTATAAATACAATGCAGTTCTTATCAAGATACCACTGGCATGCTTCACAGAACTAGAACAAATATTCTAAAAATTTATATGGAACCACAAAAGACTCAGCATAGACACAGCAATCTTGATAAAGAAAAACAAAACTGGAGGAATCATAATACCTGATATGAAACTATACTACAAGGCCATTGTAATCAAACAATATGGTACTGACATAAAGATAGACATAAAAATCAATGGAACAGAATAGAGAGCCCAGAAATAAACCCACATCTTTATGGTCAATTAATCTTTGACAAAAGAGGCAAGAATATACAATGGAGTTAAAGATAGTTTCCTCAATAAATGAAGTTGGAAAAATTGGACAGATACACATAAAAATTAACACTATTGATATACCACCTTATCTGTGAAATCAAATGAACAAAATAAACTAACAAAGTGGAGACAGACTCATGAATGCAGAAAACAGACTGACAGCTGTCAGAGGGGAAGTAGTTGGGGGCTGGGTGGGAAAGGTGAAGGAATTGAGCAAAGAAAAAAAAGAAAGACTCATGGACACAGACAACCGTATAGTGATTGCCAGAAGGAAGAGGGGTGTGGGGGAAAATAGAAGAGGGGTGAAAGGGGGATAAATGGTGATGGAAGGAGATTTGACTTGGGGTGGTAAACACACAATACAATATACTGATGACATAATGTAGAACTGTATACCTAGAACCTCTTTAATTTTATTAACCAATGTCATTCCCATAAATTCAGAAAAGAAAGAACAAAAATATTGTCACATTTTCTATACTCATTTCATTTATTTTCATGAATCTATACATGTAATAACCTTGCATAGAACTACACACACACACACACACAAATGGGTGCTTTATAAAATTCATGGAATCTAGATATGGTTTGTGGATTGCACCAAAATCAATTTCCCTTTCTTTTTATATTGTACAATAGTTGTGAGTGTTGTTAACATTGGGGAACTAGGTAGAGAGCACATGGACTTCTCTGTACTCTTTGCATGTTCTATGAATCTATAATTACTTCAAGATAAAAACTGAAATAAATCAGAGTAGGCTCATGCTTACTCTTACTTCTGGCCAAGATGGAGGCATAGACAGACACACTGTGTCTCCCTCCACAACTAAGAAGGAATACAACTACCTCAAAACTAGAAACAACCAAAAGTTCCAGAAAATCAAGCTGCATGGAAATCCAAAAAACAAAGATATAAAGAAGAAATACTCATCCAGACAGGTAGGACGGATGGAGCCAGAGAGGAGAGGACGTGCTGTGGTGGTGGCAGCAGCAGCGGCAGTGGCAGACCATAGGAAAGCACAGTTACACGTTTTAAAAAGTTGGGAAGGACACCAGGGGAGCATTCCCAGTTCCTCACCAGACCGTGCAGCTCACTATCCCAGCGCTGGAGAAAATCAAGTCTCATTGCTCCTGAATGTGCAAACCAGTGGGGGTTGGGGTGGAGGCAGAAACTGCCGGTCTCTCAGCAGAGTCTGCTTGTTTAAAGGGCTCCCACGGTCCTAAAACATCCACAGACCCACCCACTTTGGGAACCACAACCAGGGCAACAGCTAGAGAGGCACCAATTCCATACGGAAGTGGGAGAACTGCCTGCAAAAGGGGTGATTGTTGAGCAAGTGGCATTGTTCCCTCTCAGACCCCTCCCACATACAGCTCCACAACATGGTGAAGCAGGTCGCCCTGTACTAATAAATCTCTAATGGTCTGTCCCTTACAACATAACAGGAGCAACAGCTCTGCCTAAGTCACAGAGGCAAACAAACACAGGAGCCTGCCAAGATGAGGAGACAGAGAAGTACGGCCCAAAAGGGGGAACAGATCAAGGTTCCAGTGGGAGAACCAAGTGATGAGGAGATAGCCAACCTAACAGATGAAGAGTTCAAAACACTGGTGATAAAGATTCTCACAGGCTTGACAGATATGCTTGAGTACGGCAAACGCAAAAGGGAAGACGTGAAGGCTATGCTAAATGAAACAAAGGAAAATCCACACAATAGCAACGGTGAAGGGAAGGAAACCAGGGTTGAAATCAATGCTTTGGAACACAAGGAAGAAAAAAAAAACAGTCTCCCAGTACAGAATGAGGAAACAAGAATTGAAAAAAAGGAGGAGAGGCTTGGGAACCTCTGGGACAACTTTAAACATGCCAACATCTGAATCATGTGGGTGCCAGAAGGAGAAGAGAAAGAGTAAAAAATTGAAAACTTATATGAAAAAATAATGGAGGAAAGCTTCCCAAATTTTGCAAAGGAAATAGAAATACAAATCCAGGAAGCACAGAGAGTCCCAGGCAAGCTGGACCCAGAGGGGACCACACCAAGACACATCATGATTAAAATGCCAAAGGTGAAAGAAAAGGAGAGAATCCAAAAAGCAGAAAAAGAGAAGCGGAGAGTTGCCTACAAAGGGGTCCCTATAAGACTGTCAGCTGATTTCTCAAAAGATACTTTACAGGCAAGAAGGAACTGGCAAGCAGTATTCAATGTGATGTAAAGCAAGGACCTACAACCAAGATTACTCTATCCAGCAAAGCTATCATTTAGAATGGAAGGGCAGAGAAAGTACTTCCCAGACAAGGTAAAGCTGAAGGAGTTCTTCATCACCAAGCCATTATTATATGAAATGTCAACGGGACTTACTTAAGAAAAAGATCAAAACTATGAACACTAAAATGACAACAAACTCACAACTATCAACAACTGAATCTAAAAAATACAAACAAAATCCAACTAAGCAAACCAGAATAGGAACAGAATCATAGGTATGGGGATCATTTGCAGGGTTATCAGCTGGGAGGGGGAAGGGGGGGAAATGAGGAAGTGATGCAGGGATTAAGAAGCATAAAAGGTTGGTACAAAATAGACAGGGGGAAGTTAAGAATGATATAGGAAAGGGTGAAGCCAAAGAACCTATACACAGGGCCGTGGACATGAACTAAGGGGGTGGGATTGCTGGAGGGAAGGAGGGTACTGGGTAGAGGGGAACAAAGGGGAAAAAGTTGGAACTGCTGTAACAACATAATCAAATAAAATATACTTAAAATATTTTAAGAAATAAATCAATCAGAGTAGTCTCATGCTTATTCTTCCAGTTGTAACATTGCTCTCAACTACATTCTCATAGCTTTTTTTCATGTTGAGAGATGTGGGAAGGAGTCAGAACTAGTAACCAGGAATTGAAAGGAACCATGGCAGATCAATTTGAGTGAATACCATGGCAGAAATAAAGGTTCACAAACACTATCTTCTGCTACTAGAATAAAGAATAATGGTGATGCTATAAATGGGGAGAGTTGGGGGACCATAGTTTTGCTTCTTTGTGTGTGTCTTAAAATTTTTACTCTGTAAATGTTTAATAGTGACTTTTAGAATGACACTCTCTCAAACTCACTAAAGGCTAGTTTTAGATGCAGGGCATTTTGCCACTATGTTTCTATTTTATTCTGTGGGAACAATTCTGGTTATGAGAAAATGTAAGATCTTTGATTGTGTTCTCACGGTAGCAATGCCAGTACTGAAGGGGCAAATGAGTTTTCCTTTAAAAACTCTACAGCCCAAGGGACTGAACTGACTCAAGTTCCATAATTGGTGGCATAAATCTTAGTATTTGCTATGATGTAGCTAACTTATCAGAATATGGCCTTGAAACACTTTGTAAATATTATGTTGCATTCTGGTCAATAGGGTAATTTATTTGAAGACATTCTGTCTTCCTCACTTGACTATATTCTTTTCCAGGGTTAGAACCATATTTATTTCATTCCTGTATTCTGAGTGCCTACATAAGATGTGGACCTTAGTAAGAACCCAATAAATGTTTGATAACTGAATGACTCAATGTGGCAGATGAGGTCATCATTCTTGAAAAGTTTTTACTTTTTGGTCCTTAGTTTAGATGAGGGTAGCATATTTCATTTTCTTTACCATCTTTATGAGAGGTTTTACTTTCAGAGTTTGAAGCCCAAATATGGTGCAGTCCTGAAATAGTTCTAGATCCAGGGCCAAATTAATGTATAAACAGACAGAATTGCCTAGGTACCGTGTTTTGAAGGAAGGGCTTCACTGAAATATTTTTCTGCCATCAGGTACCTAAAAGGTCCTTATCTCCATCCATTCTGGCTTCTATAACAAAATGCCACAGACTGAGTAGCTTATAAACAACAGACATTTCTTTTTCTTTTTATTTTTCTGAGATCAGGGTACCAGCACTATTGGTTGAGGTCCTGCTTTCAGGGTCCAGCTTTCTCATTGTGCTTTCATATGGAGGAAGAGGTGATGGATCTATGTGGGATATTCTTTATAAAACACTAATCTTATTCATGAGGGCTTCACCCTCATGACCTAAATTCCCAAAGACCCCACCCCCTAATATCATCACATTGGGCATTAAAATTTCAGCATATGAATTTGGGGGACACAAATATTCAGACCATAGCAGCCCTAGTCTAGGGTAACTGGGATGTCCTTAAGCATCATTGATTCCAAACCACTCATTTTACAAATTAAAAAAAAAAAAAAAAAAAAAAAAACTGAGAGAGAAGTGACTTATCCTAAGTCATTAAGCAAGTGGGTGAGATGGCTAGAACTAGAGTGCGTATCTCCCAAATTCTAATAAAGTTAAAATTACACTAAGTTCTTTCTTCAATTATATGAATTTCTTCAGGAAACAATGAGTTGAAATTATCTGGAGCCTGAACTGAGGGATGGATGTATTGGGAGATCAGTCAAATATAAAAGACAAAAACAAACAAACTTGTCAGTGTTTACTAATGCATGTTTCAAAAACAACTTTACTGCTGAAATCAGAGCAACAGAACAAAAGAGTGTGAAGAAATGTCTGAGCTTTAGGGTAATGTATACATGAGCTTGGGGCATGAACTGGACTTAGCTGGAGATAAAGATTTGGAGATTTATTATTCGGAAATGATTAGTGAAAATACAAGATCAGGTGAGCACTTTGAGAGGATGGGAAAGTAAAAAGGCAGAAGACTAAAGAGTGAGCCTTGAGGGGCACCTCAGTTGCCAGCAAAGGACCTAGAATTTTCAAATGCAATCCAAGAAAAAAGAACAAAACAGAAGGAATCATTAATTGACTTCAAGAACTACTACAAAGTTACAGTAATTTAGATAGTGTAGTACTGAATAAAAAGAATAAGAAGTATACCAGTAGGATTGAATGTTTAGAAACAGACTCACACTTACATGGTTATCTGATTTCTGACAAAAAACAAACACTGAAACAACCTAATGTGGAAAGAAAAGTCTTTTTAACCAGTGGGGCTGTAAAAACAGAATATCCACATATTTACAAAACCTGAAAACCTCAACTAGTACCTTACGCCATGCATAAAAATTTATTTGAGCTGGATCATAGATATAAGAATAAAAGCTAAGAAGAGGACACAAAAATCAATCATAAAATAAAATAGTTCAAAAATTACACTTTATCAAAGTTAAAATTTCTGGTGACTAAAAGGCACCATTAAGAAAGTTGATACAAAAGCCAAAATATGGGAGAAAATATTCATAAATAATATACTTGACAAAGGACTGGTATATAGGTTATATAAATAATTTATATATATGTGTGTGTGTGTATATATATGTATATATATATATAAAATCATTACTCAAAGGACAGTGCAATATAAGTGGGCAAATTAGGAGAGCAGACAATTCATAAAGACAGATACATGAGTGGTCAATGAACACATGAAAATATGCTTGACATCACTAATCATCAAAGAAATGCAGATTAAAACCAAATGTAATTACCACTACACACACACCAGAATGGCTAAAATTAAAAATACTGGATACATCAAATGTTGACAAGAATTTGGAGAAAATGGAACTTTTATACACTGCTCGTAGAAGTGTAAAAAACTAGCATTACTACTTTGGGAAAAGTTGTAATAGTCTCATAAAATGAATCATACACACACTTTAGGACACAATAAATCCACTCCTTGGTATTTACTTAAGATAAATGAGAGTATATTTCCACAAAAACAAACAAACAAACAAACAAAAAAGAAAACACTGCATAAGACTGTTTATAACAGCTGTATCCAAAACAGCTCAAATTTGGAAACAGCTCAGGTGACGTCAACTAGAAAATGGATAAATAAACTGTGAGATAGAAATATTATAGAATATAATATTTTATTTAAGCAATAAAAAGGAATGAAATACATGACAATATGGATGGATCTAAAAACATTATTCTGAGCAAAAGAAGCCTTACATAAGGAACACACATGGTATAATAATATTTGTAATAAGTTCTAAAATGGAAACATGTAATCTAAGATGAAAAAAAAATCAGACCACTGGTTTCCTGTGGGTGGATGTGTATTGACTGGGAAGAAATTGAAGTGAGATTCCCGTAGTGATGGAAATATTCTATATCTTGATAGGGGTCTGTCTGGGTTCCATGGTATGTGCATTTGTCAAAACATATCAGTTGATAAACTTAAGAGCTTTGTGCATTATATTATATAAAAATTTTAGCTCCTTCTTCCAAAAAAGTGTACAAATATTGTGTGTGGGTATGTAGATATGTGTGGGGTGGGGGGAAGAAAGGGATTGGGGTAAAGAAAGGGGAGGACTATTTAAAATAATTTTGGAAACTTGAAAATTTTAACTAAACTTTATTTAAAAATCAATAAAATGTACATTTTGGATGGAAAGAATTTGTTTGAAGAACATTTTCTTTTCATCATCTTGCTGCTTTTTTAAATTTTTCTAGATATGATTGTACTGGTCATAAAACCCATATTGATTGACAAATTCTCTTTAGAGCAAGCAGAGAATAGATTGTTCAGGAGACAAGAAGGAGGAATTTAGTAAGGCTGATCCACTCCAGTTTAATAAGCAAGGCTGTGAATCATACTTTACTCATAGATCATTTTCTTTGGTTTTTGCCTACTGAAGATAATAATTTGCTCATTGAGTTTCTACAAAACATATAGAATGACTAGGTTTCAGAGACATCTCAATATCCAGACCTAGGTGGCTCACAGTCTCTTTCAGGCCATGAGACAGAAAAGAATAAAGCATTGCAGGGATATCATTCTTTTCCCAAGCATCTTTTGCATACCAGGGGCATTGACTCCTATTGTCCAGCTACTAGGCTAATTAATGTTTTCTGGACACTCAGTGCTATTTCATGACTGTGCCTTTGCTTATAATGTTTTGGCCTAGTCATCTACACTAACTTTTTCTAACTGTTAAATTCCTACTCATATTTTAAGACTCAACTCAAAAACTAACTCCTATTTGAAACTTTTCAAATTTCCCTAATCAAGTTTTTCCATCCTGGCACCTTATATTACAGCATTTATCATAACCTGACTAAATTTGATAGTTGCATGTCTATCTACTACACTAGACTGAGAGAGTCTAGAAAGCAAAAACTGCGTATTTGGTTTCTAGCAGAGTTTAATCACATGATATTGTACAGGGTGGGGAAAAAGTAGGTTTATAGTTGTGAGTATGCAAAACACAGAGTTTATTCTTGTGTTCTTATTTATTAATTATTATGTCAGTTTCCATATGGACAACTGTAAACTTACTTATGCCCCACCTTGTATTTAATGTGTGTTACTCCAAGAAAATTTGAAGACTTCTTTACTGAAACCTTCATAGGAGTAGGAAGCAGGACTCTTTATTTAGTGCCCTACCACTCCACAACACATCAACACATTTACACACACACACATAAGCCTTTGTTTTGTATGTATTTGACATTCAATATGTTGGTGAATGTGGCTTCCAGTTAAGATGGAGGTGTAGATAGACATGCTTCACCTCTTTGCACAACCATAAGAAGGATTGCAACTAACCTCAAAACAAAAAGTGCCCAGAACTGCCAGAAAATTGAACTCTATGGAAGTCCAACAAACAAAGATTTAAAGCAGTAATACTCATCCAGACAAGTAGGAGGGATGGAGATGGGAAGCCAGGGCAGAGAGGACGTGGTGTGATGGTGGCAGTGGTAAGGAAGTGGCTGCAGCTGGCTGGAGGAAGGAGCAGTCCCCAGGAAAATAAAGCTTCATTGCTTTTGGCTGTGAAAACCAGTGGGGTTTGGGGCGGTGGAAGAAACTGCTCATCTCTCAGCAGAGTCTGTTTAGAGGGCCCCCATGGTCCTAGGATATACGCAAACCCACCCACTCTGGGAACCACAACCAGGGCAACAGCTAGAGGGGTGCCAGTTGCATATGGGAAGTGGCTGAAGTGACTGGAAAAGGGGTGAGTGCCGAGCAAGAGGTATTGTTCCCTCTGTGACCCCTCCCCAACACACAGCACCCCAAGGTGGTGAACCAGGTCGCCCAGCACTGACAAATCCCTAAGACTCCGCCTCTTACAATGTTAACAGGTGTGGCAGCTCTACCTAATACACATAACCAAATACAGGAGACAGCTGAGGAGACAGAGAAGTATGGCCCAAAGAGGGAGCAGATCAAGGGTCCAGAGGGAGAGCTAAGCAAGAAGGAGATAGCCAACCTAACAGACATAGAGTTCAAAACACTGGTTATAATGATGCTCACAGAAATAATTGAGTATGGCAAATGCACAAGGGAAGAAGTGAAGGCTATACTATGTGAAATAAAGAAAAATCCACGTGAAACCAATAGTGAAGGGAAGGAAGCTGGGTTTTAGATCAATGTATTGGAACTTAAGGAAGAATTAAACAGTCAACCAGTACAGAATGAGAAAACAAGAATTTAATAAAACAAGGAGAGGCTTAGGAACCTCTGGGACAACTTTAAATGTACCAACATCTGAGTCATAGGGGTGCCAGAAGGAGATGAGGAAGAGCAAGAAATCAAAAACTTCTTTGAAAAAATAATGAAGAAAACCTTCCCTAATTTGGCAAAGGAAATAGACATACATGTCCAGGAAGCACAGAGTCCCAAACAAGTTGGACCCAAACAGGACCACACCAAGACACATCATAATTAAAATGATAAAGGTTAAAGATAAAGAGAGAATCTTAAAAGCAGCCGGAGAAAAGAAGAGAGTTACCTACAAAGGAGTTCCCATAAGACTTACAGCTGATTTCTCAAAAGAAACTTTGCAGACAAAAAGGGACTGGCAAGAATTATTCAAAGTGATGAAAAGCAAGGACCTACAACCAAGATTACTTTATCCAGCAAAGCTATCATTTAGAGTGGAAGGGCAGATAAAGTGCTTCCCAGACAAGGTAAAGCTAGGAATTCATCATCACTAAGCTCTTATTACATGAAATGTTAAAGGGACATATTTAAGAAAAAGGAGATCAAAACCATGAACAGTAAAATGACAACAAACTCACAACTATAAACAAATGAGTCTAAAAAAAACCAAACAAACAGAAACAAACTAAGCAAACAATGAGAACAGGACAGAACCACAGATATAAAGATCATATGGCAGATCATCAGCTGGGAGGGGGAAGGGGGAGAATGGGGAAATGGTGCAGGGATCAAGAAGCATAACTGGCAGGTACAAAATAGACAGGGGGATGTTAGGAATAGTAAAGGAAATGGAGAAGCCAAAGAACTTATGTGCACAACCCATGGACATGTCTAATATAGAGGGAGATTGCTGGAGGAAAGGGAGGCACAGGGTGGTGAGGGGCAAAGGGGAAAAATTTGGGACACCAATAAAATATACAAAAAAAAAAAAAAAAGTATGGAGGAAGCAACCTCCACCACACAGAAGTGAGGAAAAAGAAGAAGAAAAAAAAATGTTGGTGAATGTAATGGTAATGTATTTTGAAATGTCCCTAAGATCAATGAAATGCAAATATTTTAGGGTGTTTTGTTCAGCTGTTTTACAGTAAAGGGAAAACTGTAGTGCAGCCAGCCTTCTAGAACTAATTCATTTTGGTTTTGCAGTTTTAAAAGAAAAGAACACTTTGGCTGTAATCATCCAGTTTGTACGAGGGTATTAGTGATGGAGAGGTTTACCCAATGAAGAATGTAAAAATGAGTATTTACTTACACTTGGGGTTCCACTTTATTAATCCCAGTAAGGAAAGAATATTTCCCTGTTGTTAAACCCCAGAGTATCTTTTCTTGCCCTTGCAAGGTTGACTCAGTCTCAATCCATTCATCTTCATGTGAATGCTTTATCCAGCCCTCAGTTACGTGCTGTGCAGCATTGACAGCTCATAAGGTAATAAATATCCACTGAGCCCACAAGTAGAGCAATTGACTCACAGGAGCCAAGCTTTACTCAATCACCACCTGTGTACATTTCTTACTCTAATTGTTAACTCTACAGAATTGGCAACAAATTATTTTAAGAATGCACACAATTATTTAGGGTAAGAAATGTGCATATATGCTGACATGTTGGACAAACCCCAGCAATACTCTTTAGTGTATGGAAGTGTCATAGCTGGCAGGACAGTGCCAGAAGGCAGAGAGCCCTGACTTTTTAACTTGGCTGTCCCAGTCTCCCTATTGACAGACATGTTCATCCTCCCAGGGGAACAGAACATCACTGAGGTCCTTAGGAGGTACATCTCTCTTTGTGTGCATGTGTAAAGTGATTGTGCGACAGAGAAACATAGTATTTGAACCAAAAATTAATGGACACAGAGAAATTGGATTGATATTTCGCTAACTGGTTTAGAATTCTAATACTGAAAACCATTCATGCTGAATGTCATAGAAAGACTTTCTGCAATATGACAAAATTGCAGCTGTTACAAACCTCAAGAATGTCCACATAAAAACTGGAACATTCTCAAGGTGATGCCATGTACTATTCTATTCTTTTTAAATAAGAGTAAGTATGATAAAATGAATACCAAACACGTGGTACTCATGTGATATTAGCAAAACAGCTGATGGATTTGGCATAGACTATTGTTCTCTGTGCAACAAATTCAAACTGACCTCTAAAAAGCAGCATTATGCTTAGGGATTAAAAAGCTCTGGGATGTGATGGCCCATGAAAGACCCAAGTGATATTTCTCTAAGTTAGGAATTTTTCCCTTCTCATTTAGAACTAAAAAGCAGCTCAGAATTAGAGATATATCCTGTTTAGTGTACCACATAGCTTGTAGCCTTCTCAATCCTTAGTGGGAAAAGGCACACCCAAGGTGACAGAAAAAAACTAGCATGGCAACCTGTTGTTTTCTTCCCAGGATACTAACTGCATCAAGCCAAACCTTGGGGCCACACTTTGCATACTAAATGAAAAGTTATCACTGTGAATATGGTTAATAATTTGGGGTACCACCTGGTGATTGGAAATGGTCATTCATTATGCTACTGCCATATCTCTGTAGATTTTGGTACTAGCAAATGGGTGTTGCTATAATCAATACTTAAAATGTGGAATGGCTTTGAGTACAAGTTGAAAGAACTGGGGGAAGCATGATAGAAAAATCCTAGATTGCTTTGGAAAGCTCGTTGGTAGAAATATTGATGTGCTAGTGAGGACACATTTCAGCTAAATGAGGTTTCTAAGGCACATTTGGATGACATTTATTCAAAATAGTTATCAGTTCTGCCCTGACTGGTGTGGCTCAGTGGGTTGGGTGCTGTCCTGCAGACTGAAGGGTCTTTGGTTTGATTCCTGGTCATGGCACATGCCTGGGTTGTATGTTCAGTCTCCATTTGGGGTGCATGTAGGAGGCAACGGATAAATGTTTCACTCTCACATTGATATTTCTCTCCCTCTCTTTCTCCCTCCCTTCCTTCCTCTCTGGAATAAATTTTTAAAAGCATAAAAAAGTTATCAGTTCTGATTCTGTCACCCAGTATCCATAGAATGTTTATAACCAGCTGGTGCAGATGGAGAGATGATCCTATTAGATATTAATTTTTCCCCAAGTGTTCACTTGGACAATGGATGCTTAGAAAATTTGGGAACATGTAGCTGGGGTCTTTGAAACATTCTTCAGTAAACTTGATTGGCTTAGAACTGGGGCAAGAGAGGGGAGAAGTGCTATAGATCACTTCCCCTCTCAACCCTTTAAGGATTCCTTGGCAATGAGTGTTTCTCTCCACGTGCAAACAACTCCTGGAGGGAAAAGCTGGTATTTGTTTTGCTTTTAAATAATTATAAGTAGCTTGAATAAAGTGGTTGGGGTTTCCCCTCCTATTGTCCCTCAGGCTCAATACAATGCAAGGACTGGATACATACTCACAGATACTGCTGACAACATAAAGTGGAAAGCTACACCATACAGCAGTGGTTCTCAAGCTGTGGGGCATCAGATTCAGCTGACTCCCAAGCCTAGCCTAAATCCATAGAAGCAGCCTAAATACCACAGGTGATTTCAGGTGCCCAGAAAGGCTTGAGGGACCACCAGTCTACTGCAATGTTAATATGTGCTTTGTGAAACTGACTTCATGGCCAATAACTTATCCCAGTATTTTTCAAAGTTGAGCAGACTTCCTTAACACAGGACTTTTCTAATCCCAAAGAAAGAATTCGTGTATGCCAGTGGTTCTAAAAGTGTGGTTCCCCAGGACCAGCAGGCTCAGCATCAGCTCAGAGCTTGTTAGAAATAGTCTTGAGCCCATCCCAGACCTGCTCAATCAAAACCTCCGGAGCTGTGGTTGAGCAATCTCAGGCTAGATGTTTTGGATGTTTACAAAAGGTCTGAGAGCCAATAGTCTTTGCAGTGTTTCCAAACCTATTCTTTCATCAAACATGTGGCAGGGCTAATATATTCTGACAAAAGAAATGTTACTGAAGTGTGTGTGTGTGTTTGTATGTAACAAAAATGTGTGAAAGCATCATCACTTGTAGGGAGGTTTTTTTTGGGGGGTGACTAATTACTGATTTATACAAACATCATCTTCTGTTAAAAACAACTTGAGGCAGCTCAAGGAGAATGCTGGCAGTAAAGGACCGCCTCTTATTTATGCCAAGCTTCATTGAGACACCAATGTCTGATTTGTTTATTGCCAGCAGACCTACGCTTTTCCTGAACAATGACAAAGCAAAAGCATTAACCAAAAATAGTAAATAAACCAAACTTTAAAGTTCTTGTAGCAAGAGGAAGATGATGCACTTCTCTACTGACTGGAAATTAGCAAAGCTTAATACGGGGTTGAGTGCATCTACTTCTGGTAACTGTACATAGTATAAAGACACCTGAGTCCAAGCTAGGCTGGCAACCACACTTCATGCAGGTAGACATTAAAGCTCAGACAGGATGAGGTCTTAAGATGGAATCACAAAGTGACTGAATTGGGTTGGGCTAGGAGCTCCTGTTGAATGTAGCCGAAACATCTCAGAAATGGGGAGCCTCCCTTCTGTACAAAAGCATGCTTATTGGGACCCCAGTAACTTTATTTGATGGATGCCCTAAAAAGAACCATTCCAGTATGTTTTACCCGTTCTTCCACTTTTAACTTCATATTTCGACTACTCTGGACCATGCAATGCCAGGCAATAGCAGCTTTGGGGAGCTGGTGAAAAGTCAACAATCTTAAAAATGTTTATAATTTCCTTCAGCTCTCGGAGGTGGAAAAGACCTTATATGTTTAGTCTTGTGTCTTCCCTCTAAAAAAAAAAAAAAACGACAATCCACAGAAAGGGGAAATAGTGTGAACAGCAGAGAGAACACTAGAACATAGGTCTCATTTGTACAATTCCATCACTGAATGGGAATGAGAATTCTTTGTTCCAATCTGAAATACAAGTACAATGACTAGTACAATAAACACATCTGAAAAAGTGTTCACGTTAATAGGAATCTCTAAATTGTATATTATTTGAGAATAGTGATCTCATGAATAATTAAAGATTTAACTCCAGTTTCTATACAGTACTGGTAAGTAATAGACACTCAATAAAGACATGTTGAAGAATTTTTTTGAATGAATATAAAGAGTTTATTTGGTGCGTATTTGGGTATACAACAACAAATATTAAACAACCTTTTTTTTAATCTTTTTGTGCACAGGACAGAAAACTGCCTGTACATGCTATGTCCACTTTTGGAACATAGATTTTAACAATTATTAATGCACAAAATCTTACATATCATGCAACTCTATGCCAAGATTCCAACTTTCTTCCATGCAACAGATATGAAGATCTAAATGGAAACCTAGCTAAGTCTTAAACACTTTTCCAGAAGCAAGTATAAGTATATGTTGTTTAGGGGTAACCGTCTTAATATTTCCTCGTACACAATATTCACGTGCCAAATACAATGACAAGAGGACTCATATACATACAGATAAGACATTTCTTATTTTAACAACACAAAAGACAACATCACAGTTCCACAATTCCTGTCTTTACACGAGAAGCCACAACAATAGTTTAACATGATAACACAAATGGAGTTAAGAGAAATCTACACTTGAGGATAATCCTTTTTCTTAAAGTAACCTTTACTGACTGGGGTTGACAATACAACTCAATTTCTATGCACAAAGTACAGCACAATAACTTGACCAGAATACTACAAATCTAAAAAAATTTGGTAAAATCACAAGAACACTGTTACCTTGAGCCTGAGATGCCAATTCAGATCCAACCCTGAATTTGGTTGATTTGGATTAAGTGACAGAATCAGTAGAACCACTGAATTTCAGAAATCAGAAAGTTGCACTATACCAAAGTAAAGAATACATTTGAATCAAGCGTAGATAGAAAACATTAAGCCAAGAAAACAAAAAACAGTACACATAATTTTGTTTGCCCCTACAAAACATTTAAGCAGTTAATTTTTTTGTTTTGTTTTTGAAGAGCAATTGTGGTCTTTTCGATTTTCTTGCTTGGAGGGCAAATTTTTATCAGTATTAGTGCCATGAAATGATTGTGGTTTTTCATCCCCAAAGTATAAGTGACACTATGAGAAAATTGGGCAGTCCTTCTCCCAAATTTAGTTCACTGATAATGCTTGGCATTGTTTTGCACAAGCTCAATCTAAGTTACGGGGCTTTACTTTGGATGATAAAGTTTAATGGCAGATAGAATAGTGAACTCTGCCTGTTTGTTTGGTAAACGTCACTGACAAATTTGAACTTTTGGGTAAAGGACTGCTAGAAGAATTCAACAGCACCTGGAGGTAAGGTTCTGTTACAGAGCCCTTGTTTTGCCCTCACTGGCTACGTTGATTCATTGTGGCTCATGGATTTGCCTCCGTTTAGCACTCCAGAGACACTTCTGCTCTTGGTGGGGGTCCCGCTTCCAGATCGGGAGAACTCCGTGAGATCGTGCAGTGATGGCTCCTTGTACATGGCCACTGAAAAGCACAGAAAAATGGCGTCAAAGACTTAGAGTGGGCACACCGCACTGGCCCTCAACTTTTTTTTTCTGGTTACTAGGTTTCCATGCTTTAGGCCAAACATGAAAAAATGCCACTTTCAAGAACTCAGTAGGAAGTGAACTGGATCAGATTAAGCAAAATCTACTCTTGGTGAAGTAGTGTGTAAAGAATTCTAATGCCTAATTTCCATCACTTATGGTTATGTATATGAGAGGGTTGATGAAAAGGGCATTTAATAAAGCTCTTAGAAGTTTAAATATGATTGAGAGCACGCTGTGCAAGCCAAATATTAAAATTTAAAACATTTAAAAATACTGATTTCTATTATGATTTAAAATTAAACTTCCCGAAGTTCTAAATATCAGCACAATACTTAGAGCACAAAATGGTAAATATTATTATTGTTATGCTGTTAATAACAGTACTAGCTTATGTTTATGGAGCATGTACAATGTGCTAGATACTGTTCTAAGTGCTTCGCATTCATTATCTCTCTTAATGCACATAAGAATCCTCTGAATAACCTCCTCTTTATCCATATTTTACAGATGAGGAGCTTGAGGCACACACAAGTTGACAGTCTTCCCAAGACCATCCATTTAGTAAAGAGTAAAGCTGGCATTTGAATCCAAGTAGTCTGGCTCCAGAAAATGTGCTGTGAAGCAGTGCTATTCTGACTGACTGGGTAGTCACCCTACTCAAACCCCAGAGTCTAACCCCAGGCCAGTAACCTCTTGGAGGTCTTGCTCTGCTTTGCTTGCATTTTCTATTCCGTTTCTACCATGTCTCACCACTTCTAACACATTCCTAAGTTCTGCAGCCCATTCCGATTGTTCACCTTTTCTAATTTGCTAGTAACCTGCTAAAATAACTAGAAAATAAAACTATAAGTGAAAATTATTGAGACAATATAATTGGGCTGTTAGGGAGTGTCCAAGGATTTTTCTATTAAGTGTTAAATGTACATACATTTAAGCATCTGTTTTCCTGCACAGGGACCATTTTGGCATAATTTGGGGTTCTTAGCTGTCCTGAGTCAGCAATTAAACTTCTTCCATGTAAGTAAGGTGTTATTATATATAAAGTGGAAATATACTATAAAAAAACTAGAATCAGGAGATTAGGTGCTATTGTCAATGTTTTAGTGTTTTTAAGTATTTAAAATGTTACTAAATTTTTGTATATATGCCTTAATGGAGAAGAATTAGGTTCCATTTTCAAACATGTGAAAAAAGATTGATTTAAATACATACTTATTTAATCCACAGCTCCTGTAATATGCTGCTTACCTTTCAGTGGTTTGGGCAGAAAGTGTGCTGCAGGCTTGTTCTTCTTCACATGGTTCCCTTTCATGATCTCTCCATCTTTGTTCAGACCCAGATACCACCCTCGGCCTGACTGCTGCTGACGGTATATCATTGATGAATATGTCACGTAATAGTTTTCAAACACGGATTCTTTGAATTTGCACTCAGGTGTGAAATGTTCCTACAAGAAAAGTAAATAAACTAAAGCTCAATATTTATATCAATAGGTTTCATGGAGAACCATGTGATATTGCCCTTTGGAAATAAAGGACATACTTTGTTAAAGTTTTTATGACCAGCACTCTATTTTAATAGCATAAACTATTATCATTGGAAACCAAGACTATGCATAACACTTTGTGTGATGCTTTAGAAAAAGCACTAAGTGCAAGTGTTACTAATCAATGATTAACTCCCTTTATAATAAGGTAATGAAAAAATTAGGACCAGTCACGTAAGTGTAATATATCAGACAAATTCAAGAGCCAAAGATCAAAAAGACAAGCATAAAGCTGTCACATGGAGCTTTGTTCCCTTTGGGATTAAATATGAGAAAGTAAACCTTCAGTCCTTGTACTTAATTTTTCATAAATTCTCCAGTTACTGTAAACTATAATTTTCAATTGCCCAAGGCTGAAATCTGTGTTACAATGCTAGTTGCCTATATTTCTTAAGGGATGCTACAGAGAGAGACTCCATTTACTTTTAGGTAAACCAAATCGATTTTTTTTAGATCACTGGACCTTGACTTAAAAAAAAAAAGTTCTTCCTCACCCCTATCCTTGCCTTACAGTAACATTTACCAGCAAATCAATATAGAAGCAAGGAATTTACAGTAATTCACAAGCAGACATGACAGAGCAGCCCAGGGGACTTTCAACCCTGGAATGTGATATTCTGCCACATGCTTGGCCATGTTTTCTTTGGACTTGTTCATACAAACGAAGGGTTCCTGACCCAACTGACTATTTCAGAAACAAAAACAGAAACAGAAAACCCTCTTTCAAGTTTTGTGTAAGTGTGTGTATGCAATAAACAGCTATTTTTAAAAAGGCCATTTGTAAGCAAAATGAAATATACAGCAAATTTTAATCCCTAGGGAATCTGTAGAGTAGCAGAGAGTTCCCTTGGGGTGGAAGATAATGAAGAAAGTGCTTGAAGAATCTTGAAACACCAATTCAAAAGAACTTATGCACCCCTATGTTCATTGCAGCACTGTTTACAATAGCTCAGTGCTAGAAACAATCTAAGTGTCCATCTGTAGATGAGTGGGTCAAAAAACTGTGGTACATTTACACAATGGAATACTATGTAGCAGAAAGAAAGAAGGAACTCCTGCCATTTGCAACAACATGGATGAAACTAGAGAGAATTATGCTTAGTGAAATAAGCCAGGGAAAGGAAGAAAAATACCATATGATATCACCTAATACAGGAAACTAAAGAACAACACAAACAAAGGAACTAAATAGAACAAAGAGCAGAATAGCAGTCAATAGGGGGGATGGGGGAGGGAGAGAAGGGGGATAAGTAAGGGAAGGGTTTAGTCAAAGAACGTGTATAAATGACTCATGGACATGGACAACGGGGAGGGATATGATTGCGGGAGAGGGGGTGGGCTGGGTGGGGGAGAGAAATGGGGGAAAAATGGGACAACTGTAATTGAAAAACCAAAAATAAAAATTAAAAAAAAATAGCTTAAAAAAAAAAAAAAAAGTAAGTGCTGACCAAACTACATGTGACAGTAGCACCAAGGAAGCCATTAGATTTTTTTGATCATTTGCTGAGATGTTATCAGGGGTACCTTTTGATAAAACCTTAAAATAAATCACCTTGTAAAAATACCACAAGCTTTCTGGACACCAGTATTTTATAAGCAATGTTCCATGGTCCTAACTTCCATTACTTTCATATGGGATGCCATCCTAAGCAACGCACACTACCTCAGCCACAGGATCTCAAGCACTCTCACAGTCACTTAGGCAGAGAGGGGCAGAGTCCTTTAATTGAGTCTGCCTTTCTCCGAAAGTTAAATAATTAAACTTTTTTCTTCTTTTTTTTCTGGGAACCTACAAAATCTGTCTCATTCAGTAATCTCACTGATTCCCATCTGGCCTGTAGAGTGCACAGACTGGAACCAGCTTTATTTCTGCCTGGGCACACTTGATAGAGCCTCAGAAGATTCATAAAAATTTAACCTACTTAAGAAGAAACGTACTTCTAAGAAAGCTATCATGTGGTAAGAACCAAAGTGTTCTACTGATGGGCCTTGAAAACTCCTCTTTGTAGGATTGTCAACATACAGAAAGCCAAGGGACGCCTATAAAGAAATTTGACTCAAGGTCTCTGCATTCCTTCTAGTGATGAGGACAATTGAATAGAACATTGCTGAAATTCACTGGGAATTAAATCATCATTTGGGGGAAAGATCCCATCATTGGAGAGTGGATTTTAGTTTTTTAAAATCAGAAACCATTTAAAAATAAATATAGTGAGTCACACATGATTTAGGCAAGTGATTCTGTATAGCTATATCAACATACTATATGACTGACTACAAAATGATGAGATGGGATCATGGTGTGCTCTAAAGCAGGTCCCCAAAAGGCTGCATTTAATGTCTTGTGTGATTGCAGCATTCACTCTTTCATTCATATGCATTTTCTGGCAATCCATTATATGCTTGAGTAGTACTAAAAATTCATAGGTAAATAGGATGTGGCCTCAGAGAGCTTACCATATATTTTCAGGAATAAGACATATACCCAAATAACCCAAATGCAGGTTATTTAACTACAGAAAGGGAGGCATAAATATGTTGTATGAGAAGAGAGGAAGCCTGACTTAATTCTGATTGGGGGACCAGGGAGTGATGGGCTTTACAGAGAAGGTGCTACTGTAGCTGAGCCTTGAAGAATGGGTAGGAATTCAAAACAGAAAAAGAAGAATATTTGAAGCACAGAGCCACAGTTCATCTATCCTCCATTTCTGGGTCCCCTCTCTCAGTAATTCAAGTCCATCATTTTGGCAAATGCTCATACTTCAAGGTGCAGGAGACCTTGATGTTCTTCCACATGCTCTCCAGGCCATGATTTTGACCTTCGCTTCCCATTGCCACTGCTCTAGTTTGTGCCTTTATTACCTCTTCACTGGCCTGCTGAAATGATTTCCTAATTGGCCTCTCCCTCTCTGCTAAAAGATTTCCCTCCTAACACAAAGTTTCCTTCCTCAGGAACTTTTGATGGTTTCATCATACCTCTAGTGAAAAACTCAACTTGACATTGCTTTTAAAATTTTCCCACAGTTCAGTCACCACAATGCTTTCAGTCTCATCCTCTACCATACATAGAACTGAGTGTGTCTTTGCGCCTTTCCAGGTGCCATTTATTTCCTTTCTTTAGAATGTCATTCTCCTATCTTTCTGCCTACTGGCTTTCCCTTATCTCTCAAGGCTTTGCTCAAAAATGACTGCCTCTGGAATCATGTTTGATCTCTTCCAGTCATGGTACTTGTATTTGTGTTCCCACAAATTCCAGCTAGATCTCCAGCTTGGCCCTGTAACTCAGGAACATACTTGATTTGCTCCAAATGGGAGGGAATTTGTCTTATTTTTGAATCCATCTTCCAGCTTTGTAAATGACTGATCATATTGCCTGCACACAGCAGACCACCCAGTTATTGTCTACAAAGTTTGAGTTTTGGAGATTCAGATTTAAGTACTGCAAATTCTGGGATTCAGGAGTATCAACTTGTAAAAAGTCTGCAGCGAATTTCCCTAATACCATATAGTGAAATAATCTGTATGTAGAAAGAAGATGTCATGGCACAGACTTATCCTGTGTGTGTGTGACTTAGTATCTGTTACTAATAACAGATACTACACAGATACTAGCACCTACAACATTAGGAGGGAAAACTTGGCAATTGTTACAACTGTTGGAAAATGGCAAGGAAGGACTCAATGAACTGAATGCTCTGTCACATCCTGGCAATTTCTTAGTCATCACCACTAAATCTGGACTAAAAAAACTCAGTAAAGAGGGAGAAAAATGAGGCCAAAAAAAAAAACAAACCAAAAAACAACTGTTGAAGTAACCAAAGGAGTGATCTGTTCTCTGTGTGACACTGTCATTTTATCTTGCGTTGGAATGAGTAGGCAGAAGAGCCTTGATTTTTATGACATGTGAAAAAATGAACATCCCACTCAACACAGGAAGGGTCCCCAAAGAAAAGGGAGTACAGTTGCATTTGTCTACGTCTCAGCAGTGATTCACAAAAATAACAGAAATTGGATTTGACCCTAATCAGGGAAGCCTTACTCAGAGGAGACCAGCTAGACATATGGCAAAGAATTAACCTCCTTTGATCGATCTGGTGATGATTATTAGTGCTCTTGAAGAAAGTACCATAGTGGCCTTGACACACAGAAAGCACTAATTAGAGGTGGCAATCACTGTGCTCTGAATTTACTATGCACTAAATAAATATTTGCTATCATAATGAATGAACTAAAAAGATGCCAAGCATTCCCTCAACAGTCACTGTGAAATTACTTGGCATGAGTACAAAAGAAAAGGTGATTTATGTCTTATAATCTTTTTATGCATTGGTTTCTCCTAAAAGTTGTTTACATCTTGCATATCTATATATTTTTCAGAGAAATATCATCTTTTTAGTTCATGCAGTAATCAATCTATTCCCCTTAAAGTTCAAGGTTTCTTCTTTCTTAGTAAATATTAAACCTTTTTGTGTGCATGTGTTCAAAGTTTTATTTTTTCTGGGTTATTTATTAAATATTTTCTACTACTTTTTTAATTGAATTTTTTGAGTGTGACAATGGTTAATAAAATTACACAGATTTCAGGTGTACAATTCTACCATACATCATCGACATATTGTACTGTGTATTCACCACACCAAGTCAAGTCTCCTTTCATCACCATTTACCCCCCTTTACGATCCTCAATATCCCCCATCCCCTTTCCCTCTGGTAATCATCATACTGTTGTCTCTGTCTATGAGGTTTGTTTTTTGGTTTAATCCTGTCACCTTTTTCAACTAGACCACAACACCTCTCCCATCTGACAGCTGTCAGTCTCTTCTCTGTATCTATGAGTCTGTTTTTATTTTGATTGTTATATGAGAGGGGCCCCCAAAATATCAGAATTTACTTATAAAAATGTTTGTATTTATTCTTACATGTTTAAACTTCAGTCACCTTCAAAGTACTCTTCATTTAATGCAATACACCTATTGAAACATTTTTTCCACTGGTCAAAACAATTTCTGAACTCGTCAATTTTGATACCTTTTATTAGTTCTGTTGTTTTTTGTTTCACTGCTTCCACATCTGCGAAATGTTTCCCTTTGAGGCATTTTTTCATCTGGGGAAATTAAAAAGTCGCTCGAGGTGAGATCAGGTGAATAAGGAGGATGGGGCACAGGGCTCATTCCATTTTTGGTCAAAAACTGTTGGGATACTCAGTGCAGTGTGGGTAGGTGTGCTCATAAATCACCTATCATGAAATGGGCAAATGGGTTGAAAGAGTCTTAAAAAAAACTCACTGAAGCTGAACACAGCCTCTTACAATAACGCCAGCTGGCACACAGATACAGATGGGTTCCTAGGACACTCATCTAGCGGGAAAGCCTGTACTATAAGGGGTCTACCCTCCAGAAGATAATTTGAGCTTTTCTTTTTTTGAGCCCCCCCTTGTAAACTAAGTAAAATCATATGGTACTTATCTTTCTCAGACTGGCTTATTTTACTTAGCATAGTACTCTCCGGGTTGTGAACATTGAACCTTTATTTCTAAGAAATCCATACCTGATAGTTTAATGATCATATTTTGGGTAAGGAATCAGGATTCTATATTTCCAGAAAGAACATATCTAGGAGCAAAATCTACCATGTCTTTTATTTTATTTTATTTTTTTTACCAATTTACTCACTATTAAGGGGAGATAGTTAGTTGGAGGTTGAAATATCATTAGTGAGAAGAAAATATTTGAAACCCTCAATATCAGGTCAATAAGACCTACTGGAGAATACTTACAGCCACAAATGGTGATGGTCAGCTCCCCTTTTCAGGATAACTTAGACCCCCACACAGACTTTGGGAGGCAAGTGAAGAAGGTATTAACACAATCAGTAATGTTATTTGTAAACAACAGCCAGTTTCAACCGTGTGCCACAAAACATCTTTGTCCCAGAAGAAAAAGCTCTGGACCTGTGTAAACTGCTAATCTCAGTTAGGGTCAGAAGATATAGTAGTGCCCTGGGTTGCCTCTGGCACTGAGGGCAAAGTATGGGGAGGTTGCAATACCTCTTGGCTTTGAGAACTGAAGGCAGGTCAGAAACACCATGGGCTGTGATGGTGGCCTCCCTGATGGTAGACAAGTAAGGGCCATGTCACTCAGCAGGCAATGTGTAACTACATTCGCAGTAGCCATAACCAAAAAGGTAAGAACAAAAAATATCAGTATATCATTTATGTCATCACAGTGCCCTAAACATATCTGTAATACCAAAAGACACACACCATGACTAGATGTCTTCCTGATTAAGAGAAGTAATTTGTCAGACATAGGCCTTAACAGCAGGTTTTTCATACCTTCCACCACACTTTGTATGTTCAGCTATGGTTCCACTGATAGGGTGGCAGTGTTTCATTTTAGTCTATTATCTCAGTAGGATGGCAAACTTTGAGGATGACCACGAATATTATAGATGTTTCCTTTTAACATAGTTCCATCAAATGAAATATTTTTTATGGGGGCTGCACTGATTTCCTTGGATCTCGAGAGAGCAAGAGTCTACTGAGGATGTTCATACATAAAATGATGTCACTGCAACCCCAGATGTTCAACAAAGCCTGAGAAAAGAGTACTGCACAGTAACTATAGTTTTTCACATATGTTTACGCTATGCCAAGTGCATGCATCCTGGTATAAATTAATATTTCTCAATACATTTTGTTTTATTCAGAGGTAACATTTTGTAAAGCAGATATCACAGAACAAGAAACAAAAATGGATTACGAGTGGGTATTCAAAGAAACGTTAAAAAATGAACCTAGTAAAACTTAATTTCCTCTTTTCAGCAGGTTCTATAAACATAATTAGTCTTTCCCTCCCTTTAAGCCTCTTCCCTCCTTCTCTTCTCTTCCTGTTTCCAGTCACATTTTCGAGCCTGACAATCCAATTAACTTAACAATTATTGTCAATAGCAAGGGTCACTCTTCTAATTCTTAGCTGTGTTCCGATGACAATTACTTTTCTAGATTTCAAGTTAGCAGGTTATTTAAGCTGGTATGAGTTGTGTACCTCAATTATTCCTCAGCCCAATTAAAATAATATACAGATTAAAATTAGATTTTCAATTCTGGTTAAAAAAAGAACAGAACCTTAAAATATAAATCATATCTATGGGGGTGACACTGTAACTACCTATATTCTCTATACAGGCTTCCCCTCTATCAGTGATTTCAAAATTCAAGATTAATTATTATATTCAGGACTTTGATGTTCTCTCCCAGGGTATATTTGATGTGCATGAACTTCACTATTATAAGATCAAAGCATGGGATTGGAGAGGTTGGGGGAGAGGGAATCAACCCTCACCCAGTGCACTGTAGCTAAGCAAAATTATTAATTCATGATAAACTGAGGGTGGTTGGTTCACTCAAATATCCTCTGGACTGTGGGATACTTGAGGGCAGCTCCTAGTGTAAGGCCTGGCTTATAGTCAATGATCAATATACATGTGATGGAATTAATAAATGAAAGGATGAAATATAATATAAAGAGAACTTGGAAGTTCCCTTGTACAAATCAAATAGGGGTTAAAGGTGGCACTATATGAACAGAGGGCTGTTTAACAGTAGGCTGACAAGTTAGAACTTGCCTTTGAGGGTAGAAAGAGTAGGTGATAAAAGCAGGAAAGCTGCATACAGATAAATTCAATGAAAAAAAACTGGAGAGGGAGGGAATCATAAATACAAAACAGAGCTTCAGCTGCAAGAATAAAGAGATTTCCTGTTAACCAAGCATAAGGCATTAAACTTATACTGTTGGTCTTTGGGTCTGCAAATAACTAAACATCTCAGTTAAACCCATTACCTTGATTTTTATAAAATGGGACAAAACCTCCCAGCCTGCTGACCTGACCGGATTTGTTGTACGAAGATCCAATGAGATGATGTATGTGAAAAAAGCTCTGAAAATTGTAAGGCTCCAGAAACATGAAATGTGGAATTCCTTCTGATAATACATGCCCAGAAAACTAGGGCTAAATAAATAAATAAATAAATAAATAAATTCTCTTGTTTTCAACGTTTTTCTTTTCCCACTATGGAATCAATTTATATAGAAAGAGTCTGACTATATGTGTTTTATTAACATGGAAGCATAAAAATTCTGCCGAAAAATTAGGACTGCACATGAATTACACTCTGCATTTAGTGTTCTTCAAGCTTTGTTCCCAGAAAACTGTTTTGCCTCCTTTCATTTTTCACTTCTGCCTGCAGTAGGCTGAGAGGCTGAAGTGCTTCAAGCCACAGCACCAAAGAAACAGAATGCTTTAAAATAGGCTTCATGAAATACCACTCAACAAAATGATTTACATGTATACATGTTAATTAGCAACTATTTGTAAAAAACATGCAAATTATAATTAAGAATATGCACATGGGACTATTTTTCCTCATATGGTTACAACAAAATTTCTTGGTAGCAATTTTATATTACAAGGTATTTCATGGATATTTTAATTTTATCTTATGTTGCCTCCACAAAATATGCCAGCACAGTATTGCTTTTTCTCAATTCTTCACAAACAAAGATGAAGAGAATATTAAGGAGTCTGTCAACCAATGGCCTGTTTAAAACAGAATCGGGATGCAGACATGACCATATTTTAGGCCCAGAGTTCATTTAGTCCTTTGTATTGGCTTGTTCTGTATTTTTATATATTTCTGTAAAGCAGTCTTGTGCAACGGATTACTCATGCTGGCAAATTGTACAAAATGATTTGTTTTATAAAACACACAGAAATAAGCTAGAAAAAAGCAGGAAACAAAACGAAAACAATGCATCCCTTATAGAGCCCAAGAGGGATTATTTTTGTCATGATATAAAAATTATATGATCCAAAGGCCTCACTCAGCTCCAAACCTGGTCAAGCAAATACACTTTGAAATGAAGGCAATTTGCTGAGATTTGTAACAAAGGAGAGGGATAGGCCACATGTCTCCAAGGTTGTGTATTTGGCCCAAGACAGCATTAGTATGACCCAAACCTTGCGGAAGATGGATTGTTTAGGCATTCCCATTAGGTGGCTGAAGAGATACTTCATTTTATGTAAGATATGTTGCAGAGGGACTGTATGACCATCATGTTATTTTAAAAATCTTATTAGGGAACCTTACTGTTAAACAATACCATTGTGGGAAAGTTTTCTTTTTTCAAGTGAAGAATACTTCTCTAAAATGAATAACTCCCTAAAACTTTTTTGGTCTACTACATATTAACTCTGGATGTTGGCTTTTCATATAGCAGGGCTGACCTATGTTGTTGTTGTTTTAATTTAATCTTTATTGTATTTTTTTCCATTACTCTTTAGTCCCCTTATATCCACTACACCCTGTTTTTGAAAGAAGAGTTGAATATCAGAAACTATTTCTAAAAATAAACTTTCCTGTCTTTTGGTTGGTTACTGGAATTAATTTGGGCCCATTATATAAATATTCACTGTTACTATGATGCTTTCTAACTTGTGGAAGCACTCTTCTGTGTGATAACATCAGAGTGGGATTAATCCACCTGCAAGGGAATGATTTTGGAAGTATTAATAGCCAGCAAGAAAATAAGCTTAGTATGTTGTATCTTTTAAAATAATCATTGCAAGCTCCTATCTGAAAATTCAAAGCCTGAGAACTCCAAAAACTTTTCCCACAGATCCAACAAACTACCATGCAAAGGAGAATGACTCTTTCCTTGTAGCTCAATGGGAAAGAAAAAAACCCTGGCAAGTTAGGTGAACCATTAAAAATAAAATCATAACAAGGTGGGTGCATAGGATGTCCTAGGACTTCAGGAAATACTGAGGATTGAAACTTTGATTTGTGCTGGATAGTGGTTGTGTTAAATTCCATAGGCTCTGTCTCCGTAGAAGAGAATACAATAACCAGGATTCTTCTTCAAAGACTTTCAAAACAGATTTCCTATCCCTTTTCCTGCACAGGTAGGAAAGCAATGCTAGACAACAGTGACTGTGCAAACGGAAGCCGTGAATGCATGCTTTCCACTGCAAACCATAAAACCCAGAGTCTCACAGGACAAGGTGCAAAGGCCTCATCTATAAATGAAGGATGAAAATGGTGTCTCAGATAGTTGCTGGACTGACACATCACATTACACCTGCAAATTACTTTTGAGGATGGGGAGTTGTAAAGAGTTATCTCTCTATGAAGAAAGTCCATTGATAGGAGCTAACAAGAGGATGCTAGTGATAGTCACTTACCATTAATCTGAATGGGGGAGTCCATTCATTAAATTAAGACTCAAAGGGAAGAATTCATTCTAAACTACTACCTAACGAGAGCCTACTGTATGCCAAGGTACTATGGGAGGCTCCATTGCATATGTAATGATCTAATTTAATCTTGACAGCAGCTCTCAGTAGTAACTTAAGCAGATCTACATCCTTCTGGCCTGAGAGAGGAGTCCTCCCATGTCACATGTGAAGAAACCACAGGAAATAAGTCCTTAATGAGTCACTTCTTTATGAACACAATTGCAAGCGTACCTTTTCACCCAAAGAGTCACTGTGTAAACCATAGCTGCGATGCCAGTTCTCTTCTAAATGTGCAGTTTCAACATTTGCTGGAGGTTCAGCCCTTCCTCCTGTTTGTGTGTCCTGCCTCTGTGAACATTGAAGAGCTCTTTGCAAGCCTGTGTCTTCCACTTTCCAGATTTCTGACTTTGGCAATTCACCTGTGCATCCATAAAAGAAAAGCGCCATGCATGCCTCTCGGGGAGCACTGCACAGGCCATGGAAAGCAGCTAGCTTACATGTAGGTGCTCACTGATGGCAGCATCCCTCTCCTTGCTTTAATTTTCAGTTCACGCAATAGCTAAGAAAATGCAGCATCTGCCCCCCGCCCCACTTTCAACCTGAAACTGGTACGAAACCTAGTGGTGGTCAATGAAAGCAAACAGAGTAGAGAAGCACGTTGCCATTTCTGAGACGGGTTCCTGTTACGCATTAACTCTGTGTGACAGTTGTTTTCAGTAGTGATTCCTTTTCAAGGGTAACAATACACAAGCTTTTAATTGGGGGCTTACAATAGCCTGGGATTCTAAAATCTGAATTACTGTAACATGTATTGGAGAACCCACATGACATTAACGAGATCTGTGAAATAATCTAGTATTAATGAGCCAAATGACATTTCCATGTCTCACTTTAATTACTATACCACAAAAAGTACAACATTATTGTCTCACTTCTTTTGTTCTAATTCATTGTTTTACTAGTTCTAATTTTGAAATGTAGGTTACTAATAACAATAATAATGAAAGTCTAATAGTACCTTATGTTTAAGCACTGCCTACTTTTAAAGTTTGCTGCAAGTGCTTAAATAGTTATGACATTCAAGTGACAGATAAAGGACAGTGTAATAATGATAACGATAACAAAGGAAATGATTATAATGGATTTTGGTAGACCTTTCTTTTCCTCTCTTAAGAGTTTGGTTTTTTTTTAACAGTTGAAGAAATGGAACCAGAGATGCTAATTACATTGAAATATGGCATTCACACTTTCTTCTAGAGAATAAATCCAGGCAGGGAAGCTGTAATCTGTATAATGAAGCTGGTGATGACATGTGAGAGGCCCTTATTTTTTTTTTTAAGTATATTTTATTGATTATATTGTTACAATAGTTCCAATTTTTTCCCCTTTGCTCCCCTCCGCCCAGCACCCCCCTTCCCCGACAATCCCCTCCCTAAGTCCATGCCCATGGCTCACCCTTTCATATATTTTTCTTCTTTTTTTTAAATAATTAATTAATTAGTTAAATATTTTAACAATAAAAAATAACAATCCCTCCCTCTCAGACTTAAGACCCTTTACAATCTTATAAAGGACAATGGACGAAGGTCTCGAGCTCCTCTAGCTGCTTCAAGCTGGACATGGTTGTCGTCCTACCTACCCTTGGGTCCAGAAATCCCTAATAAGAGTGGGGGTGTGGAGGGGAGGGTGGCCTTCCTACAAGGGGAAGGATCGTGCAGACTCCAGGTTGGTTCGCTGTCTCTGGACAACGGCATGCTTGGTTTAACAGGCTGGCATCCTTGTTGTATTCTGGGGGCAACAGGGTTAAAGGACATCATTCAATCCGTAATCACTCTGGTTCAATTTTGCTCATTTGTTTGTGTTGTTCATTAGTTTCCTGTAACACGTGATAGCATAAGGTACTTTTCTTTTGTTGCCTGGCTTATTTCGCTAAGCATAATTCTCTCTAGTTCCAGTCATGTTGTTGCAAATGGTAGAAGTTCCTTCTTTCTTTCAGTACTTATTCATTGTCATTTCCCCCCTTTGTACTCGTGTTCCTCTCTGTCTCTCTCTGTTTCTTCATCTTCTTAAAGCAGACCCTTTAGCATCTCTTGCAATACTGGTTTGGTGGAGATGTATTCTTTTAACCTTCTTTTGTCTTGGAAACTCCTTATTTCACCTTCCATTTTGAATGAGAGCCTTGCTGGGTAGAGTATTCTTGGTTGTAGGCCTTTGTTTTTCATTACTTGGAATATATTTTGCCATTCCCTTCTGGCTTGTAGTGTTTCTGCTGAGAAATCTGAGGATAGCCTTATTGGAGCTCCCTTGTAAGTTATTTGCTGTTTTTCTCTTGCTGCTTTTAGGATTCTCTCTTTGTCTTTGAATGTTGGCATTTTAATTATGATGTGTCTTGAAGTGGGCCTGTTGGGGTTCATCTTCATTGGGACCCTCTGTGCTTCCTGGACTTGCATGATTCTTTCTCTCTTCATGTTAGGGAAGTTTTCTGTCATTAGTTTTTCAAAGAGGTTTTCTATCCCTTGCTCTTCTTCTTCTCCTTCTGGAATTCCTATGATACGGATATTATTACGTTTCATGTTGTCCTGCAGCTGTCTTAGAGCCTCTTCAGTCTTGTTCAGCCTTTTTTCATTTTGTTGCACTGTCTGTGAGTTTTTGTCTATATTGTCCTCCAGCTCGCTGATCCGATTTTCTGCTTCCTCTAGCCTGCTTTTAATTCCTTCTACTGTGTTCTTCAATTCAGAGATCGTATTCTTCATTTCCTCCTGGCTCTTATTGATAGCTTCCATGTCCTTTTTGATGCTGGTATAATTCTCAGTAAGTTCCTTATAGTTCTTCTGGAGTTCACTGTAGTTTTTCTGGAGTTCTTTGTAGTTTCCGCTGAGCTCATTGAGCTTCTCCATAATCCGTGCTTTCAATTCCATATCTGATAGTTGGCTCCCCTCTATTTCATTTAGCACTCTTTCTGGGGACTCTACCTTTCCTTTCGATGGGGGGTTGTTTCTCTGTCTCCCCATTTTTGTGACTCCTATTGTTTGTTGGTGCTTCTTAGAATCGAGAGGCCCTTATTTTAAGGCAACCTGATCCCTAAGATGTTTCCAGGGTTGCAAAACACTGAGGACCCAGCAGCCGTAACTGGTCCTGGGTTGCAGAAGAAAGAGGTTTAACACAGAACATCAGCCAAGCCCACCAGCCTGTCTCCCAGCCCACAGCTTTCTCCACCATGCAGCTTTCCATTTCAATTACGTAAATGTGTGCATTTAACATTCTCCTAGATCATGCCATGAAAAGTTCATTCTTTTACTGCAAAATGTTCACAACTGAATTTGGGCATTTTTTTTTTTTTTTGCTTTCCAATGACCTTTTCTTCCCTAGAACTTCCTACAGGATGATTGTGAGACACATTTACTAAAACTAGGCTTCTGCTTCTTTAGGTGAAGACATGACAAGGAGAAATACATATCAATGTAGTCAGACTCGTGTGTATGTGTGAGCCCATGCTCATAAGAGAAAGAAGGGAGGGGGCAGAGACATAGAGACAGGGTTGAGGGGACAAAGAGACAGAGAAAGACCACAAGAAGTAAAAACAGAGAAAGAAAGCAAATATTATTTGTTTTTTCCAATTCCATAATCCTGTGGCTTTGGGGAAAGGCCGGCCATACACATTGCCCCCATGCCCACTCTAAAGGTATAATGAGGAAGGTAGAAAAGTCGTATCTCCTCTGCTGGAGAAATTCTCTTTGTTTCCTCTCCAAACTCTCAGCTGTGCTCCGAGCTCAGGATGAAGTCCGAAAGGCCACCCAGGGCAGGTGGTGTTCTTTAAACTTAGTATCTGTAGATGTATAGAGGATCCAGAGAGAGGAGTAAACCCATTTATTTCTTCCTGGAGATTTCCCTACACGTAATACAGATTCTTCTCTGGGGTGCAGGGAGGAAATCTAGGCCTCAAGAAACTCAGGATTAGGTCAAAAAAGTTCTGAGAAAATTCATTAAAACAAGACTCTTCGAAATATGAATTTCACAATCACTAACTGAATTCTAGTTTCATAAGAGAAATGTAATGCTAAGAGGTAGAGCTATGTTGTGGTAAACAAGACGATTCCCTATTTACGACAAACTGCTTTTACTTGTGGTGAAATTTATATTCCCATCAACTTATATTATAGTTATGTAGAAACCACTGCAGTGAAGCCTGACTTCTAAAAATGCAATGCTCTACAGGAGTGTTCAAAGTACCAGCTACAACTCATAAATGAGCTTTCAGTAGCTTAGTTTAAATTAATTTAGGTTGTTCTGGAATTCTTGAAACACTGCAACATTTTTATATTAATTTTTAAAGAAAGGGTTTTGATGACATTAAATTTTGAAATAGGCAAGTTACAGTTCTTTATCAAAACATACAATTTAAAATTTCAAATATTTGTTACCTATGTATTACTGTAGATGAAAACACAATGCAAGAATATAATACAAACTGTAAGACTATATAAAAAATGATGACTACTTCATAAGCTCTGCACACCACACCTAGTTGGAATAATTTTCAGCTTTCATTTTCAATAGTGTAGACAGTTAAATCATTTTGCATGAGAATGCAAAATGCACAAATTATCCCCACAAGGAACCCTTAAAACTTAAGGTAATTATATAGCATAGAAGTGGCTTCAAAGAACTCAAACAAAATAGCAAATGACTCTACAGTCATCCTTAAAAATGATTATTCTGTTACCAGTCATCTTGATCACTAAAATCCCCCTCTTAACAATTACATTCACATGATCAAGTCTTACTTTGTTCTTTTACCATCAAGCTCTTGCAGCTGGCCCTGAAAATTTGCATGCTGTAAAAGCTGAACTAGACAGCTAGTAAAGATGAATTCTCTAGTTATATTCATGCTGTGAACAGAACCATAACACTTCCTTAATATATCTTATCATTGCACTTTTATACTAAACATGCATCCAAATCAAGTCCTATATTTTACATTCCTCCTGTTCAAAATCTTTTAATGGCTCCCTGCTGCCTACAGAATAAAATCCAAACTCCCTGGCCTGGTGTTCAGGGCCCTCCACAATCTTGCACGTGTTCGCCTACGACTCTACCAGAAAATTCTTCAACTCAAGCCAGACTGGAGAAGTAAGGACAAGACCGAAAGAAGCAGAGATTTTTCTTATGAATGGAAAAATACCTCCTCCGATCCAATTCCTGTGCTTCAGAGGCTGAGCTATTTACTGTGATTAGACAGAAGCACTGGGTCCCAAGGAATTCATAACTAATCTCTTCTAAATTTCTTTCTTGTGCTCTGCATTTTTTTATTCAAAAAATGACCTGCACTTTTTAAATATCTGAGTTGCCTCGTGTCATCGTTCTGCACACTGTGATTTAGCAGACAGTGTGTTTATGCAGGGGCCGCCACCAGCTATGCAATTCTCTGAGGCCACTTGCTAATAATCAGCACCTCTTCTTTTTACAGCACACAGAGGAAAAAGAATCAAACGTCAGCATGTCAGAAAGCTTCAGGCTCAGCTTCAGCTGGAATGCAAAAGCACTTTACAATTGATTATTTCTGAAGACTTTCACAGCATCAAGGAAGACGGTAATGAAATTGTATTTGAATAGAAGGACGCTAAATTATTTATCTCATACTAATTTTTTGCAGATGGCTGGTGATGAAAAATCTACACTGGTAAACATGCCGTATATATTACTTTAAAAATAAACAACCAGGCTAAAGCTTTAAATGTTCACAATATATTTGCATTTAAGTCTTATGGCTCATATTGACTCCACACAAAGGTTCTTTTAAGTGCATGTGATTGGTATGTGATAAATCAGAGCACCAAATCATTGTAAGTTGCATCATCTATTCCTGAATCACATCAGCAATTGGATTGCTTCTCTTTTTTAAACCTCTCAGATAGGGTGAATTTGAGATATTGCCATTTGTTGCCTACTCTATCCCTCAGCATCAGGTGGGTACAAACACCTTCCTCAAGAGAAAGAGAAGGATATGACCCTTCAGGGAGACCTCTGTTCTCAGAATTAAACTCCCTCACTTAGCTTCAGACAAAACTGGTTAAATGCTGACTTCCAGCTAAAATAGTCAGTTGACGTAAAGGTGATGGTAGGGTGGACTAGATGTACATCCTTTTCCTTTTCTACCGAAGTTGTATCTCCAGGGAGACGGCTGTGTGGGTTCAACATCCAATTCTTCCCTCCTCTTCTCTGTCAAAGGTCTGTTTTCTCTTTGTTCTGTAGCCCCCTACCCCATTGGAGAGAGGAGACACGGACTTGTTCTTTGGTTGACTCAAATGCCAATTATTCAGAAAAGGAGAGGAGACATTCAATTACATGTGCGTAACATGTTCAGATATAGTTATTGTATACTGTCCCTAAGCAAAACAGGTAAAACTTGTGGTCCCACAAAGGAATTGGTTTATGCACAGAATCATGATACATGATTCGCTTAGTGAGTCAGAGCTTCTCTGAACAATGTTTTTATATAATGTTTATTGTTTTGCAGAATGTGCAGTATCATCTCTGGCTGACTTATGAAGGCTGATTATTTTATATGCCATTTTATGGGGATTCTCATTCAAGTCAAAAAGATTTCTTGAGTGCCTATCATGTGCACTGTTTTTGCTAAATGAGATGCTGACACTCAAAGTCCTTAGTACTGTGGGAATAGTAGTACTTACCTTCCCCAGACAGTTGTCCAAAGAGCACTTCCCAGCTGCAACCAGAACCCATGCAGTACCCCAAAATATATTCTACCTTCAGTGAGAGGCAACAGACCAAATCTGAGTTCTATAGTCTACAGTGGCCAAGCAAGATACAGACCTACTGTGGGTGAATATCTTCCTACTACAATAAACTGACTGGGCCCTTATGCCATTTGAAAAGGATGCATTTGGTAATATCATATCTTATAGTTAAGTGCTCCATTATCATAATCAGTAGAAGTTAAGCATTTACCAATCTCTGAAGAAGTGTGACTATCCTAAATCAAGGTATAGCTTAGAACTGAAATAGCTTATTTTGAAACCTAAAAATAGATCCTTCAGAACCACACCAGAATGACCAAAGTTGCCGCTGATATAGTACCTAGAAAACATAATTTGTACATTCTAAGAATAGCTAAACATGAGTCAATTTAATCAGAGTGAACTATAAATGATACTGTATACTATATGCCAATATAAGATAATATGGCACCATTTTTAAAATCCTCACTACTGAACATTTTTTTTCATTGCTTTTAGAGAGAAGAAGGAGAGAGGGAAACATTGATGCAAGAGAGAAGCATCAATTGGTTGCCTCCTGTAGGTGCCCGGACTGGGGATCGGGGATCAGGGATCAAACCCGCAACCTTTCGGTTACAGGATGATGTTCCAACCAACTAAGCCACACTGCCCAGGACAAAGCACCATTTTAAAATAATATTTCTACATGGTGAGATTACTAGTAAATCACCAGAAATATGCTTTATACACACTTAAGTGTTTTGATGTCACTGAAGTTATACTTCCTGCAATTACAGTATATGGAGATAATATTTATAGAAGCTGCATATTGGCTGAAAATCATAGGGAAAAGGAATGAACGAAGGGGCTGTATACAGGCTAAGTGACCAGAATAAAGGACAGTATGAATACGTTGAGTAAACAGTAACAGAGTTTAAAACATCACAGCTTTGGAAATGGCTCCATAGGCCACGCCTAGTTGTCAGTGACTTTGTTAATTTTCTAGCATTAGAAAGAAACAGAGCAGGAGACATGTTAAAAAGGAGGGTGGAGTCATCAGAACTGCAGTGTTTAACTCTGGGAAAACATATCACATTACATGTGCAACTCCAATGAGGAAGCAAAGGGATGGGTTTACAAACAGCCACCAGTCACTGGAGGACAGATGCACATACAAAGTTGGTGTGAGATCCACTACAGATTATAGATTTGTTTTCTTAGCAACATTACCTTTCTGTTTTTCTAAATAGTTTTAATGTTTATCTACAGTTGCTTACTGTATTTTGAGTAAGCAATAATAGGTTCGATTTTCCCTAAGCCTGAGTCATAGCATGGTAGTAAATTAGGAGCTTAGAAAGGTGCGTTACTTCCTTGAGGCCACTGAACGATCATTTAAGGCATAATTTGCTGTTTCTCCTATACTGCTGATGGCTGAGTTAAATGAATATACTTTTTTTTTTCTCCTTGCATTATGGATGGGAGCTAATTCCACATTCTTGCCAATTCCACTGTGACCTGCAGAGCATTTGCCCACGATGTTTGCTTCAAATCTGAGGTTCATCCTGTAGCTGTGGAACAAAGTCAAGTCAATGAGGGATGAGGGAGGTTGTGGACTCCTTGGTAGCATGCTCTAATTGACTGTGTTAGCTGACCACTGGTGTCATGAAAGCCATATTTGCAGTAAAACATTAATTTACAACGTAAGGTAAACCATGTCACTCCTCTACTCCACACTCTCCAATAGTTTCCTGTCTCAGATTCAAAACCAAAGTCCTTGCCGTGGATAAAATAATGTTACCTGATCCTGGCTACTTCTCTACTCAAATGTTCTCTTTTTCACTTTATGTCACACTGGCTTCCTAGCTTGTCCCTTGAACAGGCCAAGCATTTTCTCATCTCAGGACCTTTGAATTTGCTGATACCTCTGCTTGGAATGGTTTTCCTCCAGATATCTACCTGAAGCCTTCCCTCTTGCCCATCAAATATCACCTTAACAGAGAGGCTTTCCCTGATCACCTACATAAAAGTTTCCCCTGCTTCTCAGCATGCCCTATCCCCCTAACCCTATTGCTTTTTGCCCAAACAAATTATATATTAATTTGTTTATCTATTGTCTGTCTACTCCATCTATAAGATAAGCTCCATGAAGACATTGTTTATGTTTTGTTCATTGCTGCATCCCAGAATCTGGAACAGTGCAAGTTCCATTATTTATGCCATAGAAACCTGCTAAATAGATGGATAAATCCTGGTGGCCTGATAGATTGGAGGGACAAATTATTCCAGATTACTAAGGTCTTTGCACAAATATTAAATTGCTGATTTGTCATAAGATCATATTTAGGCTCCTATTGGAGTACAGATATTGGGGCTTTCATTTTCATTGTGGTTATGAACTGCATTATAAATATAAGCCAGCATCTCTACCCAAAGAAACAAAATAAAACTTTATTAATACACGTTTGAGCTATTCATGAAAGGCTATTCATAAAATGAATAGGTTAAGATGAAAGGAAATAGCTAAAGAGAATATCTTTGAAAAGTGTGCCAACAAGTAATTAATCATTGAAAACAGCAAACCCTGATGGCTAGTGAATTTCAAGGGCTAATTTCAGTAATAGATGAAAGTGTAATCTTCTCAACATATTAGAAATGTCAGTTTATTGTATTGAACAAAATAATAAATGAAGAATACATCTTTCCAAAGAAGATGCTATGATTTTTAATGATTTAATTAGAATACATTAACTAAAACACAAATATATCAAGAAAAGTTTGGCCAGGGACCTAGTGCTTAACTCTGATGTATCCTTTATGAGGGCTTAAAACCTGATATAACTTGTGCTTAATATTTTATTTTATTTATTTTTACAGAGGGGGGAAGGGAGGGAGAAAGAGAGGGAGAGAAACATCAGTGTGTGAAGAGAAACATTCATTGGTTGCCTCTCGCATGCACCCCAACCAGGGACCAGCCTGTAACCCAGGCATGTGCCCTGACTGGGAATTGAGCTTTGTGGGACAATGATCAACCAACTGAGACATACTGGTAAGGGGTAACTTGTGCTTAAATTTCCCTGTGTAGAACACAGAAATATCAGGCTAAACAAACAGTGTAGAATGATTCATATCTCATTTCTTTGCCATGGACCACATTTTGTCTTGAGTTTACCAAAGGGAAGATAAGGATTTTGTTTTTAGAAAGAGGGCTGCTAAATAAGAAATATATGCCACAACTTGCTAATTAAGTACAATGGGATTTGAAAAAATCACTTCAGTGTCACACTTCAGATGTTGTTTAGAGAAAGGAATAATTTATAAGGAAGCATAGTGAAAGAGAAAGAAAAAAGAATGGTTTAAATTGTAAATTACAACTTATATAAATAAACATGTTTAAATTTGTCAACAGTAATAAATGCAAACTGTACCTCTTTTCCACTCACTGGATGACTATGTCTACGTGAGGCAAGGTGTTACATCAGGACTCCATTACAACTTGCCTTGCTAATAAGTGGACTCAGAATTACCTGTATGTAATAAAATGTCTGTGATGATTTAGCCAGTAGCAGAGGTTCAGAGCCCTGAACTAGGTGTTATAAAGAAAGTGGGCTGTATTCCTTGCAAGATAGTCTATTCTGGATATAAACTAATGGACTAGATACTGGACTCTCATAAAACAGAGTAAGGCGACAAGTGTAGGCCTCTAGTGGCTTTTTCATGAAAATTTATTTCTAAGATATATTCACTTCAATCAAATGTCTTGGCTTGTAGATCTTGGCCCACTGGGAAAAGGAAAAGTGGATAAACAATCCTAACTAAAGGCTAGTGGTAAATAGCTGCCCAGGACTGTTGTACTGTAGACTCTTTTTATTTTTCATTTTATGTTTTATATTAAGACAATGTTGAACACTGGTTGAGACAACAGGTTTTCAAGTCACAAACTGAAAGAACAATAACTAGAACCCAGGTCTGTCTCACTGGGAAATGTTGGGCAAGTCCTGTAACCTCTGCACCTTTAAAAAGAAAACAATAGTACTTTCTTCAGAGGGTTGTTGGGAGGATTAAATAGGTTAAGATTTGTAAAGGGCTGCCTAGCACATAGGAAGGAATAGAATTTTCTAAAGCAGATGTTTTAATTTCAGGAACAAAAGGCAGTATTGTAGGACATTTGCATTCATACAAAGTGCAATTACTTTCTGCCTGAATAAAAGATCAGTGCAGTGATGGCTGCTAACAGTCATATCACTCCCATGTATAAACCAGGGCAGGACTGACAATCAATTAACATCTGCGGTCAGCATCAAATCTGCTTCAGGGTGGATGACTTATTCATTTGGTTCTTAAAATGAGGTGGTGGCAGGTATTGAAATTCTATGAACTCATTTTGGGGGTAGTCGGTTCTTTTTTTCCTGTCCTTAGAGCACAGGTTAGGATCCTCCACCTTCAAGAATCAGAAATAGTTTATAAACATCTGGCTAAGAAATCACTGCTGGAGTTCTCCAGAACTGCTCTCCACTCCCCTGCTCTTCCTCAGCTTTTGAGGAGTGAAGCAGCTTTTCCTGTTGCCAGGCAATGAATCTCAAGAGCTTAACTTTGGATTGTAACTCCTAAAAATGAGTCCCATTCTAACAATGCATCTCCTTCTTGTCTACATCCAAGTTCCTTGGCCTTTCTTGTTGTTTATTAATACCCGCATCGGAAAACACTGTTACAATGCTCCTCTGTAATAGTAATCTGGTTCATGGTCATCTTCATCTGGCAGTGGTCAGACAATAAAAAGGAAACCTTGAGTAGGCACTTGATTGTAATTAGCAGTTCAAAGCCTGTTTCTCCCAATGTTGGCCTATCAGTGGATTATTGCTCAGATAGATAGATGGATGGATGGGAGTATATGAGTACATACTAGAGGAATCTATTATGAAAGGAATAAGAGTAAAGATGAAAAAGGAGCAGGAAACATTTACTTAGGATCTTACTAACTAAAGGAAAATAGGAGAAACTGAGATTAGGTATATAATTTGGTGAAACTATCAATAACAGGTGGAAGAAATGAAAGGTGAGAGAAGGTTAAGATGTGCTAATGAGGGACTACCGGGGTTGCAGTGTGAGAGTGAGTTACTTGAGTGGGAAAGTGCCTTTTAGGGGCTGCTACCCTAACCATATTTTATCCAATCAGTAATGATATTGCATAATGATGGTGAAAGGATAATTATCTACTACCCAATCAAAGGACTTGTAATTAATATCTAAGCATGATTCTTAGTTGCATCCAATCTGAGGCTAATAATTGGGGCATAACTGCCAATATTAATACTTTGCATGTATTCATAGCACATATTTTGGTTACAATAACCCTGTGTTTGGGGGATGTAACTGAAGAACACACACCTTTCTGGGAGATCACTCTGTGGGAGTCATTTAGTACCTGTGATACTAGGACACTTCCTTCAGCAAACATCTATTGAACACCTACTACATGCACGCAAAGCTCAGTTCAGACACTATGCTAAGCACTAGGGATACAGCAGGGGGCATGACATAGCTATCTTTCTTCGTCAGAGTTTACATTCTCATTAAAGAAGCAGGAGAGATAAATGTGCAAGTACTGTTTGGGAAGGCTAGTATGGAAGTAGGAGTAATTATAGTGTGCTACGGGGTCTTTGAGAACACATAGCTATCTAGTTAGGGAAGAAGCTGTTGCTTCATAAGAGCATTCTAGACCTGGGTTTAATAGCTATTTTATCCTGAGGACAACTAGAGAGGCTCAGTCATGATAATGGATATTTGATAATAGAAATGACTGACATTTATTGAACACTTGCAGTATGTCTGTGGTGTGCACAAGGCTTGACATAACTTATCCTATGGAATAAAATGTAATGTAATTTGTATGTAAATCCTATAGGTGTTGGGACAGAAAATTGCAGAGTTGCCTCAGTAAATTTTCTAAGAAGGCCTATTCAAAAGGTAGTGTCTTCTGAAAGCTGATAGGAACAAAGAATAAGAACTGTCCTGTGGCACTATCTCTTGGTTGGCCAGGAGTTCAATTGTGCTTGCTGGAGGAATAGAACATAGCATCTTGGGGTTCTTATGATAGCCAGTGAATGAAAATAGCTATTTCACATTGCTGGTACCCAGAAGCATATGGGTTTAACACTACCAAATTTTCTGGAAGATGCCAGCAGGCCAGTAGCTTAATTCTGGAGGGCAAAGTGGTTAAAAAACGGTGGCGGAAACACAGCCTTCTTTTCAATCCTTTATGTAACTACTGCTAAAATACAAAACAAATGACAGACAGACATTTATCTGAACCTTGGAAAATAGATACAATGTCCAAGAAAACAGAAGTGGTTGGAAAATCCTAATTTGGGAACATTGTGAGGCATCTTAACCATGGAAATGCCATATACAGAAGGGAATAAAAGTGCCAGCTACAGGCATTGTTAAGGCCTACCTTACTCGACTTGACTGATAGTGCTAAGAAGAATAATTCCCTGTATTAAAAGACCGCCCCCACTTCCACCCCCCGCTACTGCCCTGGCTGGTATAGCTCAGTGGGTTGAGTGCTGGCCTGAGAACCAAAAGGTCACCAGTTTGAGTCCCAGTCAGGGCACATGCCTGGGTTGTGGGCAAGGTTCCCAGTTGGGGGCGCATGAGAGGCAACTGATCAGTGTTTCTCTCTCACATCAATGTTTTTCTCTCCTATTTCTCCTTCCCTTTCCCTCTCTCTAAAAAATAAATAAATAAAACATTTTAAAAAGACCCCAACTGAAGCCTTTCAGAAATTATCCCATTTCATAGATCAACCTGTATGCCGAGGTCAACTCCCAATTATTGGTAAAACTACTCCTTCATACTGTTCTTGAATGAAGCCTTGTTCTGTAGGAATTATAGGAAATCAGTGTTAGCAAACCCAAAGCTAATTAATTGGCATATGTTAATTGATTGCCTGTGGGCAAAGTACTGAAGTAGATTCTTGGAAATGAATAAAAAGATTTAGTTGAATCTTTAGTTTTAATTTTGACCCCCTAGGGTCTCATTTATCATAAATAAACACAACCCATTAAAGCCACTAACTCACAGATGATGTGTCCATGTGACTGCATCTACTATTAAATAACATTAATCACTCCATGTTCTTCAATTATCTTATTAGAACCACAGATGTATCTCTAGCAATCATTGACTTTACCTCTAAAAAGCAATTAGGAGCTTTTGCCTCAAGTCACATGGGCATGTATAATCTATTTAAATAATTTTAAAAATTTGACCCCATATTATACAATATTGCATGTGATCCTGGAACAACATTATCTACCTATTACCTCATTTTTTTTTTTACTTTATGGCTGTGGCCATATGCTTAAAGAAACCAATCTGATGATTAGGTTTTATGAAAGTTTATTCTGGTAATCCACAATAGAAATTCAGTCTATTTCCCAGCATTTTGCCTCCTGGAAGAAAACAACCAATCCCCAATGAGACTACTACACAGATGCCGCAAATCAAAACTTCAACTTGAATTGTTTGATTAATATAGGTCTTTGATGACTCTCTTTCTCCTTAGACTACTATACTATATGAGACAGCACAGGATTCTAATGTAGATCTTGTCTTATTGATTTGCTTCAGATTTTTAAAGTGACCATGTCCAAGTTGAAAGTAAAATATTTATGATGCCTAATTGGCTGTTTTCTTGAGGATCAGTTGTGAAAATGGAGACTGTGAAATAGGCCCCCATTTGTAACTGCTCAAAACCTCACTGAGACGGAGCCAACTAGTGGAGGTGAGCAGTAAGATTTCACCAGGACTGTAATATTTGTGTTCAGGAGGGAGGAATGTTTTTCCTAAGAGAGGAGGAAAAATAAATTTTCTGCACTCAAGTCATTTTCCCAAGTAATTTTCAGAATGAGCAAAAAATGTGAGCCTGTCAAAACAGACAGGTTTCCTTTAAAGAAAGGTGTGAGCAAATACTACTAAGAATTACGATCAGAAATTGCCATCACTAGCACGGCTATCAGCTAGCCTGCTCGGCACATCAAGAAATGAATCCTTAAAACCTCATTTCCTTTTGCATGGACACTTAAAATGAAAGCAACCAGCTAATCCAATTATTCTAACTGTACTTTTCCCATTATTTTTAAAATTTATTTTGGCTAGGTAGATAATTCAAAAAGTATAATTACGACAAATTTGAGTTCCTTTTACTAGTATGGAAAAATAATCATTGTTATAAAATGTTACAGAAAAGAAGCCCTCGCAGCTATGGCTCAATGGATTGAGCGTCGGCCTGTGAGCCAAGTGTCGCTGGTTCGATTCCCAGTCAGGGCACATGACTAGGTTGCACGTCAGGTCCCCAATTGGGGGCGCGAGTGAGAGGCAACCACACACTGATGTTTCTCTCCCTCTCTTTCTCTTTCCCCCTCTCTCTAAAAATAAATAAACAAATAAATAAATAATTTTAAAAAAATATTACAGAAAAGAACATTTCAGTTTGCCTGAAAAATGTTCGAGCATTCAAGTGTCTGGAGTAGCTTATATAAATACAGTTGCATTCTTTTAGATCAAGGAGTTTTAGTGGGGAGGGATCTTTGGCTCTATCACTGATTTAACTAAGACCCTTTACTAAACTCTGGCAAATTCTTTGAACCTTTCCATCATTTATATAATGGAAAGAATGATAGTGACCTTGTTCATTTACAGGTTAAGAGATGATGAATATTATTTCTGTAAGGCCACATAGTTATAGCTTAATTTTTTCTCAAAATTGTCTTCAAGGAGGAAGTTATTTTTCAAAGTGAGTAAACCTTCATCTCCTGCATATTGTAGCAAACACCTCAAATTGAAAGAGATTGGCTCACATCAAACCTCAATGATGTAAGTCAAAACACAGGATCTTAACTCAAGCTGATGATGAAATACCAGTTTGCTTTTTCTATAAACCTTAACCTTATATAATCCTGGAAGTTGGTCTTCTTATCTCTCCAATTCTTCACAGTTTAGTGAAGGACACAAGTAATGGCTGAAGGAAAATGAATGACAGATTTTCACTATCACATAATACCTTCTAATTTAATGGGCCAAAATGTTTCATAAAATGATTTTTTAAAAATTAACTGTAAAACGGATGTTATAAATTTAACCATTCTTCCTGTTTTCATAAGCCATGTGCTTTTACTAATTTAATGCATGCTTGGAGTATTCATGTCTGAACATAGGTATCACATAGGTTATTAATGCAATATTGATCAGGGCATTAAAATGTAATTGGTTCTCCAATTTAATCTGTGAAGGGAAACCACTGTTAGAACCCACTCCCTTATAAGTAAAATGCAACAGCCTGCCATGAAGATCTTCTGGGTTGCAAATAAGTGATGGCAGCCTCATGATCTTTTTGAAACCCACCTGTACATTTTGTTTAAACAATTTACACCTTGTCTAGAAAGGAAAACCAATGATTTAGAGTGCCATTCCTAAAAGTACTCTGTGGCATACATTTTATTTGAATGTTGCTCTATCTACATAAAATATTTTCCACTTTTAGAACAAAATGATTTGAAATTTATTGTATTTCAGGGAGTTGCAAAGAGAATACACGCTCACTTTAGTATTCACCTAATAAAATTTTAAGTAGGAAGAATAATTTTTGCCTCAAACATCATCTTGCACAGTCCAAACATACAACAGAAACACACTGGAGGAGTTTTGCTCCTTTAGATAATACACACTGTATTGTCTTACCAGAAGTCTATTACCAGTACTCCACATTCACTGGGGGAGTTAGGGCTAGTGAATGCATAATAAGTGACCCAAGACACATGGTTACTTGACTAGGATATGTCCAAGTCATTTTCCCTCTTTGACCCAATTTCTATCGCCACTGTCTTACTTGGCCCTCTCCTTCTTCTGCACGCTGAATAAGAGCTTGGGAACATTTACTAGAAGCAGTATAACTCTCAAATCTTAACCCTCTCAGATGTCTGGTGCTCCTGTACAATTGACTATTGTGGACATAGAATAATGCTTTGCTTTGTGCCTCTGACAGGTATCTAAACTGTGATTTTCTTTCTTTACAGAGAGACCTACAACTAATGGTTCTAGTTCTTTAAGCTCTGATGCTGACTCCACTTGGTGCTTTGGAGCTCCAGTGGGGATGAACAAAAGTATTTCACTGTGAACTCTGATGACGTTACTGCTGTGCATTACTTAACTATATTAGATGCTTTCCATACTACGGAGTCCAGGAGACATCATGATTCTGTTTTGAGGTTTTCCTTGTTTTCACATAGTCTTCTGTTTTCACCAATAATATTAGACAATAATTTAACCTATCTGACGTAGAACACTGTAGTAAAAACAAGATGAAAGAATTTGCTAGATTAAGTGGGAAATAAAGGTATAGGAATAAAGATCAATATTTCTTTGTTCATTTTCATGGGTAGTTTGCTATTTTCATGTGTTTCACTCTACAGGAATGATTTCATTTTATTTGATTCAATAATTGGGATATAATGAGAAATAGAATCAAGCTGTGCAAATGTCCATGACAAAATCTCATGCACTAGGCACTATTTCTTTAAATGTGATGCAAATTTCACTAGGTGGTTGTAACCTTCTTTATCACCTTAGTCTTTGAGAAAAATAAAACAATCCTCAATAAAAACTAAATTTGCATATTGTCCAAGTTTTGCTTCTTTTTTGAGAAGGTAAAATAAAAATGCAAAAAAAACACCCACCAAAGTTTCAGTATAATAAATGAGAGTATTTGCATTTACAAAAAGCCTCATCCAAGTCTATGTGAAAAGTATGAAAAAATTCACATTAGTAAATTTGAAATTCATGAGGTCCTAATGATGTTTCCCTGATTTCTATAAGCTTGGCTTTGAATGATTCACTTTCTGAACATTGATAAGTATCAAACCCATTGTTTCTTTAATTTTTATTATTTTTCCCTCTAAATAGTTCCCTTTTACACAAGAATACAGTAATAAGTAATGACAAGTACAGTAAAATAAAAAATGTTCCCAGTTAAAAATGAATGATTAAACAGTCTTAACAGAAGTCAATATGGTTCTATATTCTAACAGTATGAGTTAAAGGTGTCTTTAGAATATGCTTTGTGTGTGTGTATATATTATATATTATATGTTTATATATTATATATTTTATAATTAATTATATTTTTATATATTATATTACAAATATATATTACACATATACACACATTGTTCAGCATGAAAAAATTAGCTTACCAAATAATGCTTTCTAAAAAGCATCAAAAAATAGATGCAGCAATCAGCAACACATATAGTGAATCCGTGTCCAGAAAATTTCCATTTTTAGATGTAATAAAGCATGTATCCATCCATGACAGAGAAATAAAATGTAGTTCAGGTAAAACAGCACATCTGGCTAAAAAGGGCATTTGATTCCATTCAAAAGTTGCTGCTACACACTAAAAGCAGCAAGGGCCTCTTCAGTTTTCCATTTGCTAATTGTTTCTAATCTACTCTGGAAAAAAAAAAGAAAAAAACACCACGCTGTACTAATGGATAACCATTAAGAAGGAGGGAATGACTTTGAGCTAGCTCCCACTCTCTCCAGGTCCAGAGAATTAATCAGCTGTAGTTTGCAGGCTCTGATGCCTACTGAGTAGCTGCCGGTGCTGTCACCAGCCAGCTGACAGCCATGGTAGCTGAAGTGGCCCTTTGCTTTGGAAGACTCTCAGCTTTCCCATTTCCTTTGTTCATCATTTGGTCCAAAGCCTCACTTAGGGCCTCTGACCTGTACTTTCTAAAGAGCTTCAACTTAAACAAGACTAGTTCCCCTACTCCCCAAAGCTAGATTCTGGATTAACGGAAACAAAAATCGGTGTAAGTAATCCAAGAGAACAGATTACCTCAAAGGTGTTTCTCTTGGAGTTCTGGATTATGTAGCATTGCATTCAGGGCAAAAGTTTATCTTCTTAATTATATTTTGCTTAGATGATTATTAAAATGACTGTATTTTCTGAGCCTCCTTAGATAGGAAGAATTGGAAAGTTACTTAAAGTTAAATTGGCCTGGATTTAAAATTTTCTGCATAAACAAATTACAAGTTTCCATGTCCTAATTGCTTCTAATCAATTCTGGGCCAAATTGCTCAACAAAATCCATTAACATTACCTCCATTATTTATTCATAGATAGTGGAAAATTGACTAATAATTTTTTAGGTATATTTTATTGATTATATTGTCTCAATAGTTCCATTTTTTTCCCCTTTGCTCCCACCCCGCCCAGCACCCCCTCCCCCAGCAACCTCACCCACCAGTCCATGCCCATGGGTTACGCATACAAGCTCTCCGGTTTCTCCCTTTCCTATATTATTATTATTTTTTTTAAAAATATGGAACACTTCACGAATTTGCGTGTCATCCTTGCACAGGGGCCATGCTAATCTTCTCTGTATCGTTCCAATTTTAGTATATGTGCTGCTGAAGCAAGCACGACTAATGATTCTCAAGGAACAAAATCTACAAAGCAAGTGATGCCCTTCACATTAAGTCCACACCAGAAACCAGGACAGTTATTTCTAAGCTCATGCCTTCTGTACAGACATCCATTAAACCATGAGAGTGGCAATACTTGAGTTATATATGCATTCTCTTATCTAGTCCCAAATGAGTCATCCTCAACTACTCTCCTTCTCCAATATGTAAGCATATGGTAAATGCATCAACATATGATTACAGGTAACCTTAGGCACAGACATTCAAATAAATAGGCAAATTTCATTTATAACAAGAAAACTGGTCAACTATCTAAAATCCATATTTAGATCAGAAATAAGTTAGAACTGATATGTGTGTGTGTGCTCCAACTTTAGTCATTTCACAGTCACAGAGGGGAACCCTACAGAAAATCCCACAGCATCTTCTGCTGTGATTCACCTGTCATCATTTGATTGTTTACTAGTCCTATTTAGGTCTCTTTTAGCACACCCCCAAGACTGCCTTTACAAACAGGCAGCTGCTGCAAGAGCATCTTGTGAAATGGCTCCATAAATGAATAAGTAGAGAGTATGGATGTTCTGGTGGCCTGTGTTGGCTTAATGGTACAAATTCCTAGTTGGCAAATTCCCCAGGAAGTAACTACTGTAAGAACAATCTGTTTGATTGATCCAGAGAAGTCTGAAAATTGTTATGGCACAAAGCTTCCTATCCAGACTGGGAGGAAACTTTGGCTAACACAATCTCTTGTGGACAACAATGTGATTTTTTGGGGGTGGTGGCAGGGCCTGATGAAGCTCAAAGTTATTCCAAATTATTAGTCAGTTCTGAAATGTAATATTCAATACCTGTTTACATCATACATTTTTTTCTGTGAAATCACCTAATTTAAGATATTTTAGGAGAAAATATTCAGAAAAGCAAGCAATAAAGTTCAACTGAAGAAACGAGGTTGTTACAAGAGAGATCAGTTGTTAACTAATCATTAATCACTGGTCTGTGGTTGTGTGTGGGAGAGAGAATGAGAGAGACAGAGACAGAGACAAGAAAAATGAATTAATAAAAATTAATTCAAGAAAAATTTTCTTTCACTTTAAGTTTGTATTTATTTTTCCTATTGTATATTTATGAAATATCTGGATAAAATCCTTTGGATCATCATCAAAAATATAAACTGTATGGAGGGAAAATGGAACATAGTAACAATAAAAATTTATGTTAAATATAAAAAAAAGAAAAAACAAAATTCCTCCACAGATGGTTGGGTATAGAACACTTAGCAGTTCAAAAATGCCAAGAGGGTTTCTACATAGGGCCCAGAAAACTTATTTTACCATTTTTTAAAAGAAGCAGTGACAGATGGACCAAGAAACAGGGAAAGAAAGAGGTGAAGAAAGCGAACATCTCTCTACAAATATCCAACAATGATCTAGCTCCAAGAAGTCAGGCAACATATAGTAATGAGTTTGCCTCTGACAAACCATAGAAACAAAAATGTAAGGTATTTCCTTCTGCCCCTTTTCTACCTTCCTTATCACTGCTCCCCTTAGTTTTATTACTACATTGTCTTTATTTATTTTTAAAGGTGTATTTGTCGATGAGGGAGTGGTGTACAGTGTGTTGTTCCACTCATTGATGTGTTCTTTGGTTGCTGCCTACTTTGTTTTTAAATTCAGCTGTGCATGGCCAACACTAAAGGACACATTGACCCAATGAGCTCCCTGGAAGGAAGGGAACACAGCAAATGTCTGTTTCTCTGACAGAGGTTCCCAGTGCCTTAGAGTCTGCTTCTTTAGTCGCATCATAATCTTCTAGCCCTAGAGAGTATTCTCTAGCTTAGTTTCCAGAGATCCTACCAAGACAAGATCCAGGCCTTACTAAAGCCTAAAATTCCTTCATTAATAATGAATTTGAAGGGACAAAGCTGGGCTATCTGCCACTTTTTGGTCCTGTAAGACCCGGGAAGCTGTGTTAATTCTTCAAATATTACATTAATGTTGACTCTGGGGTTTGGTTGAAGCCAAGGCTCTTATGGTTTCAGGTTATTCTTGATCTGATTATGTACATAAGACAGTTTCACAGTGTTGAACAGCAATTGTACTTATTGCTATTTTTCCTGCTTGGTTTGAAGGAATAGTGGGTGAGCCGATACCTGTGACTTTTAGGAAGATACAGGGAAAATAATTTTGAAATATTTCACAAACTCTTAGAATCCATTATCTACAATGTACTATCTTTCTGGCGGGGTCCTTCAAAATTTACCTTAAGCACTTGTCATACTGTAGTTAATGCCCAAATACTAATTCTGAGCAAAGGGATACAGTTGAAAGAATTTCATTACTGTTTATAAAGAATATGCAGATTATTTTGCTATAGATCATTTCAGTATTCTGTAAGTGCTCATTAAATGCAGGCAGTTTAGCTGAGATGGAATGGCACTTAATTCGTGAGAGAAAAACAAAATATTTACCCTTATATAAAATAGGTAGCAGAAGTGTGTGCCTGGTCACTTTTTTTAATAGGGCCCAGGATAAAACAGAGCATCAAAAGGTCCTGACAGCTCTTGGGGTGGGGGTCGGTTAGAAGTGGAGGGATTGAGCAAAAAGGAAAAAGGGCCCACAGACATGGACAACAATGTGGTGACTACTGAGGGTGGGGTGGATAGTTGGTAATGGAAAAAATACAATAAAAATAAATTTTAAAAGGTCCTATTTTAATAATCAAGAACATTAAGCTGCTGTAGAAAAAAAAAAGCAAGGAGCAATAATGCCATTTACTACATTAGGGAGGCACATGGTCATCAGCACACTCTCATTAGATGAGGAGGGACCCAGTTCCAAGTTTGGGCACATTTAGTCTCTTTATCACTGGATCTCTCCTCTCGACACACACACACACACACACTCAGTCCTGCTCCACTATAGCCTTGATATCTTAACTGAAAAGAGTAGATGACATACAAGAAATTAAAGGCTGGTTGTAGGCTGGACTATTCTCATTGGCACTCTTTAGCCAGTGGTTTTTTTTAAAAGCATATATCCTATCTTCAAGAAGTTTTGATAGGGGAGTTTTGTCCTAAGGTTTAATTTCCTGGTAGCTATAATAAATTTCTTAACCTAGCTATCCACATTTTGAAATCAAGATGTCCAAACTCTGAATGACTGCAGTCCAGCTTCCCTAAACTTTTAGAGAAACAGAATGAATTTTCCTCTTTCTGAGAAAAGCCTGAATTGCTATGTAAGGTACCACATAAACATCATCAATAAGAATCCAACATCTAAGAGTTTTTTCCAGGTATAACATACAGCACATTTGCATTTCTGAAAGAAAAAACGTGATGTGTTTTTATTGTTAGGATCTAGCCATATTCAATTTTCTGCTAATAAGGAAATTGGTGAGAAAGCTAAATTCAACTAAGTTATGACCAAAAAATGTGTATAAGAGAATATTCAAGCAAGAAATGCTAATAAGGAGCACTTAAATAAAGTAGAGAGGTTGGTACTGAAAAAAGGATTGGATTGGAATCAGAAAACTTGAGTTCAAATTTCAATTCTTCCACTTATTTACTGTGTTCTTTGACAAATCTCTTCATCTCTCTGAACATCAGTTTCCTCATCTATGAAGACATAATAATTTTGCCCTATCTATCTCACAAGGTGGTTGTAAGAATAAAACAAAGAAATGAATGTGAAAACACTATTTTAAAGTGATATATGTGTAAGTATATATGACTATCATATATGAGAATACAAAAGAATACATAATTTATATTGTTAACCATACATTATTAACTATTCCATTTCCTAGCACTTTTTGAGGAATTCAAGTGCCCTCACCTAGACATAGAGGTAGCACACACTTAGATGTGAACAGTTCCCTGTTCACAAAAATAAAGAAACAGAGAACAACTTAAATAGACATTATGCAGACATAAAAATGATGTGCAAAAGATTTTAATATATGAGAGAATATTCACAATAATTAGAAGACTTCAAGCATGGTATGTATAGTGTGATTCTAAATCTATTGCTCTGTTTCTATCTCTATCTCTTGAGAGAAAGAGAAAGCCAATATAAGGAATGTTAAAAGAGTATTAACATTGGTTGTCTCATTAGGAGATATTCTTATGGCTAGTATTTTATATTTCCCCTTTTTTCTACAAAAAACATACATTACAATCATAAACAGAAAATAAACATGCACAAAATCAGTATTCCTTTAAAGATAGGGAAGGAGAAGGAGAAAGAGTGGGAGAGAGAGGTGCTCAATTAGAAAAGTTAAAATTCTTGTTCATCCTAAGTGTATAAGACAGTTACAATGGACCAGTTACCTCAATTAAAAAAAAAAAATACTGCAGAGACTTATCAGGGTTGAGTTTCTTACCAGCAGACCAGTTGAATTTTCATGAAGCTCTGGACTGGTGGGGTAGGTTCCAAGTGAAATGGCTTTGAAATTGAGTTCCAGTCAGCCTTTGCCATGCGGTGGTAGCCTGTGCCCTCTGTATGGGAAACCCTGCCCTGCGCTCCCTTTAGTAAGCATACAGATAGAGTGCAGACCAGGGTCTCCCAACAGCAGCTGATTCAACATTTCACTTCAGATTTCCTTTCTTCACTTGTGAGGTTAGGTGGGGAATGGATGGCTCGTTGAGTTACCTTTTCCTTTCGAATTATCCAGCGGCAGTGATGGGTATGGTGGCCTTGTGGATCACTTTGTCCTCTGCAAATAATTGTACTTTTTGACTTTGTACAAATCTTATTAATTCAGTCTTGGAAAAAAGGCAAAATATGGCAATATAATGATAAGATCCTCATAGTCTTCCAAGATTTATACAATCCTACATATTGGCCTGAAATCAGCACATCACTATATGGACTGTAACAGCAAATACTAAGACCAAATATTTATTGATTCTGTGTTTAACTCTTTAAAATGCTGTGCGTCATCTTATTTAATTCTTTTAAGGAGCTCTATCTTACAATTATCCCAATTTTATAGATGAAAAACTAGAGAGCAGGAGGATTAACTCCTTTAACCAAGAATCAAAGACTGTATAAGCAGTTGATCTGTGTTTTGAGCCCATTTAGTCTGGCAGAGCCCTCACTCTTAACCACTGAAAGCATCTTGAAGACAGATATTAAATATCATTTATTAATGATGCTGGAACCTGTTTAAACCTAGGACATCAAAAAGCTGTTGCCACGGGACGAGAAGCAGACTGTTCTGTTATATTCTGGAGACAGATGTAGTGTTGGCTATTTTGAGTTTGAAGAGCCATCGAGGAGTAAGAAAAATGGAGATGTGGGGTAGCCAGCAGGATACACAGGTCTGGTTCTCAAGCGGGAAGTTGTCTGCATATGGATGGTACCTGGAGCCATGAGAATACATTTAATAATTCAGAGAATACATGCAGAATACAAGATAGCCACTGAGGCTGGGACCTGGGAGTAGGGAAGCTATCAGTATTTTAAAAGAGGTAAAGAAAAGGGGGGAATCAAAAGAAAAATGAGTGGTGGTATGGAATAGAGAGAAGACAGTGTTGTGAAAGCCCAAGAGAAGAGTTAGTGTCAATGAGTAGGAGGTGACCAACACAGTCCAATGCTACAGAAAGCAGAAATAAGGTAAGAACTGAAGGGAACAATGCATCTTATTTCATGGTTACTAGTGACCTTAGCAACAGACATTTAACAATGATAATGAGGGCAGAAGACAGAATGAAAAGGGTCGAGGAATTAAGAAGTAGATGAGAAAGCAAAGACAGATTAATTTGGCTACTGGCTATCAAGGAAAAGAGACAGGCAAGCAATTTGAAGGGGAACCAGAGTTTCATGAGGGGCTTTTTTAGGATGAAATGATCTGTATGCCAAATGGAAAAAGCCAGTAGTCAAGGAGATAAATTGTGGGTTTAAGAATAATTAATGGATCCAGTCCACATGTCTTTGGGAAAGGATACAATCAAGGAAAAGATAAGAGAGCTTAGCTCTAAAAGGGAAGAAGTGGCCTTCTTTTACATGACCTGTAAGGTCCTTCACAACAAAGGACAACAAAACTTTACAGAAATTGTAGTGAATTTTGGATAACTGGGTAGCAAATGTACTCCTATGCACTTAGTCTGGCTCTGTATATGGCACAGAAGAAGGTGATTTTATAAGGATCCAGTCTACTTCAGACAACTATCAATAACCCTTTCACCTGATGCTAAACCTAGACTTTTTCCAATAAAAGCTCTCTCTCTTTTTCTGCCTTCCCTGGCTTCTTCTAAAAGTTAAGTGAAATGTGATTACTTCTGCATGAAAGTGAAATGCAACCTACATATAAGTTGACAAGACTATACTGGAAATATGTCACTTTAATAATGTGAATTGGGGCTCCCTCCCTCACCCCTGTTCCCATGCTGTCCTTACTAACTCTAAATTCCCTCTCCTGCTTTCCCCTAAAATATCTTTAGGATTTCTCCTGTGTGCATAACAAATAACAGCATGATGTACTTTTCAGCACTTCTTCAAAGAGGCTTCCAAGTCAACTGAGACTTGACTTAGGGTGATGAACACAATACAATATACAGATAATGTATTATTGAACTGTAGACCTGAAACCTCTATTTTATTAACCAATGTCACCCTAATAAAGTCAATAAAAAAGGGGCTTCCAGGTGCTATATACAAGCATTAGAAGATCTTGTGTTTTTTCATTTAGATCTAAATAGTCTGATTCTCAGTATTGCTCATGGGAACTGTTTCAAAGACTGAAGTGTCAGAATCAGATAGGAAAGAAATGTGTCGGAGGAAAGTTGCCACATGCAAACCTGTCATATTTTTTCAATTTTCAGACCTGAATATGCATAAGTGCAGAAATTACAGCTTATTGCAAAGTTTTATTGTCAGCATCAAATATAACAAAAAATGTCAAGAAGATAAGGTTGGTATATTTTAAGTGAAAATGTTCTACAGTTTTGATCTTTAACTAAAATAGCTTTCTGTTAATGAACCCTTCTGATTCTCTTTGAATGTACTTTAAGAGGGGTCTAGGCAAATTATACAGTAAAATTCACTTGTTCAAATGTTGCTACTTTGAAGCATAATAATTTAAAAACAAAATAGGGAAGAAACATATTGTTTAGCAATCCATTTATACAGAGTACAAAATAATGACATTGAAGAGGAAACTTTAAAAATACTTGCAAATCAAATGGAAAAAATACATGCATAAAGATGTTTACCATGCAATTGTTTCATAACAATAATAAAAAGGAAACAATCTAAACAATCAACAAGATTGGCTAAGCAAATTATGGCACATACATATAATATTATTCACATTTAAAAAATAATGTGCTTGTACATCTATTGACATTGAAGTATGTGTACAAAATGTAAGTGCAAAAAGCAAGTTACTGAATACCACATATTGAATTAAAACACTTATGTAGAATCAAGTGTGTACACACACACACACACACACAAACACACGTATATATCTATATCGAGGCACGTGGGTGACAGACACCAAAATCTCTTGGTGGTGAGTTTGGGGTGATGTTTAAACTTCTTTCCATTTTTATATAAAATAAAAAATAGAAATAAAAAAGTTCAGAGAAATCGGCTTTTCTGCAGTCGTCAGATAACTTAAATTCACATGTAAACAACTGAGATATGAACTATATATACATCATTTCATTAAATCAGGTTATCTCAAGACCCTTGATAAAGAAGGAATTAGTATAACTTGAGTTAACCTAGGGAATAGGTGTAATTGCACATCTTTAAAAAATACGTTATAAGACTGACCCATTTTATAATTTTTTTAGTAGCGAGTGGGCTGTGTGTATGTGTGTGTATGAGCTGAACAGCAAGTCTCAAAGCTGTTCTTCAGCTGTGGCACACCCACATCACCACCACCACCATCATTATCATCATCCCCATTATTAATCTACATCATCATAAAGGATATTAAGAAGATATTAAAGGTGATTACATAACCCTTAGGGGAAAATATATAATTAAAATATTCATAATAAATGTATCCTAGCAACAAACCTAAACAAGTGAGAAAGGAACCAATGAATGCCTTATAGGAGTTCAAGGTACATTAGGCTGAATGCTATCACTGCTTCCTGCAAGAAAAACCTCTGGTTTTCATATTTATATTTATCAGTATTGAAAAAATAAATCAGCATTTCCCACACATCAAGGAGTAAAATAAAATTAAAAGTCTTAAAAATACAGTGAATGTTTATCAACGTTTTCCTCATACAACACTTGGATATTGATTCATCACATTGATCTGAGTTTGAACCTTACTCTTAAAAGTTGTTTGAAGCATGAACTGATTAATAATTAACTATTTCAACATGCATTTATTGAGCACCTACTATATGCTAGGCACTGTTCCATACATTCAGAATAGATCACTAAACAAAACAAAGAACCTGCCCTCAAGGAGCTGACATTCTAGTAGAGGGAGACAAATAAGCATGTACATATTCACTCATTAATTCAACAAAAACAGTGAACAAAATTCCTGCCTGTAAGTAACATTCTAGTATATAGATATGAACAATACACAAATAAACATTTTATTCAACAAATAAACATTAAACATGTTTGTCACGACTTCACCTATGTACACATGCTATATAAATAGTGGACAATGGGAAATAGAAAATGAGGGTGAAATGTGCTATTTTAAATCAGTTAGGGAAGCCTCTGTGATAAGGTGATATTTGAACAAAGACCTGAAAGTAGTGAGAAAGTGAGTAATGAGGATGCCTGGGGAAAAGGAGTCCAGGCAGAAGAAACAGCCAGTGCAAACACGCCAAAGCAGGGGAGGGCTTGTCATGAAGCTTGAAAGCCAAAGAAACTTGAGCATAGTAAGTGGTGAGAGAGAAGCTAGTGAGTTATTAGAAGGGAGCAGTCAGACAGACAGATGAAAGACCACGTCACAGAGGGTCTTACTAAGGACTTTGGAATTCATTCTGAGGAAGCCACTAGAGGAATCTGAATAGAGGAGTTATTACAGGACCTGAAAAGGATGACTATGTGGATAACAGAGTGAAGAGGCATAGGATGAAAGAAGGAAGCCTCATTAGGAGGCTGTTACCAGAATCTGGGTATGACAGGGTGGACCTAAGAGGCATAAATGGTATGAAAACTGTTTTCTATGGGGCATATATTTTGAAGAAAAAAATATCAAGATTTGCTGATGCACTGGGTATGTACTATTAGATAAAGAAAAGAGGCAAGGCAACTCCAAGGACATTGACCCAAGCAACTGGAAGGATGAAGTAGTCATTTATTGATATGGAGAAGACTGTGGGTGAGAGCAAACTTGGGAAAGGGGTAGGATGATTGCTATTTGGACAAGTTAACTGAAAGATGCTAACTAGGCATCCAAATGGAGGTGTCAAGGAAGTAATTGATTTTAGGTAAGAGGTCCAAGCTGAAGATTTAGAGGAGTCATCCATGTATAGATAGTATTTGAAGTCTTGAGAATGATACATCAAGAGAATAAATATAGAGAACAGATCAGGTCCAAGCACTGACCCCTGGAACCCACCAAAATCTAAAGGTGAGAAAAATAAGAAAGAATCAGCGAAGGAGACTTAGAAGGACTAGCCAGTGAGGGAGGAGGAAAAACCAAGAGAATGTGGTATCCTGCAAGCACACTGAAGAAAGAGTTTTCAGGCAGAAGAAGCACTGAACTGCATCAACTACCATTGTCAGGTCAGATAAGAGGACGACTGAGGACTAGTCACTAAATTGGGAAATAAAGAGGTAGTTGGTATCTTTGAGAAGAGTAATTGGGTAGAATGATGAAGGGGGAGAAGCCTACTTGGAATAGATTTAAGAGAGACTAGGAGGGGATGAAATGAAGATGAGTACATAATTCTTTAAAGGGTTTGCAGTAACAGGAAACTGATAAATGGGTTGGTAGCTGGTGAGGGATGTATAATAAATGGAAATTTTTCTTATTTAAATGGGGAAAATAAGAGCATGTTTATATGCTAAGGGAGGTTACATATTAGAGAGGAAAATTTTATGATACTGAAGGGATGGGGACCAATTTCTGGCAACCTCTGATAATCCTGAGTAAGAGTATGGGGTTGAATCCAGTACAAACTGTAAGGACTAGCTTTATATATGAGCAAGGAAAAGTGATCCATATAACAGAATAAAAGGCAGAGTATGTGGGCACAGACCTAAGTGGGTAAGAAGATATGGTGGTAGAAGCACAAGGACGTTTTGTTCTCACTTTCTATTTTCTCTGTGAAACAAGAATCTTAGCCTGAGGAGAGGGAGGAGACATACACAGAATTTCAGAAGAAGAAGGTATGAAATAATCAGCTAGCTTTGTCTAAAAGTAATTCAACTACGGAAATTCTAATGATACCAATAAGGAGACAGAGGGAGAAGAAGAAGGCGAGTGGGGGAAGAGAAAGCAAAATTAAGCACTTACTCGTCCCAGACAGTGTTTTATGGGCTTTATGTGTGCTAACAAATTTAAATCTCTCAACTTTCTGACAAAGTTTTCTGTTATACATAAGAAAACAAAGTACATTCAGAAACTCATCTGTGCAGTAGGCTTATTGGGCAGCAGAGACAGTCCATCAATGGTCATGAATTTAAAGCAATACTAGTTGGCAGGGTTGTGTTTTCCTCCAGCAGCACTACTACACATGATTGAATTGGCATAGATATGAATTTAACCTGGGGTGGGGATGTTGCCAGTCAATTAAATTAGAGGGAGAGAAAGAAAATTGAATTAAACCATGGTGTATGGAAGAGTCATTATCATGATGGGTTGTGTGACCCTAACCTGAGGAAGGAGATAAATAAGTGAGGAAATGGAAAGTGGGCAGGGTTGAGGAACTCTGAAAAGCTTTTAGAATAAACATACAGTTCTCCTAGTGGGATCAGAAATTTGTTAAGAGTCCTGGCCAGGTGACTCAGTTGGTTGGAGCATCATCCCATACATCAAAAGATTGGTAGTTCGATTCCCAATCAGGGCACATACCTAGGTTGTGTGTTTGATCCCTGGTAGGGGCATGTATGGTAAGCAACATATCCATTTCTCATATTCTCTCTGCCTCTCTCTCTCTCTGCTCCTTTTCTCTCAAAAAAAGAAATCAATAAACATATCTTCATGTGAGGATAAATAAAATATTTAAAAAAGACATTGTCAGAGTCTGGGGACTATAAGGAATGAACTGCAAAGGTAGAAAGTCAAAAGAGTGAGATACTTGAAATTCAGATGGTGGAGGTCCAATGTTAATTTTAATAACAGTCTAACATTTTCCATAAGAATGGATGGCTGAGATTTGATAGACAAGATCATTGGAGGAAAAAAATCAAGGAACTGAGATCAGAACACTTAAGAATCATCTGCATGGATATTGAAATCAACAAGATTTATAATAGCTTAATGCTGGAGGGTGTGACAATTAACTGGGACATAAAATAGTCAAGGGATGTTGGAGAGAATAATAATCATGGGAGAACTAAATATTGGTGTGTAGCACAAGGTAAACTAATAGTGAAGGACAAACACTTGGGAATTCTCATTGTTATGGTTTTGAAGAGCACCTCTAATTCTTGCCACTTTTCCAAGTAATCAGTTTACTGTTCCTATCGATACACTATTTGCTAGCTTTTGCTGCTACATGTTTCTTAATTCTATGGATACTCTCTCTCATGTCCTTTTTTTTTCCCCCAAGGAAGCAAGCTAAACTTTGTATGATGCAAAAGTAGAGCTCAAGTGTTGTGAATAGCTCCAAACAGAAATGTTAACTATATATGAATGAAGTTTTTAGGTCCTCGTCACATAGCCCAAGAAACAATATTTTCTCAATTCCAAGACAAAGGATAAATAAAATATAAATCTTTCTTAAACTATTTATTATTTTGTTATAAAATTTTAAATTTTATTTACTGTTTTTTTTTTTTCAGTTACACTTGACAATTAATATTACTTTATATTAGCTTCAGGTGTACAGTGTAGTGGTCAGACCACCATATAATTTATGAAGTGAACCCCCCAACAATTCTAGTACCCACATGGCACCCTACCTAGTTATTACAATATTATTGACCATATTTCCCATGCTGTACTTTACATCCCCATAGCTATTTCATTACTACCCATTTGTACTTCTTAATCCCTTTGTTAGGAAAATATTAAGGAATCATAGTAGTTATCTGCTATATTTTAACTCTACAGTGTATACCACATACAACAATAATTCTGTGAAAGGACAATTCTTGTGATTTTTATAGTTACTAGTTTCACTCCCTTTTTCACAATAAGGCCATTCTGATAATCAAATATGCATATTAGCGACAATATCACATATTAATCAACACTGACACAAACAAAGGGAAATGGAAAACTGAGGTAAGTTCAACATCGTCTAAAGAACCCCTTGTTTTGCTTTATTATCATTTATAAATAGAATACAATAAAATTAACTTTAGAAACTTTGATAAAGGCATAAAAATACTACCACACAGTAATAACCACTTAGAATATTTTGGAGTATGTGTCTCCTTTATAAAAAAAATGAGAGTCAAGAGATGGGGCTTGAGTCCTCCAAGAGGTTTTGTTATTACACCCTCTCAGTCTTTGAATTTTGTGGTAATTCAGGCTCCTGTTAAATCGTGGAGAAAATAGATGCTAGTTGCTAGGGCATAATTATTATTAACTAAGGGTTTTGCTTTAGAGAAGACATATTTATATTTATTTTGAATGAGTAAATATCTTCAATCTGTAGTAAAATGACTTAGTACAGAGCTACAGGGTGGTGGTGACCAAAGATCAAACACAACAGAAAAAGACATAAAGAAGAAAAAAGCTGAAAAACCCGTACTTCAGTGAACCTGCAGTTGGGGTCTGTTAGTTCAGAAGCCTAAGAAAACAGGGTGAACTGGAACTAGGTATAAGCTAATTTATGGGGCCATTCTGGGTTGAAAGGCAGGTTTATTTTTATTTTTTCTGAAAGGCATGTTTAAACATGAATAGGATCAATGTGCTTGGAAAACCCAATTAAATGTTTATTAAGATTTATTTTCATGGACACATGTTTTCTTCACCATATGTCTCACTGAATTCAGAAAGTCTTTATCTGGGCCCCAGTATCCCCAATCTATTTTTAAAAAGTATGCTATAAAGGGAAAATAGTACCTTGTCTGAATTCAAGTAGATCATCTTGGTGGAGACTACGATTTCCTTATCAGGAATTTACAAATTTATAAAATTTTCCAATCCATTAGCCAATCAGAAGTTTAAAAGGTTGAGAATGTGATTAATATTTGAAATCAGGTCTTCCTTCAAATTCAGCTCATCCTTTCCCAGAGAGCTTTTCATTTTTCACATTGTGATGCACTGCCTTTTACAGCCATGCACTGATAGGACATTTCTGCAAAGCAGAATAGCAGGGGTGGTGATGAACTATGGGAAGATAGCTTAGGAAATAAAGTAGCATTCCAAATAAATTATGCCTTGAAGTGGATAAATATGCTGCTAGATTCGGTTATGTCAATTTTTCTTTTGGTAGCTTCCATGTGCTCTTTGCTCCTTTCTGATACATGATATATACCATTCACACCCATCTGTGGTCCACAACAAAGCTAAGAAAGCAAGCTATGACTGTGAGGCTGTCACAATGCCCAACTTGTGCACATTTATGACTAGACCATATGTTTTTAATGCAAGACAGGTGAGCCATTAAAAGTCTTACCCCTAAATGATCCTCGACTTATATAACGTGAACTTGAATGTGTAGTGTTTTTTCCCACTGATATTTCTCAGTTAATTTAACACAGAAGAGCTTTCAGCCTATAATGTACAAAAAGGTACACTCAACCAAGTAAAATGGGATAACAAAGCACCCAGAAGAGATGTTTTTTCTTTATAAAAATGTTTCATAGGAATATATAAGGCTCCACCCCTTACAACGTAACAGGAACGACAGCTCTACCTAAGACACAGAGGCAAACAAACATAGGAGCCTCTCAAGATGAGGACACAGAGAAGTATGGCCCAAAAGGGGGAATGGCTAAAGGTTCCAGTGGGAGAACTAAGCAACGAGGAGATAGCCAACCTAACAGACGTGGAATTCAAAACACTGGTGATAAAGATGCTCACAGACTTGACAGATATGCTTAAGTATGGCAAACGCATAAGGGAAGAAGTGAAGGCTATTCTAAGTGAAATGAAGGAAAACCCACATAAAACCAAAGGTGAAGGAAAGGAAACTGGGGTTCAAATCAATGATTTGGAACATAAGGAAGGAAAAAACAGTCAACCAGTACAGAATGAGGAAACAAGAATTGAAAAAAATGAGGAGAGGCTTAGGAACCTCTGGGACAACTTTAAACGTGCCAACATCTGAATCATAGGGGTGCCAGAAGGGGAAGAGGAAGAGCAAGAAATCGAAAACTTATGTGAAAAAATAATGGAGAAAAACTTCCCAAATTTGGCAAAGGAAATACACATACAAGTCCAGGAAACATAGAGAGCCCCAAACAAGCTAGACCCAAAGAGGACTACACCAAGACACATTATCATAAAAATACCAGAGGTCAAAGATAAAGACAGAGTCCTAGGGGCAGGAAGAGAGAGGCGGAGAGTTGCCTACAGGGGGTTGTCTATAGGACTATCAGCTGATTTCGCAGAGGACACTTTGCAGGCAGGAACAAACTGGCAAGCAGTATTCAATGTGATGAAAAGCAAGGACCTACAACCAAGATTACTCTATCCAGCAAAGCCATCATTTAGAATGAAAGGGCAGATGAAGTGCTTCCCAGACAAGATGAAGCTAAAAGAGTTCATCATCATGAAGCCATTATTATATGAAATGTTAAAGAGACTTATTTAAGAAAAAGATCAAAACTATGAACACTAAAACAACAACAAACTCACAACTATCAACAACAGAATCTAAAAAATAAAAACAAAATCCAACTAAGCAAACCAGAATAAGAACAGAATCATAGGTATGGGGATCATTTGCAGGGTTATCAGCTGGGGGGGGGAAGGGGGAGGAATGGGGAAATGGTGCAGGGATTAAGAAGCATGATCCGTTGCTACAAAATAGACAGGGGGAAGTTAAGAATAATATAGGAAATGGTGAAGCCAAAGAACTTATATGCATGACCCATGGACATGAACTAAGGTGTTGGGATTGCTGGAGGGAAGGGGGGTACAGGGCAGAGGGGAATGAAGGGGAAAAAATTGGAACTACTATAATGACATGATCAATAAAATATACTTAAAATGTTTCTTAAAAAGCTCTTAAAAACTGACTGCTTTTCCATAAACTGCACTTGTAAGCAACAATTAACATTGTAGACTCTACAACAGCATGAGCTTCAACAAATATTTCCAAAATTTTTGTGACATAGAAGGCTGCCTTAGTCCAATGTTCATTCAACCACAGTGATGGGGATGCAAAGATTTGTCAAGCACCTATATGTGCCAGACAATTCACATAAATAATCTCATTGAACTCCAGGAATATGTAATACCCCATATTTTAGATGATGAATCTGAAGGTCAAAGTGTAAGATAACTTGCCCAAGGTGACACAGGCGGCGAATGACAGTGGAAGATGTATATGCCTATGATGCCTGTACTGGGTCTCAGAAGTGGGTTCTTCTACTCCCCTATATTTTGTGACCCTATGAACAGGGAAAATAGGAGGAGTTTGTGGTTACCATTGTAATTCCTTCCCCTACATTTATATAATTATGCCATGAAATAGAAAATTTTATGCATTGCCATGTCTAAGGAATATTTACAGTGCCCTTAAAGGTTAAACCTCTGAGAAGGACTGTCTCCCTAAGAGAGAAAAAAAAAAGTCAACAGCAGAAAGCTGTATCACAAACTCCTCAACAATGTCCAACAAGTTACACGTATTCAGAATCCTCGCAGTTCTTGACAGAATTATACACACCTCCATGTTCAAATATATTTTCAAAGGAAGAAACTAGGAACATTGATCTTATTGTGCTTCTCTAAAATGAAACAGTTTGTGCATAACTAGGAATTTTATGACAGATTCTGAGTCCTCTAAAAGTTATCTTTAGTTCCACTACCATTTAGAGGTGAAAGTACACTATAAACTATGAAACAGATTTTCCTGGCTAATGTATGAGGGAATAGGACAGAATTCGTTGGGTTTAATTTTCAGAAAACCAAATGCCAGAATTTTTTAATTTTTTGATAATATTAAATATAAAGGAGTAGATAAACAAAACTGAAACCTACTACATTAGCCCTTATTCTACCTTCATATCACCAAAGTTTGGAAGTTTTATCTGCTAATAATTCCTCTGAAGAAATCTCAAGCCTGTTTTCTTGCCAGCAAAAGTAATATATATTCTAGGGAATTATAACATGATAAATTCATAGAAGAGATAAAATTCTCATGGATATATCAGAACCTTGTTGATATTTTGTACTATCACTAATAAAACCTCTTGACATAGTATATAACTAGGGTAACTCTGGAGCTAAAATTGTTTTAATTTAATCTATGATTATATATTTGTGAAAATGTGTATATTCAGTTGTCCAGAGGTATCAACTTTTCTAATACTGTTTTACTGGGTTTGGAATGAAACTATAGAATGGATAATTACCATCTGAGAAAGTAAAGCCTCTAACTACCACAATTATCCACATTAATTCGAATTGCATGAAAAGAGAAATAACAAATGTTTGGAAGACTGCACTATGTAGGAAACTAAACAAACCAGAGTGGACACACACACACATACACACACACTAAGAGAGGAAGGAAATAATACATTTTCTATTCTTGTATAGGGTAATAATATTTGAGCTTTAAGTCCACTTGATATGTTTCCTGGGTCATTACCAGTATTTCAAGAAAACAGAGGAGGTAAGTGAACCCTTCCTTAGACAATGTAATAATTACGTGAGTGCACCATTAAAAGTTTATTTCTAAGCCCAAATGAGATTTTCTTCTGTTTAAAAATATCTAGGTATGTACCTTACCATTTTCAAAACCTGATTCCCTCCCTTTACATAGAGCAAATTGCCATATTTTGACACTGTTCACACATTCATTTATTGTATGAGTCATAGACCATGGAAGTGTGACATTTTTCTTAGTTCAGTGGGATGAAGAGCAGGACCATTAAGGAAAGGCAATTAGAAGACACAAATAGTCATCCTTTATTGGTCAAGCCCAATTATGTTTCCAGTAGAATCATAATGTCACTTTTATATAAATAAGCCAGATAATCAAAGGCAGAGAAAAAGAAAATAATGTTTTCATGAAAGATTCATTAGAAACCCATGTCTACTGTTTTAATCATGAGTAGAAAATAATTATTCCTTTCCTTAGGTATAGCTCATCTATTTCAAAGACTATCCCCTGGCCAGACAGCACTAAGGAGCACTCATTCAATCTGCACACTATTTAACCCCAATTGCTGTGAACTTTATTAAAAATTTAATAATGAATACAAAATTGAGGTATTTATGGCTAGCCAAATAGATTCCAAGGGCCATTGGAATCAAATTTAATACTCTTATTTAATATTTGAGGTAATTGAGATTCTGACAATGGAAAAGGAGCTGCCCAAGTTCATACATCCATTTGAACAGGGTTTAGAAGCTGCATTCCCAGATGTCTAGTTTAGTGTCTCCACTAGTGTAATTTTGACATTATCACTTGTTCAACCAGTGTCTCTCATGCATTAAAAAAAAAAGACGTAATCAAATCACATTATATTCACCACTATGTTGGAATGGTATCCATATAAACCTCCAAGACGAAGGGGGAGAGAGACGTGTGCATACACACACACAGAAACACCCATGTAACTTGGATTTCTAAATGATTCCTGACCAAGTTGTATCATTTTTGAATCAGTCATCTCTTACTATGTAAAAGAGAGAAATAATTAATTTTTTCTCAATCTTTGGCCTCGTACATAGTAAAATTTTCTTTTATCATGTATATACTAAATATTAGTAGAGTGCCTACTGGCTATTCAGTAATGAATTCGGTCTGGTGGAGGGGAGAGGGATAAAAGGAGGTAAACCATAACGGAAAAAGATACAATAAAAATTTTAAAAAGAAACAGAGGGCACCATTCTTACCCACAACTAGCTTAAATATGTTTGGGGAATACCAAATTTATACACAAAAACATCTGGGAAATAGAAGAGGTACATAAATATAGTACACACATTGCATTCTGAGAACACTAAGTGAGGCACTGTGATGTTTATAGAGCTTTTATAAGGTTGTAACATTACAAGAAAATAGTCTGATATTATCAGATACTTTTTAAGCTCTATATTTACAATTGACTCAATGAATCCAAAGAGAGGTATAGCCTTCAGGATGTGTACTCCAGCTTCTATCAAGGGACTTTGGCTAAATAAAAATGTAAAGGCAGTGAGTCCTTCCATGAGCCATTCAGGAGAGAAGGTAATTGTAGACAAAACAAACAAAGTAAAAACAAACAAGAAATCCTATCTCATTTGAATTCAGAATGCCACACCTGAAGGGAAAACAAACCACTAGGTATTTTTATAAAGGAAAATTTCAGTTAAAAGCAGAGTTAAAATTGAGTTGGTAAGGAGGCTTCTTTTAGAAAACACAAGGAAATACAATGAAACTGTATAGAGGAACATTTTCCCCTTGAATCAAGAGGGATGCTCACTGAAGGTATATAATTGCCTTGGGGACCACTGTTGATATCATAACAGCAAGAAAAACTTTCTGAGACCTTTGAAAACTATATGCATGTGCCACAATGGGGGAAAAAGTGGGACAACTGTAATAGAAAAACAATTAAAAAAAAGATCATATCAGAGGTAGTGATTCTAGAATTCTGCAGAAGACTGAGACTCATGAAACAACTGAAAAAAAGTTCACGTATTTTACAAGAAAGCCACTTAAAGTTCTTTGGCAGCACTGCCTCACATATAAAGATGACGTACATACCTACAACTTCTAGAATGTTAAGAATCATTTCAGTGTGACTCTAGGCCATAATTTAAAAAAATTTTAAATAGATAAAATGTTGAATTTCAAGCTACTATTTTTTGTTTGTTGTTATAAAATATACCTATCGTGACTTTGCATTAACTCAGCAGGACAAAAGAGTAATTCAGATACAGTAGTTTTTCTTGACTTGTCAAGTACACATACTGTGATATAAGGTGGTGCAGGCAATAGAGGTATGAAAGAATAAATCACCATACACAATATTATGTACTTTTGACATTATTATTATACCAGGCTATCTTTAGAGTCGTAGAGATAGGACAAACTTAGAATGGAAACTGTTTTTATAATTAAGGTTCTTTGGCATGACACAAGCTAAACTCTTTCTATACAGAGAAAGTACCTTTACTTCAAGGGTCCCCCGTGAACTTTTGACCTATCATGGATTTTGGCATAGCAGCTCTGCATGTGGCTTCCTGAAAGACTAATTTCCTCACTATATTGAATGAAACACTGGTTCATGACAAAATGATAACAGGGTTGGGTAGAAACAATAACAAATAAAGGTTTAATAAGATCTCATTAAAAAAAGACAAATTTTCTCCAGTACTGCTGTATTCAGATAAACTCCCCATGAAAAAATATGATTTATTTAACATCTTGCTGCTAACTTTTAAGAACAAAGTTTCATTTTAAATTCTAAGAGAAAATACATTATTTATGCAAAGAATACCGGTTGGCCTCAATTTTTCCCTAATGCTCCAACTAATGTTTGAAAATTCAGTGCAGCCACTCAGTTGAGTGAACCTATATGCTAAGTTATAACCAATGAAATAGTCATTTATTCATTAAGAAATTAAATGCTGGTAAAATTCAGGAAAAAAAAGTGTTATCGTGTGTATGAAAGTGAAATAGGAACATGGTGAACAATTTGTGAAGTAATTAACTAATGTTCCAGGAATGAACAACTTGCTAAAGATACTTTCTAGGTTTTTTCACAGTGGACACTATTTTCATTTCTCCTGACTTAAAAACACCATATGAAATTTGAGATCCCTCAGTTTAAAGAGTGATGAAGGGGACAACTGTAATTGAAAAACCAAAATAAAAAAAAAATCAATAAATAAAAAAGAGTGATGCACTACATAGATGCTATTTATACAGCAAATCAGTGGCTTGATATCTCATACTCTTACGATACATTTCATAGAGAGAGATCTTATGCTTTTACCTCTATGCAAATGGCATCGATATCTTGGTATAATTTCTTGGATTCCAGATTTTTGGATTTAATGGAAACTATATGTCAGCTAAGAAAATTATATCATTTAAGGGAACAACTCAAAGAAATTATGCAAATGACACCTGTATTGAAGATATATAGAAAAAGGCTACACTGCACATTTGTAAAGACTCTCAAAGGTTAAGTCACCATTCAAGGATGCATAATACTTCAGGGAATAATAATAATAATAAATACTCAATGAAGCATGGGTGGTTAAAGGGAAATAAAAATCAAAACCAAATAATTATCAAAATTCTTTCAGCATGCTTTAAAATAATTATTTATATTTTTATCCTCACCTGAGGACATTTTTCATTGCTTCTAGAGGGGAAGGGAGAGGGGAAGGAAGAGAGAGGAACATTGATGCGAGCAAGAAGCAACTACTGGTTGCCTTCGGCATGCGCTCAGACAGGGAATTGAACCCACAACCTAGCTATGTTCCCCGACAGGGAATCAAACCCACAACCTAGGTTTGTCCCCTGACCGGGGATTGAACCCATATCCTAGGTGTGTGCCCTGACAAGGAATCAAACCTGCACCTTTTGGCTATAGGATGACACTCCAACTGAGCCATACTGGCCAGGGCTTTGCGCATACTCTTTTATATCACCATTTATCCAGTACAATAACCTACCACAGCACCAATCAAATCTCATTATGGTTCCAATTTTTAAACTAAGGCAGTTCACAAATATCCTGACAAAAATGGCAAATACTTCCCCATCTCAAATGGAAGACTGACCATATAAAAAGATTATTATATAAATGCTTCTATGTTTACCATAAAAACCATCAAATATTCTGACAGAAAATGCTAAATAAGATAATAAGAAGACCTGACCTTTTAGGTATGTAATCAAACTATTTCAAACTTGTTTGCATAGCTACTTGTATGAATATTAGCACAGATGGAGGAAGAAAAGCAATGAAGGTAAACTTACTTGAAAACCTCTGCCATCATATAACCTCCTCTACTGAATCATTGAATTTTTGCCCTTTTATGGCATATGTTTACTACTGAGGTGGGAACAGGGATTATGAAGTGCCTGGGCCAGGTGCTCCCACACTGTCGAGCCCTGAGGATAGAGCTTAGCACAGAGAGTGCTAATAACCTTGTGGAGGCAATTGTACTTCATTTTCATTTTGCGCCCCCATCCCTGCAACTGCCCTGATGGAGGTGACCTGACTGTCAAATAGAAAGATAACTGGGTCTGAAACAAATCTAGTCCAGAATTGTTTCCAAAACACCTGGGATTCTTATATTCCTTTACTATTATTATTCCTCGTCTGTGTGCTTGCATCTTTTGAATGTTTTGATGGTGTTTAAGTACAAAAATAACTACTATCCATGCAGCTTGTAGCAAACCTGCCACTCCTTGTCCATGTCCTGATGCAAGCCCTGAGAGGCAGAGGCCCCTTACCTCCCAACAGCAAGAGTCATAAGTAACAGATGAACATCACCAGAGCATGTTATAGATATTGGAAAACAAACAAAACACCTTCCTTGATGCTAAAACTCTACTAGTCTCACCAAGGGTTCAGAGGTTTGAGCCAGCAGCTATTGATGAGGGGTGGCGAATAAAAGGATAAAATGATGAAAAGAGATAAAAGCATATACCTCAAAATCTGGAAAGAAGTCATACCATGTAAGACAAGATGCTGCCCTGCGTGTCCTGGATGTAGACAGAAATCAGGCCAAGGTCCAGAGCAAAGAAAAACACCGAGCGAAACCTCCCATCACAGTTCTGTTGACCTCTATTCTCAATGTTAATTACTGCTTTGAATAGTCTTATGCGTAGGTCAAAAACATTATCAGTTAAAAGTGTTTCTCAAGCCTGTTATCTTATGTGAAATTTAAAAATTGTTAGATTCAAGTACCCCTATGACATACAAGTTGTTTTATTTATTGAAAGCTTTACTGGAAGCAAAAGTTTCTTCTTTGAGTAAATCTATTTAGGAATAGAGGAGGACAAAGAAACACAATGAGTTGGCTAGGTAGCTTCTCTTGTTGGTACGTAAGGATATTAAGAATGCAAGTGTAATAAACAACTTTAATAAATGTGCTTTTTATCTACTTACCATCTCTAGTGTTAGCCACTCATCTAGTCAGAGAGAAGTGGTATGTGAGTAACAGGGATCTCAGAGCAAGAGATGGCAAGGGTCAAAAACTTGCTCCATTTCCTCAGCATTCATGACAGTTACTGGTAGAAAATGGTAATTCCATTCTGGAGAAATGAACACTTGGTATTCCTCAAAATATCAGATGTTAAAATATCTTGCATATTATAGCTCCAACAAGTTGTACCTCTATGGGTCAGCATTGTTTCTCTTTGCTATGCCTACTGCTGCAGCATGCTATTATAGAAAAACAGAGAATAAGATGTTCCCAAGTCATTGTCCAAACGTGTGAGGTGGACTGTGATATACTTAAAGCTTTGGTTGGTTAAATACACTGTAAACCTCTGTTACACAAGTGGCAGACTTCGTAAAAGAGTCACATATTTATAAAACTTTTAAGGCACTTCAACTTACATAGTTTCTTGATATAATTAAAACCCACTTTTCCATTGTGTTCAATTTCACCTTCCCAAGGCACATAAACAAAGTCTTAATGTGATCTGCTGAAGACTGTGGTTCTAAACATCCAATATATATTGTTTAATAAAATTGGTCAATTTCCATAATGATGCACCCTCACCCACACCAAACCCAAGGGCATTCAAATTATTTTCCTATGTGGAATTTTCTAACAGTGAGTTCTGGACTAAAAACAGCATTGTACAGCTGCCGAAGTTGGGGACAAGCAGTTTATGTCGACCCTTCCTGTACTAGATCAACTATTAACAATTAGGACTCTGAACATAGGATGAGTTTCCTGATATTACATACTGCAAACTCCACCTTTGTCAGTATAGACCAAGGTGACTACTCTTTGGGGCTCTTAGTACCTTGTGGATGTTCCACAGATATCTGGTAATTGATTGGTTGACAGAGCTCCTGAACCTTTTCATGCCTCAGTTTCTCTGGGAGTTTAGATGGGTAACTGGGCTTTCTGAAACTAAAGGAATAAAGAACTTTCAGTAACTCTCATTTAAGGGTTATGATACAGTATGTAAGTGCTCAGCTTTAAGTTTCCCCTAGGCTTCTGCAGTGCAAATAGCCTACAGAGAGGCTCTTCCAGTAACACTTGTATTACAGTGAATCATTGCTGTGATATGGGCAGGGACCAGGGAATACTTTATACAATACGTGTGAGAATTATTTAATAAGAAAAACAACCAAACACTTTGGTTATTGTAGCCTTAATGATTTTGTGGCCAGATTAGAGCAATGGATTTGTTATGTGCAGGGGTTTTTTATTACAATATTTGCTATATACTCGTACAAAGGAGTTTTACCTGTTGGAATCTCATTTCTGAAAGCTATCACTGTCATTTTCTGCTGTCCTATTGCCAATGATGAAAGTTTGTGGAATGATTCATACTCTCCCTCTGGTATGCATTTTTCTTCCTCTGTATTATAGCAGTCTGTGTTCTAACACCCTGGGATTGGTTATTTATATTTGACTTTTCAAAATCTGTATAATAATTTTTTCTCAGGTAAAAATGGACATCATCTCTAATTCTGGTTACTCCTGTTATATGCTGACCCAGGATTCCTATTCATATCTGAGGCCCATAAGAAAGGGGATGTTACATATTATAGCTACTGGCTATATGAAAAATCTATCCAAGAAATCAATTGAGGCTTTCCAAGTAGTTCCACTTTCATAACTGTCAAAAGCAGTTAGCATTAGAGTATCTGATGCATAACTTAATTGGAATGTTAGCATAGATATGTTATCTATTCATACATTCAACCTGGGCAAAAAATATTAAGCATATTAACCAGGGGCTTGCCAGTTATGAACCTTGGTTCCAGCTATTGAAATGATCAGAGATATGTTTTCCTTTAAAGTTTCCCTGTTCAGAAGTCACAATTCCCTTTAAGCAATATAACCACTGAAACCAGTGTTCTTGGCTCCAATTTTTTTCTTGTGTCTCAGTAATTCACTTTTTAATATAATCTTAAAATGTTAACACTTGAAAGGATCAATGAAAGGTTATAATTGGGCCCTTTAAGTTATTTTAAATATTCAAAAGGCCTGACAGAAATAATATGATACACCTTCATTGTTTATTATATACGCCTTTATTATTTATTTAAATAAATATTTATTAAGAAGATAATTTTTACTGGACATTACTCTATCACTAAAGAGAGGAAGAAAAATCAAATCAGTTATTACATAATAAGATTTGTTAGGTTATCTATTTAAAACACAACTTTAATGGAAAGAAGGGCAATAAGGAAAGGGTCTTGATGGTTTCTGTGGATTAAAATTATATAAACATTTAAGACCACTGTTTCCTTGTTGATTCCATCAAGATTTGGTTTATATATTTAGGTTCTCCTACCTTTATATATTCAGGTACATAAATGTTTATAAGGGTTATATCCTCTTGTTTGCTCCTTTAATCAATAGGTAGTGTGTTTCTTTGTCTCTTACTATAGGCTTTGTTTAAAACAAGCTCATAGATACAGCTGTCAGAATGGAGGGGTAATTTAGGGGGCTGGGTGAAAAAGGTGAAGGGGTTAAGCAAATTAAAAAACCCAAACTCATAGAAAACAGTATGGTGATTACCAGAGGGAAAGGGGGGTAAGGGGAGGTAGAAGAAAGTAAAGGAGGATAAATGGTGATGGAAGGAGACTTGACTCGGGGTGGTGAACACACAATACAATACAAAGATGATATATTATAAAATTATACACCCATATAATTTTATTAAACAATGTCACCCCAATAGAGTCAATAAAATTTCCACTCCAGCATTGTAAATAAAAATATTCATAAAAAATAAAATAATGCGAACGAGAAGGAAGGAACCAAAAACAGTGTCTGCACAAAGAAATGAGTTTCATTGGGTAATTATATAAAATACAGCCAAACATCTTACTTGCTGTTTTATAAGGCTATTAACCATTGCCAAATATGTCTCTAGAGCAATCTTCAAAGGTATTACACATTTGGTGTAGGATATATATTTAAAACAATTATTTTAGGAATTCCAAAATAACTCATCCCATAAGAGCAACAGAGCAATAAATATGGTTGGTTTCTCCCATTTGTCTTTCATGTATGTGGGTTGTATGTGTATCCCTGTGTGTGCATTACCTCCTTACAACTGGCTTCACTTGCTTGATTTCTGCTTTATTGTTTTTGCCAACTATTTTCTTTTTTAGCTCCAAGAGACTGGCTTTTGTCCTACAAATATGAATTTAGCTTCTGAGTTAAAGCCATGAGACACTCTTTTAAATATGTGCCCCATGACCTCTCATTTGGATTATTTTTTCAACTTGGCTTCAAAAACATTATACAGAGCCAATATTATGCTATTTAGCTATAACTACTACTGTCTCCTTAATTTCAGAGGAAGCAGCATCCTTAGTCATTCTTCTCCCTATGAAACTAAACCTTCACCTTGAATAATTTACCAGTTTGGGTTATTTATTTTTTTTTACAGAGACCATAAAGAGAAGGCACTTGATTCTGAAAGTACAGCCAACCAGATTTATTTCATTTCATATTCAAATAGTGGCAAGCTATATTTTCTTTCACATTTGAATGAAACGTCTATTAACTGCAAAAGACAACTAAAGATGTGAAATAATCTGTGACTTGGGAAATGTATTTCAGGTTTGAAAATCATGCTAATTCACTGGTATTCTGAAGGGATATCTAAGATGAACACAGCTACTACAATATATCTTTCAATACAATAATTTTACTGACTTCTAACTCAAACAACACAATAACTGAAAGTCTCTTTCAAACATAAAATTTAGCTCCTTGAGCTAGCAGAGCCATTTATTAGCAAATAAAATGTGTTTGTTTTCTCTGCTTTTCTTCCTGTGAAATAATTTCATTTTATTTTCCATTTTTAGTGATACCACTTAGAACTATGTGTGCAAGTATATAACTTCTCTTATAACCTATTAGTCTGAACTGAAAATGCCCATCAAAAATGTTTATCCCATAGCCACTGGGGAAAAAAGTTTTTTAGATGTAGGCACCAAAATTCAGAACCTAGGTTTTCATGGTCAACACTTTTCTAATTTTATGTTAAATAAATCAACTTTAACAATTTCTGAATTAGCTGAAGTATACAAATAAGCTAAAGTTGTAATCAGAATTTAAAATTTGTGTCTACTTGCTTGGTATGGGGTGTTACATATGATGGCAACTGGCTATAGGCAAAATCCATCCATGAAATCAATTTTGATTTTTTTAATTAGAAAATATTGTATTTACTTATTTTTAGAGAGAGGGGAAGGGGGGGAGAAAGAGAAGGAGAGAAACATCCATGTGAGAGAGAAACATCAATCGGCTCCCTCTTATCTATGCCCCAACTGGGGACCTAGCCCACAACACAGGCATGTGCCGTAACAGGGAATCAAACCAGTGACCTTTTGGTTTGCAGGATGACACCCAACCCATTGATCCACACTGACTAGGGCTCAGTTTTGAGTTGATAATGATCATTTTCTTCTATATTAAATATGATAATGCTCATGTTTGTTTTAAATCCTTTTCCTTTTATAATTGAGCCAATCCTACCTATCTAAAGAGCTGTAATATTTAAACCAGCACCCTCCATTTAATGTTATTAAATGTATAAGCCTCTACGATAAAAATTCTAGAAGTTAAATTATATGAACTTGCTGATATAAAGATCTGATATAACATTTTGCATGCTACAAATGTTTGCTATGAGTATATTCATCACTCTGAATTGATCGATGAGTTCATCTAAACTTTAACATCCTTTCTGTATTAGAATATGGGTGATAGCTGTGAAGCCATATCACTGAAAATTAGGTCTTAAATTGTCACACACTGAAATCGCATGAACTAGCTTACAGTTGATAGCTAAATGTACTGAACATCTAAAGAATCTTAATATAAACTGATCCTCTACCTTTAACATCAAATTAAAATCAGAACTAAATTTTAATTCACCTGGACAATATAAACTAACCTTCCATTAAATGATGGCATTTAAGCACGATGACTAGGATGGTGAACCCCCAAAATCCTTTGCTACTGATTCCTATTTTTATGATTTGTGTTCACTTTGGGAGAAAAATGTTAATTTTTCTCTACCTGAATTTAGCTAACAGAAAACCTATATGATATATCTAAGAATCAATGGTCATTTATCAATTTATTGACTAATTATTTTATTTTTCTAAATAGGTTTGGGATTCCTGAAAATATGTTAAAATCTGGGCTCCTAGGAGCAGGATATTTATTCAAAGTGTTTCCCAATGGATTATTTACTAGTAGCAAAGAGAGAGAAAAAGCAAAATCTTTACAGGGTGGGACAAAAGTAGGGTTATAATTGTTCGTATGGAAAATAATACAACAATTAATAAATAATAACAAGAATAAACTCCATATTTTGCATACTCATAACTGTAATCTTACTTTTGCTCCACCCTGTATATTGGAAAAATCAGACAATATATTGATTAGATCATCAAAATTAATGTCTGTGATGGGAGGAGAAACCTGTTAAGGTATGTGGTAATAATCCAATGAAGAAGGAAACTATGTTCCCATTGTTCAGATTCCAAGTCTAACCGGGCACCTGGGGCCAAGTAACACACACGCTGCTTCATTTCCATGGCATCAAGCTTACTCTCAGAGAGACCTGTTTCCTGGTCTTGCATCTACTTTGCTGTGGTAGTCCCAGGACCACAAAACAAGGAAGTAAAATCACTCCTGTAAGTCCTTCTAGAATGGAACAGGTATACTTGCCAAAGGATTTTTACTTGTCTACACATTTTAGCTACCCCAACCCCAACAACCACCCAAGGAACACTGTGTACTATGGAAACAGAAAACTAGTGTTGATGAAAGGTAAGTAATTAGGCAGATAAAAATGTTTCTACTGGGACATTTGAAAATCAAGAGAAAATGCTTTTGACTTAGCTTTAAGTTTTTATTGTCCTGTTTCAAATATCTGTTATTGTCCTTCTACTTAAAGAGATACTAGAACATTAATAGTATTTTCACATTTGAGATTCTTTATTTTCTATAGTTAATGGTTATTTATTTCAAGCAGTTTTGAAGTATGTATTACAAATAGCTTTATATGATTAAATATTTATACTATTAAGTTTTGAGAAACTCTCAAAAGCATGTGTATAACTCAAACTCATTATTATTGTTAAAGAAAACCCAAAGGTATAAACAAAGTTCTCTATGCACAATGAATAATAATTTCCTTACAGTTCCAGAAAGACTTAGTTATATCATGGACAAAAGTAAATGTGTTATGAAATAATGGCTAATTATGATTTTTTGTGCCACAGATGGTTTCTTACTGCCACTTGAGCCTACATTAAGTCTGTCCCCCATGGCAACAAGAAAAAAGGAGGGGGGAGGGTACAGTGCAAGAATCCTGAGATTAATCAAGGGAAGGAAATTGCTATTTATGTAGCAATAACAACATGGAGGTGTTATTTCTTTATTTAATGGACAAAAGAGGGTAAGATATGGTAAAATGTAAAAATGAATTTAAAAGAAATTAAAGGATGTAGAAGCATAATGAAAAAAGTAGAAAAAAGAAAAGGAAATAAAATAAGAAATCTTTTCCAAGGATCAGCATTTTTCTTCATTTAAGAAATGGTCTTTCAGAATGCAAAGGCAATTTTTTTTGCAAGAGCAGAAAAATAAGATCAGCATCAGAAACTTTGAATAAAGGATAAAATACCTATAAATTTCTGATTTCTGACTTCATTGCAGGGATTTTCAATGCTATTCAGCAATAATTTTTCTTAGCCCTAGACCAGTGGTTTTCAACCCAGGCTACACATTAGCATCAGCTGGGTAGCTTTAGGAAATATTGATGTACAGACCTCACCCTCTGATATTTTGATACAACTGGTTTGGGTGTAACACAGAATGGAATTCTTTTCAAATGTCCCCAGGTAATTCTTACAGGTAGCTAAGGTTGAGAACCATTGTCTCACTAGTGATCAGCAAACATTATTTTGCTAAAGGGCAAGATGGTAAAAAAATCTAGGCTTGTGGGCTGCAAGGTCTCTGTTACAACTATTAAACTCTGCTGTTATAGCACAAAATCCACCATAGACAATAAGTAAGTTAATGGGGTGACTGACTGTGTTTCAATAAAACTTTTATTTACAAAAACAGAGAGTAGGCTGTATTTGGCCCATGGACCACAGTTTACCTGTCCCTGGTCATTAGACTTCTCTTCTTTCCCCAAACAGCTATTCCAAACATTGTGCCATCCCCATGTCTCTGATTTTCAGCAGATGGCCTCTCATTCTACTTTAATGGGAAAATACAGGTCATCTGGCTGGAAATTGTTCAACTTCCTTATCCATCACCTGCAGACTTACTACACATACAGCTGCATCTGTCCTCATTTCTCTGTATTTTATCGTAGTGGTGATCCCTCTTTTCAAAGTGAATCTAATCCTTTCACTTAACTAAATTCCATCACTCTTTTGGGCTCCTCTGGGGCTCCACTCCATAAAGGATCCTATTTCCTATATCTTTAATTTATTCTCCTCTACTGGCTCCTTCCCTTCAGCTAATAAATATATTCAAGTGTCTTAATTGAAGACGCCTCAAAGCCTTCCACAATCCTGAGTCTTCCTGTACATACTCACCCATCACTCTCCTTGCTTTAGAAATTCTATACCTACTGCCTCTACCTCCTCTCTTCCCTTTCACTCCACAAGCCACTAATCTGGTTTGTGTCCATGGAAAGTGCTCTTGTTAAGATTACTGAAGACCTTCATATGATATAGTCCTAGTTCTTGTTTTACTTGTTTTCTTTGAAACACTTGGCATTGCTGACTGCTCTGAAAACTCTCTCTTAGCTTTTGCAATATCATGGTATCTGCCACAATTAGTTCTGCTGCTACTGGCCAATTCCATGCTGGTATTCCCTAATATTATTTGAAAAATTATCTTTTCTTCTTATGCTACATATTCTCTCAACTATTCTGTGGCGCTCACCACCACCTACAGGTGATAACTCCCACATTTTATCTCTACCTTACATCTCTTTCTCAAGCTATGGGTTGTGCTCAGGTATGTTCTGTACCAATTCCGCCCTTTTTCTTCTGTTCTTCATCTTAGTTTATAGCTTCATCATTGATGCAACTGCTAAACCTGAAGATATTTTATTTCCATCTGTGCAGTGATTGCAACTGTACATGTTCAACCATCCATGGTGGTCCTATTTTCCCTCCAGCTTAATTCAGATACTAAATTCTGATGATTCTACCATTAAAAATGACCCTGGCTGGTTTGGCTCAGTGGATTGAGCGTCGGCCTGCGAGCTAAGTGTCGCTGGTTCGATCTTCCAGTCAGGGCACATCAGAGAAGGAAAACTCTGACTCCAAAAAACCTCCGCTGCCTTGCGGCACACCTCTTCAGGGGAAAGGCTAAGGGAGTAAACCCCGACAGAAAATCCGGAGCCGGAGTCCCTAAGGCGGTTTGACGTTGTAGTCAACACCGGCAACTCCTGCGGCGCACCTGAAGCCAAGCTGTATTGACTCCGTCTTTCCCTTGGACCCTTCAGCTGCAAAGAGAGGGGGGGTCTGCTGCATGGGCAACAGCAGACCCTCCATATCACCCTGCCCAGGCTCTGTAGCTTCAGCTTCACTGGAGAGGACACTCCAGCGTCATCGCAAGATGTCGATTCAACACGGGAGGAGACAGATACCGTGTCACTCCCGAGTCAGACTGCACAGCCATTCTCGGCGGTGCAGATAGACTCTTAAGAAGCTACACCATCGTCTCTCGAGACGGACGGCTGCCGACGACCATTAAAATATCTCCTGAACCCATCTCCTTTTAGCTTTTGCCACTGAAAATGTTTTAATGCAGACATTAGTCATCCCTCACCAAGATTATTTTCAATAACTGCCAATTTTTTTTACTTGCCCACATCAGTAGCCCCTACTTCATTTTATCATCTTGCTTCCTCCTTACGTCATTGTGCAATCTAATTTTCTCTTTGCTAAGCGGCAGCTAACAAAACTGCACACAGCTTTTCAGTAGCAGAAGTGCCATGGTTTTATGTAAGAGAAGAATGATTGTTCCTCTTCCAAATTAAGTATGACATTCATTTAGCTTTCTGGTCGCAAGGCCACAAGTTGCTGAAGTCATCAAGACAAGACAGTAGCTTGAGAGAGTGTGAACACCGCACTTTAAATAAGATAACAAACTGGAACGCCCAGTGAGGATGGTGATCAACAGTGAAGGGACTCTAAACTGCAATCAATAGGAGGTGTAAGAAGAACTGAAAAATGTATGCTGAGGACGACTGATTCTTTCCTGAAGCAGACTAATCTTGATACTTTTCCCTCTATAAACTCCAAGATTATCAATCAGACATCTTTCCTCCTTAATAAAAACACACTTTTTTTCCATGATAGAAAATGATTACTAAAAATGCACGCAGCATCCCACATTTGCTGTGTATTGGTCTGCCCAATGTGGAAAGGAATCCCATCAATCTACAGTGTTTATTCCCCTGGGAAGTCTTCTTTAGAAATGAGCTAAAATGGACATTTACCAGTTTGTTGGAATAATGGTCAATTTGAATGGTAGGCTATAAAATTTTAACATCAGTTCCCTAAAGGTAATACTGAATACCCTGATTTTCTTGAGTGGGGAAACCTGACGTGTTACCTATCTTAAATGACTTTTTCTCATTCTAACTTAATTATTATTTCCATTTAAAAAACTGTATTGTTGCAAGTATAAAAAGTGTCAACCTTTCCCATCATGGCACTGTAATGGTGACCACAACTCAGTGAAATTAGTTCCTGGTAATTATTCCCTATGCCATCTGGCATTTATCTTCTCAGAAGTATGCCCAGTATATTCCATTTCCTTCCCATGCCTGCATAGTAGTTTCAGAAAGAAGTCAGTTATTTTATTAAAAACCTACCTTTGAAACTAGTCCTGTTGAGGTAGTCTGTTGATCTGAATGAGGTTAAATAGAATCCTCCATAATTAAATTATTTTACCTTGATGCACAAATCTGAAAAGCAAATCCACTTTCCTATCATTTATAATAATAGCAATGTATTAATAAAGTGACAGATTTCATGAAGTTTGCAGTAAACCCAACAAATACTTCCTTTGTAAAAAGAATAAAACCCATGAATTTATTAAACAAGACAGTTGAAATAGCCTGATAGAAATACTAATAGTGACCAGGCTTTTAGAATTATGCTGATTATAGCATGCTTTCCTATGTGTCTACCAAGAATCTCGCTACATACTTGGCTTTGAAATAAATTCTGGAAACACGAGAGAGCAAGAGTGGTTAAAGGTAACAACTTTTGCGGTTGGAGCAATAAATTTTTACATTCATGGTTATAGTTTTCTTCAAGACTATCTAGTATGAAATTTTGCAAGCAGTTTTCTCCATTTGTAAAATCCTATTCTTTTCTTAAAATGCATGAAATTCAAAACAAGATTAAAATATTCATATTTTAAGTGGTCTACTGCAATTTGTAACTAGATCTGCTGATAAGAATGAAATCCTAAACCTGGTATTATAACATTTCTGTCTATATTTAAATGTTAAAAAAACCCTAAATCTTAATTTGGTCCCATGTTCCCTATGTTGAGTAGTTGTCTACAATGTTTACAGATTTCTTGGAAAAAATTGCATTTTTTACTCTGTTTATTACAAATTCATAAGAAAAAGGCAAGCAGAAATTTGTATGTAAGAAGTTGAACTGTGCTTGATGAAAAAATAGTATTTAAAGTAGACACAGCAAACGTGACCTAATTGAGCTGAAGACAAGAAATAGAAACACTTCCAGTACTGTTATGTCCTAGACATGATCTCAGGATGAGGTCTCATTAACTTCTTGAGAAACAAACATGCGTAAATATGTTGAACTGAGTTATACAACTGGCTTTCCCACAGTGGCAAAGCAAGAGAGCAAGACAGATCATTATATTATATGCTACATAAAATAATCCAAATGCTGCTGGATGCAAAAATGTTTAGTGAATCTTAGATTTTACACTGAAAGTGTTAGCTTCAAATGATTAATTAGTAATAAATACAATTTTCACTGGAAGTTAACTTGAACTTTCAAATGAGATGTTTCCATCAAGAACACTCTTTCTTGCATCAAAGAAATCTGCCATAACACATAAGTGGCATATTTTATTTCACAGCAGATGGAAACTACAACAGTCAAAATATGAACTTAGTGAAAGGCTTACCGAGGTGTACAGGTATCCCTCGCTGTTCATTGCCAAATACAGCTTGGTTTGAACTCCTTGAATAGCCACCACTCGAAGTCCCACAGGGATGAGGTTAAACAGAGCTGAAATCAAAAAGAAGTTGAAAAAATATTATATTCTGAATTCTATGGCTTTCAAAGTTTCTAAAGCACTATCTGGTTCCCCAAAAGAGATGTGTGCTTGGTGAGAATAGACAGATACATATTTATATACATACAGATAGGACCTCTTCTCCTTTTTAGGATACTTGATTCATGGTTGCAGTCACATTACTGGGACTATAACTATATATACTCAAACACTCCGGAGAAAATGGAAGACAATTCCATGGTTTGTATAGTGTTGAAGGCGGGGAATCTTAATGGTTCTGGAGAGATCCAGTTTTGGGAATTGGTCTATGTATTAAATAGCTTTATCTTCAATAAACTAAGGTTTTAAGCTGTTCCCTAGATAATTGCTGAAGTTCACAGAGATAGTTACGACCTACTACTTGGGGAGAGATTCCTAGAATCTTAGAAAAGACAGTAGTCCAAGTCCCTCATCTAAATTATATGTATTATTTCCAATGCAATGACCCAAAAATAAATTCAGACCTTGAAAAAAAGTAGGCATTTTATACTCTTATATTCCCAGAGTAGTATTTCTTAAAGAACCAACATTTTCTAAGATAGAGTTGAAAGGGGCCCTAGGTTTTAATCTCTAGGAGCAAAGCTTATAGGAATAAAAACAGTGAACTTGTAAGTTTATTGATTTGTAATTATTAATTTTTTGCAAAATAGTTGTAAGTGGGCAGCCAGCTGGTGCCAGAGGGCTTCATTTCTTCATTTGAAGGTTTGACTGCATGAAACTTACACCCAGGCTCTCCTCACAATCACACACCACTCACTGGAGAAAACGAGTGGGCGTCCTCCCCCTACCAGCTGTCTACTCCCTCCTACGCTCTGAATAAAAATAAAACAGTACATTTTTAAAGCGTAGTGCTTGCCACACACTTTTTAAAATAATCTGCACCTTTATCTCAAGAGTCCTAGACCAATGTTGACAACTTTTGTCTTGGTGTGTAAGTTTATTGAGAACAATACATCAGTCTGCTATCATCTCTGTGAGCAGAAATGTAAAAGAGCCATACCATGGGTAAGAAGGGTTTTTCTGAGATCTCCTACCTTGGTGCATATAGAATCTGCTGTAGTATATGGGGTCATAGGGATGAGAAATATTAAGCAACAACTAAATATTCCTTGCTGAAGCTATAATGTATCTTTCCCTTAAAATCAAGGTGCTACCAAAGAGGAGCTAGGACATACCACACAGTTCAAAACACAAGTGTTCCTACAACATGCCACTGCTGGCACTTCATTCAATACTCATCATATTAAAAGCTGTGCCCTTCTGTTATGCGAGGTAAAGGAAAGTAATTGCACAGATTGCAAACCAGGATCTCATGCTATATTTGACAATGCAATGCACAGGAAAGGCGGCTCAGATCTTTGCACATGTCATGTCTCTATCTCTTTCTGTTGACGAAGCCTTGCTCAGAGCAGGTGCTCAACACACATTTGTGAATTGATAGCAATCTTTGTGGTGAAACATGATAATATTCCATTTTTGGGAAGTAACAAATCACAATCCCATTATATAGAAGTTCATAGTTTAAGAATTTTGAGGTCTAAAAAAACAAAGCAAACTAAACCAAACCAAAACCTCCATTGGGTTTAGTTTAAAAGCCAGACCACCACATATGACTAGACAAGTAAACCACCAGCACATGTCTGAATCCTAATTTAATCATATTAAGAGATGGCAGAGAATAATAAATGAAAACCCAGAATTATTTCTAGAACTTCATCTCTTACAATATTCTGAACCTCCTTAATTCTCTTAATACAGCTTGTAACACATTTATAGAGATTGATTTGATTTGCCCTGGGTGCCCCAACCACTTTCTGATGTGGGTTTTAATGAGCAGTAGAATGATTAAATTCTAAACATCAGTAAGCAGTAGAAGGAAGAGGAGCAAAGAACAATAATCCATACCTGGGATCATCTATTCCTGAAGTGTTATAAACTACATAGTAGAACATGAGTTTCTCATTATGCACCACAAATTTCGATGAAGTCTGATTCAAAACTACAAATCGCCACTCTAACACACACAAAAAAGAAATGAAGACAGTAGCAAAAGCAGCAAGTGGCTGGTCATACTACGCCAATCTTTCCTTTAAACACTCAAAATAGATCATAAACTGGGTTGGTTTAAAGTCTGTCTAAAGGAGCAGTCTTTCCAAATAAAAATGCAAAGAAATTTTATTAGGGGTGAGCTTAGACAGAATCAGTATTTTCCTTTATGCCTTTATTTCTCTGAATCTGGAATTCCTCCTCATGGACTTAAGCTACTATTTTGCCTAGGATAAAACTATTCTAAATACGAGAAGAAAATAACTTATTCCATTTGTATATCTAAAACACATTGATTAAATAGTTAAATTCCATTTTCATCAAAGTTTTGAAGAAGTTTTTAATAAATAAAAGGGCTTTTGCTTTTTTATTGTTCCCTGTTGTGTCTACGTAAGAACAATTAAACTCTACCTTGCACTCAGTGTTTCTGAAGATGACACCGAGGGTATGCTTTTTCATCAGTTTGGCTAAATTCAATTTCTCAAAGGGAATAGTTAATAAAATATATCTTAATGAAGATCGGAAAATGCTAACACGTTGAACTGTAATAGTACTGTAGCTCTGAAGGGAAAAGTTGCCTATTCTTTTAATATAGCTCTCACTACACCCAAGGCAGATACAATAAAACTGCTGCCATAAAATGTCTATCATCTTTTCCTTTTCAGGGAGAAATACATAATTTACAATGGCTCATTTGCTCATGGTGAGATTTTATTGGACGGACATTTATCATTGTACTAAATCTACCCAAGGTCATCTTAAATGCATAACACCAAACACGTTTTTGGAAACAACTATATCTGGGTAAATGTAAACTGATCCGTTTTATCATCAATTCTGATGTGGTAAGATAAGTATCATAAATCAAATCAAATTAAACTAAATGAGAAAAGTATGATTAAAAATACCCAAAACTAGAAAAATACAATCACAATACCAGGAATACATACTAAGGAAATCCAGGAATACATATTAAGAAAATGCTATCTAAATAAAAAAGTGATTCTTGAAGAAAAAAAACCAACAACTTTTCCCTTCTACTACCCATTTAAAATAATTAAGTAATGAAATGCCAAGAAAATTGCTTGGCTTTAGAGGAAAAATTTTACATGGCCAGACTTCCATTTTAATGATCCTTTTAATCATTAAGCATTTTTGTTTCATTATGACTTATACCTTACAATATGCTCAATTAGAAAGATAAGCTTGCTTCTTGCATGGCCTCTGGTCACAATATCAGGGGTAGAATCAAGCCTTATAGGCTTGTTCTTTCTTTTGAAATGCTTCTCATTTGTATACTTCATGTTATGCTAATACTTACCATCAATTGACTTACCTCTCATTATTTCATTATGCCTAAACACAGATTCTGGTTACCAAGCTATGCTCTTGAAAGGTCTTACAATATCATTAGTACACAGAAATGCCATGCGTATCAGTCAGTTATAAGACAACCGAAGGCAGAAATTATGCATATGGAGGAACTGAAGAGTAAAACCTATGTGATTTAAAGCTACATAGTAAGAAATGGAGCCTTGATTTACATACATATATGTGTATGTGTTCATGTATGTGAATATATACACATATATATCCTAAAATGACTACATACAGTGTGAGTTCGATGTATTTGGCACATTGCTGTTTATAAGGCACTGCAAATGAACTGTCTAATTCCTTCCTTTTTCAGAAAACACATGTGAATACTGGACCCAAAACAATTTTTTTCTCTGATTTCAATCTGCAGGAGATGTTAAAAATAAATAGAGGAAAAATTGACTGGGTGAGGCTTATTAGCATTTAATCATAAACTTCATTTCAATAACACCCAAAGGATCCATTTTGCTGAGGCACTTTGGAAAACAGCAGTTTACATCCACTAATTCCCTTCCCCAAATATCAATTTATACATATTGATTTATAAGGAGGTTATATTACTGATCATGATGTATTAATGTCTGTTATATGATTACAGTAAAACTGTCTAGTTACACTTGACTACTTTTTTTCAAATAGATGAGCATGCATAAAAGAATATCTAGGATACTTTAATATCACAACAGTAACATGGTATTTTGCAAAACAGTGAAGAACCACTCGGTGTGAATATTTTTCGACCTAGGTACCAAAAGAGCTTTCTTTAAGCATAATTAAAGGTGACTTCCTCTTGAAGTCATAGCTTGATCATCAGCCCAGGAAGCAGGCTTACAGGTGTGAAACTCTAACACAACATTGGGACCCTAGTCTACAGCAAACCAAACCATCTATAACCACACATCTTTACAAATACTGCAGAGGACTCAGTAGCTTTCATACTGGCTTTCCTGGGCTTGGCTGGTTTTAGCCGACAGTGGGAATATTCCTGGGCAATTATCAAAATTGGAGGAAAATGAATATAAATTTGGGAAAATGGAGACTCAATTGTCAAAACTAGATGTTTTAGCTTCATGTAAATTGCAAGAAAACAACAATTATTATCACTGAAGACAGGGCTTCACTATTTGTGCATTTCTTTTTATTACTCCAAATAAATAAAACATATATAATAAAAGATTGTGTAACACCATGGAATCAACTAACTTCAATAATTAGATAAAAAATTGACTTCATTTTTGACCTGTTTCCTTTTTAGGTTCACTGTTGTTTTCCAATCTGGTCTTTATTTAACCCATGGTTAAAAATAAAGCACTAAAGGAAATCTCTTTACCCACCTATGGACGTATCTCAATGTTAAAATCCCGATTAGCCTCAGAGTTATCAGTGTGTGTGTGTGTGTGTGTGTGTGTGTGTGTGTGTGTAGTGGGGAATAGAAATGAAAAGCTTGTAATGATGAATTCTCATGACACAAAACCACACCTCTCTCTTGGGACAGACCAGTTCTTAAGAGTAGAGATAACATGCTATTTCAGGACCAGTGTGTGGGTGAGTAAATTTTCTGTGGGGAAAAAAGTAATAAAATCCAAAGGATGGCCAAAATCTATCCAGATTACCATGGAGATGACATTTGGATTGTTCTTCAGATGGTGTCAACATTATTTGCTATAATTCACTACTTTAGGTTTTTTTCAGGTTCAACTTCATTTAGGTTAACCTGCATAAACAGGATTATATAGTGTTGACTATATTTTGCATTTTCTTAAGGATATAGCAAGGGTTTTTTTTTAATGAAGAAATAAAAGACAATGTCAACAACATGCTGAGATATACTAATTTATTTAGTAATCACTTACTGTAAGTGCTGTCCTCGTCTTTTGTGCCATCAATGGTTCCATCTGCCTGCAGCTGCAAGTGGAAGCCTTGTCGGCTGTATAGTTTGGTAACTATACCTTTAAGTTGAGGCTCTGTAAAGAGAACAATGGTTTGGATCAATTAAGTTGTGCATGGGTACGTGAAAAGGCTCAAAATTGAAACTTTTATTTTCATTTACAACTTTTAGTGGAGAAGGTCAGTCTACACTTTTAAAGAAACCTCTGAAAGAAAGAAAACAAACTTCGTTTCAGAATTAATCTCCAAACTGAAGAAAACACTTGATTTCTACCTCATAACATTGGTAAAGCCCTGACACTTCTGACATAGCTACAGCTTCTGATAGCTTGTCCTTTGACTTGAATACTGGTCCTCTCTCACCGAGCATTAGGAATGGGTTGGCATCAGCACATTCTGCCTTTTAACAATGTGCCACTTTTCATGTGGAAGGAAAAGAAGTACAAAGATCATTTAGAATGGTTTGCCAACGAAGAACACACTAGTCAAAATTTCCCTCAGAATGATGGTAATTTGAATAAATAGTCCCCTCCATTCTAATAAAGCTGGAATGCATAAATAACCAGCAACCCAATCAAAGGACTTATATTAAGAAAACTGAGCTGTGATACAAAAAGAAAAAAAGAGGAGGAGGGAAGAATAAAGCAACAATTACCATACACTAGCATACTAATTAACCTTAGGAAAAATGGGCACAAAAAGACCAGGGTTTTTTTGGTGGAAAGGAAAAAAATTTAGTTCATACTTATTTTCAAATTTAATATCAGAAACATAATTGTCCAAAATATGTTCTCAATTAAATTATTTTCAATTATGAATCACCATAGATTAGTAAAGTACCTAATTTATAAATAATAGTCATGTTATCCCAAATTTGCTTATATTGATTACAGACACCTGCACTGAAATATTTACGTGATTATTGGGGCCACATAATAATGCTTTACAGTCACTTAAGCCTTTTTAAAACAAGCCTAATTTACAGCTAATGCTTTAAAAAAACTTCGAACAACAGAAAATGTATGTTTGCATTTCCATTCCAGCATGTGTAGTACACGTAGAGAAATAATATATTGACGAATAAATCTAAACTTCTGCAATACTAGCTAGTTAAAAGAAAAAAAAGTGGAGAAGATTCATTTGCCAAATAAGCTGCATGTTCGTTGGAAGGTCTACCTTGACGCAACCTGACATCTAGAGCAGTGGGAATTTCCCCTGGAACCGAACCTCTCGCTACTCTCATCACTGAATAGGTTCCGAAGGACCCACACTCTAGCTATGAGTTTAAATTCTCTCGTCAATCCTGCATTTTGGTAGCAAGTAACCACTGTTTTACTATTCTAGCCTGATCACTAAGCTCTTTGCCAAAAGGTTCTAGGAATCCATTCCCCGCCTCTCCAAAGCTGCACAAGTCAAGTCTGTCCCGATCACCTCAAAAGTGATCAAAGAAACAGAATGCATAGGCAACAGAAGCTAGAGGGTAAGGGTCAGACTTGAAGGAATGAAAACAAGGGAGGGATTCCCTGGGTTCTCCTGAGTGTGGGGGCAGTGGTGTCTGTCCAGCTCCACATCTGCAGTTTCTATATCCCCTCCCCTCAATTGCCATGTCTGGGTCCAGCCCGCCCAGAGCCCAGGGGCATGCACACATGTGGCACGTCTGAAGCCGGGGGTGCGCCGCCTCGGCAGGGTATGTCCCACAAGCTCTGCGCCTGTCCCATGGCAGTGGCAATGCAGCAAGCATGGTACCGATCAAAAGCAATCGCTTCCCTCCTTACGCACATTGGCTAGGTGGCCACATCCGCACAAGATGGGCCAAAGACAAACTCACCTACGCTTACCTATACGACCGCCAGCCTCTCGGAATTTGTGAAGTATGAAACAAACAAACAAAACAAAACCAGCCAAGAGCCCCTTCCAACCTGGTCTCCTTCTGCGCCTCTTTTTGGAGCCGAAGAGTTTGACCCGGGAAAAGACGTTTAACTTGTTTTTGTCGCAGCTGGTCTTGCCTTTGCTGGGGCTGCTGACACACTTGCAGGCATTGGATTTCTCCCGTTCGCGGGCTTGTCTTTTCTGCCGGATCAGCGAGCTGGCGATTGCCGCCGCCATGGCCACGACGCCCACCACCACCACTTCTTTTGCTGCCCCTCTCTGGCTTTGCCTCTGCTCGCTCCTGCGCTGCCCGCCCGCTCTGTCTCGCGCCTTCGCCGCCTTTGGCTATTTAGCTTGCCCTCGCTCGGGCTTCTCCGCACTCAGGATTCAGCCAAGGAGGGGGCTCAGCATGCCGTCCGAGCTCCTCCGGCGGTGGTCCGGCTCCCGCGTGGGCTGCGGGCTGCCTAGATGCGAGTCGACGCCACAGCCCCGGGCCGGGATCGCGGGCGAGACTGGCGGGCGGAGGCAGAGCTGCGCGACTGCGTGCGCTCGGCCCCTGCGCCCTAGGACACTGTGCAAGTCCAAGAGGCTCGGGTCGGAGTTTGGCGGCAACCCCCCCGTCTTGTGCCTCGCGGAGGGGGCTGGAGGAGGGAGGCGGGCGGAGGGAGAGCGCGGGCGGGAGAGAGGCCCCGAGAGCAGGCGGCAAGAAGGAGGGGGAAGGGGGAAACGCGCCGGGGAGCGCGCCCTCACCCTGGCCCCTCCGAGCCTCCGACTAGTCCTTGCAACTTCTTGGGGTGACAATTGGTAAAAGTTGGTCGGTGCCAGCTTTCCGACGGAGATCAAACAGGTAATGGCCTCGCATCTTGCCAGCGGCTGCCGCTGCTGCCACTGCTGCCGCTGCTAACGCTGCTGCTCTGGGCGCGGCACAGTCTCAGCACAGGAATCCCGTTGTGCAAGCACCCTCCGGAAGAGAGCGACAGCTTCCCCGAGGCCCCCTCCCCCGGCGGCCCCTCCTTCCTGGAGCCCAGCCCAAAGGCTCCGGCCGCGGGCTGCCCCCACCCGCCCCACCCCCCAAGTCCCCAGCGGCCGCTCAGGTTAACACCTGTAGGGGTTTAAGCACTGCCCCATCACTAAATCCTTCTCCCTTCCTGTTCCCGAAAGGAGCTTCGGGAACAGTGATGGAGGAGGCACCAGGATGAGGTAGTTGCATTGGAGGAGCGGGGTGAGGGGTGGAAGGGGGTGGTGCTTGGAGGTGGGGGATGGTGCGGTGGGGTGATTCTTAGTACACGACTCTCAGCTGGCCAGGTTTACACCCCGGCTTGAGTTCCTGGGAAGTTCTCCAGTCACCTGCCCCAAGCTCGGGCTCACAACACCACCCCTCAAACACCCCCCGCCACTGAGGTATTTCGCCTGGCGACACTTGTAGCCATTCAGGAGAGAGACCGGAGCTCCCAGACGCGTTCAGCCCCCGCGGCGGCAGCAGTGGTAAGCAAGCACTGCAGAGCTAAGCCCGCACACCACGCTGCCACCCAGTGGTTTGTGCTGACTTTCCATTTCGAGCCAATTTGCGCCGTCCGAACTCCGTTTTTTCCTCTACGCCCCCTCATCATTACGTTCGGGTCCAAGCAGAGAGCCTGAGTCGTGCACCATAAGCAGTATTGGGGAAATGCGGCGCCGAACCTCCTTATTTAAGCCCTAGCCTGTTTCCAATCTCCTAACTTCTTTCATTTTGTTTTTCTGCTCCTCAAAGCTCAGGCAGCCTTCTCTCCCTCCAATTCAGGAATCAAGTCTGGCCTTTTTCTCGCCTCACTCTATTCACAAGTTCTGTCCTTTCGCAGTTCTATATTTTAATCTGCAGGAGAAGAAGAAGGAATGTTGTGTCCAAGAATGTTACAGGGAATGGTCCATCCGCATTCCTACCCTCAAACAATCACGATTGTTTTACTGTTTTACTTAATTTCTGATGCCAGACAGGATGCCCCCAATAGTAGGGCTGCTCTGTCTTGCAGCGGTCACTGCACTCTCTTCACTAGACTCCCCTCTCTTCCAGGTCTTTTCAGAATAGATGTAGATGCAAAACTAAAAGCCCAGACTTAAGACCGTCTTTTCTTGCCTGAGCTTCCAACTAGGAAACTCAGATTTCTTAGCCCATCAGAGCTGGATTACCTGACCGTTATGTAGATGAGTGTTTCACCAGGAAGCTGCTGCCTACCTCCCTTTACCCTTCCCCCCAACCTTGAATGTCTCTTGCCTCACCAGAAGCACTATTTTGTGTCTGCAGAAACAGGCTGGGGTGGAGATTGGGGTGGGGAGATGCAAGGGGCGGGTAGCGAGATGAAGACTTACTGGAGGGTGATGGCAAATGGTCTGAGATTCCCTGCAGGTTAGTCTACAGCTTTGTATTTTTGGCTTTCCCACAAGAAAATGGAAGACAACATAGGAAGAGAAGTCAATTCAAGTATCCACTTTTTAAAATTTTGATTCATGGGGGAAAAGTCCTAGTCTGCTCCCACCAAACTTTGAGCACCTTGAAACTCAGGACCAGGTCTTTGGTCACCACCACATTCTCATTTCCTAGCACAGTTACTGCCACAGAATTTATGCTCAATGAAAGTTTATTGAAAATAATTGATGATGACTGATTTATATTGGTTCTGAAGGGTAGGAGGATGTTTCCTAGCTCAGAACGTATGAGATTCAAATTCCAAGAACCATGAAGAGAAATAATCCCACCAAACGAAGGGTCAGAATAAGCTCTGACCAGAGCCAAATATCTGGGGTGTGGGATGAGCAGTTAAGATGTTCCTACTCACTCTGCATGTTTCTATCTTCTGTGTGATTTCTTATGAAACAAAGATTCCACTATTAAATATAAAGTACTTGAAAACCTCTGTATGAAATGTACCTTAAAGGCTATGGGTTTATATATATATATATGCCATTGTTCCTCTGACATGTATATCTTCCCATCCTCATACTTCTGCTCTCCCCTCCCCCCCCCAACAGAACATAAACTCTAAATTGGATTCCAAAGAAAAACACAGAGGTCTTCTTGGCTCCACTCCTCATGGGTTCACTTGAGAACCAGGCTTTAGCATTCTTTTCAGTGTTATGTGAGTTATCAGAGCATAGAATGCTGATTGTTTTCTGCTCATCTTTTTAAAAAAATATATATTTTAATTTATTCTTAGAGAGAGGGGAAGGGAGGGAGAAAGAGTTGGATACAAACATTGATGTGTGAGAGAAACATCGATTGGTTGCCTCTTGTACATGCCCCAACTGGGGACTAGGCCTGCAACTCAAGCATGTGTCCTGACCAGGAATTGAACTGGCAATATTTTGCTTTGTGGGATGATGCCCAACCAATTGAGCTATGCCTGTCAGGGATGCCAGTCTCTTTTGGTAGGTCTCTGATGAGCTGTAAAGAAGCTGAGGGGACCTGCTTTCAAGAGGTGTCTCCAGGAGAAAGATAAAAGTCCAAACAGATGTGACTGTGATGAGTAAAAATGAGTGAACTCAGCCTATGCAGGAGCAGCCTCTATATCTTTCAAGCACAAAGAAATTGTCTGTCTTTCTGAAAATCTGAAAATGGGAGATTTCAAATACCCTTCCTTCATGAAGATAAATATAAATGGAGCCACTTGCCAGATTGCTCTCCATCTTCATTGACCATACATCAGAACATCTGAGTGACCAGTTACAAGGTCAAGGACTGGTGATGAGCTCAAAGGGAGGAAAGGGAGGCAGGTTCAAGAGCACCAAAGCCAGGTACCACAGGGATCTCACCATTAACTGAGTAGGGCACCAGAGGGGTATTTAATAGACCGGGCAACAAGTACCACCATTTGTGGTCAGTCTAATCACATCCAAAGCCCAGAGAAATGACTGGATAGATAGACAAATGAGGAGATTAGATGAAAGCCATTAGCAAAGGCTCTTACCACTTCAAGCAAAAATAAGGATGCAATTTAAGGGAATCTTGTCAATGTCGCACTGGAATTCTAGGGACAGAAAGAGTGACTACTGTATTTTGTAAAATAAGCTGACACATTTATTAGCTGGCAATGACTCTCTCCTAGTCAGATCATTCAGGGGAATTATACTTCAGAAACAAAGGTCTCCAGAATCAATCGTTTAGCAATTGATTGGCGCTCCTGAAGGATGAAAAGCCAAGGAACCCTAGGCTTGCACTGCACTAGGTGGCTTGGTCTTTATTATGTCCCCTCTTTGACATCATTCTCTAAATACTTAAGCTATAGAATTTACTAAAGGCACCTCTTGTTTATATTTGAAATTAATCAGGAACATACTAATTAATTCTGATCCTTTAAGAAAAAAAATCCTATAACATAAAAATTTCATTGTTTAGACATAATATATGAACATTAAAACCATAAAGCACCCTGTTGGCATTAATCATATCAATGAATTCAGCTCTTTGTCATCTAATTAACCATAGTAGCTGAACATCAAGAGTTTAAGGACTCTGATTACCTGCTTGGTCATTTAATTAAGAAAACTTGGAGAGAAATACAGGCTTGCTGAGGCCAAGTTTCTCTCTCTCTCTTTTTTTTTAAATTAGGAATAGGATTTTTAAAAAGGTTTTATTTACTTATTTTTAGAGAGAGAGGTTGGGAAGGAGACAGAGAGGGAGAGACACATCAATGTGTGAGAGATCCATCGATTGGTTGCCTCTTGCTTGGCCCCAGCTGGGGACCTGGCCCACAACCCAGACATGTGCCCTGACCAGGCATCAAACCTGCGGCCTTTTGGTTTGAAGGCAGGCACTCAATCCATTGAACCACACCAGCCAGGGATCAAGGTTTCTCTCTTGATTGGAAGGAAGGAACACAAGGAAATGAGCTTAAGCTCCAATATGTAGAGATTTAACTTTTGTAGAAGGAAAACAGTCTTTTTAGTAGGGGTTATTAAATACCAAGATTGCTGATTCTCCTATAGAAGCTTTTATGAATAGAACAGAAACCTTACCTATCATGGTGGGTATGTGAGTTGATTCCCCTCGAAGCTATCATTCTGTCATAAAAACTACGTTATGTACTATTTATATTACCCATGACCTGCAACCAACAAGGGGTCACAGGGGGATTGGAAGCAACACCATTACTGAGAAAACTCCAAGGTCCTGTCTTATGGGGCAGGGAGATAGCTAGTGCCATTGACTTTGGAACATCATATTGAGTGAACCTGCAACATGTGGGTCAAGGCAGTCACACCCATTTTCTAAAGCTTCTCTTGTCCAATGTGTGGGAAATACTTTGTAGACACAATAAACTTATTCTTAACCAAATGCGTTGCCTCATTTATGACACTGCATCCAGAGCCAACAAAAGCACCTGCTTCTCTAAGTGAGTCCCATTCAGTTTTGTTCAATAATATTTGAAGATTGTGAAAGAACGGCTGCTATTTTATGAACTGACTGGTGGCTAACAAACATAAATGAGGTGTTTCTATGATGAGACATTCATGGCAGACTAAAAATGTGCAAGACTCAGGGGCAAAATATCTGTAACGCTGGGTTCATTTCTTGCCCAGTGAACTAAATAATCTAAATGAAAAGCTGGGGGTGGGAGAAATGATGGAGCATTTGAGGCAAAAGCAGACAATCAGTGATTTTTCTGGATCTAAGCTGTTTCAGGAAATAGGATTTCTGCAAGAAGGTGACCTAAACTCAGGATTTGAGAAAGGGAATGCAGTGTTTGCAAATGATGTAACGTTTGTTATTACTTAGCATATGGGGGCAGGCTTCGCAGCCAGCATAAGGAACTCTGGATTGATTTCCTATTTGCCAGTGACACTGATTCCACCAATTTCCTATCAAGAGTTGCCATTTTTTAAAGCAGAGAACTAATGGGAAAATACTTCTGTGCTCCCTTAGGATTAAGAATCTGAAGACATCTTGTTTTGGACACCAACCAATATTTGGGCAGGAGAATATGCTGAATTTAGAGGAATTGGTATTCTCCAGATTCTAAGAAGGGGACAAAAGACAGGTCCATGATCCACCGGAGCACTGTGCAGATGCCCTAGATTAAAAAATATTTTTAGTTGGTATGCAATTAAAAAGAATTATGTTGGTTATATTAGTTTCAGATGCATAATACAAAATTTGACATACATTTATATTCCTTACTATGTGATCAGCCTACTAAGTCTAGCAATCATCTGTCACTGTGAAAACTTATTACAATACTACTGACTATATTCCCCTTCTACTTTTCACCCCTCCCCACATCCCTCCCCTCTGGTAACAATCACTTTGGTCTCTGTTTCTATGAGTCTGTTGGTTTGTTTTGTTAGGTTCCACATATACATGAAATCATACATTTTTGTCTTTCTCTGCCTGACAGCTCACTTTAGCATAACACCCCCTAGATCCATCCATGTGGTCGCAAATGGCAAGATTTCCTTCTTTTTTATTGTTTCATAATATTTCATTGTTATACACTTCAGGCTTTTCTCTGAACAAAATGACTCTCCATATCCTTGGAGACCTCTTCTCTCTCTCTCTCTCTCTCTCTCTCTCTCTCTCTCTCTCTCTCTCTCTGTCTCCCTCTCCTTCTCCTTTTCCCCCCACCCCCCTCTCTCTCTCACACACACACACACCCCCACCACCACCACCACCTCTTTTTTATTCATTCACCTGGATGGTTTTTAAATTCTCCACTCTATTTAGATTTTGGGGGGCCAAAATGGGTGTCTCAAATGGTGATAACACTCAATAAATTCTGTGGTTATAATTGGACAAGCATCCTGTTAAGTACTGTAACTCTATTTTTCTATAATTGTTACAACCTCTAAGGTAGGTATTATCATTATTTCCATTGTGCAGGCGAGGAAAGTGAAGTCTAGAAAGACTAAGTGATGTATCTATGGTTTCCTGCCCTGTGCACAGGTGGCAGTGCCACTATTTGAGCCAAGGATCCCCAGCCAATACAATTTATATGTACAAGGCCAGCCCTTTAAATACGACTTTTTCCTCTTTGGCACTGGATCTGGAATTTGGGTCGCTGAACAGTGTGGTGCCTGGATATGGCTATCTCTTGGCTTGGGTAACAGAAAAAGATGGGGAATATAGCATGATTTTCAACTCAGTTATGTTTTTTTTTTCTTTCTTTTTCTTAACAAAGTGAATTATGAAACAAACAAGAATAGATACGACCTATGTATATGAGCATAGTTCATATACTTTTAATAACTTCTTAGAGTAATATTTAAAGGAAACTGCTGTGTTTTACATAAAATGATTACAAAATCACTGCTTAATGTCATTCTGGGTTTCTCAGCCCAGGGAGTACTTTGACACCAGGACCTGGTTGGACTCAAGTAATCTGGAATTTAGAATGCTGAGACCCCAAGGACACTTCCTGGCCTTTATCTTCATCACTATTTAGCAGAGACAAGAAGTTAAAGCACTCCCAATTTTCGCCGTTCTTTTCATAGAGGGAAAACTGGCTTTCCACATTGTAAGCTTTTTTGGTGCCATCTGCTTTCAGCTACAGGAAGCTTGAATTCAGCCAAAAAAAAAAAAAAAAACATTACACACATTGTATGCACTTCCATGCCTGAAATCCATGACTATTCTTTTGCAATCAGGGGTTTCTCCAGTATTCATTCTAACTAATTTGCTCTGACTTTCCCTTCTGACAAACAGCTAAAAGTATAATCCAGAGATTGAAATCATTTAAGTAACTTTCTCCTGCAACCACTGAATACCTCCGATAATTTTTAGAACCTGATTTCCTAAAATGGATTTTGATGCTCAATTAACAACCTCATTTTAGAGAAGAGATCTGAGGCAAGAGTAGTTGAATAAATGTTTATTCATTCATTCATTTAGTTGGTCAGTCAGCCAGTAAAGATATATTGAGAACTATTTGGCATGTACTGACCTATACCTTGAAGGATGCATGATAAAACTTTAAGTTAACAAATGAATTAAAGATTGTGGGAAAATGAGTGTCCAAGCCAGATAATCCTAGTAATTTTCTATATAGACTTCAATATTCCTATTGAACAGGGAAAACTAGGACTTGTTTGATATTTGAATGTGTTTTTTTAAAGATTTTATTTATTTTCAGAGAGAGGGGAAGGGAGAGAAGAGGGGAGAAACATCTATGTGTGAGAGATACATCAATCAGCTGCCTCTCACATGCCCCCAACTGGGGACCTGGCCCACATGTGCCCTGACAGGAAATCGAGCTGGTGACCTTTTGGTTCACAGGCTGGCACTCAATCCACTGAGCCACATCAGCCCAGACAAGGTATTTAAATATGCTGAAAACATATTTAAAAATCTTCCTACTTACTGCATTCCTCTTCCTGCCCCTAAAACTCCAGTGCCTATCTTCTGTGTCAGAATCATGGTATCCCGTGTTCTGAAAAAATATATACTTAACAAAATTACTAACAGAAACAACAGTGCTCTATTTCACTATATGAAGGACCAAAAAAACAATGTGTGAACCTGTGTGTGTATTTGTGTATGTGTATATACACTCCAGGTCAGCCTCTGGCAATGCTGTAAAGCCAGCACCTCGGCCCAGGTGCCCACTGTCCTTATAAGGCCCATAGGAACCTCAGGATCCACATTTTCATAATTCTTTTCCTTCATTAAAATTGTCCTTTCTTATCTCCCATCCCTGAGTCACTGCTTTCCACTAAAATAGCTAGTTTATCAGATACTCTCATTGGTGCTAAGTTAATGAGTACTAGTAGTCATCATGGCTCCCCAGGAACTGGCTCATTCTGAGAGGCAGTATTATACTACAAAAAGAGTGTTTCTACTGGTGACATTTTAAGTGGCAGAACAGGCTGCTGGTATAGCTTCAAGGGTTGGAACAGCTTTGGAGAACCCCTCAATTTAAAAGTCCCCTGCCATTTTATACTTCGGGTTTTCTGAATGTGTTTGCATGTGACTGTATACAGAAGGTTGCTGTGCTAACTCTGCTACTCAAATAGCATAAAATATGTCAGACCAGCTCATCCAGCTCCTGTTCAATCTTTCTTAACTTTTATAGGCAAGATTATTGGAAAAAACGTTGTCTTTAACAACTTACTCCACATTCACTATTCACTCTGATGTTAATATATATTATTGCTTATTTTTATTACATTGTATATGTATTCCTAATAATTCTTCTATATAGATTGCAATATCCCTTTTGGAGAGGGACATCTAGTATTTAGGTTGGTGTTTGAATATATTTAAAATATATTAAAAAAATATTTCTACTCATTGCATTCCTCTTTAATTGTTCTTCATGTCTGGTAATTTAGCCATCAACTCTTCATCTACTGTCTCTCCTTAAGTCTCTATCTAGTCTTCTTCTGAAACTTCTAGTAGCTATATGTGAGAGCCCATTCTCTCCTTCGTGACTCTCTACTTCTCTTTCCTAATTCCATTTTTAAAATCTCCTCTGGAGAATCTCGGTGCTTCACTGATCCCCTCTCTAGTTGAGTTTAGTCTATTGTTTGATTTTGTTTTTATTCCATTGTTACACACACATATATTATCTATATTTATTAACATACATTACATACAACATATTAAAATTATATATGTGGACCTAATCACACATACATATACACATATGTATAATATTATTGTTTCATCTTTTCTAATATGTCTGCTATCTGCTATTTTTCTCACAATGTGCTGTTCATACCATATGGATTCTTATTCCTTCCTTTATCCTACTGAACAGCATGGAGATACTTATGTGCAAGTCTCTTTCATATTGCCTTATGAATAACTTTTCTGGGATATAAGTTACCCTGTTTATTGTTGCCACTGACTATCCCTGCAGTGGTTTATTTCTCCTCTTGCTCTGTAGATCTGACTATGGGCTCACCTGCAGCAGGAGAATGATTTTATGTAGAAGTCCCATGTGAACCCTGGATAGTAGAGTTATCTATATCTATAGTTTTAGGTTCTTTCTATGCCAGTGCTCTTTGGGTTTCACTGGATCCAGGTCAGATTTTTAGTACAAATTCAGATGTGGGATTCCAATTTCTTACACTCTAGGCCCAGAATGGACACCCTGCCTATATTCTGCATTACTAGACCTTAAGCCTTCATTTATCATGAACTGAACAGGACTTCCTGGCTTGTAGCTTTATGCAGGAAGCTCAGGGCTCTGTAGCAGAGCTGTGGCTTCAGCTGAAGCCCCAGGGTATATAGTCAGTTCTGATACCCTTGGCCATTTTAGCTTCAACTGTTGCACTTTGCTTTGGCTTTAAATAGCTGTTTTGTTTCTATCACCTGGAGGTTTTCCTCTTTTACATTTGAATTTTGTTATTGTCAAAAGCTTAAGATAATATTTTATCCACTATTTCTATGTTTTTATGGAAGGATGAGGCTTCTGCAATATCTTAGTTTAACATGCTGACTGGAAGTTCCTATTCAATTTTTACTTCCACCATAGCACTAAAATAGCTTTTACTAAGATCATCAACAGCCTACACATATCATTATATCCAATGACTATTTCTCAGTCATTACTTTTCACAACCTTTTGGCAACATTGCATTGCTCTCTTCTTGACACTCTTCCATAAGCTACTCCAAGATGCGTTCTCCTGGTTTTCCTCCTACCTAGATTTGACTGCTTCTTCGCAGTCTCCTTTTCAAGTTCCTTTTCCTCTTACTGACCATTTGAGTTCCTTAGGATTCTACCTTATGCCCTCTAATTTTCTCTCTCAGTCCTCTCTTTCTAGGTTTGTACTCTTCATTCATCCATTCAATGAATGTTCTTTGAGCATTTACTCTGTGCCAGGCTGAGTTGCAGGTATTCAGCAGTAAACAAGGCAGATGTGATCATGCTCACATAGAACCTGTAGTGTAATGAAGAGTCAGATAGTAAACAAATGACATAAATATGTAGTTATAGATTGTGATCACTGCTATGAAATGGAAGGACAGGATGCTATGCAAGAGTAATATGGGAGAAGCTTATTGAGATTGGAAGGTCAAGGAAGGCCTCTAAAAGGAGATGACATTTTGCTGACTCTTGAAATATGATTATGGATCCAGTCTCATGAATAGTGCAGGAAATAACTACCTTTTCTATTGTAACAACTCCAAAAATCTGCACTGCTTTTTAAAAAATCCTCACCCGAGGATATGTTTATTGATTTCAGAGAAGGGAAGGGGGAAGGAGGGTTGGTGGATGGGCGAGAGAGGAAGAGAGAGAGAAACATTGATCAGTTGCCTCCTGTATGCATCCCAACCAAGGATCAAACCCACAACCTAGTTACATTCCCTGACTGGGGATTGAACTCACAACATTTTGGTGCACAGGATGATGCTCCAGCCAACTAAACCACCCAGCCAGGGCTCTCCACTGCTTTTGATGGGCTTCAGGATGTGCTACCCAAAATATGGCGCTTTGGCATATTAAACATTTTAAGCTGAAGGAGTGTGAGAAAACAGCAGAATAAGGTCACCCCAACTTTCTCTCCTTCCTTCTACCCAGAAACAGGTCATAAAACCCTATGTGAGACGTGTCTTTCTTGTAACAGAGGAAATAGCACCATTATGTCTGAAGACAAAGGGACACTGGAAAGAACGCTAAAATGCAGGCTTTGCCAAGATTTTCCCAGTTTACTGCTCTTGTCTCATACTCCTTGGCCTATAATATCTATGGAAGACCCATGCTTTTCATCAAATCTAGCCTAAAAACACTCAGGTCTATGTTGTTTCTCCTGGCCTCCATTTCCTTATAAAGGCTCTCATGTCACATGAAATTTATATACATAAATTTGATGTTTTTCTCTTGTTAATTTGACTTTGTCTGTTTAATTTCCAGACCTAGTCAGGCATACTAAGAGGGCTGAGAAAAAATTCCTCCTCCCCTGCACTTCCATCAACTCAGGTAGCTAGCTCCTTTGAACTCGAGATATGGATAGTCCTACCCAAATATCACTGAGGACCTCAAACACAATATACCCAAAATTGAACTCACTCCCCAAAACCGGTACAGCTTCTCTTATTCCATGTGGCTAGTAAGGTTGTTTCTTGTATCCTACTCCTTTCTGGATTCATTCACCATTTCAACCAAAGCAGAAACATGGACATTATCCTGAATTCTTCCCTCTCCCACCTACATCCAAGGAGTAACCAAGCAGTGCAGGTTCTACCTTCTTAATATCTTTTCTAAATTCCCATTGTTGCCCTGACTGGTTCAATTCCTGGTCAGGGCACATGTGTGGGTTGCAGGTCAGGTCTCTGGTTGGGGGCATGTGAGAGGCAATTGACTGATATTTCTCTTACTTTCTTTCTCCCTCCCTTCCCTTCTCTCTAAAAATAAGTAAATAAAATCTTTAAAAATAAATTCCTATTGTTAAGACTCCCCCCACCGTTTCTATTTCATTTCCTTCCTGAATTTTACCATAGCCTCAAATTGCTCTGCTCACTAATACAATACAATTCTAACAGACAAATCTGATCATGTTTTGTCCTATTACAAGTCTCAGTCGCTGTCCACTTACAAACCCTCCATTATCTGGCCCCAGACTTGCTTATCAGCCTTACCTCCTGCCACTGTCCCTCTGACACATTGTGTTTCAGACAAACCAAAGTATTCACCTTCTACTAAACACCCACTTCTGCCCGTTAACCACTCCAACTGCTGTATCTTTGAAAACTCCATTCTCTCCCACTCAGAAAACTTCAAGATATACCTCAGGCACCATCTCTTCTGGAAAACCTTCCCTGAAAATCCCCATGTAAGGACACAGCTTCCTCTTCTCTGGCCAACAGCACCCTGTACATATAGCTACTATGGCATCTATAATGTTCATTTCTGTTTGTCTGTCATGCTTACAGTGAACTCCCTGAGGCAGGGACTAGAACTTAGTCTCTGGATCCCCACATCTAGACAGATAGAAGCTCAATAAATGATAGTTTCATGGCTAAATGAATTAGCTAATTCTCCCTTTCTCTGTTTAGAAAGCAGACAGTAGACATCTAGAACAACAAAATGCAGGACAGATCCAGTCCATTTTGATAAGAGTAAATTAATGTACAACGCATGTTAAAGTGTGGCTATGACTTAACTACAAACAGCAGAATAGTTCATGTATTGAACTGTAAGCTGGGGACTATTGCCTCCTTGTGAAAGGCAAAGTTAAATCAGCTTGGTAATTAGATTAGTACATATTTTAGCCATATTCTGATATTAAAATATTTTTTTACAAAGCATACAACACTTTAAGATTTGATATAGCCATTTTACAACCATCGTCTTATTTGATCTGCATGAAAACTATTGAGGTAGCCAGAGCAGGTTTCAATCAGATTCATTTTACATAACAGAAAACTGTTTCTCATTAACACCACACAACAAATCTATTTATTAATTAGTTTAGGCCCTACCTCGTTCCAAAAAGGAATTTTAGTTGCTTACCAGAAAAAAAATGTGCAGGAAAATAAGATTGAAAACAAAGAAAAAACATTGAAGGAAGAGGAACCAGCCACTATATGAGGCCAGCAGGGTTTCAAACCCAAGGTTTCTGACTCCTAGTCTGATTCCTTTTCAGCCCCATTAGGCTGCCTCTGAGATTTTGGACCACTGGGTGTAATTGGCAAGAGTTTTGTCTGCAGTTTTGTTTTTTTTTTAAGCAGCAACAATTTTAACCTCATAAAGCAAGTAGCCCAAATGTATTAGAATGATCTCCCATCTAAATGTAAGCACTGAAAATTAAATCCGAACTTGAATCACTGCAATTATCTTGCTTGGACTAGACACCTAATCAGACAACGGAAAGAGGCAAGGTAAGGTGAAATGAGCTGAGACCACGAAGAAGATTGGTTCATGCGGGTGTGGGAACCTATGTTTGTTTTTCTGAGCTACATATATACTGAAACATTAATTAGATCAAAAGGTGGCTTGGTTTCAGAGGTAAACTAATTCAATTTTGATCAGATCACATTTTACTGACATCTGTCTGCTCCTAGATTTTGTTGAGAGTTTAAACAATAATGTGGCTTTATGTGGATCCTGTGACTCAACCAGTATCACAGTTACCATTTTCCTAAGTGTTTTACTGAAATTGAAAATGATAATACCTATAAAAGCTCTCCAGTGCTGACATTTCCAAGTCTCTTTACCAGCACAAACAAAATCAGAAAATGGAAAATATAACCTTTCTCGCCCTGTACTTTCTCCACAAGGTATAAAATTGAAAGGTAGTCTGTATTCTAGCATCATGACCAAAGAGCAAGATGATAATGATGAGAGAGTGGTAATAATAACAACAGCTCTTTTTCTGAGCATGTACTCTGGACCAGGCACTGTTCTAAACACTTTACGTATGTTAACTTACTCAGTTCTCACAGCAACCCTGTGAAGGAGGAACTATTATTATGTCCATGCTATAGATGTGGAAAACAAAGTACAGTGAGGTTAAAAACTTTGCCTGGGTTCATGCAGCTAACAAGTGCTGGAACTCAGACAACCCTGCTAAACACAGATATGAAAATAATGCTAATCTATGGTTATTTGCTCAGATAAATGGATTATATATTTTGTGAATTGTTTCTGACCTTTTCCTATTTCCTCTTTCTTTTTCTTTTTCTTTTTTTTTTTTTTTGCTGTTGATATCATTGCCAAATTAACACTCCAGTAGCAGGGTCTCAGGATAAATAAAGATACTATTAAACTTATAGAAAGTTGTATGAATTTCAAGAAGTGTGAATACTTCTCAGTTTTTTCCCTCGATGCTCATTGTAGTGATTCATATCATACTTTGCAGCTTTGACATCACCTCTTCACATGTATATAGCTAACCCTGGCATTGCCATGGAAATTTAGATCAATGACACTAGCAGGGGCCTGATATGCATATTCTGTTGATTAGCAGGGGTACTTGCTAATCCCTGTCAAATTCTGCCATCCACTGCCTTGACTAATCTCATGTGTCAGTGACATATGAAATTTATGAATGTTAGGAACTGATCCTCTCAGGTTATTTAATGCTTCAGTTCTGTTTGGTAACAGCTTAATTAAAGCTCAACTTTTTAAAAAAAGGTCAATAGAAAAATAAAATTAAATCTTTTAGGAAATTAGTGAATGAGAAGGGAAAAGTAAAATTCACTGCTACGAGGAAGAGGAAAGAATATAACAATAATAATACAAGCAAGGGTGGCCAAAAGTAGGTATACAGTTGTTCAAATCAAAATAGTACAAATAAGTAAAACAATAATTAATAATTAAATAATAACACAAGAATAAACTCACAACTTGTAAACCTACTTTTCCCACCCCTGCGTAATACAACATAAATGATACATTTCATTCTGGGTATTCAGGAGTTGATCATCCTGACCAACTATCATTTATGAAGAGTCTTCTCTGTGTCTGGCAGTGTGCTTGGCGTTTTTGTATGTGTTCCTCCATTTCATTTTCACAATAGTCATACAAGGCCTGGAGAGGGGAGGTTGAGTCACATGCCCAAACTCATGCAGCAGTTGGATCACCCAAGTGTGTCTGAATCCCTCCAGACCTCTGGAGTGGGACTGTAGGTGGAGCTTACTTTCCATCCAATAACTTGATTCTCTAGAGAACAGAAAAGAGGGCCAATGAAGAGAAGCTGCAAGGAAACAGATTTAGGGCTCACTTTGATTAAGCAATTTCTAACAACAGGGGCTGTCCAAAAAGAGCCAGAGTCAATTATCTTGGGAGGTAATATGCACCCTGTCACTTGGAAGTGTTCACATAGGGGCTGTAGGGCCCATACAGACCTGCTATACACTTACCAGATATTGTAAAATAAATGAATCATTTGGGTCCCTTTGTGAAAGATCCAACACAGAGATCACCAGGGAAACCTGTTGGCCATTAAAAGCTGGGCATGTGAAACCTGCGGAGTAAGAGAGAGTATGCCCTTGGCAGAGTCTCAGTGGTGGTTCAAAAGGGGAGAGCCAGAAAACAGTACTCACAGGGTTTTAGGGGCTGGGGCTGGAAGATGGTTTCAGGGCAGAATTTTATAAGTATAGTCATCACAAATTCAGGTCAGAATTTGTAAACTACTAGGTGAGTTGCTGGAATAGTCAGCGGTCTTATTCTGTGTACACATAAGCCATGTGGAGTTACTCTTAAAACAGTGCAAGCTAAGAAACAAGAAGACACAAAGAAACTGTCACAGACAATAGGAGACTAAGACATGATTATTAAATGCAATGTGGTACCCTGAATGGGACCTTGGAACAGAACAATGGCATTAGTGGGAAAATTGGTGAAATTTGAATAAAGTCTAGGGTTTAGTTGATAGCAATGTACCAGTGTTGGTTTCTTAATTTTGACAAATGTACTGGCTGGCACGAGCCATCTAGTCTGGATAGAGTGTCTATTTAATCTGAACTATGGTAAAAGAAGTAATAGGATTTGATGTGGTTGGGAAAGATGTATCTGAAATAAGGCCTATTTTTCACTCATTGTCCCCCACCCCCATTTTATAATTTCCTGATTTAAGGAGATGACCTTGAGCACACAGATGATACTGCACCAACAGGGCAATGAGAAGACAGCTGCTGAGTCTGCAGGGAGAAGCATGGACTCTCTCCATTGCTGCTAATAGAAAAGCAACAAGTAAAAACTAGTGAAGCCTATGATATGGTTGTTTATTGGGGGATACAGCTCCCTGAATCTAACAACGAGAGCACAATAGGTCGACACAGGTCAAGAACAATGCTTTTATGTCTCATTGAATCAGAAACAGCACTCTTGTTCTTCCTAAGCTGTACTGTGAGATTTCTCAGCATTAAGACTGCCAGCACCAGACATTATGAATTTCAAGTCTTTACCTTTTAGAGGAACTGGCTGCAGATGGTGTTTGTGATCGCAGCAGAGAAAATGCCATTTAGGGGAAAGGGTATTGATAATATAATGGCTTCTCTCCTAATGATGGATATTTGGCATGCACTTCCAGTGATATTTACTTTTACTTGCCCAGGAAGCTTGAAGCTCATTTTCTCCTCCCTGCAAAAATATTGATATTGTTGGTAGTGGACAAAGCATGACTTTGCCTTTGAAAATAAGGACTAGACATTGCACATGACAATTAGAAACAGGATAAGCTGTTATTTCTACTTTTTAAACTACACGCTTGATGGAATGATGAAAACAATAATCCTGTTTGCATCTCAGTTCCCCTACCAACTAGCCTTGTGGCTTTAGAAAAACTCTGTCTTACACTCTGGGCTTCTATTTCCTTGTCTATAAAATAAGAGATCCATGTACATAAAAAACTCTTTGAATTTAATTATTCCATTACTAATCAGAAAGACAGTGACCATGGGAGTTTATCCCAAAGCCATTGAGTTATTTGCCCATTATATTCAGTTGCTCCATCATATTGAAAAAGTCATGAAGTACAGGAAGCCTGAAGCCCTGGAGCAGGCTCTCCACTTAATGCCAAAGATAGTGGGCCATGTGGCAGAGTGGTTAAGACCATGGGCTCTGCAACTAAAAACAGGTGTGAATCTTGATTCCACAGCATATTAGATGTGTGACCTTAGTGTGCCAATTAACCTCTCTGTTCCTGAGTTTCCTCAACTCTGAGATGGAAATAATGACAGTACTGACCTCCTAGGGTAATTGTGAGAACTAACTGGGCTAATGTTTGTAAAGAGTTTAGCATGTACTTGGCATTTGGCACACACAACAACTATAGAACCTCCCATCTACTATAGAGTAATGGAAGTGACTGATATTTAGTTGAGGCCTCCAGTGGTCTCCCATCTCCTGAACCAGCCCTGGCCTGGGCTGTCTGGAATAAAAAAGAATAATAGCAAATACTGCATGGTCCTTTCCATACATTAATTAATTTAAGCCTGCTGGTGAGGTGGGTACTATTATTATCCCTAATGTTTTGATGAAAGGTTTGGAAATTAAGCAACTTGCTCAAGTGGCAGCTAGTATATATCAGTCAGGATCTGGCCTCAAACAGACTGGTTCCAGAGTCCCTGTTTTTAACACTGTGTTTTGCTGCCATAATAGACTGTGTTGGTTAAGCACCACACTCATTACAGACCTTATCTCTAATCTGTAGGTAACCCTGCAAGGTAGGTATTATGCTTATCTCAATTTTTATAGATGTGGAAAGTGAGGTTCAGGAAGACTAAGTGACTTAGCTCCATTACAGGGCTCGGGAGAACTAGAGTCTCTCTCCGCAGCCTGTGTCCTGTCCATCCGCTCTACCACATTTCCTCTTAGCAAAAACAAGGTCTATGTTTGTTTTGTTTTGTTCTTAACTCAGAGGCAGTCTAGTGGGAGTTGAAGGCAAATTTTACTCAGGGTCAAATTTCTGGAAGCAGTGTATAACTACAACACCAGCACGCTCTCTGGGAAATATTCACAGTCCTCCCATTAATGAGGCACAGGAAGGAGCAAACAGCCTTCATTGAAGGCCCCCTGGTGCTAATCTGGGCCTCACAGGCACTGGTAGATCTGTAGATCTCTTCAGCAAGAAGATTTTCTCTTATATAAAGGGAAAGAGTTACTGAAGCACATAAAGAAAGCTTTCATATGAAATTCAAATTTGTTCAACCTTCCCGAGAATTACTCTTAAGTGAACAAAATAACATTCCGACTAAAGCCCATAATCACACCGCTTTTTACATGATGAAACACAATGAGTTGCTTGGAAGAAGTAACTGTGAAACAAATTCATCCTATTTAATTCTACAGGAAAACACTTCTAGATCTACCCTAGAATGGCTAAGATGTCAATGAGACCAATACATTTTTTTTGTGATCCACTAAGAAAACATACCTAGTAAAATGTGAAATGAAGCTAATAATGAATATTTATTTGTCCTTAGATTCTTGGAAGTATGGCCCACAAAACATATTCCAAAAGGCACTACAGTGAACAACAAAGGGTTATAAAAATATATACATTCTGTGGTTTTTATGCTTTTCCCACTGGATATTACTATACTTTTTATAACTCCTTATTTTAATTTTGTATAAAAAAAATGTCTACCAAATTCTACAAGGTCTGAAGACTAAATATGAAGAAGAAGACAGACAGGAAAACTTACATTTTAAATATAACACTGACTTTTACTTGCCCAGTATTTTAATATCATATTATCCTTTTCAAAGCCACATATAACAAAATGTGCAAATTTATACTCCACGGAGGATCCATATAGGAACATATTTATATTAAATAAAAGTGTTTTATGACTCATAATCCAGCATGTCATGGCTTATTTGCTTACATTCCCCTCTAAACTGATACAATTTTTATAGATTTCCTCTTTGGCTCTGAGGGTTATAACTCCAGGTTCTCCAAAGTTTCAGAATGGAGTCAATCTCTCCTCTAGCATTTAAATGTGAGTAGACAGAGAAAACCTTTTTCCCTTCTCCTATTCCTAAATACACCATCCCTGGAGCCATAGCTTCTGTGTCTTCAAAGACCTTACAGTGAAAATTTACCATAGTCCTTGCTGGGTAGCTTAGTTGGCTGTCCTGATACGTGAAGGTTGGGGGTTCTATCCCGGATCAGGGTACATCCAACAATCAACCAATGAATGAATAAATAAATGTAATAACAAATCAACGATTCTCTCTCTCTCTCTCTCTCTCTCTCTCAAATTAATAAATAAAAAAATTAAAAAAAGAAAAAAAATTTAAATACTATGCTATGTGTATTTTACCACAATTTTTAAATCTTTTTTATTTTTTAAATTATTTATTTATTTGTTTGTTTGTTTTATTTTTAGAGAGAGGGGAAAGGAGAAAAAGGGAGAGAAACATCACTGTGTGGTTGCCTCTCACTCGCGCCCCCAACAGGGGACCTGATGTGCAACCTAGTCATGTGCCCTGACTGGGAATTGAACCAGTGACACTTGGCTCGCAGGCTGACGCTCAATCCACTAAAAAAAGAAAATTTACCATAAACAAGCTCTGAGCTCCAAGTTGAAGTCTGGGTTTAACCAGGCCATATGTGCAATTATTGCTTAATCAAGCATGTAGATAATTTTGGAGTATTATCTGGTTGGTGGATATTTTACTAACAACATTATATTGAGTGCTATTACTTCTGCAGTAATGGTATTCAAGCACAAGTCTAAGATTTAGTGGTAAACAAAACTCAGGAAGTACAAACTAGAATGCCTCCACACTTCTGGGCTTTACAAAGAGGAGACAGTGGTTCTCTGCCACTGGAGGAGGGGCAGGAAAGCTGAGATGACAATGCCCTTCACTCAACCCTAGGAGCATAGTGCAGGGAGGGTGGGGACAATAATAGAGAGAAACCCACAGGCACTGAGAACCTTGAGTGTACTGAGTACCCACTATTGGCCCCCTACTGTTGTGATGGGCAAGAGATAAAATAGAGAACACCCTCTCCTGCCAGGGTTCCAGTAACAGAGCCTGCTGAAATATGAGGTTAAGGAAGGAGAAATGAGACAAGCTCTCTAGCTACTCAGATTGAAAGCCCTACTAAAGAGAAGTTGTGATCCTGCTCTTAAATAAGGTGAAACCTACGGTGAATTGAATGTAACAATAACAAAGCTCAGATCCAGATCAATCTAAGAGTAGATTGATCCCAAACCAAATACTAATGGCCCAGTAGGAGGAAAGTTATTCCCATTTTTGGACAGTGATATAATTTACCTCAATTTCTGTTATTTTACATATAGTGACTTGCATTCAACCAGAAATTACATAAAAAAACAAAACAAAACAAAAGAGTTACAAAAAGGAATAAAATAGGAAACATTTTTAAGATCTAAAGCATCAACAGAACCAGTCCCAGAGATGGCCTAGATGAATGAATGGATATAGAATTTCAGCATCAAGATGGAAGCTATAAATAGAGAAATATGGAAAAGTTAGAAATGAAATGTGGAATACCAGAAATGATGAATTTGTTTTAAGAGCTTATCAGTTGACTGGATATTGCAGACAATGGAATTGTCTTGGAAATGTGGGAATAGAAAGTATATTTAAAAAAAGAGAGAGAAATAAAAAAGTAAAAACTGAAACAGAGTGTCTAATATCTGTGGGACAATTACAAACGATCTGACATGAATAATTGGAGTCACTGGAGGAAAAGAAAGAGAGAAATGAGCAGAAAAATATCTGAGGGGATAATGGCCAACAATTTTCAAAATTTACTAAAGGCAACATCTGAAATATCCAGGAAGCTCATAAAATACTAAATAGGATTAATGAAACAAACAATAACCATCTAGGTATATTGTAGTCAAAAACTAAAAAAAAAAAGATAAAGAGACAATCTTGAAAGTATTCAGAGAAAACAGAAACACTTCATAGAGTGGAACAATGATAAGAATAATATATAACTTCTCATCAGAAACAACAAGGGACAGAAGACAATGGAATACCATCTCACCTGCTGAAAGAAAAATAAAAGCTGTCAAACCCGAATTACATAATTCAGCAAAAATTACTCTTCAAAGATGAAAGTGAAATAAAGAAATATTCAGGGAAACAAAGCTTAAAGAATTAAAAAAATATTTTTAGTTATTTATTTTTAGAGAGAAGGGAAGAGAGGAAGAAAAAGAGGGATAGAAACGTCTATGTGTGAGAGAAACATGGATCAGTTGCTTCTCACAAGCCCCCAAACCGGGACCTGGCCTGCACCCCAGGCGTGTGCCCTGTGACCTTTCAGTTTGCAGGTCTGTGCTCAATCCACTGAACCATACCAGTCAGGGCAGCTTAAAGAATTTTTATCCAGCAGATATACACTATAAGAATGCCCAAGAAAGTCTTTATATCAAAGTAAAATTACACTACATAGAAATATAATTATATAGGAAGAAATTTAAAAAAACACCAGAGGAATAAATTTGTTGGTAAATATAAAAGGTCATTATTAGTTCTGGCTAATGTGGCTCAGTGGACTGAGTGCCAGCCAGCAAACCAACAGATTGCTAGTTCAATTCCCAGTCAGGGCACATGCCTGGGTTGCAGGCCAGGTCCCCAGTTGGGGGCACGTGAGAGGCAACAAATGTATTGCTCGCACATTATAAATTTATCTCTTGCACATTGATGTTTCTCTCTCTCTCTCTCTTCCTTCCCTTCTCTCTAAAAATAAATAAAATATTGAAAAACAAAGTGAGCAATTTAATGGCTTTATTAAAAGGTCATTATTTTAAAAACAGTATGTGCATGTTTATGTGTATAGAAATCACAAAGACTATTTATTCTTTATAGTAAAAACAATATAACAATGGGGTTTATAGCACATATAGAATAAAACATGAGAAAACAATCACAAAGGTTGTGAGTGGCATAATTAAAAGAATAATGCTGGAAATTTCTTACCTTGTTTGTAAGTAATAGAATATATGTTGAAAGTTACAGAGTCCTGACCAGGTGGCTCAGTTGGTTGGAGCATCGTCCCATACACCAAAATGTTGTGGGTTCAATTCCTGCTCAGGGCACATACCTAGCTTGTGGGTTTGATCACCAGTTGAGATGCTTACAGGAGGCAACCTATTGATGTTTCTCTCTCACATTAATGTTTCTCTTTCTATCTCTCTCCCTTCCCCCTTTCTAAAAAATCAATAAACACACCCTCAGGTGAGGTAAAAAAAAAGAAAGTTGCAGAGATAAAGATGCATATTATAATCTTGTGAAACTGCTAAAAATAATACAAATGATGCAGAGAAGACTGGACAAATGGAAATAAAGCACCAAAATGGAAGATTTAAATCCAAATATATCAATACTTATGGTAAACATAAATGGCCTAAAAACCTTAAATAAAAGGCAGAATTTGGAGACTGGAAGAAAAGACTCAATTATATATTATTTACAAGAAACACACTTTAAACATAAAGACATAAAATGAACATCAAAGGGTGGAAAATATATATATTGCAAACAGTAAGCCTAACAGAGATTGTGTGGCTGTACTACTGTCAGATAAGGTAGACCTCATGCTAATGAATACTACCAGAGATAAAAAAGGAAATTTTATAATTATAAAATGGTCATTTATTAAGAATATAAATTCATATATATGTTTGCAGCTACTAACAAAGGTACTAGATACTTGAAGCAAAAACTGATAGCAATAACAAGAAACATAGATAAATCCACATTCATGATTAGAGGTTTCAATATTCATCTCTAAGGAACTGATACATATTTAGACAAAATATTACATTACAGAATTGAACAACACTATTAATCAATTTGACCTGATATAAATTTGTAAAACACTACAGGAAGCAATAGCAGGAAACACATTCTTCTCAAGGGCACATGGAATATTCACCAAGTAGCCTATTAGTTCAGCCATAACACAAGTTTAAATACATTTCTAAGGGACCAAATCAAACTGATTATGTTATCTGACTGTAAAAATATCGAATTTGAAAACAATATCATCAATATAAATAGACAACCCCCCCCAAATTTGGAAATTAAGTATCACACGTTTAAATAAGTCATGGGTAAAGAAAAACCTAAAAGGGAAGTTAGAAAACACTTCAAATTCAATGATAATTAAAGTACAATATATGAAAAAATGAAATAAATCTAAAGCAACTTTCATAGGGAAATTTGTAACTGTAAATGCCTTTACTCAATAAGAACATAGTTATAAAATGAATGATTTATATTCCCACTTTAAGAAACTAGGAAAAGAAGAACTAACTAAATCCCAAGTCAGTAGGAGAAAGGACATAATAAAAATGAGAAAGATAATCAATGACATAAAAAACAAATAGACATAGTCTATCTTTTCTTTGAAAAGATTAATAAAAAATTAAACCACTAGCAAGACAAATGAAAAAAGAGAAGCAATACAAAATATTAATATACAATAGTAAATGACAACGGGAACATCACCAAGGATGCTACAGACATTAAAAGGATAAGGAGAGGCTATGGTGAACAACTCAATAGTAAGACAAAAAACCTAGTAGAGGCAGAACACTTGGACAGATACTTCAATAAAGAAGATATACAAATAGCTACCTAAGCACATGAAAAATTACTTAACATTATGAGTCATCAGACATATGCAAATTAAAACCAAAATGTAATGCTACTGTAAACACACCAGAATAGGTAGAATGAAAAGAACTGACAACCTCAAATGTTGGTGATTATGTGGAACCCTCATAATTCTCATTGGTGAAATGGAAAATAATGGGGAATTGTTCAGCAGTAGCTTAAAAGTTAAACTTATGACAACCTTATGACCCAACAATTTTACTGCTAGGTGCCTTTCTGTTTTCAAAATTAAAATGTTATGTCCACAAAAATTTTATAAAGATTGTTTATAGAAGCTTTATTCATTGTAGCCCAAACCTGTAAATCATCAGATGTCTCCCCAATGAGAACAGGTAAACAGCTCGCACATTCATGCAATAGAATACTACTCAACAATAAAATGTAATGACTTACTGATGCACACAGACATATGGGTGCATTTCAAAAACATTATTCTGGGTGAAAGAACTCAGACAAAGAAAAATCATAGACAGTAATGTTTCCATTTATAAGAAGTTCTAAAAATAGGGAAAACTACCCTATGATGATAAAAATGAATTCAGTGGTTGCTCTGGCAGTAGAGGGGTGTTGAATAGATAGGGGCATAGGGAGGTTTCTGGGTTGATGGGTTGATGATAATATCCTATATCTTGAATATGGATTATATGAGTATGCATTTTTCAAAACCAATCGCTGTCTTCTTGAGATCATACCTAAATAGCAAAAAAACTTAAAAAGTAATATACATTGAACTTCTTGTATGTTGATATGGGAAGCTGGTTAGGGAACAACAACAATGAAGACTGTGACAAGAGTGATTAGTAGAGAATACATCCAGGGGGGTTTCTATAAGTGATGTATGTGTCGTCTTCCTGTTTCAGAATCATATGAGGTACTTGTTAAAATGTATATTCTTGGGTTACAAACAAATCATCTGAGAATTTCTGATTTTAACCAGTTTCACAGAGGATACTGATGGCACACACTAAAGTTTTGGAAACAGCTTGGTTAGAAAATGTTTAGCCTAGAATACACATTTTTTTCATATAGAAATACTGTCATTAGACAACACTGAAGCTAATGCTTGAAATCTGATTTTGGATATTTTCATGAGTTACGAATGTTATGAGTCAGCTTTCATAAGTCTATAAAATCAGATTATTTTATTTCCTTGAGGTGACTTGACATTGTAATTAATATTTAGTTGGATGTTTGAAACTGAACACCTGACAGAAACTATAACTTTAACTGAGGTTCTAAATTTTCCTGTTAGATGAATTGTCAATATGTATTCATGTAAAAATGTTTAAGAAAAGTGAACTATAGTGTATAAAACAATAGTTTTGCTTCTATTAAGCATAAAGCATTTGTAGAATTTCTGTTGGAACATAAAGACACCTGCCTGGGATTGGTAGTAACCAAAGACTACCAGCCTCTTACATGGGAATCTTAAATATATAAAGATCTTGCAATCAGATCGGTAACAGCCAATCAACAAACCAATATTTGCTCAAAATCTATTATATCTTGAATAGTATGGCATTACATGGACATGTATTAAAGATTGGCTCTAATGTTCATTAACTGGGGGAACTCTGTCTCATTATTTAACCTCTCTGAGCCTCAGTTTCCTCAGTAGTAAAATGAGAAAAATATTCATCTACCTTGGAGGATTGTTGTAAGCATTCGAGTTGTACCTGTACAGTTTTTATGCTGGGGGACTGACTGACCCGTATTTGATGCTTAACAAATCATAGCTGTTTGTCACACAGTTTAACCATTAAGCTGATTATTTAAGCATCTATGTATTTATTAATGAGAAAGAGCAAAGAAACTGTTTACCAAGAAAAAGAATCAAGCAGATAACATACTTAGAGGGTGAAATACTACAAAAAGGAATAAAATAGGAACCTAACTTCTTGTCTTTGGGTTCATGTTTCCTTGTCCTTGGAGTGTTAAGACCTATAGGACAGGGTTATGTTGTGATGTAGGGGAAACAGGACAAAAAGTCTGCTTGAGTTGTTTCTAGACTGTATAGTCTAAGTTTTATTCAGTACTGTACACGCCTGCAACATAGTAGGTTCCCAATGCATATTTATTGAGTGAATGAAATAAGGCAAAAATAATCTTCACACCTTGGATGTACTCCATCCTAACTCAGTAACTGTGAACTTGACTTGTTTTGCTCTCTATCTCGGCTCACTACCATGTAGCAGTGGGTAACTAAAGTCACAGAACCCCCAGAATTCAATCAATAGGCTTTCCCCCCCATAAATGACATTACTATTGTTATTAGTCCTGTGCTATTGATTAGGTAGATAAATAGGAGTATTGAATATGGGCATTGCCTCCTAGGAATTTAAATCTAGTAAAGGAAATAAGCACAGAGCTCAATACAATACAAGGGAGTTTAGGATGAGTGCCATATGATTGGGTTAGTTAGTGAGTACTATCAGAGTTCTAGGAATGATGAAATCTTACTGGTTGGGGGAGGGGAGAGGAAAAGCATCTCAGAGGATATGAACCAGTCTGACAGACATTTAAGTCCCTGGTTAAATTATACCTCACCGAGGCTGTCCCAAATGCAGCCAGAAGAAGGCATCTTATCCTGGTCCTGTTCCCCTGTGGCTTTTTGTATTTACATTACGGCCTCATCATAGTGTGCCTGGTATTATCTAGCTGGACAACCAGACTGTGTCTTCCTGGAATGCAGGGCCTATGGCTCTTTCATTTTGGCACCTTCCTCAGTGTGTAACACATCACAGGGAGGGCACTGCATAGAGGATGACTAATGAATTGGACAAACTCCTCTAGGTGTAATGGAGGCAGCTGGATAAACTGAAGCAGTTCTCTTAGGGAAGGAAGGAGAAAGGACTGACTGGAAAGGTATGTTGAGCCAGACTGTTGTAGGCTTTGTTTATCAAGTCAACCACGCCCTGTGCTCAACTTCTTGGCATTCAGTGAAGCCAGTACAGGTTTTTATATATGGAAGGAACATGATGAATGACATTTGGAGACCTTATCGTATTCCATTATGTATTAGCTACTGTTAGTTAGAGCTGGAAAACTATCTTCTTATTCAACTATGAAGTTAGGCCTTAGTGGAAAAATGAATAAATAAATATTACAAAGAATGCCGGAGTATTTGGTCTTTACAGAGATGCATGCACATAAACATCCAAAGAAAGAGTCCTAGTAAAACACCTGCAACTCTGACTCAACTGGAGCCCTAAATAATACCCATCTTGTCATGCAAGGAAAGGCTCCTGGATCATAACTTAGTTGTCTAAGAACATAGTAAAGGGTACAGTACATTGGGAAAGAGTCAATATTTGGACATTGCAGGCCTACATTGAACTAGACATAGGAAATTCGTATAGGTAATGAATTAGAGTTTGGGGTCCCAGAGACATGTATAAACCCTCCTTAATATGTAAATGACGATTCCTGTTATTTACAATTCCCTTTGAGTAAGGGTTTTAAAAAGTTCTATTTTAGAAAGCAATAGTGTCATGTCATATCGGGTAACAGTTGCTAAATTTTAAGAAACACTAATAGCTTATTCAGAAACTTCCAAAACAAAGTAAGCAGATTTAAAGGTAATCATTTTTAACATTCTCACAAATGAGGCACTATTAAATTAAAACATATTTTACCAAGCCCTGGTCAAACAATCCTTTCTGAACAGAATGTAGATATCATTTGGCATAAAAAAATTCAGACTTTCAAATGGATATATTAAGAAGTAATCTTTTAAATTTGTATATTATAAACAAATTGTTTTAAAAAAGCACTCACAAAAAGGCTCCTTTCCTTACTACATACCTCATGCAGATTTCAAATGAGACTCGATTTACATATAACTTTCTGGAAACAATTTAATTGTATAAAGACACAGTTGTTCTTTGAATCACTTACACTTTTAGGCCACGCTCCATGGCACTGTTAGAATGAAAAGTAACGACATACTCATCTTTCTCCCATGGGCCTGGTATCCCAAGAGGAACTTACAGAACCTCTTCTACCCAAGATGCACTTGTTTCCAGTGGAAGAGCTTAGATGTTGAGATGAATTGTCTTACTGCCCAAGACCTCTTCCCTTCCTTCCAAATGGTATTCACAACTCCAAACCTCCAGTTTCGAAAGCAAATGGGAAAAGGACAATATATACTTCCACTATACATTCTAAAAACAAAATCTGAAAAGTCTTTCCCGTCAGTTTTATAAGATCAGCTTAGATTGTTTAATTATGTCCAAAGCAAATATATTGAAATAGTTTTGAGTGTTCTATGCAGCCATTGTGGATATATTCATTCACTCAACAAATACTGAGTATCTACCAAGCCCCAGGCCCAGGTCCAGGCAGTCAGAATTGCATATTATGAAAAGACACTGTGAGGCACTGCCCAGGTGACAATGGCCTCAGTGTTTGGAATGACTGATCCATGGGAACAGCTGAAAGTACATATCTGCATCCCCTGAAAATGGACTAAGTCATTATTAGTAAAACAATAAAAATATCATTTCTAGGTATCTGTCAATAAGAAAATTAACAAAGATGTTATTTCTTATAGTTCCCAAAGAGGGAAATCTGTCTTCATGTGTTCTAAATTTTGAAAACTCTTAAGTCAATAGGATATGCAGACTGTTAGGCCACTGAACAGAGGGTCCATAACCAGCCAGAAAAAGAGAAAAACATCAAGGGACCTTGAAAAGGTGAAGAAGTAGTCATGACAAATAGAAATCAGCACAGCAAGGACAAAAACAGAGAAGTAAGTTGATGAGCTAAAACAGGTTAGCTAGAAATAAGACTAAAAGGATAGGATAAAGAAATGTGATTCCTTAACTTATATAAGCATGACCATGAGGGTTTCAAGGCTGTGAGGGGATACACAGAGCACAGCTACTGTCTGTACTTTAGCCTCCTTGAGGACCAAAGAAGAGGCAGCAGAATTAACTGGAGGAGGGGGGATTTAGGGTGAATGCTCCTGCCTTGAGAGCTGTTGAAATGAATTGTTTAGAGAGCTTCTGGGTGCAGTGACTGGGACAATCTCATCTGTACATCAGGAGTAAAGTGTTTTTCTGCCTAAAGGCATTGAAATAAACTAACCGGCCTTTCTTGGAACTTGCCCTTCTTTGGTTGCATAATCCTTTCCTCTGGTTTCATTTGCACTGCACTACCATAGACTCAGAGCTTACACTATATTGCATCAGGTACTTTTATCAATAACTTTCCTATCAAAAAGAAACTCCAGTCACTATCAATCTGTCCCATAGTTTGCATTCATTTCTGCAAAGGGGCTCAGTTTGCCATGAACATATATCTACTTAAAAACAGACACATCTCCCTGGCTGCTGTGGCTCAGTGGATTGAGCATCGGCCTGTGAACCAAGTATCACTGGTTCGATTCCCAGTCAGGGCACATGATCAGGTTGCACACCAGTTCCCCAGTTGGGGGCATGAGTGAGAGGCAACCACACAGTGATGTTTCTCTCCCTCTCTTTCTCCTTTACCTTCTCTCTAAAAATAAATAAATACATACATACATAAAATTAAAAAAAAACAACAAAAAAACCCCCCCAAAACAGACACATCTATTTTTAATATTTCACCAATCAATCTAGAAGTCTTTTATAAGCATAAAATTGGTTGGTGCTTGAATCTAACCAAAGAGCTTAGGTGGCAATCTGATAGTTTGCAATTCATGCATGCACATGTCAATGCAATAATTGTTTGGTGACAATTACCTGTGTCACAGACCTTACTCAGCAAAGAATGAATGTACATGTTCCACTCAAATACTTTACCAGCAGAATGACAAGTTTAAATGTTTCTGCTACACATACCATACCATGAGATAAGGGGCATAGAGTTTGTAGTCCGTTCCTTAAAGGATGATTATAAGCTGTCTCCCATCTGGCAGGTGGGAACTTTGGTGGGTTTCTTAGAGGCATGAATTGTGAGAACGAATAAAGGAAATGCTGAACCCACCTCAGAAATTTTATAATGATTTTCATCACTAATATTGTCCTTGATTTCCAAACCATTGAAATGAGGTGTTTTTTTTTTTTTTCTTTCTCCATTTCATGGGGAGATCGATTGAAAATAACCAAAGTAACAATGCCCATGCAACATGAAACATCAATTGGAGCCTTCATTTGCAGAAGCTCCAGGACCACTCCAAGTAGCCCAGGAGATCCTGCCAAGTACTGAGAAGGAAAAGCCTATTAATCCCAGGTAATTCCATGAATAAACACATGCTACTCAATAGTTTTGGGATAGGGGGAAGGGTTTTGAAGAAACAAAAATTGCAAAAAATAATCACTCACTTGGATAAAATGTTCTAGCAAAATAAACATTCAGAGGGGTTAGCATTCCCTGGGACATTTTCCAGTTCAATGTTCAAGTGCAAAGGTTTTCTCTTAGCTTGATGAGGTTACTTCATTTAGATAATACGCAGATTTGCAAACAGTTTTCTTGAGAAAATATATCATTTTCCATTTAGGTATGTGGTAAAATTTCTCATCCAAAAGTAGACCCCGGAGTAATTTTGACCCTCCAAAAGAATCCCTATCTTGCTGTTTTCAGAGGCTTGAAAGTGGCCGCTCCTGCGACCTTCTCTCATCTTGTTTTTGTCTGTGAGCCGAAGGCTCTTGGGCGTTGGTCCCATTAGCTATCTGCCGCATCTCCCTTGCCGCCATGGAGGAATGGATTCTCTCCTTGTTTCGTTTAGACATTCTGGAGTGCCTAGCTTCTGTGATTTCCCTGTAGACACACCTAATAAGATTCTCAGAATTAATGTGTAATTGTGTCCACCTTTCCTTAGCTTTCTGTTGCCTTCTCTTTCGTTCCTTTTGCTAAGCTTAAAGCAAAATACTTTTAAAGCCAGATTATAATCTTTTATTCTCTTTTCTCCCTTTAGAAATTCAAACAAATGTTTTATGCTGTATGCATAGAGTAAATACAGATGTGGAGGGAGGAAATCTCTCTCGAACCAGCCAGTGGCACGGTTCTCTGTGTTTACAAATAGGGCTTTAAATAGACAGATATACTCACTCACTCTTCTATAACAATTAATATCTAAAATTCCTCTTAGAAAAAAAAACAAAGGAAGCATTTTTCAAAGAGACTATGTTCAACAGCCAAACATCATGGGGTATGAGGAAACTCAAGAGCCCCTGTCCCGTTGGAAAGAAAAGATCTCAAAAGAAAGATCCCCAGCATAATTTTGTTAATTTTTACAAAGGCGTTAATTTCTAAGATAAGCTTTCAAATCTATGTCCTTCAAAAACATTGCTTAAATAAATCTTACCTGAATACGACTTCCTTAACAAAGCCATGCTTCTTTATAAGCTGGTCCTACCCAGACGACTGCTGTCTACATTTGGAGCAGACACAGAGAGAGGAGATCAGAGAAAGTTTAAGGCATATCTAAAGTATTCTCCAAGGTACTGACCAGAAACATCAAGCCCATACTCGCAGTATAGAGAGATCATTAATGGGCATTAGTGACAGACCATTATGACTCTCACAGATCATTAATGATTCATCATGTAGCAGTATTGTTCTGGCAATAATCAGACCATTGCTTGGACTCGGATATAAGCTTCACCCATACTATTTGCTTAGACTTATTATTTCCAAGCAGAAAAGAGTATTTTGCCTCCTAGAATTACAAAAAATAGTCTGTAATACAATCCCTCAGCACATTAGAGGCAATTTTGAAGCTAGCTGCCTTCTTTGGTAGGTGCTTCTCTCATTGTCAGGAACACTGTAGTCTGAAAGGCTCTCCAATAGCTTTTGGAATGCATAAAATGTGTCTTTTATTTTGAAATTAAATTATTGATGAACAGAAAATGCTACAAGCAAAATAGAGATTTATAAGAGTTACAGTTGCTCGGTCCTCTGTATTACTTGTAAAATGGTGAAAGTCTACCTGAATTTTGAGTTTCCTGCCAGAAAACACATTTTCATATTGAAGATTTTGTTTAAAAATTCAGAGAACCTACTAGTAGCCTATGTCTAGGCTTTCAGCTAATTATAACAACAACAACAACAACAAAAAAAAAAAAAGAACAAGAAACAAAGACTATTTTAGCATTATATCATACACATTACTGAAGCACCCAACAGTGTTAATACAGGAATCAAAATTTTAAGAAAAAGTGAAACCTTGAGCCAAATTGCCATTCTTTTTATATTTGCCTTATGAAAGATCCACTCTTTTGGTTAAAAATTCAAATAGAAATGGAAATTCAGTTATTCTGGGAGTAAATGAGTCTTTCCTATTGAACAGATTGGGTTCTCCTGTGTGACTCTGGGAAAACTTCCCTTGAGTCAGAGCAAAAGGAAATATGTCTCAAGGTCTGAATGTTGTCACTATCAATGAATATTGAAGATTTACTGACACCCACAAGAAGCTATATTTATTGAGTCCCACCAACACCCATACTCAGTGCTACATGGAAAGGAAAAGGATGTATATCCAAAAGCATTCCATAAACTTACATAATTTTTCCATAAGCTTCTCTGAATAATCAAAATTGCCTTGTGCTCTCTCCCTCCACTTTTCCAATCAAAACTAAGAGTGTATCAGACAGCTGTAAACGTTAGCCCCTCTCAAAGAGTTCTAGCCTCAAGTGAAATTGCTTTAGCTGTAGGATGGGATTTCAGCAGTAAGCAGAGGATGGAGAAAATTTATTCTGCCCTGAAGTTAAGCATCCTCCTCCATCCCCCACCAACAGCCTACATCTTAAGGGTTTGAACATCAGGAGCCCTCAGAACACAAATGGGCCAATGAGCTGTCCCTCAGCAGGTCCAGCTTTCTGGAAGTGTGGCCTGTGCCACCACTCTGGACCCTGCCTGAGAAGGACCCTGTACTTGGTTTTATGCTTTGCTGTCACTGTTTTAAAATTCTTAACAAATTTCAAAGAAAGGACAAAATTTTTGAACATTTTGCTTTGCACTGGGCCCTGCAAATTGTATAGCCAGTCCTGTCCCTTAAAAACAAAGTTTGTCAACTAGTCAGTCATGCTTAGAGGGCCAGATGATCAGCTTGAGAGTGTGGCAGGGCTGTTCCCCATTGTCCTGTGACTGGGAAGCTGAGCTAGTGCTGGGGCCACCAGGCACTCAATTGCATATGCTTAGACCCCTGTTTGCAAACCAAAATGGCTAATGGAAGAATTTAGGCTTCAGTGAACTCCTTGCACAGGAGAGATGCCAGCTTTCTTCAGACAAAAATAGCAAATCCTAATATGGAGGCAGTCTCTCTTGGCCAATGTAAGAGCTCTTTAAAAAGGCATTTCCCAAGGGACAAAATTAAGTCACCTCAATATGTGTGGTCTCATCAGGTCTAGGCAAGAGACACAATTTTTCTTTTAGGTGTGCCATAGCTTCTTGTGGCCCTGCAGGGGCTGCACTAGTCAATGCCATGTGGAAGGGGGTCCCCTGGGGCAAGAGCAACTCAATCTTTGATGTCTAGACTGCACAGAAAAAAACCAAGTGAGGGCTGACATGGAGCCAAATTGCAAGACAGGTGGAACTTATTTCTGCTACCCTTTCTCTCTGTCTCCCAAAACTAATTCTCACCCACTCAAGGCCTTCCTGCTATTCAGCACCTTTGTACTGCTCTCTAACTGTTGTAACTCCATGCAGGAGTTAACGCCCTATTAGGTCTGGCAGCCCTCTCAGGACTCCATGCTTCTATCTTCTCTTACATTCTGGCTTGCCCTATTCACCTAGTCCACAATGTGACTGATCTTGGTCAGATATTATGGAAGCAAGCAATATTGATTAAGTTCATTGACACAAATTTGTAAATAAATGACAACTCTCACAAAGATGTTCTCATTTTGGAAAAACAAAGAGTACTTTGTTCTCCAATTGCCATCCTCTTGGGTAGTGGGACAAATGGAAGGATTTTAAACAATAGAAAGGCACAGAGGATGGTAATGCTCATCTGTTCTATTGAGCTTCAAAGGTACACGTTTGTGATGATTCAGCCCAATGGCTCAGGGTACAACTCCTAAACCCACACACCAGACTAACTGAGTCCTTGGCATGCCCCAGACTTTTTTTATGCCTTCACAGGTCTGTTCATGATCTTCCCTCAGCTTGGGGTGTCCTTTTGCCTTTGTCGGCTTACTTTCAAGTAGATCATCTTCTAGGAAGACTTTTCTGCCAGACTCTTCATGATTCTCAGGTTGACCTTGGCCTGCTTGGTCCTTTCACTGTCCCCAACACAAACTTCTATCATTGAACTATGACTGCATTGCATTAAGCTGTTTACATGATCCCTCATTTAAAGGACTATAAGTGGCTAGGGCAAGGACCACATGCAATCTGACAAGCTCCTGTGAATGAATGAACTCAATAGAAAATGGAGTGTCCTAAATGGTAAGTGCACTAGAAACCTGAACCTGTGTGGCTGCCATAATTGTGACATAAATATTCGCAGGTTGTAGGGTAGAGTTTTGCATTAGTCACTGTAGGTGGGGGCTGCATGGGTAGCCTTCACTTCCTTTATGACAATTTCATTCCAGATCGTATCAATCCTGGGGTCAGCATTCAGTGCTGTGTCACTTGCCCTTTTCCAATAAATGCCACCAGCAACCGACTCTCTCTCTCTCTGCCCATTTACCAATAGTACCCATCTGATCTATCATCTGTCCCTACAGGCAAAGTCCAACTAAACCAAAGTTGACAAATCTAGTTAACCCTCTGATGAGTGGCCTTTAATCCCAGGCCAAGATATTACAGATCTCGAAGCTTTCATTACACTGTGGTCAAGGAGCCTGAGTAAGCTTCCTCCCTTCCTGGAGGCCCCAATCAATACTCTGCCCTCCTCTTAGAGGCCAGACACATCAAAAGCAATAATGGCTGATATTTAATCATTTCCCATTAAAATTCAAAGCTCTGTCTCCAGGTCCCCTTCACAGTTTAATTGTGTTAAAATGTCTGTAGAAACTGATATGAACAGATTTGTGGTACATTGTTTACTTGCTGTGCCACCATGGCCTCTTGGATAATTAATAAAGAGGATTTTGCCAAAAATCAGGCATCTTGGCTGCACTGATCTCCCATTTTGGGAAGAATTTATGGGGGTAAGGACAAATTTAGTTTGCATTAAAAATCACCAATGAGTAGACATTTTATGTCTACACAAAATTCTACATGCAGATGTTTATAGCAGTTTTATTCATAATCATCAAACCTGGAAGCAAGCACATTGTCCTTCAGTAGATGAGTACATAAATAACCTATGGCACTTACAGAGAACAAACTATTATTCTGAACTAAACAGAAATGAGCTATAGTGCCATGAAATGACATGCAGGAACCCTTGATGCATATTACTAGGTGAAATAAACCAATCTGAAAAGGCTATGTATGTACTGTGCAATTTCAACTATATGCCATTCTGGAAAAGGCACTAAAGTGGTTACTAAGGGTTGGCAGAAGACAGGGGAGAGAGGGATGAATAGGCAAAGCAAAGAGGATTTTTAGGGCAGCGAAAATTCTCTGCATGATACCATAACAATAGATACAGGTCATTATACAGCTGTCCGATGTCATAGAATGTACCACAACAAGAGAGAACCCTAATGTAAACTATGGACTTTGGGTGATTTTGATGTGCCAGTGTAAGTTCATCAATTGTAATGAATGTCCCACAGTCATGTGGGATGTTGATAAGAGGGGAATGACCAGGGGCATATGGGAAATCTCCATACTTGCCACTCAATTTTGTGTGAATCTACAACTGCTCTGGAAAAAAGTCTGTTTACAAAACAATAAATGGGTCCCTAATATATTCCAGAAGCACATGTTTCCTCACTGAATCCTCATGACAACCCTGTAAGGTTTGCTTTCCCTTGTTCTTTCTTTTTTCAGATGAGGAAACTCAGGCTACAAGAGGTCAAGTTTCTTGCTCAAGATCACATAGCTGGCAACTGGCTAGAATACTGTGAAGGGATCCAAAAAGCTTGCTGGATACCATGCATTGTTTCTCCCAACCCAGAGTCTTCATGATTCTGTGCCCCCTTCCTCCATAAAGCACTCTCCAGTGAATCCAATTGCTGTAAGTCCATCTGCATTGCTCCTATCACTTATTTCCTATGATACTAATGAGTTCCAGGGAGGAAAGGAAATGCTACACAGGAAGCCCCTCACCCCACGCAGATATGGGGACTGACCACTGCTGTCAACTACCACAGACTGCATCTCTCATTTTCTTTGAGGGTGCCAGGGGCAGAGAGGCAGCCAGATAGATCCGTCCTCCTCCTCCTCCCCATGAACACAGGACCCAGCTTCAATAACAGCCCATTGGCTACTGTGCCCACAACTCAAATCCCAGGCAGCATCACCAAGGCCCTGAGGTACAGAGGCACAGGTGAAGCTTTGGACACTCCCAGCAATGCGGCCTAGTTGGGTATTTTAATGTAACAGCCACAAATGTGCAAAAAGGCAGGTGGTGGGATTGCAGTGATGATCATTCCTTCATTGGACTATTGTAAGGGGCAGGGGAGAGCAACAGGGAAGAAATTGAGACAACTGTAAAAGAACAACAATAAAAAGGCAAAAAATAGAATTTACAGAGCCAAAAAAAGAAAAAGGATTAAATGAGAAATTCGTATAAAGTGCTTTGGGCAGTGCCCGGCACACTGTGAGCAGTCAATAAAAGTTAGTCCTCTTCTCTTCCCTTTGGTCCCTTCTTGCCAATTCACTTGTATTTCCTGTAATCTCTTCATTATCCTGCCTGACATCTTTGTGGAAACTGATCAATAAGCAAACAATCCATGAACATTACCTGAGTTCTGACAATGTCCCTTTGTGCAATGTACCAGTGCCATATGCGTGATATACAAACAGAAAAAGCACACACATTCCCATAGAGCTCAGAGTCTAAACGGGAAGATAAACATGAATATAGTTTAAAAATATCACTCTGAATACAAGGCCATAAGGAATACACTGAAGGCAGAAACTGGAGGTAAGATGTTGAAAACAAGATTCAATTTACCTAAGTTGCTGGTTATAGAAATTACAACTCCCTGAATATTGACCACGTTCTGTGTGTTCCCCCATTATTGTCTCATAGAATCAAAACTGAACTAGTGTACACAACGGGTACCACTGTGTCCGTGGGTTCTTAGTAAGAAGAGCTAACAGATGTCCACTTCTGATACTTGGACAGGTCTTCTATAATAGTCTAATCTATATTAGGGTTAAAAGCTACATAACATATGCTTCTATTCTGCTCAGTTCTGCTTCTGACACCATAGTAAATAACACCTAAATTTTTTGATGAACAGATTCCAGTTATACCACAAATCATGCATCTTTAAACTTAACACCTGCATCTTTTAAAGATGCCAGAAGGGGTGGGCTGTGTGCATGCAACATGTGCCCGTTATTAGCAGGACGACGTGCTCCAGGCATACATGATTTTCTAGTATGCTGTAAGGGTTATTAATTTCTAGCGAAAATTGTACGCAATGCAGGGAAAATAGAAAAGTGATTTGGTTTCTGCAGTTTCTGAGGAAGAACGTTAAAGGAGGATGGTTTCTCTTTGTGTTCATAGCACCCCCTGGTGGACCGTTAGCATATTTCAGTTGCATGCTAACCTCCCTCATGGCAATTTTGATTTTCCTCTCAAGAGTTTTACGGAAGGCCCTGGCAGGGTAGTTCAGTTGGTTAGAGTGTTGTCCCAGCATGCTAAGGTTGTGGGTTAGATCTCCAATGAATGCATAATAAATGGAACAACACATTAATGTTTCTCTCTCTCCCTCTGTCTGACAATCAATAAAAATAAAGTGTAATGGGGTGAGAAATTAAATATTCAGATTCTTCTAGACTCATATCTCATGAAAATAGGAAAATAATCCAATTATAGTCCTCTTTGTCCACTTATTCTTAAGATTCTCTTGGCTGATTTTAAAATTAATGTCAAATACTTGCCTATTTTAGGGAAAGTTTCGTTTCATTCTTTTAGTCAGCAAACATTTCCTGGGTTCCTATTACATGCCGGGCCTATTCTGGGTGCTTGAGACACAAGAATAAATAATCCCAGGTCCCTCCTGGGAAGGAGCTTGTCTAAAACTGAGAGGTACCTCTGGAAGGCTGTCTTCAAAAGTACAAGGCTGGGAGGTTACAGCAGGCCTGGCAAAACTCAAAGAAGATGAGCAGGAACCAGAACGGTACCTGAGCATAATAAGTTGAACAGTTGTTTCCAAGTCAGATAGGGTTGATGAGGGATATAAGGCATTTAGGCAGTAAAAATAAAGAGGAAAGAACTTCGAGGTGTGAAACAACCTGAAACCAGATGGGACACACCAGAAACTGAACGTCGTTCGCCATGGCCACAAGCTAAGAGATGAGAGTGGGCATAGGGGAGAACTTTTGTTTTTTTACAGATTTCATTTATTTATTTTCAGAGAAAGGGGAAGGGAGGGAGAAAGAGAGGGAGAGAAACATTGATGTGTGGTTGCCTCTTGGGCACCCCCAACTGAAGACCTGGCTCACAATCCAGGCATGTACCCTGACTGGGAAGCAAACTGATGACCCTTTGGTTTGCAGACTGGCACTCAATCAATCCACTGAGTCACACCAGCCAGGGTGAGGAGAATATTTTGAAGTCATAAGCTGAAGAAGTAGGCAGGGGAGATTTAGAAAGTTGGTTTAAGGAGTTTAGACTTTATCCAGAAAGTGATTGGATTTTACACCAGAAAGGATGAAAACAACTTTCAGAAAGGAAACTTTGGCTACAGTGCAGAGAATATGAGGGGGAAGGCTGGTGATAGGGAGCTCTGCTAAGTGATATCAGGGAGATGGTAAGGATCTACATTAATACTTTACTGTAAGGGTAATAACTGGGGTGGTAGGTTCCCTGTAAAGACCCCACCAAGGCTTGGATCACTGTCTATAAAACATACACCAAACTATTATAGTTCTGTTGACTAAAAAACACTTGACTTGGGTTGAGGGAGGGGACAGACAGTGATTACTTCAAACAGTCATCCAGGCTTCTCTTTGATTTGGTCAACACACTGTAGATAGGCTCCATCCCATATGAAGAATCACAAGAAGCAGCAGAGCAAAGTTGTAAAAAAGCATGGGCTCCAGGGCCACACAGATTTGAATCCTGGTTACACTACTCACTGTAAGCTGTGCTTCCTTGAGCCTGTTTCCTCATCTCTCCAAGCCTCAGTTTCCTCCTGTGTCAAACGGATTGTAATAATTGTATCTAAATATCTCGCAGGGTGGTTGTAAGCACTCAATCAGGTCATGTATGTAAAGCACTTACTATAGTGTCTGGCACACAGTAGGCAGGTGACAAAGGTGACTTTATTTCATCTTCTTCTTCCTTGTTCAGTGTGCCCAGGGGCAAATTAGTCTTTTGTAAGATGGCAAGTACACATGTCCCTAAGTACAAGTTGGTGCAAAAGTAATGTCAGACTTTTTTAAAAGAAAGTTTTAGATTGTATTTATTAAATTTGTGCCTCTTCTTATAATTTTTTGATGTCACGGTGAGTAATTTATACCTTATTTTTTCAGATTATTGAAGTATTGTTCATAATCATCTGCAATATTTGCACCCATGTTCATCCCATATAGAGCCCACATTAGAAATGTTTTACTCGGTGAGTTTCATAAAGGTATCAATGCAAGCACAGCAGTAAAGTCTATTTGGAGCTCTTATGGGGAGGATGCAGTGACTGAAAGAAGTTGCAGGAGGTGGTTTTCCCATTTCCAAAGTGGGGATTTCAGTTTGAAAAACAAGCCAAAAGAGGGTCGTCAAAAAAAACTTGATTCCAAAGTGCTGGAAGCTGTTGTCACAGAAAACCCCACCGTTACCTCTAGGGAACATGCAGAACAATGTAACGTAGCCCATACAACCATGCTATGCCAACTGAAAAGGATCGGAAAGGTTTCAGTAGTTGGAAAATGGGTCCCACATGAACTGTCTCCAGAGAATCTGCAATAGCGTGTTGCTTGTTTTGAATCATTGCTTTCACGACACCTTCGGGCACCATTTTTAGGTAGGCTTGTTACAGGTGCTGAGAGGTGGATCCTTTACCATAAGGTTAAATGCCACTGATCGTGGATCAGTCGAGGTGGAAGAAGAGTTCAACAACCAAGAGGAGGACTTCATCTAAAGAAGATCATGTTGAATGTATAATGGGATATGGAAGAAACTGTCCATTATGAACTGTTAGACAACAATCAATTATTGCTAATCTTTACTGTAAACAGCTTTGTCATTTGAAAGCAGCTTTGAAGCAAAAGTGAACCTCCTTAGTCAACAGAAAGGGTGTCATCTTCCATCATGATAACACTCATCCTCACACAGCTCGATTCACCAAAAATTTCTTGAAAGAGCTTGGTTAGGAAATATTGCTTCATCCTCCATATTCTCCTGACCTTGCTCCTTCTGATTATCACTTGATTTGGGGACTACAGAACCATTTTGATGGTCTTCAGTTGACATCAAGAGAAGAGGTTGAAAATGAGTTGGATTCATATTTTGCTTCAAAACCTAAAGAATTTTACAAGCCTGGCATTTATAAGCTAGTTGACAGATGGAATGAGGTTCTAGAAAGCAAAGGAGGTTATGTTAACAAATAACTATTTTCATAATCATGGGCTTTTTCACTTTTAAAATAGACCTCAAAATCAGATATTATTTTTGCACCAACCTTATACCTCTCTAGGGTACTCTACCTTGGGCTAAGGAAAGCTTCTATTTGAAGGGTATCTGGTGATTTCAGCAGTTTGCTTCCCTCCTAATCAGGGAAGAGTCTAAGCTCTACACATAAAGTTGAGAACAGGCCAGGTTCTCATGGTCCAGAGAGTCCGGTTTGTATACCCACCAACTCTCACTGGGAAGCATGGAGCCTGGAAACGAGGTTGGCACCCAAATCCCATGGAATTTCTAGGTCATCCAAGAGACAGGTGAACAGGAAAAAAACAGGCAAGAAGGGAGGCCGGGTGTATTTGGCATTACTGGGAGCAAATAGGTAGATAGGTGTCAGGAGGGAGACAGCAGAGCTAGGCCTGGAGGAATTCCTTAAGTCCAGGTGGACCTCATACAGTGATTTTTACATGATAGTCCCAGAGTTAGCATTTCTAGAGAACACCAATATGATCAAGATTCTCTGACTGAAAAGATTCCATGATCAGTAAGGTTGGGAAGGCCTGCTCACCAGGCCCTACTCCTGGAGATTCCTATTATACATTTGGCTTGATGAAGGTTCTAATAAAGTGTACAGTGAATAAGTCTGTTAACTGAGAAACTCTGGGTTAAACATACTAATTTGTCCCCAGAATCCTTTATTTCTCACCATAACTTCTCATGCTCCTTAACACTACTACTTAGTGAAAAACTCTTTGAGGACATGCCAGGCTAATGTCTCCTGAGAACAGGTCTCTCTTTAGTCAGGACTGACAGACAGAACCAGTCAGAGGGGCCCCCATTAGTGCTTCCCAAGGGCCCTTATCCCAGGATGGCATTGCATTCTTAACCCGTATATCAGATGGCCACAGAGGGATGGGATCAAAAAGTGCCCTGGACGGGACCAACTCCACTGCTTCTGGTACTTCTGGTTTCCAGGCTAGTGCTCCCTCAGGTAAGTTTTGAATCCTGATGCCCAGAAAATGGTAAAAGTAAAATTCTTGAAGAAGGCCGTCCATTTGACCTAGAGAGAATGGAGCTTTGTGGCCTTCGACAGTGATTCTAAGCTCCTGAGGTAATGAAAGGACAGAAAGGGAAAAAATGCAAATATTGTTTCTCCAGACTAAGTGTTCTCTGGGGCTTCCACTGGTCCCTGCACTGCTCCAGTAGCATAAGCTCCCTCCTTTAACACATGACATTATGGAAACTCAGAAAGTTTGATCATAAGTTGGGGTTACAACCAATCCTGCTGCACTGGTTCCAAGACAATTTCAATATAGTTTCAATGAATTGCCCAACGTTTTCTTAAAAATTAAAAAAGTATATGTTTATTGATTTTAGAAAGAGAGAGAAACATGATTGGTTGCCTTCCATATATGTCCTGACTAGGGATTGAATCCGCAACCTAGGTATGTGCCCTGACCAGGGATCAAACCCGCAAGCTCTTGGTGTATGGGATGATGCTCCAACCAACAGAGCCACACTGGCCAGCACTGAATTGCACAAAATTTAGATTACCTTGAGATGGGTACTTATTATAGACTGCACTGTGTATCTCCCATAATTCCGACATTGAAGCTCTGGCCCTCAGTTTGGAAATAAGGCCTTTAAGGAGATAATTAAGGTTAAATGAGATCACAAAGGAGAGGCCCTAATCCAATGGGATTGGTGTCCTTATAAGAAAAGAAAGAGAGACTAGAGAGTACTTCCCCGCCACCCCATTTGTCTCTTACCTACCCTGCCTCTTTCCACATGTGCACAGAGGAAAGACTATGTGATGAGACAGCAAGATGGTAACCATCTGCACACAGGGAAGAGAAGACACCAAACCTTACAGCACCTTAATCTTTAATTTCTAATCTCCAGAACTGGCAGAAAATAAATTTCTATTGTTTAAGTCACCCAGTCTATGGTCTTTTGTTATGGAAGCCCTAACAGACTACTGCAGTACCTATTTTTTTCTACACACACACACACACACACACACACACACACACACACATGCTCTTTCTTTAAAAAAGAAAACAAAAAACAAAACAAAACAAAACAAAAAAAACAACACCTTGAGGACAAAATAACAATCCAAACTTGTAAAACTATATAATGCTTGGAAAAGTTGATGCAACCAGGAGTGGTTTAAAAACAGAAATGCAATTTTAATGGAATAGAAATGAGGCAAAATTGCAATCTCCAAATGAGAAGTGAAATCAGTCTTATGAGGATTTAATCTGTACCTGGCTCTGTGCTTGGTGATAGGAGGCTGGGGTGAGCAACACAATGTTGAATAAAATCTAGTCCCTTCAAGGAATGTAGCCTTTTGTGGAGGAGACAGACAAATACATAGACATTGAGAAAGCAAAGTTGTATGCTACAAAGGAGGGGCACCTAATGCATTGGTCAGGGTTTGGGAGGCTGGAGTCAGGGAAGGCATCCCGAAATAGGTGGTAGTAATCTGAGACTTGTAAGAAGAGCAGGAGGCAACTAGGCGAAGAGAGTAACTGCCCTAGAAGCTGGCAGAACCTACAGGGATCATACAAAGGCTCTGCCCTAAGTGAGCTCTTAGATCCCAGAACAGAAACCAATACACACATAATGACCTTACTAGGTGGTAAGTGTAATGACAGATGTGGCACAAGGCATTCTTAAAGCACTGAGCGGGGTACCCATGAAGCCTAGCTTCTTGGTTTGTGAGGGATACCTTTCTCAGAGCAGGTGGAGGGAGCTGAGGTTGGACGCCAGAGGTCATTAGTCAAGTCAGTTAGAAGAGGGTGAGAAGAAATGCAGGGCTAAGAGAATCCCAGGCAGAGGGAACAACTACAAAGGCATACACACTTGAGGTGGTTTGACACAGTTGAGAAATGTAGACAGTCTGGAATGCTTAGAGCACAGCCTTGCAAGGATAGGCTGAGAGATAAAGTTGTGAAAGTTGCTAGGGGCCAGATCATGTGGTGCCTCATGGGTCACAGAAAGGGATTAGCCAAAATCCTGTGTGCCACGGGGAAACATACAAGGGTTTAAGCAAGGGAGAGGCCTGATCTATTTGGCATTTTAGAGAGATCTCAGTGGCTGTGAGACTAAAGGCAGAGAGACCTTTTAAGAGGTTGTCAACTGGCCAGAGAGCAATGTTAATAGTCTACATGAAGGCAATGACATTGTGAGGAGAGAAAATTCAGAGTCAGTATGGATTAAGAATTGAGAGAACTTGGTTATGGCCTGAAGATGGAAGGTATCAAGGAATCCTCTAGGGTTTCTGACTTGGTCAACTGGATGGTTGGGGAGTTGTCATTCATTAAGATGGGGGACCTTGCCAACTAATTGTCTTGTGTGTGCGTGCACATGCAATAGATTTAGTTTTGGATATGCCTGTCAGGAGCATGGCTGTGAAGATGATCTCAAATTAGTAGATTTGGGATACAGAAGAGGGACCAAGAGGGATAAATATTCTGGAGTGAAGAGCAAAGAGATGGTAATGGCAGTTTTGGGGGGTGGAAAAATGCGGTGCGATGCTCTAGGAAGGATGCACAGAGATGAGAAGGAGTCTGAGGATGAAACCTAGGGAAACACTAACAAATGTTAACAGAGGAAAGGAGGCAGTAAAGTAGACTATGGAAGAATATATTTTTAAAAAGGTGGGGGGAGACAAACTAGGAGATAGTGGTGACACAGAAACAAAGGGAGAAGAGAGATCCAGGAAGGAAGAAGGGCCTCCTGAGAGTTCAAGTAAGATGTTCTTGAGAGGTCAAGCTAGTTCAGGATTGTATGTGTCCACTGGCTCCTGTAATCAGAAGACCTGTAGCAACCTTGGAGAAAGTGGTAGAGGCAGTGACTTGAGGAAAGAAGAGGAGGTGAGGAAGTCACTGCTTTTCTCTCTCCTATTCTCTGTACCCTCTGTTGTCCCTTGTCAATACAATATATTCATGCGCTATTCTACAGACAAGCAGAATCAGAGCTCTAGGGAGCAGAGGAGAAAAATGAGTCCCCAAAGAATTTTTTCTGCCATTATTCTTACTTTAGGTCACCGAGATCCATGCTCAGAGGCATAGACAGGTTCTGACAGGCATGGGGAGGTGAGTGGAAGGGTCCCTCTATATCTTAGATTGATTAGTTGGGGGAATTAGTTCATAAAAAGATGCCATCCTTCAACTCCTCTAAATACCTTTTAGTCTTCCTTTCATACCATTTCTACTAGTACCTTTTCTTCACAGAGTTAGTAACATATATTGTTGAAAGGCACCGCTTTTGGAGATATACTTAAAGAGAGTAACAACCTTTTCCCTTTTTGCTTTTCTCCAAATCTATTAGCAGGAAATTCTGTTCCAATTTGTGAACAGATCCTACATATGGAATGCATCATTTTAAGTAACATATATGAGGGGTATCCATGGTCAAAACTAATGGTATGATGAGAGCAGAATCTAATTTCATTTAATCAAAGTAGGGAATTAACCATGTTTGCCATTGTCTTCATCATCATCATCACAATTATTATTTACTAGATTGTTTCATTTACTCTTCACAACAACCCCCAAATGAAAATATGATTAATTTATCCTATTTTATGAATGATACAACAAAGGCCCAGAATATGGGTAGTAGAACCTGCTCAGGTTCACAAGTCAGTAGCAGAACTTGGACTTGAATACATTCAATAATACAATAAATATTATTAATTGAGTATCTATGATGTATCATACTCTAGAATGGTGTTCTCCCAAGTGGGATACATGAGTCTCAGGAATAGGCAAGACAAACAGCTGTGGAAAGAGCCTATTGGATGCTCAACTATACTTATTTTTCCTATTAGTTTTTATTGGTATCCTTGTGTGAATGCTTTAGAATATAAATAATTAAAACACGAACTCTATTAGTAGATGTATTCATTTACTTCATTTGTATATAAATAAATGTTCACACTCAGACAGAAATGTGTGATCAAAAATTTTGTAGGTCACTGGGGTAGAGAGAATGATAAATGAGATCTCACTAGCCCCAATCTCTTAAGGCACAGGCAGGACTGTCTGTCCCCGAGCCCATGCTCCTGAGCCTCTCTATTTTACACCACTTTGAAGATCCAAATCCTTTGCACTGTTTGGACCAGTGCACAAACAATGGATTTACAGTAGTCCCCCGCTATATTGTGGTTCACTTATTGCGGCCTCATTGTATCGTGGGATTTTTAAAAATATTATATTTAATTATTTATCGCGGATTTTTCACTATATTGTGGAATTTTGCAGTATTGTATATGTATGTTGTTAAAGTTATGTAGGTTTAAGAGTGTAGAATAAATTTAACGTTCCTACTTCGTGAGGGGGTCTGGAACGTAATACTCGCTATAAGTGAGGGAATACTGTAATTAAAAATATAGTTTTTGGAACAACTTTTTTCCCAGACATTTATCCTCTGAGGCTATTTCTCATTGTCAGAAAAAAAAATCAGAAGTATCTATGTTTGGGCCAGCTCCTCCCATTATTCATTTTTATTGATGATACTTTTTCTTATAGTTGAAATGTGAAAAAATTTTGAATTTGAAATATGGACCCAGATAACTGACCATTTTATAGATTAGCTTCAATTTTCATACATTCTTTAAGCACTATTTGACTTTTATATGTTTTTTTATTTTTCAATTTTTTAAGTGTTTTATTGATTATATTGTTACGGTTGTCCCAATTTCTTTTCCCTCTGCTCCCCTCTACCCTACTCCCTCCAGTTGTCCCCCCCTCTTAATCCGTGTCCATTGGTTGTGCATATAGTTCTTCTCAACCTCTTCCTGTCTACTCCATTCCCTCCTACTGTGCTTCTTAATTCTTGTACCATCTCCCTCCCTCTCCCCCTTCCCCCTCCCATCTGACCTCCCCCCAATATGTTCCCCCTACCTATAATTCTTTTCCCACTCTCATTGCCTACTTGGTTTGCCTTTGTTTCGATTCCCTAGCTTCTGTTGTTGGCTCTTGTGATGCAGTTTTCATTTTAATGTTCATAGTTTTGATCCTCCTTTTTCTAAACCAGTCCCTTTAACATCTCATATAAAAGTGGTTTGGATCTGATGAACTCCTTCAGTTCTACTTTGTCCTGGAAGCACTTTCTCTGCCCTTCTATTCTGAATGACAGCTTCACTGGAGAGAGTAATCATGGTTGTAGGTTTTTGATTTTCATTACTTTGAATATTTCTTGCCAGTCCCTTCTTGCCTGTAGGGTCTCCTTTGAGAAATCAGCTGATAGTCTAATTGGGACCCCTTTGTACATGATTCTTTTCTTCTCTCTTGCTGCTTTTAAGATTCTCTCTTTATCTTTAATTTTTGACAATTTGATTATAATGTGTCTTGGAGTGGTTCTCCCTGGGTCCAGTTTTTCTGGAACTCTCTGTGCTTCCTGGACCTGTAAGTCTATTTCCTTCCCCAAGTTCAGGAAGTTCTGCTTCATTATTTTTTCACATAATTTTTCAATTTCTAGTTCTTCTTCTTCGCCCTCTGGCAATCTTATAATTCGAATGTTCATTCGCTTATAGCTGTCCCAGAGGTTTCTGAGCCTCTTCTCGTGTTCCTCCCTTTTTGTTTCCTATTTCTGCACTGGTTGACTGTTTGTTCCTTCACTACGTTCTGATTTGTTGATTTGATCTCTGGTTTTCATTTCCTCACCATTTGTCTCGTATGTGTTTTCATTCATTTCAGTGTGACTAGCTTTCATTCCTTCCCCGTCTTGTTCCAAATCTTTTGTTAATTCTATATGCCATCTTATGACTATACCTCTGAACTAAGCCTCAGAAAGATTTCTTATTTGCTCATCGGTTAGGTCCCTCATCTGCTGCCTGGTGAACTGCATCACCGGGATTTCAATCATGGTCTGTTTCATCCTGTCAGCTTTCTGTTTACCTTTGTTTCCTGGGTGGGCTGTAGGGGGTGGCGCCCTGTGCACTCGTCACTACCCAGCGACTGGCAACCTTTTTCACCACTCTGTTGCGCTTTGTGTGGGGGCGGGGGTCCAAGATGGATTCCTGTCGTTACTCTCTGCTGAGAGACTGGGAGGCTCCTTCCCCATCGCCTCACCGTCCAAGGCAATGGGGGGGGGGGTCTTCCTTCCCCAGCATTAGAATCGTGAGCTGCCAGGTCTCGACTGCAGCCGGGATTGCTCCCCTGGTGTTTCTCGCAGTCCTGCCGCTATCCCCGCTGCTACCGTGGACAGCACAGCCCAATTCCAATTTCGCCCCTCCTACCCATCCAGATGAACATTGCTGGTTTATAACTTTGTACACTGGGCTTCCATGTAGTTTTATATTCTGGAATTTCTGGTTATCTTTTGTTTTGAGGTAGTTGTATTCCTGCTTAGTTGTGGAGGGAGACAGAGCATGTCAGTCTAAGCCTCCATCTTGGCCGGATGACTTTAATATATTTAATCCACCCATTCTTTTGCTTATCCATTCATCAGGTATTTGTTGAGAGCATACTGGATTTCAGGCACTGTTCTAGGCACAAAGGAACTTGAGAATTCAACTTGTATGTCAGTATATCTAGAATTTTTGCTTTTTCCAATAGCTAAATGCTAGGGATATCTTTACTTATCTGGAGTGTTGTTTTGTTCCTTGTTTTGAGTTTCATGGCCACCAACACCCAAGGTATTTTCAGAGTTACTCAGATTTAAATGTCAGATGAGAATGCAGCAAATACGTAAGATTTTTTATTGGTAGAAATGAAGCCACAGTTTCAGAAGTGGTTTCCCTTTTGATGACTATGAGCAACACTTTGAATTTTTAGAGTGCAAAAATCGAGATGTGTCTGAATTATCAAGCATCAGCCTAAGTCAGCTGAAAATAAACAATGCAAAGCTATAAGATTCCCAAAACCTTTGAGATAAGAATGTGAATCCTATAACCATCCTGACCTTTGTAGTTGTGTGGCCAAATCTGGGCCATATTTCCTTCTAACTTTTTTTTTATTAAATATTTTATTTATTTATTTTGAGAGAGAAGGGAAGGAAGAGAAAAAGAGAGGATAAGAAACATCAATATGTGAGAGATACATTAATCAGTTGCCTCTTGCATGACCCCAACCAGGGAGTTGACCCACAGCCCAGGCAGGTGCCCTGACTCAGAATCGAACCAGCGACCTTTGGATTCACAGGCTGGCACTCAATCCACTGAGCCACACCAGCCAGGACTCAGTCTAACTCTCAACTCAGTACTTCACCAAGTTAACTGCCCTGAGACTACAATCCTTAGAGAGGCCTTCTTGCATAGTTGGGTCTTGGCTGATGCCTGTGAAGTTGGTTGGCAAGCAGTTCCCTACACTGAAATGAAACTTTCACTAAATGATAAAAGTGGCTCACTGCCTTTAAACAATTTTGAATAAACAATGTGGATTTTGCTGAATACCTACCTATTTTTCTTGTAGAGCACCTGGAATTTCAGTATGTACTACACAGATGGTGCCTATGTGGCCGACCCTCAGTAAAAACCCTGGGCACTGGGTCTCTAATGAGCTTCCCTGGCAATCAGTATTTCACAAGTGTTGTCCCACTTGTTTCTGGGGGAAATAAGCAAGTCCTGTGTGCCTCCACTGGGAAAGGACTCTTGGAAGCTTGTATCTGGTTTCCCCTAGACTCCTCCCCATGCAACCCACCCCTTTGTCGATTTTGCTCTGTATATTTTTGATGTAATATATCTTAGCCATGAGCACAACTAAATGCTGAGCCCTATAATTCCTAATGAATCAATGAACCTGGGGGTGATCTTGGTAGCTCCTGACATAGCTTCTACTATATACTCATTACAGCTCATGAAATAAACAAAATATCATCAAGTCCACCCTAAACCGTAAGATCCATGAGGACAATGGCCTTGCTGGTCTCATTGACCACAGTATCCTCAGTACCTAGCACAGCGCTTGGCACACTGTGGATATTTGGGATATTCAGAGAATGCACAGATGGATGAAAGAATAAATAAACTAGAGAACTATGTAGGGTCAATTAAAGCCTTAAGACTACACTTATAAAGTCATTGTTAAAGGTAGAAGAATGGTTATATTTAAAAATATTTTATTGTTTATGCTATTACAGTTATCCCCCCTTTCCCCCCTTCAACCCCTCTTCCCAGCCCGCCCCCCACTTCTATAGTCAGTCCCTGCATTGTGCATGTCCATCGGTCCTTCATATATGTTCTTTGATTATTCCCTTTACCGTTCTTCAAGAAGAATGCTTACATTCAATATTGGGTCCAATAATTTCTTGTGGAATATGTCTAAAATTATAATAAAAGCTAATTAGAAAATATGAGCTAACACATTAGATTTCTTCTTTTGCATTTAGCATAGTACCTGGCATATATAAGACACTAAAATATGGTTATTTAATAAACACATATGAAGATATAGGCCAAGTTCAAACTCTATAAAATAAAATTGCGACATTAGTTTGTTCTTAGAATAAGAAATCAGTCTTTACTTTGAAAATCCATTCACTAGCAAATCAAAAATTTGTGTTTCTTTTCTGAAAACTTATCTCTACTTCATAGCAGCACTTGTTTTTGTACAAGATATCTAAGTTTCTAGCTCTAACCCATTTATCATAATGATGAGAAAATACCTACTGTATCGTAATGGTGAGGAGTCACCCAGACAAGGGAAGAGCTTACCCAAAGTCTCAAGGAATCAAGCTACACTCTTCACTGTACAAGGTGTAGTGTAGACTGAATTGTGTCCCCTCCAATTCATGTGTTGAAGTCCTAACCCCCAATACCTCAGAATGTGACTGCATTTAGAGCTAGGGCCTTTAAAGAGATGATTACGTCAGAAGGAAGCCATTAAGGTGGGCCATAATCCAAATAGAAAGGTGTCCACATAAGAAGAGGGAAACTGGACACACAAAGAAGAACTAGGGATGTGCACACAGAGGAAAGTCCATGTGAGGACACAGTAAGAACATGGCCATCTGCAAGCCAAGGAGAGAGGCCTCAGAAGAAACCAAACCCACCCACACTCTGACCCTGGACTGCTAGTCTCCAAAACTGTGAGAAAATTAATCTCTGCTGTTTCAGCCATCCCGTCAGTGGCATTTTGTTATGGCAACCCTAACACATTCACACAAGGGGTTTCTTATCCTTCAGATGACAGTGTTTGTTACACATGTCTATGAGTTCCAGAGAAAAGATGAGGCAGCTGGCAGTCAAAGATTCTAGGAGGCCTGGGCAGTGTATCCCTGCCTCCAGCTGCCCAGTGAAACTTCAGGATGGAGGAGCTAATCCAGGCAGTGGGGGCTGGGGTGGGGATTAAGGAGGAGCCTGCCAGGGCTGCCGGTTTGAAGCAGGCCTGCTGTGTGCTGGTTATTAGCAGGCAGTTCCTGGAGATGGCAGCATTAGCTAATGATTACTCCTTTAGGCAGTACAGCTGCCTTTTTGCTTCTTCCCTAACAATTTACATCAGGGGAGGATAAGCAATGGGCCCAAATAAAAGAAGGACCCTTGCCAGGGCCATGTTTCTAACTAGAGTGGGGAGCCCTAGCAAAGCTTACAGAAAGAATCTCTTTTTCTTGCCTAATTTCAACACCACACCCCCCAACCAACACCTCAGCCCTTTAGCAGAGCACAGCCTCCATAAATGCCAGGCTGTGCCTCATTCATTATGGGCTTCAAATTTCCTATTCCGTCATCCTGGTGAACTCCCAGTCATGTGCATCCCCTTACTTTCACCCACCCCCAACCCCCAGAGGCAAGGTACCCCATATATTTCTGGCTCCGGGTTTGTGTTCCCACTGTGTACTCCAACCAGAATGCCCTCCTTCCCTCTGTCTAAGTCCAATCCTTTACCTACTTCTAGGCTGAACTAAGCCCCTTTAATTCACAAAGGATTCCTTGGGTACCACAACCCTCAGTCAGATGTCTTTCCCCGAACCACAGTAATACAGTGTGAAGACAGTCATATAATGGAACTGTATTCAAGAAGCTGTGGAAGCCTAGATGGGAGCAGGAGGTTGGTGGGGCAGGGGATAGAAGAGAGGAGAAACATCCCTGTTTGTACACCTAGTGTAGTTCTTCCTTGCTTGGCACCTAATCACATGCTGCCCTAGAAACCTGTGTGGCATCACAGTTTGACCCTTAGGTCACCTTACATTTTATATATGTTGGTCACTGCTACCTCAGCGCACACCTCCATTCCCCTTCTCCCTACCTCCCCACCATCTCTGCTTTGCCTACAGCATGTGTCACTGGATATATTCCCAAGCTGCTTGTAATTCTCTGAACATAGTAAGTGTTAAATATACATGTGGAGGTGAATTTAATTCCAGGGTGGCACTTCAGTGAATTTCTGAGAAAACCTAAAAATAACTATCTTGTGATTGTTTTCTGTCATTGTTAAAATGTCAATCCGATGCTTGAAGGAAGAGCTAGCTGTTCTCCCTGAACTGTTTGGTGCTTAGAAATGTGTGTGAGCTGATAGTGACTTCATGGTTACCAGACATGGCAAAGGAACAGAGGCTGGAGGAAACCAAAATGCCTGACCCCGGATCCTTGACACTAAAATGCTAAATTAATAGTTAAGACAAGATACTGAGCACTACAGTGAGGGATGGGCAAGGAGACTGGAAACAGTGAGGACAGGAAGGGGTTGGGAGTGAGAACCCACCCTATGCCAGGTTCTACTATTGCTGCTTTACACAGATTTTCTAATTCAATTGCTTTAGCCACCCTGGAAAGTTGGCACTGGTGTTACACCCATCTCTGACATGAAACACAGCAAGGCCAATTGATCTGACCAGAGCTGGATGCCGAAAAAGTAAGTGGGGACAAGATTTGAAGCCAGGTCAGTTGGACCCTAAGGGCTGTACTGTTCACTGCTGTGCTGAACTGGTATACGCAGTACTAATTCCCAGTGCCACATAATGCTTTAGCTCTCATTTCTTGGTGATTCAACATTTTCCTGTAGGAATGAGGAAGCTGTGTCTGCTTCTCTAAGTCAAGGTGGAAGGGGAAAAGCAAACACAGGAGCAGCCAAAGCAATCCCTAAATGTCACCATCACTGTACTTCCTCCTCACATCAGAGCTTGAAGGGCCTTTGCAAGCTGGTCCTCTCTGCTCACTGTAGAAATTGGGGAAATACATCCCGGGGAGACTTAAAGAGGCCTGCCTTGGACTCATATGACCTTCTTCAAACAAGGACTACACCTTCTATGAACAGTCTTTTCCAGACACAGTTAAGAGGAACCAACAACCCAGACCTCAGCAACTGGTCCACTGAACAGAGCAGGGGAATAGAGAAAGCTTCTGGCGCTTAGTTGCCTGCCACCCAGGCTCTCAACTCTCTTCTCATGTCCCATCATCCAACGGTTAAGATGAATCCACCTTACCTCCTCTCTCACAGGCAGTCCAAGGCCCTTGGCACACCCCCTGCCCCCTCCTTACACTGCCTAGCCCCTGAGTCCTGCCCTGAGGCATTCTGGCCCTGCAGCTCTGTATCAAATTTTGATTACAGAAACTCCCAGAAGTAAAATCATTTATCCTTGCTAAAGGATGCAGCACAAATCAATATGTGCATTTTATCTTATATAAGTCATTTCATTTATGCTAATTAAATAATAAATCCTCAATCAACTCTTAGGTTATTTACTAATGGAAAATAATGAAAATGCCTCATGTAAATAAATTCATGCCCCTTACACCCATTCATTTTTAATCATTAGGAGTGGTCTCCACATACATTTTACAAATGTGTTCATACTCCAGGTCTGCCTGAATAGCAGGGAGGTCCCTTTCCTGCACTTTAGCTTTTTAAGGCCAAAGGGCAAATTGCAATCCTATTGCAATGAATAGGAATTCAGAGGGTAAAAAGGTTTACTGCACACAGCCCACACTCAGTTTCCACTGCAGGTTGGTCTAAGTCACCGTTGGCTCTTGGTTAAATAAAGAAGGAAATCTCTGGTGAACTGTCAATCTCCAGACCAAGGGTTTGGAATGATGAAATCACTTTTGCTTCAAGATAAGATCTCAACACTCCTAACTTCTTGCAATAGTTTGAGAACACTGCATATACCAAGAAAATATTGGTATCCTGATATCTCTTTAGGGCTTATTTCAAACTAGTCACCTTCCCTGTAAAATGCCATTGATGGCAGCTAGCTGAGAGAGAGCTATTTATAGTAAGCAAAGCAAGGCACAGCTCCGGCAGACACCTCAAGTGTGCTTTCTCACCACCTGATTCTCTGGACAAACAATCAAGGGAAGAATGAAGTTTTAATACAGGCTGAGGAGAAAGAAAATACATGGAGCAGCTACAAAGGCCCAGCCTGTTGATCCCAGGCCCTGGGTTGCAAGGGGTAGGTGGTGACCTTTAACCCTGCTTCGTGCAGACCAGCCTGCTTCTCTCTGGCCTAATCCTGGGCTCCTCATTGTTTCCTTTGTTCTATGTCCTGAAAGCAGTGTGGAAAAGTGCAAAGGGTACAGCCTGCAGAATCAAAGACCTGGACTGACCCTGCCACTTAGGAGCTATGTGACTTTGGGCAATTATGTCACCCCTCTGCACTTCAATCCCACATCTGTAAATTGGGGCTATGCACGGTTGTCCTGAGGCTAAGAGGAGATGATTCAAGTAAAGAAGCTGACGCATAATAGGCTTTCAATAAATGGCAATTGTTACTGCTAATACTGAAGGTCAGGACCCTTTATTCCACCTCTTCTCTATTCCTGACATTGATTATTAGCACAGTTAGTTCACGAATTAAAGTAGCTTTTTGATGAATCCTTGCTATGTGTCAGGAACTGTGCTAGATGATATGCATGCCTTGTTAGGGTATGTGAAGGTGGGTGGGAACAAGTAGGGGAGATGGTGGTTATAACTGAATAAATAATCTGATTCCTGAACTTCTGCCAACCTCAACAAACATTATTCATCTTGGAGATGCTCACATCAGAGTTCCTCAACAGGGCACAGTTAATGCAGATCAATATTACTTACAGTATAGTTCACTTAACACATTTTCTCTCCTTCAACAATTCTTTGTGTTCATCCTAAGATGAACAGTTGGAAAGGCGCTGCTGTGTGGTTTGCATGTCTGCATGTATGTGCATGTGTGTGCACACAAGTACTAAATGAAAAGGCAAGAAGGAGAAAGCTCCTTGCAAGTGTTTGAAAAGAGATTTCTTCTTGCACAATTCTTACCTGAGGATATGTTTACTGATTTTAGAGAGAGAGGAAGGGGGAGAAGGAGAGAAGGGGAGAGAGACAGACATCAACGTGGGAGAGAAACATTTCTGTACATTCCCTGACTGGGAATTGAACCCACAACCTTTTGGTGTGTGTAACAATGCTCCAACCAACTGAGCCACCTGGGCAGGGCAGAAAATTTTTTCTTTACATTAGCCATCTCCCTTCCTTTGAGTTTCTGTGTTGATTTTTGGGAAGAAGGATCAGGCAACCACTGCAAGCCTGCTTTGGTGTCAGCCTCACTTTGAAGGTTGCAGCCCCCTTGGAGAACTGAGATTCCCAAATCCCCAATGTGACTGGGGTAGCATAAGGGGGTTATGGCCAAAACAAAGGAAGACCTTAACAGACAATTTATTGCAGATTAGAAGACTGAGAGCTACAAGGCTTGCCTTGGTCCATACTACCCCACCTCATTCAGGATTCCACTTCAGCTCACTATCAAGGCCTCCAGTTTTCTTCCCGTAAATTAATATGCCATAGGGACTTTACCAATAGGTCACTGACTCAACAGCAGAGTTGGATTAGAATGTACATTTCTACTAAGTAGACCCAAGTCCTCTAACACTCCACCAGATTGGTGCCTAGAAAGGTACAAGTTAAAGAAAACTTGAAACAAATGAACAGGGATAGGTCAAAAATGAAAACTACATTTTCTTCCAGCTTCCAGGAACATGTATCTGGACATATATTACATTATCACACGCACTAGGTCAGAATCCTGAACATGTAGATTTATGTTCCTCTCTGGCTCCCAACTGCAGCAGAATCACCATGTTAAGTGGTTCCTAAAAGAACCCAGGGGGTTAATTTAAGTCAACTAAAAGGGCCCTTGTCAGTGCTTTTTATGGCCCTTGAGACTTAATATTCTCTACAACACTGCCTAGTCTTACTTCACTTGCCATCCAGTTCTTATTAATGATTACTTATGCATTTGACAAAGGTCACAGACTCAATTTTTCACTCTCATTACCAAACTCAGGCATCACCTTTGAATTGAATAGCACTACTGTCTCTGAGCTCTGAGCACTTCACCACTTTTGGAATTGCTTTGGAAATGTTCAAGGCCATAGACTTTGAAAGAGCCACTGAGGCAGCATCAGTTTGGGCAGGAGGCATTCTGCTATCCATATTGTTAAAGCCAGTGGCAAGTCAGACTCTCAAAAACCAAATCGTTAGTGCCCCTCTATGTGATGTCTGCCTCATTGGACTTGAGAGCAGGGGCTGGGGCTGGGAACCTCCATTGTCTAGCAGGGTCTGTCATAAAGCAGCCTCATCATCAGTGCCCACAAAGGTGGCACCAAGTGTCCTATTTATCAAATCCAGAGGATATTTTTCAACTTTTTAAAAGGTTTTATTTATTTATCTTTAGAGAGAGGGGAAGGGAGGGACAAAGAGAGGGAGAGAAAGATCAGTGTGTGGTTGCCTCTTCTGCACCCCCAACTGGGGATCTGGCCTGCAACCCAGGCATGTGCCCTGACCGGAAATCAAACCAGTGACCCTTTAGTTCGCAGGCCAGTGCTCAATCCACTGAGCCACACCAGCCAGGGCTCAACTCTTAACTTCAAAAGACATATAGACATTGAGAACAACACTTTGCTCTTTGATATTTGCCACTCTTGGCTTTCCTGATCCCACATTATTTTGGTCAACTCTTCACCTTCTCCTTTACTGCCCCATTTTCTACTTTCTGACTCTTAATTGTAGGTAGTGCCCAAGGTTTTGTCAACACCTTAGTTCTTCCCAACTTTCTCTATACATTAGTGCTGCCTGATAGAAATTCCTGCAATGATGGAAATGTTCTATGCCTTTACTGTCCAACATTGGAGCTACAAGTTACATGTGGTCATTGAGCAATTAAGTGTGGCTAGTGTGACTGAAGAACTAAATGTTTAATTTCATTTCATTACAATTAATTTAAATTAACTAGTGCCTATTTTATTGGAAAGTATAGACTCTTGCATGTGGCTGTCTCACCCCTTTGCATGGCTTTAGGTGGCACCTCCATGTTTATGCCTCCATAATGTCCTTTGGCTTGATAAATAACTGTATGTGGAGATCCAACCTCATAAATGCTACCTCTGATAGAATTTCTACTTAAAAGCCCAACACATACAATAAATACTTATTAAATACAAGCATGAATGAAGGGCAGTGAATTAATTTTAATTTCATCCATTCTTATGAGAACTACATTTTTGGACAGAGAGCAAGATTATTCAGACAAAGAGCACATTAACTGGCTGATTGTTGAAAAATGGAACCTATGCTCTTCTCCAAATGTATCACATTTCTTCACCCCAATTACAACCTGAAGATCTTAGATCCTGTCCTCTGGGGAGGCAGCACTGTGTTGGGGTTAAGACCTTGGCATCTGCAGTCAGACTGTGTAGGTATGAATCCTGGCTCTACCACTTAAAGATATAAATGTGGGCAAGTTACTTATCTCTCAGTGTATCAGTTTATTCATTATAAAGTAGATATAACAATAGTACTTACTTCATAGGGTTATTGTAAAGATTAAGTGAGATAATACAAAAAAAAACTATACAGAGTACAATGTCTGGCATATAATAATAATGATAATAGCTAGTATCGACCTGGATTACAAGTTCCTTGAGTTCACAAAAGCAGACTTAGACATGTCATGCATTAGGAAGTCTAGGGATTCTGGATCTTAGGTTCAGAATGAGGATGCCTTAAGGAGGTCCCCAAACCCCAGTCACCATTAATAGTAGAACTGCCTAGTTGGCATAGTGCTATACACTCACTTCTGGAGTACCCTCATCCCCTGGCTCTTCAAGGTTTGAAGGGACTGCTGACTACAGCAGCCAACTACAAAATTTTGGAAGATGTTCTAAATGTATAAAGGGACAGTTTCCAAAATGGCTGAGAGTTTTATCATATCTCACTATGAAACAATGAATGGAGCTCCGTGTTTAGCTCCCAAAAAGTTTGGGAAAAAATACACACACACACACACACACACACACACACACACACATACACACACACATATGTGATTGCATATGTATTTTATGTAATATATATACATAAATATATTTCTCCAAGCTTTCCATAAGCTAAGCAAGAGGCTTCATTGTCTCTTGTTAAGTCTATTTATCTATCTATTCTCCAGATATAGAATTTAAATATATAATATATCATACATACCATACAATATAATACAATACACACACATATCCTACATTTATGGAGGGGTTTCCCCTATTTGAGCAGGTCCTTAATACCTACCACTCTAGCTGGGAAACCATGTGTATCCTTGCTAGTTTGGGGACAGACACATAGCTTCCTCCACAAGTATTTGCAGTCCTCCCTTGTCACATCCACTACATTTGCCTGTGCACAAAAGCATGGCTGTTGTATCTGCAAAAACACTCTATCTCTTGTACAGCAAGCAAGAAAATTGGATGCTAAGACCTGAAAGTCAACATTTGCTTTTGGATTGAATGTTCTAGTAACAGTTAATTAACATCCTCATTCATAGCATTATCCTCTCTCTTAAATCATGAACCTTAACATGGGGGGCTGCTTTGGCAGATACTAAAGAGTTGGCATTCTTCCCTTTGTGTGTCACCCGCTTCCTGCCTTAAATTCACCAGCTATAAAACACGGCCTTCTATTCTTTTTCCACATGGTAGGCTGCAGTTATGTGCTACATCCAGTGCTAAGAATAGACCCTCAGCAATGGGACAGCACTGTCACTCTTGCATTTATTTATTGGGCAGAGAGAAACAGAGCTGGGAAGTAGCCGAATTAGGGAGGCATAAGTGTAATAAACGCTCACACTGTCAGCTGGCTGCTCTTTAGGAAGAAGCAAGTGGTCATCAGCCAGATACCTCACTTTCCACTGTGTGCCTGTGATATAATAGGAAGACACTATCAATTCTATGGATCCAGTCGTTCCAAAACCAGACTCCCTTTCTCCTGCATGAGTAGTGTTTGCTGTGTTTCTAAGTCTGTACCCTGAGCTGAAAAACCCTCTCCTTTACACAGGAAGCCTGAGATCCCGAACCCAAGAGCACAGGAACAAACTATGATTAGGCAGCATGTCAACCCTGAACCTGGGCCAATGGACTCTTGGCAGCTTTTCTCAGATGAAAGCATGTATAATTAACCCTCTGATAACTCTAGTTGAATAAAATAAAATTCTATTGTTCTGCCTGAATTAAAATTTGGGTATAGGGCAGGCCTCTAACCCTGCTGATTGTAAACATCCAACATTTGAACAACTAGTACAACAGTTACTGATGTATACCCTTATGCATGCACCTTAACCTCTGAGTGCTGGGCTTGGCAAACTATGGCCCAAAGGTCAAAGCCAGTGCACTGCCATCTGTTTTTAAATTTAAAAAATACCTAGATGTTAAGTATTCATCTTGATGAATCTTTTAAAAGATTTTATTTATTTAATTTTAGAGAAAGGGGAAGGGAGGGAGAAAGAGAGAGAGAGAGAAACATTAATCAGCTGTCTCTCATATGTGCCCCAACCACAGACCAAACCCTCAACCCAGGCACATGCCCTGACCGGAGATCAAATAGGTGACCTTTCGCTTTGTGGGATGATGCCCAAGTAACTGAGCCACATCGGTCAGGGCTATACTTTTAAATGGTTGAAAAAAATCAAAAGAAGAATATTTCATGATATATGAAAATTGTATGAAATACAAATTTCAGGGTCCATGAGCAAAGTTGTATGGGAACACAGCCATGCCCATATGTTTCTGTATTGTCTATGGTTACTTTCTAAGTACCGTGGCAAAGTTGGGGCAGAGATAAAAAAACATACACTATCTACTCTCTAGCCTTTTATAAAAAAAATTTGCCAACAACCTTCTTAGTGTTTCAATAGCCTCTTTTATAAAATGCTGCTATTAACTGTTACCTTTATGTTAAGACTTTTACAGAGATCAAATTAGATGATGTGTATAATGTGTCTTCTTGAGAATTTGAAAGGCAACACAAAAGCAGAAAACAAATTTGGGGTCTTCTGAGACACATGGTTGTTACTTCTTTTCAGTTAGTTCCTTCTTGATAATGGCAATGATCTATTCAACATAATATGTTCTAAGCCCATGAATGGCAAAAAATTAGTTAACAACTCAAGAGTTGGAAGGACCTTAATTTGGGTATCAACTATCATCTGCTTACTATGCAACTTGGAGAAGTCTTGTGGCCTCGTTGAGCCTTTTTCCTTTTTCCTGAAAAATGTGTTAATAATATTTCACCCCAGTTAGTGTTCACAGCCATCAGTGAGAGAAATAATTAACTATGTCAAAGGGCTTTTTAAATGCAAAAATAAAAATGTCTTGCATACTGGTTTGATTATTGTTACATGTACAGTACTGTCTCCCTATTGCCTTGCTTGGATACTACCTTCTAAAATACTAGATCTATTAAGCATGGATGCATCTTACAGAAACTAGTTATGCATGTTACCTTTCTCCCAGTAGGATTCTGTGATCCTGTCTTCTATTACACACTCCACAGGTTAATTTAACCTGGAATGCTAGACACCTTCTTTTCGTGCTACCATGCCAGGCACCCTATCCTGATGCCCATTTGTCACATAGCAGAAAACGCCCAAGACATATTTCAAAGCAAATCAAATTATACAATTTGAATTAGAGATGACCTGGAGGAGATTTCAGGAAAAAAATATAGCCACAAATAAGTGGACAAGTGCTACATTGTCATGGTTAAGAGAGCTGGCTAAGCAGTCAAATAGGCTTGGGTTGAATCCCTACTCTGTCCTTTACTAGCTGTGAGGGCTGGAACAAGTCACACTCATCTCTTTGATAACCCTTCAAGGTGTCACCATGGCCCCAGAGATGGCATCACCACCCCTTACATGACTATGAAGGCTCTGCAGGGTCTGGTCCATATACAACTCATCCTCTCTGCTATCAAGACTTACTGGACTTGTTTCAGATCCTTGAATATTCCATGCTCTTTCCCACCAAAGAGACTGTATGGGCTGGGAATGAACCCTCTGCTCTCATTCAACTCTTGCCCACTTCACTTAATTAACAGCCATTCATCTTTCAGACCTCTGTTTGAATGTCATTTCTCCAGGAAAGTTCTTCCTAACCCCACCCCCATGTCCATACAACTGGTTTGTACCCTCTTCAGTGACTCCCACTGCACCCTGTACCTCAGTGTACTGGCATTTGAGACCAATATTTCCCTTTTTAAAAGTGGAAACTGGATATTATTTGTTAAATGTCTGTCTTGCCCATGAGAGCAAGAGCTGGATCTGGTCACCACTTTATCTCTAGCACCTAAATTGGGGCCTGCTACATAATAGATGGTCAATCAATACATATTGGAAAAACGAACGAATGAGTCTGTGATAGGCTCTTCTTTCCAGGATATCAACTTTATCATCTCACAGAATTAAAAGTTCCAGAAAGCTAACATTTGCACAGTGGTCAGTTCATTAAGAGAAAAATGACTTGAAGAGCAGGAAGACATAGTTTTAGTACAAACCTATTTCCCTTTGCTGTTACTAGTCAGGATGTTATTAGAAGACAAATAATGCAGCCCATATTAGGGTGTTTAAATATCTTTTTGACATTGCACATTATTTATTAACATCAACAAAGGGGTAGCTGAGCTGGCTGATGTTTTCTTACATTGTACCAAAACAAGGTGTCTATTTTCCCTAGCAGGTGTGTGAATTCTGTAAATCCAATTAATGCTAATGAAAGCACGGGCAAAGAGAGCAAAGGGAATCAGGGAGATTGTTCCTATTATAATCTTCTCACAACCTCCTATTGCCTCAGTGAGGAGACAAGTTTCTTTTTCTTTCTTCTTGAAATAAGATCAATAATCTCACTCACATTGTCCTTGTCTTTTACCCAAGATAAACAGAAGCTCCATGTAAGCCCATTTTGAGCAGAGTACATTAAACTATGTTCTCTGGGATTCAGCTGTGCCGCTAAAACTTATTGTGTGCACACATCTCCTGGGGATCTCATTAAAATGCAAATTTTCATTCAGGAGTTCTGGATGGGGCCTCAGACCCTACATTTCATGCTGCCTGTCCAGAGACCACACCGAGAAGCAAAGCCATATGGGATCCTGCAGTCTTTCTCTGGTCTCATCAGCGGCTTCTGATGCAATCAATAATCATTTTAAGGCTCTGCAAATTTCTTCTGAACCATTGCAAAAAAGCAGAAATTCAAGATATCAATTTGAAGTTCTGGTGGCGATAGTCAAGAATTCTGCAATAAGACAACTCTCTGCGAAGCTAAGACATGTTTCAAAGTTTGGCATATGATGGTTATAAGCAGAGGATCCAGTCAAAAAAGACACGGGCAATCCTGGACCAGCCAGTTACTAGGCAAGGGACCATGGTCAGGGCATTTAACCCTTCTGAGCATCAGTTTTCTGTCTGTGAAAAGGGCTAACAATTGCAGAGGGGAGTTTGGAGGATTAGAGACTAGAGAGAGAGTGCAGAGCTTGGCAGTGATTGTATCAGCACAGCCAAGAGTCATCTTGGCCCCATGAAACCCGGCTGCATTTAAGACCAGTACTAGCTGGCCAACTAAGTCTCCCCATTGGCAGTTTCCTCTGTAGGAAGACCTGCTCTGGGGGGACTACAAAGCTAAAGAGGTTTAGGACCTGGCCCTTAGCCCATGGAGATCACTACTGCCATTGGCCCCAACAGACACAGCATCATGGAAGCCTGGCATCATGTCAGATGTCCCTTGCTACCACCATGGTCACTCTTTCAGGCCAGGCTGTTGAGGCACATATCATTTTATCTCCAGATACAATCAAAGACTTTAAAAAAAACTAGAAAAATTCTCTCTATGGAATTTGGAGTTTTGTAGTTTTAGGGATGCATTATCTGATGCATTAACTCTGGCGTTCGATGGCCTAAATTTCATGTCTGACATTTTGTAGACAGGCCACTTTTGTAATTCCTTTAGCTTCTTTGCCTTTCAAAGTCAGAATGGAGGTTGGCCTTAGAGGTTAGTGACCAGAGTGGCTGCTTTCGGGGTGATGGTAATGTTCTGATTCTTCATCTGGGTGCTCATTATTTAGGTGTGCTCTATTTGTTAACAGCAATCATTAATTATATGAGTACTCTTCTGTATATGTTATACTTGAATTTTAAAATACAAGAAAGGGGAGGGAAGATGGCGGAGTAGTGAGGAGAGGCTGTGGTTTCAGGCTCCGGAGACCCTTCTGCAGTTTGGGCTAACTGCAGACAGAACATCTCAGTGAGCAGCTGGACACTGGCAGGAGTCGAGCCAAGGCACTGCTGGATTAGAGAAAATCCATCTGGGAACGACATGTTTACTGAGGATAGCAGAGGAAAAGGGGACGAAACGGGATTCCTGACTGGGACGGCTGCCGGAGCTGTGGCTGGAAGTAAACAAAGGCTTTTTGGCGACCGCAGGCTACCCAGGAGAGGTGTTGGGAGGAGAGCGGATCTCTGCCCGCTGGCAGAGACGGGACTCGACCAAGTGGCATTGGCGCTGAAGGACAGGAGACAGCGTGTTGCCGGGCAAGTGAGAACATAAGTCTCCTTTATATTTTTCTCTAGTGGATGGTGGAGAGGGGAGGAAAGTTTGGGGGTGGTAGGCCATTCTTGAGGAGTGCAGGCGCAGTAGTGCACTCATCCAACCCCCAACCCTCCCCTTGGGTCACTGGGGCGCGCATAGAGAAGTGCCCTCATTCACTGGCCCAGGTGCGCAGGGCTGCGTGTCCAGGTGCCCCTCGGACACACACCAACAGACATAAAATCAGTGACCCAACGGGCGCAGGGAGGGCCCACTGGACACGCAGAAGACTGTGCGCAGTCGCCCCTGGCCAGCCCAGTGGGTGCCAGGCCAAAGTACCAGGCCGGAATCCGGAGCACAGAGCACTTGCCCAGGCTAGCTCCTCAGTCTCTTGGGTGCACACCGGCACTGGAGCCAAAAAACACCTCAAGGGCTTTCCTGGAGCGCGGCGCGGCCAGCTTCCTCGGAACATGGCGCAGCCGGCTTTCTAGGAGTGCGGCGCGGCAGGCCGGAGCTTAGTTCCCCGTACACCTTGGGCGGCCACCGGTGCTCGAGCCAAAAAAACACCTCGAGGGCTTTCCCAGAGTGCAGCGTGGCCAGCTTTCTCAGAGCGCAGCGCGGTCAGCTTTCTAGGAGCGCGGTGTGGCAGGCCGGAGCTTAGTTTCCCAGCTGCTTTGGGCGTGCACTGATGCTTGAGTGAAAATAAAAAACACCTCGCCAGCTTCCCCAGAGTGCATTGTGGCCTGCTTTCCTGGAGCGCGGCGTGGCAGACCTGAGGTGGGCTGTGGCTGCCTTGCATTGCGCCCTGCCGGCCACCTCGCACACACCACTGCTGCAAGGAATAGGAATCTCTGACCCATCACATTAGACCAGCTGTGGACACAGAAAAAGAAGACAACACAAGAAGGCTGAACTGACATCTCCACAAAAGAATTCGAGATAAAGTGGGTAGAGTGACTCTCAATCAACAAGCCAGAAGGAATAACCTAACAAAACAAAACAAAACAAAACAAAAATCTGAAATATAATCAGACAGCATAAACAAACGATATAAAAGGTACCCCAAGAACATCAGGCTCAGGAGATCAAAGAGACTGCACCACTGAAACCCCCAGATCTACCATAAAAAAATCTCATACCACAAAGGTGGGAAGGCAAAGCAGACAAATCCAAATAACAAAAACAAACAAGAAGAATCCAACATGGTAAGAGGCAGAAACAACCTCTCAATGAAAAGAAAAGAGGAATCCCCAGAAAGAGAGGTAGATGGAATAGACATAGCCCAAATGTCAGACATGGAATTCAAAACTATGGTGGTGAAGAATCTCAACATGCTCGAAAACCTCAAAAACAACTGTGACAACCTCCAAGGAAGTTACCAACAGCTCCAAGAAAATTACAGGGAACTTGCAGAGAACTACACCAGAATAAAAAAAGACATAGAAACTATCAACAAGAACCAGGAAGATATGAAGAATGCAATCTCTGAACTGAAAAACACAGTAGAATCAGTCAAAAGCAGACTAAACGAAGCAGAAGATCGGATTAGTGAGTTAGAGGATAATGTAGGTAATAATTCTCAAATGATACAGCAAAATGAAAAAAGATTGAGAAAATATGAACAAGATGTAAGGGAATTACAGGATAGCATTAGAAAAAATAATTTAAGGATCATAGGAATAAGAGAGGGAGAAGAAAAGGAGCATGGAATTGAAAAACTGATAGGAGAAATAGTGACAGAAAATTTTCCGAACCTGATGAGAGAAAAAGTTATGCAAGTCCAAGAAGCACTGAGACTTCCAATCAAGAGGAACCCCCAAAAACCCACTCCAAGGCACGTCATAGTTAAAATGGCAACATTCCAAGACAAAGAGAGAATCCTCAAAGCAGCAGGAGAAAAACAGCAAATAACTTAAAAGGGAGCTCCAATAAGTCTATCGACCAATTTCTCAACAGAAACATTACAAGCCAGAAGGGAATAGTCCAAAATATTTCAAGCAATGAAAAATAAAGGCCTGCAACCAAGAATACTCTACCCAGCAAGGCTCTCATTCAAAACAGAAGGTGAAATAAGGAGTTTCTCAGACAAAGGAAGACTAAAAGAATACATCTTCACCAAACCAGCATTGCAAGAGATGCTAAAGGGAATATTCTAAGAAAAGGAAGAGAAAAAACAAACAAAAAAAAAGAGTAGAGGAACAGAGATACAAAAGGGAAATGAATAAATACATGGCAATAATAACCTTAAATGTAAATGGATTAAATGCTCCCATTAAAAGACATAGGGTAACAGAATGGATAAGAAAACAGGATCCACATATTTGCTGTCTACAAGAAACACACCTCAAAACAAAAGATTTACATAGACTGAAAGTAAAGGGATATAAAAAAATATTCCAAGCAAATGGACCTGAAAAAAAAGCTGGGGTAGCAGTCCCCATATCAGACAAAACGGATTTCAAAGCAAGGGCAATAAAAAGAGACAAAGAAGGACATTTCATAATACTTAAAGGAACGATTCATCAAGAAGATATAACACTGATAAACATATATGCACCCAACATAGGAGCACCCAAATACATAAAGCAAATACCAGAAGACCACAAGAAGGATAATAACAACAACACACTCATAGTAGGGAACTTCAACACTCCATTATCAACAATAGACCGATCATCCAAGCAAAGAAACACCAAGGATATACAGGCATTGAACAACACACTAAACCACATGGACTTAACTGATATATATAGAACTTTTCACCACAAAGAAGCAAAATATACATTCTTTTCAAAGGCACATGGGACATTTTCAAAGATAGACCACATAATAGGTCACAAAACAAGCCTCAACAAATTCAAGAAAATTGAAATCATATCAAGTATCTTTTCAGACCACAATGCCTTGAAACTAAAAATCAACCTCAGGGAAAAAAATCAAAGACACCCAAACTCATGGAGAATGAATAACACGCTCTTAAATAACGAATGGGTTAACAATGACATCAAAGACGAAATCAGGAAATTTCTAGAAACTAATGACAATGAACAGACAACAGCCCAAAACCTATGGGACACAGCAAAAGCAGTCCTAAGAGGGAAGTTCATAAAAATACAGGCATATCTGAAAAGGCTGGAAGAATCTCAAATAAAAAACCTAACCATAAAGCTACAAGAACTAGAACAGCAACAACAAACAAAGCCTAGGGCAAAGAGAAGAAAGGAAATCATCAAGATCAAAGCAGAATTAAACGACATAGAAACAAAACGAACAATCCAAAAAATCAACAAAACTAGGAGCTGATTCTTTGAAAAAATAAACAAAATTGACAAGCCTCTAGCCAGGCTCATTAAGAAAAAAATAGAGAAGAACAAATAAACAAAATCAGAAATGAAAGAGGAGAAATCACGACTGATACCTCAGAAATACAAACAATTATAAGAAATTACTACAAACAACTATATGGCAAGAAAGTTGACAACCTAGTAGAAATGGACAGATTTCTAGAAACATATAACCTTCCAAAACTGAATCAAGAAGAAGTAGAAAGTCTCAACAGACCAATAACAAAGAAGGAAATTGAAACAGTAATCCAAAATCTCCCTGCACACAAAAGCCCTGGACCGGATGGCTTCACAGGCAAATTTTACAAAACATTTAGGGAAGAACTAACTCCTACCCTCCTCAAACTATTCCAGAAAATCCAAGAAGAGGGAAAAATCCCAAACTCTTTCTATGAAGCCAGTATTACCCTAATCCCAAAGCCAGGTCAGGACACAGCAAAGAAAGAAAACTACAGGCCAATATCACTGATGAACACAGATGCTAAAATCCTCAACAAAATATTGGCAAACAGGATCCAACAATACATCAAAAAGATCATACACCATGACCAAGTGGGATTCATTCCAGGGATGCAAGGATGGTTTAATATTCGCAAATCAATAAATGTAATACATCACCTAAACAAAATGAAAGACAAAAATCACATGATCATATCTATAGATGCAGAAAAAGCATTTGATAAAGTACAACACCCATTTATGTTGAAAACACTCAGCCAAATGGGAATAGAGGGAGCATACCTTAACATCATTAAGGCTATATATGAGAAGCCTGAAGCCAACATCATACTCAATGGACAAAAACTGAAAGCATTCCCCCTGAAATCAGGAACTAGACAAGGCTGTCCACTCTCCCCACTTCTATTCAACACAGTGTTGGAAGTCCTAGCCATAGCAATCAGACAGGACAAAGAAATAAAAGGCATCCAAATTGGGAAAGAAGAAGTAAAACTATCACTATTTGCAGACGACATGATAGTATACCTAGAAAACCCTATAAAATCCACTAAAAGACTACTTGATATAATAAGTGGATTTGGCAAAATAGCAGGGTACAAAATAAATATACAGAAATCTAAGGCATTTCTGTACACCAACAATAAAATCTCAGAGACAGAAGCAAAAAAGAAAATACCATTTACTATAGCAACAAGAAAAATAAAGTACCTAGGAATAAACTTAACCAAAGAGATAAAAGACCTGTACACTGAAAATTATGCAACATTGAAGAAAGAAATTAAGGAAGATACAAATAAATGGAGGCAAATACCATGTTCTTGGATGGGAAGAATCAACATCATCAAAATGGCCATACTACCCAAAGCAATTTACAAATTCAATGCAATCCCTATTAAAATACCAATGACATATTTCACTGACCTAGAACAAATCCTCCAAAAATTCATATGGAACCAAAAAAGACCCCGAATAGCAAAAGAAATCTTGAAATAGAAGAACACAGCAGGCAGAATCACGATACCAGACATCAAACAATACTACAAAGCCACTGTGATCAAAACAGTCTGGTACTGGCATAAGAACAGACATATAGATCAGTGGAACAGAATTGAAAGCCCAGAAATAAACCCAGGCCTCTATGGTCAACTAATCTTTGGTAAAGGAGGAAGGAACATAAAATGGAGTGAGAAGAGCCTCTTTAACAAATGGTGCTGGGAGAACTGGATAGGGACCTGCAAAAAAATGAAATTAGACCACCAACTTACACCACACACGAGAATAAACTCAGGATGGATTAAAGACTTAAATGTAAGCCGTGATACCATAAAAGTCCTAGAGGAAAACATAGGCAGGAAAATTTCAGATATCACACATAACAATATCTTCACGGATACATCTCCCAAGGCAAGAGAAATAAAGGAAAAAATAAACAAATGGGACTACATCAAACTAAAAAGTTTCTGCTCAGCAAAAGAAAACATCAGCAAGATGAAAAGGAAACCAACCATATGGGAAAACATATTTGCCAATGATATCACAGACAGGGGACTGATCTCCAAAATATATAAAGAGCTTATACGACTCAACATCAAGAAAACAAACAACCCAATTAAAAAATGGGCAAAGGACCTGAACAAACACTTCTCTGAAGAGGACATATAGAAGGTCCATAGGCACATGAAAAAATGCTCAACATCATTGGCCATCAGAGAGATGCAAATAAAAACCACAATGAGATACCACCTCACACCTGTCAGAATGGCCATCATCAACAAATCAACAAGCAACAAGTGCTGGCGAGGATGTGGAGAAACGGGAAACCTAGTGCACTGTTGGTGGGAATGCAGACTGGTGCAGCCGCTATGGAAAACAGTATGGAATTACCTCAAAAAACTAAAAGTGGAACTGCCTTTTGAACCAGTGATTCCACTGCTAGGATTATACCCGAAAAATCCTGAAACCCTAATTCAAGAGAACTTATGCACCCCTATGTTCATAGCAGCCCTGTTTACAATAGCTAAGTGCTGGAAACAGCCTAGGTGCCCATCTGTGGATGAGTGGATCAAAAAACTGTGGCACATCTACACAATGGAATACTATGTAGCAGAAAGAAAGAAGGAACTCCTGCCATTTGCGACAACATGTATGGAATTAGAGAGAATTATGCTTAGTGAAATAAGCCAGGCAAAGAAAGCAAAATACCATATGATATCACCCAATACAGGAAACTAAAGAGCAACACAAACAAACGAACTAAATAGGCAAAGACTAGAATAGTAGTCAGTAGGGGGCAGGGTGAGGGAGAGAAGGGGGATAAGTAAGGGAAGGGTCTAGTCAAGGAACGTATATGAATGACTCATGGACATGGACAACGGGGAGGGATATAATTGTGGGAGAAGGGATGGGCTGGGAGGGGGGAGCAATGGGGGAAAAATGGGACAACTGTAGTTGAATAACAAAAAATAAAATTAAAAAAAAATCTACAAGAAAGGACCCCCAAAAAACACTGAAATTATCTTCTAGAGGGCGGGTCCCTTGTAGTACAGGCTCCCCCCTCTAGGTGAGTATTCTAGGAACCCATGTGTATCAGGGTACCATCTGGTATTGTTGTTAGAGGCTGCATTCAGATTCAGTGAATTTTTTTGAAGACTCTTTCAATGCATTTGCCCATTTCATGATGGGTTATTTATGAGCGCACCTGCCCACACCAAGCTTGAGTGTTCAGCAGTTTTTGACCAAAAGCAGCATGACCCCCATACCTTATCCTCCCTATTCACCCAGTCTCACCCAAAGAGACTGTTTTTTTGTTTGTTTCCCCAGATGAAAAAAGTACTCAAAAGGAAATGCTTTGCTGATATGGAAGAGGAGAAAAAAAATGACAGAAGCACTAAAAGGCATCAAAATCAATGAATTTGAAAACTGTTTTGAGCAGTGGATAAGAAAAAAATGTCTCAATAGGTGTATTGCACCAAATGGAAAGCACTTTGAGGATGACTTAAGTTTAAACATGTAAGGATAAATACACAATATTTTATACATAAATTCAGGGTTTCTTGGGTGTCCTACCTAATGTGCCATTCATATAACTCATGCAATGTTGTGAATACATGCTTTAATGTTCAAAAAGCAAAAGTAAGAAGTATAGCCCTTATCGGTGTGCCTCAGCTGATTTGGTGATGTCTGCAAAGCAGAAAGTTGCTGGTTTGATTCCCAGTCAGGGCACATACCTGGGTTGTGGGTTAGGTCCCTGGTCGAGGCACATATGAGAGGTAACCGATCAATGTTTCTCTCACATCCATGTTCCTCTCCCTCTCTTTACCCCTCCGTTCCCCTATCTCTAAAAAATAAATAAATAAAATCTTTAAAAATTATTTAGCATATTAAAAAAAGTGTAAGTAGTATAGTAATATTTCACAAGTGGCTGGGCTCTGTACCAACAGCCTAGAAGGTTACATCCCATTAATTTTCATGATTGGCCTCCTTTCTTTTATTTGGATCTATGTGTGAAAGGATGCATGAAGCAGATTCATGGAAACCTAGAATTCCTGTGGGGAGAGTAGGAAAGACTGAGCAGTTTGGAGTCCAGCACAGCACAGTTCTAACTTGTTTGGTTTGGTTCAATCCCAGGTGGTATTCAATTGTGTAATGCTGTAGTAGTCAACATCCAGCATCAGCTGTCAGTTATGAATCAGCATTAAACATGACTCATCTGACTGCTCTAATCCAATAACACTGTCAACAAGCTTGATCTATATCATGCAGGGCAATGGTACATACTTGATCCATAACTACTTCACAAATAGTCATAAATGGATCCCATTTCATGGTAGTCACTGAGGTTAGGATTGTTTTCTTGAAGATACATTTGTGTAAACATACAGAAGAATTACAGAAGGGTTGCATTCAACTTCTATTTTGTTTTGCACTAAAAATGATTTATAGTAGACCTAGCAGTAACATGGTGGGGCAATTAAGCATGTAAACTTCAGTATCAGATCCAGGTCCAAGTCCTTGTTCTGCCACTTACTAGCTGTGTGACCTGGCACATGTTACTTAACCTCCGTGTCTCAGTTTTGTCACCAATGGATCATGTTGTTATGAGAATTAAAATACATAATGTTTGTAAAGTATACTTAGCCCAGTAATTATTATTATAGTATTATCATGCCAGTGACTGTCAAGGAAAATCAGTGAGATAAAATGTACAAAGTGCTTGATGTAAAGTTAGTGCTTGAATGATGCTGTCATTATCTTCAGCCCACTGTTTCAGAGGTTAGCATTGGTGTGGGCATAGTTGGCCTGAGTAGCTTGGGTGTAATTTGGACTTGTGAATGAAGGAAAGGAAAAAGTGACTATAAATTACTGTCCTTGACCCACATAAACAAAATGAAAGACAAAAACCACATGATAATATCAATAGATGCAGAAAAAGCATTTGATAAAGTACAACACCCATTTATGATAAAAACTCTCAGCAAAATGGGAATAGAGGGAGCATACCTCAACACAATAAAGGCCATATATGAGAAACCTGAAGCCAACATCATACTCAATGGGCAAAAACTGAGAGCATTCCCCCTGAGATCAGAAACAAGACAAGGATGTCCGCTCTCTCCACTCCTATTCAACATAGTCTTGGAAGGTCTAGCCACCGCAATCAGACAAGAAAGAGAAATAAAAGGCATCCAAATTGGAAAAGAGGAAGTAAAACAGTCATTATTTGCAGATGACATGATAGTGTACTTAGAAAACCCTATAGACTCCACAAAAAAAACTACTCAACCTAATAAGTGAATTCGGCAAAATAGCAGGATACAAAGTCAATATTAAGAAATCAAAGGCATTTTTATACACCAACAATAAAAACTCAGAGATAGAAACTGAAAGAAAAATTCAATTTACCATAGCAACAAGAAAAATAAAATACCTAGGAATAAACTTAACAAAAAAAAAAAAAAATTACTGTCCTTGAAAAGGCCTTGCAAAGCTCCCAGGGACTGGGGCCAGCTCGCCTTGTGCCTGGCCACCTGCAATCAATCATCCAGTTCCAGGAAGAATTGACAGAGAAAGTGGTGCATCTTTTACCTAAGTGTAACCCCTGAAGCCTTGGATTTCTCACACTTCATAGTCATTTATGTAGATATTTATTTGTATGCTTCCTTTGGACATGATTTCTCCAAATATAGTCCAAAAAACAATAGTCCTTGAAAATGTATTATTCAGTGAAATAAAAAGCATGTGGTGAAATAAGATGGAAATTCTGCAAACTATACCCCTGTTGAGATCTATAACATACATTGGCCTATTAAAGGCTCTGAAAAGAACTGCAATTCATTCAATCACTTGTTCATTCATTCATTTAATAAAATATGTATCAAGTGCCTTCTATTTGGTTGTCACTATTCTAGGCATCGGGGGGAATATAGCAGGGAACTTAAGTCCCCCACAGGGTACTGTTTAACCCAGTGTTTCTCAAATGGATTTTCTCTGTGAAGAGCCTTCATGATTTGACACCCCTTCGCAGCCCCCTACTCACTACAGTTAAAATGAGTATCTAGGGGTTTTCAAAGCATGACATTCAGTTTCACACCTCTGTAAGTCTGCTCTTGTCACTTCGTCCTCTGCCTGGAATGCCTTTTCTCCCCTCAACCCTGTTCTGCCTCACTAACCTCATTCTTCCATCTGCATTCTGCTCAAGCTCCAACTTCTCTGAGATTGTTCTTAGTTCACACCACTGGACTGAAATAGCCTCCCCTCCTCTTTGATCCCATTGTGTCCTTTGCACACCCCATACAAAGTCGCATTTTGTAATGATTGTTTTACTTGTCTGCCCTCCACCAGACTCTGCATTCCTGGAAGGAAGGGACCATGCCTCATTTATCTCTGTATTCATATGGTCCTCGGCTATTAGTACTGACTTTTCAAATATAGGCATACCTCTTTTTATTGTGCTTTGCTTTACTGTGCTTCACAGATGTTGCATTTTTACAATGAAGGCAAGGCCCTCCACCAGCAAAAAGATTACGACTCAATTTATTGTGATACTCACTTTAGTGCAGTGGTCTGGAACCGAACCCTCAATTTCTCTGCAATATGCTTGTTAATATGTCTGTGTGAGTCAAGGCCAAAAGTCCAATGATTTTATGCAAATTATTTTTAAAAGGCATCTGCCCTTATGAGACTCAGCCTGGGGGAGTGCATAGTTTGGCAAGTACAAGGCACATAACTATGTTTATGAGAGAGTGGGGCCCTTTCCTCTAGGTGCAAGGCTTGGGAGTCAGAGTATGGGTTAACCTTTATTTTAGCCCTAAGACCCTTTTGGGTCTTTGTCAGCAACTGCAGAATTAAAGAATGAGGTTCCAGGCTGGGGTTGGGGATTTTTGGAGGAAAAATTACACAGATTGTTCTCCACAGCCATTTCAGAGCTGAAACACTATGAATCTAAAATAAGTAAACTAAAGAGACATTTCTATATGAGCCTGCATTTTTAGTATGTTTCCCTTCTCTTGATTAAATTACTATATACATGTTGGTTGTGCTCAGCTGATGGCCCATTAACCAAATCAGACATCTGCTGCTCATTTGTCTCTAAAGAAGTGAAGCTCGTTCTGTAGGATTCCCAGTATAATAAATCAAGTTAAGATTGGCCTTATTGCTGTATTTTGTTTATATAATTTGTAAATTATAAATAGCATTTATTACTGCTAGATAAAATATAGGATGCCCAGTTAAATCTGAATTTCAGATAACAATGTGTGTGTGTGTGTGTGTGTGTTTTTTTTTTAGTGTAACTATGTCCTATGCAGTAATTGGGACATGTTCTAAAAAATTGTTTCTCTTAAATTTAAATTTCACTAGGTATACAGTATTTTCGTTTGCTAAATTTGGCAACTCTACATGTGATACCTTTGTGTATTAACAGCTAAAATGGGACAGTCAGATTTTCCTGGTGTTGTACCTCCAGGAAAAGGTACAGGATCTGGGGGCAGTAATTAATGAAAGTAGAGAGCACCTACATTTTTTAACTGTTGATTTCTTTGGTTTTTCTCTCTCAGCTTTCAGGAAAATATTAATTTATTATTTCTTTAAAATGAATTTTTTAGGATATTACAACAAGAAGAATAAAAATATCTATGTCTCAGGGCTCTAGCAAGAACTAAATGTGATGACACATTTTAAACACTTAAACAGAGTTACATAAATTGAAGCTGCTAATATTTGTATTATTTTATTTTTCAGTATTATTTCTAAATCTGGAGCAATCTACAATGAGCTTCCCTTCTTACAGCACATAACAGGGGGAAGGGACTATAACACAGGAGTAACCGTTTGGGGAAGGAGGGAGAAAAGGGGGCTTCCATACTTCACATTTCACCCTCAAGGGCTGTATTTGTATGTCAAATTTTGGCACCCATAACAACTGCAAATGCTTTACCCAGACAGAACTTTGATGCTGTTTATTTTCAATTATTATTTGTTTCCTGTGTCAGTCCTTTAACTCTGTGCTATTTTCCACCATGTTTAATATTGTCACTGGGCAGTGAAACTAAGCTTTGCCAGTTTTCTTAGCGAGTGGCAAAGACAGAAAGATGGGCAGCATGTTCTGATAGCCAGATCATAAATGAGAAACTCCAGTTCTACCACAAATTGATGCACTATGGTTTTGGCCAAGCCACATTTCCTTTTACCTCTGTGACCTATTTAATAGGTCATTAGCTTTGAAAGCCTCTTAAAATCCATGAAGTATCCCAGCTACAAATAGATCTTGTGTTGAGCTGATGTTGCTTCTCATATTATTAGTTCTTAATGGGAATCTGGACAACGTATCATTCATTGAGTCTTGCTGTTAGAGCTAGTAATGGATGTATATATAGTGGGCTCAAATCCTAGCAGCATAGAAGACTATTTCTTTCCCACTGACTGAGCTATCTGCTATATCATTTTAAGTTCAAGTTGATGGCTGGTCTATATTTAGTTTAAAAAAAAAAAAAAGGCCTCACTAAAAATTGATCAAAGTGATCATTGAGACTCAGTACAAACAAATAATAGTTACCACATAAAATTAAAAGAGAGATCAGGATTCCAGAAGGCAAGTTAATTCAAATAGAACCATGAAATTAGTCAACCTATATGTTCTGTGCTCCCCATAGAATGTAATGTGCCTGTGAATTAGTCCTTATGCAGTGTTGCTCCTTCCAGTGGAGTCACAAGAGAAAGCTTGATCTCACTGGGCCCCTACAGGATAGAAGATCAATGATGGACTTACCAATTGGTCAAGTTGATGGGATTCCCAAATTTCAGTAGTCAAGTTTGGTGGGGGGTTGGGTGGGGGAAGTACAGACATGTCACTGTTCTTATTTGGACAGTTTAGGAAATATTAAGCACCAATTACAACTGTCCACTAGCCTAAGAACTTTGAAATACTGAACAACCAAATGATGAACATACCCACTTTTTGTAAAGCAATGCTACAATATATTGTTAGATGGCTAAGGCAAGTAAAATTTTGACTGTCCATATTCCATAGCAGTTAACTCTTATAATCTTACTTCTTAGCTGTCAATACTTTTGCTATGGTACTAAAATTAATTTACTTTTAAGTAATATAACAGAAAATGTATTTCATGGAAGGGTGATTTCACAGCTTGAGAACACAGAGCATTCAGTGTTCATCTATGCCTAGCAAGCACACTGAAGTTACTGTATGTCAGCAATGGGACACATACTTGACTTTATTTTGTTTAGCTTCTTTCTAGCCATTTCAGTTGATTTTGTTAAAGTCAACCCAAAATGGGTTTGACCTTCACAAGTATGCATATGAGTAGATTCCAATAATCTAGGCATTGAGGCATTGGCTTACTCTTCCACATGACTGACACAAGCTCCCATGCACCATACAGTCTAGTGAGACCAGTACTACTATCCTCTGTCCTTGCATTTTTCCATTTCTTTGCCCTAGCTCCTGTCTCAGGGCAAGACTTGAAAGAGATAATAATCTATTTGAAAGGAATAGATCATGGTGTCCCTATCCATTCCTTGTAGGAACTAGAAAAAGTAGGGCCTCAGTAAGTAAATTCTTGTTAAATAAACAAATGAAAGAATGAATACTGAAATTTAAGTCCAGGTACAAACTTACCTCAAAGGTGTCTTCTGTAGTAATAGAGAGATGATGATGATGATAGCTAAATAGCACTTACTGTGTGCTAGGAGCTAGTCTAAGTGTTGCATGCATATTAACTCATTTAATACTCACTTCAATCATATAAAGTGGGCACTATATTTTCCCAGTTTACAGATAAGGAAAATGAGGTGTAGAGAAATTTTATATCTTGCCCCAAGTCATCCAGCTGGTAAGCAGCAAAATTAGGATTCAAACTCACACACTTTGGTGCCACAGTCTATGCTCTTACCCACCATGATAAATCATTATGCCTTCCTAGACCTCTCTTAACACCTCCCAGATTTTGGCTTAACCTAACACTGTTGGCAATTTAAAAAAATGACTAGAATACAAGGCATGCTATCTAAGTGTCTCCTTCCTACACTGAATGGTCAGATACTTGGAGGCAAGGCCTATATCTTATTTGCCTCTGTATCCTCCAGGGTCTTGCACATTATCTAGACCTATCATAGGTCCAAAAGAAATATTTTAAGTGAACTGATTTGAAATATTAGGCTGCTCCATATGAAACTGACATTATTATAAGTCAAAATAGTTTATTGTGAATTTCATTTAGTTCGACCTGCTAGGATATAAACAATACCCACCATATCTGAAGCTAACCATACTCTTCATGAAATTTAAAGGCTTTTAAATTTGTAGCACACTGATACTTAACAGAAAAAGAATAATATCATCAGATAGTCTACTAACCTAACATTGACAAGGCCAGATAATGGCAAAGTTAGCAGTTCTTGATTTCTTCATGTAACTATTTTATTCTTCATTGTCCTCTATGGCAGGTACATAATAATGCCTTGGGGGTATATACAACACATTTTTCTATTTCTTTCTTTCTTTCTTTCTTTCTTTCTTTCTTTCTTTCTTTCTTTCTTTCTTTCTTTCTTTCTTTCTTTCTTTCTTTCTTTCTTTCTTTCTTTCTTTCTTTCTTTCTTTCTTTCTTTCTTTCTTTCTTTCTTTCTTTCTTTCTTTCTTTCTTTCTTTCTTTCTTTCCTTCCTTCCTTCCTTCCTTCTTTCTTTATTTCTTCATTATTTTTTATTTTAAAATAGTTTTTTTTTTTTTTTTTTTTTTTTAATTTTCACCCTAGTACATGCTTATTGATTTTAGAGAGAGGGAAAGGGAGGGCGATAAACATGGATGTGAGAGAGAAACATTGATTGGCTGCCACTTGCATGCACCCCAATGAGGGACTGAACCCTCAACCCTGGCATGTGAATCAAACTTGTGACCTTTTGGTTTATGGGAGGATGATCCAACCAACTGAGCCACACCAGCCAGGGCTACAATACCATTTTTAAAGGTCTCCAAATCAATAATGCGCAGTGCATCCGACATTTTATCAAGGTGACATCCAGCCCAACTTTCCAAAGCAAGTGTCCATCCATGCCTGTCTGCTTCTCTCATTCATTCATTTGTTCAGCAAACAGTTCTCAAGCATTTCTTCCAGACTGGGCTTTGAGGATACAAAGAAAATACTCAGCTTCCATTGGTGGTTTTCTGTGACTCCTAAGTGGTAATGATAGATCATGCCACAAGATGGCACTCCTAATTCTTTTTTGTATTCCCTTTCCAACATGATGAAAGACCCTATGATTTTTCAACTGTTGCAGAACAAGTAGAACCATGACCTGTTTCACAATTGATGTATCTGACTGCTCATATGAATACATTTTATGAGATAACTGTCAATGATGGTTTTCACAGGGACTTTCAAATGTTACTTTGGGAGAGGGTATATGTTATCTCATAGAGGGCATATTGCGATGTGGAGATATGGGCACCTTTTCTGATTGCTGGTCCCTAACCTGGAGGAGTACTCAGGATTAGGGAAAAGTAGGGCAGGAAGCTGCATGTAACACTGCAGGCAAGCAGTGCTCCAGTAGAATGTACAAGGAGGCCAGGGGAGCCCAGTGGGTTCCGTCACTCACCTAAAGCTTCCCAGGAAATAGATGCTCCAATTGCATCTTGCAAGCACCTCCTACTCAGTAGTCCCATCCCCACTATTTTTTATGCAGGCTGGTTGTACAGGCCCATGCATGACCTCATCTGGACTCTCTCTACCAAAGCACAGTATTGAGCAGAGTTTGGCAGATTTTGACCCAGGATTTTAATTTAAGGAAATAGCCTAAGGCTGATCAGAGTAAGTATGAAAATGATAGTAAGTCACTGAATGCTATATACCATGCCATTTGTTACTCACTTTGCTTAGCAAACATATCTCCCCTAATACTTACAAGAACCCTATGAAATATTTTTATGTACAAAACATTTACTGTAACACCTGATTCTAAGCACTTTACACTATTAATTCATTTTAATTAAGCATCATAATACTCCTATAGAGATATATGCTGTTATCTTTTTTTATGGAAAACAAAGGCACAGAGGGATTAAGACACTTGCCAGAAGTCTCACGGCTGATAAGAAGCACAACTGGGGTTCATAGCCAGGAACATCCAACTGTAGGCTCTGGCCTTGTCGGCTGCCTCTTTGTTTCACAGAAAAATAATCTGGCCTATCAGTAAAGAATTCCTCAAATTCCTGCTACCAAACCTATGAAATTACCTGAACCTTCACTTTTCCTCCTCCCCACCTCTTGCTAAAGCTGATATTCTCGTCTGTGTCATGAGTCCTTTTCTCTTAGCCTTTTGTGGGACTTCACTCTATTGACTGTCCTCTATTTGCTTTTCATTACTGCCATTTAACACATAATCGGACTTCTAGCCCAGGCAAGATGATGTAGTCATTTCTCCCTGCTCTCTCTACAAGCACAGCTATAAATTCTTGGAATAATGTGAGAAGCAAACAAAGGAGAACTCTGAAAGGTGACAAAAGAAAGGCTGACTATTTTTGGATCCCAGGACTCAAGGAACAGGCTGGTGGCAGGGTGTCCTATGACTGCTCTTACGCAAGGCAAGGTGACTCAGACCCATCATGACCTGATCCCTGGATGAATAAAAGAAGGCAGCTCAGATAGGCTTGTTTCTTCCCCAGATCAAATGGCAATCTCTCTGACAACATCAGGTGAGCCTGGTGGCAACAACTAGAGGGAATAATTGGGAGTCTGGCTAACTACAGGTGGCCAAGGTAGGCACTTTCCTTCCCCGCTGGCCCAAGACTCTCCTTCCTTACTAAGATAGACACAGTAGCCTGGCAGTCCTGGTAAGGCATATCCTGCTACAACTAGCAGGCTTAGTCCAGAAAGCGTCTTTGTCTTTGTAGACCTGCCATTCTCCCCCTTTCAGTGACATCAGGTTGCCAGGAAATACCATTTAGGGGATCCTACCCCAGCAAATACCTTGCCCCACAAGCATTTTTGTCCCCACAAAAGGGGAAAAGGAACTTGAGATTCCCTTCCTCTGCCAAGTGATATTGGGGCGGGTGGGACCCAGTCATGACAAGCAGCTTTCCCAGGAAGCCTCTTCAACCATGTGGGCCTGGGAAAACTCTGCCCCCTTAGGCAGCACCAGCAGGAACCAGTGGGAGCACTCTGTCACAGATAAACCAAGCCAACCAAAATAACACTGTAAAGGTTCTAAAAATTAAATTGCCATTGGAACCACAACCCACAGAGCACGTCAGGACCTGCATGCCAAACCTAAACAGAGTGACTGCCTACCAAAAGAAAAGATTTAAATAGGACCCCAAGTGTCCTAACATATTAGCCAAAATGTCCAGAACACAATAAAAAGTCACCTGTCATACAAAGAACCAGGGAAACCAAAACCTGAATAAAAAGTGTTAATACCAACACTGAGATGATTTTGATGTTATTATTACCTGATAAGGATTTTAAAGTAGCCATGATAGAAATGCCTGAAGAGCAATTGTAATTTCTCTTAAAATAAATGAAAAAAAGTTATGAAAAAAATTCCAGAAAATAAATAGAATCTATAAAAGAACCAAATGGAAATTATACAAATAAAGAAATCAATAGCAGAGTACAGACAACAGAGGACAGAATCAGTGAATTTGAGAATAGACCAATAGAATTCACATAATATGAACAACAAAGATTAGACTGGAAAACATAGGAACAGAACCTCAGTAAGATGCAGAACAAAAATAAAAGATCCAACATTCATATCATGGGAATCCCAAGAGAGGAGAAAGAAAGTGGAGCTAAAATTTTGTAAAGAAATAAGAGCAAAATTTTCTCACATTTGGTGAAAGATGCAGACCTACACATTCAAGAAGCTAAGTGAACTCCAAATAGGGTAAAACCAAATACATGCCAGTATACATCATAATGAAAATTCTGACAAAGAAAGACAAAGAAGAAATCTTGAAAACGGCAAAAGAGAAAGCAACACATCACCCATAGAGAAATACTAATTTGAATGACAGCAGATTTCTCATCTGAAACCATGGAGACCAGGAGGAATTAGCATAGTAGTGTTTAAGTACTGAAAGAAAACTATTTTCCCTGAGAAGAGCGGTGTAAAGAAAATGAAAACAAGCTACAGCTTGAGAGAACAGACAGGACTGGGCAAAAGTAGGTTTACTGTACCACTCTAACATCCTTTTGAGTGGATAAAGCTACAGTAATAATCATAACCTACACGTCTTTTTCCATATGAACAACTATAAACCTACTTTTACCCATCCTTGTATTTGAAAACGATGTATCTTGACAAAAATCTTCTAGATTATATAGAGTGTATAGAGAACTGCCAAAATCCATCAGTAAAAGTCAAGTGATCTAATTCAAAATAGACAAAATTCGTGAACAGACATTTCACCTCCCTGAAGAGAACATACAGATGGCAAATAAGCACATAAAAAGACATTCAAAATCATTAGCTGCCAGGAAAATGCAAATTAAAACCACAAAAAGATACAACTATACACCCACCAGAATGGTTAAAATAAAAAAAATAATAACAGAAAGTTCTGGTGATGATGTCAAGAAACAGGATCACTTATATATTGCTGGTATTGTATAAAAGTAAACTGGTGCAGCCACTCTAGAAAATGGTTTGGTAGTTTAAAAAAAAAAATTAAACACACAACTAACTACCATTTGACTCAATAACTGCACTTCAGGGCATTTATCCCAGAGAAACAAAAACCTATATTTACACAAAAGCCTATACACAAATGTTTGTAGATGTTTTAAGAATATTATATTGATTATACTATCACGATCCCTAATATTTACACAAATGTTTGTAGAAGTTTTAAGTATATTTTATTGATTATACTATTAGAGTCATCCCAATTTTTCCTCTATTGCTCCCCATCCACCCAGTACCCTGCTTGCTTCCAGCAATCCCTCCCTTAGTTCATGTCCATGGGTTGTGCATGTAAGTTCTTTGGCTTCTCCATTCCTTTACTATTCTTAACATCTCTGTGTCTATTTTGTTCCTACCAATTATGCTTCTTAGTTCCTGCACCATTTCCCCCAATTTGTAAGAACTAAAAACTGATAATAGCTCAGACGTCCTTTAATGGGCTAATGGTTAAGCAACCCTGGTATATCCATATTGTGGAACTAAGCAATAAAAAGGAATAAACTTTTGAAACAAACAATATTTGGATGAATCTCCAGGGAATTATGCTGAATGAAATAAGCCAATTCTAAAAGGTTACATACTATATGCTTCCATTCATATAGCATTAACGAAATTACAAAATTATAGAAATGAAGAACAGATTAGTGGCTACAAGTGGTTAAGGGCTCAGGAGGGTGATGAGCGTGGTTATAAAAGGGCAACATGAGGGATTCCTGTGTTGAAACTGTGCAGCCTCTTGGCAGTGGTGATGTATACACAACTTGCACAAGTGATACAATTGCACAACATGTAACATATATACACACAAGTGAGTGCAGGTGGTGCTGGGGAAATCTGGGTAGGGATGATGTAATATATCAGGGTCAATGTCGTGGCTGGGTTACTGTACTATGTTATTGCAGGATGCTACCAGTGAGGAGTACTGTGCAGGTAGTGCAACAATTTCTCTGTGTTATTTTCTTTTTTTTAAGTATATTTTATTATGTTGTTACAGTAGTTTCAATTTTTTCCCCTTTGTTCCCCTCTGCACAGTACCCCACTTCCCTCCAGCAATCCCATCCCCTGTTAGTTCATGTCCATGGGTTCTGCATATAAGTTCTTTGGCTTCACCCTTTCCTAGGTTATTCTTAACATCTCCCTGTCTGTTTTGTACCAACCGATTATGGTTCTTAGTCCCTGCACCATTTCCCCATTTCTCTCCCTCCCCGCTCCCAGCTGATAATGCTCCAAATGATCCCCAAACCTATGATTCTGTTCCTATTCTGGTTTGCTTAGTTGGATTTTGTTTTTATTTTTTAGATTCAGTTGTTGATAGTTGTGAGTTTGTTGTCATTTTAATGTTCATAGTTTTGATCTTCTTTTTCTTAAGTAAGTCCCTTTGACATCTCATATAATAATGGCTTGGTGATGATGAACTCCTTTAGCTTCACCTTGTCTGGGAAGCACTTCATATGCCTTCCATTCCAAGTGATAGCTTTGCTGGATAGAGTGAGTAATCTTGGTTGTAGGTTGCTTTTCCTCCAGAGAAGGAAAACTCTGACTCCAAAAAACCTCCGCTGCCTTGCGGCATACCTCTTCAGGGGAAAGGCTAAGGGAGTAAACCCCGACAGAAAATCCGGAGCCGGAGTCCCTAAGGCGGTTCGACGTTGTAGTCAACACCGGCAACTCCTGCGGCGCACCTGAAGCCAAGCTGTATTGACTCCGTCTTTCCCTTGGACCCTTCAGCTGCGAAGAGAGGGGGGGTCTGCTGCATGGGCAACAGCAGACCCTCCATATCACCCTGCCCAGGCTCTGTAGCTTCAGCTCCACTGGAGAGGACACTCCAGCGTCATCGCAAGATGTCGATTCAACACAGGAGGAGACAGATACCGTGTCACTCCCGAGTTGGACTGCACAGCCATTCTCGGCGGTGCAGATAGGCTCTTAAGAAGCTACACCATCGTCTCTCGAGACGGACGGCTGCCGACGACGACGACGACGACGACGAGGTTGCTTTTCCTCACATCGAATACTGCTTGCCAGTCCCTTCCTGCCTGCAAAGTGTCCTCTGAGAAATCAGCTGATAGTCCTATAGGCACCCCCCTGTAGGAAACTCTCTGCCTCTCTCTTGCTGCCCCCAGGGCTCTCTATCTTTCACCTTTGGCATCTCAATCATGATGCATCCTGGTGTGGTCCCCTCTGGGTCCAGCTCGCCTGGGACCCTCCATGCTTACCGGACCTGTATGTCCATCTCCTTCGCAAAATTTGGGAAGTTTTCCTCATTTTTTTCAATTCTTGCTTCCTCATTCTGCACTGGTTGACTGCTTTTTTTTTCTTCCTTATGTTCCAAATCATTGATTTGAACCCCAGTTTCCTTCCCTTCACCATTGGTTTTGTGTGGATTTTCCTTCATTTCACTTAGCATAGCCTTCACTTCTTCTCTTATTCATTTGTCATACTCAAGCATATCTGTAAAGCTTGTGAGCACCTTTATCACCAGTGTTTCGAATTCTACATCTGTTAGGTTGTCTATCTCCTCATTGCTTAGTTCTCCCACTAGAACCTTGAACCATTCCCCCTTTTGGGCCATACTTCTCTGTTTCCTCATCTTGAGAAGCTCCTGTGTTTGTTTGCCTCTGTGTCTTAGGTAGAGTGGTAGCACCTGTTCCGTTGTAAGGGGAGAAGCCTTATGGATCTGTCAGTACAGGGTGACCTGTTTCACCACGTTGTGGCACTATATGTGGGGGAGGTATCTGAGAGGAAACAATGCTGCCTGCCCAGCACTCGCCTCTTTTCTAGGCATCTATCCCACTTCCATACCAGACTGGCGCCCCTCTAGCTGCTGCCCTGGCCGTCGTTCCCAGAGTGGGTGGGCCTGTGGATGTTCTAGGACCATGGGAGCCCTTCAAACAAGTGGACTCTGCTGAGAGACTGGCAGTTTCTGCCTCCACCCAACCCCCGCTGGTCTGCATAGTCAGAAGCAATGAGGCTTGATTTTCCTCTGTTTTGGGATTGTGAGTTGCAAGGTCTGGTGAGGAGCTGGGAACGCTCCCCAGGTGTCCCTCCTGACTTTTTAAAACATGTGACTGCACTTTCTGCTGGCCTGCCGCCGCCGCCGCCGCCGTCACCACTGCTGCCGCCACCACACCGTGTCCTCTGCACCCCGGCTCTGCCCCTCCTACCTGTCTGAATGAGTATTTCTTCTTTATATCTTTGTTTGTTGAACTTCCATGCAATTTTATATTCTGGAACTTCTGGTTGTTTCTAGTTTTGAGGTAGTTGTATTCCTTCTTAGTTGTGGAGGGAGACATAGCATGTCTGTCTATGCCTCCATCTTGGCCTCTGTGTTATTTTCTTGCAACTGCATGTCAGTCTATGATTATCTCAATAATAATTTCAATTAAAAATAAATGTTGCTCAGTTTTTTAAAAAAGTTTTCACTTAAGGTTCCATATTCCTCTCTAGCTGCCATCTATATTTTTAGTCTCCCTTCACAGACAACTCTGACTTGTCTGTCCCAACTTCCTTATTACCTAATCAATTCCCAATCCACAATGGATCATATCATCCCATTAAAATGGCTCTTGTCAAGGCTGATGACGATCTTCTCATCATTCTATCCAATGTTAACCTTTCTACCCCTATCTTGATGTCTCATTATGTTGACTGCTCCTTCCATCTGGAAACACTCTTTTCCCCTCCTGTGTCACAAATCATTCCTTAATCTCACTTTCTTTATCTGCCTGTTTCTTTTCCTTCCAGTTCAGCTATCATGGTAAACTCATTCTGGTCATTAACTTCATGAAAACCTTCAGGGTACTTACCTCATAGTTTATCATCTACTTCATGTGTTCACTTCATTCTATCCAGATGTTAGGTTCAACTATCCACCATTCTATTCATTGTGCTGCACACAAGCTTAACTTGTTAATTTTTTCTCTTCCTCTATCACATTTGCCTTTCAAAATCCCAACTTTAGTCAGCTCTACTAGCTGTCTATGTCATCCCTGTATTTTAGCAGCTGATTATTGTCTGGGGGGAAAAAAACACAGCTGTGGTAACAAGTTTCATGTTAAAAGCATGGCCATAGTCTTCAAATGAGCCCTCTATGTTGCCTGAATATCCTATCACACTTGCTTTAATGTTCACATTCCCACTTTCCAAAACAACTATTTCACAGGTTTTCTTCCCTTTCAAATCTGGAAACCCACCCAACATCCAGCCTTTCAGTCACAGATGATGTCCTTGACTCAATTGGCAAAGCAGGAGCACTCTAGTGAACTGTCCTTCCTTCTCTCAGTGGCTAACTCCTCCACATGTGCTTGGTATTCATCCCATATCCTAGTTATTCCCTCTCTTTCTTGCATCTTAACTTTCTCCCTCTCCATCTGATTATTCCCATCAAGAAGTAAGCCCTAGGTATTGCCTATTTTTACAAAAAATTCCTCTGACCCCCACATCTCCATTCCGGATGTCACCACGTTACTCTGTTCTTCTTCAACACAAAAATCTCTTACAAGTAGTCTGTAGTCACTTCTCTGACTCTTAACCATTCTTTTTAAAAAAGATTTTATTTATTTATTTTTAGAGAGAGGTGAAGGGATTCAGAGAGTAAGAGAAGCATCGATGTGAGATACATCAGTCAGTTGCCTCTGTAACACACCCCAAACAGGGACCAAACCCACAATCCAGGCATGTGCCCTGACCAGGAATTGAATCTGCAACCTTTTGCTTTGTGGTATGGCGCCCAACCAACCAAGCCATACCAGTCAGGGCTTAACCATTGTTTTTTTTGTTTTTTTTTTTTTTTTTACTTAACTCACTCTAATCCAGCTTCTGTCTTCACCACTCTATAGACACTGCTTTTGCCTATGTCATCAATGACCTTGATGCAAACAAAGTTACTGGCCTCTTCTCTCCTCTCAATTTACTTGACTCACAGCAGGACTTGAAACAGCTGACTAGTCCATCCATTTTAAAACCTGTTCTTCCCTGGGCTTCCAGGACACTGCACTCCCTGGTTCTATTTCTATCTCGCTGGCCTCTCCTCAATCTGTTTTGCAGCCTCTTTTCCTTCTCACCCTAAGTGACCTTATTCAATCCTATAGCTTTAAATACTATCTACGTGTGTATGACTCTCAAGCTTACATTTCTACTCATACATCCAGCTGCGTACTTGACATCTCCACTTGAATGTCTAATAGGTACCTGAAAACTAATGTGGTCAGATCAAAACTCAAGATTCTTCCTGCAAAAATCTTCTCCCCCAGCCATTTCCAGTTGCTCACATAAAAATTAGGATGGAGTCCATTCTTTTTCTCAGCTCATGATCAATTCTTCCACAATCCTTCTTGTTCTACCTCCAAAAATGTATCCTGATTCTGCCTACTTCTATCTGTCACTGCTATAACCATTCCTGATCTGACCCAAAGCAATCACTCCTGATGTTTTATTAGCTTCTGTAACTCCCTACCATCCATTCTCCACTCAGCACCAGAGTCATCTTTTTAAGAAAAAAAAAATCAAATAATTCATTTATCTCTTAAACTATTCTAGGGACTACCCATCAGACTTAGAATTTAAATCCAAACTACTTTTCCTACTTATTTTTCCAGCCCATCCTATGGGAAAAGCCAGGGAGAGATTTCAGTCTTCGTTTTCCGGGGGGGGGGGGGGGACGACGGGGAAGGGATCAAGGGAACGAACGTGGAAATACCCACTCTGTATTTGCCCCTGGAGGAGGAGACTGTTTTATTTGCAGGAAATTAAAATCTCTTGGCAATTCTTTCCCAAGCATGGGTCAATCTATCTGTAAATCTGAGCCTTCCTGGGGACTATTTTCCTGAGAACTTCCTGCTTGCAAGAGTATGTTAGAATTTCTCCACCCATGTTTTTACCTCACCCCCTACTGTCTTTCTCACCACCTATCCAAATGCCACCATCATTCACTACCAAAGGAAAGGCAATGAAACCTTGGCCTTCTATCTTGTGGTCCAGCTCGATCTGCCACGAATTAGCTATGCAACCCTGCACAGGCTACATAACCCCTCTGAGCCATAATGTTGTTGCAATCACCCCTGTTAACAGTAAGGATTCCATAATCAACTGTTGGTTTTCAAGTCACGATACATGACCAATTATATTAGCACCAGGCCAAAGGGAGGAAAAAATAAACAAACAAGGAGAGGAAAAAACCAAATATTGGGCATTTCACTTTTTTTCTTGGAAACCCTTTATGGTTCACCAGAGCTTTGATCTTTCTTTTGTGAGACAGAGAAATGGCCAACATCTGCCTACTTATTAGATTACAATTGGCAACAGTTCTAGATTATTTCTTTACAGTGATAGGTCTTCCTTGACTTTTCAAAGGAGATTTATCCTCGTTATCTACAGTGCAAAATGTTTTTAAAAGAAATTAAATGAGGAACGACGAATTGATCTTTGAATTAGTGGTTAATCAGCCAGATGGGGCTGCAGAAGCTCAGGGAAGCACCGACTCTGGCGGCCTAGATTGGCCTCCCAGAGAAAGTGGGCTGGGCAAACCCAAACTGCCCGCCCAATGCCCAAGCTTGAGTCCTGCCAGCCTTCCTGCCTCCACATGCTATGTCCCCACCTCCATCCTGTCCATTCATCTGCTCCTGGTGAATCTGCCTCAGAAACACCCCCCAGCTAAGTCCAGGTCCAAATGGCCAGCCCTTTCTCTCTTCATCTTCACCCACCTTATGCCTTCTGTGTCTTTGCACTCTATGACTTTGTCCTCTGCCTTTGGTAAAATCCTTTCCTCTAATAACCTGACTTCATTATCATTCATCTTCTCCGATGCAACTGAAGTGGCCCCTCCCCTGGGAAGTGCTACCGCCAGCTTTGCAAGGCACAGAATGGCTTTCCTCCCCTGCAGTCCCCCAGCACTCTGCCCATACCCTTCCCAAAACACACAACAGTGTATTACAATAACTTTTAGGGTTCACAGATTAAGGCTGAATCTTTGAGTCTTCTTTATCTGGGTATTGCCAGCACCTGGCATAACGCTGGTGCATTTTCAAGGTATTTAGTTAATGTCTATTGACAAAATGAGCACAAGAATGGGTCCTCAGAACTTGGATCTGCCCATTCAGGGAACAAAACTTGTACTTCCTTGACCCAATGCCTAGTATGATGGCAATGTCTGCCTTTTGTATGTCAATCTGTTAATTGGCTGCTTTTTTTTTAGGGAAGTCCCCTTCCTCTACCATCCATTGTGCTATTGCATTTGAACTGACGTTGGGAGACTGAGCTGGTGTGTTGTATTAAACTGCAATCAAAGGAAGCAACAAGGCTAATGTGCACTCCTCAATTATTGTCCTAGAAGTCTTCCTCAGTGGTCTGAATTGTAATATCTTGATGTCTGCAGCAACACTTTTAATTTCTGTACAATGCAAGATATTTATGAACAGTCAAGCTGGCTTTGTCACTCTAATGACCCTAATTGGAATTTGCCAGTAAAACAAAAAGGAAAACTCCATGAGCATTCAGCCAGAAAAGTGAAATGCAATTAAGAAGGGTTCATTTGTCAGTTGTCTACATTTCTCAACTTATCCCCAGGACATTTTTAATATCTATAAATTTTGACAGGAAAGTTTTGATCTGTGGTCTTCATAATAAAATGTTCACCACAGTTAAAATGGTTGCTCATTAAAACTTAATTCACCTCCAGCTTCTTTGTTCCTTTCAAAATTCACATTTACACAATTTCATCCAAAAGTTAAGATGACTTGACTATATCCCAAGCAATTAATTTTCAGGGGCATAAGTTGAGTAGTGTTTCTAGTTTCTCACGACAATATCTTCTTTCCTCTTCTAACTTCAGCTTTCTCTGTTGCAGGACCTAGATACATCTGCATTACTCCACAGCATGTGGCACAATGTCTGGCATAGATTCAGACATTTGAACTTGTAGCTAATGATGACAACAGCAATAATAATAAATTTAATAAATATGCATTGACACCAACTACATTTTCTGCACATTTTATTATTAAATTCTAACATCTCTGCAAGGTAAGAGGTATTATCCTTATTCTGTGGATAAGGAAACTGAGGTGTAGAGTGTCTTGCCCAAATTACATGGTTAATGGTAGCAGAGACAGGCAACAAGCCCATGTTTCACTGGGTCCAAGGGCAAATGGATTTCTTCATCTCATTTCTGTTTTGCAGTGAGTATATTGAGTCCTAGAGAGGTTAAAGTAACTTTCCCAAGGTCATATCACCAGGAAGTATTAGAGTAACTTGTAGCCCAGCTCTGTCAGACTAAGTTCATGCTCTCTCTCATAAACTACCCTGTTTCCATGAACTAATAGACCACATTGACATGAAACTGATCTAATGGGATGTTAGGAGAGTCTGTAGAATTGAGGGCATGATAGGTGAAGGGTGATATTTTAAAAGGTGGCAGTGCAGGGTAACCACAACCTTATCTTCATATTTCTAGTGGTTTAATTTTGCACTGGACAGCTTGATTCCCTGTGGTTCAGAGCATCATTGGGGAGCATTGAGTCCCCTGTAGTGGGTTAAATCGTGATTCCCCCAAAATATGTGTCCACATCCTAATCCCCAGAACCTGTAAATCTTGCCATATTTGGGAAAAAAGGTCTTTGCATACATGATTAAATTAAGGATCTTGAAATGAGATCTTCCTGCATTATCTGGGTAGGCCCTAAACCCAATTACAAATATCCTTATAAAAGAAAGGTAAAGGGATATTCAAGACAGGCAAAAGGAGAGAAAACACAGAAGAGGAGGTGATATGAAGACGGAGGCAGAGATTGAAATGATGCATGTACAAGCCAAGGAACACTAAGGGATCCCTGGAGCCACCGAAAGAGGTAAGGAACACATTCTTCCCTAGAGCCTCTGGAGGGAGCGATGCCATGCCAACAACATGATTTTGGATTCCTAGACTCAAGGTAAGTGAGAGAATAAAATGTAGTTGTTTTAAGCCACCAAGTCTGTGGTAATTTGTCATGGCTTCCTCAAGAAAGTAATACATACCATGAGTGTGGTTTGAGGTATGTACGTCTATCTGCAGACACACAAAAGGAGAGTTCTGTCTACCCTTAGGTTTGAGTAGTTTGATTATGACAAACCCTCAACCAGGAAATCTAAGGTGCTTAGAACGTAGGCCAAGGGTCTTGCACTGTAAGACACTGGGAGTAAGTGGATGGCAATCAGGACCTAGAAAAGGGTCTATGACCAGAAACAGCTGGGCTAATATGTGCGACAGGAAAATCTGTAGACATAAATGTAAGGATTCTAACTAGGAATCAATACCACACCAGATACGTAAGCTTATACGCATGAGGACTTAAGCTAGGCTTCAGTTATGACAATTTACCCTGCCTTTAACTTCATCTGAGGTTGAACAATGTGGAGAAATGGGCACATACATTAGTCTAAAACCTTGAGTTTGCATTCTGGCTCTGTCTAAGGTCATGTAGTCATTGAGCTGACATGGCTATAAAGTTTCACAGTTTTCTTTTAATCTATGAAATTAAGACAATGGCAGGAACTCTGTCATTGAGATGTCAGGGTTAAATTCAATATTACAAGTTTAAGTGTAATATCACTCACACAAAATAAGAGCTTACAACATGGCAGTTGTTCTATTCAGTCATGAGGCCTCAGTCAGCAGCTCTATCATTGCCATTCTATCTTGGGCTGGTTCAGGAGTCAGGAGCAGGCTCTATTCTCATGCCCTATGCTATAACCCAAGGGGAAGATGGCTGAGAGAAACAGCCTCTTCTGCCTCCTGGACCCACTTCTCAAAGTGGGACAGTGGTGAAAGCCCATGCAGTTCATAGTCTGGGAAAGACGTGATTGATGGCTTCTCACTTTAGCTGCTAATTGTTTCTCAGATCTTACAGTAAAATTGCGTGGATGAGTGATGTGACTATTTCCAACCATTATTTTTTTGTAACTTAAGATAAAATTTAGTACAGTTATGAAATAAGTGATCCATAAGGATTATTTTTTAGATGAAGTCAACAAAACAATACAAGCTTCCATCACAGTTAATGGACTAGATTTTGTCATGATATTCAGTGATGGTATCCACTTGAGTGGCTGGAAAAATTGGTGACACAAGGGACATGGCATTTGGAATGAGCACTTTCTACAAAGTCACAATTCATTTACATTGTGACATCAAATGACTCAATTCATTTTTGTCTGCTCCACTCCACTCACAGGCCTTACCTGCAGTCTAAGCTGTCAGATCTTTTCAGAATTGTTACAAGTAATATCTGTGAGCATGATGGGTAGTCCTTTTTATTCCTACTGTTCAGTGTTCTTGCACTCTGGGATTCTAATAACTGAGAAAGCTCTTGGAACTTCTTATGTAATCATAGGGAATCTCAGAGGTGATAAAAATGACCTACTATTGTCCCAAAGGCAATAATTTTGTTTTTAAAAATTCTCCAGGGAAAAAAGAGGTCGGGATGAAGTGAACAAAATTTGGCATACTTTTAACAGCCTCTATTACTGTTACTAAATCACAGGTTAACTCTTGCTTTAGAATGTCAAGTCATTTAAAAGAAAAAAAAACATAATTATAAACTCCAGCCAGAAATAATAAAATGTATGTGTTTGTCCTTAACTGAAGAGTTATTTTGACATTTTGTGCTGTGCCTGACATCTTAAGAGTTTCTCCACAGAAGTACACAAGAAGCCAAACTCAGAGAATCCAAGCCAGGTTTTATTCATTCTGTTGGGAATTTTCTTTACAACTGCAAACATTGGGTATAAGAGGGGTCAAGTTATTCCCTCAAAAAGCTAAACTATAGGTGGAGAGGAGCCAAATTAATTAACTCCTACATGTGTTTAAGTTATTTATAAATCTGAGAAATAAGCACAACCTGGATTTCCAAGTGCCTCTAGCTAACATACATAACTTTTTTTTTTTTTGCTGGAAGTTTTTAAAATCATTTTTAATTGTTATTCTATTACAGTTATCCCAATTTTCCCCTTTTGCCCTCCTCTTCCCACCCCCACAGTTAATTCCCATAATTCCCACACTGTTGTCCATAATTAGTCCCTTCCCCTTCTTTCCACCATTATCCCCCCCTCCCCCCCTACCTCTGGTCACTGTCAGTCTGTTTCTTGTATCCATGCCTATGGTTTTATTTTGTTTATTAGTTTATGTAACTCTTTATTGACCGGTTAAAGGTATTTGGATTCTCACTTCCACACTGGAGAAATTTTGGTTTGGCTATGTCAGTTCCTCCATCCTCACTTAATTCTTCACACAATATAATCTGAAAAAGATGCCTACAGTCCTAAAATAAAGACAATAAATCTATTCTAGGTTTTACCATGAGTTATTCCTGTGGGCAAGTGACAGACCTACTCTCAATCATCAAATCAATCCACATTGAATGGCTGTCATGGATTCTTGGCAGATAACACATGAACAGCAGGTCTGGGCAGGTGAGCCTCAGGGCCTCTATGTTGTAAGACATTACACATGTTGTAAGACTCATGTTTGGAAACACAAAACTCATGTTGTGAAGACAATGATTTTGGAAGTAATTCCTTTCATTGACAATATGGCACACATAATGGTACCATTCCAGTTGAGTTCAGAAAGCCCTTGCATAGGCAAGAAGAACTATAGGACTGGACTAGGCCAGATGAGTCTGGAGAAGTGAACCCTAAGTATTAAATATAATTTATTGTCCAAATAAGGACTTTTTTAGGATGAAATGAGGAACTATTAATAATTACATTAAGATCTAGCTATAAGGCAGCAGAGGGCACTGCTAATATTATAACTTATACTGGCAACAAAAAGATAACATTTTACACAATGCCTGTCATGTAGTAAAGTTCAATAAAGGCTTGTTGAATGAATAAATTAATAAAGTAAAAATTGTATTGCTTTACTTCTCCAAAGTCTTTCAGTTACAAATCACTGAGGTTGGTATACCATTATTAAGGACATGGTGGTGGATTCAGTTGTGTTATAATAAAGGGAGAGAACAGAGCTCCATCCACCAAATCCAATGGTTTTGTCTCAGCTCACACCCTCCTTGATCTTTTGAAGTATCTAATATTATTGGCCAATCCCTCTATTACCTTGGTTTTCATGACATTTTGCTATCCTGGCTCTTCTTACTTTTCTGACCACTGCTTCCTGACTTTTCCTAGTTTCTCTGCCTTTTCCCCCTCTGTGCTAAAACCAGGTACTCACAAGGGATCCATCTTTGACATCTTGTCTTATCTTTCTACATCTACTCCAATGTACTACTCACACAATTCTCAAATTTTGGCCTCCTTCCAAAGCATCCATTCTTCAATGCAATTTTCCATCTGCACCTCAGACTCATAATCTTTGAAACAGAACTCAACATCTTAAACAAAATCTTTCTTCTGATTTCTTTTTGTGAAGGGCACCTCTAGTTGTCAAGGAACCAAGGCTTGAAAGGCCAGGCTCATCATTTTTTCCCTTCCCTCTCTCTGGGACACATCCTAGACAACACCAAGTTCTCCTGGACCATTTTGCCCAATCACTCCTACCATTTGTCCAACTCTAATGGCAATCACCTTGGTTCAGGCCCACCATTTCTTTCTTGCTATAGTTTATCGACCTCCTCAGTATCCCTCCTGCCTTCATTTCTAGCTTCCCCGTTCAAATCACTAGGATCTGAAGTTTCCTCTGTTTGGATGTCAAGGCATCACCTACCTTAGCTACCTAATTGCTACTCCTGGGTGGGGCTGAGCGGTGACTCAGAGGCCATCTAAGCACTAGGTAAAGAATATGAGTAGAAATCTCTAAAATCCCTTTGAATAGCTAGAAGGGCAAGTAGGAGATAGGCTCCTGGAATTTGAACATCCAGACTGCTGAGGTGGAGGCTTCCTCATATTCATTAGAGCTTATTTTGTTCATCTCTAAAATGGGATACTCTGTTGCACATTCCTGTTGTCCTGGGTGGGGGTCTTGGCAGTTCAGACTGAACCTTCAGAATTTCCACCTCCAGAGCCTACTGAGGGAGACCCAAATGAGCAGCACCTGTAGAACCCATTTTGGAGGCCAACTTTCTACATGGTACTTGAGCCCCAGCATGTGAGTTGTAAGGCTAAGTTATGAAACTGGTAAGATAGTGCCTCAGTTATCTAAAGATGCCACTGTTGGGAATCTTCTGGCCACTAGAGTCATGTATTTGCATATCCTTCCTGACTGGTTGATGATGTTTTGGTCTAGAGTCCTGGCAAAGCCTTCCTCTCATGCTTACAATCCCAGCGTTTCAGAAAACTGGCAATAGCACAGTTGTCACAGAAGCAGAACTCTGCAGCTACATTTGCTTCCTCTGCAGCAGAGTTAGTCTTTTGATTTGATGCCAGATTGGGTGACAGCACTGAGTCAAATTTGGGAACTGAGAAGCAAATGAAGACAACAAAAGCCGTACTCTGAAATACAGTGCCCACATGGGTACAATCAGTCCTACCATTTCTGCCTGAGCTCCAGAAAAGAGCCAGTTCTCCAGGTGACCCTCTGAAGACAGGCATACATTACCACATTTAGACTGAATGTGCTTTTAAAAACCTGACACACTTTGCTCCCACAGAATTTGAAATTTCCTCCTCATTCACTTAAAATATCTTGAGCTCCCTAACAAGGAAAGAGTTGAAGCTAAATGGCAAACACTCTACTTCTAATTTATCCTATCATACCCCTTTCATTGGTTTATTAGAACCATTCACTTTACTGTTGTGGACAGCTAGATTCTTCAAAAGTGGCATTACATTTTCTCAAAAAGCTTTCCATCTCATTGTCACAGCTCCTCCTACCACCATCATTATCTGTCATATATCACCTGTGCCTGGCTGGTGCAATCCATGGTGGACCTGAAAGTGTCACACAGAAACCTGGATTCCTATTTTCAGTATACACCTATATGCACAATCATTAATTGGATCCAATAACACCTGTCCATTGATGATTTTTACCATAATTCTTGATCACTTATTAGTCCAAAATTATTTATGTGCCTGTGGGATATGTACACACACACACACACACACACACGCACACACACTTAAGACCACATACATTATCAAGATCTCTATGGTTCATAAGAATAGAATCATTGACACAATATATCACTCTACCTATATACTTCATGTTATTTTCTGCATTGTCAATTTGACTTTGGTTCTTTTGCATACACACATCCTATTTTTAAAAGGCTTCTTTGCAATTCAACTCTACCATATGTAAGTATATCAGAAGAAACAGTTCAATTCATTCTTGCTTTGTGCTATACTGTGGTAAGTTTTGAAACAGGTGTCTTCCCCAATGAACTATATTCAAATAATTTTATCCCTGAAAATAGTCTATAAGCTGTATCTTTGTGGCTCCAGTATGGAACACAGTGGGTTCTCAATAAATAGCTGTGAATGAATGCATAGATTAATGAAAAAATATCCTTAAATAACAGTGCTGTTTTCCAAAATACAGTTTTAATTATTTAATTCTATAGCAAAAGTATATATATGAGATCTATCTGGAAAAAGTCCTGCCACTGTTAATATAATGACAATGGTTTGTGCAGCATTGATGTAACTTGGCAGCCAAGGAGAGTGGACTGTAATGCGCATGCATGAACAATGATGACTTCACTGTACTAGTCAGTGGGGGAGTAGAAGCTCTTGGGTGAGCATGTGTACTGTGTGGCTGTCACATTCAAAATGACTGAGGAAGTATAGCAATAAATCTGCATCACATTTTACGTTAAGCTTGAACATTCCCCCATGGAAATTATTTGGATGATTCAGAAGGCTGCAGCTCTGGGCAACTGGTGATTGGCAGCTTCATTATGACAGCATGCCCACTTATGCATCATGTCTCATGCTGATTTTTTTTGTGAAACATCAAATTACCCAAGTGACTCAGCCTCCCTATAGCCTAGATTTGAAACTCTGAAACTTCTGTTTTTTTTCCCAAAACTAAAATCACCTTTGAAAGGGAAGACATTTCAGACTGTCAATGAGATTCAGGAAAATAGGATGGGGCAGCTGATGGCAATTGGGAGAACTGTGTGAGGTCCCAAGGTGCCTACCTTGAAGGGGACTGAGGTGTTATTGTCCTGTGTACAATGTTACTTGTATCTTTTATCTTCTTCAATAAATATCTGGATACCTTCTTGACAGAGTTCATACTTCTCCATGCCCATCTTATTCTAGTAGTTTTGTTGTTATTGTTGAAAGATTTAAATCCTCACATCTTTCTTGCTATACAATCTACCCAATAATTATAATAAATATGTTGACCAGCAGTAAGAAAACAGTTATAAAAAAACCCATTTTAACAAAAGGATCTAGTGAAAATAGAAGTTTGAATATATTATGTATACTGTATAGGACAATGAATCTCATACTTTATGTAAATGAAACCATATGTAAAACTTAAAATACAAAATAATTAAAAGCAGAGATGGTATGCATGGGGAGGTGGCCTTTAGCTCCACCCTGAATATGTCTGTCCCTTAATTGCATCATCTCTCTCCTTGTACTTCACAACTCAGAACCCATAGGGTTCCCAAAAGCAGTTTGAAAACTACCACTCTAGCAATGCACTTCAGCAAGGCTAGAGAAGGGAAGCTGGGTTCTATCTCCGGGTGGGGATTTGAGGACATGAATTTGGCACTGGACAATGTAGATGGACTTGGAAGAATGTATCACAAGGTAAAATATACAAGAGCTACAATCATGTTGGTGGCTTCCTAGAATAGCACAGCCTGTGCCCCTGTTGGTGGCAGCTGCTTTAACAGAAACATACAACCTGCTGTCTATATTCAGAGTGCACTGTCAAAACTTCCAAGTGCCGTAAGTGCTCCCCACCATGTACTCTCCCACATGCACATCTGTATTTCCTTCCACAGCTTCTTCACTTGAGAAACTGAGTTAGAACTACTCTGAGAGAACTACTCTGCAACCTAGTGCAAGAAGAGGATGCAGTCCCAGGAGGAGATGATTAGCTCTAATGCTATAGATAGTCCATACAGGGCACAAATGTTTGAGATTCACTGAAAGTCATGTGCCCTGTAGCATTCCACTATCCACATCCCTTAACCATGAGCAGACACTATTCCAAAATGGGGGCATTTCCATGCCCAAACAAAGTGGATCACAGCACCCAAGTCATGCTCAGGAAATATCCAAGTCATCAGGTTAAGCTATACTTAAGCACACTCTCATAAAAAACTAAGGTCATGTAGTATTTTTTTCAGAGATTTGAATGCTTGCATCCTTCCTCTCTCCCTGGGCATAGCCTTCAAGGTCCAGAACAAATGCTATCTCTTACAGGAAGCCTTCTTTACTAAAGTCTTCAGTGATCTCTCTTCTTGGGCCCTCATTTGGACTTATCTTTTCTAGCACATCTTTCTTTAATTGCTTACTTTTGTTTCTTGAATTTTTATAAAATGGTTTCTTATCTCCCAAACTAGACTGGACACACCTTCAGCAGAGACTACATAATATGTAGTAATGAACCACTTACCTCTAGCTCAGACTACTAAACATCAATCATATAGGCAAAAGCTGTGAACAATTAATATATCCAATGTTGACTTAGCTCTTTATTTCCACATTCATAAAGCCAATTGCATATGGAATATCTTCATATCAATGTTTAGTAGACGTCTCAAAATTGACATGATCATAAAATGACTCTAGATTTCCAATCCCACCACCATTCCCTTCTGATTTTTCTCAATGTTCCCTATCTCAGTAAATGGTAGCATTTGAGTTTTTCAACCTCAAATCTAAAGTTCATCTTTCATTGTTGGCTCTCCCTCATATCCTACATCCAATCCATCAACAAATCTCATTTATTGTACCTATAAAATATATTCTAAATCTAACCACTTTTCATGATCCCCATTATCACTCGAGTCTAGCACTGATCACCATTGTCTTCTGCTTATACTGTGTCAACATCCTCCTGATTGAGCTCTCAATTTGTGCTGTTGCCACCATTATAGCCCATTTTCCCATTCACATTCTCTCATTCCATAACCCCTATCACCACCTCTTCTCCCTTCCACACAAACTCTGGTCAACTGAAACTTTACTAGGAAATAGGAGAACCAAGAGATGCCCTCTTGTTGCTTTCCTGTTGCTTCTTCTTTAGTATTGCTGAGATCCTGAGACCTATTTATCAAAAGAGCACCCAGTTTTCTCTCATCCTTTTCTCCAATATCTCCTGCTCTTTCAACAGTTCCTCATACCAGATGCTTTCTTGACCCCTTTACATCTCTGGGTGTTCTCCTCCAGATTCTCCCTAGTTTGTCCATGTTTCCCTTAATTAATGATCCTTTATCACAAATGAAGATAATGCTACCAACAGGTTGCTCCAAACAAAGCAGTGCACTGCTTGCTTTAATCTGGTTACCACAATTGTTTTAATGAAGCTTGGGTGAATATATTATTTTAACAGCTGCTAAGTAGAAAGCATAAGTTCTTGTTAAGTGTATGGTACCATCTAGATACCTCCTGCAGATATCAAAAGCACCGCAGCTGAAGCAGTTTCTCCTTGACTTTTATCTATGCAATTCTACTTGTGAACCTCAGTCTAGAATTTTATCCAGTTGTGGAGATTGTGCTGATAATTATAGACTGTTAAAATATTTTTGATCTTGATTATTATCAGTCATCACTATTATCCCTTCCAACTATTCTCTTTGGTTTTGATAACCCAATTTCTGCCTTCAGTGAAGCCCATTATGAGACAAAATGAATGAATGAGTAAAGAGTAGAGTAGGACATTTTCACCTTGGAGTATAATTGGAACAGGTTTGGAACAAATCTTTTTTTACTTGTTATATATGTGAATGAAATAAACATTATATTTCTCATGTTCTGAAAAACTTCAGTAGTCCAAATAAAAATCTAATTTTCTCAAAGTGTTTTCCACTCAAAAAAGACACAGAAGTGGACTTGAAGAAATGAAAAGACATTCTTTGTTCTTTGATAGGATGAATCAACAGTATAACGAGTTCACTTCATTTAGAAACTTAATTATACAAATTTATATAAGCCCGATTAAAATTTCAACAAGACTTTTATAGAGTTAGACAAATTGTCACTAAATCTCATGTAAAAAAATAACAGCCATGGAAACACAAAAATAAAACACTGTGAACAGGTACTAACCCTATTAGACAATAAAACATACTATAAAGCCTCTATAATGAATGGATGTGGTACTAACACATCAATATATACCAGTGAAAAAGGACAGAAAGTTGAAAAATAGACCCAAGTAAATACAAAACTTCAGTATATAATAAAGATGGATATCTTGAATAACTAAAGCAAAGATAGACATTTTTAATAAATGGTAATGGGACAAAGTTTAGCCATTTAGAAGAAGAGAAATTAGATCTGCAGCTCACATTATACATAAGAAAAAGTTCCAAATGGATCGAGGATTTAAACATAAAGTGAAACAACCATACAAGCATTAGAATAAAATATAGGTGAGTTCCTCTTTAAGCTTGGTGTAGTAAGAGGTCTTGTAACTAGAACTCTAAATCCAGATACAATAAAACAAATAATTGTTAATCTTACCACATAACAATAATTTTAAAATAATGCATGTCAATAAATACCATAAACAAAAAGATAACTGGCAAACCAGGACAAATATCCAGAGCATGTATGGCAGATAAATGGCTATCTCTAATATATAAATAATTCTTAAAATTTCAAGGAAAACACAAATCCCAGATAGAAAAATGGCCCAAAATACAAATAGGTATCTCACAAAAAAGACCACAGTGACCTTTAAGCTTATGGGAAGAAGCACCCTCACTCATAATAAAGGATGTGCAAGTTAAAACTACATTAAGAATCCATATCTCACCTATAAGTCTGGCAAAAATGTTAAAGTATAACATTGTGCAGGTGAGGCTTTGGAGAAACAGGCACTCTCATATAGTGCTGGAAATATAAACTGGTACAGACAACCCTTCTGAAGGGACTTTGATATTAACCAAATTATGTATGTACTTATCTCTTGACTCAGCAATCCTTCTTACCAGGATTTATTCTGAACATACATCTCCAACAATATGAACACCCATAAGCATAAGGTTATTGACTGCAGCATTTTAATTACAAAAATATAGGAAACTGTGTACTATAGCATAGTGTTCTTGTGACTTTACTGGAAGTCCGAAATTGTGTGAAAATTAAAATTCAAAGAAAAAATATTAATGTTCTTTCCTTTAAGAATACCTTCATGAGTTTATCAGAAGAATTTTCAGGACTCCCATTGTCATAGTATCCATCTCACATCACATTTTCAAAATAATTAGGGAGTCAAGGATTTGAATATATAAATGAACAACAGAATATTCAACAAATCATTAATCACACTGTTGTAGTACTCTCCAGACTGGTAACAGATTCTAGAAGAAGTCAGTCAATCAGTCAACACATTTAGTTGGAGAAATTCTACTTTGTGGAGAGTGCCCCAGAACATCCTGCATGATATAAAGGTAAAAGGGATCAAGGTGGTTCTGCTTATTCTTCTGTCTCCCTGAAAACCAGTTACTGAGCACCCTTGAGTCCTGTTTTCTGGATTTAGGCATACTTCAGGGTGGTAAAAACATGTCTGTGTGGGAAGGGGAGGCAGGTCCCAAGTCTTTATTTCCTCAAGTTTTCTATGGATCAAAATCATCAGCCTGGTCCAGATAAAGGGTCAGAACATGCTTCATTTGAAATTCAAACAGTAACATGAAGATCAGCGGTTCTTAATCCCTTTTAAAATGCAATGGCCACCTATGGATCTCTCACATTCTTTTCTGCATAAAATGGCAGGCTAAATTTTATAAAACGTTGCTACTTCTTATCAAACAGTATATATTTTAGGCTTTGAGGGCCATATGGTCTCTGTTACAACTACTCAGTTCTGCTTAGTAGTACAAAAGTATTCATAGAAAACATGAATGTACACATGAGTGTGGCTGCATTCCCATAACATCTTATTTAGCAAAAGAGATTCTGGGTGGGATTTGGCCTAAGGGCTATAATTTGCTGACCCCTTGTCTATGACATGCAGGACAGAGGCCATGTCCTAAGTTTTAATATCCCTGGTTCTAGCACAGTACCAGGAATTCTCAAAGATACTCCATAACCAGTTGTTGAATGAGTACATCTTTAACCACAGGGTCAGATTGTGTGGTTATGCCTGGGAATTCCAGCATATCTTATTCTGTGCAGTGTGAAGTATAGAAACAATCTTAATCATAATTGTAATTGAATTATTAATATCTGAATAACTTCTACAATATTCCCACTAAATTACTGTCCATTTCTGCTTGAATACAGAAATTCCCCAACTCCTGAGGTATCCCAATTCATTTTAGAAAGGCCGTGCCTAATTGAAATAATTTCTTATATTGAGTCAAAATCTGCCTCTTCTCATTGGTCCTGGCACCTCCTAATCATACTTCTCAAAATCATAAACTGTTGGCCAGAGAAAACAGTACATTTCACCTAGTTCAGGTTTCTCATTTTACAGATAAGAAATGAAGTCTCTGGGAGATCTAGAGAGTTGCACACAGAAGCCGGGCCTGTCAGAAGCCAAACTCTGAAATACGCAATTTGGTGTGTGCTGGCATCTCTGCCTGGGTTCCCTACAGGTTTGGTACTACCAAATCAACTTGGGTTTACTTCTGGAGTAAAGTTTCATTTTCTTTCCTATTCTATCAGCACAGATAACTTTATTAAAATGTATCTTAAAATAAAATGGGTGTATAATTGTTTACATCCAGCCAGAAACATAAATTGGGATGTAGTTAGTATAAGGAGTACTGGAATAGGAGCCAAGAAATCACAGTATTGTATTTACCACTCACTTAGCTAAAGTAATGCAGGCAAGTTGCTCAACTTCTTAGGTTAAATTAGGGGATTTCTCTGGCCCCTTCTAGCTCTAGAATTTAAACCTTCAAATGAAAAAGGTAGGATATTTCAAAGTGTAGCATGTGTACTCCCCCACTCCTCCAAAGCCTAATTTCTTTCATCTTAGAAAATAATACAGCTTCTATAGTGAAGGCCATGGGCTCCCGAGACTTGGGTTCAAATTCTGGATTTACCACTTGCTTGCTATATGACCTGGGTATAGGACATTTAATCTTTTTGAGGTTTAGTATCCTTGCCTGTAAAATGAAGATAATAGTACCTATCTCACAGGGTTATTATGAGGACAAGAGATGATAAGCAGAATCATCTAACCTAAAAATTCTGAGAAAAAAATAAGCTAGAAACCTAACCTGTAAGACTGGGTGTGGATAATGAATTATACTAGCCATTATCAAAGCAAAAGTCCATCTATAATGAAAGTTCCCAATGGCAGCCCCTTCACCTTTTACCTCATGTCATAAAGCTTCCAGACCTCTGTACATGATCTCTAGCTTCTCACCCTTCAAGTTCCTCATTCATAAAGGTATGGCTCAAGTGTGGACACCATCTCCAACTTTGTCTTTCAGAATTTTAGTTTTAAAACTCATTGAAGTGATGGCCAAGTGGTCTCTTGCTGTTAGTACTCAATCATGACGGGATTATTGATGGCCAAAAATTTCTTCCCTCAAACAGAAAACTTTTATCAATGGAGGCTAACTCTAAGCAATATTTAAAACTGGTGCTTATAAAGCCTTTTTCTCCATTCTCTGGAGGAAAAACACTTGCTTTTATTTTGGGAAAATCTACCTTATGTTAATAATACTCATTATGAAACTGCATATTGTATTCACATACTTCAAGCAATAACTTGAAGATGGGATATTGTAATTTATACTAAAGAGTCAGAAAATAACACTAACAAGTTATCCAAAGTAACCATTTAGGCCAAAGATCAAGCTGAGACTTGAATTCACAGCCCCTGCCACTTCTGTGAGTTGAAGGCACTCAAGTTCTCAGGATTTAATAAATTTGTGTCCTTGGGAAACAAGTAAAATCAAATAAACATAAATTATAGGTGGTGCATAGTATTAAAAAATGAAGTGGTAAAAGAAAATCGTTTTATTCAAGCAAACAGTTATCAAGTGACAATAAGATATAGTAAAGAATTCTAAAGAATAGCAAAAAGGATTTTCTGTCCTCAAAAATTTTATTAATAACAGATAAAAACATCAACTTTCATTTAACTCATCAGTCCAATTTCATTCATTTTATCTGTTGTTCAACTCCACAAACATTTATCGACAACTTGTCATGTGGCCAGTGCTGTGCTAGGCACTGCAGATAGATAAGATACAACCTCCATCACCTAAGACAGAGGTAGGTGAATCTTTCCTTTAAAAGGCCAGAAAATAAGTATTTTAGCCTTTGTGGGTCATTCAGTCTCTGTTGTAACTATTCATCTCTGCCACTGGAGCATAAACAGAGCAATAGACAATATGCAGATGATGAATGAGCATGGCTGTATTCCAGTAAGACTTTATTTAGTAAGACACACAATTTGGCTGTGGGTCTGTAGTCTGCTGACCCCTGCTCTGGGCTCCAGATGAGTTCATGAGCCAGATCAACTCACATCTGAAGATAGTATAATGGGAAAAGTGTATTGCTTGAGATATAAATGAGGACATTAATGTTGCTTAGCAGCAGGGCTAGTGGAAGCCTTCTTATAGGAAATGACATTTAATTTAGGCCCGAAGAGAGTAGCATTTGGACAAACATAATGCATGTGAATTTGGGAGAGTCGATTGTGCATGATGCTTTTTAGAATGGGGACCAGCCCAGTGTGTTTGAAACAGAGGACAAGCAAAAGAGGCCAGGGAGGTTGACAGGGAACAGGTCAGTGCTTAGTGGGTCATATTAAGGAAATTTGGGCTTTATCCTGCACTCAGTAGTGGGCACTGAAGAATCCTCAAGCAGTGAAATAATGTGATCAGATATGGCTTATACCAAAATACTGCAGGAATCAGTGAGGGTGATGGCCTCGTGAGAGAGAAAGTAAAGATAAAGAAGTTGGATAGAAGAATGGTAACAGTCCAAAGAACCAATGGCAAAGCGTTTATCTAAGGCTGTATTATAGAATTGAGAAGAGATGCATTCTGGAGATAAGTTAGACCTGTGTGGTCCAGCACAGTGCGCACTAGTACTTGACATATGATGACACAACCAAGGAACTGAACGCAGAGCTTAATTAAAATTTTGATTAATTTACATTTAAATGTAAAAACTAGTATTCATGCAGTTATTGCAAAGTTTTCAAATATGTTTGGAACAGCTTGGGTAATACACATCTACTTTTTCAACAGTAAATTGGATGAAGTCAAAAAACAGACTAACTTCTGGCCAAGATGGAGGCTTAGACTGACATGCTCAGTCTCCCTCTACAACTAGAAAGGAATACAACTACCTCAAAACAAAAGATAACTAGAAATTCCAGAAAGTAAAACTATACGGAAGCCCAACATACAAAGTTATAAACCAGCGGCGCTCATTGGACAGGTAGGAAGAGCGAAAGTGGGCGGTGCTGTCTGAGGTAGCACCAGGGACAGGGGCAGGGAGAGCAATCCCAGCTACAGTTGAGCCCCAGCAGCTCCCGACCTTAATGCTGGGAAAAGCAGCCACTGCATTGCCTCAGATGGTGAGGCCCAGAAGTCGGGAGGATGGATCCCGGTCTCCCAGCAGAGAATAATCGCAGGAATCCATCTTGGACCCCCACCCCCACACGAAGCGCCACAGCGCTGTGAAATAGGTTGTGGATCACCACCGGTCGCTGGGTAATGATGACGAAGTGCCACAGCATGGCGAAAAATGTTGTGGATTGCTGCTGGTCACCGGGTAGTGACGACAAAGTGCCACAGTGCAGCGAAAATGGTTGCGGATCACCGCTGGTTGCCGGGTTGTGATGAGTACACAGGATCCGCTCGCTATAGCCTGCCCCAGAAGCAAAGCAAAATGCAAATCTGTAAAAATAAGGCAGACAACTATAGAAATCCCAGTGACACAGCTGACCAGGCAACAGATGAAGAATCTGACAGATGAACAAAGAAGAAACCTATCAGAGGCTCAATTCAGAGCTATAGTTATTAGGTGGCTTACAGAATTAACAAAATATTTGGAACAAGATGAGAAAGGATTGAAAGCCACTCATACTGAAAAGAACAAAAACACATACGAGACAAGTGGTGAGGAAATAAAATCCAGACATCAAATCAACAAACTGGAACATAGGGAAGGAACAAACAGTCAACCAGTGCAGAAAGAGGAAACAAAAAGTAAGGAAAGTGAGGAGAGGATCAGAAACCTCTGGGACAGCTACAAGAGATCGAACATATGGATTACAGGATTGCCAGACGGTGAAGAAGAAGAACTAGAAATTGAAAAATTAAGTGAAAATATAATGAAGCAGGACCTCCCAAATTTGGGGAAGGAAATAGACTTACAGGTCCAGGAAGCACAGAGAGTTCCAGAAAAACTGGACCCAGGGAGAACCACTCCAAGACACATTATAATCAAATTGTCAAAAATTAAAGATAAAGAGAGAATCTTAAAAGCAGCAAGAGAGAAGAAAAGAATCATGTACAAAGGGGTCCCAATTAGACTATCAGCTGACTTCTCAAGGGAGACCCTGCGGGCAAGAAGGGACTGGCAAGAAATATTCAAAGTAATGAAAATCCAAAACCTACAGCCACAGATACTCTATTCAGCAAAATTGTCATTCAGAATAGAAGGGCAGAGAAAGTGCTTCCAGGACTAAATAAAACTAAAAGAGTTCATTAGATCCAAATCACTATTATATGAGATGTTAAAGGGATTGGTTTAGAAAAAGGAGGATCAAAACTATGAACATTAAAATGAAAACTGCATCACAACAACCAACAACAGAAGCTAGGGAATTGAAACAAAGGCAAACTAAATAGGCAACGAGAGTGGAAAAAGAACTATAGGTAGGGGGAACATATTGGGGGGGGGGTCAGCAGGGAGGGGTAAGGGGGTAAGGAAGGGAGATGGTACAGGAATTAAGAGGCATAGTAGGAGGGAATGGAGTAGACAGGAAGAGGTTGAGAAGAACTATATGCACAACCAATGGACATGGACTAAAAGTGGGGGACAACTGGAGGGAGGGGTCCAGTGGGTGGAGGGGAGCAGAGGGAAGGGAAATTGGGACAACTGTAACAGTATAATCAATAAAACATATAAAAAAACAGACTAGTTTCTTTCTTTCTTTTTTTTTTTTTTGCATGTCCCTATGGAAAATACATAGCAGAAAGGACTCCTACCTTTCATGGCAGCATGGGTGGAACTTGAGAGTGTTATGCTAAGTGAAATAAGCCAGGGAGCAAAAGACAAATATCTTATGATCTCACCTAATACAGGAAACTAATGAACAAAACAAACAAAGAAGCAAAATAGAACCAGAGGCACATAAACACGGAACAGACTGATAGTGACCAGAGAGGAGGGAGTAGAGGAAAATGGGGGGAAAGAAGGGGAAGGCTCTAGTCAAGGAACTAATATAAATGACTCATGGACATGGACAACTAAAATGGGATTGACTGTAGGAGAGGGGGGAGGTGGGTGGAGCAGGGGAGAGCAAAGGGAGAAAATGGCACAACTACAGTAGAAAAACAATAAAAAATAAATATAAAAAATAAAAAATAAAAAAAAAGTTTGGCAAATTAAAAACAAAACAAAACAAAGCTGACTAAAAATTTCCAGTGAATATTTGGTATGTAAATTGATATGTGCCGTAAGTATAAAATATACCGATTTTAAGGACTTAATATTTAACAAGTACACTATTTCACTAAATTTTAAAATATTGATTAAATATTGAAATGACAATATTTTAATGTATTGGATGAAATAAAATGTTATTAAAATTAAATTTGTCTGTGGTTTTTATTTTTATTTTTGATGCCTGTTTCTTTTTAATGTGGCTCCTTGAAAACATAAAATTAAACATGTGGCTCACATTATGTTGCTAATGGACAGCTGCTTTAGAGGGGAAATTCCTATGATTTGGTGAGTACGTGGAAAAGAGTGGGGAGATTGATGGTGATCAGATTGAATGATAAGAGGAAGAGTATAAAAGAAAGATTATTTCAATGCGTTCAAAAAGAAAAAAAAAATCAAATTCTCTTCCCATAGTCTATGTGCCCAGCCCAATTTCTTCAATCTGAGAAAGAAGACGAAGGCTCATACATTCTGTACCCCTGTACCCAGCACTGAGTTCAAGTCATCATATATGAGAGACACATAGTATCTGTTGGCTATTATTGATAAAGATAACATGATCATCAATACACACTGAACCCCAAGGTCAGATCAAGTCAAGAATATGATCACTACTTCGTCCAAGATTTTTGTGCTTGGTTAGAATCATTCTAAAGCAAAGACAAAGCCTCCTTTATCTCTTCCTGCAGAAATGAGGACAATGTAACCACAATATTCTTCATATTAAAGGAGTCAGAACAATTCCTTACCTTTATTTTGTTACACATAGTAATGCTAAGGTTTTCCAATAGCTTTCATTGACCAGAGTTAAAGATAGAGGGATGGGAAGTTTATAAGAACATCAGTGGCAGATAATACCCTGATGGAAAGAAGTTACCAAAAACTGCCTGCAGTCATGGGAAGAAGGATCATCTTATACAGGCACCTTCCAGGAAGGAAACAGATGGCACATCCAAGGAGTAACTGAATAGCATCTAACAAAGGGACCTTTCACAGAAACATGGGCAGCATTCAGGGAACCATTGTGGAATGGTAAAGTTTCCAGGGATGAGGAAGAGTAGAAATGTGTTATACCACTTAAATATGGAAGGTCAAGGGGAGAGTTATTACTGGAAGCCAGAGAAAGCTGCAGCCTTGGAAGAAGGGTCACTTGAAAGTAACTGTGGCCAAAGATGGAAGAATCCCAACCTTTCTCTCCCTCTTTCCTACAATCTCTTGCTTGTGTTCCCCATTGACCTACTTTAATGTGAACCAACTTGAAGCCAGAGGGCAAAGAACTCCAGGTGATTGACTCAGCCCACCCACTATGGACAGAGCAGGTCCCCCAAATGGTATAAAGTGAATATAGAGGGACAGATGAGGTATATCTGCCTTAAAAATATATTCTTCAGCCCAGATGTGTAATATATGAATCTATAGTAGAAATAAGAACATAGGCATAACCTATGTCCACATAATGAGGAAATCAATTAATGGTAATAAAAGTAAAACACAATTCCTTACACTAGGTAACTACTACAAAAATATCTGGAAATTGAGTTGGATTGACCCACATCACTCCTTAAAGATAAATCTGCCTTGCCCATCATTTTCTCCTATTTTCCTTTCTAAAATAGAGAAGTCTTCCCATGTTCTGGCATTGAGGCTTCAAAATGGGCAAAATCCTGTAAAGCAGTGATTCTCAACTGGGAGTGTTTTTGCCACTTTCTAGAGCACATTTGACATACTAGGGACATTTTTGTTTGTCACAGTTTGAGAGCAGGGCTGATGTGCTTACTTGTATGTCAAAGGTAAAAGACCCGGGAGGCTGTTATACATTCTACAATGCAAATGACAACTCCCTACAGCAAAGTAATCTGGCCCAAAAGGTCAATAATATATACAAACCTTGTTTTAAAAGCAAGTGTTATAGTTGATTTAAGAAAGCGAGAATGTGGCCCTGGCTGGCTAGGTCAGTTGGTTAGAGCATCGTCCTGATATGCCAAGTTTACAGGTTGGATATCTGGTCAGGGCACATAAAAGAATCAACCAATGAATGTATCAATAAATAGAACAACAAATTGATATTTCTCTTTCTCTCTCTCTCTCTTCCTCCCATTTCCTTCTCTTTTTAAAAATCCATTTAAAAAGTTATTTAAAAAAAGAAAGTGAGAATGTGAAAAAAGAAGATAAGTAATTCAGAGATTTGGTATGCCAAAACCAAAAAGAAAAAATTAAAAAAAATTGGTATTTTAGACTTCTAATAGCAAATATATTTTCTGTGAGATCATTTGTTCTACAACATAAAATAAAAGTAGGCCCTGAAATTAAAGGGACTTCTTAAAATGTTCAGATGACTGTTTTAAGGCCAGGCTTTTGTCTGTCAGATTGCTCACTGATTAAGTTTACTTATACATGAGAATTTTCAGATAACTTATAACAATGTACAATACTTTTCACCCTACTTGCCCCTGATTGAATCCTGGCATACAAATTATTAAAAGAAAGAGTGGCAAATTTAAGGTAATGGTCACAAATGAAGCTTCTTCATTGACACTCTTGAGGACATTAATGAATAAATGTTTTCAATATATGAAGACAATTGTCCTTTTTCTGCAGGGTCCCACAGCAGAGTGTGGGGGTGGGAGGAAAAAGTTAAATCAATTCATAACAATGAAAGTCAACATTCCCTCTGTACTCTACATTGAATATTCACACTGATCCCAAATGGTAGGTACTAAAATTATCATCTATCATATTACATACATGGAAACTAATGCTTGGAGAGGTTAAATACCATGTCTGAGGTCGATTATCTGGTGAGTGGATAAGCTGGAGGTCTTAACCACAATGTTCAAGACAGAGGTATAAGCAGTACTGAAATGACTGAAGCAAACATTTTTTAAAAATTTAAAATGGATTTAAGGTCAATTCTACCTCAGGCTGCCAACAAGTGAAGGACTAAGTAGAAAATCCACTTTTGGAAGAAAGGGTCTTTAGTCCTTACCAGAAAAGGAAAGTAAGGCCTTTAGGATACCTGTAGTCAATGACTTAGATATGAACAAATTAGTAGGTGACACAAGGTTGCCAACCTCAAAAATAAGTGCCAATCTAGTCCCTAGGTCATGGAAGCCTCGCATGCTTCATCCTTCCTTAACCCATTTCTTGCCTACCAGCATCATACCCCTGACCCTGTTGATGTGGCGGAGGCTGAGCCAATCGAATCCTCTTGTTGGCAACCCTTTGCTAAATGCTAAAGCCATGCTTTGTATCTTGGAGAAAAGAGTAAGTTGATGACAATTACTGCCTCCAAGTTTGCTAAGTGGCCTCATACACATTGAACAGGGAAGATGGCACAGTTGTCTTTCAAATTGATGCAAAATCATTAAAATCGTTCATACCCTCACAGAGAGCTGAGAGAAGAAGGGTTGAGAAGGAATTCTGCTTATTGGAGCCAATTATTTTTAAGAGGCTGTTTCCTGCTTATAATCAAGAAGCTAAAAGGTTCAATTTCTTAGCATCAATTGGAACATAAAGAAGAGAACTAAATATTTTATTAATTCCCATCTTCAAGAATGCTTAAGAAAGGAACATTGTTATTTAACAGCTTTAAAAGTAAAAAGAAAAGAATCTCCAATAATGTGATATAAAATTTGTTAAAAGTGGGCAGTGTCATGAGGCCATAGCAGTCGATCATTACCATAACCATTTGGCTTTTACAGAGTTCCCAGGCATTAGAGACACCAAGCTTATCACACCCTATTCCTCCAGGAGTTCCAAGTGTAGCAGATGGAAAAGCAAGTTCATGAACAACAATGTGGGACAATATGTATAAAGGCTATAGAATAACCAACTCTAATCAGAATAAGCTTGAGATGAGTAAAACATCACTAATCAAGGTGCATCATTAAGATATTGTGGAGAAGGGGGAAAGGCAGGAAAAGCAAAGGGAACAGCATGAGCAGAGTCATGATGCATAGAAGTCCACAGCATGACTGGGGAATGGCAGGTGGTTTGAGATGCCTGGAACAGGGTGGCTTTGAGAGAAAATGAAAATGTGAGAAATTTTAGATACAGTTATAATGTATTAAACACGCTGGCAAAGGATTGGACAGAGGATTGTGGGGTCCAAACTTGTACTTGGATAAGTATAGGACAAGTTGAAGATGTTTCAGTTCAATTTCCCCATATAATTATTCCCACCTCTACTAGAAGTACTATCAATAATACCATGAGCACAACTATCATTGTTTTGGAGTATGTACTAGGTTCTAGCTTCTATATTTGCTGATACACACTGTTCAGTGATATGTATTTCATTTAATCCTCAAAATAACCATATCATTATACCCATTTAAGAGATCAGAACATTTCACCAATGGGTTATTTTTATATAGGGGATAGTTGAAGCATGGGAATGAACCTTAGACTCATTGTTCTGTATTCTCTACTCCTGCCCATTAGCACCAAAAGGTGTCCACTCCAAAGAGCTCCTTTACCTGAGCATATTTATATTTCAAATGCCAGAACAGCCAGTGGGAAGGAAAAAAAGCTGACATTAAGGTACAGAGAACTGATTGAGATCCAGGATGACAAAGTGGCAGGAAGAAGGTCTATTGCAACACATGCAGAGAGGAGGATTAATCACAAGTAGGGAAGGAACATGTCCTGTGAGATGGGGGATGAAATGGAGGTTGACTGCAAATGAAGAGGCAGAAGAGGGAAACTTATAAAGTTCACCTGGACTTTTTTCTGTAACATTGCGAGTTCACTGGCTGATCCGGTGTGATAGTTAACTTTATGTCAACTTGATTGGGCTAAGAGACTTCCAAATTGCTGGTAAAACATTATTTCTGAGTGTGTCTGTAAGGGTATTTCCAAAAGAGATTAGCTTTGGAATTAATTGACTGAGTAAGAATATGACCCTCGCCAATGTCGGTGGGCATCATCCAATCTATTGAGGGTCTAAATAGAGCAAAAAGACAGAGGAAGAATGAAGTTGCTCCCTGTGTGACCTGGCCATCCATCTTTTCCTGCTCTTATACTGGCACTCCTGGTTCTCAACTCCCCTGGTTATTAGGCCTTCTGACTTGGATTGAATCACGCCATCAGCTCCTCTGCTTCTCCAGCTTGCAGATGGCAGATTTTAGGATTCCTGGGCCATATCATGGGCCATTTCCTGTAATCAATCAATCAATCTCTCTCTGTCTCTCCCCCAATAGATATATCCTATTGGTTCTGTTTCTCCAGAGAACGCCGAGTAATCGTCGTCGTCGTCGGCAGCCGTCCGTCTCGAGAGACGATGGTGTAGCTTCTTAAGTGTCTATCTGCACCGCCGAGAATGGCTGTGCAGTCCGACTCGGGAGTGACACGGCATCTGTCTCCTCCCGTGTTGAATTGACATCTTGCGATGACGCTGGAGTGTCCTCTCCAGTGGAGCTGAAGCTACAGAGCCTGGGCAGGGTGATATGGAGGGTCTGCTGTTGCCCATGCAGCAGACCCCCCCTCTCTTCGCAGCTGAAGGGTCCAAGGGAAAGACGGAGTCGATACAGCTTGGCTTCAGGTGCGCCGCAGGAGTTGCCGGTGTTGACTACAACGTCAAACCGCCTTAGGGACTCCGGCTCCGGATTTTCTGTCGGGGTTTACTCCCTTAGCCTTTCCCCTGAAGAGGTATGCCGCAAGGCAGCGGAGGTTTTTTGGAGTCAGAGTTTTCCTTCTCTGATGTACCCTGACTGGAAGATCGAACCAGCGACACTTAGCTCGCAGGCCGACGCTCAATCCACTGAGCTAAACCAGCCAGGGCAAACGCCGAGTAATACAGTAGCCTTAAGATGGGGAAGAGGCTTGAGTCAAGTGGTGGAAAGTTGAGGACATTTGCTGTGGGAGATGAAAGAGGGAGACAGACAACAAGATGCATGACTGACCTGATGACTCAGAGGCAAGGCTGTATATACACTAGATGTACTTCACATACCCACTTTCCAGTGTAAAGGAGCAAAAGGTGAAATTCTTCTTTTATTATGTCCCAGACTAGAAATAATCTTAAAACTTAGAACAAAACCAACCATTATACTTTTTGTAAAAACTGACTTCCTGGAGACACAATTAAGGGATAACTAAAGATACATAATACTAATGTCTTATGCTTAGTGATACAAAGTATATCTTAAAAGTGCAGCTGTGTCAAAGATCTTGGCCATAAATACAGGCCAAGTCTCATGAAATTCTGCTGATATTCTGTCTCAGTGTATTCTAAGAGCCCATAATATTATAATATCTGGCCTTTAAAGAGAAGGAATCGGGAGTGGTTAGGATTTTCTATGTTAAAAAGCCTCTAACTCATATCCCTCCCTTCACTTATCTCATACCTTCACAAGCCCTAAGGAAAAGGAATGTTGTCTTCTGCTTCAGTGAGCAGACTTACATCTTGCTGCAAGGGAATTATATGCCCTGTTTGGTTTATGCTTAAGAATGATATTACTGCTCAAACATGTTCTCCTTTGGGCATTTCCTCCACCACACAGGTAGCCAGCAATCCATTTCTTATAGACATGGCCATTAGCCCAAGGAGTTGAGCAATGCATTCCTTTAAGAGGATGAGTCTAGGCTCATTGAAAAAGACCATGGGAAGATTGGACTGGACTGTCCTTTCACTCATCTTCCCTTCTATAAGCCATCACAGCAGCATCCCGGTTGTGAGCAATCAATGCTGTGGTCAAAATGTCTTCTGAATTGCTCATTGGGGCAATAAATACAGAGTAGTAAAAGACCATAGCCTTTGGAGTCAGATAGATCTGGTTTCAAATCTCAGTGCCACAACTTACTAGTTAACCTTGGGCAAGATAATTCAAATTCATATTCTAAGTCTCTGTTTTCTTGGGGAAAATAATAAGATCAATCTCACAACAGTGGTGAGAGGATTACAAAAGATCATGCAAGCAATAAAGCCTCAGCCTGGTACCTGGCATATAGTGGCGCCCCATAATCTGCAGTGGAATAAAAATAATTCAGCGTTTCCTCTTGCCTTTATTTCATAGGGGAAAGTAACTCGTCCTTTACCTTTCAGAACCCCGAGATAAGCATGAAGACCCTTTCAAAGTGGACTGCTATGGTTAAGAAATTGACCTCTGGACTCTGACTGACCAAGTCTGAGTCCTTGTGCTGCTACTTACATCAGGCAAGTTATCTCTCTAAGCCCCAGTTTTCTCATCTGCAAAACAGGAATTAAATGAAATCATGTATGTAAAACACGGTGACTGGCATATAGTATACACTAAAAATGTAGGCAATTGATACTATTGAGTAGGCTCACATTTGGCTGAAGATAAGATGACATTTTCCAGAGGCAGTCTGACAAAACTGAATTCTAGTTTTTGCAACAATAGTGCCCCAAACTCTATACTATATACTTGGTTCCATAAGAGCAGCCACACTCACACCAGGGTGGTTAATTGTTTGGCTTCTTAAATAGGGACTTTCTAACTCCTTGGAGGATGGAGAAATAGTTCAGCTCCACTGGGCTAATGTGTGAGGCTTCTAGAAAATGGGAATCCTTCCCGACGTTGGTTCTCACAGTTCAGGTGAGGGCATTTACAAAAATAGTACCTAGCACAAAGCTTTTCCTGAGAAAATCAATTTGTCCTCTCAGTTCCCATCAGTTTGCTTTCTGATTTACACTAGAAGATCATTATATTTGTCCTTTCTGAAATATTTGGTGTGCCATTTCCCACGGGACCTTAGTATTCTAACTCTTCAGAGTTTCAGGATGATTCACTCAGTGCATTAGGTGCTCTCAGGAATGAGTTTGCTATTTCTGAAAACCTCTTCTCTTTTTTAGGCTAAATGAATACCATTAGATAACATATGTCTACAATGTACTAATGACACCCAGGTGGTCTAGAAGTTGGTACACCCCTTAAATGCCTAACTCATTTCCCTACAAGTCATTCAGAATGTGCAAACAAAATCTATTTGAAACAACCAAAGGATAGTGCCTTTCCAGAGAATATAAAATTTGAAAACACAGGTCTAATGTAAAAATGTGTCAAGTGGTAAAATAAAAGACCTGAATGATAATATTTCACAAATATTGTAGTCATCAAGGCTTCATCATAGACTGAACACTATGCAAAAAAAAAAAAAAAAAAAAAAAAAAAAGAAAGAAAAAAACAAAGAAAGAGAGAGAGAACCAAATAATGCTAAGGGAAGGAATCAAACCACATAGCCCAAGGTGCTATCCCGAACTTTCTCTAATAAAGTGGTTTTATCTTAGAGAGTGGCATATAAATCAATGCTTATTTAAGTATTCTAGTTTGTAAAGGCCCTCCAAAGCAATCTTGCAGTGAATCCATTAGTAAAATTAATAATGACTCCCATTTACATATTTTGTAAATTAAAATGCTCAAATAGCAATACTTAAAGTGGGATTTCCTTATGACCCAAGAGACCCTAGCACAGTAGCTATACACTGTAAGCAACCTTTATTCCAAGATGGGCATTATGGCACTAAACTGGTACACTGGCATATTAATTCGCAGTAAACTGAAAGCCAAGTCATAAAGCTTGTGACACATGAAATCGTAGCATGGGAGTGTATATATGGCATATAGACTCCTCTATACGAGATTACTCCCTGTTCCATTGGCTGTACTTTATAATTCAGCTGATATCAAAGGAAAAGTCTACCAGCTACTGAAGCATGTTGCGATGCTGGAAAAACTTGTATATAAGCTAGAAAATGGCACTGACTACCAACCGCTTGGAAACTTCTAATAAACAGACTAGCATGTCCTCTGGTCCTGATGGCCTGATCACAGTGACTGCAACTTCATGGCCCCTACATATTAAAGGACTCTCCTGAAGTGGGTAGAGTGAAAGACTTTTAAGGGTCATTGATTTGAAAATGAAGACAACAAAAACAGATGTGCTTTCATAGGGGAGAGGTATTCTATAATGGCAAAAACAATTTCATCTGCATAAAATAAGAATGAGACGGGGCTCCTCAGAGTCTGTAATATTCTAACATGCAGTGAAAACCTCCAGGGCAGGAAGATGGCAAGCAGCTGCTTCTCAGACAATTTTTACTCTCAGGAGCTTTCCTAGGGGAGTGTTTCATTTGGGTAACACATTTGAAAATGCTATTCGAAAGACAATTTTAACAACAATAAGAGTACCAAGCATTTATTAAGCTCCAGGGATGAAGTGCCACGTGAAACTCAGGAACTAGTCCAGAAGCACAGTGCAAGATGGGTTGCATTGAGTAGTTGGGAACAGTGGCTGAAAGCTGTATATGACAATGGCTGGATTGGCTGAAGGATGACCCAGTGAGTTAAAAGACTCATGCAGAATTCAATCTTCATCATCAGTATCAATGATAGTAATAAAAAGAGTCAGAGAAGGAAAACTCTGACTCCAAAAAACCTCCGCTGCCTTGCGGCATACCTCTTCAGGGGAAAGGCTAAGGGAGTAAACCCCGACAGAAAATCCGGAGCCGGAGTCCCTAAGGCGGTTTGACGTTGTAGTCAACACCGGCAACTCCTGCGGCGCACCTGAAGCCAAGCTGTATCGACTCCGTCTTTCCCTTGGACCCTTCAGCTGCGAAGAGAGGGGGGGTCTGCTGCATGGGCAACAGCAGACCCTCCATATCACCCTGCCCAGGCTCTGTAGCTTCAGCTCCACTGGAGAGGACACTCCAGCGTCATCGCAAGATGTCGATTCAACACGGGAGGAGACAGATACCGTGTCACTCCCGAGTCGGACTGCACAGCCATTCTCGGCGGTGCAGATAGACACTTAAGAAGCTACACCATCGTCTCTCGAGATGGACGGCTGCCGACGACGACGAATAAAAAGAGTTCAGCTTTATTGACCACTTTCTGTGTTTCAGGTACCATGGTCATTCAATCCCCAAGAAAGCCCTGTAATTTCAATCCTATTTATTGTTTCTATTTTACCCTCATTTGTCTTAATAATGCATCATGTGTTAGAGATGGCATTGAGAACCAGCTTTGTTCCACAGTGTGTTCTGTGTTCTTTCCATTCCACTACAGCTGTCTCTCATGAACACCTTGGTGAAGGAAATTCTGAATGACCTGCAGAATAGCACATACGTATAGTGGTGTATGCTGTAGGTAACTGCACCCAGGAGAAGACACTAGGAGAAAATAATATATGTGAATGGATTCTCATAGCTCAGAACTTAAAATATAGAAAAATGCAATCATCAATTAAAATGTTTTTTAACCAGAAGTAACCTGCAAGCAAATTCTATGTGGAAGCTAATTGCCTTAATAAAGTAACGAATCTATTATTTTCTCAGCATTTTACAATTTCCATTAAGGTAAAACAGCACTCAGGAGACAGATCTTATTGTGTAACACATTCTGTGAAAGCCTTTTACAAGTAAGACAAACATGCTCTTCACAGAGATGTGTAACACACAGTATTTTCCAATTCTGAGAAGTATTCTTTTGTGCATTAAGAGATAATGGGGCATTCTATTTACTCAGTATGCCACCCTGCTTCATTTCTAGAGCAGCAGGATTGCAGCCTTCTGTGGAGAAGTTTGTACTGGGTACCTACTATGTGTCAGGAAAAACACATGAGTCCTGCCCTCTATGGAACGACAAAACCCTTTAATCTTAGACAAGCATTGAAAAGACCTAAAATGAATGGGTTAGCAAAGTGCTGCAGAAATTGACGAGGGACTGATTCCAAGAGGGTCTCAGGGTAGGAGTGTTGGGAATAAATCTGGGAAGGCAAAAGCTGAGGTTGCATTTGAACAAGGCTTTTAAGAGTTTTGCACTTGACCAACTTTGCACTTACAGGGATGAGCTATGTTGTTCACAGTAAAAAAAGAAAAAAAAAAGTGAAAGATGCCAAGTTAAAATAAAAAGGCCCAGAAATGTAGATACTCAATAAATCAAGTCTTCTATTTATGGAAAAAGAGATTGGAATGCATATTTATGCAGCTACTATCTTTTAACCAATAAGGGATTTACCAAAGCAATGTCTTCAGTGTCCAATATACATATTACTCTAGAGTAAGTTATTCTGTAAATAAAAAATATAAGTTTAGTCACATTTTGGAAGTCCTAGCCACAGCAATCAGACAAGACAAAGAAATAAAAGGCATCCAAATTGGGAAAGAAGAAGTAAAACTATCACTATTTGCAGACGACATGACAGTATACCTAGAAAACTCTATAAACTCCACTAAAAGACTACTCGATATAATAAGTGAATTTGGCAAAATAGCAGGGTACAAAATAAATATACAGAAATCAAAGGCATTTCTGTACACCAACAATAAAATATGAGACAGAGGCAAAAAAGAAAATACCATTTACTATAGCAACAAGAAAAATAAAGTACCTAGGAATAAACTTAACCAAAGAGATAAAAGACATGTACACTGAAAATTATGCAACATTGAAGAAAGAAATTAAGGAAGATACAAATAAATGGAAGCAAATACCATGTTCTTGGATGGGAAGAATCAACATCATCAAAATGGCCATACTACCGAAAGCAATTTACAGATTCAATGCAATCCCTATTAAAATACCAATGACATATTTCACTGAACTAGAACAAATCCTCCAAAAATTCATAAAAAGACCCCGAATAGCAAAAGCAATCTTGAAACAGAAGAACACAGCAGGAGGAATCATGATACCAGACATCAAACAATACTACAAAGCCACTGTGATCAAAACAGTCTGGTACTGGCATAAGAACAGACATATAGATCAGTGGAACAGAATTGAAAGCCCAGAAATAAATCCAGGCCTCTATGGTCAACTAATATTTGATCAAGGAGGAAGGAACATAAAATGGAGTGAGAAGAGCCTCTTTAACAAATGGTGCTGGGAGAACTGGAGAGGGACGTGCAAAAAAATGAAACTAGACCACCAACTTACACCACACACGAGAATAAACTCAAAATGGATTAAAGACTTAAATGTAAGCTGTGACACCATAAAAGTCCTAGAGGAAAACATAGGCAGGAAAATTTCAGATATCCTACGTAACAATATCTTCATGGATACATCTCCTAAGGCAAGAGAAATAAAGGAAAAAATAAACAAATGGGACTACATCAAACTAAAAAGTTTCTGCTCAGCAAAAGAAAACATCAGCAAGATGAAAAGGAAACCAACCATATGGGAAAACATATTGGCCAATGACATCACAGACAGGGGACTGATCTCCAAAATATATAAAGAGCTTATACGACTCAACACCAAGAAAACAAACAACCCAATTAAAAAATGGACAAAGGACCTGAACAAACACTTCTCCGAAGAGGACATACAGAAGGTCCATAGGCACATGAAAAAATGCTCAACATCATTGGCCATCAGAGAGATGCAAGTAAAAACCACAATGAGATACCACCTTACACCTGTCAGAATGGCCATCATCAACAAATCAACAAACAACAAGTGCTGGCAAGGATGTGGAGAAACGGGAACCCTACTGCACTGTTGGTGGGAATGCAGACTGGTGCAGCCACTATGGAAAACAGTATGGAATTACCTCAAAAAACTAAAAATGGAACTGCCTTTTGAACCAGTGATTCCACTGCTAGGATTATACCCGAAAAATCCTAAAACACTAATTCAAAAAAACCTATGCACCCCTATGTTCATAGCAGCCCTGTTTACAATAGCTAAGTGCTGGAAACAGCCTAAGTGCCCATCTGTAGATGAGTGGATCAAAAAACGGTGGTACATTTACACAATGGAATACTATGTAGCAGAAAGAAAGATGGAACTCCTGCCATTTGCGACAACATGGATGGAACTAGAGAGAATTATGCTTAGTGAAATAAGCCAGGCAAAGAAAGCAAAATACCATATGATACCACCTAATACAGGAAACTAAAGAGCAACACAAACAAATGAACTAAATAGGCAAAGACTAGAATAGTAGTCAATAGGGGGGAGGGGGAGGGAGAGAAGGGGTATAAGTAAGGAAAGGGTCTAGTCAAGGAACGTATATGAATGACTCATGGACATGGACAATGGGGAGGGATACAATTGTGGGAGAAGGGATGGGCTGGGAGGGGGGAGCAATGGGGGAAAATGGGACAACTAATTGAATAACCAAAAAAAAATTAAAAAAAAAAAAAACGTTTAGTCACATTTTAAGCAACAGCTCAAGTCACTGACATACGTGCTATCCCAGATGGAGGAGTTACTATATCAAAGGACTGGTTTAAACTACTTACAGTTCAAAATTCAAATCAAATCATTATTTTTGAACACCTACTGGATTCCCAAGTTCTGCCTAACCCAAACTCTCTGAGCCTCAGTGTATAAAGCTAGCCCTGAATCACGATCATTAGTTTCAGTAAGAGTCTGAGAAAGGAGAAGCCCAGCTGAAGGCAGCAACACTTGAAACTTAGGAAGTCAAGCTTCATCAATATCTATTAGTTCATTTTCCTAGCAACAAATTGCATCCTATTTTGAACAATTCTGACATAGAGAGTGGTTCAAAACAGGAAGAGAATTCAGTACCCATTCAATCCTTTGTTTTTTCACTTTGCAGGTAAAGATTTGCAGATCCAGGGAAGGAATGGACCATGTTCAAAGTTACAAAACTCACTGGGAGTACTTTACTAAGGTAAGAAAATTAAGACTAAGCTAAAAACCAAGAACAAGATAAAAGTCACTTGCTTTTGAAAAAAATCTAAATATATTAAATTAGCTGAGAGGTAAATTTCACTTGACTCTGATAATTTTTCAGAGCCTTAATTTCTCTGAACTTCGATGAGTTTAATTCTGTATGTCACCTTGGACAAGGGGACACCTTGTACAGAAAACTTTCATCCTGTTTTGCACAAGAAGTTAACATTTCCATGGGATCCAAATTTGTAAGTACTAGACGAAATCTCAGCTCTATTATGTAGGCTCTATATCATATTGTCAACCCAACAGTTCTTCCCCACAAAACTGTGTATTTGTTCTTTTGAAATATTACCTCTTTGATTCAGCAAGAAACCTTCATTGCTAGAAAAGGAATCAATTTCCATAGTCTAGCAAGAGTGCACATGTTTGTAGTGTTGGCAGAAAACGTGCTTTATTGGGAACTCACATCATGTCATCCCTGATCACATCATATTAACACAACCCCAAAGTATGTCAGTTAAAAAATCCTGAACTCAAGAGGCAATTTACTTTTAATTTGAATTCCCAGTGGTCCAATATTTTTAGGCTATTAAAAATATCGAGCAAGCTTAAGTACATTAAAAAGGACAAATAACAAAAGAATAATTTAGTCTTGGCAAAGACTTAAACATTACATGCATTATGGAAAAGGAAAATCAATAACATCTTTAATAAAGACCTGCTGCTAAAGAAATAAGAGGTGGGCAGTATGTAATTCCTTATCACTCCATCTATCACGGGTCATTCTAAGCAAGCTCAATTCAATTATTTATGCTAGTTATTTACAGGGGTGTGAGAAGTGGAGAGACATCTGTTCTATCCAGTCATGTGCTGCTTAATGATGGGGATAGGTTATGAAAAATGTGTCATTAGGTAATTTTGTCATTGTGTCAACATCATAGAGTGCATTTACACAAACCTAGATCGTACAGCCTACTACTCATCTGGGCCATATGGTACAGCCTGTTGCTCTGAGGCTACAAGCTTGTACAGCATGTTACTGTACAAAACAAAATGACATCAAGTCAAGCACAAGAGAAAATGATGCAATAAAGAGATGTGGTAAATATGAGATATACAAGGCTGCGACTGGTGTAACAGGGCATAATGTTTTACAGCAAGTTTTATAAGTACAAAGACTACACTCTAAAATAACAGTAAAAGTATAGTGTAGTAAATGCATAAACCAGTAACATAGTCTTTTTTATCATTATCAAGTATTTTGCACAATACATAATTGTATGTGCTGTACTTTTATATAACTGGTAGCTCAGTAGGTTTGTTTATACCAACATCACTACAGACACATGAGGCCCACGTTGTGCTATTATACTAGGATGCCTATGTCACTAGGCCACAGGAATTTTTCAGCCCTGATACAATCTTATGAAACTATCATCATATATACATTCTGTCATGGACAGGAATTCTACGCAGCACATGACTGTATTGAAATAAACTGTGCTAAAAAGTCTAAATGTTAAAAAGAATACAGGATGTGGCAAAAGTAGATTTATAGTTGTGAGTACACCAAACAGAGTTTATTCTTGTATTATTATTCAATAATCATTGTATTATTTTCCATAAGAACAACTGTAAACCTACTTTTGCCCCACCCTGTATAGGAGAGGCTTGCATTGAATTAGTACCTCCTTACTGTACTCTGCTCTACTGATCTATCCCTACTTTCTAGAGGTCAGTCCTCCTTTGGCTTCCTGAGGACCACATTCTCCTGGTTTTCCTTCTTTCACTTTTAAGCAGTCCTCTCTCTTCTATACCACCTTGCAATATTGGTGCTCCTCAAGGCTCACTTCTCTACCCACTCTTTCTCCTTAGGTGATCTCTTTGCTCTCATGGTTCTTCTTTAGGCTGAAAAGTGTTAAGTGTCTGCTACAAGCCTAGAACTCATTCCTGAGCAATTTGAAGGCAGTGCCATGTAGTGTCTGACATAGAGCAAGATTGCTTAATAAGTGTTAAATGAATAAATAAATTAAATATAAAAAGGGATTCATGAGACTTCAGTTGGTGAATGGTGAAAGACAGCTGAGTTGTCCTAGACAACCCAGAACAGTCAGAATTGCCCTGGCTAACCAACTGACCACAGACATATGAGTGCACACAGACAAGATCAGCAATGTACAGCCAAGACCAGTAGAACCTACAGACTACTACTGCAGGATATTTGGTCCTGTTCAAAATGTCCATGGAGACATTTGGTCCATGGTTCATTACAGAATACAAACATTTAACCTTGTTCAAACTGTGTAAATGCTATTATTCTTGCAATAAGTGAGGAATCTTGGATTTCACATTGATTCTTTCCTTCCTCATCATGAACACTGACAGAGTTACTCTGAAGTTGATGAGCAACTGCTCTCAAGTATATATTGACCTGATTATTGGCTTTGTATTTGTTCTATCTGTGAAGTTTTAGGAATAGGGATTTGATTCTGTCTTTATCTTTGTAAGGTTGGTGACTGTACTTGACTGTGACCACCAAGAACCTGGATAACTTGTTCATGGCTCTGCTGTTTGTCTTTTCACACTTTAAGAACCTTTCAGCATGGAACAAATGCCTCTATGGATGTTTTGGAACCTGACCAGATATCAAGGACCTTTTGGCATGGACCAAATGTCTCTGTGGACATTTTGGATAGGACCAAATGTCTCCATGGACATTTTAGACAAGACCAAATATCTGCTAATCACAGACTATCTATAGCAGTCCTATCCAACCTATAGATTATGAGAAAGAATAAATTTGTTCCTGTTTCAATTTTTTTTCTTTTATTAATTGTAGAGAAAGGGAAAGGGAGAGAGAAAAAGAGTAAGAGAAGCTTTGATGTGAAAGAGAAACACTGATAAGTTGCCTCCAGCACATGTTCCAACCAGGGACCAAACCCACAACCTAGGCATATTCCCTGACCTGGAATCGAATCCACGACCTTCTGGTTTGCAGGATGACACCTAACCCACTGAGCCACACCAGCCAGGGCTTGTTCGTGTTTTAAGCCACTTTGTTTTAGGGTGACTTAAAACACACCTAGAGCTTACTGATAGACTACTTCAAAGTCTGCTTTTCCTGCCAGTCTTTCTTCCTCAGGAAAAAGGTGGTGCCTCTTGTCAATGCTGAACCTAATAACCAGAATAATGCTGGGCTTGTAAGAGACAATGAGTATCTATTGACAAATACATTAATTCTGTTAATGGTGATTGGAAGAACTGTCAGTCACTTGCTGCCTAGAATTAGGGCAAATGACTGGTCAAACTCAGAATATCAAATTTTGTTATTTAGTTAATTGTAATGAAAAATATTTATTGAGTATTTATTGTTGATAGACACTGTGTTTTGTCTCTGGTATTTATTTAATAAAGCTCTATTCAGTAGGGATGATATAAAGAATGTATGTTTAAATATAGTTCTAATTGGGAAGGGAGATAGATCTCTTTTAAGACACCAGTAAGTGCTCCCAAAGAAAAAGCTGCACTAGAATAAAAGGCTCCTGAACTATCCTGATTTGCTTTGGGGATTTTTTTCCCACCCACAGTAAATATTCTGGATATATTGAACTAATTATCCTCTAAGTGAACAGCTAATCATGCATGTCAAATAGAAATTTACTGAATCAGTTCATGAATTTTCTAACATGGATCCAAAATGCTACCTTCTCAGAGAAAAATCAAGTGATTACATAGGGAAAATGGCTGAAGAAAGAACAAAAAGAAAAATTACTAGTTGGCAGCATCTCTAAACCCCACTTTTTGAAATGCCCTCTGTTGCATGAAAAGAAATAGATTTTGTTCACAGGCAAAGGCAGCCTGCTAGACAAATATCTTCACTGTATGAATGGCCTGCTTGAGACCGCATTATCCTAGAGAGGGCCATGATCAGGCTCAATGTTGCTGGGGGCCAGGGTGAACTCTACTACTTTCCCTACGTGTGTTTTTCCTCAATAAACTACTTCAGTTAGTGGTGTATGTTTGTGGGTTTCCGTGTGTATTTTCACTTTCTTTGATTGCTAATAAGAGTCCACATTTCACTTGCCCTAATGTTTTGTGTTTTTGGAAGGGGCCAAGTCAACAGTGCCATCATGGGGGCAATGGCAGGTCTCTGGGAGAGTTGTACTGAGACAGTTTCTGCCCCAGTGAGATCCTTGGTTAAGGGTATGCACATAATCCAGGGGAAGTCACTTGTGAGGAACAGAAGGAGCAAATAACACCCATATAGACATGTTTGTCCTATAATCTTCCTGAATTTCAGAGAGACTACCCTAAAAGGAGGACCACCCTTAGTGCACAAGATCACTTTATTCCAAGGTGGGCATAAATATCCAGAGAAAAAAGGGTGCTTCTGAGCTCTCACTGGGAGGCACCAAAGCTGGATGACTTAAAAACAGGCTTTTTCTAGATGTGGGAATCCCACCTCAGAAATATGGTACTCCTAGAACTCTTTCCTTTTTTAAAAAGTTTTTTTTAAATTTTTATTTAGAGAGGGAGGAAGGAAGGGAGAAAGAGAGGGAGAGAAACACCAACTGGTTGCCTCTCATGTGCCCTCAACTGGGGACCTGACCCGTAACTCAGTTATGTGCCCTGACCAGGAATCAAACCAGGAAACTTTTGCTTTGTGGGATGATTCCCAACACACTGAGCCACACTGGACAGGGCTGAAACTCTTCCCTTTTCTTGGGGAGGCATTTCATGGAAGAACGAGTTAAGACTATTTTAAGGTCTAGTGGTTCCACGAGCAAAACTATGGGTTTGAAGGAGGCACTTCAAGGAAAATGACCTGCACTTAGATGTTCATGTAAGAAACAAAGGAGAGCATGTGACAAATCTCAGGCCTGCAGCTTGAACCCTTTGTCTACTGCTTATACCAACATTCAAACCAGGATGTAGAAGAACAAGAAAAGTCTCCCAATAGATGTACTTTAACTCTCACCAGTAGTGGATAAGATGGTGCTGAGCTCTCTTCTTCAGTCTTGCACCTAAAGGGGAAGTTGGGGGTTAGGGTATAGGATGACCTGAGGAAGCACAGTTTAGTAAAAGAGGTCAATCTCCAGATACTTGGTTTTAAATTCCAATCAAGACAGTTATTAGCTGTGTGACATTGAACAAGTTATTTCACATCTCTATGCTCTAGTTTTACCATTGTGTGCTTCAAGATTGATGACACCTCATGGGTTGGGACAATTAGGAACAATAAACCTGAAGTGCCTAGCACATGCACATAAAATATGTGAAAAAAACTGATAGCTAAGCATCTAACCAAAGCACAGTATACAGAATGTACTGCACAGAATACATCACACAACTTCCTATGGGGTCCTTCTTCATGCTTCCAGAGGGCAACTGGCCATTTCATGCAATCTCACTCCCTGTGAAAGTCACACAGAACATTCTCTTGACAATGACCCAACCCAGTTTGGCAGGACATTCTTTTCCCGTGCCTTCAGTTAGTTCTCACTATGCAATGAAAGTTTTGTCATTTAGAGACTTAGGTCAGCAGATATTTTTTGAGACCAGGTCTTGAGGTAGAATGTCAACTGGCCTGCGGTGATTCAGACCTGGCCTGAAGCTGAATAAACGTACAGCAGTATAAAGAATAAATCCCAATTCTGACATTACAAACTGTAAGGCATTTTTGACCAAATCAAATTTGTTGAGAATTTGTCCTGTTAACATATTAAAGTTAAACCTGGTTGTTTCTCTTTTCTCTGAAGAACAAGCCACTTTTTGAATCTATTGTTTTTCTGACAGCAGATACAAGGTCCCTCTGCCTCTGTTCATGTAGTATATCTGGTGATGTGTCTCAGTAAGATGGCACTAGAGTACATGGAGAGCAAATGAGAGCCCTGTATAGGCCAGTCCTGTTATGACAGTCTGTTGTAATTGAGAGACCATGGCATTTGGAGTAAAATAGGCTGCATTTGAATATTGGCATCATTTCCTTGTCATGTGATCTTGAACAAGTTATTTCATTTCCCTGAGTCTGGGTTTCCTCATCCATAAAATGGAAATAAAAAAAGAAAAAAAGAAAAAAGAAAAGCTAACTTAACTCCAATGATTGTTGTGAGAATTAAGATAATGTTAGATAAAGTACACAGTAAATAGTACATTAGTATATTTTGGATAATTGCCAATTATTGTTTTCATTTTTTACCTGAAGATAGAGGAGTGGATAAAACAAGTATGGGGCATATACACAATGGAATACCACTTAGCCATAAAAAAAGAAGAAAATTTTACCCTTTGTAACAGTATGGATGGACCTGGAGAACATGATGCTAAATGAAATAAGCCAGTCAGAGAAAGACAAATACCATATGATTTCACTCATATGTGGAATCTAATGAGGAAACTGAACTAACAAGGAAAATGGGGACAGACTGAGATGGAGAGCAGGACGACAGCTAGTCAGGGGGAGGTGAGGAGGAGGAGGGATTGAGTAAAATGGAAAAGGGACTCATGGACGTGGAAAACAGTGTGGTGATTGCTGGGAGGAGGGGACTCAAAGTTAATGTAAGAAAATACAATAAAGGTTTTTAAAAAGAGAGAATAGGGTTGTAACAAGTGATAAACGAATTCATTGCTAATATCCAGGCCTTTAGGTAATAGTAGAAGTGGTCAAAGCAAGCCTTAACATTCTTATCAGTGGTGACAATTTCACTGAGCTGAGAAAAAATGAAGCAATAGAAGCAGATTCTTAATAATCAGAGATGATATTTCCTCATTTCTACCATTATAGGTGAAGGGCATCTCCTGGCTTAAAGAAAGGTGATTAGGCAAGTGACCAGTTTATATATATATATTTTATATCTAGGGACAGTTCTATTAAATTCAAATTAATTTAGCTATTCACTAACCATTGTACTCTCTCTTCGTGTGTCCTGGACAAAGTAATCATGTCCTTGAAGATAAGGGGCATTTTGTTTACTTCATTTGAATGCTGCACTCCACCTAATTATGGGCACACCGAATTAGCAAGTACCTCCTAAGATCCTTCTGTTTACGACAACTCCTTATCATAGAGGAGCTGAGAATGGACTGTGGAGAACATTTTATTCCTTTAAACCTAAGATGTCTATTTTGCACTAAAATTGCCCTTGGGCAACAAACCCACATATAGGGCAAGAGGGAGAAAGCTAAACTTTTGGAAAAGCCATGGAGGAGAAAGAGCACAAGCTTTAGAGGCCAGAAAAACTTGGTTCCAATCAAGTCCTATAATTTATCAAGAAAGTGATTTAACCTTTCTGAAACTTAGTTTGCTCATGTGTGAAATGTTGCAAGCAGCCCCTACCTGACAGAGTTTTTGTGATCATGTCTCTCAGTGTCTTTGCACAGCACACTTCACTGTATTTAGAAGTAGCCCAGCAGAACTATGAATGCTTTCCCTTCCTCTGTGTAGATCTGATCTTCCAGCCAATGTACACTTGTTGCTTCCAAAGCTGGACATGCTGGAAAGTTGACCTAGAGCTGTTCTGAGAATATATTTCTTAAAATAGCTGGGGCTCCTAGATAGAAAGATGCTAGCACATGGGTGGAAGTGGGCAGGTGATTTTGATGTGTTGGAGAGTGTGGATATTGGCTGTGAAGCGCGACAAGGGTAAGGGTTGATAAACTGCAGGATGTTATATCTCTCATTCCACACTTTCCTGAGGGCATTATTCAAGCTGCATATTCTTAAGCAGACTAACAAATGCAGTAGCATATAACACATGAAAACCTGAATCAATGATATATACAATGCTAGGGATGAGTTACAAACACAGACAGCAATTAAAGTCCCTCAATCATGTCAGTCAGCTTTCACATCCATGATGCTGTAATAACTTCGTGCTGCAGTAACTGGTGATGTCTATATGACAAGTGCCTCAGTGATGACTGCATCTGGTGTAACTTGGGGACAGACATCCAGGTCCTGAGCAGCGTGAGTCAATTTTTGCAATCTCACTCTAGAGCAGTAGCAATCAAGTAAAGAGGCAGTAGTACTTTTCTGGTTTATGAATACCCCTTTTCCATCCGCTTCTTTAAGTACACTCATAGATGGCCCCTAGACACTCTTCCACCTACATTTGCAAGCTGAATCATATTTTGAGAGCAGAACAAGTGTTGCAACAATTACTTGCAAGAAAGGATGTTGGTCACAAGGTGGCACATTACCACACTCCTGCGGAGAAGCCTGATTATTTTTCTAAAAATGTAGAGTGGCAAAGAGGCAAGAGGACTTCGAAAAGGAGAGAGAGAGAGAGAGAGAGAGAGAGAGAGAGAGAGAGAGAGTGTGTGTGTGTGTGTGTGTGTGTGTGTGTGTGTGGTGGTGGTGGTGGTGGTGGTGGTGAAAAAGATGGATGCCTTACATGGCCAAAAGTTCTAAAGGTCATGTAAGTGCTGCCTGTCCAGCCATGCCCCTTAATCACAAGACACCTCCTAAAGAGGCCCATGCAATCAGCATAAGAATTCTGAATTGACAGCTGACATCACACAACAAACCTTATGCCAAGGTGATATTTTTCTAAGGCAAATATTTTACCCTGTTAACACATTAGAATCACCTGTGGAGCTTTTTTTCTTTTTTTTAATAAGCCACATTGAGCCTCTGCCACAAGAGATTTTGCAGGGTTTTTATTCAGAGAAGTTATTGATGAGCTGGCTAGTTTGGGTCTAATGTTGAACTCAGGCATCCATATTATTTAAAAGGTCTTCAGATGCTTTTGGTGTTTAGCCACGGTTGAGAATCATCTAAGTACTCTAAGCATTGCCATTCAAAGTATGGTCCACAGACTCGGTGCTGATCTGTGAACTATGTCCCTAAGTGCATTTTTAAATTTAATTCAGCTGACTTTCTTTTTTCACAGCAAAACAGCAGTACTATCTTGATGAAGGAAGCACTGCACTGGTTTACGTTCTGGCACAGGTCCTTTATCTCACTATGGACCAGTAACAAACAATTTGAGACCCAGCACTCCTCTGTGGATCACACTTTGATTAGCAATTCCATAAAGACAGTAGGTGAGGGTCAGAGGAAGAGGGAACAGTATTCATTTTCAAAAGCATGTTACTCGTCAAAGCCCAGCTTTGATGCAAATACATTGCTCAGTGGAGCCAGTGTGGCATTTCCTCAAGCAAACTTGTGGGATATTAACAAGTGTTATGAATAAAGAAGGTCTGACAGCTGGAAGATGTTTGTCACTGAGGTGCCCAAAGTAAGAGAGATTCCTAATCTATAAGACTCCTTAAAAACCTTTAATATAGTCTCATGTGTTGTGACTCACTATGGGTGGTGAGGAATTTGGGAAACCTGTATTCGACCACAGAATCTGTCTTTTGAAAGACATGATTAGTCTTTCATGAAACATAAGTTGGAAAATGTTTATCTGATAATTATTTAAGAACATGTCAAAGAGAGTAGAGTTGATTTCTGCATTGTCTTTCTCAAGGCAAGCAAGCTATTGAAAACAAAAGGCAGAGGAAAATTGGAGCTGAGGCAGCAGCATGTTCTGGTGCATCTCCTTAACCATGCAGACCTCCATGCATTTATGTTGGGCGTGACTCAAGAAAACAGTGAAACGTCACTCAGGCTCTGCCCTTTTGGACATGGAACGTACTCTATCTGGGTCATACTATGCTGGGTCAGAAAGGCAGATTTTCTTCTAAGATCTTTTCCTAAGTATTTTTTTATCATTAAGCTAAGGGAAATAAGCCAGACAGAGAAAGACAAATACCATATGATTTCACTCATATGTGGAATCTAATGAACAAACTGGACTAACAAGCAAAATTAAAAAAAACCCTCATAGTTAGCAGGCTGACAGATGTGTGTGTGTGGGAGGGGGGTTGCGGAAGGGAGGGACTGAGCAAGAAGGACTCATGGACATGGACAACAGCATGGTGATTGTAGGTAGGGAGGGATTATAATGAGGATAAATGGTAATGGAAAAAATACAAGTAAAAAAATTTAAAAATAACTTTACTATTTGATTATATTCATGTAGAAAAATATGTGAAGACAGAATTGCATAAAGAAAATTAAAATTATCTAGTATACTCCCAAAATACACTAACAAAACATTATATTCCTTTCTAGTCTTTTTGTTCATTTGTGTAGAATTTTAAAACAAAATTAGTAGTGTAAAATGCTTACATACCCCTTTTTCATTTCATATCATAGAGCAACCAATTCTTTAGGGCATTAAATATTATATAAAATCATGACCTTTAGCTCACTGCTTCACAATCTCATTAGAGCTAAACTATAATTTATCTCCAATTTTTGAATATTCAAATTGTTCTGGATATTTGCTATTAAAACTAACACTATATTAAACATCGTTCTTTATACATAATTCTTCATACGCACTTCTAATTTTTAAATATAATGTTTTAAGATAAGAGGAGTAGAATAACCAGCACAAATGATTTAAGTATTTTTTAAGCCTTTTGATATTTTACCAAACCACTCTCCAGGCTGTACCAATTTACAGCAACGCCAGTAAATAGTCTGAGTCCTGTTTCTTCTTCATATTCCTTAGCAACATAGGAACCTGAATGTTACCACCCACCCTTTACTGTTATGAATTTAATGGGGAAAGGATGAATGGTGTCTTCTTGCCTTGTTTCTAGAGTATAGGAATTTGTCCCCATGTTTCCAGGCCATTTGCTTGCCTTCTGTTTTTTAAGCAGTCCATGTCTTCCAGAAGGCATCTTTCACACTGGCATGCCCTTGTCTTATCCCATGTTCGTCCTTAGCAGACATGGGTATGAAAGCTTTCCACATTTCAGATTAAGCAGAAATTCCCAAAATAATTAAAATTAGAAAGTCTTCTTGTCTTCTGGACAGCCATACTATTATAATGTCCTGGTAATAAAACAGAAAGCTGGGCCATATTCTCCAGGTTATAGAGGTTTTCTGACCATTCCATGCACCCCATCTGAGGTAAAGTAGTGAGGGGTAAACTTTTGGCTTTATTGGCATTTTCTTTCATGGTCTTAAAACCCAGTCCACCGAAACCACTTCTTCATGCTTTTTCCAGCAATTATAATCTGTTGCCATGGCGATACATGCATAGCAAAGTACAGCCTCCCTAGCAAGAACCACCTCTGAAACTGTGGTCAAGTGGATAACATCCACCCCTGACAGGTGCGAAATATGAAGCTTTCTGTCCATGAACTAAAATGAGATTTTTTTCTATTGTAAGCATCGTCCCTTTTGAGTGGCACCACAGTCTTAGCTTCTCAGCAGTCTCTGTGAGGACCCCTCTTGCTCTGGGGCAGAGTGGCTCAGCCACTGGAATATGGCATGCTCCTCTGCTACAGGAATGACTCCTGTCATAGAAGGTCTGAGGCCTTGTGGTGGTCCTGTTGATGAACTGATCAACAATGACAATATAGCTGGGCTGAATCGCTTCCCTCAAAGAATAGCAATCTGTGGTTACTAGGACATGAGTACAACCCCCCCCTTCAGAGCCCAGATATTCACCTGATAGTTGACTTTTAAAGGCATGATGGTACACAGTCTACCTGGGTCACACCATGCTGGGTCAGAAAGGCATATTTTCGTTAAAAAAATTAATTTAGGTGATTTTATCAACTCCCTGTGAAAAGAAAAAAATCAAGAGGAATTGTGGAGATACCAGATCCTCAGGAGCATGCTGGCCATGCAACCCTTGAAGTAATAGCTTTGACAGGGCAGAACCCATATGGATGGATAAGTTCCAGATTCTTTTCAGGTATCAGCACTTAGAGTTTGACATTAAAAAAAAAATCACACCACTATAACTCTGTCATCAATCCAATAGACCTTTCAGAGCACTTTCCCAAAGCAGTGTTATTTTAAACATAATTACTTGAAATGGGTCATTAATGTTGGCTTCACACAGGAAGAAATACTTGCCTCCAATACTAACTAAGGGAAACCTCAGTTATGACGGTTGTAAAGAAGAGACCACTTCTCAGGAAAACATCTACACCAGCTCAATGGGCACACCTAGTCTTAAGAGAGAAGGGAGGCCTGCTCCTTTAAGAAGTGAGTCATCAAAGGATTAATGGTCGTTAGTTTCTACGGTAAAAGGCAGCCTGGAGATGAAGTCGAGATGCATATATCTAATAAGAGAATGATAAATGCTCATCCTGGCCTGAAATTGAATTATCGACTGGTTCAGTATACTTCCTTGATCACATTATTAGGTTCCCAGAGAGTAGAATCTATCCCCCAAATATGACTTAATTTTGCATTTGCTGCCATAAGGTAGGGAAATAGGACAGAAGAGAGAATGTGCTTCAGTGCCATTATTAGTTTCCTAATGTTATTAGGACATAACAAGTTGTCTTCTAAGAAGAAGCTGACAGGCAACCAAAAGAAACACATTTAAACACTCTGTAGGGAGAGGATGGTGTTTACTCATTGCTAATCACCAAGGCCTTCAGATACCTGGCTTTAGTTTGATTTTGATACAGACCAATTTTTTATCTTTCTTGTGACTCTGCAATTAAGGTGTCTTTTGCTTCAATGAGGAAAGAATATAATCTGGTGTCATTTTTGTCAACCTTCAGGTCATAAACCAAATACAGTGAGACCCTAAGTCACAGTTATTTTGAAATTAAAAGGCTAAGAATAAAGTATTTGATCTCTTCAGAGTCACCCAAACATATGGCCCTATCTTTTCCTAATAAAATAGAAATACTCCCTCAATTCTACAGATATAGAACGCAGTTATATCTTTTCTGAAAGTCAAGACATTTTCAGGTGTCAAGTATCAGAGGTTGCTTCATTTTTCTGAACCGACTATTCATTCAAGTACTTTGAGACCCATTTGTCTCAAAAGGTAAATTAGTATTAAAATGAGAAAGACACACAACATGAGATGACAGTTAAATAAAAGGTAAGGAAGAAAATAAAAACATTTTCCTCAGCGTTTGCCTTATCATTCTTCCATCTTCTTCCTCTCCTACCATTTAGACAAGACTGATACACATGGTGATATATTCTCTTTCTGGGATAAAAAAAACCAAGGCATTATAAGTAACAGTCATTGTGCTAGTTACAAAAATGCCCCCCCCTTAACATTTGGCACAGAAATTTGCTCTCCTTTGGTTGGTGAAAGCTGCTATATACTTCATCACCAGTCTGGAGCAAAGATGCTCCTCTTCAACCAAAATCACTAAGGTTGGATGCCTCTCTGAATCAAAATAATTATGGATGTCCTAAGGGAGATGAAATATGTGTGTGTGTGTGTGTGTGTGTGTGTGTGCATGTGTATTAAATTACATGAAAACAGGATTGTACAAAACAGGCCAAAGGCTTGATTAAAAGATGGTGACAAATCTCTGAGCTCCGCAATATATTCCTATATTTTGTTGACTCCTTTAAATTTACTATTGTAATGAGGATTCTCAATCCTAAAAGCAAATGCTAGGAATCCATGACTTGATTTTCTCTATAGATTTTCAACAGCAACCACATGCAAGCATGTGTGTCTTCAATCTTCAAATACCAGCAAAAGCACAGGGGCTAGGGTTTAGGAAACAGCAACTATGCTGATAATAGATTGGCTTTGAGAAGTTAAGTCTAAATCAGGGCTTTCATTTTGGCACACATGACAATGAAAGGGGAAAAAAATGAATAAAAAGATACAGCTATGAAGATTATAGTTTCTCTTGCCAAAAACCTCCTGGAACAATAAGAAAAAGAGTTTGGTAATGATTTCCACTCTCCATGTGGTTTTCTCATAACAAAGAGAGTTGCTGGTACTGGGCCAAATTAGACTCTCAGATAGTATATGTGCTTCTTCAGCCAAATTCTACCACACACATAGATGACATTATAAGTGGTTTTTATGAAAATAACTACATCACTAAAAACCACAAGTATCGGAAACAGATTTAAGAACTTATTTTTGAATTGACTGCTCAGATAGCAACCTGTTTTTTGGCAAGGTGTAATTTGGCCTTAGTGTATCCTGAAAAGCCAGTGAGCTACATCACTCACCCTATGTATTGCTTTACATGAATTCTGAGGGCCCTGGGCATAATACAAAACTTTAAAAATACAGATGACTGTGAACAATTATAAATAAGTTGTCTCTACCAAATCTCAGATGGCCATAAACTATGGAAATAACCTAGCCCTTACAGAAAAAAAATCACCAACCAAAAGAAACACCAAGATTTTGCCTATAGTAATGCAAAAAGGTTAGAATTCAGTAAGAAAAAATAAAATTAATTCCAGCTTTATCATGATTCACATAAACCTCTTTGACCTAATTTAATCATTTCTAAGGCTTATCCAACTCAAACTTTTATCCCCCCCAATTTAAATATATTTGTCATTGTCACATGAAGGCTATATAAACACAATCTCATTAGAAGAGATCATACTGGCAGTTTAACGTGCACACATCAAACAATGAGCAACTTCACCATCCTCTCCATTGCCTTCACCTGCAGTGCAATTGGTGGGCATCCATAGACAAGGTCAATTCACATCTCATCCTTGGACACAGAGATCATGAGAGGAATTCGCTCTTCAAAATGCTTCACATGAGAATAAAATGTTTTGAGGTTTGAACATAATATAGAACTAAGATTCTATCCATTGGTACTAATTATAATAACACATTACAGCAACAACAAGAGAAAACTGAAGACTGTATATTGCAGCATTTAAAATCCAGTCTTGCAAAAATATTCCAGGTTGCCAGAATGGCCACTGAACCCTTCCAAACCCAGAGTTACTCCACCTCCTAGCAATGATGAGGTTTGGTATCCTACATGAAGTAAGCATGTTAATTTCTTAGAAATGTTTCCTTATTTATCCAAGGTCTCTTCCACTGCAAGTTTTCTTTCACCCCCATCTAAGGTCTTCTGGATTCTGTTAATTTGTACAGAGATCAAGTGATGTCACATTAAGGCCTGGGTTCACCATTAGTCTCTGGGACTTTGTTTGAAGGGGGTATAGTAAACTTATAAATGTCATCCCAGAAAACCTGTAAGGAATCTAATATTATTTATAGATAATTCATAATAAGTTATAGGAGGGAAATATTAGCTTCGCTATTGCAGTGGAACTGGTAGGAGAGCAAAACTAAGGGAAACCTTCAGTCTGAAAGAACGGAGAAGGGAGGCCTGCTCCTAAAAATGCCTATCATCAAAGTATTACAAATGAAAGGATAATAGCCACACTAGGTACGATGGCAGCCACTCAAGTTGTGGAGGAAAGGACAGGTTAGAAACTATCCAAACCTTGTATAAGAGAGTTTAACTGCTACCCATTCTCTAAAGAATTATTTATATCTGAAAACATTGCTAACAGTATTCATAATACATTCCAGATGGTATTTTGAAAATTAATACATCCTGTTGAAATTATATGCAATAAGAGAAGGGATGGAGATGTAAATTTAGTTATTCAACTGTTCTTTTTAAAATCTGGGTATTGTTAAAACAATGTGAAGTTTCTAACTGATTATTTGATTCAATTTAGCCAACTGCTTCTTAAATGGCTTGTCTTTCCTACTCAAACCAAATTTTGTTTTTCAGGATAATGTGCAAGTAGAATAAACAGTACAGTGTCTGTTATATAATTATATAATAAACAACATGCATCTATAAATAGATACTGTTTTGTACTTGTAAACACACACACATATAATTTTAGAGAAAAGAAAGCAGAACAAATTGAAATACATTATATAGAGCCAAGTAATTGTCACCAGTTAAATTTTTTGTTGTTGTTCTATTAGAGCATAAAATCAAGCTAATATCTTTTCTACTAAATCACAAAAAGATTTATTTTACTCACTGTAAAAGATCACCATTTATACCTCCAGATAAGTAAGTGTTGACATCAGAACTCACACCCAAAGTGGATAGCTTGGACATCCAAGTATGAGTAAAATAAAATAGAAATGTTTTATTCTATTGCTGAAATAAAATTAAACATAAAAAAGTACACTTCTCATTTTCAGCCAATGAACATTTAAAATTCTATTTGGAAGGAAGGACAGGGGGAGACTTTGAGATGTAAAAACTTGCTTTCAAAACCATGGACTAGAGTCAATTTGGGGTAATTTCCTTACACATCAAAACTTTGAACAGCACCACATGGCAGTCTTCCAAGTCAGAAAGACAGTTGTACTGCACACACCCATAATATTATAAAAAGAGTAGCTTGAAAAGGGAACAAGGTTGCTTTTAGAAATCTATCAGAACCATTTATGCAAAAGTGTACACCAACTGCCATAAGACAGGTGAAGTTTGTCACTTCAATGTTATTCATTGATAAATTGCTTTTATAGTATTAGATATGAGGGAACAGGCTGTTGTACAACAAGCATTTAATTAGCATACACAGTATATATCTTAAATGGCACTTTGAAAGTTGAAATATACACAGCTGGCAAAATGTTTACTACATTTTGTGATGTGAAAGATGTTCCCATTTGATATATGCAAAAAAAGTTGGAAAAAATGAATGCTCTTTCAAGGGAGACGCAGCACTTTCAAAATAGATTTGTAGCATGGATTGCAAGGAACACCTTGACCTTAGTTTAAGTAACAGCAAGTTGAGTTTTCCAAACCTGTGCTTGAGCTGAAAAGAAAAACAAACTACTCACAGTTTCCTTGAGGCATGCATTTCACTATGGCAAAGTACAAGTGGGCGTGCATTACATGGCAAGTCTGCGTCTGCTTCAGCAAACTAAGTACACCATGAGCATTCTTCGAGCACAATGCAAAAGCTTTATGGAGTGGAGGAGAGTAAGAAAATTTGGAACAATCTTCTCGTTATTTCATTTCTGAAGTGCCATTCCTCAGCCGACTGCTGCCTCAGGAATGTCAGGTAATGGGAACAGACTGGACCAGATGTTGGCTACAAGAGCAAGCAACTTTAGCAGCCCAAACAGGGCAGTGTAATGACACCAGCTGAAACCGTTTCAGCTTTGAGAAGCAGGAGGACGCTGCGTGCTGTGCCAGAGATGACTGTATTATACAGTGGCCTATCTGAGACTGCATAACACACTCATCAGCGAGCTGGGGGGCCTCCTGAGTATGTCAGGGGCCGAATGACACACAGCACACCAGAGGGCAATGCACAGTCAAAAAGAAAGAGAAAGAAAGAAGAATGAGAGAAAACAAGCAAAACACGCGTCTGTCGTGCACAAACCTTCGGGCTCTGTGTTTTCTTTGTGGTGTACTTGCTTCAGCGGGCAGCAGAAGATTTCGTGACACTTAGCACGAAAGGGGGACTCTTTTTTCTTTAATTCCGCAGATTGGATGGAATCTTGCCGTAACATAATGTATTCCTGTGTGCCAGGAGGGGCGTCATCCAGAACTGTGGTCACCACATAACAAAATGAACTCAAGTTAGAGCTTCATGAAAGCAGCGAATGTCTTAAATCAAATCTACTCCCAGGGAAGACTAAAGAAACAACATTCCCCAAAAAAAGTTTCAAAGAAAAGCATTTAATAGCTTGACAATTTTATTTTTAGAGGCTTTGTTTAAAATAGTTAAGGCCTGGAAATAGCTTAGCTTACTCAACTACAGATACCTCTATTGTTAATACAATGAAAATGTAACAGTGTTAAATTGTGTCTGGAATGTGATAAAATATATTAATACCAATAACCATATTGTATCTAAATAAACACCATGCAGAGCTCACGTGTTTCAATTTGAGATACTATATAAATACAGGGTGGGACAAAAGTAGGTTTACAGTTGTTATTATGGAAAATAATATAATAATTAGTAAATAATAATACAAGAATAAACTCAGTTTCACATACAACTGTAATCCTACTTTTGCCCACTCCTATATTTACTGGTGAAACTGGCTATCACCATCAGTTTATTGTTCTTTCCTTGGTCTGCTGCTGGCAAGAACCTGACTTCCATGCATTATGTATTGAGTCCGATTAAAGAATCAAGAGCATTGCTCTTTATTCTTTGATTTCCAAAGAGAACTAGTTCTGTTGCAAATATTCCTCGGATATTAAAAACCCCTTAATGAAGATAAGAAATTCCAGCTGCAAGTCTAGCAATCATCACGGGGTCAAAACCTACCTTGCTGGACTGTGGAAGAGCAGGGCCTCGTTCACTACTTTCGGCCTTAGATATACACCAAGTCCCTCGCAGCCCACATATTTTTCCTAGGCCCTTTGTAAATTTCCTAAGCGTGATTGTGAATTTGTAGTGTATTTCCCCCTCTAGGAACAGATGTCTGCTTTTACAGTGTCCACTGGAACATTCTTTTAGCCTGACAACCACCCACCAAAGGGGGTGCAAATTTAATCTGCATTTGTAGAAATGTGCAAATGACCCTGGGACATATTTTTTTCCCTTTCACACCCTTCCCAATGAGAACGGGGATTTTGCCAGTACCTCCAAAGCTGTGATTAGTGACATTCTGATGAATTATACTCCCCCAAATGCATACAATCAACATGCATTTAGGAGGACTGGCCCCATCACTAAACTTCTTCTGGGGAGAATAATGCTACGATGTTTGGAGAATATGAACAGCTTATGGCTGAAATTAAATGGGATGTGAATCTACTCTGATTGGCAAAACATTTCCAGTTCATTGGCTGGGATCTTAACCAGCTTCAAGTATTTCTTTTTCATGTTGGGGTAAAAGTAGTACAAACACCAATATAATATTAAATCAGTATTATGAGTTTTGAACAAATTCTAGATAGAGAACCTGTATTTGAAATTGTTGTCTTCCTTTATACGTCATTAAATTATATAAGAAAGTGATGAATATTTTAGTCAGTTTTCTATTTTCCTCCAGCACTCAGCAGCAGTACTCAAAAATTTTATATAGATACACTATCACAGCTTTTCCTGGCAGAGAGTTCCCTTCATCTACTAGGAATGTGACTATACTGTCTCAGAACTGCATTGAATGCACATCTCTGTTAGCAACAGCTGCTATTCAAAAACACTTGCAACCATTTCCTGCCATGAGCAGATAGTTTTGATAATACAGACACATCAAATTCCAGCATCACAGCTGAAGACAAATTTTGGTTTTACCATCCAAAATATTTAAAGAAAACATCCTAAACTTGGAACTCTTTTTTAAAAGGAACATCCGTGATTATATAGAAGCTTAGAAATTCCATTTTCATGCACTGTATATGAGAACCTTATTTTTAGATTAGAAGACAATTGCAAAATGAAAAAGGACTTTTGATAATACATAGGGAACTTGTTATTTTGTTATTTAGAAGTAAATGACAAAAATCAGTAAATGATCTCCAATTTTTAGTTTTCAGTACCAACAATGACGTCACAAATGTGCATTTCTGGAGATTAATGGCAGACTGAAACTAATAGCCTTTGGCTGACTCTCTAGCCATCAGCTTTTCCCAGCTGCTCATTAATTCCCAGGAAAGGCCTTGCTCTGCCATCATTATTGTTTAATTAGATACAACTGGTTATCTGTAACATACAAGATTCTGGTGAGAGGGACATGCTGACTGATGCAGGAACCAGCCCCAAAATCCATCATGATGGGAAAAGCATGAAGGTCACAAAAGTGCAGGATAATTGCTTTCTAAAAAATTCTCTCTCTCCTGTTCTTTCTTCAAATTGAATTTAGCAAGTGCAAAAGGTGCCAAGATGAGAGCATTTAAGGAGCCATCTGTGTAATAACCACAGGCACAGAACATTTCCTTGGAAGTCGTGAGCATCTGGGAGTTAATGGCTCAGCTTTGGGTCTCAGGCTGTCTCTATTCAATGTTCCAAATATCAGTCAATTCAGGCAAAACAGTAGACTGGGGTCAAGTTGACACCAGATCTAGAAACATCTTGGACCGTTTAACCAGAAGTGAAATTGTACAGGTAACATCTCACTCTGGTCCATAAAATTTCTGAACTTGAGAATATCTTGGCATGAAAAAATTAAAACTATTACATCAAATCCATTTATTCCCAGCATTCCCTCAAGAAGAAAGTGGCTGTATATGCAATTGACAGAAGCAGGAGTGACAGGGGAACTCCCATAGAATCCTAGCACTAAGGCAGGTAGGTACCTTCATCCTACTTCCCTTAAAAAGAAGTGAGGACACAATGCTTCCAAATGGGCACTAGCTCTAGAAAAGAGAGAGTAAGCTCTCAAAGAAGTCAGCCCATCAAAACAGGAAAAAAGAATGGGATTCTTTATTTCCCTGACTTAGTCCAATATTTTCTATTTCCCCCCTTCTAGTGCATTCCCTCTCATTTACAATCTCTAGCATCTGAAATCACTCCTCCCTCTGTTCATTTCAACAATTTATGCACATTTATTCCGTGACTCCTGCTGCCCTTCCTAACAATGGATTGATCCAATCTTGGAGGTGGGCCAAAGGCTCCAGATATTAGGTAGACAATGGTTTACAGTTTCCTCCAGTTTATGAGTTTCAAGTTGACTCATCAAGGCAAGTAAGAGTGGCTCATGGTTGAATTCTAAACTGTATAGTCTTGTGCTTTTAGAAAAGCTGCTGAGACCCATGACAACAGCTGCCAAGGAGTAGACCTTTGCCAGGAAATTGTGCCCTTGGCCTTGAACACACAGCTCATCCACTCGGGATTCCAAAGTCCCACAAGAGTAGCAGAGAGTTGGGGGAGACAAATGAATACATACAGATCCACACATCCACAGACACACAAACACTGACAGATGGCATACTCAGACATGGCGGTGACAAAAATAAATGGCTTTTACTGGCAGGATGATAGTTATGACACAATTTATGAAAGAGCTACTTCCTAGTATAAAAGGTGTACTATTGACTAACCATTGGATGGACAAGCCTGCATCTAGAATTAGTTTCTCAGGAGCAGCACTAGACTGGCATTAAGCCATCCCCACTCGCCTACGGGTTTCTTAGCAATCACCAAGATCAAGTTCAGAAGTGGAAGGCAGTCATGTTAAGAGAAGAGAGTTTGAGTCTAAGCCTGGTGATGTGGCTTAAGCTACTCCTGTTCACAGAAATGTAGGACTCTCATTTCACTAATAAACATAAAGAAAAAAAACTAATCTATAGCAAAACAATCATTGCTAAACTAGTTCACAGAAATATAGTACTCTTATTACAAATTTGACATAAAAAAGAACCAGTCTATAGCAAAACAATCATTGATGAAATAAAAACTAATTCCAATGTAATGGAATTTTTATTTTTATTTTTTGGAGTGAGGGGAGAGAGAAAGAAAGGGAGAGAAAGAAAGGGAGAGAAACATCAATGTGAGAGAGAAACATTGATCAGCTGCCAATGTAGTAGACTTTTAAAATGTATTTTAATTAAAGAAGTTGACATTCATTAATTCTTATGTTTAGAAAATTCAGCTCTTGTTTACTCTATAACTTAAATCAATAAATATAACATTGGCTATACTTCTGGCCAAGATGGAGGCATAGATAGACACGCTGCATCACCCTCCACAACTAAGGAGGAATACAACTACCTCAAAACCAGAAACAACCAGAAGTTCCAGAAAATCAGACTGCACGGAAGTCCAGCAAACAAAGATATAAAGAAGAAATACTCATCCAGACAGGTGGTAGGGGCGGATCCGGGATGGAGAGGACGCGGTGTTGTGGTGGCAGCTGTGGCGGCAGCGGCAGGCCAGCAGAAAACCCAGTCACATGTTTTAAAAAGTCTGGAGGGACACCTGGGGAGCATTCCCAGCTTCTCACCGAACCTCGCAGCCCACGGTCCCAGCACCGAGGAAAATCAAGCCTCATTGCTTCTGACAGTGCAAACCAGTGGGGGTTGGGGTGGGGGCAGAAACTGCTGTTCTCAGCAGAGTCCGCTTGGTTAAAGGGCCCCCACAGTCCTAGAACATCTGAAGACCCATCCACTCTGGGAATGACGGCCAGGGCAGCAACTAGAGGAGCGCCAGTCCGGTGCGGAAGTGGGAGAGGTGCCTAGAAAAGGGGTGAGTGCTGGGCAGGCGGCATTGTTCCCTCTCAGACCCCTCTCCCACATACAGCGCCACAACATGGTGAAACAGGTCGCCCTGTACTGATGAATCCCAAAGGCTCTGCCCCTTACAACATAACAGGAGCAACAGCTCTACCTGGGACATGGAGGCAAACAAACACAGGAGCCTGTGAGAATGAGGAGACAGAGAAGTATGGCCCAAAAGGGGAAATGGATCAAGGTTCCAGTGGGAGAACTAAGCGACGAGGAGATAGACAACCTAAAAGACACAGAATTCAAAACACTGGTGATAAAGATGCTCACAGGACTGACAGGTGTTTGAGTATGGCAAATGCATAAGAGAAGAAGTGAAGGCTATGCTAAGTGAGACGAAGGAAAATCCACACAAAACCAATGGCGAAGGGAAGGAAACTGGGGTTCAAATCAATGATTTGGAACATAAGGAAGAAAAAAACAGTCAACCAGTGCAGAATGAGGAGGCAAGAATTGAAAAAAATGAGAAAAACTTCCAAAATTTTGCGAAGGAGATGGACATACAGGTCCAGGAAGCACGGAGGGTCCTGGGTAAGCTGGACCCAGAGGGGACCACACCAGGATGCATCATGACTGAGATGTCAAAGGTGAAATATAAAGACAGAGTCCTGGGGGCAGCAAGAGAGAAGCAGAGAGTTTCCTGCGGGGGGTGGGGTGCCTATGGGACTATCAGCTGATTTCTCAGAGGACACTTTGCAGGCAGGAAGGGACTGGCAAGCAGTATTCAATGTGATGAAAAGCAACCTACAACCAAGATTGCTCTATCCAGCAAAGCTATCATTTGGAATGGAAGGGCAGATGAAGTGCTTCCCAGACAAGGAGAAGCTAAAGGAGTTCATCATCACCAAGCCATTACTATATGAAACGTCAAAGGGACTTACTTAAAAAAAGATCAAAACTATGAACACTAAAATGACAACAAACTCACAACTATCCACAACTGATTCTAAAAAATAGAAACAAAATCCAATAAGCAACCCAAAATAGGAACAGGATAATAGGTATGGGGGTCATTTGGAGGGTTATCAGCTGGGAGTGGGGAGAGGGGGAAATGGGGAAATGGTGCAGGGACTAAGAACCATAATCGGTTGGTACAAAATAGACAAGGGAATGTTAAGAATAATATAGGAAAGAGTGAAGCCAAAGAACTTATATGCATGACCCATGGACATGAACTAAGGGTGGGTGGGATTGCTGGAGTGAAGGGTGGTACTGGGCAGAGGGGAGCAAAGGGGAAAAAACTGGAACTACTGTAACAACATAATCAATAAAATATACTTCAAAAAAAGAATAATATAGGAAAGGGTGAAGCAAAAGCACTTATATGCACATGGACATGAACTAAGGAGGGTAGGATTGCTAGAGGGAAGATGGGCACTGGGCATAGGGGAGAAAAGGGAAAAAACTTGGGACTACTATAACATAATTAATAAAATATACTTTAAAGAAATATATATATAACATTGGCTACATAAAACAGCTACCCAAATAGTTAGTATTACCACAAATACTGCAATGCAATCCTCCATGTCATTCCAAACACAACTTCTTTAGAGATAATATGATGCAACATTTTGTCTTACAACATAAGAAAAATAAGGCTCAAGGAGAGGAAGTACCTAGACAAGTCACACAGTTATTGGAAAAGCCCAGCCTAGAAGCCAGGATTCCAGTGTGTTTACCAGCAAGTCTAAAGCAAAACTGATTTGTACAAACATTGATATATTAAATAGGGATCAGGTTCTTCAGTATTTTTTAGCTTCAAAGATAATCCGTGTCTCCAATGAATTTTTCTTTTTTTTTCTCTTCAAAGACAGAAAGGCAAGTTTCTAGGAAACTACTTAGACAATGCTACAAAGGCACCCGTCCCTCACCAGGACACTGTAATGGGCAAGGTTTGCTGACTTCAAACTGGAAGTGGTTAACAAGCCCTCAATTATTTGATGATTATGTTTTTTGCTTTTAAATTAACACATCATAAAGATGACTCAAAATACTTAATGATACATGATTTTAAATTAAAGCAAATCTGAGATGACCAGAGCAACGGAAATCACATACAGCCATGGGAGTCCCAAAGTTATTAGTGACTCCAACAAGCAATTAGTTAAAAACACTTATGAAACAGAAAATATGACAAATATACAGATTATCAAATGACCTCACATAATGAGAAAGTGAGAAGTAAACAAAGTAATTAGAGTGATTACTCTTCCATGTCACTGAACACCTGTCATCCTGAAAAGTACATTCAACCACAGGGCGAGTTAGCTTAAGACCTCCAGTTTGCTCCCCAGCTTACTAACCATCTACTTATCTGTGTATGATCTTCAAGTTTTATTGCCACAGTGAACATTATCAAGATGGCAGGCTTAAATTTAAAGACAACTTAAGTAAACCATTCAGTGAATGGAGCTGATCAATACTAATGATCATTTCATTTGGCCAAGATAGAAATAACAAAAAATATTTCTAGAAAGTTCAGTTACCTTCCCATTTGCAATATCCCCCTTCTCTATTCAGTTCCCAAATCACTATTAGGTCTTCCTCCAAATTCTGTCTGTTCACACTGTTTTTTTCTTTTCATGGTAGAATGAAATGCAAACTTCCTATTATAGCAGCCCACCAACCTCCTCAATTCCATTTCAGGCCTCTTTTCTCCTTGCTCACAGTAGCTTTCCATTAGTGTCCAGAATATGCCAGGCTTTTTCCCCACCATAATGCCTTGCAGTTGCTGTTCTCTGTGATTCCTCCTTTAGGTCCTTCCAGCTCTACTTAAATGCTACTTCCTCAAAGGTGTCTTTTTCAGGCACATTAGGTAGGTTTGCACTTGTCATAATCTGTAATTATATTTATGTATGTATGTATGTACTTGTCTCTTATCTGATTTTCCCACAAATACACAAGCTCTCTGAAACAGAAACATTATTTATCCCATTTACCATCTAATATGTGGGTCCAACACAGTGTCTCACTTATTATACGCACTCAAAGAATTCTCATTAACCAGCTTCTCTCAAACCTAAGGTAAAGAGCCCACTCTAACTCTTAGTTTCCATATAACATTTTAGGAAATGTATCTTGTTTTGTATTGGGACAGTTTTTTGGTTATTATCCAGGCTTTCACTGAAAAGTTAGACTGATAATTATTTTCATATATATGACTTTCCTCCACAACTTGAATGTAAGCTCTAGGCAGACGAGAACCCTGTCTCTTTTGGTATTATCATTGCTTTCCTAATGGCCTACAACACTTTGCACATGGTAGTTTTACAGGCATAAAATGAGCCTCTTCTAGCACCTCGAAGGTATGTGCTAAGCAGATGAGGAAATAAACGGGAAGAGTTCAGCACACTGCCTGGCATCTGCCACGGAGGAAACGCTGTCTGTGACAGAGATGAAACTGCTGAAAAAATGCACTCTTGGAGGCTAAGAAACCATAATTCTCATCCTGAGTCACTGCTGATTTTCTGGTAACATTTGGAATTCCATGCTACATCTCTGAGCCTCAGTTTTCTCATTTCAAAAATAAGTGATTTGAACTAGGCCAGAGTTTCTGAGCATTGCCACTTTTGACATTTGGGGCTAGATACTTCCTTGTTTTAAGAGGTTGCTCTGTGCACTGTGGAACATTGAATAGCACCCCTAGCCTCTACCCACTAGATGCCAGTAGCATCCATCTCCAATTTGTGACATCCAAAAATGTCTCCAGATATTGCCAAATACCCCCACACACACAGTGGGAGGAGGGCAAAAGTGCCTTAGCTGAGGATCACTGGACTCGATGAAGGGTAAAGCCCATCTGGTCCACAAGCCTCTTTGTAAGGAAGTAGTAACAATCCTGGAAGTTCCTTTGTGACTCTTGGAGATGCTCAGCATCCTGCAAGGGCTCAGCTATTCCATTCAGGGGAGTTTGCCCCCACAGCCCATACCAGAAGGAGAAACACATACCAATGAGCATGGCCAATCATTTAGGTCACAGAAAGCCTTGGACTGGAAAGATGTAAAGCATTACTGCTACACATCATTGGGGTCTTTCCTCAGCCTGGGACAAGGGCTTTCTCTAGTGAGTGATGACGTTGGACATCACCAGCGATATTGCTGGACTCTAAGTAAGTATCCTCAGGCACCTGCTATGAATAACAGGTGGGACCCAGCCAACCAAAGACCTGGCTCAAGTAGGGATGAGAAAAAAAGGAGAGGCTGCGTAATCTTTTCTGGCTTCATCAAAGTGGGCAGAACGACTCATGCAAAAAAAAAATATATATATGGCTATACTGCCCATGTAGTAATAAATTTATTGACAAATGGTCCTGCTTCCAGAATGCTGTCTGTACTTTCTTGAAAATGTTTCACTGTGACTGGCTTCATTGAATTTTTGTTATTTATTCTTGCTCATTTTGTTTTTAATGCAGAGTGCTTCTGGCCATCATGTCCTAGGAACTGAAACATCTAGGCAGTCCTTACAGATTACTTACAGACCAATTCCAGGCTGACATTGCACAAATTTTGCATCTTCCTCTATGCATAATTAATAACTGTTATTACAGGCACTCTAATTAGGCTTACAAAATGATGTCATAGCTACTGAAGGAAACTTCCTTACCTGGACTCTTCTCGGCCATTGATCTTAAGATCTTACTTGGGCTACATCACAGACTAAATTGCTATAGAAAGCCTATTTTCTTTTATCAGTATTTTCCATTTTTGTAGCATTAAATCTCAAGAGGACTGAAGGATCCCCGCCAATACACTATAGAGTGCACTCTCAAGCATTACAGCCACATCTTCCTGGAAAATGTGCTCATTGACAGTGTACTTATTCACATGACATGCTAGGAGACTCTTGGGTGACTTATTACCACTATTACTTCATATTGTTATTTCAGGTTTCAAAAGCTAATCTCTGATTCAAATCTCATGATTGCCCCGAGTCCCCAGGATGTCTTGAGAGCTCAGAAAGCCCACACCGACAGGCTTGGTTGACAGACAGAAATTCCTTGGTCCTAGTGATAGTGACTGGAAAACTATACTGTAATGCTGCTTTAAAATTATGACTGGAAGAGCAATCAATGCCACCATTCACCTCTCCCTCTCCACATTCTCCCCAAAGGTATCTAAATAGCAAACTCATTTAACTTCATTAGTCATTACTTTTAAGCAAGCAGTCTTCTCTTATTTTCCCTGCCTGCTAGTGTTCTGTGACCACATGGGCTTCTGTCACATATTGGTGCCTCCTTCTACCCACAATGACATGGATAACAGTTCACTCAAATACCTTAGCAACCCATCTTTTCTAACACTTTGTCAAGAACCATAGTGCAAATACCAATAAATGGGCTGATCTATAAAAACATTTCTCAGAAACAATAAATTATGTGTATTGCATTGTGGCTTTGTGCTACCTGGAATTCCATGTAATATGGTGGTGCCAGGGATTCCAGAAGCAGGAAAAAATAGAAAAGAAGATAGAAAAGAGGTAGTGGAAGGCTCTTCAAGTTGATCAAGAGGTGAGTCTTGGTACAATCTGTCTTATTTAAAATATGCATTGGTTAGCCCTGGCTCCTATGGCTCAGTGGATTGAGTGCTGGCCTGTGAACCAAGGGCTTACTGATTTGATTCCAGTCAGGGCACATGCCTGGGTTGCAGGGCAAGGTCCCTGGTTGGGGGCATGTGAAAGGCAACTGCACATTGATGTTTCTCTCCCTCTCTTTCTCGCTCCCTTCCCCTCTCTCTAAAAAATGAATAAATAAAATCTTTAAAAAAATAAAAATAAAATAAAATATGCTCTGGTTAAATCTTTCTCTCCTTGGTTAGTCACAAGCTGCACTGGAGCTTATCAAAAGACAGTTCGTTCACTTTGGCCACATCATATTAATCAGTTTTCAAGCTCAAACAAATGGTCCTTAACATCTCCAGGAAATGCAGTTCTCACCTATATGCTGTGGAAGAACTTGACCCTCTTGATAGTTAAAACAGGCACATTTTTAGTGAATGGAAAGCATTAGAACAAAATTCCCAATTACAATAGCTGAAATCTAAGAAATCATTCTAAAAAAGAAACTTCTCTATTGAAAGGGTGTTTTTCTTTGCACTCACACCTGCCACAATTTCTAACTCCCCATTCAGTAAAAAGGAGGTTGTGTTTCTGGGGGCAGGGGGTGCTGTCCCTGTAGGGATTACAGATGGAAGAGTATATTGTGCCATGCTGGAACCCACTCTAAATTGGAGAATAATTTCAAAGCAAATGGTATTACAGTTTGTTTACTCCTGGTAGCATTTATGCATCAGAAAAAAAGGCATTACAATTATTTTAAAAGCCTCAAGCAATCAAATGTCCTTAAAATAGCATTTAGTGACTTAGGTGTAAATGAATCATAAACACTTAGATTTGAATTCCCTTCATTCCCTACAATCCCAGCTGGTTAAGTGGGCCTTTAGTAAAACAGCACTCAGCCTCCTTTATCCTATTAAAGGCAATGTCTTCTGAGGTGGACTCTAAGCTGAGTTTGGTGCTCACATTTAGAACATGAGGAATGCTCACCGTATATATTAAAAAGGAGTAAAATAGTATGCTTGGTGTACATAATTTCCAGTAATCACAACAACCCTATGAGGCATGTATCATTATTGTCTCCATTTGTCACATAGGAAACTGAATGTCAAAGAGGTTAAGGAACATGTCCAGAGTACCTCAGCTCCCAATTTGCAGAACTGAGGTTCAAATCCAGGTCGTCATGCCTCTAGAATCTATACTCCTGCTCACTAAACCATATCCCATATTAGTGTGCATATCTATGGTAGGTAGAATAAGGGCCCCTCAAAGATACCAACCATCCTAATCACTGGAACTTGTAAATATGTTACCTTAAGGTAGGAACTGTAATTAAGGTTGCTAATCAGCTAACCTATAGGTGAAAGAGATTGGCCTGAATTAGCCAGTGAAATCCTAGGCAACTATGAGATCGCAAAATCAAAAGGAGGCATAAGATTGGGCCAGAGAGATGAAAAGGAACAAGAGCCAGGGCCGATTAGAAGTGTGAGAGGACTTAACCTGCTGTGGCTGGCTTTGAAGATGGAAGAAGGAGGAAATAAGCCAATAAATGCACGTAGCCTCTAGAAGCTGGGAAGAGACCTCGGTTGACAGCTAGCAAGGAAACAGGGATCTCCATCCTACCAGGAACCAAATTCTGCTAACTACCAAAATGAACAATGGAACGGATTCTCCTCTAGAGCCTCCAGAAAGGAATGCAGCCTGTCAAGACCTTAGTTTTGTCCTGGTGAGATGTATGCCTGATTTCTGACCTATAGAACTGTAAGATTATAATTTGTGTTGTTTAAGCCACTAAGTTTGTGGTGATTTGTTGTGGCAGCAATAGAAAACTAATGCAATATCCAAACCTCAATGCTGAAAACCTAGCTAGATTCTAAAGTCCATAAGCCTTCTACAGTTGTTTTAATAACAGCAATCAATTATTATATGTGGAATTGACGTGTATTCACCATCTCACACCTGAAAAGAAAACACACACACACAAAGATGCTTCCTTTGGCCTTTTCATTTTCCACTCCCTGTCACAACACCATCTTTTCCAACATTATTTCAACAAATAGGTATTGGGAATCTACTCTATGCCAGGCACTACTCAATGCATATAGTATATAGGAGATGAAAAAATGTCAACAAAAGCCCTTATCCTCACAGTGTTTACACATGAGCTGATAAAGAAAGGGGGTAAGCAGTTAGAAACAAAATAATAAGATGAGACCACCAAGGGTATCTGAGTCACTGATGGGAAGGGAGCTGCTCTGAACTGCTGCTAGACCCACGGAGCGAGGAAAAAAAAAAAAAAAAAAAAAAAAACCTTTACAAGTTAAGCTCCTGATATGTCAGTGAGCTTTCTGTCACAGCAGCATAACTTAGTCTAATCTATGTCACACAGGAAGTCTCCATGAGAAGGTGACACTGGAGCAGAAGCCTGAAGGAAGAGCAGAATAGAGTGAACCATGGACGTATCTAGAAGAGTGGTCCCAGTAGAGGGGTCAAAAATGCAAAGATTCGGAGGTGGGAGTATGACTTTTTTTTTTTTTTTAAGAAAATGAAGGAAGCCAATGTGGCTAGAACTGAGAGACTGAGGGTGAGAGTGGCAGGAGGTAAGGCCAGAAAGCAAATGAGAAGACTGCTTATGTAGGCCACTGAAATAAGTCTGGCTCTATTTCTGAGTGGTGGGGAGCCAGCAAATGAATTGATGCAGAAGAGTGATGTGATCTGGTTTATGTGCTTAGAAGCTTACTCTCACTGCTATGAACAGGCTTCAAGGCACAAGGATAGAAGCAGAGAGACTGGTAAGGAGGCTACTGCTTTCAGTTCACAGGCCGGTGCTCAATCCACTGAGCTACACCAGCCAGGGCGAGGAAGCTACTGCTATAATCTAGACAACAGATGACAGTAGTTAGTACTAGGTGGAAAGAAATGGCTGGATCCTGGGTACGTACTCTAGGAGTATAGACTTTTATGAACAGCATGTCTAACAGTATGCAGCATCTATTTAATATATACCACTTTTGATAATGGTAATTCCATGGAATATACACTTCTCAGAGGGAAAATATTTTCTGTGGGCTACCTAATTCTACTCTTTAGGCAGAAGAGGAGAGAAATCTCCTCACACTTAACTCTCTCCTGCAGTCTCATTGTAGTAAAGACATCTATATAGAATATGATTAAGTAGGTACTCAGCAAACATTAGCACTGCGTGAGAGTATTCATGGCAATGATGGAGAGGATGATGGGCAGTTTGCAAAATAACATTCTTGAGAAATTGATTCTCTGAGCCTTGTTTCCCTTCAATAAGTCTCTTCCCCATCTGTCATTGTGGCAAAGAGACCACCAAATAAATCTAATTCTTCATGTACTAATGGGAGAAAGGAATGGAGGGAAACATGAGAACTGAGGTGCCTGGACTCCTAAGCCAGCCCAGGGCCTAGTCCTAACTGTATGTGTCACACCACCTGTGTGAACCCAGATATCCTCAAATGGAATTGACCAGATGGTTGCTGGAATCTTTTCCAGTGCTTAATTTGTAAGGAGCAGTGGGGGTTCTTCCCTCTCCTTTATATTTTCTTCACTATGAAGCTCGCTAGTATGACATTGCTGACTTCTCTTTGCCCCAACATCCACTATTTTCTGGATGGGATATTGGTGAGGTTTTAAAAGAAAAACTAGCATCCCTAGCCTAGCTCCTTCCATTGCTCTTTCTCCTTGGGAGCCAGCTCACCACAAAAAGCACACATTCTGCTCTGCTCCTCTGCACCTTAAGGTTTGCAGGTGGAAGCCGTATGCGAGGGCAGGTAGGAAAGTTCCAGAGATGCCTATGACTGAGTGGGTGCATCTCTCTAATTATAGGGTTCATTATTAGAATGTCCACCTTTTCAGACAAAAGGCTCATCTCCCAGTATTAGCTTTATTAAGAATAAAGGTGATACTTTGTTGTTCATACCCCTTTCTCTTTTGACTTGTTTCTCATTTGTTCACAACTTAGAGAGAAAATGAGTATTGTTCCCCTCTTCCCACCCAGCATTCCCATTAATATTTATAAATGCTCAGAATCATGGCTTTGGAGAATTGGGAAAGTCCTAAGATGTCTACAAAATATCAAGCTCTGCTGGCCAGTTTGACTCAGGGTGGATACCAGAGAAACTAGCGGGTATTTTTCATGGCCAAGACCATACCAGGAGCCCCGCAATCAGAGGCTGGGATAAATAGGAGGGAGGAATGAGGAAGAAATGATGTCAAAGGGAGAGGAGATGTGAGTGCCCATTTGCTCCTTCGCAGATGGAAGGAGCAGGCTGCCACACTCATTTAAAACCCTTTAGCTGCCATGGAAATCACTAGCTACTGATGATGTTCTCATAATCCCACAGGAATCTCAGTAGGAAGTTCAATTTCAAAGCAGCAAGAAGAGGGTGGAGAGGGATAATGTAGGTCATACATAGGGACAGAGACACTAATGCTAGGGGGACATGCAGCTGTGAATCCTTCCTCTTGGATTGCACTGGAGCAAAGTGTCCATCCCAGGAGGCAGCACAAGATTCCCAAGTCTGACCTCCCTGTCTGTTCTGATGGTCCCTGCAGTTAGCCTCTCTGACAGGCTTCCAATATTTGCATTAATTAAACTCAAATTGAGAAACCAGGTCATTTGAGGAGTGCCTGTGGGCACCATCAAGAAATTGAAAGCTGCCACTCTTACAGGCTGAGGGAGTGAACCATGTCCCAGTTCTCATATTGAAGATGGCCCTTTTCTTTCTCCTTAATGGAGAGTTAAGTGGAGTTCACGATTGCACACAAGAAAGCCAGGGTGAAATGTTCCACATAAATGCTCTCCCAATTAGGTGTTTCATTGCTATGCAGTAGACAAGATACCTTTAGAGTTCTTGTGAAATGCAGGAGTATCACCAGCAGTAACCTTTTAGAGTTGTATAGAGAGAGAGCAGTTCCTTCTTTTTCCTTTCCCAATGTCTGTGTAACACTAGTTTAACTAAGTTTCCTAGAAACAAAGTTAATGTAGGTGAGATATTCTCAGAGGCTTCAGAAACCACCCTTGAGTCACTCCCAAGCTGACAAAGTGATCCTCAGGTTAAGCTATGGGAACCTTGATGAAATGTTCTGGGCTGAGATCAGGGTGGGTCCCAATCAGATTTAGGAAGCTGCAATGATCATGGCCTGAACCATGTGCTACTTTGTGTCACCAGCCTTTTGCTGCAGGCTATTTCTTTATAATTTCTTCTGATCTGCAGGGACTTTGGGAGTCCCTTACCAGATTTATGGTGACAGAAAAAAACAGTGTTCTTTTGAAATCCATATTTAGGGTGGTTTCTATGAATGGAGGAAGTGGCGAGGGCAAGTCAAAGAAGCAGTAGATATGCCTACCTGGGATTCTCGAGCAAGACAAGGCCTCCTGCCTCTGCTCCTGGCTTCATCTTTACCTCCTTTCCAGGGAGCAAGCACAGCTTGCTTGTCTTCTCCCAGAAGTTCTCTGGAGGCACACAGCCTAAAATGCTATAACCAGAATTGGAATGTGCCCCCGCAATAATTGTGGGAAATAGCCTAAGTTAAGGTCCTCAGCTCTGACTAAGGTTCACAGGAAAAGCAGGAACTGGATGAATCATAATAATTGGATTAACCCCATATGTCAGGGGAAAGGCTGTGTAATTACTGAAGAAACCTGTAATGGTTACTTTACATAGGAGCTTGACTGGGCCATAGGATGCCCAAATATTTGATCAAACATTATTGTATTTCTGTAAGGGTGTTTTTGAATGAGACAAACGTTTCAATCCATATACCGAATGAAGCAGACTGCCCTCCCCAATGTGAATGGTCCTCACCCAATCAGTTGAAGGACGGAATAGAGCAAAAAGGCTCACCTTCCCATAAGCAAGGGGGATCTCCTTCTGCCTCATGGACTTTGAACTGAATCATCAGCTTTTCTTCCTGACTGAACTCCAACTGAAACATAGGCTTTCCTTGGATCTTAACCCTGCTTGCCTTTGGTCCAGAACTATTATCATCAGTTCTCCTGGTTCTCAGGTCTAGGTACTTGGACTGGAACTCACCCTGCAGATATTGGGACTTACTAGCTTCTATAAACATGTGAACCATTTTAAGATGTAATTAAGGTCCAGGTCAATTGACTTTAAGTTAATCAAAAGTAGATTAATCTGGGTGGGTTTGATGTAATCAAGTGAAAGCATTAAAAGAGATTCACCTACTGGCCTTGAAGAAATAAGCTGCCCTGTGAGAAGTCCTGGGAGAGGGCCATGTGTCCAGGAACACTGGGAAGTCTCTAGAAGCTGAAATTGGGCCCCAGCTGACAACCAGCAAGAAAATGAGGGCATTGGTCCTGCAGCCACAAACAAGTGAACTTTGTCAATAATCACATGAGTTTAGAAGAGGATCCTGATGTCTAGAAAGAAATACAGGCCATCAACATCTTGATCACGGCCTTGTAAGATCCTTAACAAATGAGTCAGCTATGCCATGCCTTCTAAACACTTATTGGCAGGGGCATGATTAGCCATAAATATGCTGTTGTTTTGAGGCTTTGATTCTTAAGATTGAAGAAACAGGCTGTGGTAATGGACTAGAGTAATTATGATGAATCACTTTCTGTGTTCTATAAAGGTTACTGTGATAAAAGAAAAACAATTATCTTAATATTTAGCATTAGTCTCCTCAGAAAGGTTACAACAAAAGAAAATTTCCAAATAGAATCTGAGTAGACTGAAGTGTCAGTAATATCTCTCCCACTTAAAGTAAAGTCATATATAACATGATTTGTTTATTCATTCATCTGTTGAAAAACATTTGGATTATTTCCAACTTTTGGTTACTGTGAATAATGCTGCAAAGAACATGGGCATACAAGTATTTATTTGTGTCCCTGTTTTCAATTCTTTGGGGTATTTAAGTAGGAATGTAATTGCCTTTTCCATTTCTGCAATAAGAAATTTCATTTAATCTGCAGATCACATTGGGTAGTAAAGTTTTTGTTGTTTTTTTTTAATCCATAAACACTGGGTGCCTTTCCATTTATTTAGGTTTAACTTAATAGTTTTCAGTGTACATGTCTTTTGCCTCTTTGAGTAAACTTGTTCCTAGGTATTTTTTTCTTTTTGATCTCATTATAAATGAAATTTCTGTCTTAATTTCCTTTTCAGATTGTTTATTGTTGGTATATAGAAACACAGCGGATTTTGCATATTGATCTTGTATTCTGCAACTTCCATCAATTAGTTTATTAGCTCTAGTTGCTTTATGGATTCTTTAGGATTTCCTATATGTAATATCACATCACATGTGAAGAGAGTTTTATGTCTTTCCAATTTGGATGCCTTCTATCTCTTTTTCTTGCCTAGTTGCTCTGGCTAGAACTTGCAGTACAATATTGTAAAAGATACTCCAGTACAATATTGAATAGGAGTGGTAAAAGTGAGTATCTTTGTTTTGTTCCTCATCTTAAGGGAAAAGCTTTCAGTTTTTCACCATTAAGTATAATTTTAGCTGTAGGTTTTTCATACATGGCCACTCTCATGTTGAGGTATTTCCCTTCTATTCTGAGTTTTCTGGGGTGTTTTTCAAAAATAATGAAAGGATGCTGAATTCTGTCAAATACCTTTTCTTTATCACTTAAGGGGAACATGTGTTTCTTCCCTTAATTCTATTAATATGATGTATTAAACAGATTGATTTTCTTATGTTGAGTCACCTTTGCATTACTGGGATAAATTCCACTTGGTAATGTTGTGCAATCTTTTTAACAGGCTGTTCAATTCATTTTGCTTATATTTTATTGAGGATTTTTGCATCTGTATTCTTAAGGGGTATAGGTCTGTAAATTATTTTATTGTAACATATTCATCTGATTTTGGTATCAGCATAATTGAGGCCCCTAGAGTTGAGTTAGAAAATGTTCTCTCTTCTATTTTATGAAAGAGTTTGTGAAGGATTGCTGTTAATTCTCCTTTATATGTTTGGTAGAAGTCACCAGGGGGACCACCTGGTCCATGACGTCTCTTTATTAAGAAGTCTTTAAATAGTGATTCAAACTCCTTATGAGTTATTGGTCTATTTGGATTTTTTATTTCTTCATTATTTGGCCTTGGTGGGTTGTTTGTATCTAGTAATTGGTCTGTTTCACCGAGGTTATATTATACAATTTTGTTGGTGTGTAGTTATTCATACAGAGAAGGAAAACTCTGACTCCAAAAAACCTCCGTTGCCTTGCGGCATACCTCTTCAGGGGAAAGGCTAAGGGAGTAAACCCCGACAGAAAATCCGGAGCCGGAGTCCCTAAGGCGGTTTGACGTTGTAGTCAACACCGGCAACTCCTGCGGTGCACCTGAAGCCAAGCTGTATCGACTCCGTCTTTCCCTTGGACCCTTCAGCTGCGAAGAGAGGGGGGGTCTGCTGCATGGGCAACAGCAGACCCTCCATATCACCCTGCCCAGGCTCTGTAGCTTCAGCTTCACTGGAGAGGACACTCCAGCGTCATCGCAAGATGTCGATTCAACACGGGAGGAGACAGATACCGTGTCACTCCCGAGTCGGACTGCACAGCCATTCTCGGCGGTGCAGATAGACTCTTGGGAAGCTACACCATCGTCTCTCGAGATGGACGGCTGCCGACGACGAGTTATTCATAGTCATTTTTATTCTGTAAGGTCCCCTTTTAGGCCTTTTTATTTCTGTAAGTAATGCCCCAATGTTCATTTTTTATTTTTGTTATTTGCATCTTCTGTATTTTCTTCATTGGTCTGAAGTTTTGTCAAGTGCACTGATCTTTTCAAACAATCGATTTCTGGTTTCATTGACTCTGTTTATTTTTAATCTCCACCCTAATCTTTATTATTTCCTTCCATTTTCTAGCTTTGGGTTTAGTTTCTTCTTATTTCTGTACTTCCTCAAGGTGTAAAGTTAGGTTACTAATTGGAGTTCTTTCTTCTCCTTTAATGTAGGCATTTGCATTTAGAAATTTCCATTTGAACACTACCTTTCCTGCATTCTATGAGTTTTGGTATGTTGTGTTTCTATTTGCATTATTCTGTAAGTACTTTCTAACTCCTCTTGTAATTTATTATGCAATCATTGGTTGTTAAGAATGGGTTGCTTCATTTACACATATTTGTGAATTCTTCAACTCTTCTATTATTGATTTATATTTTCATTCCATTGTTGTCAGAGAAGATACTTTAGATTATTAAATTTTTACAAAATAATTGAGTCTTGTTTTATAACCTAGCTTATGGTTTAATAGGAGAATAGTCCATGTGTACCTAGGAAAAATGTGTGTCCTGCTATTGGTGGTGATTTTTTCTGTATATGCCTGTTAGGCCTAATTGATGTATGGTATTAGTATATACAATAATCCTTTAAGAGGACATGTTTGGAATCAAATGACTTTCATGTTGAAATAAAATGACGGTCTTTAAAACAAACTGTCCTCTCTCACTTATCCTGGAAAGAGCTCCAAATTCTTCATAGACAACCAGCAAAACCTTTAGCACCCCCTCCACCAAGTTATGCATCATATCAAGGGAAGAATAATATAATTTTATAATCCAGAAAGCTCAGGCCACACAAAGTCACCTGGCAGTTAGTCTCAGGTCTCAATTTGCAGGACACATAAATGGGGGTAGTTTCAGAACACAGACATTTGGCACCTAGGCCTGAAATTGGTACACCAGACCTCATGTGATTTTTAACCTTCCTTCAGTAGCAGAACCCTTTTTTCAGACAAACTCTTGCCTGGAAACCCAATATAGGCTTAGCTCAGAGATAATTGTGAATTTGTTTCCAGACCATGATAATAAGGTGAGTACAGACATACCCTCGGAGATACTGCAGGTTTGGTTCCAGACCATTATAATAAAGTGAGTCATAATCATTTTGCACTGTGAAGTGTCTTGCCTTCAATTTTTAAAAAATGCAATACCTGTGAAGCATAATAAAGAGACGTGCAATAAAACGAGATACGTCTGTACATAAACTAGTTTTAGGAGTGGTTAGAGAAGGAGCCATGCGAGCTTTCCTCTTCCTCTTTCCTCCCTACAATTGCCCTCCTTATGCCAGGAGATTTGAAAACCACTGCCCTAGATTTTAGGCTTTGAGACTGGAACACACAAGGTAGACACCTGCCCCAGACAACATTTCTATTCTCTAGGACAGTGGCAGCCACAAGTTGTTACTGAAGTTCCAAGCCAGGCAGCAAGCAGATGTGATGTGAAGAAGAAACCTGGACATATGGCTCTGTCAAGACACAGCCTGAGCAAATTGCCATGTTGTCATATTCAGCACGAGCTGCCCAAGGCTAGCATTGGGCTTCAACAAAGAGGTTTTCTACTGCAGTATCAGCACTCATCACACTTCCACTCGTCTGTGCAACGAGCAAATAAAATCGGCCTGGTGCAAACATTTTCTCTCCAGCACAAAATTCCTACAGACTGCAAAAGTAAGCCCTTGTGGTTTGGAACTAGAGCCAACTTAATCTCTATCAGCAAGAATATGTATTTAGCCGTATTATCAGCCAAGGTACGGGAGTCAGGCATGGGGGGGGGAGCAGAGAGCAGCGCATGTAATTTCATCTCATTAAAAAAAAAAAAAGTTTCATTTATGACCATAAGATAAGCTCATCTCCCAGCAGGGATACAAAGGCCTGTACCTAGGAGAGCAAGCACAGCTATGGAAGATCAACCCCTGCAAGGAGACAGGAGGCATACCACCAGGGACCTAGGCTCACAAGTCATTGTCACCAAAAGGCTAATTAAGTGGGGACAATGAACTCAGTTTCTCCAGCTGTGGAGAATGGAAAAGCAGAAACATTCCATTTCCTCCACAATTTTTATTGGGAAGCCTCTAAGAGCCGGCCACTGTCCTAAAGTGAAAATGCTCATAGCAATCAGAGGCACCTGATTAAATGAGAAACACAGGATTCAGAGAATCATCTGACAGTGGGGCTCATAACCCACCAGGATGCAAAATGTTCAATCTCTGTTGGTGATGGAAGGGCCAGAGGGGACAGCCAACAACAAGGACAAGTTGCATGAGGCAGTGAGCTCCAAGTTCTGGCTCTGCCTTTGCCTCTCCTTTGCTGTGGGACCTTGAGCAGGTTAGTTCCCATCTGGGTCCCAGTTTCTGTCTCTGTGAAATGAGATAGTTGGGAGAGATGAAGGACTTCTCTCACAAGTCATAGGAGTAGAGCCTAAAAAACAAACACTAAACTGGGTGAGTGTCCTAGTGTAGACTAGATACATTCTAACCTCTTTCACATTCTGATGATGATTACAAATAATAATAAATGCGATATTAAAGATGATAGCAGCTACTGTTTACTGAATGCTTTCTAGGTCCCACTCATGCAAGGTAACCATTTTTATAAATCTTCCTAAGTGTCTTGCTAGACTGCTAGGTTTGGAAAAACCCATAGATGCTTAAGCAGCAGGTATGTCAAGGGGTAGATGCATGCAAAGGTGACAGGACCTCAGTTTCCCATCTTCATCTCCCAGCCCTTGCACTCCTCCTATTTTACTACTTTACTTCCTTCTTCCAGATTTGAAACTGACTTAGCACACTCATAAATTTAATGGCTGGGTTTCAGTGCTTCCCCATCCCTCTGCAAGTGTTCCCAGTGCCCCAGGCAGTACTTTGCTTCTGCAGAGTTGAACTCCTCAAACTCCTTCAGTGGTAGAACAGAGTAAATTTTTACTTGATGGTAAAATATTTTATCTTTCAATCCATGTGTCTATACACACTGGAAAATTTTAAATAAAATTAATGCCTCAACATAATTCTGTGCTCTCTTTGCTCTGAGGTGATTATCCTAAAAGAAATTTGTCAATTAGCGGTATCGCTTGTATCAAATGCCATCAAAAGTTTTGGGTGCAGTGAGTGAAAAACATTGAATGTTATCAGTCACTGGTAACAACAGATACAGAAGAGACCCAAAACCAATGCTATGTGTTACTAGTAGAATAGTAACCAATTCAATGTGTTTAGCATTTCAGTTTAAGAAGTGCTTATTCATATAGTCTTCCATTTTGATTTAATTTTGATCTTCCTAACAAACTACATGACATAAAAAAAAGGCAAGCATTATCCTGATTGTTATAGTGAGTGAAGCTAAGGCTCCAGAAGTTATTTGCTTAAGGTTACACAGAAAATACATGACAGAATTAGAAACACAACCAGGACTCTGATTCTTAACCCAGTGTCCAACACAGATATATTTATTAGGTTCAATAAAGTCATTAGCATACCCATTTATTCAGCACCTACTATGTACCAGATCTATGCTAGACTGTGTCTGGAGCCCACAGAAGTGAGAAAAACCAATGACTGTTCACATGAAGTAAATATATGAATGAATTGGTCTTGTTCTCTTCTGATTTAACCTACGCAGTTCTCCAGAGAGAGAAGGTATATCTGTGGAGGGTATATTAATGGACTATTCTTTCCATGGGGATAGACACCATGTACAATCTGAAAACCTTTTGAAGTAGGCAGGCAAAACAGGGTTAGTGGCAGACTTAGAAGCAACCCTGGGAAGAAAAATACCATTAGAAGTGGATTATTCAATTAAGGACCATGTCAGCATTGCTTCTTGAGAACAAATTATCCAGACAAACTCTTTTCTTTTCCTTTTTGAATTTAAATACAGCAGCTACAACAACAAAAATAGTTGAAGGGGGTCCCCCAAAGCAGGCTAAGGAACTGTACTTCCAGAGGGAAAAACAAAGATTTAATCAGCACCTTTGCATACTTAGCTGCTGGAGAAGATGGTAGGGCTTTTTCTCATTGAATTAAAAGACAACAAAAGTACAATTTTCCCGATGTTTTGGCAAGAAAATTATAAGTAGTTGTGCCCCCTGGGTTTAGCTTGAATCTAAGTAAAGTGGGTGGATGTAAGCCCAATGTATGAATGCTGTCATTCAGAGGTATTTACGTTACTCAGCATTTGGCATGGGAGGAGGTGGTATTGTGGAAGACTTCTTAATCCAGGTGCCCTACAGGAGCTGCCCAAGCCCAGGTGGTTGCTTTACAAAGGCTGTTTTGCCTAGTCCAGTCTTACTTTTTACAGCTGGATGGGGCATAGTGCCCATCTAGCAGGTGCCCTGGCATCTCTGACAGTTATAGATTTCTCTCACTCACCCTGCTTCACCACAGAGCCTGTGGGGACTCAGCTTGGCCACTCCATACATAGCATGGATAAATTCAGGATGAAAGTTTCAGTCCTGCACCTTGGGTCCTGGCCACACCTGCCACTAATGACTACCCTTGGGCATAAGGAGAGTGAAGTGAGAGAATGGAGATGACTCCACGTGAGCTAGTCCCACTACTGGAAACACAGGCAGACAGCATCTGAAAAACTCTACCAAATACCTGAGCTATTGAATGCCAGACAATTGGCCCATCTTAGGTGTGACCAGCTACAAAGACAGCCCTTTAAGGCCCTGCTGAACAAGATCCCTAGAAAGTTTCCTAGGAGATCCATTATTTGTAATTGTATTTCTTCCCTTTGACCATCTTTATAATAATGGCAAGAGACATTCCTGTTATCTTTGATGCTATGAATCACTGAGAACTTTCTACTTTCTTCTACAAAAAGAAAAACAAAAGTCACAACCACCACTTTCTCCCATAGGGCGCCAAGTATTTGTCTCCCATATGTTACAACACACCCCAACTGTGCAGTTGAACTGGGAGCAAGCTGATCCAAACATACTGAGATGAGTTGGTAGGTTTGTTTGTCTATTCACTTGTTTGCTTTTGGGAAATCCTAGGGAAGTAACTGGACCTTGACTATAAAGGCACAGCAGCCCTGAGACCAGTTCTCAGGACTGTCTGGATTAGCATTCTACACAGCAGAGCATGGCATTAGTTGATGACATTTCTCAATATTAACTAATCAGGAGCCAAGGCAACAAACTGGAGTGGCAAACCCACTGCCACATGATGGAGATGGACAAGGACACAGGTGGCTGTGCAGGTGATGAGAATGAATGAAAGATGAGGTCCAGGGGCAATACAGCCACAATCCAGAAGCTCAGGTCTGACAGAACCACTCTGTGGGACATACAGCCTGCCATTAGGAGGCTTTAATGAGAAGAGCACTACCTAGGCAAACTATAGTAGTCTCCCCCTTTCTGTGGGGCATACATTTCATTCCAAGACCCCCAGTGGATGCCTGAAGCTGCAGAGAGTACCAAACCCTATACAGTACATATATACCTATGATAAAGTTTAATTTATAAATTAGGCAGAGTAAGACGTTAACAACAAAAATTAATAATAAAGTAGAGTAATTATAACAGTATACTGTAAAGTTATGTCAATGTAGTTTTTCTCTCTCTAAATATCTGGAATTTTCCATTTAAAATTCTTTGACTCGGGGTAACTGAAACCATGGGAAGCAAAACCACAGATAATGGGGGAAGTCCTGTCCTTGAAGAAACAAAGACACCAGGAGGGAGTCAAACAAACACATTACTAAGCACGGTGACAAAAATAAGTCATTGCCTTTTCATCACACATTCCTCTGGAAGGGCACAGGAGATAGACCTAGGGACTATCTCTGACTCTGCCCCTTACTAGGTCTTCGATCTTGGGTGAATCACTGAACTTCTGAATCTGTCTTTATTGCTTCGTCTGCAAAGTGGGGTTAATTGCACCTCCTCTGCCTACTTCACAGGGTTATATTAAGTGACACTGGGCAACTCACACCATCAGGACTATTCGAGATGAGTATGTTGGGGGAAGAGAGAGCAGGGAAAAGGGGCTTGAATATATGGAATCAGGTTAAAGCTAGACTCCAGCTGAGTCCACCACCACCTTGCCTGTTTAGCTCACTCCCCTGCCCCCTCCTGCTTAGTCCCAACCCCCACCCCTCCAAGAATCCCTGTCTCAGGATATGCTTCTAGGAAACAGAAAATAAGATAACCAGCTTTCAGCAACACAGTTTTATAAGGCTAATATGCTCTATTTTCTTTATAACGGCCACAGATGATGAGACAGACCATTCATCCCAGTCTCCACTACCTTCCTTTGTCTTTGGGAGCCAGGAAAGATATTTTAGAGCTAGATGGCACTAGAGTTGCCACTGTTGACACCTGTAACTGTCTAATTCTGATCCTCATCAGAGGAGGGCTTTTTAACTAGGGTCTTGAAGGTATTGTGTTACAGTGAGCCCTGAGAATCCTAAAGTATCCTATGTAATGTGAGCTGCCATGGTCTCAGCAGTGGTTCTGTGAAAGGGGATCCAATGTCCTCAGGACCATGGGGAAATCCTATGTCAAAAGCAGGTAGTGCATGTGGAGAGGCTCTTCAGGAACTTGGATTTGCTCATTCATGGCCTAGACAAGGGAGAGGGCCATCAGCTGGAGTTTAATCACACCAATTGCTAAAGTTCAGATTTATAACCAAACACTTCTTACACAAAACATTTGTTCTCTAAACCTTGTTCCTGATAACAAAGGCAGTTTTCCCACACTATTGAGAAGAAGGGAAAAGGCAAATTGATCACTTGTTATTTTTGACATGGGTTTACATTTGCCAGCCAGGGCTTATTTCCCTTTCCTAAGGTACAGAAGCTATAGTTAAACAAAAGGTGTGTAAACCACTGGCATTTCTCAGAAAAGGACAGATACTATATTCACTCACACACAATTGCAAGATTGCAGGAAGGAAGTCGATATGTATTGATTATAAGTCCAAGTAACTAAAATAAGGCATCTAAAGGATCCCTCCTGTGGATTCACTTACCAATGGAAAAAAGAATCAATCAGTGTAATACAATACCATCAAGACCCTGGTTTAAAATGACTAGAATTAAAAAGACCATCACAGGTGTCAACAGTGGCAACTCTAGTGCCATCTAGCTCGCAAATATCTTTCCTGGCTCCCAGAGGCAAGGGAAGATAGTGGATACTGGCATGAATGATCTGTCTCAACATTCAGGGTGCCTGATTCAATAAAATGTAACCCAAAGACAGCCTTTATAAAGAAAATATAGCATATTAGCTTTCTAAAATTGTGTTGCTGAAAGCTGGTCATCTTAGTTTCTGGTCCTTAGAAGCAGATCCTGAGACAGGGATTCTTGGGGGGGGGGGAATGGGACAAACAAGAGGGGGCAGGGGAAGGAGCTAACCAGCTAACCAAGCAAGGTGGTGGTGTGCTCAGCTGGAGTCTAGCTTTAAGCTGATTCCATGTATTCAATCCCCCTTGCCCTGCTCTCTCTTCCTTCAACATATTCATCTCGAATAGTCCTGATCAAGTGCCTAGCTTTAACACGATCCTGTGAGGAGTTTTGGGGCACAAACTGCATCACAGTGTCATTCCGCCTTGAGGCAAAGGGGTTGAACCAGTTGTAGGCTGTGGGCTGCCACCAGGGATGAGGAAGCAAAACCTCTCTGGCAAGAGGGATCTTGTTACAGAGGAAGGGACAACTGTGAGCCTTAGCAACAAGCATTCCCAGCAGCTAAGGAATAGGTATGCATGACTGTTAAAAGGAATACAGGCAAGGCACCAAACAGTGTCAACTGCCCAAGTTGAACATTAACCAGATACCGTGCAAACAAAGCTTCCTACTGTGGGCTGGCCAGCTTCCTGGCCATCTCTCAAGCTCATTTCTTGTTACTCCCCACCTTGCTTATTCCACTCCAGCTACACTGGTCTCTTTGCTGGGCCTTGAACATGCTTTCATCTTAAGGTGTCAGCACATGCTGTTCCCTCTGCCTGAAGCACTTTGTGCAGATAATCTGTATTACCTTCACCCTTAATCATTAAGGTCATTATTCAGATGTTATCTGCACAATTTAGCCTTCTCTAGTTACCCTGTACCCACACAGACACACACTCTAGCACCTCATCTCTGGTCTTGCTTTACTGTTCTCCACACTACTTATCAACATCTGACATAACATGTTTTATTTATACTTATTGCCTCTTTTCCCCCTCTTGAATGTCAGCTCTAACAGGGCAAGAATTTTTGTCTTTTTTTTCTTTAGTGTTGTACCTTTAGTGCTTAGAACAATGCCTGCTTCATTAAATATTCATTGACTAAGTGAATAAATATCTGCTTAATTTTTAATGCTGTCACCCAGGTTTTAGTCAACTGGAATATATTTCCAATATTCACATATTTCCCCTCTATTTCATCTATACCATTTCCAATGCATTAGGTTCACTTAAAAAAAAATGCAACAGTGATGTTCTTGTTTACTCCCACTTCATAGCTTGAAATGTTCACCAAACCAACTGCAGTCATTGTATCTACATGGGTTATCAGTCATGTTTGTTTTAAAAGTGAAAATGCTTAAAGCTACCCATCTTGCCAGTCATGGAGGACAAGACACTGCAAGAAAAAAATCCAGCGACACTTCCCAAGTAGACAAATAAAATCCCAATGCAGTGGAGGTGCGTTGTACATCCTAAAAGGAACAAAAGCCCCTGCCCTTACCCCAATAAGCTAGTAGCTTCTCCCAACTAAAGCTATACATATATACTACTTATTTTAGGAAACCTAGGAAATAATAAATGCTACTTTTTAATATTCTTTCTATAATATATGATGTTGTGTTTATGAACACAATAAATAATTTTAAAGTTTTGCATCTGGAATAAAAAATAAATCTTTGTGCATCATTGTACACCTGCATAAACTATACACATTTTGAAAATTCAAATGTTTTACTAACTGGTTCATTTCAGTGGTTGACACAAAAACAGAGTTGCAAGTTGTGATAAGCTTTCCCAAGAGGCTGGGTATGCTTTCACCCACGTCCAGCAGCAAAGGTGTCCAGAAATGGCTTCTTATCCCTTACTAGCTTCATGATGTTGGGCTCTCTCAGACTTATATTTCTTCAGCTGCAAAATGGGAAGAATCTTATTGGGGTTGCTGTGAGGATCCCATGAGATCGTGAATGTAAAAGGACTTTGTAAAGCCAGATACACAATAAGGTTTGTGGTAAATCTGACCTCACAGCAGCCTTCTAAAATTCAGCTGTTTATGCTCCATCGCTTAATTTACCTGGAAAAAACACACCAAGAGGATAGAAAAGCCTCATAAATTATGGCACAATGGTAGAAAACCAGGACTCAACAGTCACTTGACATCTGAAATTAGCAGATGTGGTCAATCTGTTTTTCTAGGTCCAATCTTGTGCTTTTTCACCTGTTCAACAACTCTGACTGGGAGTCCTGCCAGGAAGAGCAATCTTTGTTGGACTTTGTCCCAGACTGGCCCTTTGTCTCTGCACTAGCATCATCAACTTCATTCCAGTCTGGTAGACAGATTCCCCGTAGCATGGTGATTCAGAGCACGGGCTATGGAGTCAGATGGCACAGGTTTGCATTCTGTAGCCCTGAATTAGTAACTGAGCAAGCTTCACAATGCTATATAACCTCACTGGGCCTCAGCATCCCTATCTGTAAAACAGGCAAAATTGTATGAGTATGTACCTCACTCACAGGGTGTTTGTTAGGGTTAGATAACATGCCATGCATAAAATGTCCAGCCCACAGAAATAATTCAAAAAGGGGCAGCTGTGGTTGTCACATAGAGGAGCTGCGGCCAAATTCTGTTTTTCTTTCAACTTGACGTTCTGTAGTCCCATGTTCCCAATGCACTCAATAAATATTAAGGAAGCCCTCATCAGCTGCTAGAACAAAAGCTAAGCTGCCTCATCTGGCCAAGTCATCATGGATGTGACTGACAGGGCCTCTTCTTTGTTGAGCCACAAGGTGACAACCTGGAAAGAACATTGGACAGAAGACTTCAAGTTTCTGCCCCATCTCTTACCAACACTGTGACCTAGGCTAACTCACTCTACTTTCCACTAGAAAGCAAGCTCCTGGAAGGCAGGGACCATACCCAAACCTGTTCATCTGGCCCCTGCCCAGTGACTTAACACTAGTAGGTATTTGATAATGACTCCTTACATGAATTAGAGACATGAATATATCTGAGTCTCAATTTCCTTTTGCATTTAAGAGGATAATAATATAGTTGCCCTGCCTATCTTTCAAGGTCATATAGAAACTGGGCTTGGCTTACAGTATCTTCTCCTTCCCCTCTCCTACCTAGCATTTATCCCATTCTTTTTTAATGCTGGTTCCCTCTGCCTACTAGAGAGTCTCTCATGATTTACTTCCTCTTTCTACTCCCTTCTAGTTAATGCCTATTCATCCATCTGTTCTCAGCTCAAAAGGCCCCTTCTCTGACTCTTCATAGCTCCTCCTGCTATTATAGCTCTTCCCATATGTCCTCCATGAACTCAAATTATATTATATTTGTATGATGATTCATTTTTTCCCTTAGACTGTAAATACCACCAGGGCAGGGCCCTTGTCTATCTCATTCACTACTATGTTTCTTGATCCTTAGCCAACTGTTAATCTACATGAACAGATTATTAAAAATGTTTCTTGGATGAATAAGTAAATGTTTGAAGAAATGAATCAATGAGAAGCAGTTGAAAAAATGGACATGATCCTCCCTTCCATCTCACCATTTTCCAGAATCCTCTGGTTATTAGTTTAAGGTGATTGCCATTCCGAACCTCTTAGGAATGTCACTTTGCAAGCCCTATTACTTAACAGCAAAAATATACTATAACAAACTCTCAGATACTGAAACTGTGAAAGCCAGTGCTCAAGCTCAGTCTTTGTGGGCACCCATTCATCTAGCTCATTATGATCCTAAGGGAACTTTCCTGTCTTGGGACCCTTGCTACCTCCTCTGTCTCTAGCATTTGAACCCCCAGGCTCCTGTTTTTTCCAACTTGCCTGGAACCTAACACAGTGCTCTACTGTTCTGATCCTCCAAGATTCATGCTCAGCAGATTCTCATCTGGAGTGGTGCTTCCCAGATTCCCTAAGGTTGATGGAAGGCATTTAGCACTCCTTTTGGCTTAGGAAGAGTGGTGGGGAGGGGAAGAAGCTGGGAAGTGGGAAGAGAGATAATCCTTGCTTGCTTCCCAAGGCACTGACATTTTTCCTTCTTCCCCATCCTTCTACCTGCTCATATGACAAGGTGAGGGGCAAAGCAAAATTCCACCTGCTATTATAAAGACTGTGAGCCCTTTAGAGGCTCTTCTCACTAAATCCCTACAACCTTCCTGGGAATTCACTATTATTATTATTCCTATGTTCCAAATGAAGAAACTCAACAACCAGTCATTCCCCTGGCAGAAGTCCCACAATTGCCAGCATTCTGTTGATGTCTGTCCTCAAGAAGTCCTTTGTGTGATATGAATGTGATGTATGGCACTGTAATTGTTCTTGCTGACCAACATGAGCATTAGACTCATTCATTCTACTGATATTTTTTGAGCACCAACTATCAGTTCAGCACTGGGAAGACAGCAGTGGACAAGACAGACACACAACTACAGGAATGGCAATGGGGACAGAAAGACAGAGTCATCACAGTACAGCAAGTAGTATAATGAGGGGAATGAAGGATGTATGAAGGTACAGAAGAGAGCTGCATAGGCCATGCTAGGGGTGCAGATGAAGAAAAAAAAAATCCATCTTTGCTGCGGTACAGATGAGAATGGCCAAATCCAAACAGGCTAACATAAAGTATTTCCATTCTTCCCCTTGCAAAATATTAATTTGATCAATAGATATCTATGACTTATCTACTCTATGCCAAGATAGCGCTATCATTGGGGATGCAAAAGGAAACAAGGCAAACATGGCCCCTGCCCTTAGATGGGAATTTCAACCAGATGGTCTCAAAGAAGCCTCCCAGCCAGACTGCTTGATTGATTGTTTTTCCTCCCAACTGTACAAAAGTCCTTTGATTTGATGCCACCATGACAAACCCCAGGGGTATCAGCAGGCAGTTTGTCCAAGATTAGAAGGGCATCTCCTTAGAATCCCACCAAAAGAAAACCCATCAAATCTCCCTGGTGTCTTAGAGAAGACAATGCACATGGCCTTCACAAAGCATCTCATAGCTCAGCTCTCTTGAACAGGCTCATAAAGGAAATGACAAATCAGGCATGAAGTGCTCCAAGGAAAATCATTCTCATTCATATGCCAAAGAACAAAATTATTTCTGTGTCATCTTTGCTTATAACTGTATATCAAGGCTAGAACAGAGAATAATCTGTCATGAAAGAGAGGCCCTGTCACAGTGCTGAGCCAGGAAATGAGCCTCAGGGACTCTGAATGGAGGGAGAGGCTGGATGACAGTGGTTATTGGGACCCACTTATTTTCAACATGAAGGCAAAATGTTATCTAACCTCTACCTTTTGAACTTTTTCTACAAAGATATTTCAGCACTGTCAGGGTTTAAGATCATTCCGCAACTCATTCATTCTCCAAATATTTTTCTAGTACTTGTTAGGTGTCAAGTACTGTGCCAAGTTGAACATGAGAGAGTGACAGCGCTTCTCTTCCCTAAGACATATGGATCACTGGTGGCATTATCAAAACTACTCCTCTTCACTGTATCAAGTTGCACATCTCAACAACAACAAACCAGTAGTAGAAACCTATAGGGCTTTCTCTGCCATCTACTGTTCTAAGTACTGCACATATATTAATTCACTTATTCTTCACACTCAGCTTGAAGGAGGTACTATTATTATTCCCATTTTACAGATGCATAAATTAAGGCACAGAGAAGTTAAGTAATTTGACCATGTAATTTTTTTTTTTTTTGCTAAATTATACAGTCTGGTGTTGAACCACATCCTCCCAGGGATGTTTTCAGTACACTTACCATATGCAAAACTGGGATATGCCAAGCTAGCCTTCAGTGAGGTTCAGATGCCTATCAAATTTTAAGCAATCAAGGCATGTACAAATATTGAGCACCAAGATGTTCCCTGACTCTGTTCCAATGTGCTAAGGGGAGTGACTTAGCCAGCTTGGGCTACTGTTACAAAATACCAGATTGGGCAGCTTAAAAAACAGAAACTTATTTCTCAGAGTTCTAGAGGCTGGAAATTTGAGATAAGGGTAACTTTTTGAGGAATCGCCCTGCTGTTTTCCATAAAAGCTGTACCAATTTGCATTCCCATCATAAGATTTCTTTTTCTCCACATCATCGCAAACACTTGGTATCTTCTGACTTTGAAAATAGTCATCCTCACAGGTTTGATATGATATCTCATTGTACTCTTGATGATTAATGATGTCAACATTATGTAAACTCATTTACCCTCCAAAGGCCCCATAGCCTAATGCCATTACATTGGTGCTTAGGGTTTCAAGAGCTGAATTTGAGGGGGACATAAATATTCTATCCACAACAAGGAGATAGACGATTTCAAACACTTACCTTCCCAGCTATACTGTGAGCTCTTTAAAGAGCATAGATTAACACCAAATAAGGTACTAGTGAAAAGTATAGGTTCTGAATTCATGTGAGAACTGAGTTTAAATATCAATTTCACCACTGATGAACTACGTGTCCATGGGCAAGTTCCTTAACCTCCATGAATCTTATAAAATGGGCAAAATTAAAATTCTTAATGGTAAGGATTAAGTGACATGGTCAATATAAAATAGTAAGTACAGTGCATGACCAAAAGCAAACAATGCATACTAGTAAAACATATGTGTATACCCATGAAGTACAGAATAATTAAGAGGAAATCAGTGATACTAAGGACAAGTGCTCCAGGAGGTTGGCAGAGAAAGAATCACTATAAAGGGAAGGTGTTAGAGAAGGCTTCCTGGAGGAGGTAGAGCTGAAAGATGTTTCAGAATAAGTGAAGTAGAGAGGAAAAGGCACTTCAGACCAGGGAACGTTATGAGCTGATAGAGAGTCCTGAGTATCCGAGTTAGTAGAAGCCCACAAGGAGTGACCATGGGGTTATTAGAACTAGTTTCTATATCATAATATTTGTTATCACCATTCTCATTCCAAAATAGTTCGTTGTTTTTTTTTTTTTTTTTTTGAGTTAGATCTGACACATTTTTTTTTTTTTTTTGGTTTTTCAGTTACAGTTGTCCCCTTTTCCCCTAATTTCTCTCACCCACCCATCCCACCCCCTCTCCCACAATCATATCCCTCCCCGTTGTCCATGTCCATGAGTCTTTCATGCAGGTTCTTTGACTAAACCCTTCCCTTACTTATCCCCCTTCTCTCCGTCACCCCTCCCCCCTATTGACTGCTATTCTGCTCTTTGTTCTATTTAGTTCCTTTGTTTGTGTTGCTCTTTAGTTTCCTGTATTAGGTGATATCATATGGTATTTTTCTTTCTTTGCCTGGCTTATTTCACTAAGCATAATTCTCTCTAGTTCCATCCATGTTGTTGCAAATGGCAGGAGTTCCTTCTTTCTTTTTGCTACATAGAACTCCATTGTGTAAATGTACCACAGTTTTTTGATCCACTCATCTACAGATGGGCACTTAGGTTGTTTCCAGCACTTAGCTATTGTAAACAGGGCTGCTATGAACATAGGGGTGCATCAGTTCTTTTGAATTGGTGTTTCAAGATTTTTCGGGTATACTCCTAGTAGTGGAGTCGCTGGTTCAAATGGCAGTTCCATTTTTAGTTTTTTGAGGTAATTCCATACTGTTTTCCATAGTGGCTGCACCAGTCTGCGTTCCCACCAACAGTGCAGTAGGGTTCCTGTTTCTCCACATCCTCGCCAGCACTTGTTGTTTGTTGATTTGTTGATGATGGCCATTCTGACAGGTGTAAAATGGTATCTCATTGTGGTTTTTATTTGCATCTCCCTGATAGCTAATGATGTTGAGCATTTTTTCATGTGTCTATGGACCTTCTGTATGTCCTCTTCGGAGAAGTGTTTGTTCAGGTCCTTTGCCCATTTTTTAATTGGGTTGTTTGTTTTCTTGATGTTGAGTCGTATCAGCTCTTTATATATTTTGGAAATCAGTCCCCTGTCTGTGATGTCATTGGCAAATATGTTTTCCCATATGGTTGATTTCCTTTTCATCTTGCTGATGTTTTCTTTTGCTGAGCAGAAACTCTTTAGTTTGATGTAATCCCATTTATTTATTTTTTCCTTTATTTCTCTTGCTTTAGGAGATGTATCCGTGAAGAGATTGTTACGTGAGATATCTGATATTTTCTTGCCTATGTTTTCCTCTAGGACTTTTATGGTTTCACGGCTTACATTTAAGTCTTTGATCCATCTTGAGTTTATTCTCGTGTGTGGTGTAAGTTGGTGGTCTAGTTTCATTTTTTTGCAGGTCCCTATCCAGTTCTCCCAGCACCATTTGTTAAAGAGGCTCTTCTCACTCCATTTTATGTTCCTTCCTCCTTGATCAAATATTAGTTGACCATAGAGGCCTGGGTTTATTTCTGGACTCTCTCTTCTGTTCCACTGATCTATATGTCTGTTCTTATGCCAGTACCAGACTGTTTTGATTACAGTGGCTTTGTAGTATTGTTTGATATCTGGTGTTGTGATTCCTCCTGCTGTGTTCTTCTGTCTCAAGATTGCTTTTGCTATTCGGGGTCTTTTTTGGTTCCATATGATTTTATGGAGTATTTGTTCTAGGTCTGTGAAATATGTCATTGGTATTTTAATAGGGATTGCATTGAATCTGTAAATTGCTTTGGGTAGTATGGCCATTTTGATGATGTTGATTCTTCCCATCCAAGAACATGCTATTTGCTTCCATTTGTTTCTTCTTTAATTTCTTTCTTCAATGTTATGTAATTTTCAGAGTACAGGTCTTTTATCTCTTTGGTTAAGTTTACTCCTAGGTACTTTATTTTTCTTGTTGCTATGGTAAATGGTATTTTCTTTTTTGTCTCCGTCTCTGCTATTTTATTGTTGGTGTACAGAAATGCCTTAGATTTCTGTATATTTATTTTGTACCCTGCTATTTTGCCAAATTCACTTATTATATCGAGTAGTCTTTTAGTGGAGTTTATAGGATTTTCTAGGTATACTATCATGTCATCTGCATATAATGAAAGTTTTACTTCCTCTTTCCCAATTCAAAATAGTTCTTTGTTACAGAAAACACTGGTTCCCAGGGGGTTTGGAAAGAAGACTGAGGATGTGTACTCCCTTCCATGCTTTCCTTACACAATTATTCTGAGAACATTTAAAGTGGCGTGAATATACTAGGAATTCATAAGAAAAGAGAAAAGGCTCTGTGAAAACCAAAGTGATGATCATATAATTAGAAAGTGCACCTATGGCTGAGCTTGTATTATATAACAGCAAAAATCTAAGTGGTAGCAATTGCTGTCAAATTATTACAAAATAAAAGACTGTCAGGTCAATCCACTAGGAAGCCTGGTGAGACAGTGATTCTATGATAATGGTCCAGTTGGTTTACCCTGTACTGTGTATTTCACTTCCCCACGCAAAAGCTCCAGTGGCTATTGTAGATTCTTTACTGTGATAGAAGTGGGATGGCTGTATGTCTAAGGTCAGCTCCCTTGCTGTCCTCTTAGCCTCTAAAGGCTATCTTGTGGCATAGGAGCATCTTAGTATTTTCATATATTTGATTTGGAAGCATCTTCTTCTAGGGCCTTTTGACTAGTCCTCAGAGTTGGTATTTCATTTGAAGAACACGAACACAGTGCCTGAGTGATTGCACCCTTCTTAGCCCCATGTTCACAGCACTGAGTCAAAGAGGTATCTGATCATGAAGATCACATTGTTATTACCAAGGATGTAGTAACAGTTTCACAAATAATTTGAATCTAACTCCCTTTATCAAAACAAGTGAGAAAAGTGCATGCTGTGACACACTATCTACAGCCTGTTATGTTAACACTCTATTGCATCAATTCTTATTATTTACAGCAAGTCATTTCAATTTTCCTAGGAATCTGTAGTCGTACTACATACATGTGCAATCAATGTCTTTTAAATGCAAACATTTTCAAGCTCAGTTTCCAAGTTGGATTAGTATGGTCCTAGTGATTTTATATTTTATTTATTTATTTATTTTTAGAGAGAGGGAAAGGGAGGGTGGAAAGAGAGGGAGAGAAACATCAATGTGTGGTTGCTTCTCACATATCCCCAACTGGGGGCCTGGCCTACAACCCAGACATGTGCCCTGATTGGGAATTGAACTGATGACCCTTTGGTTCACAGGCTAGTGTTCAATCCACTGAGCCACCAGCCAGGGCTAAATTTAATGAATATTTTTAGTTGCATCTTATTTATTGGAAAATCAAGTTCTTCCTGTAAAAATGACCTCATAAGTATATTATTGCATCTGTACTATATTCATAAACAGCAGTAGGAGACATTTAATTCAGCAATTCTATGAGGAACACAAACAATAAATAACTAAGGAAATAGAATGCAAATAGCACACTGAAAAACAATTAAACAAAAGAGTAACATTCATTTGCAAAGGTTCCTGAAGCCTTACTGAAAATTTCCTCGTCAATCCAACTTATTTAATATTAATGAAGTATAAATTAAAATAAATAAAGCCCAATTTACACTACCACCAACCTGGCTATTTCATTCCAACCAGATTTCCATTGGGAATGACATGCATTAGATAAATATGAGACCAGTTATAAAATGTACCCAAGAGGAGAAAGCAAGTAGTAACAAATTTCCTTTTTGGATAATGCTATATTGATATGAGCTAGTAGACAGAGAATTGATCATATTATGTTAAAGAAAATCGATGATCCCCATCCCACCTCAAATTACTGAAATGTAATTGGGTTTTGTATCCTCCCTTGCCTCTAGTCGGTAGCACTGATATATTTAAATTAACTTATTTCTGCTTATGCCCATCACACATGCCCACTGTGGAAAATTTAGAAACTAGGAAAAACATAAAGAAGCTAATAACTACACACAAACCCACTAACTAGAGGTATCTTCTTTTGATATGTTGGCATATTTTTCCTTCCTGTTCTTTTTTTTCTATGTATTGTTAATTTTTCTCCCATACAATTAGACCTAAACTTTTATAACTCAATCAATCCACATTATATAATAGGTATTATCTATGTTATTAAAATTAATCATATAGTTCAAATTTTAAGTGGCCACATAATATGCTACCAAACAATCCCCTAATGTTGAACAATTAGTTTTTTTCCATTTATGTTATAATAAATAAAGCAGCAATGAACATCTAAATCAGATCTGCAGATAAAATGTAGACAAAGGACTATGAAATTTCTTAGTTTTTGTTCTAGATGTAGAACTACAACATCTGGTCAATGTGAATTTCAGAAGGATTATTTGAATATAACTTTCTAACAGAATGTCTCAATTTAATGCTCTTCAATGATGGATATTATTCAAATACAAATTAATGAAACCATTTTTGTCAATATGATGAAAATAAAAAAAGATATTTTATTAATTTCACTTTTCTTGACTATTAGAAAAGGAAGCTGAACATTTTCTCATAGGTTCATTGGCTCTTTGTAGATTTCTTTAAGCCCTTTGAGATGGACCATTTTAAAAGTGATATTTTGAATATTCTCAAAGGAGAAGAAATAACACTTCCTTCTATTTTTTTTTCTTTAAAGATTTTATTTATTTACTTTTAGAGAGAGTGTAAGGGAGGGAGAAAAACATCAATATGTGGTTACCTCTCACACGCCCCCAACTGGGGACCTGGCTCACAACACAGGCATGTGCTTTGACTGAGAATCGAACTGGCAACCCTTTGGTTTGCAGGTCAGTGCTCAATTCACTGAGCCACAGTAGCCAGGGCTCCTTCTACCTTCTTACTCCATCCCAAATACCTCTGTCTGCCATCCAAATCTACTTCTAATTGTGTTTTCCTCAATGGGGATAGATGGCTTTCTCTATGCCTTTATACATATAAAGATCTTAATTAGCTTAGCCCTCAGCCTCCTGACCACCACTGAGACTCCTGAGAGACACTCTGTGCATGCACACATGTTTAGCCCAATGTTATGTTTGTTTCTTTTTAATAGCCCTAGATCTACTTGTTATTCCTAAGAGAAGATGAAGACATTTGGCACATACTCAAGATGGTAGAAGTGGAGCAGAAGAAAATCTAGGGAACGAAGAGCATATGACTGTCTCTCTTTTGGCCTCTGGATCAGTATCCTTTTTAAGCACAATGGAAAAAACAATAAATAGTTGGAAAGCTAAACAATGATTTACATTAAACAATGATTGCTCATATGTCTCTCACATAGTCCAGGCCTTGCTCCTCTTTGCTAAAGCTGTCATCCTATGTCTATGCTAATTCTGATTTTAGGCAACCAGATTGTTGCTGGCATTGTAGACGAAGGTATGTGTTCCCTTGGAGGTAGGCAGAGTGAGGCAGTGGGTATATATCAAGCTGCTCTTGGCAGTCAGTGAGCAATTAGTGTGAAAGGGCACTCATATGTGCCAATTGGAAACAAGGACAATTAATGAGTCCCTTTCTGCAGAAATTCTGAAATATACTTATTGGCCATATGAACTCTTGGCAGCATAAAACACTAATAATCCCTTGTTTCTACTTCCAACTCCCCCTCACTCAGCTCCCAAGGCCGTACTTTGTCTTGCCTGTTAAATGACCCCAATGTGTTAATGCTTAAACATTTGGACTAGGAATATAGAACACCCCATTTGGCTCTGTATGTATGCTCAGTGCTTCCCTTGAGCCCTCCTTACATGACAACCTGTTTTGAAAGTGTGTTAGTGACTCTACCAAAGCAAGCTCCTTCAAAACAAATCTTTGGTGTTCATATTCTTGCCCAGAACTGTTAGGGAAGAAGAATCAAAGGTCTCTGCTCCAGCCCAGCAATCAATCTGTTGGGCTTGTGCCCTACCCAGATGGCCAGCCAGAGTAAAGAATGAGCATCTACTCTCCAGACCCTCCTCATGGTTTGTCTGTCTACATGAGTCAAGGTGCCTGACCTTGGCTAAGACCTTCCTTTGTTAGCTCCCCTTCCTCCTCTAGTCTGCTGAGTATAGTTATCAACCCAGGTGGAGGATTTGGACCTGTGGGCTTCACACTCTACATTCTTTGCCCTGAAAAGACTCCCTGGGTATCTTCCTGCTACCCTCATGCTAATGGCTGCTAAATTTCTGTTCCAGCCTAACTTCTTATCTAAGCCCCATTTCCCTATCACAGGTGATCTACTGAGCATCTGATCTGTACTGGGCTGGCCTGTTACTACCTCAAAAGAGTTCTAAAACCAAAATCCTCAAAATCACAGAGCAGTAAGTCAAAAGAGACCTCAGAAAGCATATTCTTCCCTTTCTTACTTTCCAGATTTAATTTTTATCCCCAATTCTCCCAGGCTCATAAAATACAGTCTTTGGAATTAACCAGACCCAGGTTCTGGCTCAGCCTATTCCTGGCAATGTGATCTACCACTCTACCCCTTGTTTTTCTCTAGCTCTATTGGGATATCATTGACAAATAGCATTGTTTAACTTTAAGGTGTACAACATGATGATGTGATACATTTATATATTGTAATAATTACCACAATAAGGTTAGTTAACACCTCCATTACCTCACACAGTTACCTTTATATGTATGTGTGGTGAGAACATTTGAGATCTATTCTCTTACCAACTTTCAAGTATATACTACAGTATAGTCACCATGCTCAACTCTACCCCTCTTTCAAGGGAATTTCCTCAGCTGTAGATAATAGGACTTACTTTCCATGCTGGCTGTGAAGATGAATTGAGAAAATGAAGTTAAGGCACTTGCTGAGCTCACAACAAATACAGGTATCCCCCATATAACACAGTACTTCTATAACACGGTTTCGTTCTAACATGGTTAGAGAATTGGGGACCCCCTCCTCATATAACAGTACTTTTATAACATGGTTTTGCTCTAACATGGTTAGAGAATTGGGGAAAACTCCCATATAACACAAAATTAGGGAAATCCCCATACAATATTGACCATGATAAAATTTTGTACTGTATTAATCTAATAAACTCATTCATCAAAGAAATAAAACCGACAACATTAAATGCTTGTTGGAAAAATATATGGCTGGAGTCAATTCAAAGTGAAAATCTAATTGAGCCAGTAGAAAACAGAATGAATGCAATAGTAGAACTTGCTAAGTCTTTAGGAGGGGAAGGATTTGACAATATGACTGTAGAAGATATCCAAGAATTTTTGGTAGAAGAAGAAACTGATGAAGCAATTTTGGTGGAAATGACATCTGGAATGTGCCAAGATAACTTAGGGGATGATAGCACTGATGAAAATGAAGAAGTTAAACAGTTTACTCTAAAAAGCGTAAAGAAAGGCCTAGACTTAGCCAAACAGTTAGAGTCATGTTTCTTAAATAAAGAGCCTTCCACTGAAAGGAGCACAGTTTAAGAGAGAACTTCAAAAGTGCTTAGCACCGTATAACAAAATTTATAAAGATCTCTCAGCTAAAAGCAAGCAATCTAAAATAACAGATTTTTTGCAGAAAGGAGAGCATAAAAATCAAGATAATGCTGAAGAAAGTTCAGAGGATGAGGATATCTTGTCAGAAAGAAAACACATTTGGTTAATGGAGTTTAGCAGCGACGATGAAGAAAACATTACTTAATTCATATTAATATGTAATACTTTTGATGAAAATTGCTTTAATATATTTCTCTTAATTATAAAAATATAGTAGTATGTTTTCTAAATTTTGGGAACTAACCCCCCTTTTTGTACTAGTTCTTTGCTTCGTATAACATGGATTCGCATAAGACAGCATTTGTTAGGAACCTAACAACCGTGTTATACAGGGGTTACCTGTACTCATGAAATGGTAGCTATTATCCTAACTCTAATGTTTAAATGTTTATCCACTTTACCTCACCAAACCATTTCAAATATTCTTTGTTGTCCTTCATTCACATTCTTTCATTTGTGTATTTATTCCATATTTACTGCATGCCCTAACTGTGTTGGGCACCAAAGATAAAGCAGTAAATAAGAGAGACACCCTCCCTATTCTCTTCAAGCTTACAGACTACTAGGTTAAAGCCAACATTAAAAAACAGAAATGTGATAAATATTATGAAAGGGGAAGTAAATATCAATAGCTTGGTACACAGTAACAAGTCCTAAACCATTTTTTCTAGGCCCTTCCAGTATCTTCGAACTGGTCTCTAGTTCTAGGCTCTCACATTGCTAACCCAGCCTCCACATGGCCATAGAATTAGTCATCCTAAAACACTGCTTTCTTCATATAGCCCTCCCTCCTAACCTTTTAATGGCTCCCCACTTCTTATAAGATATGCCCAAACCCTCAGCCTGGCCTTCATGAGGCAGTGTATGTGCAAATACACAGGCTTTGAAGTTAGACAAATCTAGGCTCTTTTACTCACTAGTATGGAAACTGGAGCAGCATGTCTAACTCCTCTAAGCCTCGGTGACCTAATTAGTAAATTGGGAAAACAATTGCTCTCCCACATCTGGGACTTTTACAGGCTATTTCCCCTGCCTGGAATGGTGCCCCAACCCTTCCTCTGCCATCTCTATCAGAATGGCTCCTATGTATCCTTCAACCAGTGATTTAGTAGCAGAGAGGATGAAACAGTAACAAGATGATGTAGATGATGCTAAGCATCTAAATCCCCGAGCCAGTCAAAAGTTCCAGGGGGCACTCAAATCAGCCTTGCTTGGCTAAGTGAGCATGGATCCCAGGCTTGGAATGGTTCACACTCCGTTGATCCCTAATTACTATGAACAATTAGGTGAGAGGGCCATACAGCCACATGATATCAGGCACAGTTGTTAGATATCTAGAAGGGAAACTCACCAGTGTAGCCTCAGAGCAGCGGAGCAAGCCATAGCAGATGCTGCATCACTGCCACACCTCTGTCTGCCGGGCCAGCACTATTTCTACTGTGCTGGTTCAGAAGACTTTTAGGAAGCCACCCGAGGCTGGGATAACTTGTGGATTAACCTGGGCACATGACCAAAAAGCTCGGTCCACCAAACTCCTATGGAACTGATGGGTCTCAGGCCTCACACCACAGCTAGGTCCTGTATGGTCAACCACAACAATTTGTAATGTGAATGCATTGAGGGGCTGGGGCACTGGTCCAAAATCAGATCTGAACCAGGATTATTCAGTCGGTGATAAAGGAATCCCAAAGCCCATGCTTTTGTTTATTCTTGATGAGGCCAAACATTCTGAGGACTCTTGCCAACACCTGTTAGATGAGGGTACACTCTCTCAGCCTTTCAGCAGCAATGCTGACAAATTGTTCCACATGTACAAAGCTTAGACACAGCATCATCTGCCTCTGCAGTTTAATCCCACTTGCCTAAGTAAATGTCATGGGATCTTTCTTCAGCTAAACATGCACATTTGCTCTTCTGTTTAAAAAAATGCTTCCTCTGACATTAACAATAACAACAAAAATTAAGATTTCCTAGTGGAGCTGGAGACAGATGGCAAAAGGGAGGGAGTAAGAGCACTAGTTTATTTCTTTGCACATCTTTTAGCTACCTAAAATCTGTAAGCTGTTTGAGGGCAAGTGCTGCCTGTGTTATTCATCTCTGTGTCATCAACGATTAGTACTGGGTAAAAGCGAAGAGCAGTTGGTCCATAAATATTTCTTGAACATCCACTAGGAGACAGGCACTTGACTAGGCACTAAGTAGATGCTTGGTTTATGTGTGGTGGATTGAATTGATGGATTCATCACACTTCCTTCTAGTGAGACAGCTGGTTAAGTGCAAAGACCCTGGAGAGCCCGGGACCTGCTTTACACTTCAGTTCTTTGTGGGAGAAACACAGGGAGTAGTTTGCCTTTACTCAGAATGTCCAGACTCACTTTCTCCTCTGCTCTGTTATGATTTTAAAGCATTCAGAGCTCTCTTTAACAGAAAGTTCAAAGTATACTGAGAGGTGATTAAATGCTCCAAGTTTGTTGGGGAAGAGGAGATTCATGAGAGGGAGAGAATCAAAAAGAAAATAATTTTTTTTTACCATCTTCATAAAATATCAGAGTAATTTTATAGCTGGGAGTAAGAGAATCTGCGTTATCTGCCTTCCATCTTCAATTGGGAATTTGGGAGAGAAAAAATTTAGGAAGCTGGTGCTTTATTATTGTCACCCTTCTCTCCATTACTGTTCTTTTATGCTCACTGCACAGCTCAGGGGGTTACTAAAATTATTGGAACACTTCCTGTCACTGAGGAAAGATCTTTATGTCATTTGCCTTCATGCTGGAGGGTTCACCCTCTCCTCCCTGCTCCATCAGAATCCCGGCAATTAGGTTCCCTGAATCAGAACCCAGATTCAATGCTATCTCATTCTCTCAGATTCTCTAGCCTTTATCCAGTTCTTTATTCTGGGCACAGCCAGTTGTTGCTATGACTCGTAGACTGGAAGAGTTTAGAGGAAGAAAAAGAAAGAAAAAGCTTATGGGAGGTGCGTTATCAGAACTTGGAGAAACTCAACACTTGCTGGCCATGGGTTGAGGTTGATATGTTTGAAGAGGAGAAACAGGGAGATGGAAAGCTTATATCTAAATACCACTGGCAATGTCACAATTGTTAAGCCAATTACAGAGCAGCCTTTCAGGCTGGGGAATGCATCTTTTCGGCTTGTCCCTTGGTGCAAAAACCCAGTCACATTGGTACAATTCACTCCATATTTGGGGAACCTTGCCAAAATTGCCAGGTTCAAAAAGTTTGGTGAGGTTGCAAGAGAAACTGAGGTTAGGGGCCCAAGTGTCACATACCCAGAGAAGCCTCTGGGTCTCAAAGCAGAAAGCAGCCAGAGATAGAATATTTAAAACTATAGGCACATGGTAGGCTAAGACAAGAATGAGTTGGCTATACTGCACCTCAGATTCCTCCAAAAAAAGACATTCCCATAGAGTGTATTTGGCCCCCAAAAGGCCTATTTTTAGCCTTTCATCAGGGAACTAGTAAATGAGTAACTAATTCTCATATGACCAGGAAACTGCCTGCAGTTAGAATCATGAAGCAGAGAGCTAGGACAGCTCCCTAAGTAAGGTCACTCAACTTTCACTCTGAAAATTGGAAATAACACAGCTGAGTGCGTGTGTCTCCTCATGTGTGTGAGTATATTTGCATGGGCTCTGGGTTTATAATCATGGAAAGAGCTATGTTTGAGAGAGTGAAAATGGAAAGTGAAAAGAATAAGAGCTTAAGTTGGATATAATCAGAAATCGAGTCAGGCCTGGGAAGTGAGCAAGGCTCTTTTTCCTCACAAGTCATGACCATTTTTATTCCATATCAGCCAACACTTCGAAGCTGCCTGTGGAGGCCCTGCTGCATTGTTAAGTCTGCAGGCTGATCATGTTACTAGTGTGCAAACCTCCACTAACTCAGGGTTCTGTACAGGATCACATCCTCACCCTTTGCAACATATATTTATGCAGCATCTCTGTTCTAATCCTTGGTGTGTCCAAGCTGGAACTCTTGATATTTACCTCTGTTCCTCCTGCTGATCTCCTGCATCTTGGTAAAAGATACCACCTGGAAACTCAGCGCAGAACCTGGGTTTCCCTTTTTCCTACACTCTCAGGTTCATAGGCCCCACATCTGATCACTCCTCTTCACTCTAGCACCCCAATCCAAGTTACCACCAGTCCTCCACTGATCTCCTCCAGTAGGCTCCTAACTTATCTCCCCTTTTAGTGTTTTTGTCTTTTCCCACTTAATTATTCACACAATCACCACAGCAACCCTTAAAAAACCCAAATCCCACTGTGTTGCCTCTAGCTTAAGACTGTCCAGTGGCTTTTCCTGTTACTTAAAAAAATGTCCTAACACCTTCCCATGGTCTACAAGGCCTTAGACAGTGTGGAATCGTCCCACCTTCATGGCTTCATGGTTTCGAACCTTCCCCCAAGTTTACTGCTCTTCTCTGTCCTTTGGATGTCATCCACTTGTTTCTGTTTTAGCAGCTTTGCACTTCCCCTGCCCTCCATCTCTTTTCTTGGCAAGCCACTTCACATCATTTAGGTCTCTCTCTTAATACTGTCTCAGACCTCCCACTAAGCTACAGAATCAGTTTTCCAATTACTCTTTGCCTGTTCACGCTGCTGGATTTTCTTTAGGGCATTTAGGACTTGATGACACTAGTTCAGTATCAAGTTACACATTTATTACAAATCTCCTCACTTTAGCACATAATGTTCGCGTGAATAGGGACCTGGTCTGTCTTATGCATTGCTGTAACCCCAGCATAATGTCTAGCACATAATGAGTGAGTCCATGCTGAAAGGCATACTAAATCTGCTCCTTTGTTTAAGTCGGTAATTTGTCTTTCCTCCCCTGTTGCCGTATTTAGCATCTGGACTGATACAGTTGACTACATTATGACACACAGGGTGAAATCGTTTGTTGAAATCTTACCAGGCCTTATTGTTCTGCCACAGGTCCTAAGTCCAGTGGGGTAACATGTTTCCTTTTCCCTCATAGTGTTCCCCTTGTTGGCAGCCATCCATATGCCCATCTCCATGAGTCCCAGGCTCTTGTGAATCTCTGAGCCTTTGAATACACAATGTTTTTTTTTTCTCCCTCCTCCATAGCTTATCCCCCTGGCAAAATCCTAATGATTCTTCAAAATCCAGTACATGCATTGCTACCTCTGCAAATATGTCCCTGATTCCCATTCTTTCCGCTGGTTCCCAGTACACCTTGTACAGGTCAGTTAACAATGACAAAGCAATGTAATGGTTTTCCATTTAAGGTGTAAGCAACACAAGGTCAGGGAATGGGTTTTCCACATTTATATAGGAGAATGGGTTCACTGATTCATCCATTAATTCAATCAATCATTCATTAGACATTCATTGAGTGCTTTCTATCAGGAGAAATTCCAAGGGCTGTACTCTTTCCACCACATTACCCTCCCCAATTACTGATTGGAACTCCATGTCTGCATTCTTTACTCCAGTTGAATTTCCAGTGAGTTTGAAGGAGTTTGAAGGTGTCAGGAGTCGTCAAATGTAAATGATCAACCCCTTGCTATTTTAAATCCATGCAGATCTGAGGAATCAGTAAACTGAAAGCTTTCTGAGAAAAAAAAAAAAAAAACCCTCAGGCTGCAGTATGGAGAGCTAAACAGATGGAAATTAGGAAAACAAGCTTAATAGACAGGGAGTCAAAATGAGGAACACCAATCAAAGTATAAAAGGATTTTCAGAAGGAGATAATATAAGAGTGGACAGGAAACAGCTTAAGATAAAATGGCAGTAATTTTCAAGAATTGAAGAAAAAGAAATGAATTCTCAGATTTAAGAAACATACAAAGTTCCAGAAAGGACAAATAAAATCAAATCCACACCTAGAAACATTGCGGTGAAACCGTAGGGCCTTGAAGAAAAAAATATTTAAAGTGACTGAAGTTGGCAGTGGGGACTTAAGAAATCTCTATCAAGTGAAATGTCAACATCTTCTGACAAAAAAAAAAAAAAAAAAAAAAAAAAACTTAGTGTACTGCTTAGAGCACTTCACTAAAAGGATATATTGTAGTTTGAAAAGAAGGCACCTGAATCCAAACGAAAGGAGAATGTAAGAGAAAATGGAAAGCAAAGAAGTTGCTGGTGAATCTAAAAAAACATAAACTGTTAATAATTTTTAAAATGATGGCCAATGGAGGGAATGTGAAAACAAGGTGGAACTAAATAGTGATAGACAACAATTTGATACATGGTAATTGAGAGATCGAAGTTAAAAACACAGGTTTATAATTCCTTACAATTCTTAGGAGGAGAGTAGAGAAACTGAGTAGTTTTAGATTTGTTAAGCTAATCCACCATACACTAAAAAGAAAAAGAAAAAACAGCAAAATAACAGAAACAAACAGTAACTATTTTCCCTTCTGTTATAATTGTTCAACTGATGACTGACTCTAAAATCTACTTTCCCTAATGTTTCTATACCATCCAAACCTCTTACCCTGCGGAGCTGCAGGTTTAATGTTGTCAGATATTTCTGTTAGACTAGAGCAGGGCACTCGACAGTAATTGTTATTTTGATGGTTATACCAAGGGGTACTTACAGCACCTGTTTTTGATACACACACAAATGTTCTCCATGTGGCCCATCAGCTGGAAAACAAACTGAAGAAATGTTTCATTTATTATGCTATGTAATTTGGTCTCATTCGGTCTGTTCCTGGTTCTCTGAAGGAAACTCTCTCTCTTTTCCTAACAAGATTTGATCATCGCTGCAAACTTCTCTTCCTTTACACAGAGAGTCTCGCAATCCCATTTTAACTAGTTGTTTTAACCTTCTATCCATGAAGTTTTTAACTGTTTTTTGAAGAAGAAAAACAAAGTCTAAGAGGGATCTACCTCTATTTCTTCCTTGTCTTTCTGTCCAAGCAACAAGTAGGAAAGAGAAAAGAGGAAGAATAGAAAATCCTGAAGTGATTAAAACCCTGCATAAAAAGCATTTTGGTAGAAATATTTAAATACCATAAATACATATTTTTAGACAATGGCTTTTTTTTTAATCTATGGAGGCACTTTGGATGTGTTTGTTAATGACCTCTGTATTTCAAGCAAAACACAACTAATCACCTAAATGCTTAAAAATATATTAAAAAATCAGTTATAGCTGCATCTGAGGGGCTCCACATTTAAATAAACACTCCTATTTTAAAGAAACATTTAAATAACTATTAAAAGAATCAACAGACAAAAAGAATATGAATCTTATGTAGAAAAGAGGAGCATCTAATGATTAATTTTTGAATCCAGAGAACTGGATTAGACACTGCATCAACTTTTTATTATCTGTTTTAGGAAGAACAGGACCTAAATGAAGATCAATTTCATAGAAGCTGAGATCTGCTATTGTTTCTGGAAATGGTGAAAAGAAAAAGCAGAAAGAAAATCTAGGTCCCAGGAAGTTTCCCATCCCTTCCAGTTTACAAACAGCTTAACAATTAAAAACAGGAAAAAAAACAACCTACTTATCAGGCATTGATGACTATCCCATGCATACAATCTTCTAGGCTGTCAGTAAAAAGTGGCTCTCCAAATTCCCATTACTCAATATGCCAACAGTCAAACTTTAATGTTGATACACTACTGGAAAGTGGTTTTGTAGAACAGGAGACAAGAAAACTGACAAGCATATGAAAAATTAAAGTGGCAAAATGAGTAGGGACCAATAAAACTATACTCGGTTAGCTGAAAAGCAACCGACCTAGTCTGGGGCAGCCATTTCTCCTGCTGCTGCGAGGTCCATGGCTGTTTGACAGGGAATAACCCAGCACCATTGGGAGTTAGACAAGTCCTTTGAGGCTCCCCATGCATCTCACCCACATTGAAGGTTAGGCTGAGAATTTTCCTCAAGTAGTCAAAGCACCTACACAGTTTATGGCTCTGCTTCATAAGATGGGAAGGTGTGGTCCAATCTCAGGCTGCATCATGATTACTGCTCCTTCTAAATGAGAAGTCTCCAAACCCAAAACTACTAGATCAAAAGGACACTGGCTTGTGAAAGGATTCTGTAAGTATGGTTACATAGAAGGAGCTTAAATAAGGTTTGAAGGAAACACTTTGTAATCTCCAGAAAGACACTGATTTAGTATTTGCCTAGGGCGTGTGAAGGTAGTGTGGGAGCGGGGGTTCACAACGAAATCTGGTCAGAACTGCACTGATATTTCTGGTGATGGCACAAAGTGGCTGGTGCAAATTGAATGATTTGGACTATTTATTATCCTCTGCATACTTGTGTTGAGCACCTGGCAGGTCAGAGGGTCATTGCTAGGCAACGAACAAACAGGCTTTCAAATATAGGGTCTTCCCTTAAAACACCTACTTTCTATGGCCCTGGTTCTCATCAGCACTGACTGCACAGTAAAACTGGGGACACAGGCACTGAAACTTCTGTCAGTCCGTGGGTTTGTATCTTAGGTACAGATTAGAATCCCGTTGGCTGCACCCCCAGCCTTTCCGATTTATGTGACCTTAGTAGATCCTGGGCATGACTAATTTTTAGATGCCCTCTTAAGTTTAATATAAAGCTAGGTTGAGAACTCTTGAGCTAGTTGGGAGAAGAGACATGTGCACCTCAAGAGAACAAGTCACATGGGCTACCTTTCTTCCTTGAAAATATATGACTTGAGCTGATGAAATATATTGACAACTAAAACTTGGTAACAAGTAGATTTTTCTCTACTGTGACAGGAATCCAAGTATCAGGAGTCTGGACTCCTTCTATTAGGGATTGGCTCATTATTGACAAATCACTATGAAATACTGAAGAGTACACTGAATTCTCAGTGGTTTCATAATAGATGCAAGTGCAATTGAGCGCCAACCCGAAGGAAAGAAAGAATGGCTGAGGGAATCTGCTAGTAGTTTGAACACTGAGAAAGAACTTAGTTCCAGATTGGGTTGAATGGCACAAAACTTCTGTGAAATCTGGGATTCTTGGGGCAGGGAGGTGACTGAGCACAGACTCCCTGCAGTAGATGATGCTGGAACCTGCCTTGGGGACAAGGCAGTGATCCTCTTCAATCTCCCAAGGAAACACAAAGTTTCTTTCTCTCACTCATGTGTAGGTCTCCTCTAAAACAAATAACAGAACTCTTCCATTGGTTCATTATAATACAAACACATGATAGGGACCTGAATTTTCATAAATGCAAGACAATGCTGTGACTGCTCTGACAATGGCTTGCACCAGGTGCTGCTGTGTGGATGCGCTAGGCTCAGGATGCAAAGGAGGTTCGGTGCACTGCCGTGGTCATCATGCTGACAGCACTTGGGAGCCACCAGGAGGAGACAAGCCTCAGCAGGGCCTTGGGGACATTTAGATACGCGCATAAAAATACACTGGACTGGTGGAACTCAGTGAGCTGCTGTTAGTCAGTGCGTGTCTTTGATCTAATATATTTTTGTGGTATTTTATACGAGGAGGGGGTGTACATACAAATTGCAGTTTCATGAATAAAAGTGACTAAAAATATGACCAAAAGGCCCTAACAGGCTCTGGCTTTGGAAAACACTTAAGTAAGTAAATCAGGTTGTCTAGGCCCTCTCTCCAGCAGGAGAAAGCCAATATGACAGAATGTGAGAAGGGGCATTCACCTTTATTCCAAATTGTCAAGGAAAGAAACTACCATTATCTATCAGGTACAGCTTCACCACTGAGCCTTTACTGTGTCAAAGGATGTGGCTCTCTCTGCCACAGAACAATGAGGAGTATTCTGCTCTGCTATTTGGGTTTATGATGACAAGTTCATGGGTGTCACAGGTTACATGGACACAATTGAAATTTATCCAGCTCATGTGATCATTTTTTTTTTTTTTTTTAGGGATGGAGGTTAGACTTTATTATTTATTTTTATTTTTATTTTTTTTTGGCTTTTCAATTACAGTTGTCCTATTTTCCCCCATTTCTCTCCCCCACCCAACCCACCCCTTCTCCCGCAATCATATCCCTCCCTGTTGTCCATGTCCATGAGCAATTTATACACGTTCCTTGACTAAACACATCCCTTACTTATCCCCCTTCTTTCCCTCCTCCCTCCCCTGTATTGACTACTATTCTGCTCTTTGTCCTATTTAGTTCATTTGTTTGTGTTGCTCTTTAGTTTCCTGTATTAGGTGATATCATATGGTATTTTGCTTTCTTTGCCTGGCTTATTTCACTAAGCATAATTCTCTCTAGTTCCATCCATGTTGTTGCAAATGGCAGGAGTTCCTTCTTTCTTTCTGCTACATAGTATTCCATTGTGTAAATGTACCACAGTTTTTTGATCCACTCATCTACAGGTGGGCACTTAGGTTGTTTCCAGCACTTAGCTATTGTAAATAGTGCTGCAATGAACATAGGGGTGCATAAGTTCGTTTGAATTGGTGTTTCAAGATTCTTCGTCTATAATCCTAGTAGTGGAGTCACTGGTTCAAAAGGCAGTTCCATTTTTAATCTTTTGAGGTAATTCCATACTGTGTTCCATAGTGGCTGCACCAGTCTGCATTCCCACCAACAGTGCAGTAGGGTTCCCGTTTCTCCACATTCTCGCCAGCACTTGTTGCTTGTTGATTTGTTGATGATGGCCATTCTGACTGGTGTAAAATGGTATCTCATTGTGGTTTTTATTTGCATCTCCCTGATGGCTAATGATGTTGAGCATTTTTTCATGAGTCTATGGACCTTCTGTATGTCCTCTTCGGAGAAGTGTTTGTTCAGGTCCTTTGTCCATTTTTTAATTGGGTTGTTTGTTTTCTTGATGTTGAGTTATATAAGCTCTTTATATATTTTGGAAATCAGTCCCCTGTCTGTGATGTCATTGGCAAATATGTTTTCCCATATGGTTGGTTTCCTTTTCATCTTGCTGATGTTTTCTTTTGCTGAGCAGAAACTCTTTAGTTTGATGTAATCCCATTTATTTATTTTTTCCTTTATTTCTCTTGCTTTAGGAGATGTATCCATGAAGAAATTGTTACGTGAGATATCTGATATTTTCTTGCCTATGTTTTCCTCTAGGACTTTTATGGTTTCACGGCTTACATTTAAGTCTTTGATCCATTTTGAGTTTATTCTCGTGTGTGGTGTAAGTTGGTGGTCTAGTTTCATTTTTTTGCAGGTCCCTATCCAGTTCTCCCAGCACCACTTGTTAAAGAGGCTCTTCTCACTTCATTTTATGTTCCCTCCTCCTTTATCAAACATTAGTTGACCATAGAGGCCTGGGTTATTTCTGGACTCTCTTATTCTGTTCCACTGATCTATATGTCTGTTCTTATGCCAGTACCAGACTGTTTTGATCACAGTGGCTTTGTAGTATTGTTTGATATCTGGTGTTGTGATTCCTCCTGCTGTGTTCTTCTGTCTCAAGATTGCTTTTGCTATTCAGGGTCTTTTTTGGTTCCATATGAATTTATGGAGTATTTGTTCTAGGTCTGCGAAATATGTCATTGGTATTTTAATAGGGACTGCATTGAATCTGTAAATTGCTTTGGGTAGTATGGCCATTTTGATGATGTTGATTCTTCACATCCAAGAACATGGTATTTGCTTCCATTTATTTGTATCTTCCTTAATTACTTTCTTCAATGTTATGTAATTTTCAGAGTACAAGTCTTTTATCTCTTTGGTTAAGTTTATTCCTAGGTACTTTATTTTTCTTGTTGCTATAGTAAATGGTATTTTCTTTTTTGTCTCTGATATTTTTTTGTTGGTGTACAGAAATGCCTTAGATTTCTGTATATTTCTTTTGTACCCTGCTATTTTGCCAAATTCACTTATTATATCGAGTAGTCTTTTAGTGGAGTTTATAGGATTTTCTAGGTATACTATCATGTCATCTGCATATAATGAAAGTTTTACTTCCTCTTTCCCAATTTGGATGCCTTTTATTTCTTTTTCTTGTCTGATTGCTGTGGCTAGGACTTCCAACACTATGTTGAATAGGAGTGGAGAGAGTGGGCAACCTTGTCTAGTTACTGAATTCAGGGGGAATGCTTTTAGTTTTTGTCCATTGAGTATGATGTTGGCCTCAGGCTTCTCATATATAGCCTTAGTGATGTTAAGGTATGCTCCCTCTATTCCCATTTTGCTGAGTGTTTTCATCATAAATGGGTGTTGTACTTTATCAAATGCTTTTTCTGCATCTATTGATACGATCATGTGATTTTTGTCTTTCATTTTGTTTAGGTGATGTATTATATTTATTGATTTGCGAATATTAAACCATCCTTGCATCCCTGGAATGAAGCCCACTTGATCATGATGTATGATCTTTTTGATGTAATCCTGGATCCTGTTTGCCAATATCTTATTGAGGATTTTAGCATCTATGTTCACCAGTGATATTGACCTGTAGTTTTCTTTCTTTGTTGTGTCTTGACCTGGTTTTGGGTTTAGTGTAATAGTGGCTTCATAGAAAGAGTTTGGGATTTTCCCCTCTTCTTGGATTTTTCGGAACAGTTTGAGGAGGATAGGAGTTATTTCTTCCCTGAATGTTTTGTAGAATTCGCCTGTGAAGCCATCCGGTCCAGAGCTTTTGTGTGCAGGGAGATTTTGGATTACTGTTTCAATTTCCTTCTTTGTTACTGGTCTGTTGAGACTTTCCACTTCTTCTTGATTCAGTTTTGGAAGGTTGTATGTTTCTAGAAATTTGTCCATTTGTTCTAGATTGTAAAATTTCTTGCCATACAGTTGTCTGTAGTAATTTCTAACTATCATTTGTATTTCTGAAGTATCAGTCGTGATTTCTCCTCTTTCATTTCTGATTTTGTTTATTTGGGTCTTCTCTCTTTTTTTCTTGATTAGACTGGCTAGAGGCTTGTCAATTTTGTTTATTTTTTCGAAGAACCAGATCCTAGTTTTGTTGATCTTTTGGATTGTTTGTTTAGTTTCTATGTCATTTAGTTCTGCTCTGATCTTGATAATTTCGTTCCTTCTTCTTGCCCTAGGCTTTGTTTGCTGTTGTTATTCTAGTTCTTGTAGCTTTATGGTTAGGTTTTTTATTTGAGATTCTTCTATCCTTTTCAGATAGGCCTGTATTGCTATGAACTTCCCTCTCAGGACTGCTTTTGCTGTGTCCCACAGGTTTTGGGCTGTTGTGTGCTCATTATCATTAGTTTCTAGAAATTTCTTGATTTCTTTTTTGATGTCATTGTTAATCCATTCATTATTTAATAGCATGTTATTCAATCTCCATGAGTTTGGGTGTCTTTGATTTTTTTCTCTGAGGTTGATTTCTAGTTTCAAGGCATTGTGATCTGAAAAGATGCTTGATATGATTTCAATTTTCTTGAATTTGTTGAGGCTTGTTTTGTGTCCTATCATGTGGTCTATCTTTAAAAATGACCCATGTGCATTTGAAAAGAATGTATATTTTGTTTCTTTGGGGTGGAAAGTTCTATATATATCAGTTAGGTCCATGTGGTTTAGTGTGTTGTTCAATGCCTGTATATCCTTGGTGTTTCTTTGCTTTGATGGTCTGTCTATTGTTGATAATGGAGTGTTGAAGTCCCCTACTATGAGTGTGTTGTTGTTGATATCCTTCTTTTGGTCTTCTAGTATTTTCTTTATGTATTTGGGTGCTCCTATGCTGGGTGAATATATGTTTATCAATGTCATATCTTCTTAATGGATTGTTCCTTTAAGTATTATGAAATGTCCTTCTTTGTCTCTTTTTATTACCCTTGCTTTGAAATCCGTTTTGTCTGATATGAGGACTGCTACCCCAGCTTTTTTTTTCCGGTCCGTTTGCTTGGAATATTTTTTTATATCCCTCTACTTTCAGTCTGTGTAAATCTTTTGTTTTCAGATGTGTTTCTTGTAGGTAACAAATATGTGGGTTCTGTTTTCTTATCCATTTTGTTACCCTATGTCTTTTAATTGGAGCATTTAATCAATTTATATTTAAGGTTATTATTGACGTGTATTTATTCATTTCCCTTTGTACCTCTGTTCCTCTCCTGTCTTTTTTTTTTTTTTTTTTTTTTCTTTTTTCTTAGAACACTCCCTTTAGCATCTCTTGCAATGCTGGTTTGGTGGAGATGTATACTTTTAGTCTTCCTTTGTCTGAGAAACTCCTTATTTCACCTTCTGTTTTGAATGAGAGCCTTGCTGGGTAGAGTATTCTTGGTTGTAGGCCTTTGTTTTTCATTGCTTGAAATATTTTGGACCATTCCCTTCTGGCTTGTAATATTTCTGTTGAGAAATCAGTTGATAGCCTTATTGGAGCTCCCTTGCATGTTATTTGCTGTTTTTCTCTTGCTGCTTTTAGGATTCTCTCTTTGTCTTGAAATGTTGCCATTTTAATTATGATGTGCCTTAGAGTGGGTTTTGGGGGGTTCCTCTTCATTGGAACTCTCTGTGCTTCCTGAACTTGTATAACTTTTTCTCTCATCAGGTTCGGAAAATTTTCTGTCACTGCTTCTCCTATCAGTTTTTCAATTCCAAGCTCCTTTTCTTCTCCTTAATTCCAATGATCCTGATATTATTTCTTCTCATGCTATCCTGTAATTCCCTTACATCTTGTTCATATTTTTTCAATCGTTTTTCATTTTGCTGTATTGTCTGGGAGTTTTTCTCTACATTATCTTCTAACTCACTAATCCGATCCTCTGCTTCGTTTAGTCTGCTTTTGACTGATTCTACTGTGTTTTTCAGTTCAGAGATTGAATTCTTCAATTCTTCCTGGTTCTTGTTAACAGTTTCTATGTCTTTTTTTATGCTGGTGTAGTTCTCTGCAAGTTCCCTGTAATTTTCTTGGAACCGTTGGTAACTTCCTTGGAGGTTGTCATAGTTGTTTTTAAGGATGTCAAGTATATTGCGCTTCTTTACCACCATTGTTTTGAATTCGATGTCTGACATTTGGGCTATGTCTATTTCATCTATCTCTCTTCCTGAGGATCCCTCTTTTCTTTTCATTGAGGGGTTATTTTTGTGTCTTACCATGTTGGATTCTTCTTGTTTTTATTTATTTATTTGTTTGTTTGTTTTCTGGGGGGGGGGTGGTCTGATTTGACTTCCCTCCTTTTTGGTGTGAGATTCTTTATGGGAGATCTGGGGGTTTCAGTGATGCAGTCTCTTTGATATCCTGAGCCTGATGTTCTTGGGTTACCCTTTATGTCATTTGTTTATGCTGTCTGGTTATATTTAAGATGTTCTTTGGTAGGATCTTCCTTCTGGCTAGTTGACTGAGAGTCACTCTATCCACTTTGTCTTGAGTTCTTTTGTGGAGATGTCAGTTCAGCCTTGGCATGTCATCTTCTTTTTCTGCGTCCGCAGCTGGTCTAGTGTGGCGGTTCAGAGGTTCTTGTTTCTTGCAGCAATGGTGTCCGCCCGTGGTTGCCGGCATGGCACGCTCCCTTGCAGCCCGCTGGAGCCAGCTGAGGTGTCCTTGCGTGCGTGGCGCCCCTGCATGGGCGGGGTGGCCCAAGAGCTTGCCCCACAATTGGTGCCTATTGTTGCCGGGCTGAGGTGTTTTCGCGCTTGTGCTGAGGTGTCCTTGCGCACTCGTCCCGGCACGTGCAGGTGGCCTGAGAGCTTGCCCCGCAATTAGCGCCTATTGTCACCGGGCTGGGGTGTTTTCGTGCTTGCGTGCCTGTACCCTTAGTCCTACTCAGCCGAGCTCTGGGAGTTGGTCTCTCGCCTCTTAAGGCGGGGCCCCGGACACTTGTGCTCAGTGGAATCGAGCGTCTGTGGGTCGCCGCCTCCCGCTGTTCCAGTGCTGCAGCCGCCCGCCTTCCCTCACACATCTGGGTGGGCACGAGCAGAGCCTGAGCTAGTGGTTTGTTTTCCGGCCTGGGGCCCGGCGCTCATGGGAGCTGGCTAGGGGTGTCTGTGCATGGTCCTCTGCGTGTTCAGTGGGCCCTCCCTGTGCCCGTTGGGGCACTGATCTTATGTCTGTTAGGGAGTGTCTGAGGGTCACCCGGACTCATGGCCCCATGTACCTGGGCCAGTGAATGAGAGCACTTCCCTATGCGTGCCCCCGCGACCCAAGGGTAGGGTTGGGGAGTGGACGAACACGCCTCTGCGCCTGTGCTCCTCAAGAATGGCCTACCACCCCCAAACTTTCCTTCCCTCTGCACCGTCCACTATAGAAAAATATAAAGGAGAGTTATGTTCTCACTTGCCTGGCAGCACGCTGTCTCCTGTCCTTCAGCGCCAATGCCACTTGGTCGAGTCCCGTCTCTGCCAGCGGGCAGAGATCCGCTTTCCTCCCGACTCCTCTCTGGGGTAGCCTGTGGTCGCCAAAAAGCCTTTGTGTACTTCCAGCCGCAGCTCGGGCAGCCGCCCCAGTCAGGAATCCCGTTTCGTCCCCTTTTCCTCCACTATCCTCTCTAAACAGGTTGTCCCCAGATGGATTTTCTCTAATCCAGCAGTGCCATGGCTCGACTCCTGCCAGTGTCCAGCTGCTCACTGAGATGTTCTTTCTGCAATTAGTCCAAACTACAGACGGTTCTTGGGAGCCTGAAAGCGCAGCCTCCCCTCACTCCTCTGCCATCTTCCTTATCTTCCTCCTCTCATGTGATTATTTTAGTGAGAGTTACAGAGTGGGTAAGAATCATGGAAAAAAGTTCCAAATAACACAATTCAAGATATTATCAAATGAATCTTTAGTCTGGTGTATCTGGAATAATTGTCCCCAGGCCTGTGATCACATTGTGATCTCAAGGTCACACAGTCAAGTCACTTAACCCCCATGTCTAATTTCCCTTAACTGTAAAGTGGGGATAAGGACAGAATGTACCTCTCAGAGTTTCTGTGGGGATTAAGTGGGTTAATTAATATACAGCATCCAATAAATATCAACTGGTATTGTTGTTGTCGCTGTCATTGGTATACCCACTATTCTTGTTAATACTAGATTAATTCATTCACACAATCCACTGACTTATTTAATATATATTTCTTGAGCATCTGCCATATACTAGGTACTATTCTGTGTAGGCCCTGGGGACACAAAAATCCATAAAAACAAGTTCCTGCTTTATTTATTGGGCCTTACATTCTAGTGAGTAAAATGGACAACAGCCCTGACTGGTATGGTGCAGTCGGTTGGGCATCATTCCCAAAAGTGAAACGTCATCGATTCAATTGCCAGTCAGGGCACATGCCTAAGGCGTGGGCCAGGTCCCCAGTTGGGGGCCTGCAAGAGGCAACCGATGAATGTTTCTCTCTCACACAGATGTTTTTCTCCCTTTCTTTCTCCCTCCCTTCCCCTCTTTCTAAAAACAAATAAATAAAATCTTTAGAAGAAGAAAAATTAATAAAAAGAGTAAAAAGCATATGTCAGGTGGGAATGTATGCAGAAAAGAACAATAATACAGCCTAAAGGGGCTAGTTTACACAGAGTGCCAGGGAAGACCTCACTGCGGGTGACATTTGAGCACAGACTTGAGGTTTCAATGCTCCTAATGACTAGGCCACCTATAGATTTTTCCTAATCCAGTTGCTTTGGCCTATAGGCCCCCTTGGCCTTCAGTACCATGTCTCCTTGCCACAGCATTCATGTTTTGGTTGTTCAGGAATCTGCAGAGATGCTGACCACATCACATTGAGGCAAGCAAGCAAGCCTCATTTGCAGCCCAGCTACAAAAACTTTAACATTAAAGTTTGGCAGATCATTATGCCACCTGCTGATCCTTAAAGAGTAAGCTGCTGCATCCTCTGCCCCTTCAAAAAATAGATGGCTGCTTCATCAAGGCACTGTGTAACAAAGAGGCTACCTGGCTCTCCACCACACATAATTCCTGATTCAAGTCGGCTAGGACAGTAGCTTACCTTCTGCCTCCCCAAGGAACTATGGTCAGACAGTGAAGCACACAGGCTGTGGATACCTCTGTTAAGAAAAGCCTTGGGGAAACTTCTTATCTCAGTTTAACAAAGGGAACAAGAACAAGGGGTTTCTACTTTCTCCCAGTGCACAGGATACTATAGCATTACCTCCATTAAGGCACAATCAACTGGAAGGACATTCTGAACTTGTCTCAGTCCCCACAGTCACATCTCCACTAGTTCCTCCTCCTCCTCCTCCCCTTACAGACTGATAACAAGACTGTGTTTTGGGAATAGAACAGGGAGTTAAAATGCAGACTGCAGCTGGAGTTCTAGTAATCCAGCCACAGGACAGAAGCTGAGTCAAAATGCCCCGGGGCCTAGGTGTTGCATTCCTATCATTAATGAAACTGTAGGACACATCCCATTTGGCCTTTTCATTTTCTGCTCCCTTTCCAGTTGGGAAGAGCACAGACTTAGGGGACCACCTTCAGAGAGAGGGGCTGCCACTGAGCACTGAGTGTTATGTCTGAGGCTAGGGGTGGGTTGGGGGTGTGCTTTGGGGGCTTCCCCTGAGAGTGTAGCACCAACTGGGCTTTCTGCTCTGGGCCATCCTGGTGATCAGATTTGTTCCTGATCTCATTATTGCACCTGTTTTGTTAATGAAGCCACATATATTGGGGGTTCATTGGCAGCTTTACTTGGTTTTGAGAATAACAAACTTAACTATTGTTTATCAAATCTCAAATAAGGATGCTGATTAGAAGAAGCAGTGTGATGTGCTAGAGAAAGCACTGAATGTACAGCCAAAAGCCCTGGGTTTCAATACTGAGAGAAGACAGAAAGAAAGGCAATTTTACAACCAAATAGTAATGGTGGATTTGTCTGTGAAATGAGATTACAGGTGGTTTTCTCCTCTTGGTCATTTTCTGTATTTTTCAAATGATATCTATAAGCATGCCAAACTAGAACACCGACATCATATAAAATAAAAGATCAGGGTAAGAATCTCATATTTATCACTTATTATTTATTACTTTGGAGCCCAGTATAGTTCCTTCTTTGGGTCTTTAAATTTCCCATCTATAAAAGGAGAGGCAGAGGCTGGGGGGGGAAGACTTTAGTTCTACCATTCTGAGTTGCTAATGCATTTCTGAGTGGGTAATATTAGTGCATTTAGGCAATTTAAAGAGCTGGGACATTATCCGCACTTCAAGTCACCCTGACTAGAGTGGCCGAATGGTAAGGAAGCTAATTCTTTCTGCCGGGTTCTGACACTTGGCCTGAGAGCTAGCAGGTGTTGCTATTATTCTGCGTTCGCTTGTGAGTCACAGTTGTGCATATCTTGGATCTATCATATTGCTACCAAAAGTGTGGGACTAATAACAAAATATTCATAACATTTGCCTTGAGCTGAAGAAATTTCTTTACTTCAAATCCTGCCTCAGGGGACTCATCAGAAACATATATAACAAAGTACATCAATTATCTCATTTAATCCTTACAACCACACTATTAAACAGGAATAAGGATGATTATCCCCTTTTTGTGAAGGATGAAACAGGCTCAGAGAAGTGCACAGCCAAGCACCCAGTATTTGAACCCATGTCTGGTCAGCCATGCTAAACGTCACTCTCAGAATTTCACTGGAAAAAAAAAAATATGGGAAGCTGGTTTTGCTGGGATGTCACTGAGCTTCTAGATGTCTGTATTTGGTTTTTCTCTGTAACTCAAGGTGATAGAGTCCTCCAGAAAAGGATTTGTTTTTGTTTTACTCTTTCCCTAGTCCCCGGGGCACGAAAATACAAATCAGCATTAAAAAACCTCATCCACTACTCCCACCCAAAGTCAGAGGCTGGAGGCTTGGGAATGGGTGTGAAAGATGGTGACCCCCTTCCCAAGCAGAGCAGGTGGTAACTAGGACAGAATCTGAGCTCCTCCCATGAGATAATTCCACCATGCCCCAGGAGAGGGAAGGATGAATTGACCTCCGTGGCAAACTCCTGGGTGCAAGACTGAATAATATAACCAGCTGGAGGGAAGGAGGATATCAGGAAGAGGGTGGAAGAGGGAAAAATCGGGGAAACTGTAATAGTATAATCAATAAAACATACTCTAAAATAAAGCTTCCTGACTTCACTTTCTTGTCTGAGTTCAATTCAGTACCAAAGTAGAGCCTGCCCATGCTCTAACATTGGGGCATTAACATTGGCTTCTAGTTGTTATGGGTGGTCTATGGAAGAGCATTGTTTCTCAACTTTGTGCTGCAAAGATGACATTTCTATCACAAGGGCCAAGGGCAGGGCTTGTGCATGCAGAGACACAGTGTGGTAGAAGAGCAGCAGGATTTCCAATTGGTGAGAGCTCACTAGTCTCATCTCTTTGAACTCCATTTTCTACATCAATAAAATGGAGATAATCTATCTTATGGCATGTTTATGAAGAGCGAATTAGGACATTTTCCCACAGTATGGAGAAACTATTTTCCAAGTATGTTAAATAGGTATTTGGTGGGTGTGTACGTGAATCAAAGTGCACAGAAGGGAGAATGCCATGATCTAATGATTTTGGGAAACACTTGGTTAAACAAAGTTAAGCCAAGGTATTTTAGGACATACCACCAACTTTCCAGCCTATCATAAAATCTAGAAGCTGCTCAGAAGCCCCATGGACAGCTCAAAGCAGGCCAAGAGTGTTTGGCTGGCCTGAGAGAGCCATTCTAGACCACCAGGTTGTTCAGAGTATGTTAAGGCAAGATCAAGCTATTACCTACAGTTCCTCCTGCTCTGCATAAAAGGCATCGTATGTCAGGAGTCACCAGGGCTGAGGAGTCCAGCTAAAGGTCAATAAGTACTGAGGCTGGCCCCAAGCTAGCAGTGCCCAAGGCCCCCAGTATGTCCAGGTTGGTCATCTTTGATGAACAGCAATCCATAAAACTGGCTGGCACTATCTGCCACATGCAAAGACCAGAGAATAGTTAAGAAGACATTAAGGTAGCTTGGCCTGAAGGTAACACTGGTATCACAGATGTGTTGGGGTCAGGCTCCCATAGAGATAGGACAAATCCAACACAATTAGAAACTTAAGTAGGAGCCAGAATGTCAGAGGATAGCAAGATGGAAGCATCAGCTGAAAGAATCCCCAAATGAGGAACCCACTGCAAGTTCTGAAGGGATGGTCTTTCTTTCTGCCAGCCCAGGAACATGTAATGGGGCATCCTGATCCTGGATAAAGCCAAAGAAAGAGCTGAGATGTAAACAAGACACGGTATCTTGTAAAACAGCAAAAATAAATAAACTGTGGCTCTATGGAAACCCAGGTGAGCATGTACCATGGTCCTTTGTAGCTTGGCCTCTACACATGACTCAAGTAGTTTATTTATTGAACACTTATAGTGTATCAGCTGTAACAACTATATTATACCCATTATATTTAATGACTGCCTAGGGTAACACTGGTGAGTGACAGGGCCAGAACTGAAATCCAGGTGGATCTGATTGCAAAGCCCAGGCCTTTTCATTTCCACTGTGAGAGAGGTAGGTTGCCTAGCTTTCTTAACTCATTAGGTCTGTTTCAGTAAAGTGTCCCAGTGCTGGATCCTAACCAAACCCCACAACTGGCTCCATGCCTGCAGGGCTACTGCCATTTATTCATTTCCACAGCTCACAAGCCCTGGTACCACAGGCTTTGTTTTTTATGCCAAGACAGGTGTTGCGATGTCTGATGACTAAAAGTCCCAAGAAAGAGGAAATTAGCCATTTTCCAGGACAACCTAAAAATATTTCAGGAGATTTTGAAGACAATTTCAAACATATTGTGCCTGTACCCACAATTAAGCCATTGCTCTAGCTGTACTCTGTAGTGGGAATGCCTTTGTCTGGTTGGATTCTACATGTCTTTTGTTTACCACCATGAAGTATTTGTTCACTCTTCCAACATCCTAGGACATTTTGCTGCTCTGAGTATCCATAGAAAATATTTTATTCTGTATCACAGGCAACTAATAACTTACATCAACCCCAAAGTTCCCAACCATTACTGTAAACTTGTCAAAGCAGGACTGCATATTCCTGTTATCTATTTATATGCCTTGAGACACTCAGAATAATAAAAACCCAGAAATATGACCCCTGTCATCAGAAGGTACTCAGGAACAATTCCATGACTTGAATGGATATATATGTGCCCAACACAGATGTTGACAGGACACCTACTTCCCCTTCCAGGAAAAAAGGAATAAAACGGAGCGGACTTCCTAAGTCCCTGAGCAAATGGTTTCCTACTCTCTTGGAGATCGATCTTTGTGTATATCCCAGAAGTAGCATAGCACATTAAAAAACTGTTTAGGACTGACATAAAATATAGTAACCCAGGCAAATTCATTCCAGAAAGGTGCATGGAAACAAGGAACAGACTGATAGTGACCAGAGGGGAAGGCAGAAGGGGAGAAGGGGGGAAAGAAGGGGAAGGGTCTAGTCAAGGAACTAGTATAAATGACCCATGGACATGGACAACAGGGCAGGCCAGTGGAGAGCAATGGGGGAAAACTGGGACAACTGTAATAGAACAACAATAAAAAAAAATTACCAAAAAATAATTCCTTTTAAATCACTCTATTTAAAATGACAAGAAGAGACTGATTAATCCAATGTGGATGAATGAGTAGTTTCACCCCCCCCACATGTCTTCCCCTTCATCTGCTGAGCATACATACTTTACTGACACTATATTGTTTCCAAAGCAGTTTGAATTTTGAGCTTTTCACAGTCATTTTCCTTTTGCATGCTGCACGCCAAACAAGTGTGGTTAAGTCCACATAGAAGACAGGGAAAACTCAACTACAGTGATGTTAAAGGTCATCCTTCAAATCAGAGGCAGATCTGAGAACAGAACACTGACTTCAGAGACATGGGCTCTGAAGGCATGCTAATCAACAAGTCAGCTGTCCATACAAAGGAAAGGGGGAAAATGGAACTGAATTAGAGTTAGAAAGCTCTTCTATCAACACAGCATTATTTTATTAATCTAGAATAAAGAATTGAAACAAACTGACCAAAATTGTGCAAGTGAAAGAGCAGATTAAAGTGCATAGACTCCCAGGCCCCACCATACACCCACTGTATCAAAATCTTGGCAACACTGCATTTTAATAGACTTCTAGGTGATTGTGTTGTGTGGCTGTGTTTAAGCCCATGAATTCATGTCATGGCAAAGGTCTCAGATTTGAAGCCTCACACCCAGGCTCTGCATTGTCTTGCCCTGAAATCCCTACTCAAAATAGCAGTGGGGATTAGGGGCGGGTGGGGATAGTTCTGAGGCTGCATCCCAGGAAGATGAACTCCTGAAAGAGCCCTGGACAAGTCTCTGGAAGGGAGCGTCCTGACCCTTCCTTTGGTTGTGCCCAGTATTTGGCCCTGACATTTCCTCAGAATGTGCTTTTTGCTCTTATATTATCCTGGTATGAAGAGAAAAGAAGCCCCTGACAAAAACAACTCATTCAAAGCCAGGCTATGATTCCATAGCAATAAATTGCAAACACTGTTTCATTACATCCCAGAACCCATTTGTAACCACACAGCATCATTTTCCCTTTAGGGACAGGGCCTTATTATGATTTTCTTGTCTTGCATCTACAGAGAAAAAGCCTCAATTATTTAGAAACCTCAATGATCATTGGGATACTGCTAAGACTTGTGAAAAATATGATGACTTAAATTACTCAGAATTACAACAATAAACAGGGCAGGAAGGAAAAAGAAACAAAGCAAACAAAAACAACTATGACACTGAACAAGCAGCATTTAAAAATCTTCCTTAAAAAAATATGATTTGACAGGTTTTGTCAATCTTTAATGATCAAAAGAATTCAATAGCTTGTTTTTGGGTTGTGGTGTAAGGTTAAGTCTCCAGGAAGAAATAACTGAATGGAAACAACATGCCTCTACCCCAGGATTAAATCCAGGCACACCCAGAGGGAATGCTTTCACCGCTCTCCTGTTAGTATTATTTGTATTGTGCTTGAACCAAGTGAGATAGTGCCTCATTAGTAACAGCAAGGCTACCACTGAGATAATTTCTTCCCTTCTGGGCCTTAAAAATAAAGAAAATACAAAAAAGCCATGAAAACTGTACATGAGCCTTTGACAAACTTCATGCATTAATTACAAATCAATCATCACTGCTCTCAGAGATCTTGTTCGTAGATGTTCTTCCTGAGAAACACCCCAACTTCCCTCCTACAGCTCCCCTGGACAGCAGGCAGCTAATGGCCAATAAAGTGTTGAGATCCATGCAAAAGGGCACTGGACCAGACGGTCTGACCCACTCCTGTCCCCTGAGCAGCCATTGCCTTCCATATAAATCAGCTTCTGGCCCTTTGGGCCTCACTCCATTCCTTTGAATCCATCTCCCACCACTATTATATAGTCACCCTACTTGCTGGCCTCTGCCTGTCCTCCCATTCCCCAAAATAGAGCCTAGCCTTTCATGCTGCATTCCTTTTCAGTTCCCTAGAGAACAGGGCTTGGGCATCCACGGCTCAGGATACACTTCTCTGCCTTTTTTCTTTAAAACCAATCTGCCTGAAAGCACGTTGACAGCTTCCAAGCTCACTAATGGTTTCCAAAGCTTTTGTAAAACCAAGACCTTGCTATTGTTTCCGAACTTTTCTTGGCCTTTTCTGGCTTTACGAACTGAAAAATAAAACAAGGGAAAAATAATCTTTCTTATTTGGACCAACGGGAAAAAAATGTTCTGCTTAGGCTAGGAGAGCCATGGTGAGAATTCCTTAGGGAGGACAGGAAGCAGTAGGAAAACTGCTCCAAGCAAAGGCTTAGCAAATCTTAGAAAATCCAGGGTCAGGTCCTTTCAGGTCTCATAGAAGTTTATGTCCTGCCCATATCCCCTTGGTGCATCTTGTTCCTGTACACACTGACAGTTTTCTACTGCAAGGACCTGCAATTTCTGCCTGCCAGAATGTATCCTCTGGCTGCAGAAACTCGATCAGCCTGGGCATGGGATAGGCTGGAAAGTTACTAATTCCAGAGAATTGATGTTTCCAGGAAATTGATGTTTCCAGGAAAAGCTCTTAACAGAGGAGTTGGTCAATAAATATTAGTTGTTTCAACTCTGAGGCATGTTTTGCACAACTCCTACAATCCCCAGGATGAGCGAACCTCTGCTGCCCAAAGCGGGAACCTAATAAATAAGGTATTCTGTATTGGCTTTTACATTCCTTACTCCCTATATCACTTACCTACTCCAATAACGATGTTTCCTGGAATCTCCTCCCAGATCAACCACTTGAACTCAAATCCTGTCTCAGGGTCTACTTCAGAGAGAAGCTGACTTAAGACCCTTCTCATTATCATCCCCAGACCCATGACTGACCATTCCCAAGCCGTGCTGCCATTGCCATATGGCCATCTCTGCTAGAAAGTCAACAGCTCTGGGAACAGTGCTGTAGACAGCAGCCTCCATGCCCGGTGACTGTTCATATGTGCAGTTTTACACACAACAGCAGTAGTATGAGACTAGCTAGGCCTGTCTTAGTCTTGGGGGACAGACCTAGGGCATTTCTGAGATGTCGCTAGGATTTTACTGTCTATGATGGGAAGGAACACTTGGTGAGCTGGCCAGGGATGCTCACTACAGGGTGTCACCTTAAAATTGCTACTCAGAGTCATTCATTAAAAGTTATGTGCTAAGACTTTTTGCTTAGTCCCCAGGACTGGCCGCTCCTGAACATTCTCAAACTAAGCACTATAATTCTTGGCTCTGGTCCAGATAACTAGGCTTCCCTGTGACTGACCCATACCATTCAACAGTGCACTTTATATCTATTAGGGAAAATTTCTTCTGCCATGTTCATGATTCCATGTGGACGGACTGCCTGAAGTGTAACACCCTTGATCTCTTTCCACTACCTCACCCCACCCTGCGGAAGGAGTAAACAGTCTATCTTATAAGTTTGGAAGAATGAATAGCCATAATCAACTGAGATCCTTGCTTTCTCTTGAAATATGCTTCCTTGAAAGAACACATTCTGGTCTGCTTGGTCCCACACCTAAGTGACAATCTCTAAATAGCTTTATCAGAAGTCAAAGTGATATCATTACCTTCATTTACCACACTACTGTGTCTCATTCTCTTCGGGACTCAGATGGAGAATGGAGAAGTATTTTTTATTGATCCACTAAAGCCTCAATAGGAGTTTATGTCTTCTCGCCTTCTACTGTTAGAAGGGACCCAAGTCTTCAAGAGTTCACTGCTGTTATCAATTTCCGTACACACACTCCAGAGGGGTAAACCTACTCATTACTTGCCATGTGAACTTTAGAAAACTACTTAAACCTTCTGCACCTCCATCATAGTATTATTGTGAGGATTAGATATAAAGTGCCTTTTCAAGTGTCTGGCATATAGCATGCATAGAACACATGGTGGATCAATTTACATGGTGAATTATCTTGGTTCTCCAATTAGTTTTGGTCCCAGCACCCTCACCAATCACATTTACTTCTTACCCATTTTATAGCAAGTAATTCTATATGTATGTATTTTTCCAGGATCATAAGAAGCTGCAAAGTGTGAGCAGCAAGCAGTACTGTGGTGTCTGGGTAATTTTCCTCTCTTGGTCCTGTTGCTGTCATACAAAAGTACCTCCAGAGCTTTGGGAGGACCATAGAGCTACATCTCTCATAATCCCTGGTGAGTAGATTTTGAAATCAGCAGGAGATTATTTCAAAATCTCATGCCAGGTCTTAGATAATACATTCCTAACATGTTGGTCACTCTGACAATTAATCCTAAATCTGTAGTGGCCAAAGAGTCCCCACAATGCTTCTGAACACAGACTCCTGATATTTTTCACCAACTGATTGGAGCTGGCAAGTGAAATGAATCCATTTTCAACCTCTGGTCCAGGTAAGCTAGATCACAGAAGGAACAGGCTTGATAGCGTGGGGAAGCTTGCATGGGTGTTTGGATTACAGTGAACAGAGTACACATTCTGACAGACCACCATCAGAAGGGGGCAGCAATGAGTCAGAGACTGGCTAGCTTTCAGTATATCTCAGTGCTTACAAATTCCAATTTTTGATGTTGATAAAGATAGAAATATTTATATGAAGCAGGCAGGACACATTAACTCCTTTCTGACAAATTGATTGCTTTTAAAAAAGCTACTTTAACTGGAAAAATTATCACATTACTGCCTGATGTCCAGACATAACATGAATATACAATTGAGTTTTGATAATATTTCAATGAGACCAATATGAGCAGAAGCAGGAGGAAGTTTAGAGATCAATTCATCCAACCCTCTCTTTGTATAATGGGAATGCTGAATTCTACAAAGGATGAAGAACTTGCCCAAGTTCACATAATGAGTCAGTGTCAGTATCGTGACCACAGCCAGAATGTCCTAGCTCCTGGACCAAAGCACTTTTTATTAAACCAGATTGTCCCTGAATTACAAAAGGGAGCAATGGTGAAGGAGAAAGAGAGGGGGAGAAAGAAGAGCAAGATAGTACAAAATATGAAATATTTTTCTGAAGCTGACCCTGATTATAGTTATATAGTGACTCAAAGAGCAATATTAACTATATAAGAATAAGGAGAAATAAAGAAAATAAAAGAAGCAGCATTATATTGAATAACCAAACAGTCTGAGACTTAAGAAAATATGTATTTAGCTTTGAGCCTCCCCCATCCTTCACTTTACTTTGTGAGCATCAAGTCTCACCTAGGGAATTTCCTTTCCTATAACTGACCCCAAATTCTAAATGATAGTTCATTCCTGGGCAAGGGCTTCCAGTTCAGGAAAGATTAAAGGTAACAAAACTGTTCCCCACATCTCATGCTTTCTTGAAGTTTGCTCTTTATTTTTCTCTTTTCACTTTAAGTGGCCTTGCTATGAGCATCTTTGCCTCCTGGCAGCCTGCAAGAGTGTCTATTTCTTCAGCAACAGGTGGCCATGACATAAGATTAGGCTTTCAGCTCTCTGATTACAAAGAACCTCTTGTTTCCCAATGGCAATCAAAGCCTAAGAGCAGCAGGAGCTACTGGAAAAGAGGCCAGAGGAACAATTTTTAAAAGTTACATACGGTGAATCTGAAAGGAAAGTTCATGATCGCTTCATCTGAAATAAGGAGCTGTCGGGAATTTTATCAGCTCTGACCCATCTTTCTTGGACAGAACACGTGTCTGTGTCCCTGTGTCCATATCTGACAAGGGAGAGGAAACATACCACCAGACAGTCTAACCATCTTGGAGCAAAACCTTTCTGAAACAGCTGACACACTTCTCTATCTCCCTAAATAGAGGACAAAAAATATATAAGATTCCCGGTCTACTTGTGCTTCAATATTATTTTCACGTAGCTCTTGGCTATTGACACTAGAGCTTGCTGTTTATACCTGGCCTCTCTGGGAACTGGACCTTCACTCTGGCTTAACTGACCCCTTCAACTACCAAGGCCTCTGACTGCCTTGAGCATAAAACTCTCTACTGTGCCCTGTGAGCTCCAGACCATATTCTCCAAGCAGCTCTGCGCACAGAGCTCTGACCAGCTTGCTTTTCCCATGCGAAAGGAAGTCTGGGATCACCAAAGAGTCTGCCTCTGCACTAAGTACACTGAGCTATTGTGCTTCGTGGGGTCTAATGTCTGATTATTTTAAATGGGTCACCTTTATCCCCACACTCAATAAGAAAACCTGATTACTTATCACGGGACCCGGCGCTGCACTGAGGGGTTACACTGTCAGACAGGTTCATCTCTTCTCTCTTGGAGCCAAAACCATGTGGGACATGTAGGCGAGTAATGTGCAATTACACGTGGTGTGAACAGTGCTATAATGAGGGTAGCACACAATGATATCGGAACGCAGAGGAGGAACTTGGAACAAGACTTGAAAAGTGTCAAGGAAATCTTCCCAGGAAAGTAGCTATTGAGTCCTGAAGGATGAATAGAAGTGAATGATTGGCTGGCAGATAGTACAATTAATTGAGGTGAGTAGAAAATCATCATTAGATGCTGTCATCAGAGTATCTCTAGAATTTCCTTTACCCTTTCCAATGTACTGCCTCTAATATGTGAGGTGCTTCAAAATCAGATCAGCAGGAGTATTAGTACTGTGTACAAATTAAGAGCAGATAGACTATTTGAGACTCTAAGCAATTTACCTATGAATAAAGTACAAAAGGATTTCTTTTTCAAGACCACAAAACCCATAAACCATAAAGAAAAAGAGTGATAAATATGGCTACAATAAAATTTAAAATATGTACATTAAAAAAGGTACCATGAACAACTTAACTCAGCAGGTCACAGACTGGAAAACATCTGTAATATATGTAACTAAAAAAACAAAAAACAACAACAACAACAAAAAAACAAGGATTACCACTAACAATAAATAAAGAACTGCAACGAAGTCAATGAAGCCAAAAAGCTCATTAGAAAAAGTGGGCAAGTCACATGAATAGGAATTTCAAAGGAAAGAAAGGCAAAGGAACACATAAAAAGAGTTTCACCTCAAATATAATCTTGAAAATGTAAACTAGCAAGAGGGAAAAGGCACAGCCACTCTAGAAAATAGTTTGGCAAAGGCTTTTTTAAACATGGATGAGACCATACATACAACCTAACAATTTCACTGTTAGCCATTATCCCACAGAAACTAAGACTTATTGTCAAAAACTGTAAATTATCCAAATGTCCTTCAGTAGATAACTGGTAAGCTGTGGTGCATCCATACCACAATATGCTACACATAACTTGGATGAACCTCAGGGAAATTATGCTGAATTAGTGACAAAAATAATCTCAAAAGGCTATATACTATATGATTCATTTTACGTGTCATTTGTGTAATACATAATTATAGCTATGGAAAACAGGTTAGCTGCCAGAGATTAAGGAAGGGGAGAGGGGATGGCAATATCACCAAAGGCATCAACACCTTAGCTTCAAGGAACTCAATGTGTGGTGCTCCCAACAATTTCTTGGAGTCCATTGGACTAGTTACCCTCTGGTCTAGCCCCTGAGGCTATTTACTTTAGTACAAACTTTTATATTAATATTTCCCTTTTTTCATTTCAGCCATTCCTCTTTTAACATATCTGATTTCCCTGCCTTAAAGAGATTTTTTAATAACATTAATTAAAATAATGGATATAATGTGCCTGGCAAATAGCACCAATGTGATTAATGGCTGCTTTAAAAGGATGTTAATGATGATGATAAGATTGTTCTGTTTCATATAGCCTCAGCTGAAATTAATTTGACATGTCCCCACAAACTAAGCCAAGATCATTCAAATAACCTGTAGATACGTTCTTACATGGAAAAAATATACCTTTGGTAGTTTATTTTAGCAACATCAAATCATATTGTCCATTAGATTAATTGCATAAAATGTTATAACACAAAAGGTAAATGAGAATAAATGATATGCTATCAACCCTGCCACAGAGTTGTGTGACTACTTTTCAGTGATTTAACCACAGTGAAGGTAAAACTCAAAAAGCATGGTAAGCATAACTGCTGGGGAAAATGCTCCAAGTTCTCTTAGTCTTGGCTACTCCTTATCTCATCTCCACAGACAAAGGATTCAACAGTGCATGGCAAGACTCCACAAATTCTGATGTACCTCTATCCAATTATGTACCAAAGAATGGGCACTGATTTTAGTATAGGTAATATATCTTGCAAACATAGCTCTTAAGATCATGACTCTCAGGTTTAACCCTAGATTTGAGCTGGTTCTGCCACTTCTTGTATGCCTTTAGACCAGTTACTGTATTTTTCACTCCATAAGATGCACTCCCCCCCAAAAAAAGTGGGGGGCAGTGTCTGTGCATCTTATGGAGTGAATATTGCACCATAGACCATGATGTGTATTACCTGGCCTGTCGGCGGTGGCAACAGCTGTTAGAAGAGGAAGCGGTGGGCACATGTGAAACTCCTGGGGACTCCTAAATGTCCCACTTTACTGCTGAATCTCAGGGCGTCTGGTCAGTATGAAGATAGCAAAGAAAGTGATATCAGTGATTGTGAGCAACTGAGCTTCATACATTCTGACACTAGAGATGATGATTCTTGGGGTTCCCAGAAAACTAAAAGAGTACTTGAACCTTAAAGTGTCTCTTCATTTGTTAATGACAGTGATGATGGTTCTTAATACCGCTGTTGACTGCTGTTCACTTTACATGGTTGAAATATTATTCTGTTATACTTTATTAAATATTTTAGTACACCATTGGGTTCAGAATATTTTTTTCTTGTTTTCCTCCTCTAAACCTAGGTGCCTCTTATGGTTAGGTGTGTCTTATAGCAAAGAATTATGGTACTTTACCACTCTGAGCCTCAATTTTCTGATCTATATACATAGAAATGATAAAACTAACTTCATAGGATCATTTCAAGCATTAAATTAAATTATATAGAATACTTTGGATGGTGCCAGGTAGAGAGTAAACACTCAAGAACTAGTTAATATTAATCTACCCAACCATTAAGCATTACTCACATCAAAGGCAAACTGTTCTGACCACATCATGTCTCAGAAGTTCCCGAGGGGATGAAGAGGTCAAAATAAATGAACTGGTTTAGAACATACATCCATTCATTATTCCTAACAGGTAGAAATTGTACAATGTGAACTTCTAAGTATGTTAATACCTCATTTTATCGTAAACTTGGGTGGTGATGCTCTGGACATTCATCAAGTTCTTTGCAAATTTAGCATTTCATTTTATGGCATTAATTCTAACTCCAAAATGGCTCTGCCTTTTTAGTGACAAGGTTGATAGAGCAGGAAGGAAACATGGATCAGACTGAAAGTGACCAGAGAGGATGGGGGGGGCGAATAATGGTACAAAGAAGGGGAAGGGACTAGACAAAGAACATGCATGAATGATCTATGAACATGGAAAACAGTGTAGGAATTGACTGTGGGAGCAGGGGTGGGACAGACAGAGGAGGGCAAAGGGGAAAATTGAGACAACTGTAATAGAATAACAATAAAAAATGATTTAAAAAAGAAATGCTATTACTAAGTTTCTTTGTGTGAGTCTTACAATTATCCTTTTCTGTCTCTATTATTATTGATTCCCTTGGTATTTCTGACTTCCAGCTATAAAGAGCTCTTGAAGCTATGGTTTCTCCACATGTCTTTTTTTTTTTTTCTTCAACCAAAGAAACATATCTTGTGATTCATATGAAGAAAGTCAATATTTATGGGACAGCTTGACTGCAATCCTACACATAGGCTGTGAACAGACTTGGTATTTCAAGGATCTTTCTATCTAGCCTCATAATTCTACTTATTGTGATGTGGTTTTGTTCCACAAGAGATATTTGAATGTATGTTACAGTAGTTCTGCACTGTGCTAGGAGTTGTGTGTGGTGGTGGTGAATCCAAAAATTATGAGGTAGAACCTAAGCCTCATAAGAACAGAAAATTCATTGGGGAGATGAAATTTACATACATTAAACCACCAGAAAAACCAGGGTGTCAAAGGCTGATTTTACTATTGGCTATGCCCCCAAATAAACCTCTCCAAGAAATTACTTCTCATTTCTGAAAATCTTAAATGTTTAAGTGTTAGATTAGGGATCACTAACTGTACCCTGAGTGAAAGCAATGTTTATTCTCAATGTTTGAGGCCCATTATCCAGCCATCAAACACAATTCCAGTGATAGCAATTGGATTTCCCTCTTCCATAGTATAAAGCTTCAATCCCAAATCAATATGGACCCAGTGGTTCTAATCACCTCATGGGGAGAGCCGTGGTGGGTTACTGCAGGCCGGCCTGCACAGGACTCTGTAAGCCTCAATCTGTTGGAATTCTCTTCTCTCTTTACATTTTCTCACTGAATGAACTCATCCATTTCCATGGCTTCAGCAATCACCTCGGGGTTGGGGGTGAATAATCTCTAAAGCTGCATCTTCAGGGTGTAACTGGGTGCTCAGCACTACACCTGCCTTCCAGATGTCCACCAGGAAGCATCTTTCCAAACTAAATTTCCTCAATAATACCCAATTCTGTCTAAAGCACTATCATTTTCCCAGTTAGTTGACCACAGTCTGTTGACTCCACATACATGTTTGACTCCTGTCTCTCCTTATTTCGCCAAATCTAAATTGTCACCAAGTCCTGATAGATTAGTCCCTAAATATCTTCAGCTGTCTATTTATCATCTCCACTGTCACTTTCATAGCTCATGCTAATATTTTCTCTTCCCCAGAATACTAGCAATGTTTCATAATAGACCACCTTACTTCATCTCTTGTCCCATCCAATCACTCTTCATAAAAGGAGCTGAGTCTTCTTTCTAGACTGCAAATCCATACCAGACACTTCATATATATTTGTTTAATTAAGAGGAATTCATTTGCATTACCCAAACTTCTTAAATGATAGTTTTCTTTTTCAATACATGTGCACATTAATGATTTAGAGGTGCTTTCAGTGCCAGAGAATAGACATGATTTTGAGGTATTTTGCAAGCATAATGCCCAGAACTTAAAACACACTCCTGTTATATTCACATCATATTATATCATCACCATGTTTGAAGTATGATAAGCTTTATAAGATCAATTTATTAATGTTATTATTTCACACTTTATAGTATTTACCTTTGGAAACCAAGCAGAATTCTGAGAGTAAGGTGGTCCCATGAAGATAGCGCATACTACTGGCCCATCTAGGGCAATGAGGAAGCAATCACTAAATTAAGCCCTGGTGAATGTGAGAGGTTAATTTGTTTCTCTTTTATTCCCATTCATTCTCATTTATTTGCAGCTCTGCTAACCAAAAGATCAAACAGAAAATATGTAACTATATGATCAAAACAGAAGAGTGATTCACTGACTTTTCTAGGTTGGTAGTACAGCAATTGATTTGCTCCTACAACCTTGCAGACACCTTCTTGTCCGGCTACACCAAATAACACAGTGCCAGCCAGGTCAGCCATCCTGTGATGTTACTGAATTGAATGCAGACCTCCCTTACTGTGTTCGTTGGTGCCAATTTTTACTCCTGTATCACGTCAGACAAGGGCATATGCCCAGACAGCTCATCATTCTGCAAGCTATGTCTTCTCGTAAAAGATGGCAGGTGACCCTTGGTTACCTCTCCATATCCATCCACCATCTCCTCTTTCACAAAGCTCCAGCCACATGGACCTTCTGGGGAGTTCTCAAACCAACACAGACCTCTTTCCCATCTTTGTACTTGTTGATTCCTCCACGTGGATTCTCTTCCTCTATATAAGTACCTTTCTCCCTGCTTCTCATCATTCATATGTCAGTGCAAATGTCACTTCCTTTAACTAAAGCAGCAACCCTCACCACTACCTGAGGTGCTCTTTAGCCCATTACCAAGTCCCTCTGTCTCCAGTGGCATCATTATCTCTGCATTCCTGAATTGATCAAGGCAGAAAAAGATAACCATGTAGAAACTTTAATACCAGAATTTATAACTTTTTGCTGATGAAAAGTTCCTTTTGATTTTAACTGAAGCTTTATGAAGTAGAGGTGAGAGGGTGTATTAGTCAGTCTTCTTTTGATTGCCAGTGGCAGAAACCTCACTCAAATTAGCTTTGGTAATGATAGGAATTTACTGGCTCACAAATGGGATGTCCAAGGGGTGTGTCGGGTTCAGGCATGACAAGATCTGAAAGTCTGAACAATGTCAGTAGTACTCTGCCTCTCTTCTCCATCTTTCAGCTTTGCTTTTCTCTCTGTTGACTTCATTTACAGGCAGGATTTTTCTCACATTTGGAAAAGATGGTCATCAGAAGTGCCAGGCTCTGTGCTGGGGACATAGCAAAGAATAATAAGACATGTTCCCTACTCTGTTGCAGGCTTGACTTGGGGAATGATGAGCTGTCTGGGCATCTACTCCATCTGACATGACACAGGAGTAAAATAGGCAACAATGCGTATGGCCAGACCATATATATGTGCAAATAAAAGATAAACAGGGATCATTTCAGAGAGTGACAGTGATATTTAATAGCCCTCAGGACACTTTGGTCATAGTTTCTCATATATTTTCATTCTAGCCTGTCTTTACAGAGCACCTACTCTGTGCTCACCTGTGCCAAAGGTTGCACAGCAGAATTAAGTAACCAAGTCCCTGTCCTTGCACAACACATAGTACTATACTATTCCTAAATAACTTAACCACCCAGTAAACAGAATAAGGTGGAAACTGTAACGCACATCCTAAGAAAAAGCTAGGACCACTCTAGTAGGTGAATTTCCCTACCTAATAGGTGGTTGAGGTAAGGGATGTCAAGAAAAAATATTGGTAAACTAGTCCACTTATGAAGTAATGAGGGGCCTACCTAGAGTATTAGTAGTGGTGACAGAGAGAAAGAGATGGGCCATCAAGGCATTGGAGAGCATCTGGGAAGTCAAGGAGTAGCAATTCTCAACGAGAACATAGGAAAGGGAGTGATGAACTTGGTTGGGAACATATTTATGTGAAGGATATAGGGAAAGCAGTTATCATTATCATTTCTGTTCTCATTTGTTGAGGGCTTATAATGTGCAAAGGAGTATGCTTCCTGTATATTTTTTCACTCAATTATACATCCAGTGCCTCTCAAGAAAGCGGGTGTTGTTAGCCCGACTTTTGATTTGTGAGACGCATGAAAATCGAGTAAGTTTTAGAACTCATTGAAAGTCACACAGCCAGTTAGTGGCACAACCAGCATCTGATCCTCTACCTCCATCTGACCCTTTCTAGTTTAACCCCCTGATTTATCACAACCTATATTTTCAAAACTGGCAACCACAAAGATCTTACTGGCTCATTTCCCCATTAAAATCATTTCTAGTTGAAGAAAGAAGCAAGAGGGATGACTAAACCCCATGTTGATTTATTTTGGAAGACTTCACAAGAATCTTTAAGGAGCTCTCTGACAGTGCTAATTTTAACAAAGTCATTGTAAAGCAACCTTGGATTTCTCCATGCAAGGCAAAGTACAAATACAAGTGTATGACTCAGCAAAAAAAAAAAAAAAAGCAGCTGTGGCTCTTCATGCACCCCATTACCCACACCCCAAAAGGGATGAGTAACAGCCCCACAATTCACTAAAGAATTCCAAACTTGCTCAGCTAGCCCTCACATTCCCCATCCCCTCATTTTCCCATACTAAGGCTTTTGTACCCTTCCCAAGGAGTCTACTCCTAGAGGATCTTCTTTTTCTAATGCTCTCTTGTCCTGGTGTTGATGGCAAGGCTAAGTTTGTCTATGGGACATGTCATGGAATGATAATTAGCTGTGAGAATCTGTTTGCTGAGACCACTGATCAGTGGGGACTCGGTCAAGGAAGGGGTGATTGTAGTAACAGGAGCAGCAGCAGCAGCCATGGAAATCTGGTCTTCGGGTTTGATCCAAAGATGAGGTGCTTCACTTAAAGACCACTGAAGTGATGGCCTGCATTACTGTTAGTACCATAACAAAACTGGCCAGGACACCTTAAACTCAAATTCTTCCCATAATTTTGTCCTATCTCTCTGGCTGAGCTCACCACCCACCACAAGAAATGGAGGAGGGTGTTTCTTCAAACTTTGATCTGGAGTCCACAGCCCACAGCCCAATAGATGGGGGATTTTCTTTCTTGCTCTTCTGAATACACTCTTCACTGTCACCTGCCCAGCACATGGATCAGTTATTTATTCCACAAATACATAATGCTCCCCTATTGTGTGCAAGACACACTGTTTTAGACTGCAGGGATATAGAATGACCAACACAAAGATCCTGGCTTTCATGAAGAAGTGAGGGGAAACAGACAATAAGCAATCAGCATAAAGTATAATAAAAAGTACAGTATAATTTGATGAAAAAAAGGAAAATATGAGCACAATAGGGGGAGCAGCAGTGCCTGAACTGAGAATTTAAATAGGCTGTGGCATTGAATAGGGTGGTCAATGTAGGCCTCACTGACATTGTTAGATCTGAGCAAGACTTGAATGAGACAAAGGATTTGGTCTAGTGGGTATCTGAGAAAAGCCCATTCCACACTGAAGGAGCAGCCACTGCAAAGGGTAAGGTAGGAGCATGTCTCGTGTATTTGAAGAGCAACAAGGAGGCCTATATGGCCAGAAAAGAGTAAGTGAGTCTTATTCTGTCAATCTCTTGGAAAGCCAAGATGATCCTTTAGGCCTAGAGTGCAAACCTTGTACCAGCTTCCTTTCCTAATGCATATGAACAAACTACTAGAACAGGAGCTCCAATACCATGTTCATAGCTGCCTCAACACTATGAAAATAGTGCAATTCAAAAAATATTTGTTAAATGAGTGAATTAATGAACAAATAAATCTAAAATTCTGACTTGTATCATTGCAGTTCTCATTTAGTCATAGGCCCTGGGGATCCTCAGACATATTTGAATGAAGTCCAAGGTTCAGTCTCCTAATTTTATGTTCAAGCAATCCACAGTCTGTTTGTGCTTTGCTGCATGGATTAGCCCACACTATATCTTTAACAAGTTTCACTCCCTGGCTCTACTTGCTTATATTAGGTTCTAATGTATTTAAACAACATTATTAGCCCTTCACTTCTCAATCTAATCTTTCCACTATTTCTTCCTACACATGCGCCAATTAATTTCCTCTTGCTTTTCACACAGACCTGGAGTAAATCACACGTAATAGTAATAAACTTTACAACCTTCCCTTTGACTATGAATTATTCAACAAATATTCATACTGTGCCTGGTATGTGTTGAGTGCCATTAAAGAGGTTAATGCCATGGTCCCTACCCTGTAGAGTTTTCCAGCTATCCAGATAATATAGATTATCAGATGTTCCATCACTTAGTACCAGAAAGGGTAGAATAGTCAGCCACTGACATGTACAGTTGCTGGAAGTATATATTGGTACATTCTTTCTAGCAAGCAATTTGGAGCTACATAACCAAACCTTAAAATATCACATCTTTTCCCCTAGTAATTTCAATTGTTGAAAACCAGACTAAGAAAATAGAGGTGTGGTCAAATGTTTACATACAAGGATATTTATATGCGTTGTTATATCAAAGAAGGGAAGCTGACAATTAAACACTCCCAAATAAGTAAATATATTTCAGTACAACTATATAGCCACCAAAAATATTTAATGACATGAGGAAATGCTCACTATATACTACTAAGATAAAAGGGGAGCCTTGCCTGGTGTGTCTCATTTGGTTGGACATTGTCCAGCAAACTGAAAGGTTACTGGTTGGATTCCCACTTAGGGCACATGCCTGAGTTGTAGGTCTGGTCCTGGTCAGAGTATGTTCAAGAGGCAACCAATTGATGTTTCACTCCCTCTCTTTCTCCCTCCTTTCCCCTTTCTCTAAAAATAAATAATAAAAATCTTCTAAAAAATGGATACAAAACTGTGTGTACTGTATTATGATTTTATTTTAAATAATATGCAACATGTATAAAATACAGGAAAGGAATACAACAAAATGTCCACTTGATCTTATTTGGGTGTTTAGTGTCATGGGCACTTTGTGTACTTTCCTGAATCTCCCATAATGAGAAGCTATTCTCATTTCTATATTAAATGTTTATAAATGTATACAGTATTCCCTCACTTCTCGTGGGTATTACGTTCTAGACCCCCCTGCATAGTAGGAACCTAACATGTATTCTACAATCTTAAACCTATGTAACTTTAACAACATATGTATACAGTACCACAAAATCCCACGATACAGTGAAAACTCTGTGATAAAAAATTAAATGTAATATTTTTAAAATCCATGATACAGTGAGGCCATGATAAGTGACCCATGATATAGAGAGGAACTACTATAATTTATAACTTTTAAAATAAAATAAATAATTTAAATATACTAAGATGAGCAATAGGCATTCTACAAAAAAACACTGACCCTATTTTGGGGGGTTTCTTCAAGAAGAGGAATATATTGAAAGCAAAGAGATTTTTGAATCTCTTCCATTTCTGCCTTTGAAGAACATGTTCCTCTTGTGCAAAGGTATTAGCACAGTGCTCTCTGAGGGAGGAGGCCAGACACAGTGGCGCCCTCACCTCTCAGGAGTCTCCTGATCCCCAGTGGGCAGCACCCTCTTCATGGTGAGAGAAAAATCACCAAAGTTCCTCTCTGAGAAGCATCTACAGGAACCTCAAATCAAAGACCCAAATACTGGGGAGCAATCTCGGGACATTCTTACTCCAGTCCCACAACTCCCCATCCAGGACAGAAATTTTCTCTACAGATTCCCTGAGAGTTGCGCTGTCAGTATGTGCCTCACTGCCAATATAAAACACACAGACTTTCCTTCTCCACATTTAAAACAACCTACTAAAATCCAGGCCCATGCTCCCTTGACAGTCTATGTTCTCACCACTTCTCACCATTGCAAGTCTGGTGTTTAGTGATGCCATTCTCCCCACTATTTATCAAACACACCATGTGTGGTTGAGACATAAAGCCTCTACTTGGGCTTTTGCTCTTTTCTAACAGTGACTGTCTGTATTGAAATGACAGTAATTTCTCTTCCTCTCTTCTCAAAGTCACATGACTTGTGCCACTAGGCACAGCTGATTGAATCAGAATGGACAATTGAACCAAAGGAGGACACTTGGGCATTGGGACACAGGAATGCTGATAAATTTCTGTTGGCTCTTTGGACCAGGAAGTGGACATACATTTGAGGCTGATGGGATCATAAGTTTGTGGAAGTAGAAGAAAACAAAGCAAAAAATGTGTGTGTGTGTGTGTGTGTGCGTGCGTGCGCGCGCGCGCGCATGCGTGGTGTGTGGAAAAGGAGAGAAGAGATCAACTTGAAGCGGTCTTAGAAACAGCAATGAGTGTCTATATGACCCAAGATTCTGCAATAAGTAGTTTTAGTCTTGATCTTCTAGCTCTTGGATCCTGCCGTTGGATCCAGGGCGGGTTGCACTCGCAGACTACTCTAATCTCTTCACCTCCTTTATTTAAGCAGTTCAAAAGGACTCTAAGCTTATGTATAGCACTTTGCACATTTGTAATAACAGACAATAACAATAAAATATAATTAAAAAAATCATTCTCATAGTAAAGGGTAAGTTCCAAGCTAGTCTGGACAATGCCGGGTCTGTTGTTTACTTGCCCCTAGCATTTAGCAAGTAAGAGGTCCTCAACAACCGACTGATGGTTGCCAGAGGGAAGGTGTATTGAGAGGCTGGGTGAAAAAGGTGAAAAGGTAAGAAATACAAATTGGTAGTCAAAATGGTCACAGAGATGTAAAGTATAGCATAGTGAATACAGTCAATCGTCGTCGGCAGCCGTCCGTCTCGAGAGACGATGGTGTAGCTTCTTAAGAGTCTATCTGCACCGCCGAGAATGGCTGTGCAGTCCGACTCGGGAGTGACACGGTATCTGTCTCCTCCCGTGTTGAATCGACATCTTGCGATGACGCTGGAGTGTCCTCTCCAGTGAAGCTGAAGCTACAGAGCCTGGGCAGGGTGATATGGAGGGTCTGCTGTTGCCCATGCAGCAGACCCCCCCTCTCTTCGCAGCTGAAGGGTCCAAGGGAAAGACGGAGTCGATACAGCTTGGGTTCAGGTGCGCCGCAGGAGTTGCCGGTGTTGACTACAACGTCAAACCGCCTTAGGGACTCTGGCTCCGGATTTTCTGTCGGGGTTTACTCCCTTAGCCTTTCGCCTGAAGAGGTATGCCGCAAGGCAGCGGAGGTTTTTTGGAGTCAGAGTTTTCCTTCTCTGATGTGCCCTGACTGGAAGATCGAACCAGCGACACTTAGCTCGCAGGCCGACGCTCAATCCACTGAGCCAAACCAGCCAGGGCCAATACAGTCAATAATACTGTAATAACTATGTATGGGGCCAGGTGGGTACTGGAAATATCAGGGGGAACACTCTGTAAAGTATATGATTATCTAACCACTATGTTGTGCACCTGAAACTAATACAAAATACTGAATGTACACTGTAATTGAAAAATAAAATAAAATTTCAAAACACAAGGTCTTCAATAACCATTTGCCTTATTTGGGCAACATCATGGCTCTCCCCTCTGTTCTGTGCTTACAATATTCTTCCAGATCTCCTTAGCCCAGTTTAAGGTCCGTTTTGCCCAGGCTCCTTCTCTGATCCACGAGTCCACAGGGTTGACTTTCTTTCCCTTAATTACTCTGCAGCAACTGTGGTCCACACTCTTCACCCTGGTCCTCAGTCATACACTATCATGAACTATTATTTTCCTCCCTTAGCTGTGTGTGTGTGTGTGTGTGTGTGTGTGTGTGTAATCTCTCAACAGCTTTTAAGCCCCTTTAAGGCAAGGGCTACTGCGTCTTCCACTTCCAGTCTCTACCACTGTTTTAGGCCAGAGCAGGTGCAAAATAAATACTTGCCTAACAAATGCAGCGTACTTTCTAAATTCACCTTCTTCAGTCCCTCAGCCAGTGTTTGGCATAAAATTGATAGTTTCAAGCCAGGAGGGTACTGGGTGCCTAGCAGCAAGTGGCCTGTAAGAGTTAATGAGCTTCATCAAGTCTGAGAGAATATAGCTTGTTTACTTTGAGACCAACATATTTGTCAAGTTCCCAGTGACACATGTGCTGTGCTAAGGTGTGCATTTTTTCTGCTGTGTTTATGCCATAATAGAATAATGTTTCTATCAGAGAGTTGCTTGAATTCAACTAGTAACTACCATGTTCATTTATTTGGAAAAAAAACCAAATTTATGTTGTAGGGTGTTGTTTATTTTAATGTTCACAGAAACAAGGTAGGTGGATAGTAAAATGCATGTGCAATGGAAAGTGCAATGGAAAATGTGATCTACTGCTTTCTGAATGGGACAAACTTCCCTCCACAAAAGACTTCTCCAAATCCAGAGAAAAAGGAGAAATGAAGGTATATGAACAAAATATTCTGTGGCTACTTAGGAGGACAAATCTGAAAGCCTTTTAATCTTTTTTCCTTTAAAGTAAAAAATAATCATTCACAAAGCATCATTTTACTTCATGAACCTAAGAACCTAGACTATTAAACTCTGCCCTCATTAACTTGCTAAATCATCCTCCCCATGCAGTTACCTTGGAAGCTTAGCAGAGATGACAAGAAAAAAAGGCCTGAGCTGCCTCTGTACTGCAGTTGTTTACCAAAAACCTGTCCCAGAGACCATGCACAGCTTAAACTGGAACTTGACCAAACAGATTTATAATTGAAGTTGAAAAGTCAAGGGCTGTGGAGATACCCCAAACCTCCCTCAGCTGCTCTGGGCTGAACCTTTTGATATATCCCTAGCAACTTGGGTCAGTCACAAAGGCACATACACATCATATATTGAATAATTGACTGTCGGCAGGAGGCAAGAAATGAAAAGAAGGGGCAGTGGTAATGACAGGGGCATGGCCTCTAAAATCAATTCTCTTCTGAAGTAAATTTCTTATGAATTATAAATTGAAAAGAATTTTCTACCATAATCATAATTCCAGTTATTTTTCCCCTCAAGACCATTTTGGGGGGCCATTTACTTCCCAACTTCCCACAATGCTTAGTAATAGTAAATATGTGCTGCAGTACATGCTAGAGGCAGCCCATATACTAAACCAGACTTGGTTGTTACTGATAAAAAGGGACCCTCTCTTTTTTAGTAACTGTCAAGTTTTCCCTAGTCACCAGTGAAGGCTGCAGTCCCATCTCCCGCTGAGGAGTAGAGACTGACAGGGAATCTTCTAGGTATAGATGTTACGATAAACCTTCTAGGGAACACTGTCTGAGACAGTACAAATCCCCTTTGCTTAGCAAATGTTTTTGTGAAACTCCAACTCACCAGAGAGCTGAGATACTAAGCAGAATGCTTTTGTCAAGTATCGAAATGGCTCTGGATGGGTAGCTCAGTTCCTTAGAGAGTTCTGATATGCCAACGTTGCTGGTTGAACCCCCAGTCAAACACATACAAGAAATGAATGCATAAATCAGTGAAACAACAAATCCTTCCCCTTTCTCTCTCTCCCTCTTCTTTTCTCTAAAATTAATAAATAAATTTTTTTGTAAGAATCAAAATAATGAACCAACATCTCTAAGCTGGAACAGGAAAACACACTCATTAAAAATAAAACATGCCACAATATCTATTTTGGGGGATGAGTTTTCTTCCAAACAAACAAACAAACAAAAAAAGTTCTCTGTGGCCTAACAGCCCCAAGCCTCCAACATACCTAACAGAGATATATGTCAATAGAGTCATAAACTTCTGTCAATTGATATAAAAAACATTGCATATTTCTAGTTATACCCAAGGATATGAAGATGAGAGTGTTTACTGTTTCTAAAAACTCATGTGTACTCTACTCAGCTGTACCGTAATCATGAGTCTAGTAAGAAGAGCCTAATGAAGGGCAGTTGACAGCATTCAAAAATAGCTTTATGTGCTCAAATAAAAACAGATAAATAGGAAGGAATGGTCATAGTTCAGTTGCAAAGAAATGAGCTCTGAATCTGTAGTTAATGTTTTCCCATATGCATTAGCAGACCATACATAATGAAAGACAGCAGCCAACGAAATACCCACTCCCATCCTACCATTATAAAGGTGGCTTCTCCATGGAGTTCAGGGTAAGTCACCCCTCCTGAAGACAGGATTTAGCCAATGATGCATCCTCTCTAAAGGAGCTCAGTTCCATGAAATTTTCCTGAAATTTGTTCCAATGGTATACTTAAAACTCTCACCAGTATCCTTTTAAACCTAAACATCACCATGAAGGTAAGAGGTACCCAGTGTAAATTCAGAAGAGCTTAGGACATTTTGCAGCAAAACAGCCCACTGATCCCATTGTTCCACACAAGATCATAGTGTGTGGGGCCATTAAAACCAATCTCCTTCCTTGAAATAAACTTAAAAATAACCCCAGCAAAAAACAAACAAACAAACAAACAAACAAAAAAAAAAAAAAAAAAAAAAACAGAAGTGGAGAGAAAAGGTCTGCCAGGAGTGTAATTTTGTCCGTTTATTTTTTAACTTCTGGGTTTATTTGTTTCTTGGTTGTCCTTAATTGTCATGTTTGTGAAAACCAACAGGAATCCATTTTGTCTGGGCTTCACTGCCATTCTCCAGCTCTACTGGCCTTGGAGCACACAGTCTCAGATATTTCCCCCAGCCTGTAAGCAAGCTACATGTATGGGCTAGGCCTTCATGGAAGAAGTGGGGAGCTTAATTTGAGACCCACCTTTGCCACTTACTGACTATATGAAACCTTGGGATAGTATGGCCTCTTCAGTTCTCCTTTCCTCAGCTATGAAATGAGAGGTCCCCAAGTCTTTTCTAGCTTGAAATATATCTTTGGTTCTACACCTTTCTGACCAGGAGCATCCATATTTAAGAAAAAAATGTTTTATATACTTTTTTCAGATAGCAAAAGTTGAACTTTAACATATTATTTTTATTGCCATTTTTTTTCCAGAAAGCAAATACATTTATTGTTTCTGGTGATAAAAGAATGATGGTTCTTTTAAACTTTGTATAGGACAAAAAAGAAAAAATAATTTGACATTGTCTGTCATTATACTGTTGACTTTTTTCAAAGATTTTATTCATTTATTTATTCTTCTAAATTACATTTTATTGATTATGCTATTCCAGTTGCCACAATCTTCACCCTTCCCCCCAAAACCAGCACCCCCCACTCCCTCAGACAATCCCCACACCATTTTTCATGTCCATGGGTCATGCAGATAAGTTCTTTGGCTACTCTATTTCCTATATAGTACTTTACATCCCCATCGCTATTCTGCACCTGTCTATTTGTACTTCTTAATCCCCACACCTCTTAACACATTTCCCCACAACCCCCTTATATCTGGCAACCATCAAAATCCTTTGTCCAGGATTCCATTTCTATTCTGCTTGTTTGCTTGTTTTTTTTTTTTTTTTTTTGATTTAATTGTTGATAGGCATTTATTGTCATTTTGTTGTTCGTAGTTTTGATCTTCTTTTTATTAAACAAGTCCTTTTAACATTTCATATAATAATGGCTTGGTGATGATGAACTGCTTTGGTTTTCTCTTGTTTGGGAAGCTCTTTATCTGCCCATTGATTCTAAATGATAGCTTTGCTGGGTAGAGCAATCTTGCCTGTAGGTCCCTATGTTTCATGACTTTAAATATTTCTTTTGACTTCTGCCCAAGATGGAGAACTAGACTGACACACCCTGTCTTCCTCCACAACTAAGAAGGACTACAACTACCACAAAACCGAAATAACCAGAAGTTCCAGAAAATAAAGCTACATAGAAGTCCAACGTATGAAGTTATAAACAAGTGGGGCTCATCCAGACGGGTAGGAGGGGCGAAGCTGGGGCGGAGAGGTCAAGCTGTGCTGGTGGCAGCAGCTGCAGCAATAGGGCGGCAGGACTGTGGTAAGCACAGACACCTGTATTTAAGGGGAGGCAATATGCACCTGGAGCGCAACCCTGGCTGCAGAACAAACTCATCAGCTCGCAATTCCAATGCCAGAGAAAGCAGACCCCCATTGCCTCGGACTGTGAGAGCTAGAGGGCGTGGGGATGGAGGAGGTGGCTCCCAGTCTCTCAGTGGAGAGTGAACGGCAGGAATCCATCTTGGACCCCCGCCCCCACACAAAGCACCACAGTGTGGTTAGAAGGGTTGCCTGGTAGTGACGAGTGCACGGAGCTCTGCTCCCTATAGCATAGGAGGTATGACAGCCCCGTCCCGGAAGGAAAGGTAAAGAAACTGGTCAGGATGGCAGGGATCATGATAGAGATCCCAATCACACAGCTGACAAGACAGCAAATACATGACTTATTGGACCAGCAGATAGATAATCTTTCTGAGGCTCAGTTCAGAGCTATAGTTATAAGACAGCTTAAAGACTTAACAGTGGACCTAAAAAAAGACGGGGAAGGAATGAAGGCTAGTCCTGCTGAAATGAACAAACATAAGAAACAAGTGAGGGAAGGAAAACCAGGAATCAAATCAACAAATTGGAACATAGGGAAGAAAAAAAAAAACAAAACAGTCAACCAGTGCAGAAAGAGTAAACAAAAAGGGAGGAACACGAGAAGAGGCTCAGAAATCTATGGGACAGATCTAAGCAGGCCAACATCCAAATTATAGGGTTGCCAGAAGGTGAAGAAGAAGAACTAGAAATTGAAAAATTATGTGAAAAAAATAATGAAGCAGAACTTCTCTAACTTGGGGAAGGAAATAGAATTACAGGTCCAGGAAGCACAGAGAGTTCCAAATAAACTAGACCCAGGGAGAACCACACCAAGACACATTATAATCAAAATGTCAAAAATTAAAGATAAAGAGAGAATCTTAAAAGCAGTAAGAGAGAAGAAGAGAATTATATACAAAGGGGTCCCAATTAACTATCAGCTGATTTCTCAGAGGAGACTCTGCAGGCAAGGAGGGACTGGCAAGAAATATTCAAACTAATGAAAAGCAAAAACCTACAACCACAATTACTCTATCCAGTGAAGCTGTCATTCAGAATTGAAAGGCAGAGAAAGTGCTTCCAGGACACAGTAAAACTGAAGGAGTTCATCAGATCCAAACCACTGTTATATGAGATGTTAAAGGGACTGGTTTAGAAAAAGGAGGATCAAAACTATGAACATTAAATTGAAAACTGAATCACAACAACCAACAATAGAAGCTAGGGAATTGAAACAAAGGCAAACTAAGTAGGCAATATTGGGGGAAGGTCAGTGGGGAGAGGGAAGGGGGAAAGGGAAGGAGATGGTACAGGAATTAAGAAGCATAGTAGGAGACAGTGGAGTAGATAGGAAGATGTTGAGAAGAACTATATGCATAACCAATGGGCATGGACTAAGGAGGGTGGAAACTGGAGGGAGGGGTGTCACTGGGTGGCAGGGAACAAAGGGAAAAGAAACTGGGGCAACTGTAATAGCATAATCAATAAAACATATTAAAAGAAAAAGAAAAGAAAATTAAAAATGTATATATTTCTTGCTAATCTTTTCTAGCCTGCAAAATTTCCTTTGAGAAATCACCTGACAGTCTTATGGGAATTCCCCTGTAGGTAACTGCTTTTCTCTTGCTGCATTTAAGATTATCTCTTTATATTTAACCTTTGGCATTTTAATTATGATGTGTCTTCGAGTGGGCCTACTAGTCTGGAACTTCTCTGTGCTTCCTGGATTTGCATGTCTATTTCCTTAACCAAATTAGGGAAGGTTTTTGTTTTTTTCATTATTTTTTCAAATAGATTTCCAATTTCTTGCTCTTTCTCTTCTCCTTCTGACACCCCTATGATGTGAATGTTGGAACACCTGAAGCTGTCCCAGAGGCTGATTATATTATCCTCATTTTTTTGGATTCTTTTTCTTGTTGTTCTGATAGCTTGTTTTTTGCTTCCTTGTGTTCCAGATCATTGATTTGATTATTGGCTTCATCCACTCTTCAGTTGTTTCCCTGTAAATTGTTCTTTATTTCAGTTAGTGTATCCTTCATTTCTGACTGGATCTTTTTTATGCTGTTGCAGTTTTCACTAAGTTCCTTGAGCATCCTTATAACCAGTGTTTTAAACTCTGCATCAGATTGATTGCTTATCTCCATTTTATTTAGTTCTTTTTCTGGGGTTTTGATCTGTTCTTTCATTTGAGCCATGTTTCTTTGTCTCCTCCTTTTGGCAGCCTCCCTGTGTGTTTCTATGTATTAGGTAGAGCTGCTTTGACTCCATGTCTTGCTAGTGTGGCCTACTGTAGTAGGTGTCCTGTAGGGTCCAGTGGCACAGCCTTCCCTATCACCCAAGATGGGTATTTAATGTGTGCCCTTTGTGTGGGCTGAGTACACCTTCCTCTTGTAGTTGAGCCTTGGTTTCTTTTGGCAGGTCAATGGGAGGGATTTACCCAGGCCAGTCAGCTGCAAGGATTGGCTGTGACCATGGACCACCAACCTCTGCCCTCCATGGAGGATCAGTTGTGCAGAGGCAGAGTGGTGGTGCTCTGACACTGCACACTGAGTGTGCAGGCCCTGGGGTTTCCAAGGTGGTGGAGGCCAAGGTCAGTTCCCACCAGTGTTTTGCCCTGGGGTCCACCTTGCCTGAGCTATAAAGCAATCTGAGATGGCTGCTACTTGTGCTGGGCTTGGAGATCCTCAGGTGAAGCCAAGCTGTGCATCTAGGTGGCTTCTGCTAGTGCCATGCCTGGAGCCACTTAGCAAGAAGTACAGGGGCTGAGGGCTCACTGAGGCCAGCTATTGCTTGTTTGAAAGGATTTAGGAATTCATAAAACATGATCCAAGACCATCCATTCATGTGGAAAAGCCACTGTTAACAGATGTAAGTTGGGTGGGACAGAGCCTCAGGGGATCTCCAGGGTTGAGCAAACAGTGTTAGCCAGGTTGAGACTTCATCAGAAGTCTCAAATATGGCAACAGCCTGCAGGTTCTGTTGCTCTGCTGGGGAAGTGTTCAGAAAATAGACAATGGCCTCTATCTACCTTTCTGTCTGGGAGAAAGCTGTCCCCCAACTCTTGCCTTGATACCAGAGACTTCAGTTCCTCCCTGTATGCCACTGGTGCCTTTCAAGCCACTATCCCAGTACTGAAGCCCAGAGGGAAAGAGTCTGTGTAAGTTCGTGTGTAGTTTCTTTAAGAGGAAATGCTTGGGACTCTAGAAATTTCTTCCACTGACTCAATCCCTGCTGGTGTTTGTAGCCAGAAGTTATGGGGAGTTATCTTCCTGGAACTAGTGTAGGACTCCTCGCTCCCGAGATATCTGTCCCAAATTTTTATCCTCCTACTAGTCTGGATGGATGTGGTTTCTTTAATTCCATAGTCATCAGACTTCTATTCAACTTGATTTCTGATGGTTCTCAGTGATGGTTGTTCAATAATTTAGTTGTGCTTTTGATGTGGTTGTGTAAGGAGGCAAGCCATGTCTGTCTACACTGCCATCTTGACCAGAAGTCTCTACACTGTTGACTTTCTGAGGTACATTCTTCCAGAAACTTCCTTGGGTCACTTTGTGCTTCAATTACTTCTTGTACTGTCCAGTCCATCTGTTTTACTCACTCAAAGCTCATTAGCAAAATTTCACAATACCTCACATGTGCTAAATTTAAAGCATCTATATTTAGAGCATTCAGTGTCTCAATAAGCATGTCTTGCCTCAAGATCAGTCCTGCTCCTTCCATAATACCAAGTTAATTTTTAAGAGGACAAAATTGAAGTTCTGTTTAGTCTGACTTGTAAAACACCTACCTATAATAAATCATTAATAATGATCATCTTGGACCGCCCCATCACCTTGGTAATAAAGCAAAGTTGTTCAATACAGTTGATAAAATAACCAATTCTAATTATAGACACAGGTCTCTTGAAAGTTATCAGTGAAAAACATCCAGATTTTTTTAAAAAAATGTAAGTTTCTTGGTTGGAGGGTAACAGAGATAGACTAGGTAAGATTCTGTAAGATATTTTTAACATGGACACCCAGTGGCTGACTTGCAGGTTAAAGATATGACCCTTAGCAATTGCATTCTGCAGTGTGGTCTGAGAGTTCAGCCACTCAGAGAGAGAGAGAGACAAGTGTTGCCTGTTGCCCTACCACTGAGGCTCTTGTTTGTTCAGTATTGTGAAAGGGGCAACAATAGCCTCCAAGTCTCATTTTGGAAGTTCCTAGTGTGAGTAACTTGGGAAGAGGGTCACTCTGGTTGAATGACATTGTCTTTATCTTAAGGCCAAATAGTAAAATGTGTGGCCTCCTAGAAATGGCCTCCTAACTGGTCTCCATGCTTCAGGCCTCACTTTCTTTACACTGTCCCGTGTACTGCTGTCAGATAAATATTTCTCAAATATTTCTGTCTTGTCAATGTCCTGCTCACAACTTATTCTGGTTCCCTGTTGCCTGCAGGACTAAGTTTATGCATCTGTCTTTCCCACCAGACTGTAAAGCTATGAAGGCATTGACCATGCCATGGTTACCTTTAGATTCACAGCATCAACCACATTAACTGTACAAATTAAGCCAGATTAAGTAAAAAACCTTTTGACCTATGTGATGGGTTACATATTATGTTAACTTTGTTTTGCTTATCAATATCTCAAGAGGACTTCTGGCCAAGATGGAGGCATAGACAGACATGCTGCATCTCCCTCCATAACTAAAAAGGAATACAACTACCTCAAAACTAGAAACAACCAGAAGTTCCAGAAAATCAAACTGCATGGAAGTCCAGCAAACAAAGGTATAAAGAAGAAATACTCATTCAGACAGGTAGGAGGTGTGGAGCCAGGGAAGAGAAGATGCAGTGTGGTGATGGCAGCAGCAGCAGCAACAGTGGTGGCAGCGGCAGGCTGGCAGAAGGCAGTCACAAGTTTTAAAAAGTCAGGAGGGACACCTGGGGAACGTTCTCAGCTCCTTACTGGACCTTGCAGCTCATGGTCTCAGTACCAGGGAAAATCAAGACTCATTGCTTCTGACTGTGCAGACCAGTGGGGGTTGGGGTGGAGGCAGAAACTGCGGGTCCCACCACTCCACTTGTTTAAAGGGCTTCCACTGTCCTAGAACATCCACAGACCCACCCACTCTGGGAACAACAGCCAGGGCAACAGCTAGAGAGGTGCCAATCCAGTGCGGAAGTGGGAGAAGTGCCTGGCAAAGGGGCAAGTGCTGGGCAGGCAGCATTGTTCCCTTTCAGACCCCTCTCCCAATACAGCGCCACAACGTGGTGAAACAGGTCTCCCTGTACTGACGAATTCCTAGGGCTCCGCCATTTACAGTGTAACAGGAATGACAGCTCTACCTGGGACGCAGAGGCAAACAAACATAAGAGCCTGTCAGAATGAGGGGACAGAGAAGTATGCCCCAAAGGAGAAACAAACCAAGGTTTCGGTGGGAGAACTAAGTGACAAGAAGATAGTCAACCTAACAGATGAGGAGATAGACAACCTAACAGATGCAGAATTCAAAACACTGGTGATAAAGATGCTCACAGGCCTGACAGATATGCTTGAGTATGGCAAACACATAAGAGAAGAAGTGAAGGCTATGCTAAGTGAAATGAAGGAAAATCCACACAAAACCAATGGTGAACGGAAGAAAACTGGGATTCAAATAAATGATTTGGAACATAAGAAAGAAAAAAACAGTCAGCTAGTGCAGAATGAGGAAGCAAGAATTGAAAAAAATGAGGGAAACTTCCCAAATTTTGTGAAGAAGTTGGACATACAGGTCTGGAAAGCACGGAGGGTCTTGGGAGAGCAGGACCCAGAGGGGACCACACCAGGACGTATCATGACTGAGATGCCATAGGTGAAAGATAAAGACAGAGTCCTGGGGTCAGCAAGAGAGGGGCGGAGAGTTGCCTATGGCGGGGCGGTGCCTATAGGACTATCAGCTGATTTCTCAGAGGACACTTTGCAAGCAGGAAGGGACTGGCAAGTAGTATTCAATGTGATGAAAGGCAAACTACAACCAAGATTACCCTATCCAGCAAAGCTATCATTTGGAATGGAAGGACAGATGAAGTGCTTCCCAGACAAGGTGAAGCTAAGGGAACTCATCATCACCAAGCCATTATTGTATGAAATGTCAAAGGGACTTACTTAAGAGAAAGAAGATCAAAACTATGAACACTAAAATGACAACAAACTCACAACTATCAACAACTGAATCTAAGAAATAAAAATAAAATTCAACTAAAAAAAACAAAATAGGAACAGAATCATAGGTATGGAGATTATTTGGAGGGTTATCAGCTGGGAGGGGGGAGTAGAGAAATGGGGAAATGGTGCAGGGACTAAGAAGTATAATAGGTTGGTACAAAATAGACAAGGGGAAGTTAAGGATAACATAGGAAAGGGTGAAGCCAAAGAACTTATATGCATGACCCATGGACATGAACTAAGGGGGGTGGGATTGCTGGAGGGAAGGGGGGTACTGGGTGGATGGGAGCAAAGGGGGGAAAATTGGAACTACTGTAACAACATAATCAATAAAATAACTTTTAAGAAAAGTACAAATTGGTAGTTACAAAATAGTCACAAAAATGTAAAGTACAGCACAGGATGTATAGTCAATAATGTGATAACTGTATATGGTGCCAGGTGGGTACTGGAAATATTGGAAGAACACTTTGTAAAGTATGTGATTTTCTAACCACTAAGCTCACACCTGAAAACAATATTGAAAGTATACTATAATTGAAAAAAATTTTAAGATAATATATTGAAAACAAAGAACAACAACAACAAAAATAAAACAGAAAAATAAAGGTTTCTAAAGTATAGCCACTCTGACAGCAAAAAATTCCTGAAGCCCTTCCCTTTAGAGCTCCTAATTTCATTTGATTGGTAAAGATTTCAGGGGTTATGTAAAAATAATAAAATAAAAATTGAAGTTCTGATTATTTTCTTCAAAATATCTTAATCTAATTCAAAATTTTATCTGCCCTATATTTAAAGCTATTTAATCATGATATAAATATAGACAGGGCTAAAGAGAAATGTGAGATAATAAAACAACAAAATCAATAAAATATACTTAAAACCTGAAAAAAAAATATCTCAAGATGTTCTGTAATCAGATTTGGTTTTGCTTTTCTTAATAAAAAACAGTCTGCTTCATTATAATTCAATGGAATCTCTTTTGGTTTGAACTTTGAGCTCAAGAGCTAAATCCAGATACCAGCAATACATTAGGTACTCTGCATAGTGCTCTAAGCAGGACCTGGCTGCCCTGGAGGGGCTTCCAGACTAATCAGAGATGCAGCAATAATGCCATAGGCAAAATATGGCAAAATCACTAAGAGTGGTCTCAGCAAAATATCATGGGGGTTCAGCAGAGGGAGCAGGCTCATAACCAAAAAGCAGGAGAGGATGCCTTCTCCTCCAAAAACTAATAGAGACGAAGGATCAAGAACACCCTTCACCCATATGAGCATGTCTCAAAAATGCTCAGTTTGATCATGGATAAGCACAAATAAATTTCAGTCATGATAAAAACTGCTTTTCAATCCTGCCTAATCATTCCACAGCACACTAACAGTTTGGCATCTTTTGATACCTTGATGGGAATTTGTGTTTTATTTCAAGTATTTTGTTCATGGAATGTGACTCTCTGTTCAGAGCTTTGAAAATAAAGTGGATGAACTGTATTACATATAGGTTGCAAAAATGCATTTGTAATTTGGAGGCCATTAAGGCTGGAAATCAAAACACAGGATTCCATGGGAAGAAATGGTAGGTGTCCAAGGTAGTCTGTCATAAATCCTATTCAATTCACCCTCATCATGATACAAATGTGCCCAGCACTTTGACATTTGACCCAAAGAGTCTTTCTCTGAGTTAAGCAGGGCAGATACTGTTATCTATATGCTGCAGATGAGGAAAGAATCAGAGTTTCAGTGCCTTGCCAAAGGTCCATTAACCAGTTAAGGGGAGGGGTTTGAAAAAAGGCTATGCATATTACCAAAGCTAGTCTAGCTAGAATATAATTTGTGACAAACTGTTCCCTCTCTTCCCCTCCTGTACACTGGACTATAGCAAAACCTAGACTTTAGGAAGAGGAATAGAAGAGGGAGAGGGGAAAAAGATAACTCCCAAGTCTGGCAGATATGAGTGGTCCTTCTGCCCTATGGCACCAGAACTAAAGTTTCCAGCTTTTAGTCCTTGCACAAAACTCAGTGGATGACCCCTCCAATGGGTCAGGACTTATAGAAATCAAGGTCCACCTGCTCTCACTGCAAGTACAAAAAAGCACTGAAGTCACGTCACACACTGACAGAATGCTGGTGAGTGGAGCATCTGGGGACTGTGGACTGCAACATTGGCAAAAATGCTCTTTCTACCAGTTTCACATGGCTTCCCTGGAGCGTGCACTATCACCATGCATCATCCCACATTGCCCACGTGGCATTTTTCAAATCAGGGCATTCAGTCGCTTAACAGCAGAGATGGCACATGGGAGGACAAATTAGTTTCTCATGACTTGTAAAGAATCAGGCGTCGAATTCAACCAATTGTTCTCTTATTACCCTTCTTCCAACCCTGCCAAACCATCAAAGGCTTTGAGTTGCCTGCATGTTTGTTCAGAAACTACAAGGTAAAAAATAAAACGTGTGGGGTCTGCTTGCTTCCCTCTTAAATTTTGTTTTTTAAAATTAACAGACAGTAAAATTGACTTTTCTTGGTGGACAGTTTTAACAAGTGCATAGGGCAAGGGAACCACAACCACAATTGGTCAGTGCAAAACACTGCCTTGTGCTACCCCTTTTCAGTCACACCTGCCACCCTACCTCTAACTCCTCCCAACTACTTTGTTTCAAGCCATTATAGTTTTGTCCTTTTAAGAATGTCATAGAAATGAGACAAATGGAACCTTTGTGGTATATTTCATTGTGATGTCCATGAGGCACACTTGCAGGTCTTGCTGCTTCCAAATACAAGTAGTTAAGGGTACAGCCTGGCTGGGCTGAGGGTTCAAGAAATCCCTGTGAAGACTTAATTCTGCGCTCCTTCTTCCGGGCCCCTTATGCATCATTAGAGCCACAGACAGGGACAGGGCATACTGGGTATTTCTAAGGTCCCTGAGATGTATCTCAACAAAGGTGAATCACCTCAAAATTCTCAGTATGGCTCAATCATCTCTTGGAGAGAAGGCCCCCTCATCTACACCAGGTGTGCTACCATGAACCAAGCAGCCTTCTACGTTCTACTGCCTCTCCCTAAATCTCTATCCCTGGGCTGCCTCTCTCTGCACAAAAAGAGCTTTCCCTGGGTGCTCTTATTGATTGATAGATGCCAAGATGTCCTCAAGCTTCAACCAAGACTGAGAGGCAATAGCGAGAGCACTTACAAGCCTAAGTTTTGGAGTCCCTCTGCCTGATTTGAATCATGGCTTTGTCACTTTTCTTTCCCTCATTTTACTCCTTATGACAGTTTCTTCATCTGAAGAGTGGGGACTCATAAAAGATCCCACATAGCTACTATAAGGATTAAATGAGATAATTCACATGAAGCATTCCCTGGATATAATAAGGGCTCAATCAGCATTATTTGTTATTGTTATTATAATAATTCTAACACCGAGAGGCATTTACTTGTTAACATTTCAATTTATTTCATTAGACTGTGAACTGAGATCCTTGACAACAGGGATCCAGGATCACTGATCTCTATGTTCTCAGCATCCAGCATCATGGCTGGCCAGCATAGATTCTGACAAACTTCTGTTCACATGTGATCCATTCATTCATTCAACAAATATTAATTGGGAACCTCGTATGAGCTCCTTTCTATAAAAGCATACCTAAGGGAATACTTGTGGAGAAACCCACACATGCTGGTTTTCACAGGGAGCTCCGATGTTTTGCTGCTCCCTATCATCCTTCCTCACTGGAGCCCTCAGGGACTGATGGCATAAAGTACAAGGCCATGGGTCAAGGGAGGGGCACAATGCTATAAGGAAGAGTTTACACTTCAGTGAGGAAAAGGATGGAAGTTTGATGTGAGAATGAGGGTGACCTTGACTTTCGTTATCTCTGCTTGAGAGAAGAAGTCTTCCCTGCATAGTCAGGGCACCTCTATGACATGACTGGTGTGACAGCAGCAGTCCGAGGGCCCCCTTCTGCTTGAATAGAGGTGCCCTCCATCCTTTCACTCCAGCCCATCTCTATTTCCTTCTTTAGAGAGTTTAGCTGAAACTCACAGAAACAAGACTTGAGACAAGATGAGACTTTCTGGTCTTGGAAACTTAGCTCACTGGGGCTGGGGACACACAGTCATGCTGGGAACCACAGCCCTAGAAATTGTTCCTGTACACATTATCATTGACCAAGCTGGCGGGAACCTGGAAAGTACCAATCTTTTCAACAAAACTTATAATAACACAAAAACACATACACACAGAGGCTGGAAGTGAAACCTTCATTGATACTCATCTCTGTACACGAATCATCTCTGTGGGACACTTAACATTGCCTTTATGATTGCCTTCTGACTCTCTAACTAAACTATAGGCTGCCATGTGAGCAGGAGCTGTGCCCTGACCCTTACAGTATCCCTAGTATGTGGCATAGCACTTGGTACATTGTAGGCTCCCAGTTAATATCTACTGAATGACAATTTGTATGCAGATAGGTACTTCTTAGTGACTGCATGAAGGAACGCACATTTCTCTGCCAACCCATACAATCCCATATCCGAGTGCACTGTAACTGGCTATCCCCTAACCCTCAATCCCTATAGCAGCCAGCACTGTGTCTGACACAGTGTAGATAATCTGTTCATATTTGCTGAAAGTGTAACTCTAGGTGAATGATCTAGAAATGAGAAATCAAAAATCAAGGGGAAAAAGAGAAAGCCAGTAAACAATCAATGTTCTTCACAGTTAACCTCACTTCAGTATTCTGCTTTAGAGAGAATATTTTGTACGGTAAGCATAGACGAGATCACCAGGGCAGAAGTATAGACAAAGAGGAGAAGAAAGCCCAGAAGCAAGCTCCAAGGAACCCTTTCATTTAGAGACTGGTTAGAGGGGGACAAGCCTGTAAAGGAGACTGAGAAGGAGTATCCAGGGAAGAAGGAGAATCAGGAGAGTGTGAAATCAAGTAAACCAAGAAAAGAGAGCAGTGTACTTAGTGGATGCTACTAAGAGAGCAAATGAGAGGCGGAAAGAGAAGAAAATTTTACTGAGCAATACAGTGGTCACTGATGACCTTGAGAAAGGTGTTAGTGGTGGAATTAATGGAATGAAAACAGGACAGGCTGTGAGAAGAGGAACTATAAGCTGTCAGTACAAACACAAAAAGTCTTTTTCCCAACTTTCGGGGAAACTTGATCTTCTTGCCAAATAACTTTTTAGTAGTTCATTTCCTGCCCACTACTTAAAAAGACATTTCTCCTGGCCAAACCCAAGCAGTTCTAGGATGCAAATAACAGGCATCCAGAAAAGGGAGGCAGGGTGGCAAGCTCTTGGTCTGAGATGCACTGGATTTTGCAGCCCCAGAGAGCATTGACTTACCTGCCTGTGCTGCCTGCCCTCTGCTTGCTGCTGAGCCTCTGGCACATTCTCACTCCCTCCATTCCATCCATTATTAATGACATCATTGTAATCAAAAAAAGAATTAGGGAGAATGTGGACTGCATCAAGTAAGAATTGCAACAAAATACTGTGCTATTCAATGATAAATTTTTAAATGAAACATCTAAATACAGATTTGTCCCCCAAGAGATGTTCTGATTTGAGACTGAGCTTGATGTACTTCCAAGAAACTGTCTAATTACAAATGAGGCCCTAAACCTAGATGCTTAGGTAAGTTTCTTATGCAGAACACAATGCAGTCTTTTCTACCCAGCTCCTGATGTGGGCTGGGGTTCAGAGCAAGGAGAAGGCCAGATAAGCTCTGATGAGAAGCTTGTCCTTTAGGTCTTCAGAGGCATTTGCTGAGGTTTCCCTGTCTTGGAGTTGTTGGGTTTAAGTGTAATTTTAATTTTGTTTTGCTTTTAAAGGGCTCGAGGAAGAAAGGCTGGTATTTAAAGCCATTTCCTAAAAAACAAAAAAATATTTGAGTTGCCCCAAGATTTTCAGGCTTGGTTGACATAATGCCAGGAAATAATGACCCTGGATCTAGCCTGACATGCTGCTGATGTTGCTAAAGCTGCTAGTGAAGATTCATTTACAGAAATCAAGCCACAGGTCAACTGGCCATGGACTGGACCTAAGTTATATGATCTCTCCCTGTATCCATCTGCTAAAAGAAATCAAAGATGTTGTTCCATATTTCACAGATTGAAAATCCCCAGTGTTGTACAGAAAGCCCTCAAACCTCACATGATGGCATACAGGTTGAAGGTCCCTGCTCCCAAATCTGAGGCCAGATTGAGTCATACCCCATGGCCTGTATTTCCTCTGAAAAAGTGGCCCTGCTACTAACCTATAGGTGTCTGAGTCCCCTTCTCAACTACTCTGTATATATTGAAGCCACATTTCACCAGGAGTCCCTGGAAACCAATGCTTTGATCTAAAAGAACACCAGACAGTGCTTAAATCTGCAGTCTGTAGGCCTGTGTCCAAATTATTCCCTGAAAAAAACTCACTGGCCTAAAAGATGAGGATTTCTCATTAGAATTACATTCAAGGAAACAGTCTATAAGTCCAGACAGATCTTATTCTATAAGACACTGTCATTGTTATCTATATTTTTTCTTTTTAAAATGTGTATTGATTTGAGAGAGAGAGAGAGAGAGAGAGAGAGAGAGAGAGAGAGAGAGAGAGAGAGAGAGAGAGAGGGAGAGAGAGCTGTGAAAGAGAAACACCAATTGGTTCCCTTCCATATGTGCCCCAGCCAGGTATCAACCCCCCAACTTTTTTGTGTATGGGATGTCCCTCCAACCAACTGAGCCACAAAGCCAAAGCTCATCTGTCTTTTATTGAGCAACTACTTACTATATACCTGGCCTGGAGAGAAGGGTTTTTACATGGAATAGCTCATGTGGCCCATGAAATAAGCCTTGGAACTTGGTGTCACCACTCTCTTGATTTCTTAGGCAAGCAAACTGAGAAAGGGTAAGGCATATTCCTGAAGGAATATATGTAATAGTGTGAGAGCTTAGACCCCCAGGGCCCATGGTCCCACTCCTACACATTCCCTCCTCTGGAACAAAATATCTACCTGAGTGAAGAAGCACAGAGTGTCATCTTCATTGGATGCATGGCCCCCAAATAGCCAAGGCTGGAGTATGTTCTTTAACATACGCACACATCTACATAACAATTGGGCAAAGAAAGGGACAACCTGGAGGTGGCCTAAGCACTGGGTCCCTGGTCTTTTGAGCAATGAGATAATGTCCTCGTTGGTGCTTTTCTCCTTCATTGGCTTCCTTAAAAAAAAGCCAATGAGAAAAAATTCACCCTTTTGTTGGATTGCTACAGAGCCAATTCTTCCTGTCCATAGAAAGAACCTTCTCAGAATTTTACCTCACACAACAAATCTCTAGACACTTAATTAAGAATCCATTCTTAACCAAACTTAAAGGTATTTTTCATCTCCTTAGTTCACAAGGAAAAAAACCCTCAATACTGAAAGAAAAACAAAACTGGGGAAATTCTCATTACACTGGCTTGTTGTACATTGTGCTCTTTAAGTATTTTATTTGTTTTGCCATTCAACATATAACTTTTCATCTTTGAGATTGCTCTAGGCCATTTACAAGATTGAAAAATTTTATCTGAGCTTGATGAACAGTTAGTTTCTACAAGCATTAGACCGGCCAAGATTCTCCTTTGCTCATGAAATTTACATCAACTCCACCTAAAATTCTGAGGCGGGGTAGAAAACCCCATCTGTTCTCTCCTACTGACTCGAAACCTCCCATAAGAATCACACCATATATATTTTTGCACCATAGTGGCCAGGAGAGGGGACTGCTGATCAAAGACTGGGCAACCTATTCCTCTCTTGGGCATCCAAGTAGGCTCCAGAGCTGTGCATGAGAGAGTTGTTGGCTCACTCCTACAGCTCACGGCCAGTGATGGGAGTCTGCAGAGGTCTCCTTTGAGCTCCAATGTGGAATGTGGAGTAGGTTATGGCCATCCAGTCCTGTAGGCTGTGTACGACTCACTCTAGTCAATATGAATGGTACCCCACATGGAGGACATTAAATGGCAATCAAAACCCTACAATTAAGCCCATGTCTCAACATGTCACTAAAGCTAAGAGAGCATGAGCTTGCCAGGGCTCCCAAGTATGAATTCCAATGAAAATAACAGCAAGCATGCACATCTGAAGCTTTGTTACCTCACCTTCTGGGAAGATCTGTCAAAAATATTATTAACTAACAATGGCCGATGGTCATGTCCCACATGGCTAATGGCATCAGGCTAAAAGAAGAAAAAACAAAAAAGCTAAGTGGAACTTCACTGTGACCCTATCTAGGATGACAGAACGAGCCATCCTGGGGTATTCTTAGGCAAATTCCAATCATTTTAGCGAAGATCATCACTGTAAAGGGGATGAAGGCAAAAAAGAAGGGTGAACTTCACTGCTGAGAGTAAGTCTCTGCCTTTTCACCCCTCGGGGACAAAGTATTAGAAGATAACATGGACATTATTTGGTTGCCTAAGTGAATCATTCAAAGAGCAATAACACCTGATATATTCTATAAGAAGATGCCTAAAATAATTCATAGAATGGAGGCTGGCTGGATACAAATTCAGAACTGAGAGATGTCTATTACTATTATTATATAGGTTATTTAATGAATCCATGGTGTGTTTTTAGTTTTGGCATTTTCTATGTGTTAGGCTACTGGAACTCTGTTTATACCATCTCATTCAATCCATATACAATCCCATGAGGTAAGCATCATTGTTTCTACCCTACCAATTCAGCAAACAAAATGTCTATGGAATGCCTGCATGTATCAGACACATAAGTTCAAAGTAATAAGGAACTGACCCAGGGTAACATAGCCACTAAGTGGCAGAACCATGCATTAAATGTACATATTTTTCACTGCTAAGATTGTGCCCTCTCCACAAAACTACACTCTCATTCCAGCTTCCTTAGTGCCCTCAGTTATCCGAAAGGTCTGTATGGAAAACTGCCATCTTCAAAGTTCCCCAAATGCTATTTGTCACTTTCTCCATCCTGTCTGCTCTTAAAAAGTCCTTGTCACCACAGAGTGTAAGACAATATGGAGCCCTTAGACTTAAAGCACATGAAAATTGAATATATGGAAGAAGAGAATTGAGACTCAGACATAAGTTCTAGTCCTCCTAGTCATTAAGGTGCTATGTAACCTTGGGCCAAACTCTTTGGTTATTAAATCTCACGTAGTCTCCAGGCCTGACCAACACAGCTCAGTTGGTTGAGCATCATCCTGCAAAATAAAGGGTCACCAGTTCAATTCTGGGTTAGGGTACATGCCTGGATTGTACCCCGATCTCCAGTTGGGAGCATGTGTAAGAGGCAAACTAATCATTGTTTCTCTCCCTCTCTTTCTCTGCCCCGCTTCTCTTTAAATAAATTACAAAGTCTTTAAAAAGAAATCTTAGTTTCCTCATCTTATAGGAAGATAAGATAAATGTTCTCCACAGGATTACAATAAGGTCATGCTGGGAATCTATGAGCTATTTTTAACATTTCAGTAAGCTTAGAATAGATTGTAAAGATCCCTGAGATCTAGCAGACCCCAGGCTAACTCAATCACAGAGTATGTTTGCTTTAGGGAGGAATTATATCAGCTTACTGTGGTCACATAGATTATTTCATGCAGACCAGACGCTCTCAGGGGCATTTATCAATGGCTCTGAGCAAAAAACAATGGGAAAAGAAATTATGATATGATAAATGTCATTTATTTAGCAGGCCCGATATTTCATAACAGGAAATGCAGGGAGAAATTAATTAAAGATGCCCTTGGCAATGAAAACTTTTGGAGTCACTAGACTGGACCCTCTCCAAGGGCCCTTCCAGGACGCGTCTTAGAGCCAGCAGGCTAATCTCAGGATGAAAGATTAAAATGCAGCCTCTGTTGCTGCTCTTCAAATATGCTTAGACACTACACTTTTTAGTGGCTGAAAAGCAGTGACAATGTTCTCACTAGTGTTTTTCTATTCAGAAAAAAAGGTAATATAAACTTTTAAGGATAAACATTTCCCACCACTCCACCACCACCATGGGGTTAATAAAACCTTTTTCCCCCATTTGAATCATTTAAATAATGCACCAACAAAGGAAACACTGTTTGCAAAGCCACCCATACAAGCTTCATTGCGGCCCCATGGATCCCTTAGCCCGCGTGCAGCGAGCTTCTCCTGTACAGTTTCTAACGGTCTTTCTGTCTTCCATTGTTTGTAATCTGTAAGTTTCATTTTACTATGACCATGTTTACAACCATGTCCATGTCCATGGGTCATGTCTGACAGCACTCTGACCCTTCAGGACATTTAATATTCACCCCTCAAATAAAACCTTTTTAATTTTGGAAATGCATCCACCCTCTGTCCTTCCTTCTGGTCCTGTATATTGAAGTGCCTATTGTTTAATCCCATTCACAGTTTTCTTTTCCCCAGTTCACCTCCCAAAAAAGCTGTTGGTCACCATTGGTCTAAGGATCCTTTTTCTTTTGGTGGTGGGAGAGCTGAGATGAGGTGTTAATAAGTGTACAGAGGCAGCCCACACTGAGGAGAAGTCAGAGTGCACCTTCAAGGAATGGCCTAGGAAAAGGTTGCTGCCACTGTCAAAAAGTCAGAGTCCTATGAGGGACCTGCAGTGTAATGTCAGGCCTGGACTTTCATTTCCTACATCTTTATGTCTGAATCATGTTCCTCACTGCTACATAAAAGGAGTCCATGGGGCATGCACCGAGCCTCTTCACATACTAAGTCCTAAAAGCAAGTGTAGTCATTAGGATGCTTTGTGTCAGGCCTGCTCCTCTGCTCCATCAGCACAGATGCTGACCTCCACCATATTACACAATGAGGGTAAATCATAGATAGCAACAGAAGAGGCAGTCAGATATCTACAGATCATTCAGGCAGTGGAGCATGAAGGAAGGCAGTTTTGCTCAGTAGTCCTTGCTGCCTCCCTGAACTGAGGGGACTATCCCTAGTAAAAAGGAGCTACCTACCCAGGGTTCTTTATTATTATGCTTATTAACATCCTTGCCAACAGAAGTGATTAACCCTCCATCAGGAGAGCATTTAGGAGATGAGGCTTATTGGTGATATGTTTTGAATTAGATGATGCATGTACTAAAATAATAGGTGTATGGAAACAAGATTCAGTGGGTTAGAGATATAGGAAGTCAGAAATAGTTTTGTATTGGGTTGGCCAAAAAGTCTGTTATGTTTTTTTCCATATGATGGCTCTAGCAGTGCTTAATTGTATTTAACTTCATTTGAAATAATTTTGTTAGATCATATGGTGACAGCTGTCACATCAGCGTGCATTGAAAAAAAAACATATCAAATTTGGTGAACTTCTGTGCAGCCATTTAAATATTAAGGATGGAAGAAAATATGCAACATTTTCAGCATATTATGCTTTATTTCAAGAAAGATAAAAACGCAACTGAAACACACAAAAAGGTTCTGTGCAGTGTATGGAGAAGGTGCTGTGACTGATCGGACATGTCAAAGTGGTTTGCGAAGTTTCTTGGTACTACTAACATTTTGGCCAAATAATTATTTGCTGTGGGGCTGTCTTATGCATTGGAAGATGCTTAGCAGCACCCCTGGCCTCTACCCACTAGAAATCAGTAGTGGGAGATAGATCACATACTCAAAATATCCAAATCAATAAAGTTAGTGGTGAAAATGAAAAAAATGTGTTTTTGTTTTATGGAAAAAAACTAAACGGACTTTTTGGCCAACCCAATAAAAGAGTAGAAGGCACCCTCTGTGCAATCAGTGACTACAGGTTCCCTCCACAGGAGCCTGGCTTATACTGTGCACTTTTCATCTGACTATAGGAGACTTAGCTAATTAGATGATGTAGACAAGTTGACAATTTCATATTCCAGGTACATAATCCATTGTATTTTTCTAAAATTATTATTTATTTTTAAAAAAAATCTATTTCCTTAGGACAAACTACTTCCAAGTTAAAGAGGTATAGTGATTAAAAGAAATGGTCTGGTGCCAGATTGAGTGGTTGCAAGTTCTAGCTCTGCTGTCTACTCTCTGTGTAATCTTGGGAAAGTTACTTAACAGCTCCAAGACTCAGTTTCCCCAGTTGTAAGGTGAGTGTGACTATATCTCTCTTCCAGAATTCTTGTAAGGATTAGAAATAATGCAGAGACAGTACCTGACACATGGCTAATGTTCAATAAATAGTGGCTATTTGTTATGAATAATTAACAAGAGGAAAGCATTAGATGGAAGACTGAGCAATGGACTGAATTCACCAACCGTTCTCCTTCACACAGCCTAGTGAGAAAAGAGCCATTGTATCTCCATTGGCATCAACTGGGCATTGGAAACTAATAATCAATTGTTCATGACCCCAATTCAAATTATAAATTTTCCCAAGAGGACAAAATGCTTAATAGTTGAAAGTGAATGAATTCAGTGTGTTGTACTTATAAAGAGGAAATTAGCAAGGGAGTCAGGATTGATCAAAAGACTTGGGAGTTTGCCCTGCCTCCACTTAACCTCTTTGAACCTCAGTTTACACATCTGAAAAGTATCAATAGACATAACAATCATTGACTGGTCACTTCAGTATGCTTTTGTGAAAATCAAATGAAATAAAGAAGGTCCTTGTAAACTGTAAAGAATTCTCAACAGTAGAAAACATTGCTATTACTGCCATTATCATTTTCAAATCACCCTCCAATCCTTTGAAATGTACTTTATCTGTCACTTCAACACTCAGTCCTCTGCAAAGAATTCATCATTAGGAGATGAACTATTCACTGGCAGAAATAGTATCACAAAGTATGTCACAATCATAGAAAATGTACAGAGAGCTGGATGCTCCTGACTTACCCTGTATAATTTCTGACCACTTTCAGAGTTTGGGAACAAAACTGCATGAGAACAATGCATACAAACAAACCATTTTTGGTACTGCAAGCCAATGTTTTCTGACAAAGCAAACTGAAGCTTGATTGCAGAGGCCCTGGGAAAAATTTGAATCACTTCATTACACCAGCATGGCTCAGAAGGCTCTCTGCGCCATCACCCTCCAATTCTTTCTTCAATTTATAATTAACCACTTCGATGTCACCATTTCCTAATTCTTCATTGTGCAATTTGCACGACAAGCTTTAAAACAGAAGCAGCAAATGAAGCAATACTAGAAAGAATACATGGGTATATGATAAATGGAACTATGAATAAATGATGATTGTGAACAGTCATAAACTCTTTTGGAAAGATATTTTTCCTTCCATTTTAATGCAACAGCTTGAAATAAAAACAAAAACTTGTTTTTCAATTTCAGATAAGACATGCCTGTGGAAAGGGCATGGCTTTACAATCAGACAGATTTATATTCAAATCTCAACTTTAGTACTTACTAGTTTTGTGCCCTTGAGCAAATCACTTTAGCTTCTCTCAATTTTAATTTATACATCTGAAAAATGAGGATATAAATATCTATTTTGCTAAGAGACTGTGAAAAATAAATATAAAATCCCATTATAGTGCTTGGCACATGGTAGGTGTTCAACAAGTGTTAACTTGGACTCATTTGCCTCTCCTGATAAAAAAGACCTGTGATTTGTGCTTGAATAATTTCTCTCTATAAACTATGAACCTAAAGTCTCAGCCCTTAGAAGATGTTACATTTGGAGAACCAAGACTAAACAATAAATTCACCACAAAGTGACCTCAAAGCCTTTTGATCCCGATCATCCAGCAACTACAGAGCCATTAAGAGCTGAACTGTGTGTGCCCAAAATTCATATATTGAAGTCCTAACCCCGAGTATCTCAGAATGTGACTGTATTTGGAAATAAGGCCTTTAAAGTGGTAACTCAGGGAAAGTGGGGTCATTAGGATGAAGCTCTAATCCATGTGACTGGTGTCCTTATAAGAAGAGGAAATTTAGATGCACGTATACACTCACACCGACTGAAGACCACATGAAGACACAGGGAGAAGACACCCATCTGTAAGCCAAAGAGAAAAGGCCTCAGAATGAAACTAACCCTGCTGACATTTTGATCTTAAATTTCTTGCTCCCAGAATTGTGAGGAAATAAATATCTGTTGTTCAAGTTACCCTGTCTTTGGTATGTGGTTATGACAGCTCTCATAAATGAATACAATGACTTATCTATACAGAGGGGGCAGGCATGTTGTACTTATTAACTCTGCCATGCTAACCGGATACAAGTCAACGCCTAGAAACACTCCAGTGTGATTTAACAAAAAGGCTCTCAAATAATTCTGATGGTATACCTGGAAAAGGAGATAATGAACTAAAAGCAATGGGATGATGTACCCTGACTGGTGTGGCTCAGTGGATTGAGCACTGGTCTGGGAACTGAAAGGTCACTGGTTCAATTCCTGCTCAGAGCACAAGCTTGGGTTTTGGGCCAGGTCCCCAGTAGGGTGCGTGCAAGAGGCAACCTTTCTCTCACACATTGATGTTTCTGTCCCTCTCTTTCTCCCTCCCTTCCCCTCTCTCTAAAAAATAAATAAAATATTTATCAAAAAGATTTTACTACTGACCATTAAAAAAGATTAGTGAGGGTGGGGACTGAGGGTCCAGACAACCAAAGAGAACTCAGGACAGGGTGTACACACTGAGCCTTCAATTTGTGGCCTGGCAGTGAAGGCTCCAAAAGAGAAAAAGCTAAAACAAAAAGAAATCCTCAAAGGATGAGGCCTTTGAGGAGATGTCCTAGAGTAAGAGAGACCAGAATGCCAGGTGCAGGACTTTTGGCTTTATTATGGTGTGTGGCCAAGTGTAAGGATGTTCCAGTGCCACGTGCATCCAAGAGGGTTCTAACAACTCCAAAATTCCTGTCCTGTACTTACCAATTGAGACAAAATCCATCCCAGTTTTTACAACTCTGAGTTCAGGAGCTAAAAGCAGGTGTTTCCCATTTCTCTTATAACTCAATTTACAAACTTATTGTTAGGACTCCCAATGGAAAAAACTAGACTCTTGATATCCTCTATTTGGAAAGTTCGACTCCTTGAACTTTGCTTTTCTCCACCATTGGTAGGTACTGCTTTCTGTCTTCGAGTAGACCAAGTTGATTGTAGACCTATCTGTGTTCTCTCCAGCACCTGAACTAGTAATAGCAGAAAGACTGCTCTTAATACAAAATTAATGCAATATGAGGCACAATGACTGCCTCAGTCCAGAGGGGAAGGGAGAGACACAACCACCATATGATGATAAAATCCAGACCAGAGCTGGCCGGAATTAGAGCCAAAAATGCTTCTGGTACCAAAGTTTATGATCTTCCTACAACAGCATTGCTGCAGAGATCAAGAAAAATGAGAAATTAACATCTAGTTGAGGAGAACTGGGAAGATGTCATATTTGAGCTTGACTTTGAAAAATGGTGCATTAGTTTCCTAGGGCTGCCACTGTCATTTGTTAATTACCACAAACTGGATCACTTAAAACAACAGATATTTATTCTCACAGAGTTCTAGAGGGTAGAAGTCCAAAATCAAGGCACTAGCAGGGCCATTCTCCCTCTGAAGGCTCTAGGGAAGCATCCTTCCTTTCCTGTTCCTAGCTGCTGGTGATTGCTAGCAATCCTTGGTGTGCCTTGGCTTCTAGCTACAGAACTCCAATTGCTAATCCTGTCTTCACATGGCATTGTCTTCTATGCGTCTTTGACACTGTGTTGTCAATGACTTCTTTCTTATAAGGACACCTAATCTTAATTAATTACATCTACAAAGAATTTATTTCCAAATAAGGTCACATTCTGAGACTCCAGGTGGATGTGAATTTTGAGGGAACACTATTCAACTCAGTACAGATGGATACACTTGGAGCAGACAGATATGACCAGAAAGGCTTCTCAAGTGTGAGAGGTGAGGGAGGAGGGCAGCAGGAGCAATTATGCAGACACAGGAAAAGATGGGAATTATGTGGAGAACAGTAAATTGTTTTCACCGGCAAAAAAAGAGGTAAGGCTACAAAGGCAGGTTGAGACCAGAGCATAAAGTTCCAAGAGTGAATCCCATGGAGAGAACTTCAACAGATGTAGCTCCAAAGGCTTGATTAAACCCTTTGATGACTTCAACATGCAGAAAGAATGCTTGGTCAATAGGCTTTAACGCATTGGTCTGCATATTCGCTCTGAAAGCAGTAGCAGTAGCGGAAAGAATTTACAAGCACAACCCTCTTTCCTTCCCCCACCACAACAGGAAGATGTTACAATGGAAGGTGTTAAAAGGAGAAATGTATGGGGTAAATGCTACATTCTTCTCCATTACACAGAATCAATAGAATGTGTGTTTGCATCATTCAGACGTGACAAATAACAAGAAATACTCCTTTAGTGTTCAGGAATGCATAGTCAATGGGTGATCTGCAAATGGCCTCACACACAAACAGATGTACTTTGTGAATGTAATCCCCTAACACAGAGAGGAGAAATCTATCCAAAAATTATTTTCCTCTTTTAGGATGTAACATTTGAAATTTGATATTTCACCTGCACTACATATAAAAGTAATAACACAAGCCGCTAAAATGTGAATCAATAATTACCATTTTTGAGGGCCTACTATGTGTCAGGTTGTGTATTCATATTCTATGTAGCACTCACGAAATGTTCACCACTACTTACTTAAACACCGTTTTACAGATGATAAAAGCGAGGCTCACACCAATCAAGTAATGTGTCCAAGAATTCTAGTTCCACGGTTGCTTCATCTCAAAGTCCCTGCTCTTTTCACTGTGAAACACTTGAATTCAAAACCTTCCACACACCTGCATTTAACCACATTTAACCAGCACATTGCATTTCTAGAAAAGCATTACACGTGTTCCTTCATACAATTTCAGTTTTCAATAAAATTGTCCTCTATACCAGGGAGTTGTACAATTATATCTGTCATATCTATTCTGGGAAATTCTGTTATTAGCATTAACCAAAACTATAAAGATGTGATTTTAGGCATATATATATATATATATATATACACACACACACACACACACACATATATACATATATATATATACACACACACATATATATATATGCATAATGAACTATGTTCATAACTACAACCTATCTCTTCTTCATGGGTCACTTCTGTGTTCAATGATTCTGTTTGAAGTCTGCTAAGGAGAAAAAAATGCAATTCTTCCTTCATTTGCCTCTAGCATTAAGAGTTCTTGGTGAGCTTGGCATCATATGAAGTAAAATTTTTATATCTATGGCAAATACCATTTGTTCAGGACTAACTATGTATTATACTCTGTGCTAAGAAGTGGTCATACAATTGTTCTTTTAATATACATAATTACCCTGTGAGATAAGTAGGGCGTATTATACCCTCTGTACAAATGAAAGAACTGATCCACAGAAAGTACTGGAGCCAATATGTGAATTCAGTTCTGTTGAACGTCAAAGATGTCCTGTTGAATTCTGCAGTATACTGCCTCCCATCACCTTGTTCTGATAAAAATTATCTGATGAACTAATGCATCCACTATTTAAAAAATAAGGTCAGAAAAGGGGTGTATGTTGTAGTGGTTAAAATGGAGGCTTTCAAAGACACCACAGGAGAATATCTTCATGGCTTTGGGGTTGGAAAATATTTCTTAGGACACAGGATGTATGAACGATAAAAGAAAAAAATTAATAAATTAGATTTCATCAAATTAAAAGATTCTATACACAAAGAGCAGAAAAAGAATAGCATAATCTGGGGACAGATATTCACAAAACATGTATCTGATAGAGAACCTCTGTCCAGACAGAACTCCAACAACTCAACTGTAAGAATATAAACCACTTTTTCAGTGGTGATGACCTCCCCACGACAACATGCCTCTTGCTAAGGATCTCCTTCATCCCTCTCCAAAAGAGAAGAGGAAACACAAGAAGAAACACCTGATGCAGAGCCCCAATTCTTACTTTATGGATGTGAAATGCCCAGGATGCTATAAAATCACCACAATCTTTAGCCATGCACAAAGAGTAGTTTTGTGTGTTGGCTGCTCCACTGTCCTCTGTCAGCCTTCAGGAGGAAAAGCAAGGCTTACAAAAGAATGTTCCTTCAGAAGGAAGCAGCACTAAAAGCACCCTTAATCAAGATGAGTGGGGAATCATCCCAATAAACACATTTTGGATTAAAAAAAAAAAAAGAATATAAACCAGCCAATAAAAAATAGGCAAAAGACTTTAACAGACACTTCACATGGAAAATAGATGAATGACAAAAAATACATGAAAAAAATGCTCACCAGGGACATGTCAAGGCAATACCCATTAAAACCATGATGATACCAAAACACACCTGTTAGAATGGCTAAAACTTAAAAGACTGCAAATATCAAAGTGCTGACAAGGATGCGAAGCACCCACAACTCTCATACTTTGCTGCGGAAAGTCTATTTTGACGTATGTTTGGTGGTTTCTTGAAATGTTAAACATACTCTTTCCATGTCACATAGGAAATCTATGTGTAAATAAATATGGAAGAGAAAAGAAAACATCTGCCTACAAAAAGACCTGAAAACAAATGTTCATGACAACTTTATCTGTAATAGCCAAAAACTGAAAACCTCCCCAATGTCCATCAGCAGAATGGTGAACAAACTGTGCTATAGTCATATGCTAGGCTGCTAGTTAATGATTAAAAAGGAACTATTGCCACATACAACAACATGGACTCACGCTGAGTGAGAAAACCTTCATGACATATAATTCCATTTATATGAAATTATAGAAAAGACAAAATGATCCCATGACAAAAACAAACAAACAAACAAACAAACAGAAAAGCGTTTGTCCCCAGAGTACGTGGAAAAGCTGACCAGGAAGGGACAAAAGAGGACATTCTAGGGATGATGGAAATGTTCTATATCTTGATGAGGTTGTGGGTTACACGGGTGTAAGCATTTGTCATAAAACTGCACACTAAATATCAGTACATTTCATTGTAAATAAAAGAGGTGTGTGTGTGTGTGTGTGTGTGTGCACATGTGTGCATGTAATATATACTGAAAAGTGAGCTTCAAAGTCAAACAGACTTGGGTTGAATCCAGGTCCCATTATATGTCAGGTACTGTTCTAATTGCTGGGGATATGGTAGTAACTGAAACAGACAAGACTCTGCCCTCTAAAAGTTTGCTATTTTGCTAAGGGTAAGGAATAAGTGACTGAAGGATTTTAATAGAGGGAATAAGGCAATCCAATTTTCATTTTCAAAAGATCATGTTCATCCCTGTTCAATAAGTGAAGATCACGTATCAGTTGTGTGGTCTTAGGTAAGTCACTTTATTTCTCTGAGCTTTATCTTTGTTTTAAAATTAGGGAAATAATTATGCCTATCTCAAGGATTTTCATAATGGTTATGGAAACATAGGTAACAACTGACATTTAGAAAGTGCTCAGTAGCCATTATTATGATCTATCCTGAAACACTTCTTTCTACTCCATTACATGAACTGTTAAACTTCACTACTTCAGCTGCAGTTATAAAAGAGAAAATTTATTTTTAAAATGATGTGAATGATCATTAGGGGAAGTCAATATGAAACAGATCCCTCAAAGTTCACCCTGTTCAAGTATTACATCCCCTGGAATTGGCCATCAAGCCACTAAATCAGGAACAAAAGGAATTCTCAATGAAGAATAATCTGATCTTTGAGGTCCTCTAGAGAAAGTATAAATACTCTGTGATTTTGTGTGAAAATCACCATGTTTGAGTGGTGGGTCTCATTAATGGGGAAAGAGTAAGAAGTTCTAAGACTGAAGAAAGTCAGGGAAGGGAGACTCTAAACTCTCCTGAATCAGTCCCCACACCTGTCTATACATTAAAATCACATGAGGAACTTGAAATACACTATAGATCTATGACCATACTCTAGATCTCCTCAATCAAACTGTCTAGGAGGGCACGTGTGATCTGTGCTTTTTTTTAAAATTAATTTTGTGCTCTATTTATTATTGAAAGGATATAAGATATTTTATCATTATATAGGTACAGTTTATCCAATGAAATCTTTGTACCTAATGAGAATCACCCTCACACCCAAATCTCAGAAATATTACATTTGAAGTAATAATTATATACATATCTAATTTAATGTTATATAATCATAGGTTTCTGTGTTTTTTAAAAAAGATTAACCCTTTAAGATGATTTTGATATATTCAAGTCCTAGATCAATATACAAAACAACTGTTCAAGGGCAAACTCCTCCCTCCCTAATGGAGAAACTGAGACCAAACAGAGAAGAGGGATCTAAATCATGATTAACACAATAGTTAGTGGCTAAACTTATGCTGTCATATGCATGTCCTGCCACTTTTCCCATGTTCTCTCCAGGCAATAAAGGTCTAGATGACTGGTGATGAATACAATACTCAGAATACAAAATCTGCCTTAGGTTTCTAATGAAAGTAGCAAAGAAAGCAAAAGCTTGGTGCTCTGTGTCTCTTTTACTCCTCAAAACACTCCTCTAATCTGGACATTATTTTCTCAATTTTTATAGATGAGGAAATAGAGGCCCAACAAAGACAAGTTAACTTGGCCAAGATCATACAGAGAGCCAGGATTCAAGTCATACCTGAATGTACTCTGAACCGCTATACCATGCCACTATCCTGGTTTGGAATTCTGGCCTGGCAAGCTTTCATTAATTTTCATTACCCTAGATAGACTGAAGCTATGTGTAAGTGGAGCTATCTTTGCTTCTGATGCACAGAGAAACTCCACTCAAAGGAATATTGATCTTCAGCTCAAAAAGTGTAGAGAACAGCATACACCTAAACCCAACAAAGGTGTCAGTTAACTGCCATTTTGCTTTCTTGAGTTGGTTGGTTTCTCTCTCTTCAGTCTGGTACCCAGAAGGCGCTGTCCTTATCTTGGAACAACATACAGAAAAGTGAGATCAGGACAGACTTGGCTTGGCTTACCCATAGTGAGGTCCATAACAATTCTAGAGACTGCACCTATAGCTCAGTCAGGTTTCTTGACAGTGACAAAGTAGGTTGGAAGAATGGGGTGGAGACAAGTCCAATAATAGACTAGGTTTTCTAGCTAGTGGCCTGCAGCCAAGCAGGTACCATGCCAGGGGCATGGCTAGCTGCTACTTTAAAATTATAGCAGAGTGTTTGTGGAAAACCAACAGTATGACACTTTATTGAGGACAAAAAGAATGCTTTTGACTGTAATGTGTATTCTAATAAAGTACAAGCTATAAAATGGATGCAGACAAGGGAACCAGCAGAAATGAGACTAAATAAATATGGCCTTAATGGAAAAACAACACACGAGTCAGCTTTACTTCCATTTCCTGCTGCTGAAATTGTGATGATTACATGAAATTTGGTGTTTAAACTGTGTCTGTCCAGGTTCTTTGTGAAGCTGATGTGGTATGGATGGCAGGAGAATTGCAACTAGAAGAGGAGAGAGAAATGTCTGGAGGTGAGGGCCAGGGGTTCCACTCTCAGCTCTGCCACTAACTGAATGCATAACTTTGTGACTCATTTCTTCTCTCTTTGATTCAATATTCTCTTATAAAGGAATGAAGGGATTAGACTAGATCACTGGATTTCGAACTGCATTCCTCAGAACTGTAAATCAATTAATGTTATACACCACATTATGAAACAACAAAGGATTAAAATCATATGATCATCTCAACAGATACAAGAAAAGCACTTTAAAAATGCAACATCCATTTATAATAAAAATTATCAAAGTGGAAATAGAACACAACTCAACATGATAAACGCCATATATGGCAAATCAACAGCTAACATTATCCTCAATGGTAAAAAGTTCAAAGCTTTTACTCTAAGATCAAGAATAAGACATAGATGTTCACTCTCTCCATTTTTATTCAACACAGTATTAGAAGTCCTAGCCACAGCAATCAGACAAGAAAAAATAAATAAAAGGTATCCAAATCAGAAAAAAAAGTTAAACTGTCACTTTTTACAGATGACATGATACCATATATGGAAAACTCCACCAAAGACTATCAGAACTAATAAATAAATTCAGTAAAGTTGAGGATACAAAATTAATATACAGAAATCTGTTGCATTTCTATACACAAATAATAAACTATAAGAAATAAATTAAGAAAACAATGGCATTTATAATTGTATCAAAAAATAAAATACCCAGGAATAAATTTAACCAAGAAGATGAAAGACACATACTCTAAAAGCTGTAAGACATTGATAAAAGAAATTTTAGATGACACAAATAAATGGAAAGACACCGAGCTCATGTATGGAAGAATTAGTATTGCTAAAATGTTCATACCACCCAAAGCAATCTACATATGCAATGCAATCCCTATCAAAACACTAATGGAATTTTTCATAGAACTAAAACAAATCATTCTAAAATTTATATGGAGCCACTGAAAACACCAAATAGCCAAAACAATTGACAAATTAGATGTAGGTATCACGCTTCCTGATTTCAAACTATACTACAAAGCTATAGTAATCAAAACAATGTGGTAGTAGTACATAACAGATACATAAATCAATGCAACAGAACAGAGAGCCCAGAAATAAACCCACACTTATAAGGTCAATTAATCTACAAAAAAGGGGGCAAAAATATACATTGAGGAAAAGACAATCGCTTCAATAAATGATGTTGGAAAAAATGGACAGCTACATGCAAAAGAATGATATAGAACCACTTTCTTACACTGTACACAAAAATAAATTAAAAATTGATTAAATACTTAAATGTAAAACCTGAAACCACAAAACACCTAGGAAAAAACATAGTTGGCAAACTCTTTGACACTTGTCTTAGCAATATTTTTTTTGGATATGTCTCCTCAGGCAAGGGCCACACAAACAAAAATAAACAAATGAGACTACATCAAAATAAAAGCCTTTGTACAACAAAGGAAAACATCAACAAAACAAAAAGACAATCTACTGAAGACAGGAGAAGATATTTGCACATGATATATCTGATAAGAAATTATTATCTGAAAAATATAGAAAAATACATACAATTCAATATCAAAAAAATGAGTTATCTCATCAAAAAATGAGCAGAGGACCTGGACAGACATTCTTCCAAAGAAGATGTACAAAAGCCAAAAGACACATGAAAAGATGTTCAACATCACTAATCATCAGGGAAATGCAAATCAAAACCCCAATGAGATATCACCTCACACTTGTCATAATGACTACTGTTGAAAAGATAATAAACAGCAAGTGCTGGTAAGGATGTGGAGAAAAGGAAACCCTAGTGCACTGCTGGTGGGAATGCAGACTGGTACAGCCACTGTGGAAAACAGTATGGATGCTTCTCAAAAACTTAAAAGTAGAAGTACCATACAATCCTGCAATCCCACTTCTCAGTATTTAATCCAATGCAATCAAAACTACTAATTTGAAAAGATATATACACTCTCATGTTCATCGCAGCATTGTTTACAACAGACAAGATATGAAAGATATAACCAATATATGGAAGTATCCATCAATAGATGACTGGATAAGAAGTGGTATATATACAATGGAATATTAATCAGCCATTAAAAAGAATGAAATCTGGGTGGACCTAGTGGGTATTCTGCTACATGAAATAGGTCAGACAGAGAAAGGCAAATGCTATATGATTTTACTTATATGTGGAATCTAAAACAGAACAATCAAACAAACAAACAAAAAAATAGACTCATAAAAATACAGAAAAAACTGATTGGTCCCAGAGAGAAGGGGGGTGAGGGATGGGCAAAATAGGTGAAGAGGTACAAAGTTCTAGTTATAAAATAAATAGGTCATGGAGATGGAATGTCGTCGTCGGCAGCCGTCCGTCTTGAGAGACGATGGTGTAGCTTCTTAAGAGTCTATCTGCACCGCCGAGAATGGCTGTGCAGTCCGACTCGGGAGTGACACGGTATCTGTCTCCTCCCGTGTTGAATCGACATCTTGCGATGACGCTGGAGTGTCCTCTCCAGTGAAGCTGAAGCTACAGAGCCTGGGCAGGGTGATATGGAGGGTCTGCTGTTGCCCATGCAGCAGACCCCCCCTCTCTTCGCAGCTGAAGGGCCCAAGGGAAAGATGGAGTCAATACAGCTTGGCTTCAGGTGCGCCGCAGGAGTTGCCGGTGTTGACTACAACGTCAAACCGCCTTAGGGACTCCGGCTCCGGATTTTCTGTCGGGGTTTACTCCCTTAGCCTTTCCCCTGAAGAGGTATGCCGCAAGGCAGCGGAGATTTTTTGGAATCAGAGTTATACATTCAGATGGAATGTATAGCACAGGGAATATAGTCAATAATATTGCAATAACTATGTATGGTGTCAGATGGTTACTAGACTTATCATAATGATCATTTTGTAAGGTATATAAACATCAAATCACTAAGCTGTACAACTAACATAATACTGTATGTCAGTTACAACCAGTTTTTAAAAACAAAAGGAAAGGAGAGCAAGAGAGAGATCAGCTCCCATCTAATCTACCACACTGGAATTAGAGAAATCATCACAAGACACAGAGTCTCTTTCAAGAGGAGACTGGGAGCATTGTTCAAGCTAATTAGAAAGCTTTGAAGTGAGGAGAAACAATTAATATTTCCATAATACAGTATAAAAATGCACAAATGATTTCATGGCATTCAGAAAGACTTGGCACAGCTGCTGAGTACTATTTAGCAGGAAGGTGGATGAAGAATGAGCAGGCACAGAAAGATTTACTTTCTACTTCCAGATCAGACTTATGTTCAACTCAAAACAAAGAAAACAGATGGGAGTTAAAAGTTCAACTGCCAGAAATAGAATACCTATTTGACTTTCTTGGCACATAGTAGGCACTTAATAAATACTACCTCATGGTTCAGATAATGTCCCAAACAACACACTGGTAGGAACATTAAACTCTTTCAGGCCTCCAGACCCTTTTTTCATGAGTCATGAAATACCATATTTTTCTCAGTATAAAACACACCTGACCATAAGATGCACCCGACCAAAAGACACACCTAGGTTTAGAGGAGGAAAACAAGAAAAAATATTCTGAACCAAATGGTGTACTAAAATATTTAATAAAACATAACAGAATAATATTTCAACCATGTAAAATGAACAGCAGTCAACAGCGGAATTAAGAACCATCATCACTGGCATTAACAAATGAGGAGAGACTTTCAAGTTCAAGTATTATTCTAGTTTTCTGGGAACCCTAAGAACTCATCATCACTCGTCGTCGTCGGCAGCCGTCCATCTCGAGAGACGATGGTGTAGCTTCTTAAGTGTCTATCTGCACCGCCGAGAATGGCTGTGCAGTCCGACTCGGGAGTGACACGGTATCTGTCTCCTCCCGTGTTGAATCGACATCTTGCAATGACGCTGGAGTGTCCTCTCCAGTGGAGCTGAAGCTACAGAGCCTGGGCAGGTTGATATGGAGGGTCTGCTGTTGCCCATGCAGCAGACCCCCCCTCTCTTCGCAGCTGAAGGGTCCAAGGGAAAGACAGAGTCGATACAGCTTGGCTTCAGGTGCGCCGCAGGAGTTGCCGGTGTTGACTACAACATCAAACCGCCTTAGGGACTCCGGCTCCGGATTTTCTGTCGGGGTTTACTCCCTTAGCCTTTCCCCATAAGAGGTATGCCGCAAGGCAGCGGAGGTTTTTTGGAGTCAGAGTTTTCCTTCTCTGATGTACCCTGACTGGAAGATCGAACCAGCGACACTTAGCTCGCAGGCCGACGCTCAATCCACTGAGCTAAACCAGCCAGGGCAGAATCACTAGTGTCAGAATTTATGAAGCTCAGTTGCTCACAATCACTGATATCACTTTCTTTGCTATCTTTATACTGACCAGATGCCCTGAGATTCAGCAGTGAAGTGGGACATTTAAGCATCCCCAGGTGTTCCACGTGGGCCCATCACTTCCTCTTCTAACAGCTGTTGCCACTACTGATGGGTCAGCTAATACACATCATGGTCTGTGATGCAATATTTGCTCCTTAAGACACACAGACATTTTCCCCCCACTTCTGGGGGAAAAAAGTACATCTTATGGAGCAAAAAATACAGTACCTACTCTCGCGTTCTGTGCACCTGCTAGAACCCCACTCCTGGCAAGGCTCTGACCACTCCCATTGCTGAATTGCTCTCAGTATTCCTGCAGTTACAGACCAGTGTGTAGCAGTTTGGGGAACAAACTACCTGGGAATGAGTTCATGAGCATCCCTACACATTTGCCTTAGAGGTTATTGTTGCCTTTGCATTGGCTAGCCAATCCCCACGTAAGTGCCTCCCTAGAAAAATGTGTCCTGGGTGGTTCCTGTGGCTGGGCCTAGTGCATGCCTCTGGCCTTCTCTGTGCTCCCGTCTCACCACAGCAGTGTTCACTGACACCAACCCTCTTGGTAATTGCTGTAAGCGACCTTGGATTGTTGGACTTATTTTCTATCCAGTTATCCAACCTCCGTTATTACACTGCATACCCCATGGGAATAAGGAGAAAAGAAATCGCATACCATTTTTATAGTTGATGTTTTGTTTATATAAAGTCCTATTTACTTTGTCTTATTTCTTTCATTTCTACATAAGCTCACTGAGTGTTTAAAATATTTTAAAAAGGGGTGTGGTTAACTGGAAAGCTGTTAGAGCTCTTTGACTTTGGTCAGGATCAACTAGGTATGCCTCAATTTCATCATCTATAAAATGGGGATAGTGATACTCCACTTGCTCATACGTACTTGTTAAGCAACTACTCTCAACCAGGCAGTGGGCTGGAAGCTTTGATTTAACTATTAAAATAAATGTAAAACTACACAACTATAGACTCTACTTTCTTCGAGTTTTCATTATATAAGGAGAATTAAAACATTAAGCAAATAACATCTTCCAAGGATGATGTATGACTTGATAGGCAAGTCACAAGGATGCTACAGAAACAAACAGCAGTAGTGAATTGGGTTCCAACATTATCTGGAGAGCAAGAAGGCTTCAACGAGATTGAGGACAGACTCACAACAGAAGTGGGGTTGAGAGAGAGTTTTCTAGGCAGACTAAGAGCAAATGTAAACAAAGGATCTTGGGTCTGAAAAAGCTTAGCTCTAGATCAGAAATCAGCAAACAATGCCCCCAGGACCAAACCTGCCCCACCATACTTTTTTTTTTCTATAATATGCAAGCTAAGTGGGATAACTAGCTCTTCAAGGCCTCATACATTTTAGTTGAATCTGAGACTTTCTAAATATCTAGAGGGTTTATCAATGCCTTAGAAATTAGGGATGCAGTGGATATTTCTACTTTCTTCTGCCATAGAACATTTCAGACATTAAGCAGACACAGAGGCAAGTACAGTACAACAATACACAGCTTGGGATGGGTGTAAAACTGTGGTATAGAGGCCAGCTCCACTGTTCCATCACCACATGACCCCTAACCTGAGGAATTCCCACTGCTGGTCAAGCCCTTTGTCCTACTGAGGAAAGAACAGCAAGGGAGCACCCTGTTTCCTTGACCTGAAATGCCCATCCCAGGCCATGCCTCTCATCTCCACCTCTTTTCTTCCTCCAGGTCATCATTTGGATGTCAGCTTCCTTCAGAAGACTTCCTTAGCCTCTGCTCTCTGCTCCCTGCTGCCCTCTGTGATTACCTCCACATTGACTTGTGCTCCACTCACTTGTGTCTGTATCTTCCTCAGAGCAGCAGCAGCATTCATCTACTCACCACTGCGTCCCCAGCACTAGTACAGTGCTTGGTACAAAGGAGGCCTTCAGCAAATGTTCAATTAACAAAGTAACAAATGAATGAACGCTACATATATGGTGCACAGGCATAGTATGGAACAGGTAGGTGCCGTCTACATTCCCCTGGAAGCCTAAGTTTACTGAAAAGGTGGTTTCCTACATTCTTTCACTGAGCATCATACAAATGGACATGCTGTCAGAAGTATCACTGGGATCAAGGAGGTTCTAAAATGATTCAAGAAGACTCAGGACTAGGTACATCATTTGGGAGGCCAAGTGCAAAATTTTAAAAAAGCAGCGTATCCCTGGTTCAAAAATTAAAATTTTCAAGGTGACAATAGCATAGCATTAAACTAAGCACAGATCACACACCCATGAAACCATCCCTGAAAATATTCATAAAGACCAGAAGTCTCTTTAATGTTCATAGCTGATGAAAAGGGGCATTAAAGAAGAGTTTTTATGCATGGGTGAACCTAAAGGGTATTATGCTGAGTGAAATAAGCAAATCAGAGAAAGATAAACACAATATGACTCCACTTACATATGAAATCTAATTAAATAAAACAAACAAATAAAAATAAAACAAACTCATAGACACAGAGTACAGACTAATGGTTTACAGAGGGGGCAGTGTGGGGCTGGGTGAAAAGGTGAAGGCATGAAGAAGTACAAATTAGTAGTTACAAAATAGTCATGGGGTGCACAGCATGAGGAATAGTCAATAATGTTGTAATAACTATGTTTGGTGCCAGGTGAGTACTGGAAATATCAGGGAAACACTATGCAAAGTATATTATTGTCTAACCATGATGCCCTACACCTGAAACTAATACAAAATAATATTGAATATAAACTGTAATTGAAAAATAAAATTTATGAAGTTCTTTTCAAAAAAGAAATTTAACAAAAGAAGAGCTGTTTTTATTTTTGATATTCTCAGGAATAGAGGAGGTTCTTTTTTAAAATACATTTTGATGTGTCAAGTCTATCTGTTTTTTTTTTTTTTAATTTATTGGGGTGACACTGGTTATAAAAGGTATACAGGTTTCAGCTGCACTGTTCTACAACACATCACCTGTACACTGTATTGTATGTTCCCCACTCCAAGTCAAGTCTTTTTCCATCACCATTTATCCCCCTCTTCTCTCCTCCACGCCCTCACCCACCCAGTGATCACCACATTGTTGTTCATGTGATTTCTGCTTTTCTACTTCTTGCAAGTTCTGACTATTATTATATAGTAATAGGATATGAAAGCAAAGATTAATTGTGTGTAAGGGAGATTTCATTTAACTTCTTAGTTTAACATAAAGTTGTTGAAACAATGACTTATAAACGAAATCACAAGGGGGGATATCCACTTCTTCTATACTTTTTAGTAACTATCATCAGTTGTAAAACTTAGGGGCATTTTCTTAACTATGCAATCCTACTGGGTCATAATTCAAAACTAGTTAAAGCTTACAAGTCAAGAAGAAATGGAAATAAATTGATTTTCTTTCTCTCTCCCTCCCTTCCCTTTTTCCTTTCAGTCTTTGTTTTTCCTTTTTCTTCCTTCCCTCTCCTTCCTCCCTCCTTCCTTTCATTCTTTCATGGACTTAAATGCCTTCTGTGAATCCTGATAAAGTGCTGGCACAGTTCAGCATACCGTGAAGACAAAGCAGAAAGAGATACTGTCCCATTAAGTAGAGAACATCATGAGGGCTGGGTATGGCAACGTAAACAATGAAAAACAATAGCAAACCAGATGCTATACTGAAAGTAAGCATAAGTACAGAAAAAAGAGGAAAGTGGGCTGAAATTGACCATAGACATAATGCTTAAAAGGGGAGTAGGCAATATCTACACAGAGGGCAAGGAAGTTTCTTCAGGCAGAGGAAAGGGTATATGGAAAGATAAATAAGATATAGAAATAATGTACATGTTTATTGTTTGTTTCCCCACATAGAATGCCAACCTATGAAGAAAGGCACTTTTGACTCTTTTATTCATTGATTGCAGTACAGTGTTTAGACAGAAATATCCACTGAATGGGTGAATGCCTATATTCTGGAATTATAAGTCTTTTGGTATGATTGGGAAAAAAAAATACAGGGACGATGGGAATTGAAACTGGATAGAGAGAAAACAAGCTGGGCAGAGTTTTGTGTACCATTTTAAGGCGTCCAGGCTTTATTTTGTATAAGCAACAGGGAGCCACTGCAAGACTCTGAGAAAGAAAGTGACATGGTCAACTGTGTATAGAAAATGTATTCTGAAGTAAGGGTGTTGGGAGGTGGAAAAGGTAGGGGAGGAGGATTAGCTGGAGGTAAAGAGGCCTTTTTGGTTATTTCCACCCTCAATGATTGAGATAATGAGAGCATGAACTAAGGTAGTAGCGATGGGGATGGAAAGAAGATCTATTTAAGGAACAGACTCAAGAAGTTTGCAATAGAACAGATATGGGGGAAGGTGGGTGACAGAAAAACATCTAGGCTGCCTTCCAGATTTCTGAGTCATTTGGTGGTGTCACAAAGATGTGAAATACATGGGACAGAACTGTAGGTGGAGGAGGCTGATCAATTAGAACATACAATTGCAACATAGCAATATAACTTGTATAATGCCTGCAAAATAAAATGCGCTTGTGGGGTGTCATATTTGTGAAATTTGTCATAAGTTAACACAGTGTGCTTTTCATTATTAGTGTCACTTTCTGATAAGGGCACTGGCTTTTGAACCCAAAATTTAATGTATTAGGAATGCCTTTTACTTAGCATGTCAGTACAACACACTGGAGAGCTGATGGTTTGCTATTGCCTCTCATGTATAAGCAGCAGCAAGAAACTAAGTTTGAAATTCTAACACGAAAGGAAACCTGGAAAGCAACCTGACTCAGTGACTATATTCATACATCTATTCTGCTTTTTTTCATAGGCAAGTCACTCAAGAAAATCAATCAAGCCCATTTTGACTGGCTGATTCACCTGCCGTAGGGACTGTGAATGACAACAATCTTGGACTAAAATAAGTGAAAGTCACACAGACCTGAGTGCATGTGTATGTGTACATGCCAGAGTCAAGGTCATCTCATGCTCTAATGCCAAAATGGGGAGAAGGAAAGGAAACCCACACTCCTGAGCACTACCTATGCTCTGGCCATTTTACACCCACCGCTCTCATTTAATCTTTACAGCAGGTTTAATTGACTAGAACATAGGTTCAATCTGGCACATGGTCGCAACTCAGTAAGTACCTTTAAAAATTTAATGGAGAGAGGAGAGGAGAGTGGGCCTCAAGCCCCATTTTATAGTGACTCAGGCAGTTAGTAAGAGGAAACAGCTGGGATTTGTATGTTTCCTCCCCTCCTGGCCAATACTACATCTATTTTGCCATATCGTTCCCTCAATGAGATAGGTGGGGAAGAAGAAGAACAATGTGTCCCTCTGGCTAGGGTTTGGTGGGCTACAGAAACAGTGACAATTCAGATGCTCCCACAAACAGCCTTCCCTGAAAGGCCAGAGCTTGCCACAAAGCTTCTAGTTCAAGAGTGTTTCCACTACACTATTATGCTATACATCTGAAACTAATACAAAATAATTTTGAATGTAAACTGTAATTGAAAAAACAAAACAAAACAAAAATAAATAAATAAATAAGAACAGAGGAGCAGTGAAATGATGGCTGGTTCAACTGATGGGATACTTGTACCTGTTAAAGTAATGATCTAAATTTCAGCTGATTAACACAAAAATGTTTTCATAATATAATTATAAGTAAAAAATGGGATAAAAGATTTTTAAAAGAGTGTTTTCACTTCTACCAATACACCTTCAGGAGAAATTTCTGTTCCCACAAAGAACCAAGTGGGACTCTGATATCTGCTATGACCAGTGCACTTGCGAGTTGACAGATCACTTCTAAACTCACCCTTATAAACTTGACTTTTCATCCAGCCTTTCAGATTCCTCTAAGTTCCCACCTATTATCCACACTTGTTGCAGCAATCAAATCTTATTTTCAAATACAGCAAGGAATAAAACATTTTTAGGTATGAAAGTTGAGAAAGTTTAGATAATTATTACATTTAGATGCTTAAGGAACAATCCCATAACAGCATCACTAAGTGTTTCATCTTCTGGAAAACTCATCTGCAACATGAATAAAAGTAAAATTCAACAACCTAGTCTCAGGTAGGTGGGGCAGTGGAGAGCGATGGGCAGAAAATTGGGACAACTGTAACAGAACAACAATAAAAATAATCATAATAAAAACTTGAATCAACCATGTAATGGGACTTAAGTCAGAAGTGAAGACTTAATAGAAATACATCAAAAGAAAAAAAAATCAACTTAGATTCACGTTTTATCCTTAAATAGGTTCATGTGAGTTAAGTTAAATGTTTTGATAATCCAATCATAAATATCTAGCCAATAAAACAGAATTCATCGAATCAAAAAAGAATTCAGTGGGTTTGTGATGCAGTTATTCTCCTAGACTTCAAAACTGAAGTATTTCCATGCAATGCAACACAGTATAAGCAAGGTTGGGCAGAACTGACCACAGTGGCCCACCATACCAGTGATTCATGGTAAGACATAGGACAGGGAATTGCCAGGAGTCCTGAAGTCAAAGAGAGATATATTGAATTCCTGGCTCCAGTACTCATTAGCTGTGTGGCTTCTGGCAAGTTACTTATCCTTTTCTTAAGACCTGAATTTCCTCATTTGTAAAGTAAGAACAATAGTACCTACCTCTTAGGGAGAGTGTTGGAATTAAATAAAATGTTACATGTAAAGCACTTAACTCAGAGCCCACTGCACAGTAAGCACTTGATAAATGCTAAGTGTTTTGAATACAGGGGGTGGACAAAAGTGGGTTTACAATTATTCATATGGAAAATAATACAATAATTAATAATTAGTCAATAATAATACAAGAATAATCTCTGTTTTGTGTACTCTCAATTGTAAGCCTACTTTTGTCCACCCCTATATTCTCTCGAGCACATTAACAAAATCACATGAATCAGTTGGGTGGTTTATTTTTACTTCAAGAGCATCCTTGCTTCAAAGAGCTTGTATTTTGGCTGTGCAGATAAGACAAATCTATGAGACATAAAGGATTACACCATCTGCATGGTATATATTCAGTAAATGTTTGTTCATGAATGTTATAACTGAATGAAAGGTTCATGTAGGAAATAGAAGAAACCACCAGAGTTCAAGCACAGAGGTTATCATTCAGAAAGCAATTTTTGGTCTCAGGCTAGCACAGTGGGCCAGAGGTACCCTACCTCAGGTCCTATAATAGTCCCTGAGATCAGGAACCCATCTTAAAGGGGAAAGAATAAGGCAACCAGGTCATTTGCTGCCTCTAGGATATAGAGCCCCAAATGGACATCAGACCCAGTGGGTGCTAATTTCCTTACAGGAGCTTCCCTGGCCTCAGTGATGGCAGCAGGGGTGAGTTGGTGTGGGTTGGGGGTACTTATGTCATAGGCCAGTGCTGGAGTACTAGAGCAACATGAATTGGATTGATCCAGAGAAAAAAATATTGAGGGCTGAGCCTACAATATTCCCCAGGAGCATCAAAGCCACATCAGTAGGTGATCTCAAGGCTAGAAAGTGTCACAGGGGTAAGAGGCCAGGAGTTGGGTGAATACAGAATTGGAGAAGATAGAATAGAGCAAAGTTGGGGAAAATATAAGCAGCTGAAAAGAGCATGGTGTTAACAGAACTGGGCTGTCCATATCTCTTTACTATTAGTTGCTAGGTACATGGTGAGTTTCCCTGGCTGGTTTGGCTCAGTGGATTGAGCGTCGGCCTGCGAGCTAAGTCTCGCTGGTTCGATCTTCCAGTCAGGGCACATCAGAGAAGGAAAACTCTGATTCCAAAAAACCTCCGCTGCCTTGCGGCATACCTCTTCAGGGGAAAGGCTAAGGGAGTAAACCCCGACAGAAAATCCAGAGCCGGAGTCCCTAAGGTGGTTTGACGTAGTCAACACCGGCAACTCCTGCAGCGCACCTGAAGCCAAGCTGTATTGACTCCATCTTTCCCTTGGACCCTTCAGCTGCGAAGAGAGGGGGGGTCTGCTGCATGGGCAACAGCAGACCCTCCATATCACCCTGCCCAGGCTCTGTAGCTTCAGCTTCACTGGAGAGGACACTCCAGCGTCATCGCAAGATGTCGATTCAACACGGGAGGAGACAGATACCGTGTCACTCCTGAGTCGGACTGCACAGCCATTCTTGGCGGTGCAGATAGACTCTTAAGAAGCTACACCATCGTCTCTCAAGACGGACGTCTGCCGACGACGACGACATGATGAGTTGGTTAAAAGAGTATGAGTAAGATACATAATAGAGCTCTCTAGCTGGTGCCATTCGGTTCACTTTATAATAAAAGCTGCTTAGGCTCCCCTGACCCCAAGAATAAGGGCTCACACAGGAATTCCACCCTTCAGAAGCCCAGTCTCTATAGTTCTGCCAAGTCTTTACTTTGACACCCAGTCTCACCTCTCGGGACCCTTTCCACTGAGTCATTATCTCCTCTCTCTACTTCTAAGCCTTCAATCTTGAATATTTAATGAAGATTAGGAGAACTCCTCAACTCTTCAGAAAAACTGAGGGAAGAGAGACATCTAATGATATATCAGACTGGCACATATGGGTTTCAGCTGCATATATAACATCAGATGTTTTTAGCATTCATTAGAGAGCTCACTAGAGGGGACTGTGAGAATGAGCACATTCTATGTACTGGCATCGGCATGGGGCTAAGCTTATGGAAGACAGAGCTAAGTCAGATCCAATCCCCATCCTCATGAAACTCATTATCTAGTGTAAGAAAGTGCTGTGATCACAGCAATCCTGTCTTTCAAACCCTAAATTAGAACATGCAGTGTGACTAAAGATTGTCATGCCTCTTTCGGTGCCAGAGGCAGCCTGGGAAGTTGAGTTTGAAGGCAGAAATCCTGCAGTTTCTGGGACACTTTGATGGTCATGCCCAGAGACTAGGTGAACAAACTTCTTCCTTCGACACCTTTCAGAATGCTTGCTTTGAAGCAGCCTTGGCTGGTTTTCCAATTGGAGGACAATAATAAAAGAAACAACACTGCCTGTGTTCATGGCATTTTACTGAATACTGAGAGCTGTCATGTGCATTATCTCCTTTGAGGTTCACAGCAAGTCAGTGACATGTGCAGGGAAGGCATTATTATCTCTGTTTTCCAGGTAAAGGCACTGGCTCAGAAAGTGAGGTTAAATGTCTTGTCCAAGATCACACACCTAGCAAAAGGCAGATCTTGGGATTCAAATCCAGGGTTTCTGATTCCAGCTCTTCTACTATGCCATGGTGTCAAAGTGCCAAAGACTAGAGAGAAAAAAAAACAACAACCTTCAGTTGGTCTGTCCTTGGCAGAGGTAGAATTCAGAAAGATGGATAGTTATTTGCCTGACTGATCCAGAGGAGACAGAGACCCTGGAGGAGGAATGGTGTGAGCAAGTGGAAATGGGAAAGAAGTCTGGTGGGTGACAGGGAACGGAAAGCAGTTCACTGGGGCTGCAGGAGGGCAGAGCAGTGAGAAGAGACGCTGGGAAAGAGGGAAAGAGCAAAATCGTGAAGGACTTTGAGGTTGTGAGACATTCAAGGGTGTACAGAGGTTTGAGAACAGTAAAGGGCAAGATCACTAGGCACACTGGGAAGGAGGCAGTTTGGCCTATACAGCAAGTCCTCACTTAATGTCATTGATAGGTTCTGCGACTTTAAGCTAAATGACATATAACAAAACCAGTTTTCTTTACCATAAGCTTATTGATGTAAATTGATATATATATAAATTGATATAAAGAGTTAACATTCTATGGCATCTCATGAATGTTAAAACAGAACGATGTTGAACAAAATGACGTTATTGAAGGACTCGCAGTACAGGAAAATGGAATTTGAGGAAGCTGTCTGTCCAAGACCTGCTGTATTAGATTTTTGAGCCACTGGTTCATTGGATACTTCTAGGTTTCTCTGTGTAGGAAAAAAATTATAGCCTGGCCTTGCATTCATGGCCATTTACTGGCAACTGTTGTTTCCAGTCTGGCCTTCCAACACTGTATGACCTGTGTTAGGCACAGGATTCAGAACAGCTCCTTGACCCTGATGGCCATCCCAAAGCAACACCCACTTTCCCATGACATCGTGAATGAATTAGTTTTAATATACCATGATACCTCGGCTAACGAGTGACCCTGCTAATGAATTTTTCAGCTAACCAAGACTTTTTCACTATTTTTCGGATTCAGCTAACACATGTTTTAGTGGATGTGTGTATTAACATAAAGCAGCAAACATGAACAGTTGGGCCGTTCCAGGAGCTTATCTTTTCTGTCTGCATGTGTGTGACAAACAAATAAACTCACCACATCACATAGGGGAGACCCACCAATCCGACTAGGTTGCTTACATTCAAGACAGTGAGAAGTGAGATGCCTGATAACATAAGATGCTTCAGATTTGATGACGATGTATATCAGAAGGTGAGAGAGGGCCATTGCTTTGAACTCCTACAGAGGGGCTTCCAGAATGCCACAGAGAGAAACTATTCTCCTACCAATGTCCATATGGTACACAATTGGTGGGAAGCATCCAGAATGAATTAAATGATTTTCTATGGAAACCTGCAGGAAATCAAGTTCTGGCTAACGAAGATTTTCGCTAATGAATGTGATTCCGGAACTAATTATCTTCGTTAGCTGAGGTATCACTGTATACATTTACTCTATGAACATGTGTGAGAATTTACAACAGCTACCTCTGTTTTCCAGAAAATAAAAAGGATTCATGAGAATTTCCTGGAAAAAAGAAAAAGGCCATTGAAAATGGATTAGGGTGAGTTCTTAGGAGACAGAAAGACATTTGCATAAAGAAAACAGTCACAATAACACATTTGAGATTTGACTGTCTAAATTATGGTTCTCTTCTCCATGGTTAATTGGGATAAAAGGTCAGGTTCACCATTTTCTCTACAGAAAGCTGCTAAAGTTATAACTTTAATATGGATGACTTCCATGAATAAAAAGGTTTTACAGTACTGTACAAAATAGTTTATTTACAATAGCAAATGCTCAAGCTATTTCACATATTGACTTTGACTCAGTACACATTTCAAATACTTAAATTACTAACAATGAACTGTTTTAACCTGGATATTAAAATGAAGAAAGGAGTTGTTTTAGAAGGTCTATGACTTTGTTAACATAGTGAACACTTGCATCAGACACTGTATGAATAACAATGAGCACCATTCTCAGTTCTGTGGTCTAGCTAGTACCTCACTTCACCTTCCAAATACAATAAGTGAAGTTCATTTTCTTGACATATTAAATTTCACTTTCCCTTACTAGTTAAGCTTTCAAAATATAATTTTTATAAGATGAGGAAAGTATTGAAATGTCATCTGTATCTACTCTGGTAAATGGTGAGAACCTTTGCTGACAGTTCACAAACTCTTCAATGATCTTGCCCATGATCTACTACCTAACAGATGAATGGAATCAATCCTACATTGAAGGAGGGTAACTCTTTGTATGAAAATGGTGTGAGAAAAGATCTCTTTGCACCACAGGTATCTTAACATACTTCCTCATGTGTATCTTATTAACCTTAATTAGTTGGTACTTAATTGGTAAGGAGTTAACTACAGAAGCACAGGTCTCAAAATGTATTTGGCAGAGGAACATGGCTGTGGGATAAACAAGGAAGAATGATGGAGGGGAGCACAGAGGAAAAGTGAGAAGAGTAGACCTAGAGGGAGAGATGAAGGTGTTAATATGTGAGGTGCCACTTGGAACTGGCCCCTAATGCCAAGTCACTGCTACCAACCACATGGCACTCACTATCCTTGGGTTATGTTTAACCTCATTGCAATTTAAGCTGGCTTTTACTACTCAAAGACTTATGGTCTGACAAAAATAAAGCATAAGTCTTGAAACTATACTGGCCAAAATGGTAGACTAGCCACATGTGATTATATTAATTTAACTTTGAATTTATTAATATTAAATACAATGAAAATTTTAATTTCTCATTAGAATTAGCTACATTTTGCTTCTCAAGAGCCGCATGTGACTTGTGGCTACTATATTAGATGGTGTAGATATAGAACATTTTTGTCATCATAGAAAGTTCCATTGTAGAGCATTGCCTTAAACCATTATTTCATATGTGACTTGATGAGCCTTCCATAACACTGCTTAGCCCTCTCTCCCTCAGAGCTTGCCTTTGGGTGAGTTTAATGTACTTTTTGTCCTGTTTACTCTCCCCTGATTCTCTTATTGTTAGATTACTTGATGGTTTCAATCAACAATAATGATAACAGTAGTTAACATTTACTGAGTACCTACTATAATGATACCATGTCGTCGTCGTCGGCAGCCGTCCGTCTCGAGAGACGATGGTGTAGCTTCTTAAGAGTCTATCTGCACCGCCGAGAATGGCTGTGCAGTCCAACTCGGGAGTGACACGGTATCTGTCTCCTCCCGTGTTGAATCGACATCTTGCGATGACGCTGGAGTGTCCTCTCCAGTGAAGCTGAAGCTACAGAGCCTGGGCAGGGTGATATGGAGGGTCTGCTGTTGCCCATGCAGCAGACCCCCCCTCTCTTCGCAGCTGAAGGGTCCAAGGGAAAGACGGAGTCAATACAGCTTGGCTTCAGGTGCGCCGCAGGAGTTGCCGGTGTTGACTACAACGTCGAACCACCTTAGGGACTCCGGCTCCGGAGTTTCTGTCGGGGTTTACTCCCTTAGCCTTTCCCCTGAAGAGGTATGCCGCAAGGCAGCGGAGGTTTTTTGGAGTCAGAGTTTTCCTTCTCTGATGTGCCCTGACTGGAAGATCGAACCAGCAACACTTAGCTCGCAGGCCGACGCTCAATCCACTGAGCCAAACCAGCCAGGGCTCAATGATACCATGTATACTTGACTTATACCACATATGAGGTCTGTCCAGAAGAAGTCCAGCCATTGTTACTATAATGAGAATGGTTTGCACGATATTGTTGACACCTGGCAACCAAGAACAGTGGACTGGAATGCACATGCATGAATAATGATGACTTCACTGTACTAGTCAGTGGGGGTGGTAGATGCCATTGAGTGAGCATATGTACTGTGTGGCTGTCACATTCAAAATGAATGAGCAAGTAGAGCAATGACTCTGCATCAAACTTTGCATTAAGCTTGAATATTCCTCTGAGGAAACTATTCAGATGATTCAGAAGGTTGCAGCTATGGGCAACTGATGAATGGCGGCTTCATCATGACAACACGCCTGCTCATCCATCATGTCTCATGCATATATTTTTTGCAAAACATCAAATTACCCAGGTGACTCAGCCCCCTTATAGCCCAGATTTGGTACCTTGCAACTTCTAGCTTTTCCCAAAACTAAAATCACCTTTGAAAGGGAATAGATTTCAGACTGTCAATGAGAGTCAGAAAAGTATGATGGGGCAGCTGATGGTGATTGGAAGAACTGTGTGAGGTCCCAAGGTGCATACTTTGAAGGGGACTGAGGTGCCATTGTCTTATGTACAATGTTTCTTGTATATTCTTCAATAAATATTTCTATTTTCATATTACATGGCTGGATACATCTGGACAAACCTTGTATTCAATCCTTACAATCCATTTTATAGAACGGGAAACCAAGGTATTGAAAGGTTGATATTTTGTCCAAAGTCACACTGCTGGCAGGCCGCAGACCTAATATTTGAATTCAGGCAGTTTGACTCCAGAGACATTTATGTACCTACTACTGAATGTTTCAGAGGAGTGTGAGATAAAGAAGTAAGATAGTTTGGGACATTATAATTTAACCCAGGACACTAACAAAATGAGGTAAATAGTAAACTATTCAAAAAATTGATAACCACCAAGAGGTTTTGACCACATGGTAGAATTCCTTTGAGCTAAACCTTATCTCATTTTAAGTCTCCAGCATTTGTATAATTGATTCTGCAAATTCCCTTGAAACATGGACTGTCTTCAACTTCTTAACTAGGAATCAAAAAGGATCTACCATTTCATGTTATTTTTAACATGTGGACTTGCTTAGGGAGAGAATATTTTCTTTAAAAACCAGATTTTGCATTGGTAGCCACTTGGTTCCTGCAATTAACTACAAAATCCTAAACAATTGCTAAGGCTCTTCCCATGAAACAGCTGGTTGAAAAATGTTAATAATCTCTAGAGAATAGTAATACTAGTCAGTACTATGGATACTTCCAGAAGTATTTTTTTGTCATTAATAGAAGAAATTTGTGTTTAGGAGAGATACAGGTATCTTTTGTTTTCTAGATGATAAGAATGAATAGTCTTTTCTTATAAATGATGATTGATTTTGGTGACTTCATGATATATGTATTCAGTTTACAGGCAAAAACAATCAAAGAGGTGAACAAAAGGGTCCAATGGAGCAGACTAGATGTGCAGCGAGAAGGTTTCCATTTACATATTCAGGAAACAGATACTAAAAGCCTAATATGTGCCAGGCCTTGGGTTAAGCACAAGGGATAGAAAGAAAAATTTAATGCAGCCTGTACCTTCTACAGTCTCACAGTTTTATAATGGATGAAATCAGAAACAAAGTTTTATTTCACTCTTATGACAATGATTCCATGAGGTGAAAGGCTATGAGAACACAGAGAAAAAAGCATCTGGGGGAATGCTAGAGTTAGCAAGAAAAGCCTTTTGGATAAAACAATGCTTGTGCTAAGACTGGAAGACTGAACAAGAGTTAGAGAGGAAGGACAGAGAAATAGTGGATGCAAAGGCGAGAGAATTCAAGAAAATATGGCCCAGTCAGAGAACCACAATTCTGTGTGTGTGTGTGTGTGTGTGTGTGTGCATAAAACACCAAGGAAGGGAATGCTTGTCGAGAGAAAAGAGGCAAGAAAAATCAGAAATTTGAGAATTATCCCAAATAAATGCTTCTATATTGAGCAAACGCTCTATGTCAGCTGTGTGACAGTATGCTAGGAGTGAAGGGGAAGACATGAGAATGGGTAGGACATACTCCTTTGAAGGGCCACAAATTAATTCACACTTTCACTCTCCTATACAAGGTTCCAGAGAATTTTCAATCAGTCCTTCCCTTCAGGGTCAAGAAATATAACCTAATAGTCCACTTGGAAAATTGGGAAGCAGCCTACATATTCAACTCATCCCCAATCTCTATCCAAAAGCAAAGGACATTAATTAATTTTAGGCTCAGGAGCCACATCATAAAGTTCCTCTCACAACCAGCACTCCCCACCCATCCTTCTCCTCACCCCTTATTTCTCTCTCCCTTTCACACAACCTCTTGAGTCATTTCATCCTTTTGTTCACAGTCTTGCCTTAGATCTGGCTTCCAGAATCAGTCACCTGTAGGTAGTTAGGATTAAGTATCAGACTGAGTAATGATCAGGACAGAGCAGTTTTGAAAGACTTGGAAGAAGAGTCAGGAAGGGTATGTTCAGTACTATTGGGGTGGAGCCATTTGGGGAGCAAGAGGGCAGGAGTGTAGTCAGCAGTGGAGGACTTGACAAATGGGGTAGAATGATCTCAGTTAAAGTGGCTCTTTCGGGTTGAAGGATTTAATCAGGGTTGTGGGAAAGTCCCTAAGGTCAAGAATGCAGGTGTGACCAGAGGTAGGACATGAGTAGCTCTGGGGAAATCATCTGAGTTGTTGGTTGTTGTCAGGTTAATGAATCTGATTCGAGCTCAGGTGAGTAGTTGTGCTTGGAATAATTATATTTCCCTTTTTTCTTATTTCAAGCCCATTTTCTCTACCAATATCATTAACTCTGTCCCAATGGAATGTCATAATCCTCATGCGGCCCATCCACTTAGTCCTGACACACACATATGCCAGGGAAAATCAAAGAAGATAAAACCCAAACTCAGAATGTGTATTTTTCAATGAAGAACAAATTATTGATAAGCGAGGAAAAATGGATTCTGTATTTCAGTAACAGATTTCTGCATGGGACTCAGGAAGGCATTGAAAAGAAGTTATAGAGTAAGTTGTACAAAAAGGCTGAGGAATGAATGATCATTTCAGCCAAATATCATCAAATACATGCCTTCACAGACTGGTAGAAATGAACTTTGATTTATATGATTCAATGGCAGGCAAAAATCAGCACAAGATGGAACGGGAAAAGCCATGACCTAGGAATCAGAAGACTAGGTCCCTGTCCTGGCTATGCTACCATCAAGCTGAGTCTCTGGGAAAATTATATTACTCTCAGACCCTTAGTTTCCCCATATATAAAATTAGCAGGTTTGACTGGTGGGTAGCAATAAAAAACAGAGTCAGGAGGAACTTCAGCATTTTACAGTCATAGTACTCATCAGCTTCAGAATGTGTCAAACCCTGCAATCATCACATTTTGAAGAGAAAAAAATGTTTCAGCACCTGGAGCTTGCTCAGGACTTGTCGCACTTGCTAGAACTTGTGTGAGTCACCACATTGCCCAGCATAAGAAAACACTTCATCGTTTGGTACTCTTCAGTTTCAGCATTTGTCACAAGTTCTGGAACAAATTAACGATGAGTACTGAGGTACCACTGTAGTTGAATTAAATTTTTTTAAAATTAGATGCAAGGTAAAAAATGCAATGTACTAAGATTCTGGGTCAGTTCACTGTGTGTTCTCTTGTTTTTTTATTTTTGTATTTTTCTTTAAGAGCAATGAAGAAACACTGTCATAAGTTCTTATTAAAATAAGAGCACAACTGAAGATGTCTCCTGGCCACAAAAATTACCTACAGCACTAATAGGATAAAGGCAGTTTAGGGAACTATTAATGACATCACACCTAAACATACTAATGCCTTTTGGATAGACAGTAGCTTTTTCACAAAGAGCCCAAAGGGTGTATCCCTTCTTTTAGCATTGTTGGCCTCTGACACCACTGAGGACTGAGGAAGGAAAGAAAACAGGCATCCTCCATTAGGACTATGTGGAAGACAAAGGTGAGGCTATGTCTAGATCACAGCAAACATGTTGTGGCAAGGAACTCGGTGACACAGATTCACAGATAGGAACTGATGTCCCAATTTTGGGGGTAATTTTTGGGGGTTATATGTGTGTGTGTGTCTACCCATCCAAGCTAACAATGTTCATAGAATGACAGCCTTTTATGAAGACACTGAGAGAATAAAGGACAGTGGGTAGCCAACAGAACTCAGATCAGCTGTCCATGGTCATGGCTTTTCCACCTAGTATCTCTGGTAAACAGGATGGAGTTTCCCACAACAGCAACTCACCTAGTGTTGTGTAGCTTTTAAGTGATAAAGCTAAGATTCAAACCCAAACGGGGTACCTCTGGAACCCATGTCTTTAACCACTATGAGTTTCTGCCTATGTGCACAGAAATCTACCAATGCTGGGATTGTTTTTATTATTATTATAGTAGTTATTATTATTTATTAATTATTTTTCTGTATAAGAGCAATAGAGCCCAGCTCCATGACTGAGCATGGTAATTACAAGCAAAGTAGCATTTGAGTTCATCAAGCATAATTTCTCTCATTTTACTCAAGAGGTAACTGAGGCCCAAGCCAAGTCCAAGATCAAACAATAAGTAAGTGGCAGAGCCAGATATTAAAACTTTGTGCCATGACTCCAGCCTGAATTGCTTCTACACCATTGTG